>NC_134596.1:13360500-14618500 GCF_037038515.1 Microtus pennsylvanicus
ACTGGGGCGAGCATGCCGGCTGGCATCAGGGCTCCAACCACCGCATCTCTGTCAGGACAGAAGGCCAGGACTGTGGTAAGCCACCCTGTCATCTGGGCACCACAAGAAGCAGCAGGAAGGGTCAAGTGCTCACTAACACTATGTCCTCATTTTTATAGACTATGAATAAATGAGTTTTAAAAAACTACTGTGAATTTTTAGCCAACAGCTCTAAGCTAAAATGTATATCCTAATCTTATTTATAGGTATAAGACACATAGTAACATTTCAGTCCACAACTGTGATTTTATATGACTATATCAACTAGAAAGGTCCCAGTGAATTTAATTTACATGTATATGAGGAAGTTCTTATAACATTAATATAATGCATTTTTCAGAATGTAACCTCATTGTTATATTAAACAACACATGGCTGTATTTTAGCAGACACAAGTAACAACAAGGGATGCCCAACCTGTGGGTCATGATCCCTTTTGGGGTCTGAACAATCCTTTCACAAGGATTACATATCAGATATCCTCCATCTCTGTTGTTTATGTTATAATTCATAACAGCAGAAAAATTACAGTTATGAAGTAGCAAGGAAATAATTTTCTGGTTGGGGTCACCACAAAATGAGGAACTTTATCAAAGGGTCGCTGCATTAGGAAGCTGAGAACCACTGGTAAAACCAGAGCAGAGTAAGCCTCTAGCTCAGTCTAGGAAAACCTGCTGAGCTGCTGTTAAAGCTTAGGAATAGATGGTTGATGTTATGAAAACCTGATACAGTAAGAGCAGATTAACTGTCCCCTGATAACTGCTTTGGGCTTTGCTCCTAGGTCTGTAAGCACGACTCTCAGACCCCAGCCAGGACACATACCCTGTGGTCGAGCACTGCTGGGAGCTGGTGGAACAGGGTCTAGGGGAGTCCTGGGGTCAGGAGAGCATGTCACTGAGGGGACTGGAACATGGCTTCCTTCTTTCTTAACTTTTGACCATGAGGTGGGCAGGTTTTGCTCTGCCTCTGGCTCCCACTATGACATACTTACCAGGGGCCCAAACCTGGGGCTAGCCACTATGGACCAAATAAAATCTCCCTCTTTCTAAGCTGAGCATCTCTGGTGTTTTCTTAAATGCTGGGAAGCTGACTGCAACAGGCTCTAACAAGAGCAGCAAAGGAGTATGTTAAGACAGTGAGAACCACCTTATCACATGGATGAAAAGAGCAATTTTTTTTTTTTTTGAGACAGGGTTTCTCTGTAGCCCTAGAAATCACTCTGTAGACCAGGCTGGCCTCCCAAATGCTGAGATTAAAGGCGTATACCACACCGCCCAGCAAGAATAATCCTTTTAAACAAGACCTTAAATTAGCATCAATTCATTCTTCCTCTTACCTACTACTGATTATCAACAAAAATGAAAACATCTTAAGCCTGATGTTCTGATTCAGGTTTCAATAATCAGCTGGGTTTTGTCTGTAAGGCACCAAGAACCCATCAATCATCAGCATGGATGTGTGACTCGTAACTGTACAACTAGTAGCGCTGACGACTATTAACACAACATTTTCATAAACATCTGCTCAATTGCAATACTACAAACTATAAAGTTCACAGCGAGGCAGGACTTACAAACCACCACACAGCCTACCTGGCATACATAATCTGCAGTGCGGTAAGAATGTGTGATAAGGCCTGCTGCTTGGCCAGGTTTCCTTCCAGAGACAGGAGGATCTTGGCAAGAGAAGGGCGATTGGGCTTACAGTTATTCGCACCATTTATCTTATTGCTGGCAGAAGAAGAATCAGCATCTGAAGGCACACCTAAAAAGGGGAAACAAAAACCAAAGCTGTTTTTAAGATCACAGATTGCTCGTTCTCTATGTGGTTTGACCACCTAGGCTATCTTGAAAACAAACCACAGCCCACATTTTGCTTTTCATGCAGCAGCACCTGCAGACATCAGCCAGACTGGCAGACCCTATGATTCACAATCCTCCTTCCTAGGCAATCAAAGTCTCAGCATGGATAGGGAGGGGCAACCATTACCAAATGATGGCTGCTGGAAAAGAAGTCAGTTTTCTTCAGAGAAGATTGCCCTGAGAGGGGACCCACGCTCCACAGACCAAGCACATACAGGCAACACTAAATTGACTCAGTAAGTATTGGGGGGGGGGGTGAGTGATGAGGGGACAGAAGAGAAACTGGAGGGGACAGAATGGGGTCCTGGATTTAATCTAAACATTATAGACAAGCATGAATTTTTTTTATTTTGTTTGTTTGTTTGTTTGTATGTTTTTAGACAGGGTCTCAGCATGTAGCTCTGGCTGTCCTAAAACTCACTACACAAAGTTCACATTAAGGCAGGATTTACAAACCAACACACAAGAAGCTGACCTCTAACTCACAGAGATTTGCCTGCCTCTCCCTCTCGAGTGCTCTGTAATAAAACACTACAACGAAAAACAAGTTGGGGAGGAAAGGGCTCATTTTGCTTACACTTCCACATCACAGACCATCGCTGAAGAAAGTCAGGGTAGGAATTCAAGGCAGGAAGGAGAAAGCAGGAACTGATGCAGAGCCCATGATGGACCACTGCTCGATGGCTTGTTCTTCATGGCTTTTTCAGACTCTTTCTTATACACTCTAGGACCACCTGCCCAGGGCTAACGCCACCCACAGTGAGCTGCACCCTCTTACGTCAATCATTAATCAAGGGAATATTCTACACTCTTGTCTACATGTGATCTGAAGGATGTAATTTTCTCAAGAGTCCTCTTCACAAATAACACTACCTTGTGTCAAACTGATAAAACTGACCAACACAGCCATAAAATGCTGTGTTTTACTATAGTACATAAAAGCTGTAGTAAAAGTTCCTGAAAATTTCTTATGAAAGAGAATGAAAAGAACTATTCTTGTAAAATAATGTAACTACATTATACCCAGAACACTTGTACACACATACCCAAGGTAAAATGCACTGGTGTATGGTACGTAGCCAAAAATTATAGGGCAGGCAGAATGCAATATAACACAATACATAAATCACAAGAAGAAGTATAAATCAGCCAATGAAATCAACTGGAAGTTGACAGAGATATTATAACTAGTAAAGAAAACACTTATCTAGTCCAAAAAGCAGGCAAAAACATGACAATATGAGAACAGCCAGCATCTGGGGAAGGAAACCTCCAGGTAAGGCAGTGACGAGAAACTATCTGTATGACTAGGTCAAGGAGAAGTTAGGACAGGAACAGAGAGGGAGCGAGGGAGGGAGAAGGAGAGAGAACATGGCCAAGCTTTGGAAAGTCACAAAGGCAGTATGACAGGACACCAAAAGTGCAGAAAAAACAACAGGTGATGCCAAAGGAAGCAGACAAGGCCAAAGACTCCAGCCACAGAGCTCCTGGCCGAGGGGGAGGTAAGCCAAGCAGCCCTGGACATAGTGAGCTGACATCCTGATCAGAGGACAGGCCCACGCCCACATAAGAACTGGACAGATTCTTCTGGCAGGCGTCAGCAGTGGACAGGAATCCCATGTTGTCACTCCATATAACTTGGGAGTTTGTTAGCTAGGTGCCATTTTGAGAGGAAATCTTCTGCTTAACACAGAACTACTCTGGGAGTCTGAAAACAGAGAAGACCTAGTTAGGAAGCCCGACATTCCACAGTCCCGGGATGAGAGACGGCCCTCTCAGGATGAGAAGCATTAAATATGCATTTTGTGCAGCAGACGGGGCACTGCAGGAAGCCATGTTCTCTTTCATGTGGACCTTAGCCTTCAATCTGTAGATAAATGTGTTTAAGTTTGAGTACCCACAGAAGAAAGGAATGTCCAAAGGGGCGATGTGGAGGGCAGATGTCAAGGGAAGGACAGAATGTAGGTGGTAAGAAGGGTGAACAAGCAGGGTTAAATGTGACGGGGTAGGGTAGAGGTAGAAACACAGGCAGAGCTAAGTAGCACTAGAGATCTTTGACAAACTCACAAGGAAACCTACTCTGTAGCAGCTTCCTAAAATACAGACATATACGTAAACATCTATGAAAGGGATTTAAGTGGAGTTGCCTTGAACTGGGAGATAATGCTTTTCCCAGACATCATACACTACCAAATATAAGTTCCAGTGTCAAATACAAGTTACCTCTTTTTGAGTTACTGAGACAATTGTTTGCTTTCTTTTTCTGAGTGTTTTTAGAAACTGAACGCTCAGTAGCAGGCTGCTCAATAAGAAGACTCCCCAGGGCTGGGGAGATGGCTCAGCAGGTGAAGACACTTGCTGCCAAGCCTGACGTTCCCACAAGTTGGCCTCTGCCCTCCACAGGTTTAAAAACAACAGTCAACAAAAGGAAGAGAAAGAACTGAAGTGGGGAGAGGCTACCGGCTCTCAAAATTCACTCTCATGGCTTCCCTCCTCCAGGAAGGCTGTGGCTCCTCATGACCTCCCTTAACAGTGCAACCCACTGGGGAAAAGTACTCAAATGCCGTGCCTGTGAGGGACACTTCCCAATCAAGCCACCACAGTAAGTAAGCACACCCAAAGGTATTTAACGTGAGTCAGCCCACAGTAAGAGGCCATCACACGCCCATCACAAGGGCAAAACCAGAGCTCAGGGAACACTGGGAAATAAAGACGGCAATGTCAGAGACCAGGGCATGTGCTACACGATATTATCAGCATGAATCTAAAGTATGGTCACCTACGCAGCACCAACATGACAACACCACCAGCTGGCACCCCAACGTGAATGGGAGAAATCTCACAAGGCCACACAGATCAATGAAGTAAGCTATCAACTAATGGCTGCTAGGCAAGGCGGGAGCAAAATATGATTCAGTCTTCTCCAGGGACCAGTACCTGATAGGTTATCCAATCTCAAGTGGTCAGCCCTAAGCACATGTAAATAGGAGTAACACTAAATGGATGCAGTAGGGTGTGTGTGTGTGTGTGTGTGTGTGTGTGTGTGTGTGTGTGTGTGTGTGTGTAATAACAACTAAAGAAGGAGGAGTCATAAGTGGAGTGAGGGTGGGGACAGTTGAAGAGGGGGAGTGAAGTGATGTAAACACAGTAGCCATGTAAATAAGTTAATAAACAGTCCTTTGGGGACAGGACATGACAGTGCTCTCATGAGCTTAGTAGCTGTGTGTGGCTGCCTGCAGAAGACCTGTCCAGGATCAATACTGGGTCAATATTCTGCCATGGAGTGGAAAAGGGTTCAAGAGCCCCCGTTCCTAAGGGAGGATCTATCGACAACTGGAGAAGGAGTCAATGTTCCTCTTATAGCCCCACACCCAGAAGTTACGTATACATGGCACACACTGGAGTCCGTGGATTATTAAACTTTTAAAAAAGAAGGTAAGAATGGGAGGAGACAGGGAAAGGGCAAATCTGGGAGGAGTTAAGGGGACGAACTGAGGGTGAAGATGAACAGAGAACACACAGTAGGAAATGAGGATAGGGGAAAATCGGATTATTCATCTATTGCTAACAAGAATACAAAAGAGTCCAGTTATTATAAAAACAATCTGACAGTTTCTCATGGCATGCGCTTGGAAAGACATTCTTGGGCATTATACTGAAGAATCAAAACTTGCTTCCGCTCACCAAAAAAAAAAAAAAAAAACCCACCTTGATATGATAAAAAAATTAATTTGTAACAACCAAAAATCACAAAGAACTTAAATGTCCTTCAATGACTGAATAAAGCACGAAGCAGTATTCAGGAACAAAAAGGCGTCCACTCTTGACACAAACAGCCATCTAAGTAGACAAAGCAACACACAGAAAGAACATCTGCACAAGTAAGACCGGACATTAGTTGCACATTCAAGAGATGCAAGGGTCAGCCTGCAGGCCAGCAGAGCACAGCCTTTGTCAGCAGGACCACACGCACCTAGGCGGCCATGCAGTCTACAGGAGGACGTTACCTAAGTAGGAAGCACCCAGCGGGTCTCTTGCCGTCTGGAAGAGGACAGGTTCATGGACAGAGGGTGTGGCTACGTCCACTGTCGTCCATGCTACACTATGTGAGGACCCACAAGCCACTCGAGTGATCTTCTGGCCCTCCAGGCCCTGCACCAGGGTGGGCTTTCTGTTAACTGTGGTCGTGCCATTGCCCTGTTGGCCATGGTCATTGTCCCCCCAAGCATACACCTGTTAAAGGGGAAAAAAATTACATTTTTCAACTTTACATTATTTCTAAAAACACTTGAAAATGCACAAAACATGTCATGGTCCTTGAAAGAAAAATACCATGCTCATTTTTCTTTTCTTTTCTTTTCTTTTTTTTTTTTTTTTTTTTGGTTTTTCGAGACAGGGTTTCTCTGTAGCTTGGTGCCCGTCCCGGAACTAGCTCTTGTAGACCAGGCTGGTCTCGAACTCACAGAGATCCGCCTGCCTCTGCCTCCCGAGTGCTGGGATTAAAGGCGTGCGCCACCACCGCCCGGCTCGTGCTCATTTTTCAAATAATTTGGTGTTAGGTTTTACAGTTATAAAGCATAATTCACTTCAAACTAAACAATGTTAATTTTGTTTTCATAAACCAAATTTAAAATATGGCTCCATGAGCTAGTCATGGCATACTCTTCTTAAAACAACAAAATCAGTAATATCTACCAAATCCTATACTTCCAAAGTAAAGTAGATATAGCCTCTATCATATAAGTACAGTCTCTATTATGTAGGTGTAGCCTCTATCATGTAAGTACAGTCTCTATTATGTAGGTGTAGCCTCTATAAGTACAGTCTCTATTATGTAGGTGTAGCCTCTATCATATAAGTACAGTCTCTATTATGTAGGTGTAGCCTCTATCATATAAGTACAGTCTCTATTATGTAGGTGTAGCCTCTATCATGTAAGTACAGTCTCTATTATGTAGGTGTAGCCTCTATAAGTACAGTCTCTATTATGTAGGTGTAGCCTCTATCATGTAAGTACAGTCTCTATTATGTAGGTGTAGCCTCTATCATGTAAGTACAGTCTCTATTATGTAGGTGTAGCCTCTATCATATAAGTACAGTCTCTATTATGTAGGTGTAGCCTATATCATGTAAATACAGTCTCTATTATGTAGGTATAGCCTCTATCATGTAAGTACAGTCTCTATTATGTAGGTGTAGCCTCTATCATGTAAGTACAGTCTCTATTATGTAGGTGTAGCCTCTATCATATAGGTACAGTCTCTATTATGTAGGTGTAGCCTCTATCATGTAAGTACAGTCTCTATTATGTAGGTGTAGCCTCTATCATGTAAGTACAGTCTCTATTATGTAGGTGTAGCCTATATCGTGTAAATACAGTCTCTATTATGTAGGTATAGCCTCTATCATGTAAGTACAGTCTCTATTATGTAGGTGTAGCCTCTATCATGTAAGTACAGTCTCTATTATGTAGGTGTAGCCTCTATCATATAGGTACAGTCTCTATTATGTAGGTGTAGCCTCTATCATGTAAGTACAGTCTCTATTATGTAGCCTCTATCATATAGGTACAGTCTCTCTTATGTAAGTATAGCTTCTGTCAAGCATCAGGTTTTTCCCCCCTAAAGAAAAAGCTGCTAATAGCTTAGGGGTGGGAGTATTTTCAATAATTTTTATATTCTAGCATGGACTTCAAAATGTAAAGGATGGTTTGCCAAGACCCCCCCCCCCCAAACCTGTGCTGACAGTTAAGCAATACACCAGTAAACAAGATGAACTCTGCTCCACCTTAACAGCTCTCCAATATTAAGTTGGTGCAAAACAGATTACAGTTTTGGAGCATGAATTTTAAATTACTTAAATAGGTTCAAAACAAGTATTTATTAATCAGAATGGAAACCATTACAGCCAAAAGACACATTTTTGCCAATGAAAAGTAAGTTTATTTGTTCATGTATTATAAAAATCTAAGCTGCAAGATTCAGCAGGTTCTTAGAAAGCATTAGCTGCACCCTGGTTGTTGTAGGTTTTTCTGCACCTGTTGGTTGTAGTGTTTTCCCTGCAAGACGTCTGAAGCTGTGGCAGGCGGGCAGTGAGAGGTCTGGTGGATGAGGCAAAAGATCACAGCCCAGCTAGTTAAACCTTTGAATCACTGGCTGAACAGACAATTCATCCTACTGGTTTGCTGAACATACTTCTCAGGTGCAATGGTTTGGGCAAGATTCAGTAAGCAATAATGGATCACACTCGCAACACACCAACAACTACCATGGTCTTTCTCTGTTTTGTTTTATGTTTGTTTTGTTTAGGAAAGTACTCTGGAGTTTCTTCTCTAACTACCAAGCAAGTCACTGATGGCTGTCCTACACAATCCACCTTTTATCGCACATCACAATCTAATCAAGAAATAATTCCATTACTCATAGATGAAGATGACAGAATAAAACAATAGTTCTTTCTTTCTGTGCAGCTCACGAAGCACCCACTTCTGGGAAGTTCTTCACTTTCCAGTTTGCTCCAAATACTGAACGACTGTTGAACGTCCAAGCTGAGTTAGCTGGCAACACCCGTGAAGCTCTATGATCAGCCTCCACAATGTGGTTCCTGTCAACTCCTGAGGCTCAACCACACTGTGCTTCCCCTATTGAGGCTCTCGTCTCGTTTGTCAAACATCTGGAGCCACCACTGCATTGTCTATCTGTTAATAGTTCCTGGGCCAGACACAATGCTGGTTTTGTGAACTGCCACCATTGCTTTGAGTCACTCTGAACACGAGTAAGAAAATCACTAATAACTTGGTTTTGTCTAGTATCATTTCAATAGTATAAAATAAATGACAAGTGTAAGTCATCATATATCTATACACACACACACACACATATATATATATGTATAGGTGTATGGAGAGAGAGAGAGGTAAAATGATGTATGATAGGGATCGTTGAGATGGCTTAGCATTAAGTCCTTGTGGACAAGTCTCTGACACTCACATGGTGAGAGAACAACTCTAGAAAGTTGTCCTCTGACTTATACATGTGTGCACATAGACAGACAGACATAAACACCCACAGATAAAATAGTTGTAAAAAAAAAAGTAAGAATCATGTATAATAAACATAATAAACTTATTTAGGAATATATTTCAGTATCAAATGGCAAATTTCAACACAAAAACCGTGATTACTTTCGCACTAACCTAATATTAAACTCACCCAAGCATTTCAGGAGCAAAGGGATATTTGTTATTTTTATTTTCTTGGCGTGGCATGCTGAAAATGTGACCCAGGCTGGCCCACAAGAACTCACTACGTAACCTAGGCTGGCCTGCAACTAGCTTTTCTACGGCCCCAGACTTCCGAAGGCTGGGTTTCAGCAAGCACTCCAGTCTGGACAAGACAAGCTCTACAACCAGCCGAGCACTCCTAGAGGGCCCTTACCACAGGCCACTGAGCCTCACCTGTCCCGAGTCTGTGACCGCCAGGCAGTGCAGGGCTCCGACCGCCACATGCACGATCTTCTTCCCTCTGAGTCCCTCCACCACTTGTGGCTTCCGCACATGCACATCCGAGCCGTGGCCCAGTCTAAAGTAGTCCCCTTTCCCCCTGGGGACAAAGCAGCAGTTCCGGGATCACTACATGGTTACAGCCTGGCAATGCTACAGGAAAACTTTCCCGACCACACACCCTCCACAGTGGAGTGATAACATCACACAGAATATATACCACAGTCCAAATTAGCGCAGACTACTTGGCGGGGAAGACCTCTCGTGGTGTCATGTGTCACATAAGAACTCAGTTACACTGCCAACCCCCGTCCCAAGGGCTATCTGGGATGTCTTTTCAAGTTGCTAACTGCCTGACATGACATAAGGAAGTTAGAAGTCTGCTTCGTTGTCCTTACTTCATGTAGCTTCCAGTACAATGTAACTCACATTTTTTTTAAAGCTATATAAACCTCACACAAACTGGGTGAAACTGTCTATAGATTTCTTTACAAAATGAACTGTAAGATCTTTCTTTTTCATAATTTTATCAGTAATCTCAATTCAACATAGATTTTTTTTTTTCACAAAAAGATGCCAAATGAGTAAGAAAGTAACAGTTTTACAAGCAGCCGAGGCTGGGCACAGGGCAACGCCAGGGCTCTCCAAACAGTCTGAGGAAGCTTACATACCACGTCCACACCACTCCTGACTTGGTGAGTGCCAAGGAAAACTGAGCTCCGCACTCAATCTGGCACACGCCTTGGCCGTTTAGTCTCTCGATGTTCTGGGGGATGTTACAGCCTTCACTTCCCCCTCGGCCCAACTTTCCAAAATCACCATCACCCCAGGAAAACACCAAACCTAGGTTTAAAAAGCAAACACCTCAGGTAAATTCTTAGCATTTACATCCCTACCCAGAGGACACTCAGCATCACAACCAGCTCCTACCTTCATCAGTGAGAGCCAGTGTCTGTGCATCTCGGCTTCCACAGGCAACCTGGATTACTCTGTGACCAAGAAGGACTTTCACCTACTCGATTACAAACGTAAAAACAGAATGAAGCACGGGAACAGGGAAAGCAATGGGAATTTTTCCACAGACTGAAAGTCAGCATATTGTTCGTGTCTTTAAAAACCCAGACTTGAGGCTTATCTTCACTTGAAAAAACCAAGTGAAAAAGCTTTTATAAGCAATGAAAATGTGCATAATCACCATTTTGGGCTTCAGCTGTGTGGTATTATCACCGTGTCCCAAGCGGCCATACTCGCCCAGGCCCCAGGTGTACAGCTCCCCGCTGGACGTCAGGGCTGCGCTGTGAGAACTGCCGCAGGCTATGTCCCTGATGCGCTTGGTTTTCAGGGCCTCGATCAGCCTTGGCTTGTCACAGTTCCTAGGGCAAGAGTAAAGTACACTCCTTACCAAGCTTCTTTTCAGAGACAGCCCATCTTTGATCAACAAAAAATATACCTTATCCTAACTGTCAAACCTTAAAAAGAGTGGATCAAACTACAGTGTATCCATCCACGTTTTTTAATATTAATATTTATGTCAATAAATAACTTCTATCAATAATTTTCTGTAAACAACTGTGAAAATACCCTATTATTACTAGCTAACAGTTTCTTAGGAATGAGCAAGATTGAGGAAGAGTCTTACATTCTGCTGAAGTGTCCAAGTTTCCCATCATCACCTTCACCCCATGAGAACACTTTCCCATCCACTGTTAAGGCTGTAGCGTGCCGGCCACCTGCAACATTCACACAGAGGAAGGTTGTCAACACGTAATGTATAAAGAGTTCACCGTGTGGTATCTACTCTGCCTGGCATACAGTGGCATGTGCTTGATGTCTATGTGTTAGCTAAATGAATAACAGAACCATCACCACAGTTATCATGGAAAGCTTTCTGGGTGACATATATGTAAAATAAATGAACTTTTAGTAAACTAAAAATTGTTAAAAATATTTAACCTGAAAAGAAGCAAAATAATAACGACTGTTCATGTAAAGTCTATTACTTTAAATATATAAAAAGTCCAAACTAAGATAAGGAGTGAAGACAGGACAACATCATCAAGCAGAATGTCAAACACCTTGACAAGAGCTCCACCACGCGTCCCAGCAGCGGACTATCTGAACAAGCCCCATGCGGCAGCTAAGACACTGTACCCGCTCTTCTGAAAGCACATCAGCTGTGCTGTTCCCTGACACTCTCCCTGCCCAGCGCTCTGCCTCACGTTACAGGCGTGAGCTCTGGCTGTATAGTCAGGGACGGATCTACAAACCACTGAGCTCCAAGGCAGAGCAGACGGGGCTCCCGGCAGCAGGGACTCAGCAACAGACAACTCCATATACTATCAGGGGCAACAAGTCCAGCTCTAGAGAAGGGCTGCACGGGCTAGAGTACCACAGCCACCTTACCGCAGCAACAGGCCAGAAGGGCCAGTGCTTCTCACAGGCAGACGGGCTCAGACCCTACCAGGAGCTTAACAGGGGAGAAGAGTAAGTTCTTGTTTTGCACATAGGTCCTCTGGAATCCTAACAAGTGAAGTGAGCTTAGTATCCAGAGGCTCCATCTCTTGGGACCTGGCACTGTGTTCAGAACATTTCAGTAATGCCAAAGCGGAAGCTAAGGGACAGCAGTGAACTTGCTTGAAAACCACTTTTCTCACACTGAGAATTCATTGGTGCTCTGGGGCATCCCATGGGAGCCACTGAGTTTTCACAGTAAGATACCCTATTTAAGCGACAGAACTTTACAGTTTCATAGCTAAAAAGTGCAGGGCCTGACAGACACAAGCGCTCCAGGATTGAGCACAAATCCTCCGAGAGGTACAACACACACCTGAAATGCCAACAATGATGGCTTCCAAAAAGCTTTATTAAGTACTAATAACTAATCTTAGACTGAGTCACATCATCCACCTCTTTCTTCAGACTAGTTAACTAAAATTTGCAAAAGAACACAAGGATACTTCAGAGAGTTCCTGAAGGGCTTGAAACACTTGCAAAGCAAGAGGCACATCAGGCCCTTGTGCACTGGTGCCAGGCTCGTACCTGAGTGGACCGCTACCTTCTTGACCACGTAGCTGCTGAGGGCTGTGATCTGCCGAGGAATAGGGACCGTCCCGCTGGACATACCCAGCCCCAGCCGGCCGTTTGTGGCTTCTCCACAGGAGTACACCTTCCCTTCCACAGTCACTGCAAGGAGCAGTCAGAAGTCTCAGCTCTCACAACATAAACGCCACATTGTTTAATGTGTGTTCAATATAATTTACCAATACTGAAATAATCATACCTGCAAACAAACTCTTAGATCCACCAGCCACCTGAACCACATTCAGAGCGGACAGAGTCTCAGAGAATGAAGGAACCTTGATCTGGAAGAGGATTTTTTAAAGCAAAGGAAGAAAAAAAAGAATGTTTATACTTTTTCACTCCTAAGTAATCTTAACAGATGATATACAGAATTGCTGTCAGTCTGTGATTACCTTAACCACAAGAGTCCTTAGCTCTTAGAAGTACAAACTAAAGTGTTTTAGAGATAAAAGAATACAATTAGATTTACTTATAGTGAGTCTGCAGTACAGAAACACAATTAGATCAGGGGCTGGAGAGAAGACTCAGTCAAGGACTCGCCATGCAAGGATGAGGATTTGAGTCCAATTCCAAGTTCAATAAAAGAACCAAGTGTGGTGTGATGCAGAATGCTCTTCTGTATGCTGCGAATATATGTTGCCTTTATTGGTTGATGAATAAAGCTGCTTTGGCTTATGGCAGGGAAGAATACAGATAGACGGGAAAGCCAAACTAAATAGGCGGGAAGGCACAGTCTGGGCAATTCCAGGAGCTGCTGGAGGAGGAAGATGCCAGAGCATTACCAGTAAGCCATGGGGCACGTGGCAATACAGATTAATGGAAATGGGTTGATTTAAATGTAAGAGCTAGCTAGTAAAAGCCTAAGCCATTGGTCGAACTTTTATAATTAATATTAAGCCTCGAACTGGCAGGCAGGAGAGAAACCTCCAGTGGTGGTGCTGTCCCGTGCTTGTACTCTCAGTGCTGGAGAAGAAAGGCAGCTGTCCTGTGCTTGCTCATTGCTGGGAAAGAAAGGTGGCTAGATCCTTTGGAGCTTGCTGGTCAGCCAACCCAGCCTAAGCAATGAGTTTGGGACTAATGAAAGCATATGGTGCCTAAGGAACTGCCACATGCATGAAAACATACAAAGAGCAGCCAGTTGTGGACAACACTTGGGGTCTGAAATGAGGACATGAGAAGTCACAACTCTGAACCTGTCCACCTTGGTACCTGTGAACATTTCTGTACTGAAAAGTCTAAGAAGAAATAAGCATGCCATGACCTGAGGACAACATGCCCCACCAGTTCATGTGTTTGAACATTTACTCTCCAGTTCGGTACTATTCTGGAGAACTGGAGACTCTGCAGCAAGGAGGAGTTAGGTGGAAGAAATGAGATACTTGGGGGTTGGCCTGGAGGGTTACAGCACCACAGACTGCTTGTAGTCTTCTCTCTGCTTCCTGGTCTGCTCAGATGCAATAAGTAAGCTGCTGACAGATTGTGTTCCTCTCGAAATGTGGACCGAAGCACGCCTGTCCTCACGGGAGTGCTTCTTTGAGGTATTCTGTCACAGCCTTGCTCACTCTGACTGTGACTCATATACATAAGAAACTGTGCTAACTGGGCATGGTGTGGCACATCTTTAATCTCAAAGTCTGGTAAGCAGAGGCAGATGAGAATCTCTGCTGAGTATAGGGCAGCCCAGACTGCAGGCTTAGAACCAGGCAGGCAGGCAGGCAGGCAGGCAGGCAGGCAGGCAGGAAGGAAGGAAGGAAGGAAGGAAAGAAGGA
The DNA here is from genome assembly GCF_037038515.1 of Microtus pennsylvanicus. Taxonomy (NCBI): domain Eukaryota; kingdom Metazoa; phylum Chordata; class Mammalia; order Rodentia; family Cricetidae; genus Microtus; species Microtus pennsylvanicus. The sequence continues at coordinate 13,374,753 of NC_134596.1, forward strand.
AGGAAAGAAGGAAGGAAATAAATTACATGTTTCTGCTTTTCACTGTGATAGATGTGGTTAAAATTAAAAATCCTGCCTAAGAAACCCTGTATTATTATATGGTGATTTGTTTTGCATTATGAATGGACTATCACCTGGAAGTGTGAGGTAAAAAAGGCTTTGGTCCAGATAAGACCTATTCCTAACCATCAACATACCTATACCTATACCTGACCTATACCTAACCATCAATATACCTATACCTATACCTAACTATCAGTGACCACTGCAAAATGGGGATCTGTGACCTCACGACATAAATGTCATTTAAGGCTGCCTAAATAACAATATAAATTAGTTCAAGTAAGTGAGTTCCAGCAATCTCTGCTTCCCAACAATACCCGTGACAGAGACACATAATTGATGTTGTCACCACAGAGACTAAAAAGAACAGATCTCATCAGGTGAAGTTGTACCCCAATACTAAAAATTAGAGTAAGTTGGGTTTTTTGGACCTCATCAAACAAGATACAATGTACAATTAATTCAATCCTAATTCAAATGCATTATTTGTTATAGTTACTCTATTTTTTTTTATTTGGAAAATGTCACCTTTTTTGTGAGTAAGCACTTCAAAAATTAGCCTTTAACCCAATTATTTGTGAAATCAAGTATAAGCATAGAAGCAAATGTTTGGTTTTTCAAGACACGGAAAACCTTTAAAGCCTGTCCTGGAACTCGCTCTGTAGACCAGGCTGGTCTCGAACTCACAGAGATTCACCTGCCTCCACCTCCTGAGTACTGGGATTAAAGGCGTGCGCCACCACTGCCCAGCAGTCTCAGGATTAATCAACAGTGAAAGGAGGGACTGGGTGGAGAGGAGTGAGGGGAAACCATGATCAGGATGCAAAAATGAATGAATGAATGAATGAATGAATGGGTAAAAGGGGGAGGGAGGGGAAACCATGATCAGGATACAAAAATGAATGAGTGAGGGCCGGAGGGATGGCTCAGTGGTTAAGAGTGCTGCTTGCTCTTCCAAAGGTCCTGAGTTCAATTCCCAGCAACCACATGGTGGCTCACAACCATCTGTAATGAGATCTGGTGCCCTCTTCTGGCCTGCAGGCATACATGCAGAATACTAAGAATACTGTATACATAATAAATAAATAAATCTTTAAAAAAAAAATGAGTGAGTCAATGGATGTGTGTCTCTACCCACACCCACTCCACAATGACAAGCATGCACACTCAGATCTATTGTCCCATGTCTCTGTGCTCACAAAGCATTCTCTCTATACAACTGTATATAAAGGAGAGAAGCTGCTCACAAAGTCTGAACTCAGAACCCACATCTAGAAAGAGGGTTAAAGAGCCTGCCTAGCTGAGCCTCAGGCACAAGCAGCAAGCACTGCCATCAGGCACAGGGAACGGGGTAGGTACCTTAGAGCCTTTGAGCCCACCCAGCTGGTCCTTGTCATTCAGGCCCCACACAAACACTTTGGTTCTTATTGTAGCTGTTGACTCCAACCCGGCAGTCTTCTTTCTAATGAGACTAGACAGGGAACAAAGGTAGAAACAAAGCATTTAAAACATGAAAGAGTTTTAAATAACAAGTAAGGAGTCCATCTCAAAGCTTTGCTTTAGCACATGAAACCACCAGTCTGTATATAACAAGTGCTCCAGAGGACCGGCATTTCCACAGACATGGACGACAGCTGCAGATTATCACTGTATCTTACTTTCAGTACAGTAAACATTTACAGGTTAGTCTGTTTTCTTTCTGTACATTTGCTTGTTTTGGAGATGGGGTCTCACTATGTAGCCCCATCTGGCACGGAACTCACTAGCTGGACTAGGCTGTTCTTTAAACTCAGAGATCTACCCACCTCAGCTTCCTGGGTGCTAGGATTATAGATGTGTACCACCACACCCAGTAACGTGTTATCTTTTAAGAGCAGAATTTATTATTTGAACCTTGTACTTTTGTTGGAGAACATTCTGGTATCAGATAATTCGGTCATTCCTGCACCGTAAGATCCCATGAGGCAAAACATCTATAATCCAGTGCATATCTGCTTTCTTCCTAAACACAAGTTAAACATAACACTGCTTCCTGGCTCAGAACAAGTCCTAGTGCTCAACAGCGTGCCCAGTGAGCACAAATGGACCTGAGAGCCCTTGGGGAAATGACCTAACAGGTTCCACCCAGAAGTGGCCTTGTTGCATTTTGTATTTGGGGAGGGGGATGGGGAGAGGAGGGTCCGTACCTAAACATGTATGTGGTCATTTTATTTCTCAAAGATAGAATTAAACAGATTTAACTATGTAGTACTGGAAGTATTCTAATATACATCAAAGCAATATGCTACTTTCTTCCTTGACATCCTCTGCCTACAACACAAGCTGGAAAGGCCAGGATGGAGGGGTTCTGCCATGACTGCATTCCTGGGTTGCTATATGCCTTGCTGATCCCATCTCCTGACCTGTCCCTGGTGGGAGCCACAGTACTCCAGTTCTCTACCTGATTAATGCTCGCAGTGCACAGGACAAGGTTAAGATGGCCTCGGCTGGTACTTTAATGCCAAGTGCTAAAATCCTGCTTCTTTTACTTGTTTTTGTAATCCATTTTTACAAGGAATGGAAGATTCTGGGTTTTAGAAACTACTCTTTATATAAACAGATCTTTTATATAAAAAAAACCAAATGTTACATAGCAATAAATATTTACTTTAGGGGATCAAAATCCCACGGTATGGAAATAAAAAATGTAGAAAAGCTGACTTATCTGATAAGAGGCAAAGTAGAACAAATTTATATACAAAGCATCAAATTATCATGGAACATAATTTTGGTCAAATATATGGCTGGGAAACAAATACTGACATTCAGAATATTCAATGAGTGGTACAATGTTAAGTACTGAATGGTCAGCTAAACCTGCAATTTGAGTGTTGGTTCTTACCGAAAATCATGATCTAGCACAGAAAACAAAAGGAAGCTACAGGGATTTAAATCAAAACAGGAACAGAACGTTTCAGATTAAAAACAAAAGTAAGCTTTTTTTCCCCAATCTTCTCTCTAATGGTCATTTTTTTGAAATGTGCATTTTTTATGTTTTATTTTCTTGCAAGATAATTATTTTTGACAACTCGACTGAGCATCCTAGTAGGCACGATTCACAATCTGGGGATGGGACAGAAGGCAGCCGGTCCCAGAGGAAGAAGCTCTCACCTCCCAGTGCTGCCTTTGTCGTCCTCCTCCTCCTCGTTATCTGAAGCCAGAAAAGGAACCGCTGCCAAATCCTCCTCCTCAGCCCGGATGCGTCCCAGCAGGATGAGACCGTGAATTTTGCAATCGATCCCTGAGCTCCTGCACTGTTTTATTGCGATCTCAATGTACCTGTGATACTGGATGAGAAAATGACAAGTTACAGACGCCTCAGACTCAGAAGACAGACACTGACATTGACATTCTGGGAAGATTGCAGGTTACAAACTGCATCTGTGATTTCACCAGTCTGGGTAGAAAAAGGAAAGATAAAAGGAGAAATCAAAGAATAAAATGGAGAAATAACATAAAGAACTACATAAAACAGGAAGAAGACAGAGTGGGATTTCATGTCCTGCCCCCAAAGAAGCCAGTTAGTTCATCTGACCACACCAAGGAGCATGGTCAGGGCTGAATCCTGCCAGCAAGTGCCCTGACGGGACTCCTAGCTCCCAGGGAAAGCATGTGAGCTGCCAGGACAGACAAGTGTGAGCTGCTGGAAATTCAAACTGGAGTCAGAACATCAAGCTAACTAGACCTTGGGAAATTACACCCTACAAAAAGGTGGAAGAACCTGAAACTGAATGCTTTCAACACTTAAAATCCTCCTTCCCCACCACTGCCTGGAGGAGTAACAGGCAATCTCACAGCCAGGCAGTGGAGAAGTGGAAAGAATGCCAGAGACTGAGCCAAATCTGTGCCTGACCGGCAAAAGAAGAATAGGGATTGTGGAGTTGAGAAATCACACACAACAAGTGAATCAGACCCAGGGAAGGGACTGTAAAACCCAGAGCATGGTACAGCATCTGGCCAGAACATGGCACAGCATCCGGCCGGAAGCACCAAATGCCAAGCTAGACTGTGTAGAGGGCCAGAAGCACGGGTGCGGGTACAAAGTTAAGATCTGTGACAGCCACAGCCAGGCCACAGCAAGGAGGAGGTACAGGGGCTCCATGGAGTTGGTGGCAGACCCTGATGCACACAACACAGGGACAGGCTCTCCCCTCCCAGGGTCCAGAAGCACTCCTGAGACAACAGTACCTCTTCTCTTTTATCCAGTATGGCTTTTTATCAGTAATCTTTTGATTTTAGCAATCTATTTTATACACATACATCTTTTTTCATTTTAAGAATTTCATTCTTCCATATTCATACTTTTGTACCTTAAGTAGTCGATTAATATGCTGTGGTTTATATCGTTTTGGAAAAGGCTCTTAGATCCATGTCTCATTTCTCTAAATCTAATATACATTGTTTTCTACTGCTTTTTTTAAACCTCTAACCCACATACTTTCCTTCTTACTCTATTTTTCACCACAGTTCCTTCACTGACTACTTAAAATACTGATACTCTTAATCCCTGTGAGTGTGCAACATTTCCCCCAACCAGAAGGCTAGTGTCCCTGTCTCCAAATCTTATAGGGACAAGTAAGGGACACAGAACTCACTCCTGTAGCTAACACTAGTACTACTGTCCAAACATCACAAATGTTACTGCAGCCAGTTTCCCCCTGAATATAAACCCAAGTGAAGACAATCCACATGACTGAATTCATATGAAATAAAAGCGAGAAAACTATCAACCCAAACACACACACACACACACACACGATGGATGGATGGATGGATGGATGGATGGATGGATGGATGGATGATAGATGGATGATAGATGGATAGATAGATAGATAGATAGATAGATAGATAGATAGATAGATAGATAGATATGATAGGATAGATGTGATAAAGCACAGAGGGTTACTATATGCTAATAAAGAGAACAATTCAAGAGGACACAACTATTTAATTTTTTAAGTAAAAATTTATAGGTAAGTATTTAATACCCGGAATCTTGGGGCTCCAAATTCTATAAAATACTGAGAAAGTGGATTTAACAGGTATCTACTGAATATTCCTGCCATTCTCTAAAAATTGATGTTACAGGCAGACAGAGAGCAGAAATAATCCCTGAATGTGGTGGGAAAAACACACCCCACAGTGACCCTTAGAAAACACACAAATACTTTAAGACTAGACAATACATTTTAAATGAAGAATGACTCACTGAAGAAATGGGGAAGGAAATTTTCAAGCTCCTACAAGGGTACAATGTTCCATTACCCATGTGATAACCTGAAAAAGAAATTACTAAAACAGGTACCAATGAAACCCACAAGATCATTAGAGAATACTTTGAAAATGTGTGTTCCAAGTTTGGAAATCAAGAAGAAAAAAATTTCTAAGTGTATATGACCTACAGGAATTAAATCTACAGGATGTAAACAATATAAACAAATTCATACCTTTAAAAGAGTAGAAGCGATACATAAGTAACCCTTCACAGTGAAAAGCCCAGAACTGGATGAGTTTACTGATGAATAGTAGCAAATATTTAAAGGAAATCTGACACCCATCAGCATTTATGAACATTTCACAAAACAAAAGGGGAAGGTATAGTATCAATTTTATCTTACTAAATCACTATCACCTTGATATCAAACCAAAGAAACCATGATTAATTTCTTTATCAACAGATATAAAAACACCTTTGTAAACTGAAGTCGAAATCACATTAATAAGATTATATGCCTTGATCAAGGTGGTTTCCTTCCAGAGATGAAAGGTTGGTTCAATATATGCAACTCAATCAACATAATATAACATATTAATAGACTTAAGGACAGAAACCACATCATCATCTCAATAAATACAGAGAAGGCAATTTACAGAGCTGAACTAAAGATAAAAGTTCTTGAAGAAATTAGGAATAAATGGAACAGACCCCAATATAGTAATATTGGCTATTAGATACGGCAAATTTAAGAGTCAACACCGTACTAACTGGGGAAACTGACATCTCCTCTACAATTGGAACAAGACAAGAGAACCTGCTTCCTCCATTCTTATAAAATATGGTGTTCATCATCTCAGCTATTGCAACGAGAAAGAAATACAAAGGGATTAAAAACTGGAAATATTAAAGTGCAGATGGCAAGACTCTATACTTAAGACACAGTGAGTCTAATAGGAAACTAGGAGATCTGGTAAATGCAGTATACAAAATGATAACACAAACAGTAATAGCTTTTATTTATACAGCAATAGTAAACTTGCTGAGAAAGGAACTCAAAAGAAAAAAATCCTGTATACCATATTTTCTTAAAAGAGGGAGAAAAAAAAGAATCTAGGAATAAACGCTCAGCAGAAGGTAAGTATAAGAACGCTGAAGACAACACTAGGTGACTAAAACACGCCCAGGCCCCTGTCTTGGCAGAGCTAATGTCATAAAGACAGCTCTGTCACCAAGAATAATTAACAGGTTCAATATAAGCTTCTTCAAAACTGCAATGATGTATTAACTGAAGTAGAAATAAATCTTAAACTCATATGGAAATATGAAAACAAACTGGGTAGCCAAAGTAATTCTATGCGGAAAGAACACTGCCAGATGCATCATAATATATATATGACCTCAAATTATTCTACAGAGCACTACAGTGACGAAAGCCACGTGGTCCTGGTACAAAAACAAACATGCTGACAAAACAGAACAGAGAACTCAGAAATAAAGGCACACCGCTATTTTTCAAAAAACGGTGTCAAAAACAAACACCGAAAAAAAACTTAGTAAACAGAGGATTGACACAACTAGATGCCCACCTGCAGAAGAATGAGATCTTTATCTCTCACCCTACACGAAACTTAAAGTGAACAGGAGAGCAACTGGAAACGCTGAAATGGCTAAAGGAAAACACACAGAAAACACTTGGTATAGCCATACATGAGAACTTTTTACACAGAACACCAACAGTAGAGCTATGAGCCCCAGAGCTAAGAAGCAGAATGACTAGAAGCTAAAGTCTCCGCACAGCAAAGAGACCATGTGCAGAGGGCATAGCCAGCTAAAGTTTCTGCACAGCAAAGAGACCATGTACATAGGGAACAGCCAGCTGAAGTCACCACACAGCAAAGAGACCATGTGCAGAGGGCACAGCCAGCTGAAGTCTCCGCACAGCAAAAAGACCATGTACATAGGGGACAGCCAGCTGAAGTCTCCGCACAGCAAAGAGACCATGTGCAGAGGGTACAGCCAGCTAAAGTCTCTGCACAGCAAAGAGACCATATGCAGAGGACCCGGCCAGCTGAAGTCTCCGCACAGCAAAGAGACCATGTGCAGAGGGCACAGCCATCCTACATGTGTACAGAAAACCTGTCAGACGGACTTTTCCAGAGACACAACAAACTCAGATTCTTTCTGCAAGATATTTTATTATTACTTCACAGGTTCAGCAGTTGAAGCAAAGGTGATTCAACAAAGAAGCAATTTCAATATCACAAATATTGTCAGAAAATCTACCTTAAGGAAAAGATATTGGGTGTTGACAAATATGTATGGATGTAAAGAGCAACTTCAGCCAGGAACGGTGGTCACACATAACTTTAATTCCAGCACTCTGGAGGCAGAGGCAGGCAGGTAGATCTCTGTGTGTTTGAGGCCAGCCTGGTCTACAGATCCAGTTCTAGGACAACAGGACTACATAGAGAACCCTGTCTGGAAAAACCAAAACAAATCCAAAACCAAAAAAAAAAAAGGAAGAGAGAGAGAGAGAGACTCCAATCAAAGCTTTTTTTTAGAGAGCACTAGGAATATGAACACATGCTTATTACCAAAAACAGGGAAAAGTGAAGTCGGTTTTGTTTCTTTCGCAGAAGTAATTGGTATTAAGGAATATAAATCATTTAAGAAGGAAAAAACTCAGCTAAGTGCGAACACATAGCTGCCATCCATGGGCTACACACAATCACACAGAAAGAAACAGGTCACTACAACTCAACTCACCTCGGCACAGTCATTCAGCAGGGGCACGGTGGTGTCAGTTTGGTTGATATTAATAGTCTTTAGTTCAATTAGGTTATTTAAGGAACTTCCACCTGGGGGAAAAGAAAGGTAAAGAAATCAAACAAGCAATCTTTATTAAACGATAGGAGAGGCTTCTTTTAGAGGAAACGAATTCAATTACCTGACACCACAACCAGGGATGGCATGTAGCTACTGTCTGCAGGATCTACTATCATTTTTAATCTATGAACAAGAACATCTGGGAAAATCTCCAAACGAATCCAATGCTTTTTTTAAAGGGGGAAGAAAAAGAAAATACACTCTCAGTTACCGAAATTTAAGTTATATTTAGCTGCTAAAGTCTTCACTAGGTGCTAGCATGATGGCTTAGAAGACAAAGGCTCTTGCTGCTAAGCCTGATGATCTGCGTTCAACCCCAAGGAACCTACATGGTAGAAAACCAGGAGCTCTGACCTCCATGTGCATACACGCGCACACACACACACACACACACACACACATACATACATACATACACACACACCAATAAACAAAGTAAAATAAAACAATATCACTGAAGCCTGAACCTGAGTTTTAAATGTAAAATGGGGTGTGAAGATTCACCCCTCTCTGGAAGAAAGAGCATCTCTTCCCACCACTTGCTGATCTGAGCAGTGTCACTCTAAGTCACAGAAATGGTGCATTTACAGACTCTGTCCAGGATCTAGACTGGGTCACAAAAATGGTGCATTTACAGACTCTGTCCAGAATCTAGACTGGGTCACAGAAATGGTGCATTTACAGACTCTGTCCAGGATCTAGACTGGGTCACAGAAATGGTGCATTTACAGACTCTGTCCAGGATCTAGACTGGGTCACAGAAATGGTGCCTTTACAGACTTCTGACCAGAATCTAGACTGGGTCACAGAAATGGTGCCTTTACAGACTTCTGTCCAGGATCTAGACTGGGCCACAGAAATGGTGCATTTACAGACTCTGACCAGGATCTAGACTGGGTCACAGAAATGGTGCATTTACAGACTTCTGACCAGGATCTAGACTGGGTCACAGAAATGGTGCCTTTACAGACTTCTGTCCAGGATCTAGACTGGGTCACAGAAATGGTGCATTTACAGACTTCTGTCCAGGATCTAGACTGGGTCACAGAAATGGTGCATTTACAGACTTCTGACCAGGATCTAGACTGGGTCACAGAAATGGTGCTTTTACAGACTTCTGACCAGGATCTAGACTGGGTCACAGAAATGGTGCATTTACAGACTTCTGTCCAGGATCTAGACTGGGTCACAGAAATGGTGCATTTACAGACTCTGTCCAGGATCTAGACTGGGTCACAGAAATGGTGCATTTACAGACTTCTGTCCAGGATCTAGACTGGGTCACAGAAATGGTGCATTTACAGACTCTGTCCAGGATCTAGACTGGGTCACAGAAATGGTGCATTTACAGACTCTGTCCAGGATCTAGACTGGGTCACAGAAATGGTGCATTTACAGACTTCTGACCAGGATCTAGACTGGGTCACAGAAATGGTGCCTTTACAGACTTCTGACCAGGATCTAGACTGGGTCACAGAAATGGTGCATTTACAGACTTATGTCCAGGATCTAGACTGGGTCACAGAAATGGTGCATTTACAGACTTCTGACCAGGATCTAGACTGGGTCACAGAAATGGTGCCTTTACAGACTTCTGTCCAGGATCTAGACTGGGTCACAGAAATGGTGCATTTACAGACTTCTGTCCAGGATCTAGACTGGGTCACAGAAAATGTTTCCCTTCCCATCACATCTGCCCTGCTGGCACACAAGGTACAAACAGTGTTAGAGAAATCCCCAAAACTCATTTGTATGCTAGAAAAACTTGTAACCTGGAGTATAATAGGAATTAACATTTTACATATGAAAATATATAAAATAATTGGTTACTCAACTGGTCACTTAATAAAATCTGTTATTCATAGTGTTTAAAAATCTAACAATAATACACAATATACTAGTCTGTATGTTTAAAATTATTTAATGACCTGAAACTTAAAATGAGCGTTAAGAGGGTATTAGCAAAGGTAAAAGTTCTCAGTTCAATGCAAAGGTCTAAAATCCATCTTCTAAATCAGAGTGTTTCCTGACACATCCCACAAACATTACCTTCCCTTGGGACCCAGATGATTGCCAACAGGGCTCACTGCCATCGATGAGACGAGAGGCCTGGTTCACAGAGGACGACACATTCAGACTCTTCACCATCCGTGACCAGCTGTCTAGCAGCATTCCAGGCTGACTGCTATGACAGCGCTTCAGCTGCTTTCCAGAACGGCCACAGAAGACTGCAGACTGCCCTATTGCATGGTCAAACAGAGGACAGACACTATGAGAATCCAGAGGACTACACAGCAAAGCGCTTCGAACTATGCTATTTTCAAATATCTTTAAATTTTAAAAGAGCCGTTAGTTAATACCAAAAATGGCTTTCTAAAAGCTATCCAATATTACTTTGTATCAATTTGAGAAATGAGGTCTGTATAATACTGTAATTCATTCCACATAAATCTTCTCAGATAATAACAAGGCAATGTATTTCCAAACAACCTGTGTCCGTTCACAACAAAATATTATTAGAACGACTTTTAGGATCTGAGAGAGTAGTTCAGTGGGAGAATGTGTGTGTGGTATACAGGATACCCCAGAATCAGTCTCTAGACTACAAAAATAAGAATAATAAAAATACTTTTATAAATGCAGCACTAAAGATCAACTTTGTATTTACACATCCATTAATGGTGAATTCTGAAATTCAGTTAGCCTTTCCCAACTAAAAGAATAAGACAAAACAAAAAAAAAGTAAACAAACCTCTGTTTGAAAGTACCGAAATAATGAAATAGAAAAGAATTAAGGCCAGCAACTAAAGAAGGCTAGGGATAAACGGAAGTGTGCAGAGGAGACGTGGCCTGGATCTGACAGCTTCCTTTATTGCTCTCAGAAAGGCCCAAGAGGGTTGTGAGCAGCCGAGCTGCATTTGAAATCCCAGCAGGAAGTACAGACAAGAGTGAACTATGAAGTGACATCACATTTGGGAGGTGTTCTCTGTCCTCTGTTCACTAGATTACAGCTCAACATACACCTATGTCAATGACAGTTGATAAAAGTGAGCTCAAATAGGAATTGATCACTAACATCTGACAAACCAACCCTGCTGATTAAGGCTTAGTTTACCCCACTGTCTTCAGGGTTCTTCTGTGCTGTAATGTTTCATCAGAATGTGTCTTACGCAGTTGGTAGTCACAACTTTCCACCGAATATGTATACCAAGTGTTTTTATCCATGTATTTATTCATGGCCATTTAAGATTTGTTTTCCATGTTGGCTATTGTGAATGATGCAGCCATTAACATGGGTGGGCAAGCATCTGTTTGTGTCTTGGGATGGGAGCAAGCAAACAGACAGCACTCTTCTATGGCCTCTGATTTAGTTTCTTTTTTTTTTTTTAACTTTTTATTTTATTTTATTTTTTTTGTTTTGTTTTTTCGAGACAGGGTTTCTCTGTGGGTTTGGAGTCTGTCCTGGAACTAGCTCTTGTAGACCAGGCTGGTCTCGAACTCACAGAGATCCGCCTGCCTCTGCCTCCCGAGTGCTGGGATTAAAGGCGTGCGCCACCACCGCCCGGCTCTGATTTAGTTTCTGCCTTCAGGTTCCTGCTCTGACTGCCATGGTTTATAAATCTGTAAACTGCAAAATTAAATAAACCCTTTCTTCCCTAAACTTCTGTGGTCATGGTGTTTTATCACAGCCACAGGAAGCCGAACTAAGGCAGCAGGATTAGGAAAGACAAGATGAGGAAGTTAAATGCTAATGTCTGTTTGGATGGACAGATGGTTTTGGAAATACATAGTAGAGACAGTTGTACAACATCATACACAGCACATTCACTATAAAGTTATAATGGCAAATTCTAAGCTCTGTGTATTTTACTTCAATACAAATAATACTACAAATGAAACCCTACACCACCAACTTCCATTGCACCCAACTAAACATAGATGTGCTCTTAGTTTCTGGAGATGATTCTAAAATTTCTGGAAACTGAGACAGGCAAACCTTACTACTCTTAACGAAAAGAAGGCAGGGAAAGGGGAGGAAATGGATCCGACTGTCCCTTCTCTCTAACTGTGCTCTCTCTGCAACACTCCCTGTACACACGTGAACCTAACGGCAGACTTCAGTAGTTATTTCACAAGTGGGACTTAATGGAGGGCGAAGTACAAGCATCCAGCTCTACCTGGCTCATTTATCCTGCCGAAAGTATGTCTGCTGTTGTGTTTCTTTGTCTTGAAACAGGTTTCACAGAAATCAAAGTCATCACAGTTTCTGCACTTGAATCTGGATCCATTGATAGGGAACGTCTGACAGCCATCACAGCTGTTTTTAAGAAAGATAAGAAGTCATTCTTAAATAACTTTAGAAGAAAACTCTTCCTCCCCAAACTGATCTAGTAATCATGAAACCAGAAACTCACGTGACCCCTGGATGAATACTGGGCACCAACTCCATTTCGGATAGCAACCCAGTCCAGTGAGACTGCTGGGGGAAATCCACAATGATGTCTTTTCCGTTGGCACTGAAAGCTAGCACAGGACAGAAACTACCTGAGACAACTTTGCAGTCAACATAAACCTACAGCTCAATACTGCAGCTCTGTGGTAAGTGCTGTAGGCAGTCACATTCCTGAAAGAACGCTCCTTAGCAATGAGACGGCACTTAGTCATCAGCCAGCTCCAGCAGAGCAAGAGTGAGCTCTCTGTGGTTGCACCGATGAGAAGGTACAGATGCTCGTATACTGCAGTATCTTCTATTTGTGCTTATAATCTCCATACTAAGGAGTTTTTAATTATAAAGGTCAAAAGCTGCACTTAGTCCCTTCATATATTAGGAAATAAACCACATTAACAATGCTAAAACTTTCCATCCTTTAAGAACAATCTTCTGTCAAAACACTGATTTAGCAGCTATAAATGCTTTTTTAAATGTATTTTTGTTTTGATACACAAGAATCTTTTAAGCAGCTGGGCAGTGGTGGTGTATGTCTTTAATCCCAACACTTGGGAGGCAGAGGAAGGTGGATTTCTATGAGTTCAAAGCCAGCCTGGTCTACAAGAGCTAGTTCCATGACAGGCTCCAAAGCTACAGAGAAACCCTGTCTCGAAAAAAAAAAAAAAAAGCTGATAGGGTTTCTCTGTAGCTTTGGGGGCCTGTTCTTGTAGACCAGGTTAGCCTCGAACTCACAGAGATCTGCCTGCCTCTGCCTCCCAAGTGCTGGGATTAAAGGCGTGCATTACCACCACCTGACTAAATAATCTTTTAAGTAAAGAAAAATACTTATAATAAAAATTAAAATATAAAAGAAGTCATTTGTTCTTGCACGACCTGGGAAGCTCTAACAATGGCCGAGCCCTGGGAAAGCAGCAACATTCTGGAGTCCAAGTGCTGAAACATGAAGCAATGGTGACACTCGTCTGTTTATCTGCTTTGTTTGACCTGGCTATTTTATGTCTGTTTATTCCTGGCCTTTCCTGTATTCTCAGACATATTCATTCAACTTTTGATAGTATGGTAAAAAGAAATGCTAATGCATACAGTAATAAAGGAAACTATAGTTTGTAACAAAGCATTCTGTTGGCTGTTACCTTTCACAAGCCCCACACTTTGATGAGTAACGGATCCCCACTTGTATTTTGGTGTGGTTACGGAAGCTTTGACCCGTACTTTATCTCCAATCTTGATGTGAGAAGAAGAACTCGGTGGAGGATAGCCTAAGGAGTTCATTGGCAAACACACTATGATTAGTGCTCACTTTCTGGGAACCGTGTCTCTCAGAAATAAAATGTATTAACAAGGAGTGTGCTCACCTATGAGTTCAACGTGAATATACCTAACCCAGTAAGTACCCCCTTTCTGCTGCCAATCACACTGCACATTGAGGTCATGCAATCCATCTCTGTCCAGCTTGATGACTTTGCCCACATCACCTTCACACACTTCTTCATATGTTCGACAGCATCGAACCATCATTCCGACCTGAAATTGAAATGCAAAGTGCAGTAAAGTACACCTAGACAGAAGATACAATGTAAAGATTTTATTTAGGACCCAGAAATAAGCTAAAAATATTGTGCTGGTTAGTTTGACAACTTGACACAAATTAGAGTCACCAAGGAAGTCAGAACGCTAATTGAGGAGCTGCCTCCATCAGGCTGGCCTGTGCGCATGTCTGTGAGTCATTTTCTTGATTAATAATTGTTAGAGGGGGCAGTGCAACCCACCGTGGGCACTGCCGCTCTGGACAAGCCATGGGGAGCCGTAAGCTGCATTTCTGCATGCCATCTGCTTCCGCTCCTGTCTCTAGAGTCTTGCCTTAAGTCCCTGCCCTGGTTTGCCCACTTGACAGACTGTGATTGGGGCATGTAAGCCAAATCAACCTTTGGAGTTGATGCCTTATCACAGTAGCAGAAAGCACACTAAGATAAGCAGCATTTATTTAGCACAGGTAGAACAGACCGCGCTGGAAATATATACATGAACCTGTATCATCTTCAGAAGGAATAACAGCTCAAACACAAGCTACAGCTAATAAATCCAACACGGTGACAATAAACCAACCAAAGCTTCTTGGTCACCTTCAGCCGACCACCAATGCATCACTGAGAAAACTGAGAGACAACCTCTAATATCACTGATTTTAAACAGGGTGCTTACTCTGCCTTTCCTCCAAGAACTGTAAAACAACTAAAGCTGATTAAAAAAAAAAATCTATCAAAAAAAACCTAAGCTAATAAATCCAAAAGCATTAAGTAAGCTAGAAAATCACCATCACACGGGCCTATAATGGGTCTACGTTTGGGGAACTTCTTGAAAACATGCAAGGTGAATGTCCACCCAGTAACAACACCTGTCAACATAAGAATCTAACAAGCCTTCCTACCAAAGTCTCAGCATGAGTCCAGACACTTCCCAGTACTACTTCATGTTCTATTTGAACCTTCCCAACACAGATCTAATCACTGTCCCAAGGGCATGCTCTCTGGTCTCCTCTCGTTCCCATGGTATCCGTATCTCTTTCTAATAAGCAGATCTCCCCCCCCCCCTTTTTTTTTTGAGACAGGGTTTTTCTGTAGCTTTGGAGCCTGTCCTGGAACTCACTCTATAAACCAGGCTGGCCTCAAAATCACAGAGATCCTCCTGTCTCTGCCACCTGAGTGCAGGGAGTAAAGAGCAGTCTGACTGCCTTCCATTCCCGGGATGGCAGGCCCCCACCCACCCGCAGGGCGAGGACTCTGTCAGCTCAGCTACTGCCCAGCATATGGGCGGTACTCAAGCACTGTCAGATGAAAGACGAACAAGGCCCACCTGAACGTTCTCTCTCACATACACAGCGTAGTCGTCGTTACTCAGGAAGTCAGCACGCTTCTTGTAAGTCTGGCTCTCAGTCACAACAGCACCAGCAGCCTAAGTGACATAAACACATAAACAAATTGAAAAAGATACATAAGAAAGACTGTCAGCTGGGCATGGTGGCACACACCTTTAATCCCAGGAGGCAGAGACAGATGGATCTCTAGAAATTTGAGGCCATTCTGGCCTACATAGTAATTCCAGGCCAGTTAGAGCTACACAATGAGACCCTATTGACAAAAACAAACAAAAATACTGAAATCCATAATATAAACAAATGCAGTAGACAATACTGCACTTTCACTATAAAAATCTTCCTACCTTAACAGCAATAGCACAGTATGTAAAATAAATTTTTGTAAAAAATTTTAAATATATTAGTGTTTTGGCTGCATAGATGCATGTGCACTGCAAGCATGCCTGGCATCAGAGGACAGATGAAGTTGCATATGGTTGTAGGCCATCATGTGGGTGCTGAGAATTGAACACAGGTCTTCTGTAAAAGCAACAAGTGCTTTTAACCTCTTAGCCATAATTCTAGGCAAAATGAATCTTAACAGTTTGCAATAAACAAAACTTTCCAAAGCTTTTAAAAATGAATTTTATAAAACAATTGTTTCAAGTAAAAAATCACTATATCACACAAAATATGATTGCTTATTTAAATGGTTGTCTTTACACGGGCTGTCAGTATGCATTCCAGGTTTCTGACTCCTGATCCTTCTGCCTCAGTCTCCAAAGTGGTATTACAAGCATGCAGCACTATGGCATGTATTTTTGACTTTTAAAAACAGAGTATTGGTATACTTCCAAGGCTAGTCTAAAACCATCCTTGAACTCATGATCCTCTTACTATGGAGGGTTCAGCATATTTATTTGTATTTTAGCCAGACAATGTCTAATGATGCTGCCAGGAATAGCTTCGAACTCTCAGCTCAATCAATCCTCCTTCTTTCAGTCTGCAGAGTAACTGTGACCACAACAGACACGGCTCTCCAGTGTCTTCTACCCAACAGCACTCAATTGTTCTCAATGGCTTCTAAAACTAAGAGAAATTTAATAGAGGAAAACCAATCATTATCTCAGCAGCAAAAGAGACAACTTGGTTCTGTATATAGCAGAGCTGTGGGTAAGCTTGCACAACTGGCCACAGGGCATGCACTGGTTCTTTTGAGGGATGGAGAAAAGTAACATAGAATCATCGTGTAAAACTGGTAGGATACGTGGAACCACTGACCACAGGGTACGGGGTATCGTCCACATCTTCCACCACCTCCTCGTCTGAATACTCGTCAGATACTGTGTCTGCATCCGAGAACTCTGTAACCTGGACATCAGAGTGGTCTAGTAGCCACCCAACCAAGGCTTCAACACCTAAGAGAAAAAACACTCAGCTACCTTCAAGACCAATAGCACTGAACTTCAAACCCAAAAAACAAGCAAGCATATACAAGAAAAAATTATACCAGGCAAACCAGACGCATTCCCAGAGGTGCCAGAGAGCGACTTCAGAGCAAACTCTATATTCTTCCTAGGAAATCCCATTTCCATGAGCTGCACCACAATAGGCAGAGCAGGCGCTGGTGACTGCCTGCGCTTCTTCGCCCTGGCAAGATGGATGTGTTGTACGGAGACTGGGGTGGTGGCCTCACTGGAGCTGCAGTCTTCACAGCCTGGACTGGAAGGGTGTGTGGATTCCACAGCCAAGCACTGACAGAGGGCCAAGGCAGCAGCCTAGGCAAACAAGGAAGGTTAGGAGAAGGGCCCTCGACCATCTGAGCGAAAGGGAACGAGCAGCATCTCCCATGAGCTGCACTGCAGAGGACAGATTTACGAGTGCATCTCCAAATGCATTAATAAAGCACGTTAGGAAAGGGGACTGCTTCAGTACAGAGCTAGTCAGTCAGTCATTCACAGTTAACCACACTGAGTTAAAGCGATCAAGGTCAGACAAGTGTACCTCAAGTTCCTGTTTATCAAATATGGCTTTCACAGGAGATGGCTGGGTGGCTGAGGACAATAACTGCTGCAGGAGGATCATTGGAGGCTGTGGCCCTTCCGGTGACATGTCCCCAAGGTCAGGGGATGCAGCTGCTCCATCATCTGAATTTGAAAACAAAATCTGTGTATCCTACTTCTCAACAGCCAACCCACCTCTACTGAAGGTAGTGTGCTGGCCCGCCTGCACTGTACACAGCCAGGCATCAGTCCTCAGACACACAGGTCTCATAGCTGACAACTGCATCTGCAGCACAGCCAGCCCACACACCAGGCACGCGCTCTCCTTTTATGAACTGCTAATTCATGCTCTTTGTACATGTTTCTACTAGAGTATCTTCTGTCACATCTACGTAAAACCCCCTGTTAAGAAGATACCTGCATGTAGAGTCCCGGGCTCCTGAACGGCTGGCTGAGACAGTATCTGCCGTAGTTTGTCTTGGTGGGAAAGCAGTGCCCGTCCTGCTTTCAGGATGTACAGCTTCAGCTGCTGGCTGCGCAGCAGGTCCAAGTCTACTTGTCCTATGGAACAAAAGAACCAGTCAGTACCAGATATCCAGCTCATGTTCACCATGCGTGCCATCTCTACAACAGGAAAGCAATGGCGTGGCTTTCAGGAATGAACTGATTACCAACAACTGTGACCTCTGACCCCTAGGTCTCCTTCCTTCAGCACCCTAGGTATCTATCTTAATGCATTGAACTGAAGGCTAGAACCACATAAGCATTTCCTGCTATCATTAAATGTTTCCCAAATTACTGAAATTTCAACCAGACACAAATAAAACATTTTCATAATTTCTTGCAATATTCCTAGGAGGAATTTTGTCAGAAGCATCTAGTTTAACTGAAGCCATTTCCCTAGAATGAGCTCTCTGATCCAGTGATATGAAGCCATGCCACAGGTGTCTGACAGCAGACCAAGGACCACAGAATAGCCTATGCAGGAGAGGAGCAACTTTCCTAAGCAGGGGATGCAGGAGGTCTTGGGGACAGCACAGCAAGTGTAGGTTGAGAGAATGAAATTAGATGAGTCCTTGAGCACTAAACTTGGACCAACGGGCAGACCAGTTTGTTCACCATGATGACAAAAATGGAGGCAACTGGGAGAACACAGACTGAATTTGAGGCAAACGGCTGCTATATTCACAGGCCCTCCACTAAGAGCTGTGAACTGCAGACTCAAAATTAAAGGTGTTTACCATCACAGACGTTGGAGCAACAACAAATATGGAGAGTAAACAGGGGGAGTATGTTCAAAGAGGAGACAGAATGAGATGAGGTTACGAGGGAAACCGCAAGATTTTAAAGGTATAAAGAGCAAGAGAAACAGAAACAAACTCTGAGAATAACCAAAAGGCAGGAAGAGGAAAATCCCAAGAGTGGTTACCCAGACCCAAAGGGAGGAAAGGTTTTAAGGAAGCTGCCCACCACAGTTAGAGACAAAGTCAAGAGAATCCAAAGACAAAGTTCTTTAGGGATGACCCTGAGAATGTCATGAACGGAGAAACAAACCTGATATCCTAAAAGTCTGCTAAGAATAGGTGCTGGCAGTTCGAAGTGATGGAGTTCCAAATCTGAAGTCAACGGCAAACCTAAAAAGTACTTTATATCCCTAACTATAGCCGACAAGTGCTACGTGAACTCCAAGGCTCCAACAGTCACACGAACCCACTCTGATAAAAGGACAAGCAATACACTATGCACTGACCTGCAAAGGCCTGTTTTGCTGATTTCTTTGTTTTGTGCTTTTCCAATTTGCTTCCAGCAAGGTTCACCAACTCAGCCCAGACAGAAAGCATAGGCTCCGTGAATGGCAGGTTGTTTACGCTAAAGGCCACAGCAGGGAGCTGAAGAAAGGGCACAAAAATCCTTCAAAGAGTTGCTGATGAGATTAACAAAGTCTGAAATTTATTAAAGCATGAGACCTGAATTTAAATATGCATACTCCAAGTCATGTCCTGCCTGAGGATAATTCTGAAAGATACTACAGAAAGATAAAAGTACACATACAACAGATATACTCTATATGAAGGTTTTCTTTACCAGTTCACCAACACTAATATATCAGGGTGGTAGTTATAATCTAAGACTTTTTCTGTACATTCCAAATTTACTACATGTACTTATTCCTATTATAATCAAAAATGTTTTATTAAAAAAATATATTGTCAAATTGCACTTGGGTTACATAGAATTATATAACCTTCTCTACTGTCCTAAGGCATGGGCACTTGGGTTACATAGAATTATATAAACCTTCTCTACTATCCTAAGGCACGGCACTTGTGTTACAGCAGCTAGCTAAGCTATGGCATTCCCCATGATTAAAAAGCATTTTTCTAACTAAAGATTATTATCTTAAAAAAATCATTTCTAGAAGCCAAATTATTCAATAAAAATACATTTTAGAAACTCCTATTTTAAATACTTAAAATTACCTTACAGAATGTCAATCTCTTTTTATGTCTAAAAGTCCCTGGCTGTATGCTCCCCGAGGCAGGCCTTTCCTAGAAGTACAAGCTAGCTCAGGAAGAAAGCTACGTGAACTCCTGACTCACACAGATAGCTTCCTAGAAGACAATATAAAGTACAGGTTCTAACATTACACACCAGTTTTAGTACCACCCCAACACTCGAGAGCTCTGCCAAGCTACATACCGGTTTGAGCTGATTCAACGGGCAAACTCGGCACATGCGCATGTCACAGAACTGCACAGTGATTCTGCCCTTAGGGGTGATGCGAGTCACTGTGCCCTCTCCAAACTCATCGTGCATGACCTGGCCTCCCAGGCGCAGCCGGCCATCGATCCCTCCAATCACAGCCAGCACTGCCATGAGGCCCCCCACTTCCAGGTTCTCCGAGTCTGGGAAGTAGTCCTCCAGCAGGGCCTATAAGGGAGACAGAGAGTGTGAAGTGCAGCTAAACTCAAGTCCTTTATCTCATTCACTATGTATAAATTCACTTTAGGAAACAGAGCATCACTACATTGTCCCAGACTTGTGAGCTCAGGCAAACCTGCCTCAACCTTTCAAGCAGCTGGGACTACAGGCATACACCATGCCTATCTGAATTGTTAATTTCTTTAATAGTTATTTCCATCAAAATGCCCTTAAGTAAACATGAAACAAAAACGCTTCGTGTTTAAAAGATAACTTGACTGCTAGGATCCCAGCATGCTGCTAGAAACCTGGAACACACCCTTTCTGGAGTCTTCCCAGAGCAGCTGTGTGTGACGGAGCAGAGCTGGGAGTTAATGTATTTGTTGATGAGGCCGTTCCACTGGGTGAGCGAGTGCAGAGTGCGGAGCAGCCCTACCACCTCCTCAGCCAGAGTGCTGCTGTGAGTGGCAGTCAAGGAAGCCTGCGGCCGCGCCCTCCGCTTCCTCAATGTGGATTCTGAAGCAGAGAGAAAACCAAGTTGCACAGCACTCACTAAAGAGGGGCACCAAGGACAGGCACCGCCACTCACCTCTAAGTAATGGGACATCAGAAGAACAAGTAGTGAGCAAGCTGCCCAGGAAGCCAAACAGCTTTTCCACCAGACACTTCATGTCCCGTGCCCTTTCTGTCTTGTCCCATGACGGAAGAACTGCTTGTAGTAAATGGACAGCTAAGATCTGCTCAAACACAACACAAAATGACATCAGACAGCTTTACCTTCTCTTTACTTTATCCCTTAATGAAATTAACCATCTGCAACTTTGACATTCATGATTTATCGGATGGTTAACAGGAAACTATCAGAAATTCAAAATGCATGTATTTAAGTGAAACTGTTTTTTAAACTTAATTCCTGGCAACCATGCTACTACTTCCATGGGCAGATGAGAGCAACTGAGAAAAGGCAAAGAAGCTTATTTAGCAAGTGAAGGGACTGCAGTAATCAAGACCCTCAGCAGCCAAGGCCAGGAGATTCCTGTTGCACCTGTGGCTATTTTCTCCATGAAGAAGCATGGTTACCAGGTCTAGCTTCACTCAGGACTGCCGTCAGTGAGCTGGGTTTGGCTAGCAGCACATTACCTGCCTCTGCAGGGAGGCGGCAGTGAAGGGCGCATGCCCCTCCACAACCTTCATGAGCAGCGTGATCCACCTTGGGGAGCTGAGAGCCCCACAGGCCTGTGGGGTGAGTGCGATGCTCCGGACGAAGCCCAGTGTACACCAGCTCCGGTGCTGCTCCCTGCACACCAGTCTGTCTGGAGGAGCTGCCAGAGGAGACAGAGCACGCTTGAACCAAGAGTCAGAAACCAAGCATGAGCACAACCCTCACAGTTAAATTACCTACCAATTCATTTTGGGCAATAAGCTGCCTTACAAGGGGACTCAGACAGGAGTGGAGAAAGGCTTTAAGTTGGCTCAAAAAACATTTCATGGCATCATTTGAACCCTTTCAAATGATGTGATCAGACTAGTTAACCTACTTACCCTGTCTCTACACTTCTAACAGCAGTAATTTACAGTGCACAACTATTATACCTTTTAATCTCATGTGCCTTACATGTCCCCACAATTTTGACTGACATCATAAAATGCCCAATCCAAGTTTACTTCATTTTTTTTCTTATGTAGCCAGAACACATGATCTACTTCTCCAGTGATGGGATTAGAGGGACATTCTAATATGCCCATGAGAACGAGGTTTTCTACTCCTGACTTCCCAGTGTCTACTTTCTACTCTCTCTCAAATTAGGATGTGAAGCCTATGGTCTGAGTTCCCATGGCAACAGCAGCGGCAGCAGCAACTCACCTTCCCCCAGCCCATGCTGCCTTCCTGCCCTCCAAGCTCACTAAGACCCATGTCTTAGCTAAGACACAAGCTCACATACTAACATTCACTAACTCATAAAATTTCTGAGACATATTCAAATATTGTCTGCCACAGTCACTCACACATACTCACACAAGCTCTCTCACCTTTACTACTACTGCAATCACTAGTAGACTCACAATCATACATTGCACACAGAACCAAAGTAAACACTTTGCACACACCTCTCCTATTTACACAGAAGACATATGCTTAGACAATTACTCATACTAAAATACGCACACACATCCATTTGCGCTCATCTACCTATGCACATATATGTGCTCACTTTCTCCCTCTATCACCAACCAAGCCTCCTCT
This sequence comes from Microtus pennsylvanicus, assembly GCF_037038515.1. Classification (NCBI taxonomy): domain Eukaryota; kingdom Metazoa; phylum Chordata; class Mammalia; order Rodentia; family Cricetidae; genus Microtus; species Microtus pennsylvanicus. Next base: position 13,397,433 of record NC_134596.1, read on the forward strand.
CAGTGACCCACTCAAAAGTCTGACTCTCCTATGTACGTTCACAACAGACACTGACAGCATGCATGTGCCCAGCTAACACTAACACCTGCTCCCATATTATCACAGCCATGTGTGCCCAAGTTTACCCCCCAGCCCACACCCACACACCCTCACTCTCACTGGCACGGACACTCGTGCATGCTCATTACTGATACTTGGTTTTGCACTCACAGTCAGGAACAGACACTCCCTCCGACCACTCTCACACACTTGCAACCACACAACTGGAACACACACAAACACATTCCCACTACATCTGACACAGCTACTTGTCCACAGACGTTCCCGTACATACATACTCATACAACCACACTGAAACACTCAAATACACATAACTTCATGCTTCCAACACAAGATCACTCATTCAGTGTGACTCTATTATTGGTTGCTAACCGATGACCTGGAATTAACTAAAACCAGAGATGCTAGGTACAGCTGTGAGGAATTTTTCTTGATGGGATTATTTGAAGTAGGAAGACACTTCGTAAATCAGGGCCACACCTTCTAGTGTGGAGCCTACATACAGGACATGGAAGGAGGAAGCGTCTGTTCTTTCCCGCTCCTTGCTCTCACTGAAGTTCTTGCCCTCACGGGCATTAGAGCCTACTTCTTTGGGGTTCTGGCATACACTGAAAGTCAGTACAGACAGTCAGCCTTGTGGACCAAACAACCACTGGATGCTCGGTCTGTCTGTTGAAATAGCTGGACCACAGTCTGTAGGCTACTCTAATAACCCTGTTTTCACACTGATAGATTCATTCTGTCAGTTCTGTTTCTCTAGAGAATTCTGACTGACACGCTCAGTGATGGCAAACAAACTCTCACACCAGCATTTACTCACACAAAGCTAACACACATATGCACTCACTCATCAGAAATGTATCCAAACACATCTGTGTGCATTCACACTCACAAACATGCTAACAGCCACACATGCTCCAAATTCCTTTGACAGTCATACACACTTTCAGACACACAGATACACCCACCCAAGTTCAAGTGATATTTGCCGTTTCTACACTGGTACTCAGTCAGAACACCAGCATTCGATCCTAGTTGAAAATAAGGTCTCTGAGGATTAATAGTAAAGACTGAGATAACATGCAGGAAGGGACTGGGCCCAAAGCAAATAAAGATTTCCACAAGAGAAGGACATAAGTGGTGCAGAGTGCACAGAAGACAAGGAGACCAGCAGTGAAGTCTGCAGCACAAGATGTCCAAGAAAAGGCAAAGGGAAGGAGCAGGGCTCTGCTGAGAGCCTGCCGTGAGGATCCCTGGTCTCCAGAGCTCTCAGGGAGCAGCACTAGAGGCTGAGTAGTCCTCACAGATACACCTCCCCCATCCCATGCCCGCCCTCATTCAGTGCTAGCCTTGACTCTAGCATCTCACAAGGGGAAGACATAAATAAACTAGGTGAGGTCCACTGGTATCCCTATAAAGAGGAAATCTGAAGCACATGTACACAAACACACACATGCAGAGGAGAGTGTAAACAAGAAGACAAAGACTATGTTCACATGCCTACAAGTCAAGAACTGTCAAGCAAACCAGTATTAGAAAAGCCTGGAACATATTCTCTCTGGTAGCCTCAGAAGGAAGCAGCCCTAGTGAAATTTTCTGTTGTTTGCTACATCATGTCTATAATGCTGAGGTCCAGCAGCCACAGGGGCCTTCCTACACAAATCCTCACACACACCTGACTCACAGTCTCACACCCAGACTGACCCACAGACACACAGGCATGAGAGGTTCACACACACGCATCCACACTGAGGCTCTGTGCTCATATTGATTCATGTCATACATAGCTTATCTGTTGTTCCGCTTTCCACTAACATTCTCAGCAGTCCACACAAAGTCTTGGTAGCCTCGCTCTGCATGACATCAGCGTGGACACCAACGGACAGACACAGAGTCTGCAGTAAGTTGATAATGCTGGTCAGCATCATCGCTGTGGGGTGGATGTTCCTGTCTCCTTGTTCAGCTTCTGAAAAGGACGGTAGAAACAAGAAACAGCAGTCCTGAATAAAATCATCTGGGGATGTCATTTAAGGTATTTAATACCACACTCTGTTTTTCTTCACAAAAACTGAACAAATTTTACAGCAGTTTTAGGTTCACAGAAAAATTAAGAAGATACAGAGATCTAACAAGCTTCTTTTTAATACTAGAAAATGAAACAAACCTTCACAAGAAAAAAAAGAAACTTAAAATTTATTCTCTTTCTCCCTTCTTTTTTTTTCCCCAAGAGACTCTCACAATATTACCCAGTCTAACTCAAGTCCCTGAGTCCAAGAGATTCTCCTGTCTAAGCCTCCTGCCACTGCAACTGGCTACTTGACCATTTTTTTTTAATATTATTTATTTATTCATTTATTATGTATACAATATTCTGTGTGTCTGCCTGCAGGGCAGGAGAGGGCATCAGATCTCATTTCAGATGGTTGTGAGCCACCATGTGGTTGCTGGGAATTGAACTCAGGACTTTTGGAAGAGCAGGCAATGCTCTTAACTGCTGAGCCATCTCTCCAGCCCTACTTGACCATTTTTGATACCATCTTCCTCAAAGAAAATGAGATTTAGGAGGAGGAGGTGCAGGTGCAGAGAGAGTGTGGAAGCTAGAGAAAAACCTCCAGTGTCTTTTTTTCAGGTAACATCCATTTTGTTTGTAAAGACAGGGCTTTCACAGAAACTTGTGAATTGCTGATTAAGTTAACAAGTCTGGCCAATAGATCTACACCAACCAGAGTTGGGATTACAAGCATGTATGTTACCATGCCAACCTTTTGCTGGAGATAGAATTCAGGTCCTCATGTTTACATAAGATTAATCACTTTATGAAGTGAGCTATCTACCCCACCCTAGAAAATGAGATTTCAGAGTAACATTGTGTTTAAGCAACCTTACTATATAAGCAATAAAATGATTCCAAAGTTTTGTATCTTGAAAAAGAAAACTTATCACCAGGCAGTGGTGGTGCATGCCTCTAACCCCAGCACTCGGGAGGCAGAGGCAAGTGGATCTCTGTTAGTTCGAGGTCTACAGAGCAAGTTCCAGGACAGCCACGGCTGTTACACAGAGAAGTGTCTCAAAAAATCAAAACCAACCAAACAAAAACGTCAAGTTATCAAATGTCTAGGAGCTACAACCGGAGCAAAGGCAAAGCAGCAGCATCCCTTGAGCAGCCACATGCATGGCCAGTCAGTCCAGCTGTGAGACAAGGAGGCCACGGCTCTGTCACACAGCCACCTCTTCCCTGGCTCACTCCACAATGACAAATACTCCCATACAGCTGGGAAGAAGAAGGGGCTACAAGTGGTCCAGAGCCACACACTATAGCTCAGATGCTCTGACAGTATAACCAACACCCACCCACAAGATAAGCACTTGTCATTTTAGACTAAATGTGCATGCTCTGAGCCCACTGCAGTTTATGGGACAGCTTCTCTCACATTCCACGCCAGGAGCTCTCTTCTTAGCACACCCTCCAACTATCAAGGAATAGGGAGGAACTTAAAGGAAGCAGGTGGGGCCATGGTGTAGGAGGTTCTTCTGCTCATGTGTTGCTTTCATTGGTTAATGAATAAAGAAACTGCTTTGGGCCTGATAGGGCAGAACTTAGGTAGGCGGAGAAGATAGAACTGAATGCTGGGAAGAAGGGCAGAGTGAGAGAAGCCATGGATTCTCTGCTTGAGATGGACACCGGTTAGAATCTTGCCGGTAAGCTACAGACATGTGGCAAAACAGATTAATGGAGATGGGTTAAACTAATATGTAAGAGTTAGTCAATAAAAAGTTAGAGCTAATAGCCAAGCAGCGTTTAAATTAATACGGTTTCTGTGTGGTTATTTCAGGTGTAAGCTAGACAGGTGGCCGGGACAAACAAGCAACCTGCTCTCCTTACAACAGGGCCATACCTTGAAGTTGGTGGAGGAAGAAACAAAGCGTCCTCAAACAAAATAAGTAAATAAATAGGTTTGTTGTTGTTACTGTTTCAAGGTTCAGCAGGTAGAGATACCTGCCACCAGTGACCCCAACAAATTGTCCCCTAACTTATCACATACAAGTAAGACACACAAACACACATATAAAAACAAATAAAAAGACTTTAAGATCCAATTTAACAAGCATGCTGCACTCTATCTTCTACCCCACTCTGGAAGGGCGTCAGGAAGCACAAAATAAAGGTGAAGATGCGTCAGTCTGTCCGGGCTACTGGGCCGAGCCCCTTTACCCATCTACACCAGAATCATGTGTTTAAGGGGCAACCAGAGCAATGTCTTCCAATGCATCCTGACCACTTCTAACTCTGCAGAGGGAAAGGATAGCCACCCAACACATGAGCAATCTGCCAAGCTACCCTGACCTAAAGGATTCTGTGAGTCACCCACCTGAGTCATCTTCTGTGTCTGAGTCCTCTGCAGAGGGCTGTGATGACACTGGCAACTCCACCAGCTTGAGGTCATACTTTCCTTCTTTACCCATCCTGTATGAGTTAGTGCTGCCCGTGTCCCACTGGACCCTGATCCAGCCATCCTCTCCCAGCTCACCAATTACACGGCCTAAGCCTGGCGGAGGCCCATCCTGAAACAGCAAAACCAAAGACCAGGTAAGAAAGTGACTGTCCTGTTCCGGACCCACTATGGTTCCTGTATTAATTCTGTACAGAGATTTTCATTCAGCCTCCTCCTGACCCAAATATAACTAAAAAATGTATAGATTCTATCATTGTTTTTATTTTGTGTGTGGGGGGGGGGAGGATTAAGACAGGGTTTCTCTGTGGAACTGCCCTGGCTGTCCTGGAACTCGCTCTGTAGACCAAGCTGGTCCTGAACACAGAGATTTGCCTGCCTCTCCCTCCCAAGTGCTGGAATTAAAGGGATGCACCACAACTGCCTGGCAATCATATCATTTTTAAATGCCATGAAATCACAAGCTCATGTTCTTTTATTAAAGAAAAGAATTCTGTCAACTAGGGGATTCTCTGAACAAAAGCATAGTGAGTGTCCCAGCAATCAAAGCAGCCTTTCCAATGACCTCAATCACTAGGCCCAAGAGCAATATTCTGTCAAGTATCGCAAGAGAGAAAGGTATTGACAGGGTGCCATTACCTGATCTCAGACAATTTAATTTCTAAGAATACGGAGACCAAACCCATGGTTAGCAGTGTGTCTGAGAAAATCTATGTGACATCACGGGAAGGAAAATATTGTCCTCATGTCTTTTGCCTCTATTTTATTGCTCAGAAATCAATAACTAAGTCATCTATTAATCTTGTAAGTCCCGAGTTCAGATAGCCACCTATTCCAACTTCCACTGATCGGTGTTAGATGTGCTAAATAAGATGTTAATGAAAGCTCTGAGTACCTGGTCACCCCACTTCCAGTCCACGCCTCTCATGACCCTGGTTCCAATCTTCATCATAGCAGCCAGTTCTGGCCCTGAAACAGGGAGCTGAACAGGAGCGGTTTCCTTCCTTGTTTCCTCCAACACTGTAGCAGAGGCTCCCCGGGCAGAAGCACTCAGGTCCTCCTCAACACTGTCACAAGTAGGACCTGTCAGAATGCCGAACAACAGCTGAGCCTGTAATTAGCCGCAATGTCCTATTTTTACTATTTTTAAAAATTGCATTCATGTGTAAGCTGCATGTCTGAGCGTGGGTTTGCACATGTGGGTACAGTGGCAGCAGGTGTAGAGCTGGAGTTCCAGGCAGCTGTAGACCAGCAAACACGGGTGCTCAGCATCAGGGGAAGTACTCCTGCAACAGCAGAGCCATCTTCCCAGCATCCAATGTGCTATGTTTATACAGACACATCAGAAAATGTGGTGACATCATATAATCCTAGCACTAAAGAGGATCATGAGCTCAAAGCAGACTGTTAAACAACTTGGAAAGAACAAGGGGCGCCCTCCAAACTCCAGCATCCACCTGCAGAATTACTACGTGACCTCAGTGTTTTCTTTTACCATCGAAAGAATCAGAGACAGGTATCCAAGAATTTATATACAAACATTCCTAGCAAAATCACTCACTAAAGTAAAATAATAAAATATCCCAACTGTCCATCAATGGATAAACAAAATGTCAAATACTCAAATAATAACATTTCAGCCATAAAAAAGAATGAAATACTGACTTACAGTAAAATACAAAGACAAAAGCCTACAAATTACGACACCACTTACATGAAATCCTCAAATACTGTAAATCCACTGAGACAGAAAGTCAATTTGTGACTGCGAGGACAGGAACGTGGGATAATCAAGTGTGATGGGTAAACAGGTTGCACTTGAGGTTATGAAAATGTTCTAAAATAACACAGTAGTGACAGCTGCTCCAAATGGTCACTAATGGGGACCCTTCACCTTTAATCCCAGCACTCCGGAGGCAGAATCAGGAGGATCTCTGTGAGTTTGAGGCCAGTGTGGCCTCTATGGAGAGTGCCAGGCAAGGCAAGGGTATATATATACAATGAGAGCCCGTCTTAAAAAACAACACGGTCAGAGAGAAAATAAAGAAAACTGATGTTGATGTCAGTAACATTGTTCAGTTACACTCAGCACAGTTAAAAGGCTAGCTTTTATGGGCATATGTGTATGTGTGCTGTGTTAAGGAGAAAATGTAAGTCACATTTTTCTAAAGGATCCAAAGTCAAAGCCAACCTACCGATCAGCCTCAGTGCTGTCTGTGTGAGGGCCAGTGTGCCTGAGTTGAGCAAGAGATCAAGGTTGTTTGCACCATGCTGCAGGGTGAGCATGCTGAGCATCACCAGAAGAAATCGAGCTTGTGGGATGGTCCCCAGACTTGGTCCTGCCAGGTTCTCATTGGTGATGGTTTGCAGGGGGACAGGCTGGATACCTAATGAGCATTAACATTCAGCTGAATTTCTCATTTATAGGCACAATGCAGTTGATTCACAACACATTGGAGTTCGGTTATTATTTACTTATTTATTTATGTAACTTCTTTTTTTTTTTTACAGTGGGTTTCCCCACAGTTACGGCAGATCTATTTTATTTTGTGGTATCATCTGCATACCATACACTGTGATCTTTGTCTTCAAGATAAAGTACAAAAGGGAAAAAGTTAAGTTAGTTTAGTGATAAATTCTAGTACAATTTTCACCATTATTGTCAAACTGAACTCTGTAATAATGCCAGTGTTTAAGGGAGGAAGCTAAGCTTTTCCTGATTATACTGCTTCAAATATTCAGAGATTCTGAAAGGGTTTCCAGCAGTCTCAGCACAGAAACTATTTAGAGCTAGGAGTACTGGCGCACACCTTTAATCACAGTGCTCTGGAAACAGATGCAGATAGGCCTCTGTGAGTTGGAAGCCTACCTGGTTTAAAGTTTGAGTTCCAGAACAGCAGAGCATACATAGTGAGACCCTGTCTCAAAAAAGAAATGAAACACCAAAAAATTCCAAACAAATACCAATTTAAAAGTTTGGGGACAAAATAAAAAAAGTTTGGGGATAAGAACCCCAAAGTGTGGCACTCCATACTACACAGTAAAACCCTAAGGTTAATTTATGTGTGTGTACTAATATACATTAATATAAATATATTACATAAATATATATATATTTAGCACTGGGCAAGGTGGTACACACCTTTAATTATATATATATTTAATAAATATATGTATTATATAAATATACATATATACATATATATATATATTTAGCACTGGGCAAGGTGGTGCACACCTTTAATTCCAGCACTTGGGAAGCAGAGGCAGGGTGGACCTCTGTTAGTTGAGGCCAGCGTGGTCTACAGAGTGAGTTCTGGGACAGTCAAACACAAAGAAACCCTGTCTCGAAAAATAAACAAAACAAAAAATACAAAAACAAAACAAAGTGTATATATCATATTTTCTAAATATCCTTGGGTGTCTTTCACTTTACCACCATAAAACTAATCTTGCCATTTCTCTACAATGCTCAAATTACCTAGGAAATCAGTATTAGTGTAGGATACTGATGCCTCAGAGTATATGGTGTAACACTCATGAAAATGCAACCTAATTTATTTTATTAAAATATTGAGATTATGTCTTTTGCAAAATGTTCCAAGTTCCATTCAGAATCTAAAGTAAAGCTAAATGCACCCAAGATTACTGTTCTGATGCACAAAATTTCCAAAAGTGACTTTTAGTAAATCTCTACACTACACACTTAAGATCAATGACATGGCACTGCTGCAATCACAATCAGTGCCGTATTATCAGTTTTAAAATAGGGACTTTTAATTATCACGTTTTCCTTAGCTCACCCAGTTCTTTAAATTTGGCACTCGCATCCATCAGAACACATCGAATATTCTGAACTGCCCAAGCATACAGCTTGCCGAAAGTCACTTCCAGCAGCATCCGATTGAATGGTGGAATTAAATCCACATCCTTCAAGCAGTCTGTAAGTGGTTCCCTTTCAAACAAAGAAACAGAATTAGACTCACAACACTGCCAGACTTTTAACTCCAGAAGAACAGCAGTGTCTTGCCAAGATTCCCATATTTGAGAAAAATTTATAAAGCTTTACCCTATATCAATTCCTTCAGGAATAAGTCTTTGCCATCCACAAAACATAGCATATTGCACAGAAGGAAGTAAGAAACTCTTGGCTGCCAATTTCAAAATTGTATCTATCCCTTCCAGACGAACCTCTGCTCTCTCCAACTGCAAAAGAGCAACACTTACAGTCAGTGCTCCATCCGACTCAGTGTGAAGAAGCGTGCCACACAAAGTCTTACCTGTTTCAGGAGGCACTTTCGCATTTTCTCCACATCTACTGGCTCTTCCTTAAGGGCAAATTCAACGATGGTACTGAGCAGTGCAGACTGTGGGTAAAGGCCCTGCACATTCTGCTTTAACCACTTGTATTTATGAACTCCTGTAACTGTATTCAACAGCGGCTGCCACTTGTCCTAACAAACAGAAGCGCGTGCTCCATTAGTTTCCCTACTAACATGCACTCTAAACAAGCAGCACTAGTGGTTTTGTTGTTTGCTCATCTGCTTATCACTAAGAACAGGACCCAGGACTTTGCAACACAAGCAAGAAAAGCACCCCGTCACTGTTATTTTAAATTGAGTAAGTAACAGATTACTTTTTAAAAACATTAATTGCCTCATGGACCAATAGTTTCTCAAACAAATAAGGAAATGAATGAATGCTACATTAAAAAAAAAAAGCTGGGCGCTGGCAGCACACACCTTTAATTCCAGCATTCGGGAGGCAGAGGCAGGCAGATCTCTGTGAGTTTGAAGCCAGCCTGGTCTACAAGAGCTAGTTCCAGGACAGGAACCAAAGCTACAGAGAAACCCAGTCTCGAAAAACCAAGGGGGGGGGGGATGCACTACAGAGCCAAAACCAAAAGGAAACAGTCCTCTGGCAGTGTGACTGGACAGAACACTGTCAGTCAAGGTTAATAAGAAGTCTGGGGCCACGCTTCTAAAAACACACTATACTCAGGAGCCTGCACGTGCTCAGGACAATGGCATGGCACTAGAGACTCCTCTGCTGTGCACAGTGTTTCTATCACCCCATCTAAGAACCACAGAGAATACTTCACCTTGGGAGACTTCATGGAAATGGGTCTTTTGTCTACATTTATAGGACTATGAGGCAAAACACAAGCTTCTTCTAAATCACTCTCTTCATTCCCAATCTTTTCTTCACCATCAGTAGATTCTGGCTTCTTAGGAACTGTATTTTAAAACATAAAAATCATTTATATAATTGTTAATTAAGAACTACGTTAATGTGCAAGAATGTATGCGCTGGTTTTTCCGTCAGCTTGACACAACTGAGAAAATGCCTCACTAAGACTGGCCTCGGGGGTCATTCTCCTAATAGTGATTGATGTGGGAGACCCTAGCCCTTACCATCCCTGGGCAACTGGTCCCGGGAATGTAAAAGAGCAGGCTAAGTAAGTCGTGAGAAGCCAGTCAGTGAGCAGCACTCTTCCGTGGCCTGTTTCACCTCCTATCTACAGACTCCTGCTGGAGTGCCAGCCCTGACATCCCTCAGTGATGAAGTGTGACCTGAGAGTTGTAAATGAAATACACTCTTTCCTCCCCAACTTTCTTAGGGTCAGTGTTTATCACAGCAACAGTAAGACCTAGAAGGATGCATATTTTCTTCAAAACAGCACAGAATGACACTGTCAACTGTAATGTTCAAATGAAAACTATTACAATATGTATCCCATGACATCTAGAAACAACACTGACATAGGTCAGAGTCAGGAGAGAAACAGTACAGCAGACTCTCCTGAAGAACAAAGGTGAGAGCTGGGCCATGCGGCACGCCCTGTTAGTGCCAGCACTTGGGAGGCCGTTCAATCTGCCCAATCCGCTATAAACACTCAACACTACAGTCTCTACCTCACGAAGAGGAGTTATGGACCACATAAATGTCAACAGGGAGAGGCAGGCAACAGCTGGAGGTGTGTTCTGCCGAGCCTGACAAGCAGACCTTAATCCTTGGAACACACATGATGATAGGAAAACAGACTCTTGCAAGCTGTCCTCTGATCCTCACAAGTATGTCATGGCAGCTGTGCCCACATGCATGTGCGTGTGTACCCACATGCACATCTGTGTGCGTAAACACACACAAATCTTTTAAATGACACTTTCATTTATGAAAGCTGCAATTTATATTTCATGAAATTTCATGAGTCAAAATAGTACCCTTCTTTCTGATTTCTTCTTACAATTTAAAATTGTAAAAAATCAAGACTGAGCCAGTCACCTGGGCTGGAACGGGGCCCAAGGCAGCGAACTCCACAGGAACAGAACTGAGACAGTGACCTGGGCCTCAGCGGGCCTGGGACAATGAATTCCAAGGGAGCAGGAGCGGATCCAGACCAGGGACATTTATGGAAACGGGACTGAACCTGCAACCTAGGCCTGAGCAGACCTGAGACAGCAAACTCCACAGGAGCAGGTAAAGGGGAGCAACTGCTGAGGAAGTGGGCTGAAGCCAGAGACCACTGGGAGTCCCGGCATGAGTCTGGGACCTTCAAGGGAGTAGACCTGAGCCAGGACCCCTGCAGGTCCAGGCATGAGTCTGGGACCTTCAAGGAATTAGGCCTGAGCCAGGACCTTTGTGGGTCCAGGTGTGGGCGCACTGAAGTCTGGGACCTCCTAGAGAGTAGATCAGAGTCAGAGACGTTTGTAGGACCAACCCCAAGGCAGGGACCTCTGCAGGAGTGAATCCAGACCAGGGACATTTACAGAAACAGGTCTGAGCTGACAACCTAGGATAGAGTAGTCCTGAGACAGCAAACTCCACGGGAACACTGAGCAACCTCCAGGAACATGGAGTTACCAACAGGGTGACTGGAACCATGGCATTGACTGCAACATGAGGAGCAACCATCTAAGCCTTGGATCAATTGGCACCTGGAAGATTGATCACCAGAGTCACAGACAGCCCCAACTACACCAATCAGAGGAAAAGATGGGTAGACAAGGTAAAAACACATGCAACATCACAAAGAGCAACACAACACCAGCAAAATCTAGTGACCCTATAACAGCAACACCTGAACAACCAATTATAGATGAAGCAGAAGAAAATGACCTAAAAAATAACTTCAGGAGAATGTCTGAAACTCTTAAAGAAGAAATGAGAAATTGCCTCAAAGAAATGGAGGAAAAGACAAACAAAAAATGGGAAGACATCAACAAATCCCTTAACGAAAGCCAAGAAAAGCAATCAAACATATGAAAGAAACTATTCAAGACTTAAAAATTGAAATAGAGACAATAAAGAAAACACAAGCCTAGGGAATTATAGAAACAGAAATCATGAAAAAACGATCAGGAACCACAAATGCAAGCATAAACAGCAGAATACAAGAGATGGAAGAGAGAATCTCAAGGGCTAAAGATACAATAGAGGAAATAGATTCATCAGTCAAATACATTAAATCTAACAAAAGCTTAACACAAAATATCCAGGAAATATGGGACACCATGAAAAGGCCAAACCTAAGAATAACAGGTATAGAACAAGGAGAAGATGTCCAACTCAAAAGCACAGAAAATATATTTAACAAAATCATAGAAGAAAACTTTCCCAACCTAAAGAAAGGTATGCCTATGAAGATACAAGAAGCTTACAGAACACCAAATAGGCTGGATCAAAAAAAGAAGTCCCCTCGCCACATAATAATCAAAACACTAAATATACAGAATAAGCAAAGAATATTAAGGGCCGCAAAGGAAAAGGGCCAAGTATCATATAAAGGCAGACCTATCAGAAAATCACCTGACTTCTCAGTGGAAACAATTAAAGTCAGAAGGTCCTGAACAGATATGCTGCAAACAATAAGAGACCATGAATGCCAGTCCAGACTACTATACCCAGCAAAACTTTCAATCAACATACAAGAACAAAACAAGATATTCCATGACAAAACCAGATTAAACCAATACCTAGCCACAAACCCAGCCCTACACAAAGTACTAGAAGGAAAATTACAATCCAAGGAAGTTAGCTGCAACATCAAAAACACAGACAATTGATGATCTCACAGCAGCAAATCCCAAAGAAGGGGAAAACACACAAATTAACATCACCAACAATGAAAACTAAATTAGCAGGAGATAGCAATCACCGGTCATAAATATCCCTTAATCTAAATGGACTCAACTCACCTATAAAAAGACACAGGCTAACAGATTGGATATGCAACAGAATCCATCCTTCTGCCGCATACAAGAAACACATCTCAACATCAAAGACAGACATCATCTCAGAGTAAAGGGTTGGGAAAAAAAATCTCCAATCAAATGGACCTAAGAAACAAGGTGGTGTAGCTACCCTAATATATAACAAAATAGACTTCAAAAACTCAAGCGTAGCACATAAACAACGTAAAGACAGCAAGAGGCCACATTCAGCTACAGTCCTGCTTGTCCTCGCTGATGTCCAACATGAAGGGTCTATCATCAGTGCGTAAATGAACAGTGTGACTCCTCTGTTAGTGTCTGCAGTGAGGAGCACTTCTACCAAATGTGCAGAGTGCTTTGGTATGTCTTCCCTTTCTTGCTCTTTTAAAGTTTTTAGACTAATTCTGTTCAACAAATAACATAGAGAAAAAGGACAATATACCTAGGTATAAGGTGTTAACAAAGCCAGACTGGGTAGTCTAAACCCTGCAAGTTAAGAAAAGTATGGGTTGGAAAGACGGTTTATTGGTGAACAGTGGATGCCCTTCCAAAGGACCCAGGTTCAATTCCTAGAATCCACACGGCAGTTCATCATTGTCTGTAACCTCAGATCCAGGGAGTCTCGTACCGTCTTCTGACTTTCAGGGACACCAGGCATTCATGTGGTAGATAGACATAGATGCAGGCAAAATACCCATGCATATAAAATAATAATGATTTTTAAAAAGAACCAAAGAAAGGGAAGTTTGTACCTTAACTAGCTCCTAAGTACTAAGAATTAAGCCCTAAGAACAGCCTCCTTTTAGGAGTGTTTTGGTTAAGTACGGGGGATCCCTATTATCCAGAAGCCTAAAGGCAGAGTCAGGAAAATGACAAGCTTAAGAGTAGCATAGGCTACATACCAATGCCCTGTCTCTAAAAGAGTGTTTTTGCTGGTTTGTGGTGGTGCACCCCTTTTATCCCAGCACTTGACGAGGCAGAGGCAGGTGGATTTCGGAGTTTGGGGACAATCTCATCTACAGAGCAAATTCCAGGACAGCTAGGGCTATACAAAGAAACCCTGTCTCAAAAGGCAAACAAACAAAGAGTGTTTTCATGTACCTGAATTCTAGAGCCATGATAGGTGATAACGGATTGTGATGTTAAGAGTACCATATAACAGGTGCAAGAACTTTGCAACACAAGCTAGAAAAGCACCCTGTACTGGTATTTTAAATTGAGTAAGAAGCAGATTACTGTAAAAAACATTAATAGCCTCAGGAACCAATACTTTCTCAAACAAATAAAGAAATGAAAGAATGCTACACTCTGGGGAGCTGAAATTTGAGTGACTTGTGTCAATCACACAAGTCCTGCCTACCTACTGGTCTGACAGCCACCAAGAGAAACGTTGGACACCAAAGTTCATGAAAGTTCGCCTAACAGACACTAGCACTGGGAAAACAACACAGGTTCTTACAGGATCCCACCAGCAGGAGACCCTGGAAGCTGTGCCAGACTGGCTCTCAGCATCCTCCCACATACACCCCTTTTCCATACCCTTTTGTAACTTTTGCAGTGATAAACTGTAACTGTGACCATTAGCACATGCTATCAAGTCTGACAATATGCTGGATACACAGATCATCAGCCATTTCTACAGGCCAATGAGTTTCCAAGTGAGCTGGGAAGAAAAGCGGGGAGGAAAAGATAGGGGGAAAAGGAAAAAGAAGGGTAAGGGAAGAAAAGGGAGACATTAGTAGGAAGAAAGGTAGGTAGAAGAGAAAGAGGAAGGAACTGGAAGGAGGAAGAGGAGGAAAGAGAAAGGGGGATGGGTAGGAAGGGAGAGGGAAATGAAAAGGGAAAAAAAGCAAATGGACTGGGGAGAGGACAGAAAAGCTTCAAACATCATACAGTGCATCTAGACACCCACAACAAGCAGTTCAGGATCCAGAAATAAGAAGCAACTGAGTTTGGACACAGGCCTGAGATCTGGCTATACACATTTCCATAGTGTCAGTACCTGTGCGCAACTGTGGTCCAAAAATATTTGAATTTATTTGTCTTGAGTCTTTGAGGAATGAATGACTATATCCAGGGAAGCCCACTATATTCAATTGCTGTAATTATTCTGCTTTATTTACCAATTTGTTGTGCTTGGTACTACCTGCAGTTTTGAGCACCCACTGAAGGTCTTAGAGTATATCACCCAAAGATAGAGGAAATTATCTTACTCAGTACTTCAAAACAACAAAACATTGTTCTCACAAAAAGAGGCAAAATAAAATGTTCCAATATATTTCATTACCAGGATGATAGTATAAATTTTTTAAAGTTCTTTCATTATCAACTTACTAATCAGGACTTCTGTATTCAATCACAAATACGCATAAATACTATCACAAAACATGAAAATGCCACAGGCAATGCCCACTATCACACACAACGTCTCTCTGAAGTCACAGACTCAGCCAAGGTAGGAATACATCCTGATGTTTACATCCCACAATGTCCCTCCGAAGTCAGACTCAGCAAAGGCAGGAAGAGATACACGGTAACAATACATCCTGACACTGACATCATTACCTCTCTTTTTCCTTCTTTCTCTAATGATCTTCTGAGCTATCCTCCTCCAACGGGGTAATGAGCCTAACAGCTTAAACTTAGACATTATAGAGAGGTCACTACAAACAGCAGGCCTCAATTCATTGAAGAGAAATCTCAAACGTTCGATGACAGGAGCACACACCTCCTTGTAAGAACGGCCCTGTTCTTGATGAGTCTGTGAAGTTAAACAGGGAAATTGATTAACAACAAATGTGTTGCAACTGTTTACCCAGCACGGAAAAAGATTAGAATCCGCTCACCTTAATGAGTGAGCATTTTGCCTGGTAGACAACTCGACAAACATCCACCACAGATTTAGGCAGTGTTCTGTGCTTCACTTGCTCAATGCCAAGCGCTCCTACATGAACTAAAGATAATGCCACGTGACCTGTAAGAGACATTTTTGGAAAGGGCAAGGTAGGAATTAATATAAACTGCACATCATTTGAAAGGTCTACAATGTAGTGAAAACACACAGGTTCTTAGCTCTGTACCTAAATCTTCATGTTTCAGGAGGCAGCATAATAGTAGACGGCCAACCTCCTCCACAGGATGCTCAGGAGGAAATGTGATTGGTGTGGTCAAGTGGCACTGTCTACAGTACCTTTCGATTTGACACAGAAAGTCCTGCAAGAAGAGCCAGAGGTAACCTCAGAGTCACGAATAAATCTTCACATAACCCAACATACCATAGCATTGACCCAGCTTTTTGCCACAGGTATGGAAAGAAGTAATTATCACCTCAAAACCAAATCTCAAATAACAAGCAATGCTGTGATACTTGAAGATTACAGAATGCTGAGTCAGAGTATCAAACACACCTTCACATTGTGGTCCTGGATGTTGTTGTCAGCGATGGCTTGCAGGAAGGCCTGAGAATGATCCCCCAGAGCCCATCTGTGAGAACACAGTCGGGACTTACTGATGGGTGTGCCCCCAGGAGAGCTACAGTGATCCTCGTCTTTCTCTTCATTGTAGTTGTAGTGAATCTGGCTGGTCTGTAGACCCCCAGAGAAAATCGATGACTGTAGCCACTCTAGAAAATGCATAAGTATTCATTAAAGAGAAATAAACACACACACATACACACAATCCTAAACAGAATACCCAGTTTCAAAAAGGACATTCAGCATCACTCTTGCTAACATACTTAAACTCCCTACACTAGTTGTGTGAAAAAAAGTAACAACTTTATGACCTTAGCTATGGTGTGATTAGTTTAAATTGTCTATTTAACATAATGCAGAATCACTTGAGAAGGCTATCTGTAAGGGATTGTCTAGATCAGATGTGTTGTAAAGTATTATTTTAACTAGGCAAAGAAGTGTTACACTTTTTTGCTGCAGAGTATGACTTTAACTGTGTAAAGGTGTATTATTTTAGATTATGCTCCATTTGTTTAATTATGTAAAGATGTGTTATATTTGTTTCACCTTGCCTGCCTAAGGCACCAGATTGGACTAATAAAGAGCTGAATGTTCAATAGCTAGGCAGGAGAAAGAACAGGCAGGGCTGACAGGCAGAGAGAATCAATAGGAGGAGAAATCTAGGCTTGGGAGGGAAGGAGGAAAGAGAGAAACAGGAGGATGGAACAAAGGAGACCCCAGGGCAAGAAGCTAGGCAGTCACCAGCTATATATGAGCAGCAGTGAAAACAAGATGTACAGAAGAAAGAAAAGTAAAAAGCTTGAGGCAAAATGTAGATAAAGAGAAACAGGTTAATTTAAGTTAAAAGAGCTAGCCAGAAATCTAGCCAAGCATCCAAAACTAGTAATAAGTCTTCCATGTCAAGGTTTGGGAGCTGGTTAGTGACACCCCCCCCCCCAAGAAAAAGCCCAGTACACAGATGGGCCCTATGCACTTTTATGGAAGATTGCCTTGACTGCATCTAAGCTGAGGGACACCATTCTCAGGATTTAGGTCCTGGACCGTGTAAAGTGGAGATGGGGAGCTGAGTAGCAAGCATGCATGTATATATTTTCTCACTGCTTTCAACTGTGCACAGGATTAGCTGCTTCAAGTTCCTGTCTTGACTTTCTCACAATGATGGCCTGTTGACCTGCAACTGTAAATCAAGCACACTCTTTCTCCCTTTAAAGCTGTTGTGTGTCAAGGTGTTTGATCAGAGCGACGGGAGCAGAACTAAAATGCACAACAGAACTGTGCAGGCTTCACAAGTACTGGTTTGGAGGTATTTTCCCAAAGGATTCTTACATTGGGAGCTTGGTCCCCAACATTTCAATGTTACAGTATGGGGCCCAGGAGGGGGTCCTCAGAGGCAGCTCACTGTGGCTGTGCCCGTGAGAGAATAGATTCGTGCCTACAGGGCCCTGATTAGCTCTAGAGAACAACTGCTACAAAAGCATGAACTTCACTCTTAAATCACATTCTGGCTTTCTGTATTATCTCATCCATCACGGGTGGATGAGTCATGCAGCCAAATAAGCCTGCCAGTCAAGCTATTTCTGACAGTAGCAAAAAAATTAATACAGCACCTAAAGACTCACATACACACATTCACACGGGAAACCAGCAGGTGCTCCCCTTACTCCAGCTCTAAGAGGGAGGGCAGCAGAGGCCTATCAAGGGCACGGAGGTGGAAGATCAGCACTATACTAGAGGAGGAGGAGGGAGAGCAGAGCATTCTGAGGTCTGTAATCAGACAGAGATGCTGAGCATGCAGACAAGAAAGCAGCATGCCTGAACAATCTAAACTGTTCACAAAACTAAAGAAACAAGACAATATTTTAACAAACAACCTACATCCGTTTAAAGGAAACAACTTAGAGATTGGAAAGCAACGGGCTGGAAAGGAGAGAGCTGTGTGTTCCGCATTTGAAAATGGGTCCGGCAGCTCTAGCGGGATATACCTTTTGTTGTGGTGATTAGGGATATTTATAGCTGCTTGCGCCTCAGTGGAGGAAACCCCACTAGAAAATGACTGGCATGCATATCACTACAGGGATGTATTCAGTGTTCTTACTGGATACTTAGATTTGAAGTACTCGGGAACTTTCACAAATAGCTACATCAATTCTTCTAAACCACAGAGCTGAGCTGATCCTAATCACTTTGCTCTATGGAAAACATGAACAAGTGCCGGTTACCTCCCAAAGACAAGCTTCTAACCTGGCACTGGGTTGGGCCCCACCTGTCCGGGGGCGCAGTGCCTTCCATGCTAGTTCTTCCTCTGTTGACCTATGTGGAACTCATCCTCCACTAGTACAAGTCTCAGGGAGGAAGGCTAACAGCACAGTCTACTCCACAGGCAGCTCAGTGGCTTGGAGGTCATCCTGTCATCTCCAGACATCCACTCTAACAAGCAGCCAAGGTCTCTGACCTCTTCCCCCCTATATGTACCAGAGTGCGGCACATAAATCTGGTTAACAAAAGTAACATCGCTCTTACTGGCGCATTCAACCTCCACAGGAGACAGCGGTGTGCTCATTGCTAAATAGGAAGCATGTAATCCAAGAAGCAGGCCCAGGTTTCTCTCTGTGTCAATCAGAGGTGAAGACAGACTTCCCAGATCTGGTATGGTAACAACTTCTTGGTCAGGCTGAAAAAATTGTCAGTTGAGAAAACAAAGTTTATTAAATACAACATCAAAAAGACCAGGGGCTTGTGAGTGTAAGAGCTACTGCCATGAGGACAAGAAGGTGCCAAGGGCACTTGTTACCACCTCCTGCAGTGAGTTCACAGTAGAGCCTGGAGCACACTAGAGAGCACACAGAGAAAATAAACAGCTCTAGGGCATGAAAGAGGAGAAGCTTTGTTAAATGGCTGAACTAGGATACTCCCCTGAAGAACCCAATAGGTATTTCAAATGACTTGTGCATAATGTTTCCAGAAAGTACAGTGACTCACTTGACCGCACAGAGACAGTGAGATGGAGAACAGTGGACACGCAGCATGTCTTAGCAGGACAGTGAGCCTTGGCCCTCGTGGGCAGGAAATCAGTAATTCAGGGTTAACAATAAAGCAAATGTGCTGTACAAGTAAACTTTCCAGTCACCCCAGACAATGCACAAAGTTCATTTTCCCCTCCAGAAAATGCCTTAAGCCTCATTTGCTGACTTCTGTTACTTCCTGATATCTGGAAGGTTAGTCCAAATATATAAACTCCAATATTCATAAAGATGCATTTCTTTCTTAAATTACACTTCTTTCACTTTTCTCTAGGACAGTAAACCATTCTAAATTTTTATGTAAGTTGACCAACTGTAAAGCCAAAGCTTAATGTCTTTTTTTAAGTGGAACATTTCTCTATTTCTGACATAATGTGAACTTTCCAAGACTTACATATAATAAACCTTAACATACAAAACATAAACTCATCCCAAAACATCATGTAAACCAACATAATCACTTATGTCGAAATATTAGTATAACAAGGTAAAAAGTCATTGCATAACAGGAAATACAGAGGGAGCCTCTCCTCACAACCCTGCATATTAAAGCAGGCACACAGGCTCACCTCCAAATACTGGCCAACACAGAACGCGTGCATAGATTCCTGTGTGTCTTCAAACTGCAAAGCCGCTTCCAAAGCCACCACTGGATCTTCCCCTGCAAACTGAGCTAAAGCGAAAAGGAAAGCAGCAGCATGAGTCCAATGCGATCTGACCCGATGGCTCTAATAGATGCACAGCAGGCAGGCAGGAAGTCTGTTCAACTCCAAAGTGTGAGCTGCTGGAAGAACCTGCTACTCTCACAGGCCAACCCAGAACTTAGGACGAGTTCTAAAAAGTACTAGAAAATAAAAATGCCAGCCTAGTCTACAAAGCAAGTTCCAGAACAGCCAGAGCTGTTATAACAAAGAAACTCTGTCTCAAAAAACAACCCCTTCCCCAAAAAAGAGGTCATGGCGGCTGGGCATGGTGGTACTGGCCTTTGATCTGGTAGGCAGAAGCAGACAAATATCTAAGTTCAAGGCCAGACTGGCAGCCTAGTCTACAGAGTTTCAAGACCGCAATGGCTACACAGAGAAACCTTGCCTCTCAAAAAAACAAAACAAAAAACAACAACAAAAGCATGACAATGGAAAATTCTTCAACTTGAGCACAAATTTGTTGTGAAGACAAGACCAACGTCACAGATCCACTTTGTTGAATTCTGTCATACCTGGAGATATATTTAAGAATTCTTCTGTAAGCTGAGGACTCTAATCAAATGAACACAGACGGTTTCTAACTATGGAATAGAGTGAGCCCTTACCAAGTATACTATTTCCTGTTAATGACTGCGTTTGGAAGTCCTTTATATCATACACTTTGCCATCAATTACAGTCCAGAAGCCGCCATCCTTATTGTGGTTCTCCAAGTCAGCTTTGCGTATCAGGGTGACTTCTTCATTATTTCTACAGCTCTGACCAGTGAAAAACGACTCTGGAAAACAGAAACCAAACATCTGTCCACAGAGTGATAGTAGCTACTGATACAATAAACTTTTAAAACATAATATGGAAGAAAATTTGGCAAAGTGAGGTGGTCTGAATGTAACTGGTCGCCACAATCTCATAGGAAGTGGCACTATTAGGAGATGAGGCTTTGTTGGAGTGGGTGTGACCTTGTTGAAAGAAGCAGGCTTTGAGGTTTCCTATGCTCAGGATACTGCCCAGTGTCTCTCAGACCATTTCCCATTGCCTGTAAGATGTAGGACTCTCAGCTGCAGCACCACGTCTGCCTGTACATCACCATGACGACTAAACCTCTGAAACTGTAAGTCATCACTTCAATTAAAAGTTGTTTTTATGAGCGCTGACATGGTCATGGTATCTCTTCACAGTAAAAAGCTACTGAGATGGAAAGGGGGGGGGGGTTGGGGCATGTTTATGGTATGTTGTGTGTATGTTTGTACATATGCATGCTCACATGTGTGTGGGCACACATGTGTAGATGTGAATATACCCAGTGTGAGTAGGTGTGAGGAAACCAGAGGTGGATGTATGTTGTCTTCTTAGATCACACTCTACCAAATTTATTATTTACTGCTGAATCTGGAACTTGCCGATTTGGCTGTTTTAACTAGCCAGCCTGCCCAGGCATTCCCAGATCCACCTCCAAGAAGCTGGGATACACCCACTAGGCTTTCTTTAGTTTTTAGCTTTGTTTTTGAGACAGGATCTCACTATCACTATACAGCCCTCACTGGTCTGGAACTCAATATGCAAATCAGGCTGTCCTCAAACCCACAGAGATCTCTGCCTCCCAAGTACCGCCACACTTGCGAGCAGAGGCATGACCCATCACACCTGACTACCCCCAGGCTTGTTTTTAATGTGAATAATGGAGATACAAGCTCCAACCCTCATGCTTACACCTCTCATTCCAGGGAAAGCATTTTAAAGGCTCAATGGACAACCAAAAAGATAAAGAAATTGGCCTCAGGGTGGAGAGATGGATCAGTAGTTATGAGCACTGACTGTTTTTCCAGAGGTCCTGAGTTCAAGTCTCAACAACCACATGGTAGTCCACAACCACCTGTAATGAGATCTGGTGCCCTCTTCTGGCCTGCAGGAATATATGCAGACAGAACATTGTATATATAAAAAAAATAAATCTTTCTTTTAAAAAAGGAAAAACAAATAAATTGATCTCATTATCTGTTCATCAGAAAATTTGTGAGAAAAAAATTCAAGGAAAAATGTCAAAGGCTTGTTGGATACAAAGTATATAATTACTTCTTTAAAAGAAACATGTAATTAAGGCTTAGCTGGCATTTTGCAAAAGCAATGCCTATCTAGTTAACATACATGTAAAAGTATTTTAAACCTAATTAACTATCTGAAGGGGGAAAAAAGCTTTGTTAAAACTACAGCGGGGGGGGGGGGCCTAGAGATACAATTCAGTAGTAGAATTTTCCTAGGGTGTGCAAGATCCCGGATTTTCTCCTTAGCACCAAAACGGGGTAGGAAAAAAAGAAAGCCACAGCAAGAAACAACTGTACATTCACCAAAATGGACAAGTACCAGGTCCTGCTGTAAACATACAACAGTGAAAATCCACACCCGGAGTAGGGAAGCTGGCACAGTGGCTACAAAGTGTCACTTTGTGGTGAAAATCTAGACAACAAGCACTGCCATCAAAGAACACACAAGTGTGCAAGCCAAAACTTGTCACACACTAAACCTGGAAACAGTGAGTAGAATAAAGAAATAAGGTATGGTCAAATAATGAGATACTATACAAAGCAATAAAAATGAACTTGATGGCAAGATAAAGCTAAGAGACCTAATGCTGGGGAAAAGAAGGCAGAATCCAAATATAAAACTGTACAATTTCATTTACATCAAGTCTAAGAACAGACAAAATGAAAAGCTGTATGTTCGGAAGCATACTCGATGAACGAATGACAACAAGCTCTCATCCTGGAGAGCAGTGTTTGTATCAGCCCCGCCATGCTTCCATGCTTAACCTAGACAGGTGGGACACAGCTTTCCCTGTGCACTAACACAGAGCCAGTCTGTGCGCATATGTGCGCATGTTGTGTGTGTGCACGCACGCACACTTGCACTGCAAAAATTTATGTAAAATAAAATAAAAAAGATGGGTTTGAGTGACTGCTGAGTGTTTGGCCCTGCACATGACATATAACCCCACCTTTACTCCAAGGCTCAGGGACCATGGTGGAAGGGGAGACAGAAATTATTTCTGTCTGTGGACATTCCCTGGCTGTTGTCAATGAACTCAGAAGCGGTGGCTACTTGTACAAAACTGGGCCTGTCAACAGACTATCATCAGTGTGGGAGGGTCCAAAGGTCCCATCTCTCCCTGGGCAGCTGATAGGTAATTAATCGTTGCTGGGAGAGAAGTAATCATATTACTCAATAGTGTAGCCACTTACGGCTTTTGGCTTAAGTGAATAACCCCCTACCCACGCTCATGAAGGCAACACTAATTAAGTCCAGGTGGGCCATCCCCTCCACCACCAACAAAACAGACAAGAAAGTAAATGATTAAACTGCTGGGCACAAACAGGAAGGCGTACAGTGGGATGGGCAGGAAAATGGGTATGACCAAAGGAGACCGTGGAGAACCCATTCGTAACTATGACATTCAGTAATTCTTCTGAGACTTTCATACGTGGATGCAATGTTTAACACCTGCTCCACCCCCTTCCACCCAGATGTTGCCCCCCAACCTGTCCCATCCCTCTCAAATTCATGGGGGGTTTTGAGCTTTGTCTTAAATAATCCGTTCAGTCTCATTTGTGTTGCCCCCATACTCATGATGAGTACGGCGCCTCCTACTGAGGTCCAGGGCCACATTCTAGATGACATCGACTGTCCACAGCTCCGCAGTTAGGAGTGGAGCATTAGAAAGCCTTTCACAATCCGGATTACAGTGCTGCACAACCTCCAGGCCTTGTGTAGGCGACCACAGATGTTGTGCGGTTTTGAGTGTCTGGGAGTCTGTCTCACACCGGTCCTCCCAGCCCTCTCTGGCTCTTACCATGTTTCTGCCCCTCTTCCAGGAGTAGACCACCAGCTTGTGGCTGAGCCCTCCGCTCACTGCTGACAGATTACACAGAAGTGACAGACAGCTCTAAAGGGCAACTGGATACTGTGTCCATTTAGCAAAACAGTAGTAGTAGGTTCACCCACTCCCCAACCATGGGTCCTTGCCCAGACTTACAGTTCCAGGACTGTATTTCCTCCTGTGGAGGAAGCCTTAAACCTAGCCAACAACTGTTAATCCTGTAACGTCTCTGCCATTTTTACACCCAATGGCTTATCTTGCCACAATAATTGTTCATCACTACACTAAGACTGTTAAAGACTCTACCCCCACCCCAACTTTATGTCTACATGTCTTCAGGTACTACGAAAGGTAGCAGCTTCTTGACCAGTGCCAGCTTGATTTCTCCGCACCCTGTACCCAAGGTGTGTAGTATCCCGAACAGCAGTCTTACCATCAAGTTCCTGCAGGCAACCAAGAGAAATAGCCATAGCCTGTAGCATTTTGGAGGAGTCTCTGGGATTTCTCCAAGTAAGAGCTTTAGAGAAAGCTTCCCACGTGTGGTACTGGGCTTTTTATCTGGCAACCCAGTTACAGGGAGGAGCATTATATATGTATTTGGGAAGCTTATAAAATAATAGACTTCCATATCACTTTTTTAAACACCCTAGTGTTAAGTCACATGTGGCATGGCTCAGGGGGTAACGGCAATTGCCACACAAGCCGGACACCTGAGTTCAGTCCCCAGCAGCCACATAAGCATGGAAAGAGAGGCCTGAACGCACAAAGCTGTTCTTGGAGAATTCACACTACGGCCATCGCATGACCACCACTCAACGTCACAACCAACATGTACACACAAACAACAGTGACAAGAAAAAAAGGCTTGAAACAAGTAAAATATTGATCAAATTCAATGCCCTTAATCAAATTTAGCAGAGAAAACAAAATAAGCAACACTTAGCTCACCCTGAAATAAAACAGATAAATGGAACTGAAATAAGTATCAACTGCACTTAAAAATAAAATTTCTAAAAATGTAAAACTTTTCTTTAGGCTTCGGTCACTCTGGCCTAAGCTTGTGGTGTAAAGATGAGTATGGAAAAGGGGAAGGGGGAAACCAGCAAGAGCTTCCATGAAAGAAGAACCACAGCTCTAGCTAATTCCGAGCCCAGGAAACCAGTCACAGAGCACAGAGACTTAGCCTCAGCTTCAGAAATCCCGCAGCTCAAAACCTGGGGCACTCAAAGGTCTGCCCCAACTGCTACACCCTACAGACAGTGACTGCAGACTCAGCTGAGTGCAAACCTCCCTATTCACTGTGTCACACAGCATGAGTGATCAGGAGGTCTCCTGGGCTGCGCTATACCTAGTCACCTAATAGTAACTTCTGGAAATACCACCCGGGGAGGGCACTAGACCCAATCACCTTAATAGTAATTTCTGAAATACCGCCCAGGGAGGGCCTGCAAAATGTTTCTAAAAATCAGAATTTAACTACCTAAAGAAAAACCTCTCTCGAGTGTAACCTAATTCTCTTCTTATTTGGATTATATTCTATCCCCACTCATATGGCCACTGGTGAAAATGGCAGTAATTAGACATCCTTTTTCAAGCTGTCTTTAGACAGGAACTACTGGGTGACATAGACAGAAAGAACACTTTCCTCAGCGCGCATGCTTCAAGTGAAGAGGGCATACCCATTATTCCAGGCCAGGCCAATTCTTCATGATCGTCCCGCTCCTTTCCTGGTGCCAAGTGGTTGAAACGATCCAGGTGCTCCAGGAGACCTCCGAGCAGAGGGATAGCTCCAGCCTCTTGCATGAGACTAGCATTTTTACTGAGCAGAAGCACTATAGAGACCACCAGCTCTGGAAGGAGTACACCTACATTTAGACAAAAACAGTAAGATTTTTGGAGTGTGGGCTGGGGCTGTAGGCATGCCTAGCATGTACAGGCCCTGAGTTCAATGACACAAATAAAACAGAATTAAAACCTTGCTTTACATTTAAGTTCTAAGTCACAGAATAAAGACACTCGTTCACTAGCATCTTTTTTCTTCTTTTTGGGGGGAGGCTTTTGAGATAGGGTTTCTCTCTGTAACCCTAGCTGTCCTGGAATTCCCTCTGTAGACCAGGTTGGCCTCGAATGTAGAGATCCGCCTGCCTCTACCTCCTGAGTGCTGGGATTAAAGACATGTGCCACACTGCCTGACTACAATACTGTTTTCTTAAAGAGAGCAGTAGAGTTGTAAAGATTGAACCCTGTAGGTGACAAAAATATTTTTCAAAACACAGACCTATTTTACTGGTGGATGATTTACTTTAAAAAGTATATGCTTGGCAATATTTTTACCATCTGAAAGTAAGTCCTGAAAAATAATGCTCTAATAATCTCACAAAATTAGTACAAGACACTGAAAGCAGCTATTAATTTTTATGCAGTAAAAATGAAATTAAATACTAGCCATTCACCTCATTACATTTCCGTTTGTATTTTAAGACTGCATTACCAGCTTACCTAACAAAATGGGAGAGGGACAGAGGGAAGGAAAGAGGAAGGGGATCAGAAAATAAAGAGTGAACAGAGAAAGTTTTATCAGCAGGGGCTACATCATAGCTTTCTCCAGTCTCCTAAGACAACACGAGTTAATGGAAGTCAAAGTACAAGGAAGGTGAACAGATAAAGTAAAGCAGGAGAGGCACCTGTGAAGTCCCCTTCCATTACACAGGCGACCTCTGCGAAGTGCTGCCAGCTGGTGGAAGCAATGCTGGCTGCCACAGGCAGTATATCTCCAATGTGTGTGCACAGGAGAGCTGTGTACTTTTTCAGCAAGGAACCAACACCCATGAGCTCAGGACCTGAAAGCAAGATTTAGAAAATTGCATTTTCAC
Source organism: Microtus pennsylvanicus (assembly GCF_037038515.1). Lineage (NCBI taxonomy): Eukaryota > Metazoa > Chordata > Mammalia > Rodentia > Cricetidae > Microtus > Microtus pennsylvanicus. Next base: position 13,424,096 of record NC_134596.1, read on the forward strand.
TACTAAAAATTTACTCTGATAACAGGATTGTTCTCCTATTCCACTCAAGAAGAGACTATGTGTTTACCTGTCTTCCCAAGCAAGAACATATTTACCCTCAGCCTCTGACTCTTTTTTATATCATGTTAACTAAAGAGATTACATCCCTGATAATCTTAAGAATTTAAATGTTTATATAATTCAGTAAAATAGTGTATCCACTGCTGGCGAGATGGCTCAGTGATTAGGAGTAATTGTTATTCTTACAATTTACAACCATCCAGAACTCCAGCTCCAATGAATCTGATGCTCTCTTTTGACCTCTGTGAGCACCAAGCATACATGTGTTGCACACATACATGAAGGCAAAAGATTGATATACACAAAATAAACTTTTATAAATATATTTTTAAAGCTGTTAATATAAATAGATTAATAAATAAATAGTAGATTAAAAATGTAGGTTCCAAAATTGGTGCACTTAATACAGTACAAGAACTATATTTGGATATACAGAATGGGCAGATTAAAACCAAAAAAAAAAAATCAAAATTTAAAAGCTCCGAATGCATAAGTCAATTTCATGCTTTTAAAAACCTTACTGGAAGCATCTGCACTCTGAGCAGTGTTCTCTCCTGGGTAGAGCTTACTGACGAGCAAGCGCTGGAAGCGCAGCAACAGGTCCAGGGAGGCAGACCGCTCACAGCTATGCTGCTCAGAGTCCAGGCACGATGAGATGCGGCGAGCAACGTCCTTCAGTCTGGCTACAGTCTGAGAGGCAATGTTTCTAAGAAAGAGAGAGAGAGTGAAAAACTAAACATTTCTGCCAAAAAGCAAAGCAAAGAACGTGACATGAACTAGTTATCAGAAGCACAGAGCACACGTAAATTACCCACCCCAAATGTGTGAAGCGGATCTGCACCAAGCACACCCTCATTCCAAACTGAGCAGATGCCAAAGATCTAACAAAGTCCTTGGTTTACGAATTTGCTCCTACAGAACATCAAACAGTGATAAAAAATAAGAGAAAATCTTGTTCAAAAAGGAAAATTCCTAATAAAAACCTCTGAAAACAAAAAACTATTCTATTATTTTCCAGAGTGGTACTTCGAATACAAACGTCGTTTGTTCTATAAGTCAGGATCACCATATCACTACACTGCCTCTGCAACGTCTGCTCGCGGAGGCACTGAGGTGCGGCACAGGGGTCCTCTGGGCAGAGGGCACAGGAGAGATACTGAACTGAGTATAAACTGCTCTGCTTAGAATAACAGATACCCACACACCATAGCAAGGAGCAGCAGCTGCAGACCTAACTGTGCACTGTGCCTTGAGCCCCCAGCACGGAAAGGAAGGAAGTCATGAGATTCTGCCACATCTATAAAGTAGAGGAGGTTCCCGTTCTACGACCACATACAAAGGATCAAAGGTAGAAATAGCTAGAGAGGGGCAGCAAAACCATGCTGCTAGACCTAAATCCTGCAACAGGGCTCACTGAATTCTGGGAGGGTAAAAAGGGGACATTATTTACACAAGCAAGGGGCCACTGAGGTCAGCATGAATCTGTTGATAGAGGGCAGGGAATACCAGATGGGATACTTGCCAAGTAACCATAGTCCCTGCTCCAAGTGTACAGAAAACAGAAAGGAACAGGTTAATGAAGGGTAACAGAAAGACAAGAGATAAACTCAGGCCTGATTCCAGGGCGGCCACTAAACCAGATCTACCCCAGCAGCCCCAGGTAAGAATACATGTAAGCTACCAACACCTACCGTGGTCCCCAAAAGACCAGCCTGGAAACCTCTGCACATCAGAAAACATCAAGAGCATACTTTAGGCTCCACCTCTTTTTAAATAATAATGCTTTTATGTATTCTTTGAGAATTTCATACATTATGTCTTGGGGGGGGGGGCTTCACCTCTTAATTCCTACAGACTGAGGAGAAAACTATTAATAGCTTCTATCCTGTGGTCAGTACCACAAAACTCTGAGCAATATGAATGAAGGTAGGACAGTAAGGGGAAAGGGGAGGGGTTACGGCCGCTACAGTAATTCCACCTTACACTGAAAGATTTTCCCAGGCGTAGGACCTCATTCTGACCACACGTTACAATGAGCACACAGTAGGATCCCACTTGACCTCCCCTGTCAAGCTCACTACCTGCTAACTACCCCTGACAATACTGCAACAGAGAAAATGGGTCCAGAATCTTGGTGGGGCAGGGCAAGCAAGATGGCTCCCAGCAGCCAGGGTGATCTGAGGCCTACGGCTTCCATGTGCACCTGCATTCACACACACATACCCACACATCAGCACACACATCTACATAATCTAAAATAACACAAGTAAATCTTTTATAAAATAATACATCGTAAGGAGAAAAATGGTATAAAATTTTTAACTAGGGGCTGGAGAGATAGCTCAGTGGTTAAGAGCACTAACTGCTCTTGCAGGACGTGGGTTCAATTCCTAGCACCCAGGAGGCAGCTCACAACTGTTTGTAACTCCAGTTTCAGGGGATCTGGCATCCGCACACATACATGCAGGCAAAATACCAATGCACATAAAATTAAAATAAAGTTTTAAAAAATCAACTTATTTCCTTATTACAAAGTTCAGGTCTATAATCAGGATATGTAACATCAGACTCTTTTTCTTTCACATGTACATAATATTCTATAGCACCCCGCCAGCATGATCACTTTGAACCTGTTCCTGATTATTGTTGGCTAGGATCAACTTCACCAACCCACATTTTCTATGGAATAAACGACGGGAAATGCCTCTAAGTTCTCTTGCATCTTTAGACTGTTTGTAAAAACTACAAGTCAACATAAATATCTTCTGATCAGTATTTGAATAAAATATCTATGCATGCAAAAAAAAGGCACATAATACGTTTATCTTAACAGCCTGGGTTATAGGTGTCCTGCTGATGAAAGGTGTAGATTCTCTGACTGATTTCCAAAGATTCTGTGAGGCAAAATAGGTATATAACTCCAAGACACAAATGTGCCACAGGAAACCTACCTGCCATAGGGATAAAATACATACTAAAGAGGAAGAAACCGGTGAGGGTGGCACAGAACAAGAGAAACAACACCAATATGTAACATTTTAGTAACACCAATAAAAGGATAAATAAGCACACAAGTTTTAATATATTTACGCCATGCTATAGTTTTGAGAGGCAGACCCCAAAATCCCAGCTATCAAAAGCTTGGTCCTCGATTGGGCACTACTGGAAGATGGTAAGGCCCAGCAGGAAGAACTTTGGTCACCTCAAAGGGAATATTGGGAGTCCTGCCCTTCCTGTGTTTCTATCTGCTCCCCAGCCACCATGAGATGACAACTGCTTTGCTCTGCCACACACTCCTACCACGATGCACCACAGGCCCAGAGGCTACAGAACCAACCTACCAGGGAGTTAAACCTGGTGTAGGAGGTTCTTCTGTTCATGTGTTGCTTTCATTGGTTAATGAATAAAGAAACTGCTTTGGGCCTGATAGGGCAGAACTTAGGTAGGCAGAGAAGACAGAACTGAATGCTGGGAAGAAGGGCAGAGTGAGAGAAGCCATGGATCTCCCACTTGAGATGGACGCTTGTTAGAATCTTGCCAGTAAGCAACAGTAACGTGGCGATGCACAGATTAATAGAAATGGGTTAAATAAAGTTGTAAGAATTAGCTAATAAAAAACTAGAGTTAATGGGCTAAGCAGTATTTTAATGAATACAGTTTCTGTTTGGTTATTTCAGAGGTGTAAGGTAGCCGGTCAGCCAGGACAAACAAGGGGCCGCCTCTCCTTGCAAAATAAACCTACACAGTCATGATCCAAAGTAAATCCGTTCTCACACTGACACAAAGCTAACACATTCAAATGCCTGGAAAATGTTACCATTTCAGTATCAACCCAGTATAGAAAAAATAATTGGTGTGTGTGTGTGTGTATTTCTTCTTTGATGCTGGAGACTGAAATCATCATGTATGCTAGGCAAGCACTCTACCACTGAGCCCACCCATAGCCCTTTCTATTGCTGAAGCTTTTAGAAGAAGGTTTACTAAAATTGATAATAACTAGTTTTCAAATTTAATCACCAAAATTACACCATTAATCTACTGAAGAGAGCAGGCATGCCCACCCTACACCTACTACACACAGGTAGACAGAGCTGCTGCCACTACCTGGTCTCTTGCTGTGTGGGCAACGGCCTGGTCCAGTCCACTAGAGCTCTAGTTTGTGAGTATAAAATACAGTCTAGGAAGCCAGGTGCTGGTGGCGCACACCTGTAATCCCAGCACTCGAAGGGCAGAGGCTGAAGGTTCTCTGTGAGTTCAAGTCCAGTGTGGCCTACAAAACAAGTTCCAGGACAGCCAGGGCTGTTAAACCGAGAAACCCTGCCCAGGGTGGAGGGGTGGGGGTTGGGAGTGGGAGGGTTATAATCAAGGCATGTTGGGAAAAAGAAGCTAGAGATTCATAAGTCCAGTGCCACACTAGGCTGCACAGCAAAGGCCAGGCTGGTTATCTGAGACTGTCTCATTACCTCTTCTTCCAAAACTGAGAGCATAATAAACCAAGAGTCTAAATTCGCAGAGAGCAGAATGTTAAGAATGTGATTGTTTACTTCATTTTCTAATACATCCCTTTCCCAGGTCACACTGACTTTTTGCTTTTTGAATTATCTTTGTTATCCAACTATGTCTGACTTTGGACCTTCCCAAAGTTAACGTTTATTTTTTATTGTTTTTATTGAGCTATACATTTTTCTCCGCTCCCCTCTTTTCCTTCCCCCTCCCCTTCTGCCCTCTCCCATGACCCCCCCACGCTCTCAATTTACACAGGAGATCTTGTCTTTTTCTCCTTCCTATGTAGATCCATGTGTGTCTCTCTTAGGGTCCTCTGTGGTGTCTAGGTTCTCCACAGTTAACTTCTGATGACGGTTTGAATTCACTTTATTCTTACTACCTCTGGAAGTGGCTTTCCAAAGAACCACTCACTATTTCTTCATTAAGATTTTCATTTAACTTAAAAGTTGTCTTATAAGTAACAAATATATTATTTTGCATCTATATATAACAATGTTTGACAGAATCTTGTAATAGTACAATGAGGTTTCAAACAGTAAACTTTCCATAAGTGCTGTTATTTGCAGTTCCCTGCTTATTAACAGGCATAAGAATATTACTGTTTGCTGACACTCCTGCTGTTCCGTCAGCCTTACAAAGTGCTGCATCTCTTCCTGCTCTCTCTGTGTCTTCCCTGTGCTTCAGCACCCCCTCTGCACTCTATGGTCCACACTGGGTACTCTTCAGGGTAAGTCCTCAGCAGCCAAACACTCTTGATGCTCCAGAGTTAATGTCAGTACGTGAGTATTTCAAACAGAAACTCTTACAAAAATAACACAGTTAATGCTGCTTACCTAAGAAGCTGCTGGATGAGTTGAACCAGAGGCAAACACTGCTTGCCAGACGACTCATAGATCCCAGTATTAATTAGGTCTTTATCCAGAGGAGTCCTATTTCTATGGAAAGTTGAGGCATTGGCTTCTTGTTCATCAATTTCTTTTTCCTTCTGTGCTTCTTTTTTGGCTTCTATATCCTATAATTCATAAAGCGCACACTGGTGAGCAGCGACCTCATGAGCAACACAGCAGCCCTAGCTTCAGACGCTGATGAACACGACCAACACCTGCCTGCATGTCCAGAAAACCCACCTTTTACTTGCTACGGTTTTAAATATATTATTCTCCTGAGGCGTCCATTAGACCACCTGTTCATCAGTCTGGCGCTTCAGTCACTGTAAAGTGAATGCAATACTTCTTTCTTTCTGTTTGTTTGTTTTAATGTGTGTGAGGGTTTTGCCTGCATGAGTGTCTGGGCAATATGTGTGCTGAGTGACAGCAGTGGCCAGCAGCTAGCATCAGATGCGCTAGAACTTGAGTCAAATGACTGAGCCACCATGTGAATGCTAGGAATCAAACTGAGGTCCTCTGGGGGAGCAGCAGCCAGGACTCTTACTGCCCAGTCATCTCTCCAGCCCCGAGTCACTGAAACCTTTGCTACCAGGTCTAACAAACACCGAGTGTGAGCTGATTCATACAGCACAGTCTGTCTGTTTCAAGGTCAGGAAAAAGCTGCAACTCACACACAGCTGGTTCAAATGTGAGGGCAATTTCCTCTCTGGGGAAAATGAGTGCATATGCAGCCTAGAACTCAACAGATGCTACCCCAAAGCATTGAGTGACTGGGAAAACACAGTCTCAAAGGATTAGCACTTACTTTCTCACCTGATCCTTACTGAACTTAATGATCCAAATGACCACAGTGCACTTAAAACCAGAAACAACCAAACATCCTTCAACAGGAAATTAAATAAACAGGGTTACAACCACTCAACGGAGTGCTTTTCAATAATAAAAACTATGACATAATTCTCAATAATAAAAACAAAGTAGTAGCACAATAATGTGGATGAATACAGAAACCATCAGCTAAGGCGGAAGAAGAGGTACCAGTACCTGCCATCTAATTCCACTTCTGTGACACTCAAATCTAGAGGCAGAGGAGCAAGATCGCAAAGGGACATGTGATCTTCCTGGTTAAAGAGGTGATCTATGTGATGGCAGTATCTATCACATTCTCTGAAGCGCACATTTAGGATGGGATCATTTTATCACAAATAATACTTCAATCACTTTTACATTAGTAAAACCAAAAGGTTTACATTTTAAAAATTTATATGTAACTAAAAGCTTTGAATTTGGGATTCTTCCATGATTATGGTCATGATTTCTATATATGCACAAGTATACAGTTTTCAATTTCACACTCAGTGACTCATCAACGCCTATGCACGCCTAGGGCCATACCTGGATTTCTGCAGTAATGGCTGCATTTAAAGCAGACTCTAACCCTCCGTCTGCCATCAAGCTGCCAACTAAAAGATCAATCATGAATCGACGGCCTGGACTTATGCTCACTTCATTGCCTGAAACTGAACAAAGAAGGTTTTGATTTTATTTAGTTTGCTGTTTGTTTTTGCCAAATTGAGTAAGTGCCATCTCCTCTCTGTTAAGTCTCCACTCCTAGGACAAATGGCTGAGGTGCCTATTTAATACATCAAAGAGACTCTGCCCCTATCTTTTACAGGGTCCTCCTGTCTTACATACCTCCCACCCCTACTCTGAACACCGCAGGCCAGGAGGCTGGGCTGCTCTTCCCTAAATAATCTGACCATTCTGGTTACCTTTGGCTCCCTGGCTGATGAACCTGGTTCCCCTCCGTCCCTGTCCTTTCCCACCCCACCCCCATATCCTCACAGGGCTTAGGGTCTTGTCCGCTCAGGACTCCAGGGTGAGTCTGCCTCTGGCTGTGTTCTCCCACAAGCCTACAATGAGCCTTCTCCACCATCTCATCCAGGAGCAGCCATGTCCTGTCCTCCCCTCTCCATTTCTTTCTGTCACTCACTGCCCAACTCTGCCCCTCACGAGAGCTCACCTGTGCAGGGTAACAGCGCCGAGAGTGCCCTGGCCCTCTCCTCAGCTGTGGGCAGCAGCACAGACCAGCCACTCTGCAGCACAGCCTGGGCAGCGGATTGCACGGTGCTCAGAACCCCAGCACTGCTGGCCAGGGTCACCACAGTCTGCTTCAGGCTATTCAGGAGCACACTGCCCAGACCTAAACCAAGGAATTCCGGGTCAACCTGGTGACTAATGGCAGCATGCAACTATAAAAAGGAAAAAAATAGTATTTAGAACACCCAAAAATAAATTTATTTTTCCAAACTCTAATACAAGGCTGAATAAAACTTAATATGAAATGTTATTTTATAAACAAAATTAATTCTCGGTGAAAGTTAAATATCCCTTATCCAAAAATGCTTAGGTGTTTCAGATTTTGAAATATTTTCACATATAAGGCCCCTTAAGAGAAATTCATTTATGCTTCATATGCATGTTATCCATGTAGCTTGGATGTAACTTTATACATTAATTTATACGTTAATATTTTGCACAGGAAGCAGGTGGCACACACTGAACTTCCCACTCACAGCACCATGCAGCACTGAAAACGTTTAAAGCTGTGACTGTTTCAAGTTTTAGATTTGCAGCTTAGGAAGGCTGAGTCTTGTCTGTTTTTTAATTACACTTAAAAATTTGAACCACATCACCTGGGAAATCTCATTGTAAGATGGCACAGCTCTTAAAGGCTAGGCTCACAACCAAAAAACACTTCTTACCCAGCTTTGCATACGTAACTGCAAAGTGGAAGATCAGCACAAAGGACGAAATGTAGAAGCAGCAACCGCCAAGGCAACCCCCAACAATCTGCACCCAACAGAGAAATGCCTGGGGCTAAGGATAGTTTAAAACTAGACAGCCAAACTATAGAACATAACAGAAGTCCTAAGGGTGTCAAAGGTTCTGGTTTCAAAAGACAGGGACCTTCCAATGAACAAAGAGTGCTCCACCAAGCTCCTCACAACCACCCACTAAACCTGAGCTATTCCTAGAAGTCTGCCGAAATGAGCACCTGAACCCGCTACCGCCTGTAAAACCCTACAACACAACAGAGGCAAAAACAAAACTGTCTTCTAAGGTCTCTTTGCCAGCTTAAACCAAAGAGAGCCACTGTCAAACACTCGCTGATGGTGACCTCACTAGCAAAATGAACAAAGCATTTTATCTGCAACAAACTAACATGAGGGAAAACCTTCGTCAAAGAAAAGCATGCCCCAAGACAGGGTAGCAACTGAAGCATGGAAAGGAAAGCGAGAGGCGTATGTAAAGTCTTCTCCAGTGACTATGCAGCAAATAAGCGCACTTCCCAGCAACCGTACGGACCAGAATTCAGTCCCTAGAACCTACATGGTAGGAGGAGAACAGACTTCCCCAAGTTACCCTCTGACCTACACATGGATACACAAATAAATAAGTGTAAATTAAAGTGTTTTATCAAGGTTGGGGCTGGAACCATTGCTCAGCAGTTAAGAGCAGTTACTTACAAAGGACAGTTTCATTCCCAGCACCCACATCGCAGGCTCCAGCGACCTGTAATTCCAACTCCAAGGAATCTGATGCCCTCTTCTCGGCAACATGAACACCCCCATACACACACACACACACAAATATACATAAACACAATTAATAAAAATAAACCTTAAAAAAAAATAAGGAACAGAAGCCAGAAGACAAAAATATTGTGACTAAAGCAAAGGCTTCAAAACAGAACAAATTCTAGAAATGGAAAAAGCTACAAGAACTAAACTCTTAAGATGGAGTCACGCAGAGGCAGGCAAGCTCCCTTGTTCCCCTTCTGCCCTAAGTAATACTCACACTTTTTTGTTCGTATACACAGCAGCTCAGCTGCACTGGCACTGGGGAAATGTATTTGAGTCAGCATCTTGTAAAAATACTTCAAGTAAATAATGGTTAAATAAATGGGTAATTCAAAAACAGGGTCTACTGAGCTCAGGGAACAATTTCTGAACTGAAGAACTAAGTAAACCACATAGAACAAGAAGATTAAGAGATAAACAGCAAAAGAGACAAAGACATTTAAAACTAGCAAAGTCATGATAGGCAGGACAACAGAAGGAAGTCCAACAATCTATTAGGCATTCTCTAGTGGAGCAGATTAAAAGCAGAGAGCAATTTCAAATGTAATGAAACCACAAAATCTCAGGCGAAGTAACATCCATAACCTCCAGCTACATCGAGAAAACCTCCACCTGGACAGAATAGCTGGAAAGCTACCAAAGAGAAACACATGTTAGCTACAAAGCATCAGGTGCAGCAATGGAAGACTTCTCATCCAAACTGGGACCTCTTTTCAGCAGATCGACTCTAGGTGCCAATGAAAATGGAGATGACCTGGGGCCAGGGCCCTGCTCAGTAGCAAAGCACTTGCCTAGAATGTGTGCCGCCCTAGGTTCTGTCTGAGATGGGGGTGGGGGTGCTTTAACTTAAAAAGCTGAACCTTAATAAATTATCTTCAAAAACTAAAGTGAGCAAACTTTTTTTTTCAGACTTTACATCTCTCTCTCATGCCCTAAAGGGCAGAGTAAAAACAAAGCAACAACAACAACAAAACCTTTATGAAGAAGGAATCTGAGGAAAGGAGCTGAACTTAGAAGACAGCATATAAGCAATGATGAGAGAGTCAGCTGGGTATTGGGGGAAACAAAAGAGTACATTTTGAGTATGGCCTCTTTAAAAACGCTATTAGAGGGGCTGGAGAGATGGCTCAGTGGTTAAGAGCATTGCCTGCTCTTCCAAAGGTCCTGAGTTCAATTCCCGGCAACCACATGGTGGCTCACAACCATCTGTAAAGAGGTCTGGTGCCCTCTTCTGGCCTGCAGACATGTACACAAACAGAATATTGTATACATAATAAATAAATAAATATTTAAAAAAAATAAATAAATACGCTATTAGAGGAAAGTTAGAAAATAATTACACTGTATCACCAACCCTAGCATACTTTATGTTACTGTTTTAGAATGCATAAAATCAGACCATTTCCTAAAGTTAGCACTCTCATGCACATACATACATACACACACACACAAACACATATACACATAATTTAAAAACAAAAAAAATTCAAAATCAGAATGTATCCTAAAACTGTAATTGAAAATGCCCTCTTTAACCAAGCAGTGGTGGCACATGCCTTTAATCCCAGCACTAGGGAGGCAGAGGCAGGCGGATCTCTGTGAGACTTCGGCCAGTCTGCTCTACAAGAATTAGTTCCAGGACAGATAGGGCTGTTACACAGAGAAACCTGTCTCAAAACACAAAACAAGAAAGAAAATGCCCTCTTTCCAACTGAAACAAAATAAGAGTACTCCTTGGATCTACTATACCAGAAAGGCCAGTGTAGGATCACACTACAGGAGGAAGAAGGGAGACAGGTAGAGGCGGGGTGATGTCCACAGCCATTCTTCACGGTCAGGGTACTGAGACAGGGAGCCCAGCTCACTGCACACCATTTTCACAGTCCCTCAGCTGGGGTTTACCTCTCTCTCACCACTCTCCCACAGTGCATTCCTCCACAATACTCTACCCCAGTGGATGTAGTGAATGAAAGACAGTGCGTATAACAGCAATGCTCTTACCTGACTTCCAGGAGAAACAAAAGCAGATCAAGTATTTTAAGCCTTATAGACATTTCTCCATCAACACCGTATTTTAAAATATTTTAAACATTTCATTACCAGTTTGCCTAACGCGCTGCAACCCACGCTCTCAATACCCAGGAACGTGCTTAAGAATTAATCCCTGAGCACTGACAAAGGGGCAGGAAGGCAGCAAAGAGTAACACCTGAAGTCGCAGAAGATTCAGCGCTGCCACGGCCATGCACTCTTTCTCCTGCGGTGGGGGCCAGTCAGCGGTGCCGTCCATTCCCTCGCTTACTTGACGCAGTAGGAGATCCAGCTGCTCAAAGGTCATTGAGCAGATGTCCACCACAAAGGGGACACGAAGGCCAATGGACCACTCAGAACAAGATGACCACGCAAAGCTCTGTGCAAGAAAAGAATGAACCTAACATGAAATCTCTACGTTCATCGATGGTCTGTTCTACTGGAGAGACTGACCACAAAGCATGATGAAACGCCTGAGTTATAACTTATTTACCCCTCTATGTCCCCAGTTTCATGGCTGTCCAGCTCACATACTATTTCCAAATTCCTCTCCTGTTTCACTGTCCCATCTCATATCTACAATTAAACTGTGAAAAGCTTTTCCAAACTGTTCTCACCACAAGATTACTCCTCCATACTAACGGATGGGAGCGAGTAGTCAACCCACTTATGCCGAAACCACAGTAGTTCTACGTAGATGACGTAGGTGTGTATACACAACCTGCCTAAGAGCAAACTGACATAAACCATCAGTATACTGTCCTAACTGACATTTAGAGAACCGCTCACCCAGAAACAGTAAAATGCATTCAGTCTGGGAGCTTGAGTGATGACTCAGAGGTTAAGAGTACTGGCTGTTCTTCCAGAGGTTCTGAGTTCAATTCCCAGTGACCACAAGGCAGCTTACAACCAACTGCAATGAAATCTGATACCCTTTGCTGGCATGCAGGCATGCGTGCACACAGAATACTATATACATACATACATACATACATACATACATAAATAAATAAATCTTTTAAAAATGTATAGAGTTTGCAAGCAAACACAAAGCACTATCTAGAGGAAAATTTATAGCATCAAATGCTTAGAGACAAAAAGGGCTAAACCCAATAATCCAGGATTCCACTTTAAATAAAAATGAAAAGAGCTTGCCCAAAGCAAGCTGAAGTGAAAGACACTTTAAAAAGATGAAATAGCAAGACACTTAAAAACAAACAAAAAAAAATTAAGAGGTTAATAAATGAACTGAAAAATAATTATTTAAAAAGATCAACAAAATTAAACTTCAAGGGGGAGGTAGGGGCTGACAAACAAAAATCATACGAATTATTAGTAACCAAGTGGCTTGGACTCAAATAGAGAATTAAAAAATACAAAAAAACAAACAAAAAAACCTTATAGGACAGCTGTAACAGAATGGAATGATTCTCAAGTGCCAGCACCAGAAAAACCTACCCATAAAACAGAAGCCATGAATGCTTATCTATTAACGAAATTGAATGTCTTGTAAAATTGCATTTCTAGTTGTATTTCTCAGCTCAGATGAATTCACAGACATTTAAAGGAGAAATAGCACTGTACACCATCTCTTTTAGGAAACACGGGGAACATGCCCCAACCCTTTCCATGATGCCAGCTTTACCCTGACAGAAATCAAGTAAGAAGAAAGTATGCATGTAAATAACCCTAATGACTGTGAACACACACATAAATAATACAACATTAGCAAGTAAACCTAGAAACATGAAAATGATCAAACATGAGCAACAGTTATGCCAGTAATGCAGAATTAGTCAAAATCTGAAAACCATTATTTTCCAAAAGGAAAACCACATCAACTTACATAATCTGAGAAGAAAAACAATTTCAACAAATCTCAGAATACTTTTCAAAAAAGGAATAACCCATATCCAATAATGAAGAGCCAGAGGTAGAGAGAGGGATAGAGAGAAGGGGAGGGAGCATACACTGTTTCTACAAACAGTGTTACAGAAGAAACCACTGAAAGACCTACAGTAAAGTAATGAAGTCATATGCAGTTTGGAACAACTGCGGGACAGAGGACAACACACAAAAGCTGGTATTTCTACAATCTAGCAGTGAACATTTGGAAAACAAAATTGTACAAAACCCCAACCTAACTATGCAGTGAGTACCTGGGCAGGCCCACAGGCAATTCCAACTATGTGTTTGGTGTCCAGTCCTGGTAGTGCAGTAGGCTCTGGCTTGGTCACACGCAAAGTGTCAAAGTGCTGGCACTGATCGTTGCTCCCCCAGCTGTGCACCTCACTGTCTTCTGTCAGAGCAAGGCAATGGGTAGAGCCTGCAGCCACATCGATCACCTTCTTCCCTAGGGAAAAGATGGGCACAGTGACAATGTCAAGCCTATGACTTTAGTTCTAAGGACAGCTACTCACAGCTGCAGGGCAGATGCATTCAGTATTGACTTTTTAACAGGTAACACATTCATTTAATATGAGAATCAATTACTTGATTTGACTAAGCTATTAAGTACATGTTATGTTTCATCAATTACAATATGTTAAGAACATAGCACACAAATAAGCTTATGCTGCAGTATGAAAACTTTTTTCTGTTCCTTACTCAGAATTTTATTCAAAAAGAGAATGATTTTTTTTAAGTTCATATCCCTAGTCTTACTCATAAGACACACACACCATCAAAAGACATGCCTCTGAAATTAACTAGGAAGATTACAAGATTAAGCCCAATCCCTTATTCATCTGGACTGTTCAAGAATTTCAGGTAGGATGAGAGACAATACTTTGGCTCCTTTAAGAGATAGGTTTCCTAAGGAAATGTTTCTAAACACACTTGGCCACCAAAACATTCTCATAATGAATGAATTTGTTGACTGACTAATTGCTGGGCAGGAGAGGGAATGCCACAGCACACAAATGGAGGTCAGAGGGTGAGTTTGTGGAGGTTGGTTCTCTTCCTCTGCCTTTGTGTGGGTTCCAGGGAACCCTAGACTTACACGACAAGTACCTTTACTGGCTGCGCCACCTCATGAGTCCCACAAACTCAGACATCTAACTATGTTGGTGGGACAATAATGTTTTTAGTTATTAGATTGTTTGTCTCCAATCCCCCTAGATGTGGCAATGCAAAACATACTCTTCAATAAGAAACTTCTCTTAAAAGGAAGACTGCTCTTTCTCAAAGTCACATGATTTAAAATTTTTCTATTTAATTACTATTAGAAAAGCATTATGCCTTTACTTGTAAGTGACATAATCAACACAAACTGTGTTTCAACATAATGTCAATAAAATCAGCTAAAAAATATTGTTATCTGGACTAGAGAGATGGCTCAACAGTTAACAACATTGGCTACTCCTCCAAAAGACCTAGTTTCAGTTTCCAGCATCCACAGGGTGGCTCACAACCACCTGAAATTTCACTTCTAGAAATTTCAACGCCTCGGAGGGCACTGCATGCACATTATACACATACACACATTCAGGGCAAATGCCCACACACATAAAAAAAATTTTTAAACTTTCCAAATTAAAAAAAAAAAAACCCTGTTGCCTAATAAGTGCTGAACTACTGTAAGTTAACAGCAACAGTAATTTAAATATTACTATAGTAATGTATTAAATTACTTCTAGCAAATAAGTGGCAAAGGATATTTTCTGTTTTAACGGAGGAAAAGGAAAATAAGAGGCAAACTGAATTCCAGTAGAGCTGCATAGCAGGGTGAATCTGCTATTCTACAAGTTATTTTAGAAGCACACAGAAGACTCCTAGAGACAAGGTATTAAAATGCTGTAAAAAAAAACTGATGAGTAAAACGCTGACAAGTCTCACATAAAAACCCTATTTCCAAACCCTCTCAAAAAAGAAACAGAAACAAGAGAAAGGAAAATATTAGTGTAGGAATCACTAAACTGGACTCTGAAACAAAATGCAAGCCAAATCCTGCATTTCTGAAAAAGGCTAATGGGGAACAGGGGACACGGCAGGCTGCTCCTTTAGCAAATTTATAAACTGGCCCTTTTTTTAAGAAAGGCTGTCCCCCCTCTGAACTAAATAAAAGACAACAGGGCCCAGCAGACATACATGTACTGACCTTGCCTGACTCACTGACCTCACCGTTCTCAACTCATCTGTATTTCACCAGCTCCCCCTTAGGATAGGAAGGAGAGCACCTAAATTATACAGGTCAAAAAGAAAGGTTCTCCCTTTATAAAAAAAAAAAAAAAAAAAAAAAGTCCCTCCTAATATACTATCCTGAACAGTGATTTGGCTCCCAAAAATCATAAAACAGTCCCTCATATGATCTAAATGCCATGGTTTTAAAGGCAACATCTCCAAACATGCCATTCCTAGCAAGAGTGCCTGAGACCATGTAGGGCTCTCTCAAGATGGTCCATGTCTATGCTACAGTGAGCACACACTGCAGAAGGCCCTGGACTCACAACACACAGTTTTGTAGCCACGCATGCACAGCTCACTCACCAAGGACAAGTTCAGACCAACCAAGGAGGAACCAAGCCTATTTGTGACCCTGCAGCACCATGAGTCTCAAACTAAATGAATTAAAAATTAATTTGATGAGAATAATTTTAGGCCATTATTAGAACAGATAAGCCATTTGGCATTATTTATCTCTCTCAAGATGTCAGTGAGCATTTCCAATGACAGCCCATTGGCTAGACATCTATAAGGGCTTCAGTGTTACACGCGCAATACCTTGCAAGCCTTCCAGGAGTTTGGGATAACGGACATGTTCTTCTGTTCCATGCCCAAGCCTCTGATTGTCACCTTTTCCCCATGAATAAACTTGGCCATCTTTGGTCAAAGCAATAGAAAACTGACTTCCACAGCGAACTTTGATGACATCTAAGTCTTGAAGTTTTTCAATCAACTTTGGGGTTTTGCAGCCATCACTTCCTCCTCTCCCCAACTTCCCATAGTCGCCATCTCCCCAAGACCACACTTGGCCTAGAAAATACAAATGCATTTAAGTAAAGACCACAGCACATCACAATGGAAGTTTCAAATGAATGAAAATAATATGAACCATGAACACATATTTCAGTCAATCCTACACAGGTTACTGACCAAATGTAATCTCACTTCTATTTCAGGTTGATGTATTAGCAAATGAAAACTGCAAACAAGGGCTCGAGAGCCGGCACAGTGGTGCATAACACTTGATGCTCCTGCAGAGCACACACGGCCATCCTCAACTCCAGTTCCAGGGGATCAGCCTGGTCTATGGAGCTAGCTCTGGGCCAGCCAGGGCTACACAGAGAAACCCCGTCTCAAGAAACCAAAAATAAAAATAATAATAACAATTTCACAGAATGCAGACTGTACAATGACTATGAAAAACTGGCTATAATGAAGCAAAGCTAGCTAAATGTTGGGGATATATTAATAATGAGACAATACAGAATGTCAAGTATTCTATTTAGCTGTAATTTTTAGTCAAAAAAAATAAGATAAAATACCCACTAGGAAAAGTGGGAGCCCCTAGTCAGCCATCTGCTTTCAAAAACCCAAATCCTGGGAAATTCCTGGGCCTCTGAGCCGAAGCCACGGACACCCTCACTTCAGACAAGAAACGTTCCCCATAATCTTGGGCTTGAACCCCTGCTTTCCAAGGCTGCCATTGCTGTCTTAAGAAGGCTTAGGTGGCACAGCCTTGCTGGAAGAAGGGTGTGTGCCACTGGGGGCAGATTCCAGTATAGAAAGCTTCACCTACTTCCAGTTTGTTCTCTCTGCTTTAGGCTAACATTCAAGATATGATCTTTGAGGTTCCTGCTCCAGACGCTTTGCTGCCTGCTGCTATGCCTCCCAGTCACAATGTGATGTGGGATTTCCCTCTATATGCTGTGATTGCCATTGGTTAATAAAGGAACTCATTTGGGCCTAAGGGGAACAGAACTGGGTGGGGAAAACTAAACTGAATGCTGGGGAAAAAGGGAGGAGTCAGAAAGAAGCCATGGAGCCTCCGCAGGAGAGAGATACACTAAAACTTTGCTGGCAGGCCACAACCTCATGGTGATGCATAGATTAATAGAGATGCAGTAGGATCAAAAACCCATCCTACTGCACATACTGGTTTTGGGGGAGCCTAGGCAGTTTGGATGCTCACCTTACTAGACCTGGATGGAGGTGGGTGGTCCTTGGACTTCCCACAGGTCAGGGAACCCTGATTGCTCTTTGAGCTGATGGGGGAGGGGGACTTGATCGGGGGAGGGGGAGGGAAATGGGAGGCAGTGGTGGGGAGGAGGCAGAAATCTTTAATAAATAAATTTAAAAAATAAGATTCTCCAACTAAAAAAAAAAAAGATTAATAGAGATGGGTTAAATTAAGATGTAAGAGTTAGCCAATAAGAAGCTAGAGCTAATGGGCCAAGCAGTGTTTTAAATAATAGTTTCTGTGTGATTATTTTGGTTCTGAGCAGCCAGGACAAACAAGCTGCCTTCCCCCAACAATAATAGACTTTCATCCTCTGGAAATGTAAGTCAAAATAAACTTCCATGCTGGGTGTTGGTGGTGCATGCCTTAAATCACAGCACTTGAGAGGCAGAGGCAAAGGGATCTCTGTGAGTTCAAGGCCAGCCTGGTCTACAGAGCAAGTTCTAGGACAGCCAGTACTTCACAGAGAAACCCTGTCTCGAAGAACCAAAAAATGTAATAAAATAAAGTAATAAACTTTTCCTACTACAAGTTGCCTTGGTTACAGTTTTAAGACAGCAACAGAAAGTAACCAATACACTCACCAACCTAAAAGATGGTAACAAGGAGGGCAGCCTCAGGAAGGCCATACAACTCCCAAACTCACTCACCCAGGTAACACCCACCAACATCCCTAAGAAACCGCCCAGGGCAGTACAAGTTCTACATACCATTCTCAGTCACGGCCAGGGTTTGAGCATCCCCACTCCCACAGGCAACATCGATGACCTTTAGTCCTTTAAGTCCAGCCACTAGCATTGGAATGGCCTCATCTTCACTGGAGCCTTGAGAGAGATACAACTGTCATCCTCCATCCCTCTCAGCAGAAGCAACCTCCCTCTACCCCATGGCTGTGCTCATCTACAGTAGACATACCATGGCCCAAGCGGCCATAGTTCCCACGGCCCCAGGTGTACAGCTCCCCCTCAGCAGTGATGGCTGCGCTGTAAGTACTCCCACATGCTATGTGCACCACATGCTTCCCGGCCTGCTTTCCTGAGAAAGCCGAGATCACCTTGGGCTCCTCCAGGGGCCTGTGGGAAGGAAGGTAAGAAATGACATTGTAGGCATTTCTTAAGGGTGGAAAAAGCAAATAGGTGATCAGAGCATGACGCTCTTTTGCTTTTCTATCTCAAACACAGAACATCACCACCTCCTAAGCTGGATCCAGCAACAGTATCTGTTGAAGACTCACAGAATGAACTATACAGCAGCTCTACTCCTAATGTCCCCAACCACAGCTCATCATCAGCAAAGCAATAAACTGCTGACACACCCAACAACATGGCCATACTGTAGATATGACTGAAAGTAAAGGTCCAGGCTCAGTGCTAGAAAAGACAAAACAATCTGAACAGAGAGCAAGGCAAAATGTTGGCAGGGGCTAGAGTAGGAAATCAGGGAGTAACTGCAAAGACAAGCCCGGGACCAACAGTAACACCTTCTCTCTTGACTGTGGCGGTGGATACGCTGCATGAATTTGTCAAAACTTACCCAAAAGTCAATCTGCTGTGTGTGCACTTTATGCATGCATGCATGTGTATTCGTGTGTGTGTGTGTGTGTGTGTGTGAAAGAGAGAGAGAGAGAGAGAGAGAGAGAGAGAGAGAGAGAGAGAGAGAGGAATGTAGACAGAAAGAAGTGAGCAAATCTTACTAATAAAGTGGGATTTTTGATTTTACAGACTAAAAACTTTGAGAAAATAAGGATAACAAAATTTTCAGAATTAAAAATAAAAATCTAATTAACAAAACTTCTCATGTTTTTAACCTACGTTATGCATCCTAGATAAACAACACTTTTAAAGACATGCTTTGCTCACTTTGTGACTACATACAAGAATGGGCACGGCTGGGGAAAGCCAATCCCTACTGAGTACAACCCTTTCTTTCTTCTTCAGCTCAAGCTAAAACTCTTCCCACAGTTTTCTCTGATTCCTGCCTTTTGCACTGATCATTTTTTTCCTTCCCTGAACTCCGAGACCAAGGGAAGTTATTCATTCTAATCTCAGGTAATCCTAATTTCCTTAGGAATTACATCAATAGTAGTATATAATAAATACCTCCAAGGTATATTATACTGCCCTTGGTACCTCTGACGACCCAGGACAATCCTGCCATACAGTCTG
This sequence comes from Microtus pennsylvanicus, assembly GCF_037038515.1. Taxonomy (NCBI): domain Eukaryota; kingdom Metazoa; phylum Chordata; class Mammalia; order Rodentia; family Cricetidae; genus Microtus; species Microtus pennsylvanicus. Next base: position 13,443,568 of record NC_134596.1, read on the forward strand.
CAAACAATAGCCCTTCCAAACTCCTTTTTCACTAGTTTTGCTTCATTTTTCCTCAATATCTTACCCTGTACCTCTGGGATCATTTCTGAACTCTAAAATAACGTGCCACACATATCCCTACTTTTCTTGAACACTGAGATTCTTGCCAGAGAATATTCTAGGTAGTGATGTCTCCATTTCCACTCCCACAGTATAAATAAGTCAGAGACCTTCCAGTCTCTCCTCCTCTGACTCACAGACAGTCAGGGTTGAGATGTTTCTAACTTGACCTGCCTGCTCCCTCTCATACTCTGACCTCATGAAGCAAGCTTGCCCCGGAGACAGCACAGCTACCGAGTGTCAAGATCTCCCCAACAGGCTCCACCTGTAACAGCACCATACAAGATCTGTGGGAATTGCCAAATCTCTCAATTTTTAGCCCTAAGCATTTACAATATCTATTTTTTTGTTCTACTTCCATTCTTCCATGGTAATTGAAAGCTTTTGCCCAGTAAGGTGATACTGGTCTCTAAGAACACGTCATGGTTCTGCAGGTACTACCAGCGGGAGACATGGCCCAGTGTGAATAACATGGCAATGTGGGGTTTCTTTAATTTAGAAAACAAGATGGAAGGTACAGTTGCTAGTCACTACTAAAGCTGGCAAAGAGCGCACCCTCCATTTGTGGCAATTCCCAAGGAGTCAGTCATCAAGAATGGACACATGCCAGGAAGTGGCCTACGCCTTTGATTTTCAGCACTTGGGAGACAAAGGCAGAGGCAAGCAGATCTCTGTGAGTTCAAGGCCAGCCTGGTCTACACAGTGAGTTCCAGGACAGCCAGAGCTACATAACGAGACCCTGTTTTCAGGTAAAAGAAAAAGAAAAGAAAGAAAATGGACACATCGTGTTATGTCTCCCCCCCTTATCCTAAAAGGCAGCAGGAAATCACTCCTGACATTTTCCATTCCATTGTGAATATGGATCCCTAGTGAGCATAGCAGTTTCTAAAACGGCTGTACGTACACAGTGTCTCCATGGCCCAGCCTTCCGCCATCCCCACAGCCCCAGGAGTACACCTCCCCTGTGGCAGCCAAAGCCAGATAGTGGTGACCATCAGAATGGGCAGCAATTTTCACAATGTTTCTGGAGGCAAGCCCCTGGACCAGTTGTGGAGCCTAGAAAGGTAAAAGTCAGAAAGAACAGGTTGTCATGGGCAATGCGAACAGAGCAACTCTCCCCATTCACACTCAACCTGACAGACTGGGACCCTCTAGAGCTCCGAGTGGTAAGAATTCTCCACGTGGTCCATGAATGCAAGTGCTGCTGTGAAAATAGACACACAGCTCAAGGACTTCCCTTAAACGAGAGCACCCATGTCCAGTGCACCATCAGAACCTCATCAGAACCTGTTCTTATTTTGTCGGCTGCCTTACACATGAACACTGGTTTACAAAGCAACTGTGATTAGCAATGGGAATTACTGGGTGGCATTCTTGATCCCTGTTAACGCCCACCACAACTGGGACCATCTAACATGACTATGACTATAATGTACAATACACAGACACCTGCAACCGGGACCACGACACCATGTGGCATCTACAGCGGGCCCACCACTGAAGGAGGCATGCATCACACCACACTCAGCACCTACCAGCATGTCACTGTTGTAAGCCTGTGTGTACACACGGCCATTTCGGGACAGGATCAAGAAACGCTTTTCCGCACAGGCCACCTGCATTACCCCCAGACTGGCAAGGCCTTCACACTGGATTGGACCAATCACATTGGCATAGTATTTCCATCCTATTAAGCCCCAACCTATGACCTCCTGCAATGATCCCTGCAAAAAAAAAAAAAACACATATAAATGTTTCTCAGAGTAAGAGAATATGCAGAACTAATATTAAGATACTACGGAAGTGAAAAACAAAAAAGTAAATAGACCAATTAAGAACATCAAAATAACTCAGAATATCTCATATTAGCACAGCTAAATGGTAAGCTCCCAGTTTTGTTTATATTTCATTTCAAAAGTATCATTCAAAAGCTGGACTTTCAACATATTTTTCAATGATCAAACTATATCAGGTTATGTTTGTGTCAAAACAGGCAGAAAATCAAAACCCCAGGCATAAAGCTGGGAGCAAATGTCTTTACTGGTGGGGGTGAGAGAATGAAGCTACCTAGGAACAGCCTGAAGAGAAGGAGTCCACGCTGAGTCACCTCACCATGTACTGCAAAGACACATATGCATGCATACTCAGGATAAACAGGAACACACAACAGAATCAGCTGCCACAGTAGCATTTGGGTAGCAAAATTCTGTCACTAACTCAGGAGTCCATTTTAAGGGGACTTATTAAGAAAAAGACCCATTGCACGGCATGGTAGCACATGCATCCCTCACAGCATGCAAGAGACAAAGATAAACATGCTCTGTGAATCCAAGGCCAGCCTCATAAACATGGAGTTCCGGGTCAGCCAGGGCAACATAGTAAGATGCTGTCTCAAAATAACAGTAATAATAACAATAGGAGGAACTGGAGGAAGAGGAAAGAAGGAGAATGAAGATGGATAGAGCTCAACATACAACATATTTATAAAAAGTCTTTAAAAATTAAGAAACCATTTCTATTTACCAATATAGAAAGAATCCAATATATCTTCTTGGTGAGAAGAAAAGCCAAAGAAAAAAATGAGGAGGAAACTAAAGAATCATATAACATGCAACCACTGATGCATTCATTCCAGAGAAAGTGAAAAGTTGCAGACCCGGATAGCAAAGTGAGATCAAGCAGTGGGATGCTGGGCATATGGAAGTCAGGGGAAGAAACAAAACGCACTGCCACACACCATCCGGACTCGACCATGTGGCTGTGCTTCACAGTCTGTTCTGTTGTCTTGGGTTTTGGTTGGTTTGATTTGGGTTTTTTGTTTTGTTTTTTCAAGACAGGATATCTCTGTATTGCCCTGCCTGTCTTGGAATTTGCTATGTAGACCAGGTATGTCTCAAATTCAGAGATCTACCTGCCTCTGCCTCCTGAGTGCTGGGATTAAAGGTGTGTGTGTCGCCGCCAACACCACCCAGTTTATCCAACTTTTTGTTATTTTGGGTTATTTTGTTTGTTTGTTTGTTTTTTCCTTTTAATGAGCTCTTGTTTGTATTCCAAATAAAAAGCTAAAGAAACTTGGATTGAAAGCCAGAATTAATTACTCTGTATAATCTTGACAAGAACAATGTCATCCCAAATATTTGTTTTCTCCAGGATACAAAGTGGAACATTGTGATGGACAGGCACACGCCAAAGTCTTGTCACACAGGCTGATCACTACCACCATTACCATTATTTAGACATTTTACATAAAATATGACTGCAATGTTATTACATTATAACCAGCACTACATACTAAGCACTTCGGTGATAGCATATGTGGTCAGAGTGAGCAGGGCCATGGGTTTGATTCCCAGCACTGAAATAAAAGAAGATCTCTGGCATTTCCCTCTCAATGGCAAGAAGCTTGTTGTCATCTCTAGGGCCCCTAATTCGGCCACTAGGCCCTGTGTACTTGTAGGGAATGGATAAAATCCTGGATGAGTATGCTATTAGCATGAGCACAGTCATGTCAAGGACCCAAATGCCTCAGATTCATGAGAATAAAAATGCCTTCCGATGTCAGACTCAGGAAAATGGAAAAGCCTAACAACAGAATCACTGTTGACAGTTATACTGGCTGGTTTTGTGTGTCAACTTGACACAAGCTAGAGTCATCAGAGGAAGGCGCCTCAGTTGAGAAAATGCTTCCTTGAGATCCAACTACAAGGCATTTTTTTCTTATTTAGAGAGCAATGGGGAGGGCCCAGCCCGTCGTGGGTGATGGCCCTGGGTTCTATAAGAAGATAGGCTGAGGAAGCCATGGGAGGCAAACCAGTAAGCAGCATCCTCCATGGCCTCTGCATCAACTCCTGCCTCAGCGATCCTGGTCTGTTAGAGTTCCTGTCCTGACTTCCTTCAGTGATGAGCAGCACGCTGATATATAAGTGGAATTGAACCCTGTCCTCCCCAATTTGCTTTTTGGTTGTAGCGTTTCACAGCAGCAATGGAAACCCTAACTAAGACAACAATGCAAGCAGAAAGCATTCCTGTAGCTTCCTCCTCCCTCCCAGATGGTTTCAGTAGGAGATTGCTCCCCTGCAGAGAACTCCCACTAAGAATATTTAACCTCTCCTCCTACAAAATCAGTTTCAGGGCTGTAAGTGCCCTCTACCTAAGTAAGCATGGCTCACTTGGTCCAAGCATTTCTGAATGTTTTTCTGTCTTCTTCATTTCTGCAAGCCCTAGTACTTCATTGCCCACTCAGAGCACTGACCAACACTTTGAACTATAGACACATTTAAACATTCCAACCACCATTAGCAGAAAAATCAAATTTCAGCTGGGTGCTTGTAGCCACACTCTTAATCCCAGCCTTGGGAGGCAGAGCAGGCAGATCTCCGTGAGGTCAGGGCCAGCCTGGTCTACATATTGAGTTCCAAGACGTCCAGGGCTACACAGAGAAACTGTCTTGGAAAAGAAAGGGAGGGAGGGAGGGAGGGAGGGAGGGAGGGAGGGAGGGAAGGAGGGAGGGAGGGAAAGAAGTAACCAACGAACAAATCTGGCACATACACAGAATGAAAATCGACAAGAGCTCCTAACCCTACCACATGCAAAGAACACTAAGCTGGTTATGGCTCAGTGTTTGTGATGGTTAATAGTGTTAATTATCAAGCTGGCAGAATCTGGAATGGCCTGGGAGGAGAGCCTCTTGCCACGCCTGGAGGGGATTATCTGGGTAAGTGCTGTGGGAAGCCTCACCGTAACTGTGGGCAGTGGACTATACATGGAAACAGCAAGCTGACCACTGCTCTCGCTCACGGGCTGCAAGTGCAATGGGACCAGCTGCTTCGAGCTCCTGCTGCCTTGTATACTCCAATCGTGAGCTAGAATAATCCACCCTTTCTCCTTCAGGTTGCCTGTCACAGATTTTTTTGTTTGTTTGTTTCTTTAATCACACAACAAAAAAAGAAACTTGTCCAGTGCACTTAGGGTCCAAGTCATCTTCATTACACAAGAAGAAGCCCTGCCCTCGCACATACCTTATGAGAGGTGGGAGAGCTGCACAGAGGAGGCATACAGGGTGTAGCCAGCCGGTCTAAATGGGCCATGACAACAACTGCAGTTTGCCGCAAATCAATGGCAAGTTCATTGTCTTGTGGAAGAGTAAGGTACCTCAGGAAGCTCTCATTGGGGCTCAGAGGGCCAGACAAAAGCTAGATTAAGAGAAAAACATACTCAGAAACAAAGGAAGAAAAAATACCACCATCAACCTCTAATCACGCTGTTGGTATTTAGTTATGCGTTTCCAATAGAGCTTATATTTTAGCCATCAAACTACAATGCTGGTCATACAGCTACACTAAACATTTATACACTTCTATACCGGGCATATAAAAACACACAGTACTGACTTTACAGTCTATATACTTTTTATACCACACATGTGTAGACACCATATGGACTGTTTATCAAGCCAAACTACCCTATGGGAACACTGCCCTCAAACCCTAACAAGAGGACTGGGAAAACAACTCTGTCCTCAGCACTGAAGACCTGACTTTAATTCCCAGGATTCATGTAAAAATATCAACATAGTGCTATGCACTTGTAATCCCTGAGCAAGGAAGGTTAAGGTAGGTTCACTGGCCAGTCTGAACTACCTGGAGAATTCTAGGCAAGTGAGAAACCCTGTCTTAAAAAAAATAAGGTGGGTGACTCCTGAGGAACAAAACCCCAAACTGACATCTGGTATCCATACAAAGTGAAGATGGAGACAGACACACACAACCACACAGACACATACATGCTTTTTTAAAGTATTGGGACACAGAGCAAGCTCGCTGAAACATAACACAGTACTTCAACATGCCTTTGGAAACTAAGAACAAAACACAACAAAACCCTCATTTTGATATAAATATTGCCTTTAGAGAGAGATTCTGCTTAACTTTTCTAGAGCGTTGAGCATGTTAGAAGTACTCTAAGAGTCTTCAACAATCCTCACCCCACCCATTTGAAACACGAAGCTGCCTGGGCTAACATTAAATCTTTGATCCTCCTGCCTCAGCCTCCCAAGTAGCTAGGATTACATGCCTTTACTACCTGGCCTGGCTGTCTAGTCTACTAAAGCCTTGTTTTATTTACAATTAACATCATATTTCTAATTCTTGCAAAAACAAAGTCTTATTATCACCTAAGATTGTTCACATGTACATTAGGCCAAAGTGATAACAGAAGACCTAACTTTACAGAAAAGATAAAGGCTCAACATGTACTTGTAAAGAGCACAGTCCTCGGGTTTTGTTTACATAACACAAAACAGCCTAACACCACATCTAAAATTCACTTCCCAAAACATTCAAGCAGCTGCTGGGAACACAAAGGCACTAAGCCAGACACACAGAGATCACCTCAGCTGACTCAGCAGAGAAGCCTGTAAGTCAGCATGGCAGGCAGTAGGCAGAAACCTGAAAGACCAATGGATCCATGCCAAACCATATTTCTCTTCACAAGTACAAATCTGAAAGCCTTCTTTATATACTATAAAAGAATCTGGATAGTAGCCATGGCACTCTACCTTGTGAATATGGTGCACCTGATCTCCTGTACCGGCCTCATCTCACCTGCTGCTATCACCAGTAAGCAAACACACCTTGAAAGGCATCTATTCCCATAGATGTACACTCTGGCTTACGTATAATACAACTAGTTCTTCAATACAGACAGAATAAGAAAGGGCCACCTAAACACAAGCCCCAGGTGACACTCACGTGCATATCCCCTTCTGCATGTGGCATGTCCTTACTGCAGATGATGCTCTGAAACCTCTGCAGCAGTGGCAGAAGAGGGGCACTGGTGCCTTGGGCAGACCGCTCATTGTCAGTTTCCTGTGCCCCACTGTCCCACAGCTGAAGCAACAACAGGATGGCAGACAACATTTGGCTGAAAAGGAAGGATATTTACTCTCTAAAAAAGTTACTGTTTGTCATACCACATCAAAACTAAACATATAATTAGAATTATAAGAGGAAAATGATATGAGAACATGCTAACATAATATCATGGAAATAATTCTTGGCAGTTAAATCACTGAGTCAATGCCAAGAATTTAGCAAAAGACATTTGCCATCTATTGATATGAAAATAGCTAAGACATTTGAGTAGTGCTTTCTACATGAAACTTCAAGAATCTTAAATCAATAAATGAAGAAAACCTATTTCAGAAAGATGAAATAAACAGTTGTTTAGGGGAAACATCTTACAAAGGAGTTCTAGACAACTAGATAGATTAGCCTAAAAAGAAAAAAAGATAGCAGAGCAGACTAGCAGAAGAATAAACACGGGGCCCTGGCATGAAGGTCTAGCTATAGAACACTACAAATTTGCTATAGCCACAAATAAGTGGAATTCACATCACAGCAGGTGTCTAGACACACAACCATCTCCTGAGATGCCTTGAGCCTCAGACCACTCACCTAAGGGTGCCTCTCTGGACAGCCAACTCCAGCAGGATGGCCAAAGCCAAGTGCTGGTCCTGTAAAGGAACGCCTCCTGGCCCCTTAGTCCCTGGTGTCCCATGAACATCCCTGGAATGACAGCAACAGGAAGGCTAGGCAACATCAGGAAAAGCAGCAAACTTAAAATTACCAGCAGGCTAATGACATTCAATCTCCCATAAAAAAGACAAGCACATACACACATATACACACAAACAGACATACATGAGGGGGGGAGGGAGGGAGGAAAGGAGGGAGGGAGCGAGAGAGGGAGGGGGAAACATCTTTATAGGGAGGGTACTTTTTCCAGTATGAGGGATCAAATCTTGAGCTTTGGACACACTGGGTATTGGGCTCTATCACTGAGCTCTACTTCCCAGACACTAAAGGTGTTTTTAAATGCATGATTTTAGATATTATAGTACATTAGAAGACAGACCCTATGTTTCTGAAGCATAAAGTAAGCTGTACCATTGCACAAAAATGAGTAGAAAGGTCTTCAATGGGAATGGGCTATGGCTTTGTTAGTGGAGACCTTTCACTAGCATGCACAGGGCCCTGGATTCCAACCCAGAACTGCATAAACTGGACAGGATTATACATTATAGTCCTAGTACTTGAGGGGGGCGGTCAGAAGTTCAAAGTCATCCCTGACTACAGTAGTTTGAGGCCAGCCTGGGCTTCATGAGAACCTGTCTCAAGGGAAGGAGGCAGGGATAGAGGGAGGGAGGGAAGGGAGGGATGTGGGGTTTGGGGTGGGCACTTTTTCAATCTGAATAAAATATAGCATCAACTGTCCCATACAAAATTGGAGAATTAATTTTTGAAGCCACCAGAGGATCTAAAGGCACTTGTCTATGCATATTTATATTTCACATCAGAGAAATATTTTAACTTTGTGCTTGATAATAAATAACAAATTCCCTGACCTAAAATTGGAAAGGGGAGGCTATAACTGAAACTGGATTTTTAAACTTAATTCCAAGGCTATTTTCAGGGCTTTAGCTTTAAAATCCTACAGCAAAGCCTGCACTAGCAAACCTTGGAGAGAGACTCATGGCTCATGTGCAAGAGACTAAAGGCATCCCTGTCGATCATAGGAATAAATAGTAATGACTTCTGTTGAAGACGCAAGAGCACCCTAGCTTTCCTTCTATGTGTCTGTACTTAATTTTGTATTATTTTCTTCGCATTAAAAAATGTAACTACAGATTCATATTGAAGCCAAGAGCAGAAACACACACCTATAGTCACAACTACCAAGGAGCTGAGGATCACTTGAATTCAGAGTTCTGGACTATAGTATGTTATGCCAATTGTGTAACACTAAATTCAATATAGCAACCGCCTCGGAGCAGGGGACCACCAAGTAGTCTAGGACCCCCAGTTTGTCTAAGGAGGGGTACAGCTGCCCAAAAACTCCCATTCTGATCAAAATCATATACAAAAAATAAGAGTATAGCTATATGCTAGAATTTGGATCATAAACATCTGCCCAACACCTGTGTACTTGCTGGCTAGTCCCAAATCCATGACATTATGGAAAAGTGACAGACCACTTAGTAGGTAGAGTCTAGTACAAAAGTTAGTCAGTGCTGGTATACTGTTGAAGACAAAACTATAACCTGACATTTCCTCTTTCTCTATTTAGTGGCTGCCATGAAAGGACAGGCTCCTCCATGGTGAACTCTGCTGACACAGGTCCAAAGCTACAGGGCCAAGTGATCATAGACTCAAGTCTCTGAAACCAGCAGCCAAAACCCTTCCTCCTTATGTTTGGTTGATGGAGGTTCTTGGTACAGCAATAGTAAACTAACAAACAGGTTTACACATTTCTTTTCTGCAGTGAGAAGGACCAAACCAGGTTGTACATGCTCAGCAACTGCTCTCCTACTGAGCTACAGACCCTGCACTAGTCAGAACATTTTGCTTGAGTAGCCATGTACTCATATATTATCTACAAGACTTCCAGGCAAACACAATCTCGAAAACAGTGGCTCTCTATTAACACCAGGAAGCATACAAGAAGTGCTCAAATTATGATGGGAAGATCAACAAATACATCCAGAAAACAGCGAATAACAAAAAAAAAAAAGGTCTAGCATTTTCCATCACATTCAATGCGACAGCTTCTTGACTCACAATCATCATAAATTAAATCATCTAAAAAACTGAGAGTGGGCCAGAGAGCTGGCTCAGCAGTTAAAGCACTTACTGCCAAAACTAACACACACACACACACACACACACACATACAAAACAAATAAATAAAATGTGCAAAAACAATTTTGAAGTTGGGTATAGTAGCACATGCCTTTATTAATTCCAGCAGTCAGGAGGCAGACAGATCTTTGTGAGAGGCCAACCTGGTCTACAAAGCAAGTTCTAGGACAGCTAAGGCTGTTACACAGAGAAAACTTGTCTCAAAAAAAAAAAAGTTAATGTGAAAAGCAAGAACTTAAAAGCATGCTAAAATCGCAGCAGCAAAACCTAGTCAATAAGAAGAGATGAGAACGAGGCTCAAGCACACTGGAGCTATTCCAGAGAAAAGCAAGGAAAATGCAAACTCACCCAGTCACAACAGATCTGAGGAACCTCGTGGCTCTCTCTACCACCTCCAACCACACAGATGATACCGTGCTCTCATCAAAGAGAGAGGCCTCAGGAAGAGCTCGAAGGGCATCCAGGGACTCTTGCAAGAGCTCACTGCAGAGATCCGCATCCTCACCTGAGCAACACACAAGCATTGCTGACAAGCAGTGTTCTAGTCACTCCCACTGAGCCTCCAACCCCTTGAGTGAAAAGACAGTCAGGAGATTCTTCACACGATGGGTCAAACTGTACCATAGCTGCAAAATCCCAGTCCACCTTTGATATCTCTCATATAAGCAGTATGTGTGAGACAGACTGAGGGTCTCTTACCTGAAATATGGAGTGTCGGGGTGTGTGTGTGTGTGTGTGTGTGTGTCCGTGTCCATATACATCTCACACACAGAAACCAGAGGTTTCTCATGCAGCATCTTTGGTGTGGGTGCATTCTGGCAGCAACCTATCTCATGAGGTTAGTGAGTTTCTCTACTTATGAGATCATGAGTCAAAAGACTTGAGATTTTGGAAGATTTCAGATTGCATATTTTCAGATTACGGGTGCTCAACTGATAACTTCTTACTAAGTCATTAAACAGTGAAGGAGGTAAGGTGGGTTTGTAATAAATGAACACTTCTTAAAAACACAGACCTGAAGCCGGGCAGTGGTGGCACACACCTTTAATCCCAGCACTCAGGAGGCAGAGGCAGTCAGATCTCTGTGAGTTCAAGGCTAACCTGGTCTACAAGAGCTAATTCCAGGACAGGCTCCAAAGCTACAGAGAAACCTTGTCTTGAAAAACCAAAACAAACAAACAAACCATAGGCCTAAAAACTCAAAGACCCTATAGCCTCTGATCTTACAAAGAAGAACTCAAGGTGAAGAGAATGAAGACATCTACAAAGATTAAACGACTCTGAAAATCCCCCGAGAGGGCCTCAGGAACCTGGCAGTCTAGTTAGTAGGTGGCCAACAAGGAACTTGCTGGGGCAGAATTGCTCAGGGAACTCAAAACTCCCATCTATGAAGGGAAGAGAATGGCTACACACGTACCTGAACGCCAGGCCCTCCGTAAGAAAGCAAAGGCAAAGGAGAGTGCTGCTCGGGACCCAACTCTGGCGAGTCCTTCTACCCCTCTGCCTGTGGGGCGGGAACTGCAGATAAACAGAGAAACATGAAAATAATCAAATAAGAATGTAGGCCAGGGTGTGACCTATGGTCTTCTTTAGCTATCAGGATCCATGGTGGGTTTTAGTTTCAATTTTTAAACTTTGTATAAAATATCCCTTGTAAAGGAAAAGTGTCTCTGTGAGGACCTGAATAGTGCAGGGAAGGCTGTGCACACTCATCTGTGAGGGCCTGAATAGTGCAGGGGAGGCTGTGCACACTCATCTGTGAGGGCCTAAATAGTGCAGGGGAGGCTGTGCACACTCATCTCTGAGGGCCTAAATAGTGCAGGGGAGGCTATGCACACTCTTCTCTGAGGGCCTAAATAGTGCAGGGGAGGCTGTGCACACTCTTCTCTGAGGGCCTGAATAGTGTAGGGGAGGCTGTGCACACTCATCTCTGAGGGCCTGAACAGCGCAGGGGAGGCTATGCACACTCATCTGTGAGGGCTTAAATAGTGCAGGGGAGGCTGTACACATTCATCTGTGAGGGCCGGAAGAGTGCAGGGGAGGCAGTGCACACTTATCTGTGAGGGTCTGAATAGTGCAGGGAAGCTCTGTGCACAACTGTAAGTGACTATGAAGGATGAAGTGTTATTGCTGCTTTCAGAGGAAGCACTGGATGCCAGTAATATGGGAATAAATTTCTGAATGAGAAATATGTGTATTATATAAGAAACCCTTTAAAGTTGAGTACACATGTTAAATCTGATCAGGAGAGTTTGGAGAACTATTGCTAACATTTTCCCTCGAAAAAAACTGTCCCTGTGTAAACATGAAGCTCAACTCTACTCAGACAGTTGGGATCTTGGCCCCCAAGAAAGAGCCTATAGTTCTAAGCCAGTATAAAAACCACTCTCAAAACCATAGCCTCTTTTTTTAATTATTGTTACATATGTGTGCATGTGTGCACAAATGTATAAATGCAACCTACCATAAGCTCAAAAAGTTTTTTTTTTTAATTTTAGGAATTCCTTCACTTAATGAAAGATGTCCCAATTAACTCATCAATGCTTAAGTCCATAGATCATGCAAACCACTTTCCATATCTAGGGTGATATGACCAACAGTAAGTGTGCATAAGTCTCTTAGCATCAACCACTGACCTAGACAGAGCTCTCAGACCAATGACCATCACTGTGGGCTGCTGTCTGTGTGGTCAGGAAATGAAAAACTACCCCACCTATTCTCAAATGGAAAGAAAACCCAGAGGTCCCTTTGCACAGCTAAGGTGAAAACTTACTCTAAATGTGCCAACAATGATTTCAACATGATATAATAGGGAAGGGGAGGAGAAGAGAAGAGAGGTGAGAGGACAGAGAGGGAGAAGAGAGAAGAAAGGAAAGCAGAGATGAGCATACTTCCTGCTGCATACACAATTACCACGTCACTCTAGGGAGTGGAAGCCGTAACTACCACAACGAAAGACAAAACTCGTAACCATATCAAACATGAATTACCCTGGCACTCTGTTCTCATGGGACAAGAATTTTCACAGCTACATTGGGGGAAAAAATACAGTTTTATATGAGCCTTAAATATTCTAGTAGTTATTAGTTAATACCATTGGGCAAATTTGTTGATGAAGTGATAAATACCCACAAATTAAAAGCCATGTGTCTAGAAGCATCTTTAGTAATGAAGAAACTGTCTTAAACAAAAGAGGCAGAACTTACAGGGAGATGTCACCAGGGTTCTTCCTTGTTAGCATTACCTTTTCTTCTCTGTGGGAGGCACGGAAATGCTGCTGCTTTTCCACTTAACTTTGACATTCTCCTGGAAAACAGTTCTGTTCAAGGCAATGAAATAGCGCTCTAAGATCACCAGCCTCTGCTTCAACCTCAAGGCCGAGAGTGTGGTGGTAGCTGACTGGACAGCCAGGGCTTGCTGCTCTTTAACCAGCACAGAAAGACACTCCTTCAGCTCATTCACATCTGGAACACAAGATAAGAAAACAGTCCAGCTTGTCAAGACCTTGGGCATGGTTGGCAATAACACTGAGAAATTAGACAACGGCAGTAGAAACACTTAAGCATACAACACGCCCAAAGCATTAAGCACTGTGCACATATTAGCTGGCAGTACTCTATGTCCACACACCAAACTCAGGCACAGAGGGGTTAAGTAACTTGACTAAAATCACACGGTGGAGTATAGCATAAGACATGGATGGCTTTGGCTTCCATCATTTACTAGTTCTCTGCGATTACCATGTAAGCGTTGCTAATACAAAGCTGAAGGGTTGTAGAGCAACTGCTTAGCATGCAGAAGGCCCTGGACTCAAGGCTTAGTCCCACAGAAATGAACAAACAAATCTTCAAAACTATAAAGTCAAACTTCTCAGTAGCCCACTTTCTAGAGAAAAAAAAAAACTCTAGCCACATTCCTATTCCATTTTCACATCCAACACACATGATTTTATAGATCTGGAGAAAACATGTAACATTTATCTTTTTGAATGTCACTTAATCTGATGATCTCCCATTGTCCTAAAAATAACATAATATTATTTTTTGTTGGTCAACATCATTTAATGATTAGTAAATACAAATCAAAACAGTAACGCACCATTTCCCACTCATCAAGGTGGATATTATCAACAGGAAACAACAAATGTGAGCAAGGACTTGGGGAGATTAGAACCTTGTGGACTACAGAAAGAATGGAAACCCAGTGTGGCTCTGGAAAACACTGTACCTGTGTGTGGAAAAAGTTAACCACAGTATTCCACACGATCAGTGTACCTGGGAATGCATACGGAACTAAGCAGTGACCTCACGCAGACTGGACAACCATGTCCATGGCAGCAGATTCATCTACTCAGGGCACAAGGACAATGAATCAGATCTCAAGGCTGACAGTGGCACTCACTAGGAGGGACAACCTTCACACTAGTACAGGCACCTGACAGTTAATATCTTCACTGTTTTTCACAAGTACAATTGTTCCTTTTGTACTTTTTCTACAGAGTACTTTTTTCTGGTTTCATTTGTTTATTTATTGTTTCTGACTCTAGTAGCTAATTGGAAATTCACATAAAATGCGTTTCCTAGATTAAAGCTATTTTAAATAAAGGTTATTATTACCAAAAAATGGGGGAGATAAGCACCCCAACAGTCTACCAACTATTGCAGAACATAATCAAAGTATGCACACAAACACAAACAGTGAAATATTATTTAACATTTTAAAAGGTCACAGCATGCACCTGGGAAGTAGAGGCAGACAGATCTCTGACCTCAAAGCTAACCTGATCTACAGAGTGAGTTCCAGGACAGCCAGGGCTACACAGAGAAATCCTGTCTTGAAAAACCAAAAAGGCTACATCGTGGATAAATTTAAATACATACTAAGCAAAATAAGCTAGATAAGAAGAATAAAGACTAAGTCTATTTATGAGGAGTGCTTTTGAAGAATGAAGTGCAGACACCAAAGGTAACTGTAGTTGCCTAGAGGGCTAGGGAACAGTTTAATGGATATGGGTGGTAATGCTTTTGTACCAGAATATGAACTGTGTGCTTAAAAAATGGTTATAATGGTTATATTTTTATCAGATACATTTTATTCTTATACTTTATATCAGATATATTTTACTGTAATATGAGTTTTAATTTTAGAAAATTCCATTACCAAACAAAAACCTGATCCACTTCTGTCAGAAAGTATAATACCTGGCTGTTTGCCCCACACCCAACTCTCCAGGATTGATTTGGCTTTATACACAGGTGCAGGTGTCTCTTCCTCCTCCTTCTTCTCTTTGTCAGTAAGATCTTCTTTCTTGGTTCCACTCTGAGTATCAGCACCATCATCTGGAGAATTAAAAATGCTTATGTCCATAATTGTCTTTCAAAATGCAACAGTCAAACTGGGCATGGTGACTCATGCCTATAATCCCCAGCACATGAGTTCAGGACCACCTTGGGCCACACTGTAAGTTCCAGGCCAGCTGGGCTACAGAGGGAGGCCCTGACTCAAAAGAAGGATAGGAGGAAGGGAGGGAAGGAGAGAAGGAAAGAGATAGGAGGCTGGGAGAGCAACTCTTGCCAATCTCTACAAACGTTCTACCCAAACATGGGAAGTTACAGCATACATCAGAACTCAATGTTTTATTTTTTTAAAAAAATCGCATGACTTAAAACTGCAAAAGATTCAGTATAGTTTACTCAATAATGAAATAATACAATATAAGGGATTTTCAAATTCTTTAAAGCATGAAGTTCTTTTTTAACATTTTTCAATGTCTTACTAGATTTCACACTGTCTTTAGCATTTATCTATTTGGATTTCACACTAACTGCTTTACTCCAGTGGCTCAAAACTGCTGGACGACCACAGGAAGAACTAGGAGATAACTCTAAAATCATTTTCTAACTGTCCAGTGTTCTCCTCTACTGCCAGCTGAGAACCACTGCTATAAAGACCACTATGCCGGGCGGTGGTGGCGCACGCCTTTAATCCCAGCACTCGGGAGGCAGAGGCAGGCGGATCTCCTTGAGTTGGAGCCCAGCCTGGTCTACAAGAGCTAGTTCCAGAACAGGCACCAAAGCTACAGAGAAACCCTGTCTCAAAAAACAAAAAACAAAAAAAAAGACCACTACCACTGAGATGACAATGTGAGTTCCATCCCAGAACCCACACAAAAGTGGTAACTGTCCTCTGATGTCCACATACCTGCCATGGCACATGCACACACACACACACATGCACACACACACACACACACACACACAAATAATAAGTACATTCGAAGGACCATTGTCATTGAAATATAATTCAGGAGCATTGAGGCACAAAAGAAAAGCTGAAAACTACCACCTCAAGCCACTGTAAAACCTTAAAGAGTAATACATGCCTTGAAACCCCACACATGGCTGTGAAGAGAAGATGGGATGAATCTTAGCCCTAAAATGTCAACAAGTCCTGTCATAAAAGGCTCTAACTAAAATAACCACATAAATTACATATATATACACATATATACTATATCTTAGAGTATATGTGTGTGTTTCACACCAACCAAATCACTAATTTTCTGTTAACTAAACTTTGTTTTATAAAGTGTCTAGAATTCCTTTGCAAGCCCTCTCAGGTTTTAAATGGATTTTAGTTGGCCACATGGGCGTCAATTTGTTGAAGGGCGTTTGTACAAAATACCCAAGGCGTCTTTGTTCAAACAACTGAGCCTAGGACCTAGACAGTTGCTAATGATTCAAAAGAAAAGGCCCAAGAGGAGTAAGTTGACCAATTTCAAAGAAAACAAAATTAAGAGTTCTGCAAAATCCTGTGTGCTAAACTTCAAATGCTGTTCTGCTAACATTTTCTGTACATCAACCCTAACTGCTCCATATCCTAAATACTAAGAAGCCTTATTACTGAAAACAAGTTTTGTAGGCTACTGTAGCACAGCCCAGAGTGTCTGCCCAGCATGACCACAGTGTTTGCCTAGCATGCTCAAATCCCTAGGCTTGATACAAAAAGTAAATTTTGCTTCATATTTGTTTCTTTCAGCTTTGGGGCCAGCTAACCTGGGGCCACAGAGAAGCAGAAACAAGACCCTACCTCAAAAGTCAAGATGAGAGCCGGGCGGTGGTGGTGCACGCCTTTAATCCCAGCACTCGGGAGGCAGAGACAGGCGGATCTCTGTGAGTTAGAGGCCAGCCTGGTCTACAAGAGCTAGTTCCAGGACAGGCTCCAAAACCACAGAGAAACCCTGTCTTGAAAAACCAAAAAAAAAAAAAAAAAAAAAAGTCAAGATGAAAGAATTGATTCCTGCAGTTATTCTCTGACCTCCTCATGTGCACCTGCTTGCAAATATAAGCACACACACACACACTAATAAAGGAAAACTTTATTAAAAAACTCAAGGTAACAATATGCAGGAAGCATGTGAGGAAGGCAGATGAGACACAACCACGAATGGGCACAGTGATGTAATAAACAAGGTGAGCCAAAGACTGTGGGGATGAATTTGCATCCACTCACTGTATATACCTTTGGGAGAGTCTGCATGTATATGGAAACTTCCACATAAACACAAGAAACAGAGCTCACTCTAATAGATGTTGTAACCAAAAACATAACCTAGTAATAGTTTTCCTCCTACACTTTCCAGTCAACAGTAACCAATCCATTCCACAGGGAGAAAAGACATACATGCTAACAGTAACAATGCCTCGATACTGGAATGACACTCAACAGACTCTGCAGTGAGCCTCAACCCAGGCTTTTCAGATAGACAATCTGGAGTAAGTGCTGGCATCCATGTCCTTTCACAGTGTTGGTGCTGATTTCAACGGCCAGGTACACCAAGAACACATGAGTCATGGTGAATTTTGAGCACTAGAGGCTTCAACAGGATTACTCCTCCCTGAAAAAGGTTTAGTCAGGAATAATTTGCACCCAATCTCACGATAATCAACATCTATAGTTAGTAGGAAGATCTGTTTCAAAATTTAAAGGAGAAGCTATTCATGACTTCCTACTAGCTATACACTAGTTAATACAAACAAAAACTCCAGACAGCTTGGTATATTAACTAACATCTAGACAAAAATCATCAAAAGGAGAACAAAGTATCAAGATCAAAGTTCAAGTGCTTTTTCTAGCATATTACAGTCTCTGGAAAACGCAATTTACACACACAAATAAATAAGTGCAATTTTTAAAGGGGGAGGGGGAAATAGTCCAGCATGTAAAGGCACTTACCACCAAACCAGATGACCTGAGTCCAATCCACAAGACTCACACAGCAGAGAAAACCAACTCCCAAGTTGTCCCGACATGCACACCATAGCACCTGTGCACACACACACACGCACACACACACACACGCACACACACACAGGCACACACACACGCACACACACACACGCACACACACACACGCGCACACACACACAGCAGAGAACACCAACTCCCAAGTTGTCCGGACATGCACACCATAGCACCTGTGCACACACACACACGCACACACACACGCACACACACACAGGCACACACACACGCACACACACACACGCACACACACACACGCGCACACTCACACAGCAGAGAACACCAACTCCCAAGTTGTCCGGACATGCACACCATAGCACCTGTGCACGCACACACACACACACGCACACACACACAGGCACGGACACATTTTTAAAATTTTACTTTAAAATGCAATTATAATGATATTTACAAAATTAAAAAAGTATTCATTAAAAGTTCTTACCCTTCCTAGAAGGGAGCTCTCGATTTTGGGTTAACTCTGTCCCAGTGTACACAATTTCTCCATCTTTAACCATTTCATTCCACAGACCACAGAGTCCATCTCTTGTGAATGCGAGCTGGCAAATGCAAAAAGATAAACTTAAAGAGAGATCCATATGAATCTTTTTTATTCTAATTTTTTTGTTTTTGAAAATGTTGAGTACTCGATCTACTCCAACTCATGTGCCCCTCTCAATTCATGACCTCTTCTTCTGCAATTATAGCTATATACATATATCATATATTGCACATATCTATACACACATATATAAAATATACACTACTTACTAAGCCAATGTAATGTTGCTCATATGTTTAGGGTTGACCTTGGGAGCAGATAACCTATCAGGGGGTTCAGCACTGAAGAAAACTGATTCTCTTAGCAGGCATTGATTACCTATAGCTCTTGATGTGGGATGGGGCCTTGTGAAATCTCCCCATCCACTGGTGCTAACACTGTGTAGAGACTTGTTTAGGTAACACCACTGCTGCATTGTTATAGTTACAGCATCCCTTCTGTATCTAGGAGACACTATCTCATAGGAGGCCCCTGGTCCTCTGGCTCTTACAGCCTTTCCACCCCCTCTTCCATGATGTTCCTTTAGCCTTAGGTGAGGGTGTTATGTTGTGTCAGTCACGGTTATTTCTCTCTGTAGTCTGACCAGATGTGAATTTCTGTATTTGCCTCTGTCTGCTACCAAAGAAACTTCCTTGATAAGGGGTGAGAACTACACTTACCTGTAGATACAAGGATAGTATTTGGAATACAGTTAAAAATTAGATCAGTTTACTCCAGGCACAGGCATTGAGAAGGTTTACAGTACTGGGCATGAATGGCCTACTAAGCTGGTTGCAAATACAATTAGGCAGCTGGTAGTTACTCCAAAATCAAAGTTCAACTGTTGAACCACGGGGGATATCTTAGTGGGCCTATGATAGCTGTGTTTTGCAGGTCTCATGGCTGGGTAGGACTACTGATTCCTTTTGTCCCTTGGAAGCTTCAATATATCTTCAGATATGATGAGAGTAAGTCCTCACAGAGGGGCTTTCAAGTCAGTTCTAGCTCAATTTCTTCAAGTTCTGTGTGCAAAATGTATAGTGTCTTCAGCAACAGGGTCTTAAAGAATTATATATAGAGGGAGAAAAAACCCTGGTTCCCCTTATTTTATTCAATTATTCAATAATAAAACAATGAACTATCTACTTTATTTATAACCAAGTAACATGTCAAAGATCACAGAACAAACACAGAACGGTGAAAGAGCACATATGTCACTGTACACCACGTTGACTTTCATTAGTGGATCAGGGGTTTTGTTTGGTTTTTTTTTTTTTTAAACAGGCTCTTACTAGGCATCCTAGTCCAGCCTCCAGCTCTAATCTTTCTTGTGTGATTACAGGAATGTGTCACAATGGCAGGTTTTATACACAGGAATGGGTAACTGATATAGGTATGAATAATTTGCATTAGTATAGATTTTGCTTTATTGATAGAGATTTACGGTCAATTTTGTTATATGTATAAATGTTTCTGATGTAACTTTTACTTGATAACTGTTTTGTTATATGTAATTTTGCTATGTTAAGGTTAAAGCCTTCCTTTTTTTTGTTTAAACAGAAAAAGGGGAAGTGATGTGGGAGTGTCACATATCAATCTGTTGATTTCATTGGCTCTAAGCAATAAAGAAACTGCTAGGCCCATTGGATAGGCCCACCCTTAGGTGGGTGGAGTAAACAGAACAGAATGCCGGGAGGAAGAGGAAGTGAGGTCAGACTCCGCAGCTCTCCTCTCCAGAGCAGACGCAGGAGAGACGCCATGCTACCTGCTCCAGGGAAGACGCACACCATGCCCCAGCTCCGACCCAGGATGGACTTAGGCTAGAATCTTCCCGGTAAGCGCACCTAGGGGCGCTACATAGATTATTAGAAATGGGCCAGAGCAGTGTTTAAAAGAATACAGTGTCCGTGTAATTATTTGGGGCATAAGCTAGCCGGGCAGGGCAGGCAGCTTGGGGTGTTGGGGACGCAGCCCAGCCGCCGCTCCTTATTACAACAGGTAACCACTGAGCCATCTCTCCAGCCCCACTGAGGTACTATTTTAAATAATAATCTCTATGTCTGTGTTTTCAAGTATTTCCACACTATTTCCTACTAGGAGTTTCAAAGTTTCTGGTGTTACAATATGGCCTTTGGTCCACTTCACTGGTTTTCATACAGGATAAAAGGCAGAGGACAAGTTTCAGCCTTCTCCCCGTAGAGTCACAGCTTTCAGCATCATTCTGGAAGCCTGACGGCTCTAGCTATGTGTCTACCTGTGTGGCTCCTTGCTGCACTCTAACAGTCAGGGTTTGTGGCATTATCATGGTGTCTGTCTTACTATCACTATATAGTATAACTTGAACTAAGTATTGAAACTCCCAGAATTGCTCTTTTCCCTCAAGACTGCTTTGGATATTCACTATACTAAATTTCATGTAACATGCAAAAGGGGAGTAGGGGCATACATGCATACACATGCTCTGAAAAGATAAATCAAAAATAAGACATAGTGATTATGTATGAAGAAACACTTATGGAACATGGAGGAAGCAAAGAATATAAAAGCAGTGAGTGTTCCTTCTAAGTGTGAAACAAACTGTTTCAGGAGAATTGGCTCAGCACTTAGGAACACTGGCTGCTCTTCCAGAGGACCTGGGTTGGATTCTCAGCACCCACATGGTGGTTCACAGGCTTGCTGATAATGCATAAATATACTTGCAGCCAAAACACCCATACAGATAAAATAAACATTTATTTTTAATTCAAGTTACAGTATACAAAAACAAAACTTGCAACTGGAAACAAGCAAAATAACCCAGGTTTATTTTTTAAAAAATACCTTTTGAGCCAAACAAAAACAACAACAAACATGCTAACATGGAAGGAAAAAGCCCACAGGACGTGAACCCTGTACAAGAGCTACAGACAACTAAGGAATGCTGAGGGTGGAACACAGTCTTCCCCAGGCAGAGCACACCAATTAGTTATCCAGTACCAAGTGGTCAGCCCTGAAAACAACACAGAAGTAACATTATCTAGACTGAGCAGGCTAAATTTAGGAATGTGTGTGAGTGTGTGCACACACATGGCTACAGGCATAGAGGCCAGGTACTGAGGCTCAGGTGTTGCGCTATGTTACAGGAGTTACATTCAACCTTCATGCTCGGATCTCAAGGGAACCCAGGAGCCTTTCAAGCCTCCATGTATAAAGGGGGAGAAAGAGGAAGAAACAATGAAAACATAAAGTAAAAGAGTCAGAGCCAAGAGCCAATCAATCACGACAAAGAAAGTTCAGATCAGTGTTCAGATCGGGTGTGAGAAGTAAGGAAAGACAGACAATAAAAACAGGAATGAGAACTGGTTCACTTTTAACTGTAGAGATTTACACAAATGCTACGGTTTAGGTAAGTGTCCCGCAAGGTTCAGCTGCAGCTTGGTCCTCAGAGGGCTACTATTACAGAAAGGAACTAGAGTGTTTGTTCACACTCAACTGACCTAGGCTAAAGTCATCTGAGAGGAAGGAACCCCAACTGGGAAAATGCCTCCATAAGATCAGGATGCAGGCAGGCAAGCCTGTAGAGCATTTCCTTTATTAATGATTGATGGGGAAGGCCCATTGAAGTGGATGACACCCCTTGGCTGGTGATCCTGGGTTCTCTGAGAAAGCAGCTGAGCAAAGCCATGGGAAGCAAACCAGTAAGCAGCTCTCCTCTACAGCCTCTGCATCAGCTCCTGCCTCCAGGTCTGCCCTGTTTGAATTCCTGTCCTGACTTCCTTCACTGATGGATGGCAACATGGAAGTGGAAGCCAAATAAACCCTTCCCTCCCCAATTTGCTTTTTCAGGGTGCTTCATCACAGCAAAAGGAACCCTAAATAGGACAGTGATCCTACTTGGGTCATCTAGTTAGTTACTTAGGAGACTGTGGAACCCCAAGCTATGTGTCTTCCTTCTGCTTCTTGGCTGATATGATGATCAAATTTGCTATACATGCTACCCTATGATGTGCAGAAAAAAGAATCAAGTCAATCAGCCATGAGGTGGAATCATCAAAGCTCCTAGTCAAAACGAACCTTTTCTCGATGAATAAATTACTCACCATTAACAGCTCTCCCTACTAATATGCCATGAATATAAACCTAGATCTTAGCAGAGTGTTCCAGGAAAGAAGGCTAAATCTAGAAATCTCAGATAGATACAGGAAATGCCAACATTCCAATAGAGACAGTGGGCACTATGCTCAGCCCCAACTGCACTTTAGGACAGCCACAGACTGGCTGGTAACCACCTATCAGTGCTCTAGAATACAGCCTAGATTTTTGAGACACTGGCATTCAAAAGTGAATTTGTAAAAATGTGGGCTAGGAGAACACTTGCTTAGTATTTGAGAGGCCCTAGATTCAATCCCCAGTACTGCATAAATCAGGTATGGTGATGCACGCCTGCAGTTCCAGCACTCAGAAGGTACAACCAGGACATCAGAAGTTCAAGATCAACCTCAGCTACACAGAAAGCTGGAGACTAGCTTCAAAAACAGAAAACAGCAAAAAAAAAGATGAAACATTTTAATAGTTAAAGACTAAGCCAGAGGAGATGCTACATTCACAAGGAAGAAAGGAAGGAAAGAAAAGAGGGAGGGAGGGAGGGAGGGAGGGAGGGAAAAAACCCATTCTTTAATCACTGGGGTGGTGTGGGACCGTTATGTTACTTTTCTGTTGCTGTGACCCAAAAGTGACTTATAGAAGAGCTTATTTTGCCTTGGGAAAGAAGGTCTATAATGGGGCTGGAGAGACGGCTCAGCAGTTAAAGAGCGCTGACTGCTCTTCCAGAAGTCCTGAATTCAATTCCCAGCACCCACATGGTGACTCACAACTCCAGTTCCAGGGGACTTACACCCTCAAATAGACATACATGCAGGCAAACCACCAATGCACATAAAATAAATAATTTTTTTTTAAAAAAAAAGAGGAAGTCTATAATGGCAGGAGCAGCATGAGACAGGCCATGGGAGCAGGAAGCTGAGCAAGAAGACAGAGCTGAAGTAGGATGAGGCTGAACGTCACAAAGCCCACCCACAGCACAGCGTTTCTCCAACAAAGCTTCACCTCACAGACCAACCAGCTGCGGATGGAGTAAGTGCTCAAATACGTCCGCCTACAAAGGGTGTCGCTCATTCAGACCACCACCACAATTATGCAGCAGTTTTTCAGAACTGAAATCTTCCACCCAGAAAGGAAGAGGAGCAGCTCAGAAGACTGAGAAGTAATTAACTTACAAGTCTCAGAAGGTCCTTGAAACTACCGAGATTTACAAGGACCCTCCTCGAGACTACAGACATAGTGAACAGACACCTAGAGAGAGACGGGCACATCTATCAGGCTCCAGGGTGAGTGTCCACGAGTGCCCACGGGGGAGAGAGGCCTACAGCGATGCAGCAAGCAGCCTTTGAGTCAGCCCCAATCTAGAAAGCCAGAGATCCCATGTTGGACTTTGGCAGGAAGTTACTTTGTTCTGTCATCAGTTCCCTGTGTGTGATCGACATGTGTTGACATCGCCCCAGAAGAGCAAGGGACAGAAGCTGCGTACAAGGCAAGTCATCTTTTCTTGGAAGGCACGGCTGGACGTCTTGAGGAACAAAATGTGAAGGACTACAGGAAACGGTAACCAACAGACAGACATGAAGCATGGCCTCATCAGCACAACCCAAGTGCAACAGTGAGAGCATCCCCCAGCCAAGCATCACTAGTCTTAGGAAGGGCCCAGCCGCAGTGGTTCAGACAAATTATCTAAGAGTAAAGGCTATATGGACCAACCTAACTAAGCACTAAGACAGAGCCTGGAACCAAAACTGATCTCAGGCAAATGACATATATGCCTAAGCAAAACTCATCCAGATTTTTTTATTTTCATACACATACATATTGTACATTAACCATACCCCCATTCTCCCCAACCTTTGTTTATCCCTTTTTAAAAAAAATTTAAGCTAAAATTAAATCCACAGCCAGGTACTATAATGGATGCCTGTTCTCACAGAAGGCTGAGGCACTTGGATCAAAAATTTATAGAGTCAACTTAGGAAACAAAATTAACCTCAAAAATAAAGATGTAAAACAAAATCTAGCATAACATAGTATATTTATAATGCTCAACATTTAATCACATTTTAGCAAAAATACACCAACCTATAGCCAGAGTAACTGATCAATGCAAGTGACAGAATCATTCAAGAGGTTGGTATCGGTGATTGATTCAGCAGAAAAAAGCATTAAAGGTTCTATAGAAAGAACCCAAGTAGGCTAGATGATGATGCCACACGCCTTTAATCCCAGCACTCGGGAGGCAGAAATAGGCAGATCTCTGTGAGTTCGAGGCCAGCCTGGCCTAAGAATACGTTCCAGGACAGGTTCCAAAGTCACAGAGAAACCCTGTCTCAGAAGAAAGACCCCATAGAGTGATGTAAAATACTGCAGTGCGAACTTTATCTATATGATGCTCTCCCAGTCTTTGCTCCTATCCCCTAAACACACAGGAGTCCAGGCAGAGCCTCCATGACCACACCAGGCCACTATTTCTATGCAGATCTATAGTCATGTGATATCAAAGAACTTCCTTTCTCTACTCATTTCTCAGGAGCCAGGAGAAACCTTCCTGAGGTACTAACTAAAGTCCAGGCCGATCTCACGTGAGGCAAGCACTCCACCCTACCACTGAGATCTCCACCTCCAGTCTTCCCAGCCTTTCCTTTTCTCCCCACTGCGCTTGGATATTTCTGAGGTAGTGCCTTACTGAGGTGCCCAGGGAAAGGACTTGAACTTACAACCCTGCTGCCTCAGCTTCCCAAGAAGCCGGGGTTATAAGCCTGTCCCACCAGTTTGTATCCTTTTTCCCAGAATTTGGTTCCCTACACCTACATCAGATAGTGCACAACTGCCTTTAACTCCAGCCTGGGGATCAAATGCACTCTGGGAGAACCCATACACTCCTGGCATAAGCTCACTAGGACACATACATAAAAATAAATATTTTTTAATTTAAAAATGACTAACAAGATTTACAAAGTGCATATAATCAAAAGCATCAATAAAAAGCCACACTATCTATGAAAGTTATTATAGCAAATCACTATCAACTACTTTACACTGCATAAAACTGAAGAATTTGGAGGTAGTTAATAGGAACTCACTGCAGGAGAGAGGAGCACAAGTTTGCATCTAGGTCCTACAGAGAGAAAGGATGCACTCCTGTGTGGATGTATGCAGTGTGAAGTCTAGGTCCTGTGTGAGAGAGAGGATGCACGCCTGTGTGGATGTATGCAGTGTGAAGTCTAGGTCCTGTGTGAGAGAGAGGATGCACGCCTGTGTGGATGTATGCAGTGTGAAGTCTAGGTCCTGTGTGAGAGAGAGGATGCACGCCTGTGTGGATGTATGCAGTGTAAAGTCTAGGTCCTGCAGAGAGAGGATGCACTCCTCTGTGGAGGCTGTGAGTGTCAAGTCTTGATCCTGCAGAGAGAGAGGATGCACTCCTGTGTGGATGTGTACAGTGTAAAGTCTAGGTCCTGCAGTGAGAGAGGATGCACTCCTCTGTGGAGGCTGTGAGTGTCAAGTCTAGGTCCTGCAGAGAGAGAGGATGCTCTCCTCTGTGGATGTGTGCAGTGTAAAGTCTAGGTCCTGCAGAGAGAGAGGATGCTCTCCTCTGTGGATGTATGCAGTGTGAAGTCTAGGTCCTGCAGAGAGAGAGGATGCACTCCTCTGTGAATGTGTGCAGTGTAAAGTCTAGGTCCTGCAGAGAGAGAGGATGCACTCCTCTGTGGATGTGTACAGTGTGAAGTCTAGGTCCTACAGAGAGAGAGGATGCACTCCTCTGTGAATGTGTGCGGTATGAAGTCTAGGAGCCAAATAGTGAAGCCCTGTCTTTTGTGTATGTTCCTTAAACTAGAACAGCAGAGCCAAGTTTGTATTTGAAGATTCTTTTTAATAACAGCATAGGAACACCCAAGTCAATAACTCCGCACAATGCTTCAATCAACCCAACAAAATATCGTACACAAAAACAGCAAACCCTAACTTTCATTATGGAAGTCTATTAACAATACTATTCTATTGAGGCGATTATACTTAGATACAGGGAAGAGAATCCCAAAGACATCAGATTCCCTACATTGGCCACACTCTTTTATGTGAGCATATCAGCAACCAGCCAGTTAGTCACAACCTAGGAGCAGCACTCATCAGATGTCCATGTGCATACACCTTTGGATCTATTGACATGTCTAAGCATAATATGACAGTATTCATAGTCAACATTCAATTCTTAAGTGCACTTTTGAGCTTAACCATTTTGAATTGATGACTATGTGCCAAATACAGATAAATAAGTGATCCAGAATTTAACTACTGGTTAACACAAAAACTCTAAAGGCATTATGCTAAGTTAACAAAGCTGACATCAGAAAAACCACGCACCATACGATAATCTAAAGATAACTTGACAGACCAGATTGATTCTCAGTGCTGGAGCTCAGATTGTGAGGGAGTGACACAGAGGGCAGCACCAAGAACACCACTCGGGTTCTTGAACTGACTACATGAACAGCTACATGAATTGACTCTAAGGCAGAAGGGCACAGCACTGTGCATATGAACGGTAAGGATGCAAACTACTGATTTTGACAGTATACCACAGTCAAACAAAATATAACACGGGGAGCATCTGGTTAAAGGGAACACACTGATCTTACTATGTTGTTGGCAACTTTCTGAGTCTATCACTATTTTCAAAATGAAAAGGTTAAAAAAAGGTGCTTCAGGCATATCCAATTTCACGTGCCATTTCAAAGAATCCTTAAATAGAAAATGTAAGTAGCTTATGTAAGAAAGAACAACAAATTTCCATCTGGTCTCATGCTCAAAGACATACCCTTAGTCTTTCATCAAGAGTGCCAAAAGAAAAGTTTTAAGAAACAAAAGTCTGAAAGTATAACGTACTACTATGTCTTGTAAGTAATTTTCTTTTTGGCTCACTGAAAAACTACAACCAGCTCAGATAAACAGTAATAAGGTCATACATTTCACCCTTTTATTATATTGCCTTTTCGAGAATAATGAACACTAAATGCCCCAATAAATCTACATAAAAATTAGGAGTGCTAAACATTCAAGTGTGGAGTTTCTTGGCATGTATATGCATGCATGGGTGGACTGATGTGTGCAAATGCACACACAAATGTGTCTGGAGAGCAGAAGCTGAGATCAGCGATCCCTATTTCCTGACACAGAAAGCCTCCCTTGAACCCAGCACCTATCATTCAGCTACAGCACTGAGATGACAAGAGGGTCACCACAGCCACCGTGTGTGGTGGAAATCAGAGCTGGGTCCTCAAATTGCCCAGCAAGCTCTTCTCTGACTTTCCTGAGCCGCTTCCCCAGCCCACAATGCTGTAAGTGTGTGTGTGTGTGTGTGTGTGTGTGTGTGTGTGTGTGTGTGTGTGTGTGTGTTTGTGTATGTGAAAGCCAGGTGGGTTCTTGGCCTACAATGGACACTATATTAAAAACTGCTGGCTGTAATATCCAAAATAATATATCTATGCCAAGATTCTATGTTTATTATACACATGTTAAATTTTTCTTACTTCAAGAACATTTCCTTTCTAAAGTTATTAACATTTCTTGGATATTTCAAACATAATAAGCTTATAAAAATGAACTGGCTAAAATTTACACGTATACATACATATGTATATCTTTCTCACATACTATTTATTAACTGTATATCAATACAAAAGCCTAAGAGGAAATAAGGAAATTCCCAGTCCGGGAAAACAACTCATACTCCACCTCCCACACAAAGGCAAAGTCGGCCAGCGTAAGATGAGTATGTGCAATGTGGGTTTGCCAGGATCCCAAAAAGGGACACTGGGTCTAAGCCTTAGAGAACAACATGCATTCCTTATATTTCTTTTCTTCAAAACAGGGTTTCTTTGTGTAGCTCTGGCTGTTCTGGAGCTCTGTAGACCAGGCTAACCTCGAATGCAAAGATCCACCTGTCTCTGCCCCGCCAAGTACTAGGATTAAAGGTGTGTGCCACCACTGCCCAGTCTGCATCCCTCATATTTAGTAAGCAATGATAGAGAAAGTGCACAAGCCATTTACATATCTGTATCACCAAACACATTTCCTTCTGACATGTAACCAAAACCTAGTCACTTGTTCTTGGAAGATAGCGGGAAGACTTTAAAAAAAATTTTTTTTAATGTCTAAGAAGGGTGAAATACTAGTATGCCACTGAATAAAGTGATATGTACTCTAAGAATGACTAGTGCTTCATTTTATATATATATATCTGACTCTTCAGAGACAATCAGTGCATTATTAAGCTAGTTTTGAATCAAAATACTAAACTCACATTTGGCAGTTATTCAGTTTGATTACTAAGGCGGAAAACACAACCCCATTAAGTAAAGGGAGTAGATTCTCTGTTTTTGTTTGATGTGGGTTTTTTGGGTATGGTTTCAGGTTTTGGTTTTTCTGCATTGATAACAATCTAACCCAAGGCTTTGAACACACTAGGAATCCACTCTACCACGGAGCTATAAACCCCCAGCCCTTAAAACATTTTCTTGACCTCAACAAGCGTCTCAAAGTATACCAATCACAAAAAGCAAATTTGTCTTGGGGTGGGGAGTTGGTTGAGCAAGAAAAAGCAATTGTTAAGAAACCTTACAACATGAGTTTAGGTCTGCGGAACTCATATAAAAAGCCAAGCTCAGCAGAGCATATGTGTAATCTCAGTATCCAATACTACAGGAAGACAGGAGGCAGAGAGAATTTCTGTGGAAGCACACGGGCCAGCTGGCCTGGACCACACAGAGCAGCAAATGAGAGCGACCCTGCCTCAAACAACATGGACGTTCAGGACCAACAGAGCCTGTCCTCTAACCTCTACACATGTGGGTGGCATATGTGTACCCTTGCACATGAGCACAATGACACCTGTCATATACACACAGGAGTAAATAAAACTTAAATGTTTTTTAAAGTTGTCTGACTCTCAATATTTCATAATAAGAAATCACTTATTTCTCACCTATCTAAGTTGCTTATAAAAGACAAAAAAGAAAGCAGACACATATAGTTAAACAAAAAAGAGGTATTTAAACAACAAACAAAGGGTAAGTAACAAACCACTTAAGTCTCCTTAGCTCAGTCCTATCTATCTTCACACCATGAATAACACACCTGTCATCTACAACAGTCTTCAACACAACTGTCATCTGCAACAGTCATGTACAACAGTCCTCAACACATCTGTCATCTCCAACAGTCCTCAACACACCTGTCATCTACAACAGTCCTCAATACACCTGTCATCTGCAACAGTCCTCAACACACCTGTCATCTCCAACAGTCCTCAACACACCTGTCATCTACAAGTCCTCAACACACCTGTCATCTACAACAGTCCTCAATACACCTGTCATCTACAACAGTCCTCAACACACCTGTCATCTCCAACAGTCCTCAACACACCTGTCATCTACAGCAGTCCTCAATACACCTGTCATATACAACAGTCCTCAACACACCTGTCATCTACAAGTCCTCAATACACCTGTCATCTACAACAGTCCTCAATACACCTGTCATCTCCAACAGTCCTGAACACACCTGTCATCTCCAACAGTCCTCAACACACCTGTCATCTACAACAGTCCTCAACACACCTGTCATCTACAACAGTCCTCAATACACCTGTCATCTACAGCAGTCCTCAACACACCTGTCATCTACAGCAGTCCTCAATACACCTGTCATCTCCAACAGTTCTCAACACACCTGTCATCTCCAACAGTCCTCAACACACCTGTCATCTACAACAGTCCTCAACACACCTGTCATCTACAACAGTCCTCAACACACCTGTCATATACAACAGTCCTCAACACACCTGTCATCTCCAACAGTCCTCAACACACCTGTCATCTCCAACAGTCCTCAACACACCTGTCATCTACAGCAGTCCTCAACACACCTGTCATCTCCAACAGTCCTCAACACACCTGTCATCTACAGCAGTCCTCAATACACCTGTCATCTGCAACAGTCATGTACAACAGTCCTCAACACACCTGTCATCTCCAACAGTCCTCAACACACCTGTCATATACAACAGTCCTCAACACACCTGTCATCTCCAACAGTCCTCAACACACCTGTCATCTCCAACAGTCCTCAACACACCTGTCATCTCCAACAGTCCTCAACACACCTGTCATCTCCAACAGTCCTCAACACACCTGTCATCTCCAACAGTCCTCAACACACCTGTCATCTCCAACAG
This sequence comes from Microtus pennsylvanicus, assembly GCF_037038515.1. Taxonomy (NCBI): domain Eukaryota; kingdom Metazoa; phylum Chordata; class Mammalia; order Rodentia; family Cricetidae; genus Microtus; species Microtus pennsylvanicus. Next base: position 13,474,529 of record NC_134596.1, read on the forward strand.
TCCTCAACACACCTGTCATCTACAACAGTCCTCAATACACCTGTCATATACAACAGTCCTCAACACACCTGTCATCTCCAACAGTCCTCAATACACCTGTCATATACAACAGTCCTCAACACTCCTGTCATCTACAAGTCCTCAACACACCTGTCATCTCCAACAGTCCTCAATACACCTGTCATCTCCAACAGTCCTCAACACACCTGTCATCTGCAACAGTCATGTACAACAGTCCTCAACACACCTGTCATCCACAACAGTCATCTACAATAGTCCTCAACACCTCTTATCTACTGACACTCTGTTTGAAGGGACTATGAAATTAGAAAGAGGCTTGATTACAAAACTCTATGATCAAAGGCTGCTTACACTACCTTACAGCCGTGAATGCTATATAATGATCTCTAAGCAAAACTGTTATAAAAATGAGTTATCTGACAAATATTTAATATGGTTAGCCCCCGAAGAGGAAAGGACACAGACAGCAGACACAACTTAAACACCTTTTCATGTCTGTGGTAACGGAGGTCCAAAAATACCCCTCTACACTATGTATAAACAGCAAGTAGCTCATAAAGAATCAGCCTCAAAAATCTTATTGTGATCATTTATCTCATAATCTCCTGACACTTGTAATTCCTTTACTAAACATCACGACACAGGCCAGCATTCTGTTTCTCATATTCCTGGTCAAAAATCTGAGCATTCCTCTTAATTACAGCTGTAATCTATACAAAACCAATAGCTCAACTAAACTTTCATCTCTCCAGAATCAGAAACACAAAATCGCAGAAAATGATAACTTACTACACATCACTTCACTGCTTCCCTGCACAGCTAACAATCTTCTCAAAAGTATCGGGAAGAAACAAACACTGGTGGGCAAGGTGGCACATGCCTTTAATCCCAGCACTCAGGAGACAGGGGCCAGCCAGCCATGGTGAGGTGCATAGAAAGACCCTGTCTAAAAATAAGAGAGGAAAAAACAAACTGACAACAGCCACGTCTTGACTAAGAGTGTTGGCAAGAGCTGGATGGCATTCAGCTGGTCAAGCTCTTGCCTAACTGCACCACAGAAACCCAACAAGGTGGCACATGCCTGAAACGCTACCAGTCCAGAGGTGGAGGCAAAAGGATTGGATTTCAGGTCATCCTCACCTACATGGAGAGTTCAAGGCCAGCCTGGGAATATGAAACCCTGTCTTAAAAAAGAAAAAGAAAGACTCCCGATAAAAATTGAAAAATTGCATAACTAGCTCTCAAGTTTCTTGCACTTACAAATGACTTTAATTAAAACACAACCACATAGCATCTACCTCAACAGTCATAATAAACGTTACATCGTAAGTTATAAGAAATAACCCTCCTCAGACCAGATCCATCTACCTCAACAGTCATAATAAACGTTACACTGTAAGTTAAGAGAAATAACCCTCCTCAGACAACATCTAGTTGCTAGCCACTCACATGTTCTACTTAACCAAAAACTTTATAAGACGGAGACACACGAAGAACACCACAACACGCCAACCCCACCTGGATATCTGTCTTCAACCATTTGGAATCAAGTCGAGACTGGGCAGCCAAACAGAAGGACTCAGAAGGCATGTTTCCTCCCGGTGGTCGGGCCTGCAAGTCAAACAGAAACGTTGGAGACCCATAGCTTATGAAACTGTTACTCACACCGTTCTGCAGTTCAACGCAGCACAGAGAGAGAAGGGAAAACAGGGGAAAAGGAGAGCTGGGGGGCGGGGGACGAGAGCTCGAGAGGGAAAGCTGGACCAAGAACGGGAGGAAGAAGGGAAATAGCCCTCCCATTAGAGGTGGAGTCGCCAGCCCTGAAGTGGTCACAGGCGACCACCGCACAATGTCACCCCACTCCTTAAATCCCTAAAGGGCGCGCACACACACGCCAGGAAAACTCACTATGGCCACGACCGATGACAACACGGTGCATCAGCCGCTTTACCTACAGCAGTCCGGGGTGTGGGGAATAAACAAAAGTCCCGTTTGCAGAGAGATCTACAACCATCGCCTGACCACTCAAGGCAGAGCCGGGCCGGCCGCGGCCCCCCAAAGCGCACAGGCCCTATCGTCCGCGTCAACGCCCGCCTTCCGCCCGCCGCGCTCCCGGGCCCCGCTCGCCCGGATCTCCCAGACCTGGCGCCGCCCGTCGTCGGCCCCTCCGCCCAGCTCCGGCCCGCGCTCGGTCAGACGCGGCGCCGCCCGCTCCGCCAGCCGGCTGCGGGAACCCTCCCTGCGCGGCCGGCGCTAGCAAGCCAGCGATCCGGTCTGCGGCCCGAAGCGCAGGCTGACGCACGACGGCGCCCGCCCAATAGCGCGAGGCGACGGGAAGGCCGCGGCCAATGGGCTTGCGGCGGAGCCCGGCCCGCCCCTCCCTCCCCTCCACTTCCGCTTCCTTCGCTGGGCGACAGCCAACCGCAGACGCCGGGAGGCGGGACTCCTGCGCGCGCACGCTGGCTCGCTCCCTCCCCTTTCTCCTACGGACCCGAAAGGAGTAGAGCGTCTCCAACGCGAAGACACGGGAGAGGCTCTGTGGGCTGCACTTCCGGCGTCCGCCTGGAATTCGAGCCTCTGGGCATGAGACAAAATTTAAGAAAAAGCCCTTGGTCAGGGCCTGGTGGTGCACGCCTTTCATACCTGCGCTCGCGAGGCTGGGGCAGGTGGATCTCGGCGTTCGGAGACCCTAAGGGGAAAAAAAATAGAAAAAGGAAGACAGAGCAATTGAAATCACACAAAGTATGCTCTCTGATCATCTTGGAATGAAACTATAAATAAATAAAACATAACACAATCTCCAGGCACTTAGAAATCAAACTTTTCCAAGAGAAGAAACCGAAGGACGTAGAATATTTTTAATAAGAGCTGGAAGAGCAAAATTATTACCAAGAGAGACAGATCAGTTAAAGAAGGGATCTGTCAGAGGCAAATTTTTTTTATATATGTTTGGCCATAGGTAGTTTTTTCTGTCCCTCAAAACTAGCTGGTTTGTGTTACTGTGGGAGATTGGATAATCCAGACAAAGAAAGGGAAGCTGACTGGTTCTCCATATAAGATAGCCTCTTATGTGAGGGATTTAAAAATCTCACTAAACTGTCCCCTCTGGTAAGAAAAGGACCACTCAGTCTTTGTCTTGGAGAGAGAAAAGGATCAGGAAGTCAGCTATCTTAAATGCTTAAATGAAAAGGACATTAATATTCCCAGAACCTCTTTTCCCTGCGTCTGCCTGCCAGGCAGCTATTTTCCAGACCCTCAATAGGCCTGGCCCGGCCAAACTCTTGGTAAGTTGGTGTCTATCATCCTTAGGATTTTGTCTTTAAGAACATGGTGAGATAACTGTTCATTAGTAATTTAGCATACAGGGCAGAAAAGATGGCTTGGACATTAAGAACACTTGCTACTCTTACAGAGGACCTGGTTTTGGTTTGTGGGAAAAGAACAATCTTTGTGTCACACAAAAGAACACATGAACGAAACAAGAGTAGCTCAGTGAGGTGGTTTTCTTTTTTTCCAAAAAGGGTTCTTGAAAATCCAAACCAGGCTAGTGAGCATGCATGTCCAAGATGTTCTCTCTTGTTTATCCCTACATGCAGGTGAAAACTGTAGCTCATCCCATTGGTGGGAGCTTGACTTCACAATCTGAGACACTTGGCTAGTCAGTACAAAGGGTGGGGATCCAGAGACTATGGGCTCTCCTCAGGCTAATTATCTTTGATTTTAAAATCTCTATACATTTCTCACAATCCCCCCCCCTTTTTTTTTCTAGTTTCTCCCCATATATAAGATGCCTTTACTAACAGTGAATTGTTGTGATGATCAGTGTTGCTCAAGCATGACTTAAGGTGAGCCCACCTGTTATGAAATACCCCTTTACCCTATGAGATATTTGTCACTGTGATTGGTTTCATAAAAAGCTAAATGGCCAATAACTAGGCAGGATTTGGGGGGCAGAGAGAAGAAGGACAGAGATTCCAGGAGTCCCCAGCAGACGCAGGGGAAGCAGGACATGCAGGAGAGGTAAGAAGCCATGAGCTGGGGCTGGAGAGATGGCTCAGAGGGTAAGAGCATTGCCTGCTCTTCCAAAGGTCCTGAGTTCAATTCCCAGCAACCACATGGTGGCTCACAACCATCTGTAATGAGGTCTGGTGCCCTCTTCTGGCCTGCAGACATACACACAGACAGAATATTGTATACATAATAAATAAATAAATATTAAAAAAAAAGGAGCCATGAGCTACATGACAGCACATAATTTAATAGGAATGGGTTCGTTTAAGTTATAGGAGCAAGTTAGAAACAAGCGTAAGCTATACACCAAGCTTTCATAATTAATAAGTCTCTATGTTGTTTTTAGTGAACTGACGGCCCAAAAAAAAAATTGTCTACACCCACTTTCGCGGCAGAAGGGGAGTTCCCCAAGACTCCGTGATTGACCTGTTCCAACTGAAACGTAACGTTTTTACCCTAGCCAGAGTCTATTCTCTTGAGCAGGAGATTACTTTTGCTAGGCCTTTACTGTTATTTCACTGTTCTCCCCATAAAGAGGTGGACTCATGAGTCAGATCAGAGATCAGGTCCCCCAAACCCTTTTGAAATCGCTGGCTTCTGGTCAGGATCAAGCTGCCAAGACACTCACAGACAGTTTGTGTTTTCTGCCAAGAGAGAAACCACTTTTTTGTTGGTGGTGGTGGTAGTTTTGTTTGATTTTGAGGGACAGGGTTTCTTTGTGTAGCCCTGCCTATCCTGGAACTAGCTCTGTAGGTTTGCCTCAAACTCAGAGAGATCTGCCTCCTGAGTGATGGGATTAAAGATGTGCACCACCACTGCTTGGCTTTCGTTTTGGGTTTGTTTTGGGATTTTTGTGGGTTTTTTTTTCTTGTTATTATTGTCTGTATTTGTTTTCTGGTGGGTCTGGTTTTTTGTTTGTTTGGTTGGTTGGTTGGTTTTGTTTTATTTGTTTTTTGTGTTCCTTTTACTCTGGACTTCCCAGCCATTTTTTTTTAAACCTTCTGTTTTAATCACCTGCTCTCCCTCTGGAAGAAGCGACCCTGCCAAGATGATGAGTCCTCAGGCATGAATGGCAGGCGGGGTCCACTTTCCTGGGCCTATCTAAACAACCCAAAAGTGTGTTGGCAATTCCATTTGTGTAACAGCGAAGCCTGTGGAGGAAAGGAAGTGTAGCAGTACTTTTCTTTGGGCCACCAGCTCACAAATAATGACATGGAGACTTACTAATTATGAAAGCTCAGCCTTAGGGTAGGCTTAACTAGCTCTTACAACTTAAATTAACAGAGTCATATTAATTTATGTTCTGCCACGTGGCATTACCTCTTTTCCATCTTGTACCTCCTGTTTCCTCTCTGTGTCTGGCTGGCAACCCCATCTTTCTTCCTCCCAGAGCTCGCTCGCTCTCTCTCTCTCTCTCTCTCTCTCTCTCTCTCTCTCTCTCTGCCTGGAAGTCCCACCTACTTCCCCTGCCCAGCTCTTAGCTATTCGGCTTCTTGTTACACCAACCACAGCAATACATCTTCACAGCATACAAATATCCCACAACAAGGAAGCTCTTCACTGATGCCTAGAAATTGATGTGAGGGAGAAATAAAGGCAAGAGTGGTTAACATTAGTCCCTACGCGGGGAACCAGAAGTAAGAAGAGAGGATATCTTTAAATGTCCAAGTCAAAATCCACTAGTCTCTTGATGAGATCACAAGAACATCCATGGATTGGGTCCTCCTCTTGGTTTTTGACTTTGCTTCATAAGGCTGGTCTCCAGAGTGGTGACCTCAGGATCTGCTTCCAGGCCTTTGACAGATTTTGGAGGAGCTAAAATCAGCATGGGATCCCCACCCCCAATGGCTTCTAAATAGGGAGATGAAAGAAACTTAGCCTTCGTTTTTAGGCTAAAGCAATGGTGCCTATAGATAAGCAGAGAGCTACGGAGCTACGCTCTTTTTTTTTGTTTGTTTTTTTTCGAGACAGGGTTTCTCTGTGGTTTTGGAGCCTGTCTTGGAACTAGCTCTTGTAGACCAGGCTGGTCTCAAACTCACAGAGATCCGCCTGCCTCTGCCTCTCAAGTGCTGGGATTAAAGGCATGTGTCACCACCACCGGCCGAGAGCTACGGTCTTAACTATTATATCTGGGCAGCATTTTCCTTATCAAGAAGAAAAGCATTACTGAGAAACAGCTATAGAAAACAGCACCGCATGTATACTGAAGATGGTCTGTAGAGTGTAATCCTATGCAAGCCAGTTTATTTGTCCACGAGACACAAGCTAGGGTCGCCCAGGAAAAGGGCCCCTCAGTTAAGAAAATGCCCCTGTAATGTTATCAATGGGGCATTTCTTGCTTCCTGATTGATGGGGAAGGGCTCAGCCCACTGGGGCTGGTCCCCTCCTTGGGGGTTGCATTAAAAAAAAATCAGGCGGGGCAAGCCCATAAGCAGCATTTCTCTGTTAGCTCTGCTTCAGTTCCTGCCTCCAGGATCCAGCCTTGAGCTCCTGCCACGACCTCTCTCCCTGATGTAAGCTGGAAGGTAAGCTTCCTCCCTGCCTTGCTTTCGGTCCTGGTAGTTACATCATCATAGAAAACAAACTAAGAGAGCCCCCTTGGACTGTTGAAACGTATCGATCATTTTAGTCTTTGATTGCGTTTTCCTCTTTAAAATCATTCAGGTTGCCAAAATGATCTTTTAACCGTTAAGCCCAGTTGAGGACCCTGTCCTCGGGAATTACGTGGGCTTGCAATGAATCTCTGCCTCCTCTAGCCTTTCACCTAGCTGGTTCACCTAGGTGAGGGCAAAGACCTTGCTTCGCCTGACTGTAGCTGCACTTGGAAACATCCAGGAATTTCCCCTCTGGGTTGTCCCTCTTTGGTGTAGACTGGATACTAGTTAGAATTCGCTGGTGGGGCCTCACGGCGGCCTCCCTGTGCAAGAGAACGGGTGATTCTCCCGTGGTTACCGGACATTTCGAGAGATGCTCCAGAGTTCCCTGGGACAGAGTAGACTTGGAAGGGCAAGGAGGAAACATTCTCCCTTTTTACTTCCTCTGATGACTTCAGTGTAGGACTCCAAGGATGTGTGTTGAACACCCAGAAGAGCAGTTCTAATAGTCTGGAACTTTTCTAAGATTTATTTTTATTTTACTTCTTCTTCTTCTTCTTCTTCTTCTTCTTCTTCTTCTTCTTCTTCTTCTTCTTCTTCTTCTTCTTCTTCTTCTCCTTCTCCTTCTCCTTCTCCTTCTCCTTCTCCTTCTCCTTCTCCTTCTCCTTCTTCTTCTCTCTCTCTCTCTCTCTCTCTCTCTCTCTCTCTCTCTCTCTCTCTCTCTCTCTCTCTGTGTGTGTGTGTCAGTGCAGACGTCTGAAGCAGCCAGAGGCATTAGATCTCTCCAGAGCTGGAGTCACTGGCAGTTGTGAGTTGCCTGATGCGGGTGCTGAGAATTGAACCTGGGACCTCTGGAAGAGTAGTGTATGCTCATAACTGCTGAGCCATCTCTCCGGTCCCCCACATATGCATTTTTTAACTACCTTGAAATATTAGATAAAGTTAGGGCAAAGACCAAAATTTTGAACTAACTTTGACTAGATCTACATTTAAGCAGAGGTCTGACAAGCATATATTGAACTCTGAGCTTAGAAATTTTACTATGACACACAAATTTTCAACTTTTACATATCCTAATATAACTTGCTTTTGTCAATTCTGGAGGGAAAAAACATTCAGCCTTGCTGCTTGTCATCAATAATCAATAATTTATAAGCAGATGTAGATGTTCTTATGGACCTGGTAGTTATATGGCTTATATGACGGTGTTGGACAATACCATCTTAACAAAAGGAAGCTGAATCCAAACACCAGAGCAGGATAATGTAATAAGTTGATAGTCCACAGGTGTGTGTATACTGTTCAGCTGTGGGCCTTTCTAAGTCCTGAGTAAATGTTATAAAATACACACACAAAAAAAAAACAGAAAGCAACAACAACAACACTCCTTTTGTTCTTTGTACGCTCCAGAGAATTGTCTTGCATAACTATTCTGTGGGTTTTGAATGAGCACAGGAATCAGATAGAAAGAAGCTGAAATGCACAGTAAAACACCATCCGAAACAATGTGTACAGCGTCTGTAGAATTCAGCTAAGGACACCCTGGTAAAGCTACCATGCTGGAGTAAAGAACTTGGGAAAGGATAGCATCCATCAATTCTTTCTCTTTAGCCTGTCTGAGTCACTGTCACTGATAAGCAAATGCAAAAGCAATCGGGCCCTCTGGGGCAGAAACAGACACAGGACAAAGAAGTCTCAAGGAGGGAAGAAAATTGTCTCCATTAGAGAAAAATAGGCTCAAAGACACTAAGCAGAAAGTGCAGGCATTGAGACCCAGCACAGCCTACATCTCCAGCATTTTCCCCCCTCAAGAGAACTGGAAGCTGGTTTTCCTTTGCTTCTCGCTCTCTTTTGAAGGGGGCTGGGGGGAGAGACAGGGTTTCTCTATGTAGCTGGAACTTATCTCATAGACCAGGCTGGCCTCGAACTCACAGAGATCTGCCTGCCTCTGCTTCCCAAGTGTTGGGATTACAGGCGTGCGCCACCACCACCCACCACCAGGCTTGCTTCCCACACTTTATCTACCTGCCATCTCAGCTGGGATGTATGCTCTTCTAAGTTTTCTCCGGGGCTGCTGCTAATCCACACCAGCCTTCCAAGTCAGACATTCCAAAGTGTCAGCTCCCCTTGGTCACCAGCTTGTCCTGAGGGCACAGGGCCAGAAAACTCTTCTAGAGAGCAGTAAAGATATGTGTCAAAATCTCACCCTGGGGGGCTGGTATAACTCCTTACACTGATATAAAAATACTTTAGCTTTATCACTTGACAACAGAGGCCACGTTAGAGTCTTCGGACCTCCTGTTTCCATGATCTCATTAGGCATCCAGGATGCTTTAGAAAAACAAACTGAAGAAGGATGTGAGAAGAGGATTGGGATATGTGACTGAATGTCAGAGGTGCAAGATATTCTCGGGGTGTGGCGATCCCCTGAAGGCTCAGTGGTACAGGGAGATTTTATAGACGGCACCAGTTTGGCTCATAGCAAGCAACTTCATTAACCAAGGCGGCAGTAAAGTAACATGGTTGTCAGCATCTTCATGGCGTCCCCCTCTAAGATAGAGGTCAAGTCACACAGCTGTTGCCATGGTGATGACATCCGCTAACCCAACATCCAAGTTAGGTTAGCATGGCTGTAGAAGGAGACATTACCCTCAGGTGTGTAGGCCCAAAATAGCAAAGCAAAGACGTAGAGGAAGGAATTTATGGTCTCAACTCGAGAAAGGTGAGCCCGGGTATCTTACCACACAAACTGTCACCATGCCTATGGAGCCATGAGATCTGGATCCTCTTTTTAGCTCCCCTGGGTTCCCACAGCTGTTGCTAAGAATCCCTGAAGAGAACAGAGTGGGGAGGTGGACCCTCAGCCCATAGGTGGCGCTGTTGCACTGGGAGCACATGGAGAAACTGAGGACAAAGTGCCCTTGGTGCCATCTTGTCACTTCTGAGAACTGAATAGGCTAAGACTAGGCAGATCTGTGACCCTCTGTGTTGACTGGAATTTAAAGCCAGAAATAGGCTTGTTAAAAAATAGTCCTGATTTAAAATTTTAAGTCTTTTTTTTTCATAACTAATTTTATTTTTTTATTCATTTATTTATTTTACATACCAATTCTAATTCCCCCTCCTACCTCTCCTCCTGCTTCATTCCCCTTCCCCTCACACACACATCCCCACTCCTCAGAGAGGGTAAGGCCTCCCCTGGGAAGTCACCTAAGTCTGTCCCATCACTGAGGCAGAACAAAGTTCTCGCCTCCCTCACCGCCCCCCCCCCCCCTCCGTGCCTAGGCTGAGCAAGGGCTCTCTCCACGGACAATGGGCTCCACAAAGTCAGCTCATGCTTTAGAGTTACATCCTGGTGCCCCCGCCAGTGGGCCCATGTAGGGCCCAAGCCAAACCATTGGCACCTGTATTCAGGGGTCCTAGTTTGGCCCTATGCAGGTTCCCCATTTGTCAGTCCAGAGTCTGACTGGACTCTCTCGGATCAGCTGGTTTTTTGGGTTTCCTCATCATGGTCTTGGCCCCTTTGTTCATATGATTCCTCCTCCCTCACTTTAATTATACTCCAGGAACTCTGCCCAAAGGCTGTAGGTCTCTGCATCTGCGGCCATCTGTTTCTGGAAGAGCGTTCTAGCTTCTCTGGGGTTGTGGACTATAGGCTGGTTATCCTTTGCTTTATGTCTGGTATCCACTTATGAGTAAGTACATACTATATCTATCTTTCTGGCTCTGGGTTACCTCACTCAGAATGTTTTTTTCTTTTTTCTAGTTCCATCCATTTGCCTGCAAATTTAAAGATGTCATTGTTTTTCACTACTGAGTCGTACTCCACTGTGTAAATGTGCCACATTTTCTTTATCCATTCTTTGGTTGAAGTGCGGACTTGTACAGTTGCTATGGAAATCAGTATGGTGAATTCTCATACTGATTTAGGACTCAGTCTTTTTCAAGTCCGAGCAATACCACTTTTGGGCATATACCTAAAGGATCCCCACTCACACAACAAGGACATTTGCTCAGCTATGTTCATAGCAACATTATTCATAACACCAGAACCTGGAAACAACCTCAATTTAGGTCTGCACTCCCACCAGCAATGCAGGAGTGTTCCCCTTACTCCACATCCTTTCCAGCATAACCTGTCTTCAGTGTTTTTGATCTTAGCCATTCTGACAGGTGTAAGATGGAATCTCAGAATCACATGGATTTGCATTTCCCAATGGCCGAGGATGTTGAGCATTTCCTTAAGTGTCTTTTGGTCATTTGAGATTCTTCTGTTGAGAATTTTCTGTTTAGATCTGTACCCCATTTTTATAAATTGGATTATTTGGAAATTTTGATGTCTAGTTTTTTGAGTTCTTTGTATGTTTTGGAGATCAGTCCTCTATCCGTTGTAGGGTTAGTAATGATCTTTTCCCATCCTATAGGTTGCTGTTTTGTCTTAGTAACCGTGTCCTCTGCCTTATAGAAACTTCTCAGTTTCAGGAGGTCTCATTTATTAATTGTGTCTCTCAGTGTCTGTGCTACTGGGGATATATTTAGGAAGAGTTCTCCTTTGCCAGTGCGTTCAAGTGTACGTCCCAATTTTTCTTTTTTGAGGCTCAGTGTGTATAGATTTATGTTGAGGTCTTCGATCCATTTGGACTTGAGTTTCATACATGGCAATAGATATGGATCTATTTTCATTCTTCTACATGTTGACATCCAGTTATGCCAGCACCATTTGCTGAAAATACTAGAGTCAGTTCCAGGACAGCCAGGGCTACACAGTGAAACCCTGTCTCAAAAAACCATCCAAACGACTAAATAAATAATACAACAAACCCAGCACGGGGCTGGAGAGATGGCTCAGCAGTTAAGAGCACTGGGTGTTCTTTCAAAGAATATGGGTTCAATTCCCAGCACCCACAACTGAACATTTATCCAACACTGTGACCCATTTAGAGGTCTTTTTCATCTGAATCTGTCTTTATTACATGTGAATCTGTAATTATTTTTTGACCAGGAGCACTTTTTTTTTCTTTTAAATGCTAAGCAGTCATGGCTAAGACCAACTCTGAGTCCCTGACTGTTTGCTCTGTTCTGTGCAACAAGGCAAAGAAATGTTCATACATGGAGGATGACTTCAGCCTTCTTTTCTCCTCTATCTCTGCTTGGAATTCCTGCTTTGCTTTATTCTGTACTGCCATTGGCCCAAAGCAGCTTCTTTTTTAACCAATGATAATAAAAATATATTCACAGCATACAGAGGGAAACCCCACATCACTACACAACTATAACAGATGCAGAGTGCCTAGCTCAGTCCCACGCAGTATCCTTGGTTGTCAGTTCAGTCTCTGTGAGCCTCTAAGAGCCCAAGTTAGTTGATTCTGTGGATTTTCTTGTGATGTCCTTGATCCGTCTGCTGCTGCTGAACAAACAATAGCTGCTGAGAGACATTGGATTATGAAAACTACTAAATTAACCAACCTATACATTTTTATGTCTTTTAAAAATATATTTATTTATTTTTATTAGATTTTTTTAAAAAAATCCAAATTCCTACTCTCTCCCTTCCTCCCATTCCCTCCATGCACTCTCCTACCTCACCACCCTCCAATCCTAAGAGAGGGCAAGGAACCCTGCCCTGTGGAAGGTCCAAGCACCCCCCAACTACACCCTGCATGAGCAAGGTATACATCCAAAGAGAACAGGATCTCAAAAAGCCAGTACATACAGCGGAGACAAATCCCAGTGCCACTGCCAGTGGTCCCTCAGTCTGCCCCACTGGCAGTGACAAACTTTGCTAAGATAGGATAGGACTGACCTTCAAATATTCTTGCTTCACAGAAATGTTTGCCAGATATTCTAGGCCCTGTTTGCCAAAAATTGATGCCCCAATGTTGCAGAGGAATCTAGGGTGACTCTCTAGGCAGCCAGCTGTCTCTATCATTTCAAGTAAGTTTTGGAAGCTACTTGCTCTGAACTTCCTGTTTACTCAGGTCTTTAATGAGGTTGAAGAATGGATAGTTATAGTTTTTCTTAGTTACGATAGAACTATTAGTCCCTAATATAGGGACAGAGCTTTGGATTCATCAAGATAAAATAAATAATGGAGTATTTTCTCCAAATAGGCCAAATACAAAAGGACTGAACATTGTAAATGTAAGTCTTACCTAATAATTGTTTTTATTGTTTATGGTTTTATTGTGTTAGAGTTAAAGCCAAAAAAGAGGAACATGTTGTAGAATAATCTTTTTGTACACTGTGAATATTTTCACTCAGATTAGTTTAATAAAAAGCTGAACAGCCAGAAGCTATGCAGAATTTGGGGGGCCAAGAGGATGCTAGGGAGAAGAAGGCAGAAATGTGGAGAGTTGCCAACCAGAGGGAGAGAAAGCAGCGATGGCAATACAGAGTAAGGTTAATAAAGCCACGAGACAAGAAGTAGATTGATAAAAAAAAAAATGGGTTAACTTAAGCTGCAAGACCTAGTTAGTAATAAGCCTAAGCTACCAGCTGAGCTTTTATATTCAATAATGAGTCTCTGTGTGGTTGTTTGGGAGCTGGCAGGCAGGACAGAAGAGTCTGCCTACACCTTACCCCAGCACCTCCCACAGGCTGGACAGATTGTAAGTTGAAGGTTCTGCGGCTGGGTTGGTGTCCCACTCCCTTCTCTTGAAGTCTTACCTGCGAACAGGAGGTAGCCAGTTCAGGATATATCTGCAATTGCTAGGAGTCTTACCTGGGGTCATCCTTAGAGATTCCTGGGAGAGTTCCTTGTGCCAAGTTCTTACCTGACCCTGAAATGTCCCTCTTTTCCGGTAGTCTCTTTTAGTATTCTCTCTCTCTATTCCCCTCTCCTCAGCCTGATCTCTCACGGCCCCATCCCCACCTTCACTCAGTCCACTCACAAAATCTCTCCTATTTCCCCTTCCCAGGGAGGTCCAGGCTTCCCCCCATGAACCCTCTTTGTTACCCAGTCTCTCTGGGTCTGTGGATTGTGGTAAAATTATCCTTTATTTTACAATTAATACCCACTTATAACTGAGCACGTTCAGTGAATGTGTTTCTGGGTCTGGGTTACTTCACTCAGGATGGTCTTTTTTCCCCCTAGTTCCATCTATTTGTCTTCAAATTTCATGATGGCATTTTTAAAAGATTTATTTATTTATTTTATGCATATGAGTGCTCTATCTGCATGTACACCTACATGCCAATAGAGGGCATCCGATTCCACTAAAGGTTGCCTGAACCACCATGTCGTGGGGAATTGAACTCACAGAACCTCTGGAAGAGCAGAGAGTGTTCTTATCAACTGAGCCATCTCTCCAGCCTAATGTCATTGTTTTTTTTACAGCTGAGTAGTACTCCATTGTGTAAATGTATCACATTTTCTTTATCCATTCTTCACTTGACTGACAACGAGGTTGTTTCCAGGTTCTGGCTATTACGAATCAAGCAGCTATGAATATAGTTGAGCAAGTGTCCTTGTGGTATGATTGAGCATCCTTTGGGTATATTCTTGAGTCGTATAGCTGGGTCTTGTGGTAGGCTGGAGGTCAATTTTCATACTTGCTGATGAACTTACTTTCCTTTTTATTGCAGTCTCTTTTCTTTCTTTGTATTTGTGGTGCTGGGGATTGAACCATGGCCTCACACAAGCTAAGCTTGTGTTCTACCATTGAGTTCCTCTCTCAGCCCTGTTACAAAATTTTAACAGCACAATCTTTTTTAAAAAATTTTATTGATATTTATTGAGCTCTACACTTTTTTTCTGCTCCCCTCCCTGCCTCTCCCCTCCCCCTTCAGCCCTCCCTCAAGGTCCCCATGCTCTTAATTTACTCAGAAGATCTTGTCTTTTCCTACTTTCTACTTTCCATGTAGATTAGATCTATGCAAGTCTTTCTTAGTGTCCTCATTGTTGTCTAAGTTCTCTGGGATTGTGGTTTGTAGGCTGGTTTTCTTTGCTTTATGTTTAAAAACCACCTATGAGTGAGTATATGTGATGATTGACATTCTGGGTCTGGGTTACCTCACTCAAAATAATGTTTTCTAGCTCCATCCATTTTCCTGCAAAATTCAGGATGTCGTTATTTTCTTCTGCTGTGTAGTACTCCATTGTGTAAATATACCACATTTTCCTTATCCATTCCTCGATCGAGGGGCATTTAGGTTGTTTCCAGGTTCTGGCTATAACAAACAAAGCTGCTATGAACATAGTTGAGCAAATGTCCTTGTGGCACGATTGAGCATCCTTTGATAGTAGTTAAGAGTGTGCATTGGTCTTGCAGAAGATCTGAGTTCAGTTCCCAGTACCTATGGTAGTTCACACTAGCCTGCAACTCCAGCTCCAGGAGTTCCGGCAGCCTCTGCAGACACCTGCACTCAAGTGCACACAAACCACACATATATACATGCATATATAAAAAAATAAATATTATTTTCTTTTAAAAAGTAGACATGTCATATAAACATTGACACCAGTGTTCATTGTAGCTTAATTCACAATGGTCAAAAGAAACAAATGGGCTGGAGAAATGGCTCAGCAGTTAAGAGTCCTGTCTGCTCTTCTAGAGTGCCTGGGTTCGGTTTCCAGCAACCACATGTGGCTCACAACTAACTGTCTGTGACTCCGTTTTCAGGGGCTCCGACGCACTCATACACAGGCAAAATCCCAACATACATAAAATAAAAATAGTAATAAACATTAATAATAATAAAAAGATACAAATAGGAGCTGAGAGATGGCTCAGCAGTGAAGAATACTTGCTGCTCGCAGAGGGCCTGGCTTTAGTCTTCCGCACTCACGAGCCTGGAAGCTCATAACTATCTGTAATTCTAGTTGGCTTTTACACATATCAGAAACATAAGCGGTATACATACATAAATGCAGGCCAACAACATACACTTTTTCTTTTCTTTTCTTTTTTTTTTGGTTTTGTTTTTTGAAGACAGGGTTTCTCTGTGTTACAGCTCTGACTATCTTGGAACTCACTCTATAGACCAGGCTGGCCTCAAACTCACAGAGATCCATCCACCTGCCTCTACCACTTGTGAGTGCTGGAATTAAAGGTGTGTGCCTCCACCACCTGGCTACACAATTCTTTTAAAGAGAGAAGCAAACAACCCATCTGTCTTTTACCAGATGAACCAATGAACAAAAGACTGCATATGAATATGACTGAAAACCACTCAGCTGTAAAAACTGCATATGAATATGACTGAATACCACTCAGCTGTAAAAAGGAGCAAGGTTCTTGGATGTGGTGCGGTGTGTTTCCATCTTGAGTATATACAAGAAACAAACTAGTCATAAGTGATATTTCTTGCGTGATTCCATTTACACGAAATACCCAGGGTAGGCAAACTCACAGACATTAATAGCTAATTAGAGGCAATCTTGGCTTGGAGTGAAGCGGAAATGAGAGCCACGGAAGTTTTCAAAGGGAATAGTGATGGTGGCAGCAGGCACTGTGAACTTAGCTAGTGCCACTGAGTCGCACGTTTAAAAATGGTTAAAATTGTCTGGTCACAAAGCAGGTGACAATGTGGGGCAGTGCTGCCGACAAAGTCCTGCGATGGCAACTCCAACCAGGCCAGAGTCTTTCCGAGTAAACACAGGAATTGTTTTTGGGTAAACAGAAACCTCAACCCAGCCTTGCTGTTTAAGAGGAACAGTCAACTACCTCAGGGAAAGGCATCCTGTTTCAGATCCGCCCTATCTACAACAGATCCGATTCCCTACACTAACCCCTAGGCTGTTCGGGCCAGCATGCCTCCTGCTGCAGTTACCTTCCCAATAAAACTGACAAGGCTTATTTCTTGGGGTGGCGTTCTCTAGGCTCCGAGTCAGCTTGGCAGTTTGTCTCCAAATAGTTATCTTTCTACCCAAGTTCAATGGTTTCATTGTGCCTTGCTTATGAGAATAACAACTTTTATGGGATAATCTCATTCAGTAGTTTCTGGGTTTCAGTAGTTTCTGGGTTTTGTCCTTTCAAGACAGGGTTTCTCTGTGTAGCCTTAACTGTCCTGGAACTCACTCTGTAGACCAGGCTGGCCTCGAACTCTGGGATAGACTGCCTCTGCTTCCCAAGGCATGGGCCCCCACAGCCCGACTAACAAAAGATTTTTTTTTTAAATTAAGCTTTCATTAGCAGCATGATTTAAAATAAGAAAAAATACAAAACAAAGCAAGAAAACATTTGGAGCAATCTAACAACCAACATCTGGACATCATACAGTATTAAAACAATAATTGCGTGAGAACATGGAAATAGACTACTTTGTATCATTCAATAACTAAAAAAAAATATGCATTGCTTTTGAAAACGTGGGAAACGCCCACAATACTTAGGTGACAGTTGGCGGAGTAAGTCAAAAGAACTTTCTCCAATAATGGTGACATACTTTATTAAGAATTAAAATGAAATAATACAGTATGATCACAAGGTCAATGATCCAGATCGGACCTTCCAGGAAGCCGAGCGACGTGAAGACTGCATCTCTTTGGTAGCTAGGATGGGAGTTCCAAGGACCTGTGCAGGTTGGGGACAGAGCATCTCCGCCAGAGGCCCTGGGCTCTGAATACTGCAGAGCGAGCTCTCTCTGCACCAGCGCGCTCCACTGAATTATCTCTCGGCTTCTACGCCGACCTCAGAAGCCCTTTCACCCTCGGTCCCCACAGCATGCCTCCCAGCCACCCCCAATCCCTCCCCACCTTGCTTGCCTTCGCCACCCGACCCCAGGCTTCCAATCCCGCCCCGCCCGCTCAGCTCCGCTCTCGGCCCGTGGGGTGCGGCGCGCACGCGCAGCGGAGGGCGGCGCGGGCGGCATGGGGACTGCGGCGGCGGCGGCGGCTGCGGCGGCCGGGGAGGGGGCGCGCGGCCCGAGCCCCGCCGCCGTGTCGCTCGGCCTGGGCGTGGCTGTGGTGTCGAGCCTGGTGAACGGGTCCACGTTCGTGCTGCAGAAGAAGGGCATTGTGCGCGCTAAAAGGCGAGGTAGGGCGGGCCGAGGCCGGGCGGGGGTCCGTGCCACGCTGCTGCTGTTGCGGGAGCCGGTGAGCGGCGCACGGGCGAGCTCTCCCAGCTGCACCGCAGGCATCATCGCTGCGTCCCGCGAGGCCCTTTCCCCCTTCTCAGAGGCCGGAGAGGCCTTCTTCACTCTTTCAGGAGCCCTTCACAGGACTTCTTGGCCCATGCCTAGATCGGTCCGGTCCAGTCCTCCACCCCCACCCCGCAGCCGAGCATTGAGACAGGTGCTCGGCTTGCAGCCCTGCTGCCCAGAGGCCGGCAAACACCTAGTGTAGAGCTTCCTATTCATATGATCCAGAGGTGGGTGGAGTCAGGCCTGCCTTGTTAGGGTCCGTGCCTGGGGTGCTCTTGGGAGAGCCCTAGACGGTGTGAAGAAGTAAGGATTTGTGGTGGGCACGCAGGATGTGCAGGCAGGCGCCACTGAGGTGCCCACTCTCACCTTGAGTGCAAGGTCTGTTCTTCCCAGCGGCTGTTGCCCCCAGGAGTTCTTAGTTGAGTTCCCTCTGGTTGACATTTCAGCCGGCTGAAGCGGGAAGAAAAAACGTTAACAAAAGTGCAAATGCGCCCGCGGAGCAGGGCCTGGGTCCACAGGCCACCAGATACCACTCCTTATTAATGTGGAAGTGGGATGAGGCACAGAGCCCTTCTTTGTCCATGGCTTGTCATTTGTGTTGAGAGGCCTGTGACAGGCACTGAAATGACAGAGGCAGAATACTTTGAAGGGGAAAGTAAACAAAGCTTTCTGGGGCCACAATCTCAAGATCTCTAGAAGTAAGGAGGGGCCGCCAGCGTGTGGGAAGCAAAGACACTTGATAGCTACTGTTTCACAGCACGTTTGAAACTTTGACTCACCTGGTTAGCGATTTGAGGACCTGCAGAAAAGAGACGACGGACTGACAGCCTTGAGTGAGAATACAAAACAAGCAATCATTGAGAGAAATTAACTTCGAAGTGAAAGCCTTGCAATCCTCATATAAAACCTAAATTAAGCCAAGTATGATTTCCCAAGCATGCAGATGTGTCTCTAATGTACAGACATCTGATACACTTGGCACCTTCACTTAGGGACTGTCTGTCAATTTGGACAGGCATCAGGATTGGGCAAAGGTGTTTGTTGTGACCAAAAAGTCAAAAACACGTTTGTGCCTTTGATAGGATTGTGTGAGAATGGGCTCTTTACCCACGAGGTATTCTTGCAAATGCCACAACTCCAGGCTAACCCCGAGAGAAACATGACAAACCACACAAACATCAGCTGAGGAACATCGTGCAAAATACCTGACCGGTCTTCTAACCAAGGCTGTGAAAGCTGAGGAGCTCTCCTACCCAGAAGGAAAAATCTGGGTGCCAACTTC
Organism: Microtus pennsylvanicus; assembly: GCF_037038515.1. NCBI lineage: Eukaryota > Metazoa > Chordata > Mammalia > Rodentia > Cricetidae > Microtus > Microtus pennsylvanicus. The sequence goes on from NC_134596.1 coordinate 13,493,519, forward strand.
GGTTAGGAAAAATTCATTAAGAAAAGAAATCAATCAGCTAGCAAGAGTAAATGTGTTGTTTCAGCTCAGTTTCTGTGTTCCAGAGGACTGTTGAATTAAACAAAACAAAACAACAACAAAAACTCCAATTGTTTTTGCAGTCCTGGGTCTAATCCTAAGCATATTTTTAAAAACCAAAAACATGGATTTTTTATTTTAAAAACTATGTATTTTATTGTTTGTATGTACTTTAGAAAACAGTCTCTCCCCGTGTAGCCCAGGCTAATCTCAAACTCATGATCCTCCTGCCTCCACACTCTGAGTATCTGGGATTCCAGCTGTGTGCGGTCACACATGGGTCCATACTGTGCCTTTTATACTGTGCCTTTTCACACAGTGGAAATCTAATAGTCACTGGTTTTGTATTTCCTCACTGTCCACCAGCCACTGCTGGTTGAGATTGCTTTACTTGTAGTGGTAAAAGGCAGACACTTAGTCTTGCTTTGGTAAATCTACTTTGCTTAACAGATAATTTTTGAAACTCTTATGCTATGGACTATTATAGATCCTGAAGCTACAACCATTTTCAAATCTATCCGCCCCCATAAAATAAAGTAAAACCAACTCTGCGTAATCTTTTACTGTGTCTACTTAATGACCCACAGAGCACCCGCCATCAATAACTGAAATAGAAGATGAAAGAAAGAGAGGTGATACATAAAGGCCAAGTTCTTAGGTTGAGGCAGATGAAGCCTTATGGTTTCTTATAGTATAAGAACTATGTTTTTTAAAAGATTATACCTTTATAATTGACAGGTGGTAGCATTTCTAGGAAGTACAAGCTTCTGGGAGGCTGAATTCTAATTGTAGTTCTTCCAGAGAGAGGGCTGGGGACCTACTGGCTTGTGGCTTTCACCTGGTAGTTGACGATGACCTTGAACTTCTCATCCTCCTGCCTCCATTTCTCTCTCTCTTTTTTTTTTTTTTTTTTTTTTTGGTTTTTCGAGACAGGGTTTCTCTGTGGTTTTGGAGCCTGTCCTGGAACTAGCTCTTGTAGACCAGGCTGGTCTCGAACTCACAGATATCCGCCTGCCTCTGCCTCCCGAGTGCTGGGATTAAAGGCGTTCGCCACCACTGCCCGGCCTGCCTCCATTTCTCAAATGCTAGGATAACAAGTGTGGACCCACTGTGCCCTGTTTATGATGTGTTTGGGGGATCAAACTCGAGATTTTCTGCATGCTAGGCAAGCTCTCTGTCAGCTGAGCTATATTCCTTGGCTGCCCCAAATGTCCGGAGCTGGAGCCCCATGGAAGAGGGGTTGCCTGTGAAGGACTAGGTAACTTGTAGATAGGAAGGCAAGTGTGGTTTCAATCTTTGGTAGCCTTTTGGTGCTGTGGAAATAGCTGAGATAAACAACTTAAAAAGAGGCGAGGTTCATCTGAACTCATAGCTTTAGAGGTGTCTGTTTGTTGCATTGGGCCCGTGGCAGCATAGCGTATTATGGGTGTTGGAATATACTGACTGAAGTCTGTATACCTTGGGGCTACTGGGAAGCAGAGAGGAAGAAGAGTCCCACAGTCTCTCTGATAATCCAGCTTCCTTTCACTAAGCCCTCCTTTTTAAAGGTTTCATTTTCTCCCAGTTCTACCATGAGCTAGTACCCAAAACTATTAGCATATGGTCCTTCGGTGGACGTTTAAGGTCCAAACCATAAGACTATGTAGATAGCAACCAGACATTCTCCAAAAATATTATTTCAGAATGTTAATGAGCATTGTAAAGGGACTACGCACAGGAAACCCCAAGTATGTTCAAGGAGATTTGAGGCATGGGGGAGGGTCCTGGGGGTGGTAAGACAGAAAGGGAGAAATTTACACATAGTATGGGGTTCATTGGTCTTGGAAACGTGGGCAAGTGTTGACATCAGCGCAATGGTAGAGAGGCTCTTGCCAGCATCGTTCTGTCTGGAGAAATCGTCTCTGAATTGAGGTGGTCTTGAATGTTGAAAATGAGCTGTATTGATTGAGTGTGGTGGTGCACGCTGTAATCCTATTAGTCAGGAGATTGAATCAGTGGGATTATTGGAAGCCAGCCTGGGCTATGTAGTTCAAGGCTGGACTGGACTGTGTAGCAAGACCTATCTCATAAAGCCAGATACGTAAGTGATTTGGAAAAGAAGAGAAGCCATATCACTCAAGTTTGTGAAAAGGAATCTCTAGTAGGACTCGAGAAAGTACTTACCTCAAGCCAGTGGGCATGAGTCAGCTCCAGATCTGTTTGAGTCTGATAAGAACACATTCTTGGTATCCATAACTTTCATGGCAATAACCAGTTAGAGGAAGGGCAGAGGCTGGTTGTCACTGAGAGGCTGGGCAGGAAGAATGATGATAAAGAGGGGCCAGGGCTGCCTGGAGCAAGCTCAGAAAAGACGGCTACTAAGAACTGGCCGAGGGTGTTTCATAATTAGTTACTCACATCTGTGCAGGATGTTGGAGAGCAGCCACAACTGATTGATCTTAAAATAAATAAATAAAAATAAATAAATAAATACTTTTCCTTTTAGAAAATCAAGACCGCCATACACTTCTACCTTTGACTCACAAGAATAACTGCCAATGGGGACATGTAAAACAAGTATTGGCTGAACATTAGAGAATTTAAAACCCTTGTGTATTGCTAGTGGGGATGTAAAATGAAGCAGCTGCTTAAATATAGAATTACAATTTGATCCAGCAGTTCTGCTTCTTGGATTATGCAAAAAAAAAAGACCTCAGGTATTCTAGATCCAGACTTGAGCAGATGGCAAAGCGTGATCTTTTTAAGACTGAGTATCATTCAGCCTTTGAGAAGAAGGAAAACTTGTCACATTACAGCATAGATGGATTTTTGAGGACATTCTGTGTAGTGAAATAAACTTACCCTAAAAGGATACTACCATGTGATATCCCCAGAGCCATCCAAACTTATGGACAGATGGAAAGTAATACCAATGGTTACCCCTAGAATAAAGTCAGAGCTTTAATGGGGAATAATGTTTTACAGGCCCATAGTGTACCAGGATTTTTCTATCCCGCCAGCCAGCTCCCAAATAGCCACCCAAAAACTTCTTATTAATTATGAAAGCTTGGCCAATAGCTTAGGTTTGTCCCTAACTAGCTCTTGTCATTTAAATTAACCTGTATCTATTCGTTTATTTTCTGCCTTGTGGCCTAGTTACCTTTACTCTGCGATGCCCAAGCTGCTTTCCTGGTTCCTCCTTGTCTGGCTGGCAACTCTGTGTTCTTCCCAGCATTCTCTCTGCCCCACTCCTCCCAAATCCTGCATAGCTATTGGCCATTTAGCTTTTTATTAAACTAGTATAATAACGTATCTTCACACAGTGTAAAGGAATATTTCACAACAATAGAGCTGAAGATTTCTAGGTCAGTAGCATTTTAGAGATGAGTTATTACTATTATTATTATTTTGGGTTGTTTTGAGACAGGGTTTCTCTGTGTAGCACTGGAGGTCCTGAGTTACAAGATTGCCCCTAGGTAGCTCACAAAGTCTCCTCCCAAGATGGGAGAAGGACATTGAGGGACTGTCAGGAATATATGATTTAAAACCTGGTCTTCAAATTGAGAGGTGCCAGAGGCAGTAAAGTACTGTCTTGGAGGGGGTTCCTTGTAGCCCCTACTATATCTGTAGATCAGGAAGATATGTTTCCAGGGAAAGATAAGGATCAAGTGAATGGCTTCACTACCTATGACAGATTAGTCTTCTTACCCTGCTTCAAGGATAATTCAAGGTACTTCAGCAGGGATCAGTAGCTAATCGCATTCCCCGGGCACTCTCAGCCCTGTAAGGTGGCCATGATCTTGGGAGTTGGGTCCTTCCTTCTCTGAGACAGCATCAGTCCACTTCCAATGTTAGACTTCCTGGTTCTTACATGTTGAAGACTCAAGAGGAGGAGGTAGCAGTTGGTGCTCTTAGAAGCCCAATGTCCTGAATCCCACCCCTCTCTCTCTGGAAATCTCTGAGGCTTATGTGGGTCTTATGGATAGGTCTGACCAGACCAATGCCTTCAAGGGCAAGTGTAATTATCTGTTCCTTTTGGTCTTCCTCTAGACCTTGACTGTTAAACTTGAAGAGCCGTGTCCAACAGCTAACTGTGAGGGCTGTGTGGTTGCATCTCCAGATTCTGAGGCGTTCCTTAAAGTCTGGTGCTAGTGGCTAATAAAATGTTGACCCCCGCAAGAGCGTCTGCTGTGGAGAATGTAGGGTCCATGTTGCTGAATTCCTGAGAGTCTCAGCCTGTTAGGAAAAAGGGCAAGCTTTTCTTCCTTCCTACAAGTATCTTCTCTGATGTTGTCATAGTTATTCAATTTCTCCTTCCTGCAGCGAGGTTTTCCTGTCATCCACCTCTACCTATGATTCCCTGATGAGGATTTAGAACCCCAGCTCGTGGTTTCCTGATCTGGGAGGTGGTCATTAGAACTTTACTAAATACATTGCGTGCCTTGTTAAAGTATCCTCGAGGATTCTCTGTTTTCCTGCCGCGATATAGCAAGTCAGCAGGCATCAGTGGAAGTCTTTCCATCTAAGTTTAGGAGGTAAAGGTCCAGAAATAAGTTGTAAACTCGGGTGTTCCTCAGAAATGCTCCCCAGTTTCTTGTGTTGGAGATTTGCGCTTGAAAAGGAACTCAAACTGTCCCCACTAGTTTTGGCACCTCACTTTGTATGGCTTGTGTCCTTTTCGCTGGTAATTTGGAATAAATGGGAGACTATGGAGGCAGGGGCGGGCCTCTATGGAATGGGGGAAGATATTTCACCGAATCCCATTGCCTGTTGTTTGTTTATTTTGAGACAGGGTCTCTGTGTATCCTCTGGTGTTCTTTTTGAAAAACAAGGTTTGGACACCAACAGGGATGGTCTTTTGCATTAAAAAAAGCCCCCTTTCCTGGTAGAGAACCGCAAGGAGCTGAACTACAACCCGTCAGACCTTTTCCCTTAATTCCCACAGAATAAGTTTGGCAGCAGAATGTTGTTGTAGTCTAGACTTGTATCCTTTGGCTGGGTTTCCCCATCACCAAGCTTGTTTTGAGGCCTGGGGTGTTCCAGTAAAATGTTAGCTTCTTTTCATGTATGTTCTCAGGATCAAACTTCCTTTGTTTATTGAAGATGTGTTGTAATGTCCAAGGGAAATGAAGGCAGATTTCCCATAAGGATCCTGAGGCGGGAGAGACAAGTACCAGAGCTTCTGACATGGGAAAGCCATGTTCCCTTTGTTTCCTCCAGTCCTCAAGGAGATCCCATGGGTAAGAGCATTCTCTTTCCTGTCCCTTGAACCCGGGCATCTCTGGGTGAGTGTGACCATATGTGCTGTGCAGTTAGAAACACCAGGTTTAATCTCCAGTCCTTCCGGGTTTACTTTTTTTGCCTTGGTTAAGGGTTGAAGCAGTTGTTTACGTTGTTTCTCTCTCTTGGGATTAAGTCGTGAATGTCTCTGTACTGAGGTTCTTTTACCTGGGTGGAATGCTCGCCCACTCGAGTTTGTAGATGGCTAGGTGGAGAGAAGCAGCTTGCTTGCATGCACGACTAAGGCTTTTGCTTTTAGATGGCCATTTGATGCCAGTGAGCAGAATTCCTTAGACTTCCCCCCTAAGGTGATGTCTTATTACCTGGGAAATTATATCCATATCCTAATGTGAATGGACAGGAGAAATGTAGCCTATGACAGAGCAGAAGTAAGTAAAGCCTGGTGATAGGAAAGTGGGGAGCAAGGTCTTTTAGGAGTCACCGGGTAGTGTCAGCATGTGAAGCAGGCAGGTGCGGGGAACCTACAGATGCCAGGGTTGAGTTGCCCCTCCCCAGTGTGGGGTCAGGAGTAGGTCCTGGAGAATTATCTCCAGGGGAGGGTGCAGATGAGAATGGCTGGCCCTGAGTCCTGTATAAGTCTGACATTCCCTGCCATTCCAGTGGCCTCCAGGAAGCAGGAAGGAGGAAAGAGTGGGGGTGAACAGGTGAACACTAGTGGTATAAGAGAAAGTTTGGGGCTGTGGCATTACTCAAAGGACCCTGTAGCATTGGGAGACCATGAGTCGCCATGTGCCCGCCGCTTATCAACACTGTACTCATGAAAGTGCTGCCACCATGTCTGGTCATGTGACCATCACCGTCTCTGTTGGCCATATGACCAGCTAGATGCCTATGGGTGATTGGCAGGTCCATGTGTGCATAAGTCCTTGGGAAGGTATCTTCTAACTTCTGTAAATTTACCAGTGTACCCTCCCACATAACCACTTACCAGTTTAATCTGAGAAAATGCTTCCATCAGATTGACCTGTAAGTAAGTCTGTATAACATTTTCTTAATTAATGATTGATGTAGAATGGCCCATCCCACTGTGGAGTGCCATCCCTGGGCAAGTGGTCCTTAGTTGTATAAGGAAGCAGGCTGAGTAAGCCATAAAGAGCAGCTCAGTAGTCACTCTTCTTTCTTGGCGTCTACTTCAGTTCCTGCCTCCAGATTCCTGCTTGAGTTTCTGCTCTGTTGTTTCTCCATGATGAACTGTGATTGGGAAATGTAAGCCAAATAAGCTTTCCTCTATACATTGGTGTTGGTGATGGTCTCTATCATAGCATTAGGGACCAAACTTGGGCACCGTAGAAGCAAAAGGTGAGAAAAGCGTCTTTGAGTCTGGATTCCCCAGACTCTAATCAGATGCTCTTTGGCACTTTTCCATCATCTCCAAGTGGTTGAAGAAGGAGAGAATAGTGCTGTGGTAGGTACTTCGGCTAAGGAAGAGAACATTGAGAGCCTTTCCTGCTTCCTCCCAGCTGCCCAGTTGTCAGGGGTTACAGGCTCAGAGCACATCTGCTGAAGCCACCAGGTTCTTGAGTCTGCAAACAGTGATTTGGACAAAGACACACAGAATGGGAAAAGAGATAGTTCCTTAGATGGTAGAAACAAACGAACTTGGAAATGAGGCAGAGCTAGCTGGGCCCAGGTATAGGTTCCAGAAGAGATCAAGATTGGGACCTTGTTATCATTATGGGTCATTTATGTATTATGCGGGCATGCATGCGGCTTCCTTCCTTCCTTCCTTCCTTCCTTCCTTCGTTCCTTCCTTCCTTCCTTCTTTTCTTTTTTTCTGAGACAGGGTTTCTCCCTGTTGTGGAACTCACCGAGATCCACCTGCCTCTGCCTCCTGAGTGCTGGGATTACCAGTTTACACTACTACCACCCAGCCGTATTGTGCTTTCTTTCCGATGATGTGGTTTTCTTACATATGTATCCAGTGTTCAGGAAAGCTTCCAGTTTCCCCTTCATATTGGCTTCTTTCATGTGTTCATCCCGGTGCCTCTGGGATCTGTCCCTCTACCCTGTTATAGGTCTTGTTAACTCACAGAATTCCTGCTGTGGGTGGTCCTTGCTGGTAGCTGCCCTGCTACTTGATATCACCAAATTCCTTTCAAGAAACAACTTAGTGGAGAGTTTATTTCATAAGCCTTGCAGCGTAAGAAGGAATCCAGTCCATCCTGTCACAGAAGACAAGCTTACAGGTGCATGAGGCAACGTGTGGCTGCCCTCAGGAAGCAGAGGACCAGGCTTTTAAACTGTAAGACACATTCATAGTGACAAACGTCCTCCAGCAAGGCTCCACTTCCTAATGTTGCACATCTTTCCAACAGCACCAGAAGCTGGGACAAGTGTCCAAACACATGCTTTTTGGGGGGATATTTTTATATTCAAACACAGCATCCCATCCTTGGCCGTCTCGTAATTCAAGATTCGTTCGCTCCAATTTGAGAAGTCCCTGTGATGACTCATGGGCTCAATGTACATTCATTGTGAGCCTGAAGGGCTGAGTTAAATCAGTGCAGCTTATGGTGAGGGAAGAGAACTGACTTCCAGAAATTGTCTGCTGATCTCTCTTTCTACAGACACACACATGCATGCACGCACACACACACACACATGCATACTCATGCATGTGCACACACTCATGCATACACGCATGCATTCACGCACACCCGAAAGTGCACACACACGTATGCACACACACACACACGCATGCACACATACATACTCATGCATGTGCATACAACTCATGCACGCATGCATGCATTCACATACACATGTGAGTGCACACACACACACATGCACACACACACACGCATGCATGCACATATTTTCCCCTTGTTCTTGAGGAAGGCTAACTTTTGCTTAACTGCCAGAATTTGGGGAAATGGAGAAATGGAGTTTCCTCTGTACCTGACAATCACCTTAAGGTCTGAGGAAAAAAAAATAACCCCACTCATAGCAATAATAAACACAATTTTAAAAGTAGAAGTCCCCATGAGGCAGGAGAAGAGGGTGGAAAGTCCCAAGAATATTTGTATTTTAGGTAGTGATGTATTTCGCCAAAGAGAACCAATGTATGAGCAAGTTGTTTGTCTTTGGGGTCAGCCTCTGTTGGTTGAGAAAAACAAAACAAAGCACCCAACCACAACTTCCCTCCATTTAGCAACTTCTCACCCTTTGGTAAAGATTACTTAGGAAGTAAATAAGCAAGATAATAGTCATTCTTTTTTTTTTTACTTATTTTTATTTAGTTTTTATGTGAAAGATTCTATTTTAAGTGTCATTGTAAATATCTTACTGAATGACATATACTGCTTTTTAAAAAGATTTAAGCAAATTTTTAGTCACATACACACACACACACACGTTTCTCTGTGTGTGTTGGGGGCATAAGTACAGGTGTCTTCAGAGACTGGAACAATGTTGGATTTCCTGAAGCTGAAGCTACGGACAGGTTATCAGATGCCTGGGGTAGGTGCTTAGAAATTGAACTTGGATTCTCTGCAAGAACATTAAATGCCTTTCATTTCTGAGCCATCTCTCCAGCACCCGTATTTACTTTATAGTCTATAAACCTGCGTCCAAAGGCCAGGGAGATGCCTCAGAGGGTAGGAATGCTTGATGTGCAATTATCGAGGCTCTTGAGTTCACTTCCTAGCACCCGTGTAGGAATCCAGGAACGGCTTCATGAGTATCTGTAACCCCAGAGCATGGACAGGTGAATTGCTGGGACTTGCTGACCACCAGCCTAACAAAAAATTGAAGTCTAGGTTTTGGGAGAGACGCTCTTTCAAGGAAATAAGGCAATAGGGCAATAGAGTGGGGTTCTCTGGCCTAAACATGTGCACAGGTGTGCAAACCCCTACAGAAGTGTGTATACACCACACACACACTAGTAAACCTACTTTTCTAATGTTCTTCTCATTTTCTTTATAGGTACTTCCTACTTAACGGACATTGTGTGGTGGGCCGGCACGATTGCAAGTAAGTGGTTTATATAGTGCAGATTCTCGTCTTTTTATTTATTTATTTCTAAAATCAGTCGTTTACCTGGATAGGGCCGGAAGGGACAAGAGAGTATGACTTTGAAGGTCATCCCGTACCTCCCACTCAGATTCACTCCTTCCTGTTGTCCTTCCCTTTGGTGAGAGAGAGTAGATGGGAAAGTGTGGAACAGATGACCTGGGAGGAGGAGGCAGAGGCTCCGGCTGCCCGCTACATCAGTATCGCTGGGCATGGAGAAACTAAAGCGGTTTCTCCTTCCTCTGTAGCAGAGCTGGTGCGTTTGCTGCTGTGCATGTTCAGCCTGTCTTCCTCTGTGAGCACAGTTGATTTAACAGTGAAGTTCCTTGATGCAGAGGACAGGTCAAAGATCACGTGCTATAATTTAAAATAAATAAACTATAATTTTTTTAAAAAAATGTGATTTACCATATATATTGTCTTTTAAGCTGAGACTGAGTCTGCTCATTGGGGAACCCCCTCTTAAGCCCTGTGTAAGGGGAGCACCTGGGAGTCCTGTATAAGCCAGCTCCAGCCAGCTCTGGCCAGCTCCTCACACTGAAGGAGGTCTGAGGTCACTGGAAGGCAGCTGGAAAGATCTGCACAACTTGTGGAGGAAAGATTGGTCACTGGATGTTAAGTTACAGGGGAAAGCATTAAGGTTCCTCAGTGTGCTACTGTATTGTGTGTCTCTAGGTATGAGATGACTGTGTATATCACAAAAATAGTAGAACACAGTTTGAGTGTTGGTACCATAAAGCAATGAAGAACGTTTGAGTGGGTAGTTACGTTTAACATGATTGAAATAGTACACAACACACGTATGTGCCCAGGCTTTACATGGTGCCCCGTGTACTACATTTTGGCTAAAAACAAGTAAATTGAGAATGTAGAAGTAAAAAGTATTTTAAGATAGAACTTAAACGATGGAAATATATTCAGTATTTTATTTGTTACTGTGGTAAGGCTGGGGCCGTTTTCATAGAGATGAGGCTACTCCCCAGACCAGTTCAGAAGTCCTGCCATTGGGATTTGTGAACATGTAGATTTGCTTTCTCAGAAAGGATGCAAAGTAAGTTGTTTCAGAACAGAGTCTTGCAAAATCTTGATCATGGTAAGGAAGCGTGGTAATGGCAAACGGTATCCTTGTGATTCTCTTGACAGTGGCTGTTGGCCAGATTGGGAACTTCCTAGCTTACACTGCGGTCCCTACAGTCCTGGTGACTCCCTTGGGTGCCCTTGGAGTACCATTTGGGTGAGAACTGACATTCTCTTTTGATTGTTAATATTCAACTTACATAAGAAAAAGCCTTTTGTTATAAATGTTTCTGTTAAAAAATAAAGTTGTTGATGAAAATAGGTCTTTTGTACTCAAGAGTTCATATTTTCACTTTAATTCTTTAAATGTATTTCTCTTTTTTTGTTGTTTCATTTTGTTTGGTTTGGGTTTTTTTCGAGACAGGGTTTCTTTATGTAGACTTGCCTGCCCTGGGACTTGCTCTGTAGACCAGACTGGCCTCAAACTCACAGAGATCCCCTTGCCTCTGCCTCTGGAGTAATGGGATCAAAGGCAAGGACCACCATACCCAACATTCTTTAAATGTATTTCTATGTAAAGAACTCCCTTTATTTTATTTCAAATTCTGGTTTATTCATGGTTGTCAATGAATCTGATGTTGTTTACTCTCCTGGACTTTGTTCTGGAAAATGTCTTAGAACCTAGAATCTTCCTCAATCCATGCATGTTGTTCTGCTTAGAATCTCACTCATGAGCACAGTGGAGGAAGTCACACCAGGATGCAGGAAGTGCTCAAGATCGGAGGATGTGGGATTCCCCTCTGTACACCACTGGTTAATAAAGAAGCTGCTTCGGGCCTCTAACAGGGCATAATAGAGCAAGGCAGGAATTCCAGGTAGAGATAGAGGAGAAAAGTGGGCAGAGTCAGGGAGACGCCATGTAGCCACTGGAGGAGACAGATGCTGGAAGCTTGCCAGTAGACCACGACCTTGTGGTGATGCACAGATTAATAGAGATGGGTTGATTTAAGATGTAAAAGTTAACTAAAAATATGCATAAGCTAATAGGCCAAGCAGTGTTGTAATTCATATAGTTTCTGAGTGATTATTTCGGGTCTGGGTGGCCAGGAAATAAACAAGCAGTCTCCGCCTACAGAATGGCCCATCAATGTGAGACAACTACATCCACATAAAACTTGAGAGTTTGGGGGGCTGGAGAGATGGCTCAGAGGTTAAGAGCATTGCCTGCTCTTCTAAAGGTCCTGAGTTCAATTCCCAGCAACCACATGGTGGCTCACAACCATCTGTAATGAGGCCTGGTGCCCTCTTCTGGCCTGCAGTCATACACACAGAATATTGTATACAAAATAAATAAATAAATATTTAAAAAAAACTTGAGAGTTTGGGAAGGAATTCTAGACACAAAATAAACAGAGTTCTTGGTAGCCACAAATATTTTTCCAGATGGGCTCGTGGCAAACAGGGGCACCATGGCTCCTTTAAGAGAGGCACACTAAAAACTGCATGGCTTCTATAAATGGTTTCCTGGTTCACCAGCACAATGGCTCTGGCCCTTTCAGGAGGTCCAGCTATGGAGCATTTAAATGGGGTTAATAAGTCCTGGTCAGAAAAGAATTATGCAATAAAGACAAATTCAGATGGAAAAGACCTTTACGTGGGTCACAGTGTTGGATAAATGTGCATAGGCTTGAGAGAGTGAAAAAGAAGAATGGACAGTTTAAAAAAGGAAGTAAATGATTTAAAAAAAATAAAACAAAGTCTTTAAAGAGACAGAGTATAGAAAATCATAGATTAAAGAGGTAAAAAAAATAAGTCACGTAAAGATAGAATATACAGAGAGTCTCGATTATGTATACTATTGTGCTTTCTTTGAATTTTTTGACTGATCTAAGTACAGAGAGACATTTCATTGTATGGGCTGCTAAGCCAAACCAGCATGTATGTATGGAGCCTGACCCATGGCGGTTTCGAGATTGAGATGGGACTGAACTTCACAGTGAGCCCTCAACTCACATCAAATAAAGACTACAATAATCAAAACTTATTGCTGGGTCAAGGAGAGGTGTGCAAATCAATGAAATAGGATTGGGATTGCAGGGATCCACTCATGTTCAGTTGGCTTCTTGCCAGGAATACTGAGCTACTAGTATACGAAAGAATAGGTTTTCTGCAGGATGGCATTCAAGGGCTGGGGCTGGAGCTCTTGTGTCCACCTTCACCAATGGTACTCAGTGTTGTCCTAAGCACATACAAAGTCCTAAATTTGATCCCCAGCTCTGCCAGAGTGAAGAAACAAAGCAGATGGTGCCAACAAACGGGATACCAGCATGCAAATATTTAAAATCGTTGCCTCTGCCTCACCACACAAAAAGTAACCCAAAATACGTCAGAGAGCTAAAACTGGCAAACTCTTAGAAGAAAACAGTTTAAATCACTGTGATTCTTTAAATCGGGGAATAGGGTATTTAAGTATGATTCCAAAAATCACACAAAGGAAAAATAAACCAGATACCAAAATTGAAACCTCTGCTTCAGAGACATGGAAGTAGGAAGGAGACATGTTTGGGATGTCCAGGATGAGTGGCAGGATGGAGTAGGGGTGGGGCATAATCAAGATACATTGTATCTTGTATGAAACTGATAAAGAATACATTTTAAATAAGCAGTGAGCCCTCAAGATGGCTCAGCCCGTAAAAACAAACCTGATCTTTACTGCCATCAGGTTTGGCAGCAAGCCTGATGGATGACCTAAGTTCAGTCCTGGGTACAGGAAGAGAACAGATGCCTGTGAGTTGGCCTTTGACCTCCAGATGCATACTGTTAGAATACATGCCCACACACGTGTCCACACACAAACATACCCACCAAATAAATGTTTCAAAACCATGTTTCGCAGGTTTAACAAGCAAGAAAATTCAGAATAGAAGAGAAATGTTTCAAATTATGTGTATGATAAGAAACTCGTACTTTGGTATACGAAATTCTTACAGCTCATTAATAACCAAGTAGCTATTGCATTCTGGTCTTTTGTGGTATGATAGGCGGTGATCTGGCCTTGTGGCGCAGGCTCATTGTCCTGCTGCTCTTGTTCATGGTAGTCCCTTTCAGCCACGGCACGGTCTGACAGATGTCCCAGGCAAACCTGGGTCTGTTTTTTTTTCCTGTGACCCTCCCCCTTCTCTCATTCCTGATTCTTAGGGCAGCAACATTGACCCCGATCTTAATTACTTTTCTATTGCTGCGATAAAACACTTTGATCAAGGCAATTTATAAAACTGGGTCCTTCGCTTACCTGTGACCTGCTCCCTACCTCCTCCCAGTGCGGAGAGGTGCCTTGTTCCAGCCACTTAGTCCCTTATTCCTCTGCAGTCCCATTCTCCCCCAAAGACAATACTTAAGTTCTAACCATCTGGTGTTTATATTTTTCTGGGTTTTGTTCTTAAATATTTTTAATTAATTTTTGGTTGGGACTCAGAGTAATGGGTTTCATTATGACCCTTTCACACATACCTGCCACTGGACTTTGTTCTTTTATCTACCACATACTACGCTGTCTAGGCCACCCTGCCCTTGCTGGGTCTCTCGTTTCCCCCAGATAGCCCTCTCTTCTGTTTTTGTCACGTCTATTCTGTTACTTTCTTGTATTCCCATTCACATTAGACCTCCTCCTTCCCTCTCTGATGACACTGGGCGTGCTGGGATGCCTAGCTCTTGACAGGTGTTTACGATCTGAACTGCCTGAGTGTAGTGGTTCATACTTAGGACTTGGGAGGCTGAGGCGGGAGGACTGCCATGAGTTCCAGGCCAACCTGGGCTGCACAGTGAGATTCCATCGCACTGTCTTCTTTACCCTAAAAATTACAAATGATAATATACATTGAATACGTCTAGGTACGTCTCTTCCTGTTAAGTTTCTGCTGTCACTTCCTTTCAGCGAGGATAAGGGATGTTTCTCCTGCCTCTTCATGAGCTTTGTAGTCTTTGCTTCGGTGGTGATTTTGTCTGGGGCCTTATTTCAAAGAAAATAACCCAGTACATCCGTGAACCTCTTGCACCCTGTTCCTGAATGTTCATGTCTAAATGTCTCCACCATAGATAACAGCAATATAGAAATTGCCTAATGCAAGCCCGGTATTCTCAATTCAGGTTTTATACTGACATAAAAGGGAAATAAGAGACAAAACATGTTGATGTTTATGAATTTATATATTATTTTTATCTAAAAAATGTAGTACTATATTTTTTAAGTTTTGAGTACTAGTGAAAAATAACCACTATATTCTGTCTATCATGCTTTGGTTACTGTTAGTATTTTTGCATTTTTCTTTGGTTTCTGTGTATGTGTGTTGTTTGCTTTTATAAATAAAAAAAGGGATATTTTTAGTTTTTGGCCAATCATAAAACTTTCTTTTATCTGCAAGGTAATTAAGACATTATACATTAATATGAGTTAAGATATTATAAACTACGTATTGCTATGCATGAAAATGATACAAAAACCCAATTAAGTTGAAATAAAACTTCAATAAATTTCTGATGGGAAATTAGTTCTTCTATTTGTAGAAACTAAATGCCGGGCTGGGTGTACACGTTGCTCAGTGTTAAAGCATGTTCAGGGCCCTGTATTAGATTCTCAGTGCCAAAATACAAATAAAGACATTAAAAAACCTTAATGGAAATAAAATACATCTAGAAATAAAATACAAGTCTTCTAGATAAAGTACCTTTAATTGGCAGAAACAAGTCATAGAGTTTGTTTTAAACTGTAATGATTTCTTTTATTTAATTGAAGGTCCATTTTAGCTTCTTATCTTCTGAAGGAAAAACTCAACATCTTGGGCAAATTGGGGTGTCTGCTGAGCTGTGCGGGTTCTGTCGTGCTGATTATCCATTCCCCGAAGTCTGAAAGCGTGACAACTCAGGCCGAGTTGGAGGAGAAGCTGACCAATCCAGGTAACTCCTAGCCGCATGGCCTGTCTATTTCCCTGAGGAATCCAGACAGCTCAGGATCCTACTCCATCCCGACACCTCCTGGCAGGGTTTGTCGCCACAGATCTTGGCTGGTGGTCTCTGTTTTGTGTGTGCACATCAGCTGGCCATGAGTACAAGCCCACCCAGTTTTCAGAGGTACTCTAAACTTGGCTGGATTCCCTAGAGTGTTCATAATGACGATAGCTAAGGCTTTATTTCCCTGTTGTGTTAGTTATCTTTGTATGGCTGCAACAAAACACCGTTACCAATGCAGTTTATAAAGCAAAGCATTTAACTGTGCTTATGGTTTCAGGGGCTAAGAATCTGTGGTGGGGGAGTAAAGGAATGTTGGCCAGAACAGCTGAGAGCTCACGTCTTGATTCACAAGCCGGAGGCTGAGAAAGCTAACTGGGAATGCCTTGAGTCTTTTGAAACCTCAATGCCTGCCCTCAGGGACACACCTCCTCCAGCAAGGCCACACCTCTTCATCCTTCCCAAACAGTTCCATCAACTGGGGATCAAGTCTTGGGAGGGAGGTCATTCTCATTCAAGCTACCACATCTGCAAACATTTCACATTTTAATTTTGACTTACTCTCATCAAATTCAAAGTAGGTATATACTCTTTATGAAGAGTATAAAGGCATTAAAAAACAGACCATTCTGTGGAGTAGGCAAGAGTGCCTAACGGGTTCCTATGATTAACAAAGGAAAATATTCATAGGTTACTTCTCCACCCCTGTGTTAGGAGTTGAACCCTGGCCTGTGCAGGCTAAATAAGCATTGTACTGCTGAGCCATATTTCCAGTCCATTTTGATGAGTGTGAATGATTCCCTTATGTTGAGATCCCAACTTACTTATGCATTTGTAATTCATTTATGTGTAATTATGGCTATCGTTTTTATTATTATGTATGTAGATGCCCTTGGAGGCCAGAGGTATCAGCCCCTACGAGGACTCCAGGCACACTTAGTTGTACGCGTCTCCATTTGGGTACTGAGACAAAATTGGTGTGAAATTTTAACTGCTGGTCCATCTCTCCAGTCCTATGTATAAGTAGATATCATGAAAATATTAAGAAAATATAAAATGGTGTGGTCTGGCTACTTTCTTAGGGAATAGCTTTTCTTTCTTTCCCCCTTTTTTCTTCTTTGTTTTGTTTCTTTCTTCACTTCGTCCCCCTCTTCCTGTTCCTCTTCTTTTTCCTAGTCAGGGTCACAGTATGCAGCCTTGGCTAGCCTGGTGCTTGTGATGTAGCCCAGGGTAGTCCCACACTTGAGGCGGTCCTCCCCACTTGACTGTTGAGATGACAGGCATAGGACCCACATCCAGCTATGTTTTGTTGTTGACTTTAAGATGTTTTGATATGTTTATTTTTTGAGGATGTCTTATATGTATACACAATGCAATTCGATGGGCCGGAAGGATGGCTCAGAGGCTAAACGCCCTTGTTGCTCTCCCAGCAGAGTGAGGTATGATTCTTCCCAGCACCGACATGGTAGCTCACAGCCATTTGTAACTCAGTTCCTGGGGTCTGATGCCCTCTTCTGACTTCCTCAGGCACCAGGCCTGTAAGCAAGCAGTACACAGACATACAAGCAGGTAAAACACTTGTACACATGAAAAAAAATCTAAAACAAAACTCGGTACTTCGATAACATCTACCTTCATTCCCTTCTCTCCAGCCCCTCCCATATCTCTTCACGCTCTCAACTGTGTGCACCTTCTTTTAACCTACAGAATCCACTCAGTGCTGACGGTATTTGTGTGGCCTGGCTCCTTCCCTCCCTCCCTCTGTTTCTAAAGGCACAAACAACACAATTAATTTTTGCCCCAGAGGAAGTTTAAACCAGCACTTTATTATATTTCCAAACTCCCTGATATATGATGCCTAGGGCTGGAGAGATGGTTCAGAGGTTGGGAGCACCGGCTACTCCTCTAGAGGACCCAGGTTCAATTCCCATGGCGGCTCACAACTGTCTGCAACTCCTGTTCCAGGGGACCTGACACCCTCACACAGATACACATGCAGGCAAAAACAAAACAAAACAAAACAGTGCACATAAAAGTAAATAATTTTTTTAAAAATTTATTTATTTATTAAGGATTTCTGCCTCCTCCCCACAACCGCCTCCCATTTCCCTCCCCCTCCCCCGATCAAGTCACCCTTCCTCATCTGCTCGAAGAGCAATCAGGGTTCCCTGACCTGTGGGAAGCCCAAGGACCGCCCACCTCTATCCAGGTCTCCTAAGGTGAGCATCCAAACTGCCTAGGCTCCCCCAAAGCCAGTACGTGCAGTAGGATCAAAAACCCAATTGAGAAATGAAACCTCAGAGAAAATGTCCTGTAAAGATATTTATAGAGAGAATAGTAGGCTGGGGTGTGTATTTCACTGCTGGAATGGCAAGACCCTGGGCAAGATTCAGAGCACCACAGCAAGGAAAGGGGATTCTTGAGCGTGCGATAATGTGCGCGTTCTCTGTGCTGGCAGCTTCATTCCAGAAAGCAAAAGCTTGCGCCCTGGAGAGAAAACATATGCACTTGCTTAATGGGCAAAGGACAGATTTTAGAGGCAAAATATGGCTAGATAGTATATCCATGATGTAAGTTTCATGAGGTTGAGTTACAGAAGAGAAAATATGTAAACTAGTCCCTAGAAATAAGACAGCGGTGAAACACAGATCGAAAAGTCCCAAATCCGTGGGCATCTGAGCAATGAGAAAGGCAGGTTGAGCACAGGAAAATAAAGAGGTTTTCCTGCAGATGAATCCTGTATGCTAACACACAGCTCCTGAGGCGGCTGTCCAAGTACTCATGTGGTTGCTGTTCGTTTCCCTCCTCCCCCCAAATAGCTATGCTGCCTTTTCTGTTCTCACGGCTGCCTGTGGTGAGACCTGATTTTGCTAACCTCCACTGCCCTTGCTTTCAGTTCCTGCTGCCTCACCCTTCTCGATTCCAGAGACCCTTCTGTCATCTGGTTTTGTCCCTTCCAGCTTCAAGGCCCTTAGTGTCTACCCCTCGCATGAGATCACATTCACACTGTGCTGCGGATCCCGCGCCTGCTCACTTGCGCTCAGGCCCCTTCGGGTTTCTCCTCACACCCCCAAGCCTGTCCCACACTCAGGCAGTACTTTGTGCTTACATGTGCCAGTCCCTTCGCCCTCCACTGCCACTTTCCCAGATTCTAGGTGAGGCTCTCGGACAGCTTTTAACCATTCTTCCGTTGACTCTTTCCTGAGTCTGCCTCCAGTGCGGGGCTGAATAGTTCTCTTTTCTCGCTCCTGAGGGCCTGAGCTCCCTCTGCCTCGTTGCTTGCATGCATGCCTGCAGTGAATGGTTTGCATTTCCAGCAGTGGTTTCTGGATCTGTGAAGTCCCGCTGTGAAAGACAGCCTTGTACATGGGACTTCAGAGTAGTCAATAGATGATATAATTAATATAATATAATAAAATAATAAATATAGCAGGATTCTACCTTCCAAGGTTAGCGCTCAAGTACAGCTATAGCAAAAGGCATATTGAAGTTGGCAGAACCACCCAAAATGTGAGGGTTGGATAGATGTGGTAGCTGTAGATCTAAGCTGCTAGGAGATGTCATGTTCGTGACTTACTTAGAACCGATGCCATCGGTGTGAGCACTATCGGTGGTGTGACCCTCTGAAATGGAGGCTTGCTCTTGAAGTCCCAGCCACAGAAAGAACAATCATCTCAGCCCACGTAGAACTTGTATGTGCGAATATTTTAATGTGTATGAAAAATGTACAAGGACTACTTGGTTCTATTTCTAGTTCGGATCATCGTAACTAGATTTCTTATATAGAAGTCCGAGGAGACATTCAGAAGTTGTGAAGGATAGAGAATAACTTAGGGTTGTGTGTGCTCTTCATACCCCACTCACAGCCATTGCACGTGTGCCTGAAAGCAGTGGCCTCAGCCTTCCTAACGCTGTGACCCTGGAATATAGTTCCTCATGGAGTGGTGACCCCAACCATAAAATTATTATCTTTGCTATTTCATAATTGTAATTTTGCTATCGTTGTGAATCTTATATAAATATCTGTGTTTTCCGATGGTCTTAGGCAGCCCTTATGGAAGGGTTCAACCCTTTCGAAGGGATTGAGAATCACTGCCCTAAAGGTTGCATGGGCTTAGACCCGGCACACTAAGATTATTCTCACTTTAGCGTATGTCCTCTGTCATGCCCTTGGCGTCATCTGTCCGGTAGGTTTCCTACAGTTGACTTGGAAGGAAGAACTCCTCCCATGGCTGGTTGCTGCGGTGGCATGCACCTCCAATCTTAGCCATACACATGCTGAGGTTGGGGGTATCCTTTGAGCTTAGGTGTTCCAGACCAGTCAGAATGACAAGCTAAGTCCCGGTCTGTAAGAAAACATAAAGTCCATCATGTGACCGGCTTTGTTTTAAACCTGTTTTTGTGGTTTGTTGATGATACTGACAGAGTAGGTCTTATAGACATCAATCGTTAAGAGCAGGATTTCACATGTTTATTGGGAGCCCCGGAGGGCTTCTTATCAATGGAGTTGATCACAATTTCTTCAGCTGCTCCAGACTTGGAGACCTGGGGGTAGCTCTTTTCATTAGAACACCCCTCCATCCATCTGGAGGGTGGTGGGTAGCTATGGCCTGGTTGGATAGGGTGATGCAAAGGCAGAATTAGAATGAGGTCTTTAAATGGAAAAGGACACAAGGCAAAGATTCCTTGGCACAGGCGTCCCTGAAAAAGACAACAGCTCTTCTGGCCTAATGTCATCCTTGTGGCTACAGTGGCTTGCACCTACACATTGCTTTTTACTGTGCTGAGGGTCAAACCCAGGGCCTTGAGGATGTTAGATGATTGCTCTACCACTGAGCCACATTCCCGGTTCCTCTGACTGTGTGCGTGATGAGCAATGCTGAGAAGAGCTTTTGTGGAATGGTCCTAGTGGATATACCGAACAGGCTGGAGCTGTGGGGTGCTTGCCTAATCTCTCTCCCCCGACAGAAGGGGTGGCTTGGTAAGGGATCAGAAGCTGTCTCAGCTCTGCCATCTGAGAGGGTGGTGTCTGGCCGGCCGGCTCCCCTGGTCACGGTGTCCCGTCTGTTTTGCAGTGTTTGTGGGTTACCTGTGCATTGTGCTGCTCATGCTGCTGCTGCTGATCTTCTGGATCGCGCCTGCCCACGGGCCCACCAACATCATGGTGTACATCAGCATCTGCTCCCTGCTGGGGAGCTTCACCGTGCCTTCCACCAAGGGCATTGGGCTGGCGGCCCAAGACATCTTGCACAACAACCCATCCAGCCAGAGGGCCCTCTGCCTGTGCCTTGTGCTCCTGGCTGTCCTGGGCTGCAGCATCATCGTCCAGTTCAGGTACATCAACAAGGCCCTGGAGTGCTTCGACTCCTCTGTGTTCGGGGCCATCTACTACGTCGTGTTTACCACGCTGGTCCTGCTGGCTTCGGCCATCCTCTTCCGGGAGTGGAGCAATGTGGGCCTGGTGGACTTCTTGGGCATGGCTTGTGGATTTACAACTGTCTCCGTGGGAATTGTCCTTATACAAGTGTTCAAAGAATTCAATTTCAACCTTGGGGAGATGAACAAATCCAATATGAAAACAGACTAAGATGCAGCCACGGGTTGGGGGTGTGAAGAACAGGCGTCGGAGGGGGTCTGTGGTTTGGACTAGATGTCCAGAAGAAAGGACTCTCAGAGTGAGTTGCCTGTGCACTAACGGTCTAGTGAACGAACACTGGGGAGCCTTGCTTCGCACCAAGGTGGGGTCCAGACCTCTCCCGCACCAAGCTCCCAATGGATGTCTGGGTGTAAACTCCCTCTGATGAGACAAATCCTGTTTTCATTTCCATTAACCTAGAAGCTTTCCTAATTACTTGTTTAAAAACATTTTAACATAATTTAACCAGATAATAAGGGTGAGGTCTTTCTAGTTAGTCCTCGTAGGGGAGCAGACATTCTTACCTAAAACCTTGGGAAAGGAAGAAACTTGTGAAACCTGGCCGTCTACAGTCAGCGTGACTGACTTTGTCTTTGTGTTAAGCATGTATAGCATTCAGGTAGTTTACTCAAATTAAGAGGTGTATGAATTGAGTTGTTTCCAGTCCTTTAACAACCTGACTCTCCGACATGGTCCCCAAGATAGTAGTGAGGCAGAGAGAGAGGATTTCATGAGGGAATGCAGGGTTCCGTTGGCAGGGTGACTTTCCAATTGCTCAAAACGATATTAGTGCCTTTATCATTTGAATAACTTAATTTAACTTTTGCTGTGTATATGTTATGTGTTCTAATTATAGATAATGTAAAGCAGTTAGAAAAAGCATTATCTTCAGTGGGAGATAATGAAAACTACAGACACAGAAAAAGATTGCAAAGTGACCCATTTCTCTATCATTGTCCAATTAAGGACAACGGATAAAGTTCAGAGAGAGTTTTTATTTACATTTAACCTATGTTCCTTGGATCCATTATGAAAACTACCTGCTTTCTGTTTCAGGAGGCGTTGTGGCCATTCAGAAGAAATAAACTATTAAACTTGACAGTCAGGTGGTTAAATTAGAGAGTGTCTGTCAAGTACATCCCACAGGAGTTTAGTAAAAGTACCTCCAGACAGGAACAGGTATCAGGACTGCTTCTACAAAGGGTAATGCGTACATCCTTTCGAAGGGGCTTTCTAGCAAAGGTGAGAACAATTTCGCCTTCTTGTTGTTTGACATGGTAGAACCTCTTCAAGTTCTTACCAGACATCTTATTAAACATTCTGACTATATGCAAGACCCTGGGTTTGATACCCCGCATCAGAAACAAGCAACAAAACAACACAACCTTCTTACATGGAAAATAACTGTTAATCATGCAGTGGTTTAGATTAGAAATCATTTTTCCATCCATAGTAGACTTCCCCGTGCATTACATTGGAGCAAGGTACAAAGAGATACAATATAGCATTATATTATGATGCTTTATATTCCACATGCTTTGTTTTATATTAATGGAATGTGCCAAGTTTAAAAATGGGGATGGATAAAGTAAATTAGCTGAGGTAGAACATGAGTTTTAAGAATACCCAACTGAACTTCTCACTAAGACAAAAATGTGCTTTTCCATATCAAAAGGGCATTTCTAAAGTAAAGACCCAGAGATTAGTTCACTAAACTCTAGAAGAAAAAGAGTAAATAAAATACTAGTTTAACATAAAGGAATCTGGTTGTCTGGCTCATTTGTCAGATTCAATGAATTGAAAGTATGAATGATGACCTGGGTATATTAGTCATTGATTGTGAAGAACAGCAGCAAAATGATTTGAACAGTTGACAACCTTGTGTGAAGAAGAAGTAGTTAGTAAATGTTCAAGTTCATTCTTCTTTTGTAAAAGCTCTTGAATTTTTTTTAAATCATCAGTATTAAGAAATATAAACCTTAATTTATTGAATTGGAAAGTGTTATATAGCAGGATCGATATAATTTTAATATTAAGGTAATAATATAGCTATACTAGTATAAGGAAGACCTTGTTTGTTTTGCTGCTTCCTGTGGAGCTTAGTTTAAATGCATCTGTTGATGTACCTGATATTTTTAATCCGCGATTATATGCCATGAATATCCAAAGGTATTTTGTGTGCCAATCAAAATTTCATAGCACTAATCGTTCTCCTAAGTTCTAGAACAGGGAGTTCACCCAGGTTTCCATCTAGACAGCAGATTGCTTCAGCAGGATTCCTGCCTTTGTTGTAGAGGAACTCATTGCTTTTCAGGTCTGAGAATAATGTCCTAGTAACCGTCAGGAATCGGGTCCAATTTTTAGATTTAACATAGTGCACATATATGTATACTTACTATTTTATAAATTCAGTTTTCACAATTCACTTGGAAATGCAAAAGAAAGTAAGAATTCCCAAGTAAGACCTTTGGGGGAAAGTCTAGAATGCAAAGGAACCTATTATTGTTTTCTCCAGTAGAAAACACTTTAATTTGTGGGGTTTTATTTCTGATAAAACGTAAGAAAACATGCCAACTGTGTACTTTTTTCAAGTCTTTAAAATCATCAAAGTAAGAACTGTTGGTAGCGATTTAGAGAATTCCTCTTGGAAGACATTGTGGCCATTTCTCTCCTTTTCTACTTGGGCAATGCCTTTGTTCATAAATGTCTTTACATTTGAAAAGGTTGTTTTCTGTTTTAAGTATTGATCAAGTGTAGGGTCAGGGAGGCATTCCTGCTGGAACCCAGATGCAGGACGCCATCTGGAGCATCCTTCCGGTCTGCACAAAGGCTGTGTCTGTGGAGGTTCTTGAGGAGGAAGGCATAACTGCCCACACTGGGACCTCTGGAGAAGAACTGTTTTCCAGTGTCCTAGCTATCACTAAGACTATCGTTACAATTGTTGCTGTTAGAATCTCAGTAAAATCTATTTGGCCACTGTGTGTTCAACAGTAGGGTCCTATTTCTGCTGTTTATGCCATTTTGCTCTGCTTTATTTTATTATTTCCGGCTCATCACAGAAATAATATATTGATGTTTTCCTTCATTAACTTTCATGTGTTTTCTTATTTCTTTTTGTGGTATTAGGAAGTTGGATCCTGGGCATTGTGTGTGCTAGGCAAGAGTTTGACCTTGGAGCTACACCCTAACCTGCTCAGGTCTACTTTAGATAGACCCGTAATCAAACGTGCAGAGACAGAGCCTCTTCCTTTGTCCCCACAGCTCAGCTGCTGGTAAATGCTGTGTTGGACTTTTCGAAACTGGTCTCCAGGCGTCTGTCAAGTACTCAGATGCAGGGCTTTTTTTTTTTTTTTTTTTTTTGGTTTTTTGAAACAGAGTTTCTCTGTGGCTTTGGAGCCTGTCCTGGAACTAGCTCTGTAGACCAGGCTGGTCTCGAACTCACAGAGATCCACCTGCCTCTGCCTCCCGAGTGCTGGGATTAAAGGCATGCGCCACCATCGCCCGGCGGATGCAGGGCTTTTTAGATGTGGAAAAACAGATGGTTTGTGGAAACAAGTATGGATGAGCATAGGCTACTGCCCTGCTGTACAATTTGCTTTCTCTTTACCCCTTAAAAGGGGTCATTTCGTGTATCCCAGGCTGGGCTTGAACTCCCAATCGTATTTCCTCAACCTCAGGGCTGGGATTACAGGCATATGTCATTACACTGGGCCTCCTGAGTATTATAATTTTTGTTGGCAGTGATGCTTTTACTCTACACTGATCTAGCAGAGCGGAGTTCCTCTCTGACGCCGACTTGGTCTTGGTCAGTATTCTCGTGACCTTTAGAAAGACCTCATGACTGTATGAATGAAGTCTGAGGAAGTATTCTCAGTGTGTCTGATACCAAGGAGCTTGTTCATCTGTTAAACAGGACGGGGGAGAATCTTGGTGTTAAGCATTCTCAGGGACCAAAGCTGTAGTATTAATTCCTTAGCGTAGACTTTCTAAGGACATAGCCACGTTTTTCCTTGGTTTTACTTACTCATGGCTAGATTCTGTTGAGCTGACAAAAGCCACTTGGCACACCAATCCCATTACAAGCCAGTTTACCACACGGCAGGTCTAAACTTTTTGTATTTCTCCTTGACACATGGCAGTTGTTACTGGTGAATTTTAAGAATCTGTTATTTAGTGATTTTTCACATCTGTCAAGATTCATATCATATATTATTAAGAATTATAGGGATGGTAATGAGCATTTGATCCAATATCACTACTCATTTTTGTCAAACACATTTTTCTTATGTTATCAAATGCAACAGAAGAATATTTTTTAAAAGTAATAGCTGTTGCATCAAAAGATATCTACTTACAAAATTGAAAATTCTGTAGAAAAAGATGACCATGTAAATAAACATCTAATTCAAATGTACCCAAAGTAATTTAAAAGTATAGTCATAGGCCATGGATTCAGGGAGGATTTATTTACTCATTTTTAAAGATTTATTTTTATTTCATGGTTGTGTGGGCATTTTCCTATATGTATGTGCAACACCTGCATGCAGTACTGGCTGAGGCCAGAAGAGGGAGCTAATACTGCTTGTTCATCACCACAGTGGCTCTAGGAACCCAACCTAAGTCCTCTGCAAAAACAGCAAATGGTCTTAAGCACTAAGCCATCTCTCCAGAGGACTTATTTTTTTCTTTTCCCAATATTCTCCCGATTTGTGAAAATAGGTGTGAGTTTTTTTTAACCTTCCTGTGCCTCAGTTTTTCTACCTCGAATGTTGAGGGCAGGTTCTTCAGGTTGATGGATTTTGAACTGCGAGTGTGTTCTGGTGTACTCTGGAAATGGTTGGTAGAAGCACGATGCTGAGAACTGCTCTGGAACATGTGTGACGAAACTCAGCTTGCGGACTTTGGAGCCTGCTCGCGAAGCCAGAAGCACATAGAGCCTTGAGCGCCAAACTGCTAAAGGGAACGCTGGGTATTAAGTTTGCGTGATTCGGTAAGACTTCGTCTTGTTGTACAGTGAGGAAATAAAACATGGACTTCAAAAAGAAAACCACTGAGAGATCAAATGATGACAGCGTGACGGTTCCTTTGTGTTCTACTTTGGTTTCTGTGCTGCATGTGTGCCCCATCGATTCTGTTGCCTTGAGTTTGACATGAGAAACATTGACCTTCCTGCTTCTACACACCTTAGCCCTGATGCCGAATTGTCTGATGCCAGGAAAATGCCAGGAGCTCCCCAAACACTAATGCCAAAGAGTCTCCTTGAAGAATTCAGATTTCCCTTGTTAGAAGACCTTGTATTTCGCTCCAACGGTGTTTGTGCACCTCACAAAAATTTGAAGCTGTGGCTCTTTAGTTATGTTCCTTGTTTCCTTTTTAAGAGGATAATTTTTATTTCATCATGAAATTAATATAATGAGAGAAAGAAACGGAGATCAAAAAGAACATCAAATGTTGGTTGCATAAAGGGTTTTTTTCCCCCCACATAAACGTAGTAGGGGAAAATGCTTCCAGTTAGTTCACGTCTATAATAATCAGTGTCTAAGACTTGCGTATATTTTGCTTCATAGAAGTAGTCATAGCATGTTATAATTGCCTTATGTAATAAAAAGGCTACTAAGTTTTCCAATAATATTTATTATCCTGTATATGTTTTAAAATAAAGTGACATTTCTAGCTGAGTATGTGTTGGCTTTTCCCACTGCCTGGATTCTTACGTCCTTTCGGGTACTACGTCATCCCACTGTGTCACCGTTCTGTTTCATTCATGTGTAAGCTGGGCATGGTGGTGCACACCTTTCCTCTCAGCTTCCAGGAGGCAGAGACCTTCAGATCTCTGAGTTCAAGGCCAGCCTGGTCTCCACAATGAGTCCCAGGACAGCCACGGCTACATTAAAGAGCCCTTGTCTTCAAAGAAAATTATGTGTGTGCGTGTGCCCAAGTATAATTTTGTGTATCATATGCATGCAGTGCCCCAGGACACTAGAAGGTGTCATTGGTTCTCCTGCAACTGAAGCTTGAGGCAGCTGTGAACTGTTTGATGTGGGTGCTGAGAATCGAATCCTGAGTGTCTTGCAAGAGCGGCAAGTGCCCTCAGCCTGAGCTATTGCTCCATCTCACAACACATCACATGTTTACTGGATAAACGTACAGCACAACCACACCAATGTATGGTTAAGCAGAAGGTTTCTGTTGTAGATGTGGGGAGAGAACAGCCAGAGACATCCGGGAGAGTCTAGAGCAGAGAGAGAAAGTAGACTGAACATGGCCAGCTGATTAGACCTGGCCATAGAGATGGAGGTGGGGGGAGAGCGAGAGAGGGAGACAGAGAGGACCAAGAGAAGACCCAGAAAGAGGGGGGGAAAGTGCTTAGCCAAAATAGCAGGTCATGGGCTGGAGAGACGGCTCAGTGGTTAAGAGCATTGCCTGCTCTTCCAAAGGTCCTGAGTTCAATTCCCAGCAACCACATGGTGGCTCACAACCATCTGTAAAGAGGTCTGGCACCCTCTTCTGGCCTGCAGACATGTACACAGACAGAATATTGTATACATAATAAATAAATAAATAAATATTTTTTTAAAAAGTTCAAAATAGCAGGTCATAAAGGAGAAAGGAGTAGTTGGGGAGAAGGGAGCTCCTGAGCTGGAGAAGGGGAGAAAAGCTGGGTACTTGTGATACTGAGGGAGCCTGGAGGCCTGCCTGCACTTTGGCATGTTAATAGACACCATAGGTGGTCGTAGGTTCCTCTGCCAGGGGTCAGGGAAATGGCTCTTTTGGTAGAGAAGAACCAGCAAGTTCCTGAGAAATGCTGACTTTTGTCTAACCACCAGAATTTGGGAACCAGGAATTTCCTTTGCACCTGACATTAGTTCATTTGTGGATCTGTTAAGGGGGTGGAATTGCTACTTTTCTGTCACTGTGCACATGTTCAGCTACAGGGTCCTTCAGAGGACATTTCTCATTCAAACCACCACATTTGGCCTCTGGACCCCATGAGCTCATAGCCGTCTCGTGATGCAAAATGTATGTAGTCCAACTTGAAAAGTCCCCATAGTCTTTAAACAATTTAAACAACATTCAAAAGTCCAAAGTCTCTTCTGAGACTCAAGGCATCCTCTTAATTATAACTCAAATAAAAATAAAAAACAATATTACTATTGGAAAAACTATTACAAAAAGTACATGGCAGATGGGTAGGGGTATGGATGAGGGGGGTCAGCTCTCCTGTCCTGAGGGCCAGCTCAGGTGAGATACATGCCTGAGATGAGGGATGAGGCCATCCCTACCAAGTTAGGGGGGTGTAAATGGAGGTTTCTCTGTCCTGCACCATCTCACAGCTGCTTCTAAATAATCTCTCAGAGGCTTATGTTAATATTATTAATACTTAATTGACCAATAGCTCAGGCTTATTACTAGCTAACTCTTACATTTAAATTAACCTATATTTTTATCTATGTTTTGCCATGTGGCTCAAGGCTTTTTTACCTCATTTTCTACATGTTCTGCTTGTTCAGCAGCTGCCTGGCATCTCTCTTGACCCCACCCCTTCTCATCTGAGTTCTCAATTTGATCCTGCCTGGCTGTTGGCCAAACAGCCTTTATTATTAGCCAATGAGAGAAATACATATTCACAGTTTACAAAAAGATCATCCCACAGCAGGGGGAAGTTCTCCCCTGAGAGGAAGGTTCAGCTCTCCTGTTGCAATATTCAGCAATGGGCAGTGCCAGCTACCTCAGGGCCAGTGAAAGGCAGGGCATAGGCTATGGACATCGTCACAGACTCCAGCTGCAGCAGGACCATGGACCTTACCAACAGCTTGGGCACAGAGGTCACCATGGGCTGGTAGCAGTTCAAGCCACCCAGATCAGTATGACCCTGGCAGCAGCATAGCCCTCGGACACCAATATGTTCTCATGTTGTGGAATATTAGTTGAAGATGTGTTATATTCATTTATGCTGCAGAATATTTTTTAATAGCATAAAGATGTGTTGCATTCTTTTTTTAAAATATTTATTATGTATACAGTATTCTGTCTGTGTGCCTGAAGGCCAGAAGAGGGTGCCAGATCTCTTTACAGATGGTTGTGAGCCACCATGTGGTTGCTGGGAATTGAACTCAGGACCTTTGGAAGAGCAGGCAATGCTCTTAACCACTGAGCCATCTCTCCAGCCCCGTGTTGCATTCTTTTATGTTGCATTTGTTTAACACTGTGAAGCTGTGTTACTTTGCCTTCCTAAAACACGTGATTGGTCTAAGAAAGTGCTGAACAGCCAATACCTAGGCAGAAGAGGGGTATTATATTTGGGAAGCGGTCTGTGCCCATGCAATGAAGGCTGCTTCCCACTTTCTCTTCTATCAGGTTCAGTGTGGTTGGATTTATATTGAGGTCTTGAGTTTTGTGCATGGGGATAGACATGGATCTATTTTCATTCTTCTACATGTTGACATCTAGTTATGCCTGTTAGGAATATTTCCTTAATATTAGCTTCCTACTGACGCAAAAATTCCCAATCAAGCCAACTCAAAACAAGCCAAATTAAAAAATATCCAGGTTTAATGGGAGATCTGCTCTCTCGGGTGGCCTCCAAGAGGGAACCGGGAAGCTGCGGAAAGGAAGACCACGGGAGGAAGAAAGACCACGTGTTCCTCTTTTGGGAGATCACTTAAGTACCCTGGGGAGTGGTCTTGACCCCACCCCCAGGAAGGGGTAAGGACCTGGCCAGCTGAGATTTGGAGTCCAGACCAGGCCTGGGGCCTATGCTCCCAACTCGACAATGCCAGCACCATTTGTTGAAGAGGTTTTCTTTTTTCCATAGTATATTTTTAGATTCTTTGTCAAAAATCGGGTGTTCATAGGTGTGTGGATTAATATCTAGGTCTTCAATTCGATTCCATTGGTCAATCTCTCTGTTTTTATGCCAGTACCAAGCTGTTTTCATTACTGTAGATCTATAATAGAGCTTGAAGTCAGGGATGTTGATGCCTCTGGAAGTTCCTTTATTGTACAGGATTGTTTTGGCTATCTTGGGTTTTTTGTTTTTCCATATGAAGTTGATTATTGTTCTTTCAATGTTGGTGAAGAATTGTATTGGGATTTTTATGGGGATTGCATTGAATATATAGATTGCTTTTGGTAGGATTACCATTTTTATTATATTGATCTTACCTATCCAAGAGCCTAGGAGATCTTTCCATTTTCTGGTGTCTTCTTCAATTTCTTTCTTCAAAGACTTAAAGTTCTTGTTGAACAGGTCTTTCACTTCTTTGGTTAGTGCTACCCCAAGATATTTTATGTTATTTGTGGCTATTATGAAGGGTGATGTTTCTCTGATTTCTATATCATTTGTATATAGGAGTGTTACTAATTTTTTTGAGTTGATCTTGTATCCTGCTACATTACTGAAGGTATTTATCAGATGTAGGGTTTCCCTAGTTGAGTTTTTGGGGGTCACTTTTGTATACTATTATATCATCTGCAAATAATGAAAGTTTGACTTCTTTCTTTCCAATTTGAATCACCTTGATCTTCTTTTGTTGTCTTATTATTCTAGTCAGAACTTCAAGAACTATGTTTAATAGACATGGAGAGAGTGGATAGCTTTGTCTTATTCCTGATTTTAGTGGAATCGCTTTGAGTTTCTCTCCATTTAATATAATGTGGCTGTTGGCTTGCTGAATATTGCCTTTATTATGTGTAGGTGTGTTCCTTCTATCCCTGATCTCTCTAAGACCTTTATCATAAAGGGGTTTGGATTTTTGTCAAAGGCTTTTTCAGCATCTAATGAGATGATCATATTGTTTATTTTCTTTCAGTTTATTTATATGGTGTATTACATTGATAGATTTTCGCATGTTAAACCATCCCTGTATCTCTGGGATGAAGTCGACTTGATCATGGTGGATGATTTTTTTAAATGTGTTTTTGGATTCAGTTTGCCTGTGTTTTATTGAGTATTTTTGCATAAATGTTCATGAGAGGGATTGGTCTGTAATTCTCTTTATCCCTTGAGTCTTTGTGTGGTTTGAGTATCAGGGCAATTGTAGCCAGATAGGGGAATTGGAGCAGCCTACCTGCTGGAAACTCTCCAGCTGGTTGGCTAGAGAAGCAGAGGCAGCTATGGGAGGGGCCCAGTGTTCTGCCCCAACATGGAGTGCCTAGAGAGTGGGGTGTCCCGCTGGGTGCCTGGTCACTCACTTCTTGGTTCTCTCTGTGTAGTAGTAGGCTGTGTTTTCCATTAAACTCTGTTTTACTATCAAACAGAATTTTTTTTTGGTGCCTCTTACATACATAATTTCTTTTACCAGTGTGTTTCACCTCCAACCTGCTATTTACTTAAAGAGGAAAAGAAACATTTATTCACCTCAGATAAAGAGGGTGCAGGCAGACCAAAGAAAGAGTTCAACAAGTTTTTGTTGGGGACATTTCCATAACCCCCAAATCACAATCTCTTACACACGAAGCTATTTTACATGGCTGTAACTCCAGAGCTGAATAAACACAAACCTATGTTCAGAGCACTACTCAGTGTTAAGAGCATTAAAAGAAACAAACAGATTTTTCCTTGAGCAGGGGTTCTGTTGCTCACGGAAAGCACTGTTCGGCTTTGGGGAGGACGGTTTGTTTTGATGCAGTGTGGCACATAGAATGGCTTTAAAATGCAGTTACCCTGACCAGGATTTGGACAAGTCCAACGATGTACACACCTGTAGACTATTATTAAATATTTTTTTTCGGTGGTACCTGGTATTGAACACAGGGCGTTGCATACGATGGGCAAGAAGTCTACCATTGAACTACATGGTCGATATATTATTTTGAACCTTGCACGCTAGTTCCAGAAAGCGCTTTTTAGTGGAAAAGGTGGTAGGAATAGTTAAGAAACAGTTTGAAACTAGGTGAACTCCTGTGATTGCAGAAATCCAAAGTCCAAACAGGAGGATCAGGAGCCCAAAGTTACTTTCAATTACACATTGGGTTTGAGGGCAGCCTAGAATGGGGTCTGGTTCAGTTATAATAAATCTTTGTTGGTATTTCTGACAAGAAAGAAGCGTACCAGGCTTTTTCCTTTGGGCCACCAACCAGCTCCTAAATCATGACACAGACTTAGCTTAGTTCTTTCCTGGCTAGCTCTTTTAACGTTAACCTGTTTTTCTTTATCTACTTTTTGCCTTGAGGCTTATTACCTTGCTTATTTCTGTATATCTTATTTTATTGCTTCTTTATGTCTTGCTGGCTGGCTTCTTGCCCTGGGCATGTCCCCTGTTCTCTCTTCCTTCTTCAACTTTCTTCTTCTTCTTCTTCTTCTTCTTCTTCTTCTTCTTCTTCTTCTTCTTCTTCTTCTTCTTCTTCTTCTTCTTCTTCTTCTTCTCCTCCTCCTCCTCCTCCTCTCTTCTCCTCTTCTTCTTCTTCTTCTCCTCCTCCTCCTCCTCCTTCTTGAACCTTGATTTCTCCTCCTTATTCTCTCTGCCTGCTAGCCCCAACTATTCTTTCTCTGCCTAGCTATTGGCCGTTTGGCTCTTTATTAGAACAATCAGGTGCTTTAGGCAGTTATGGTAAAACAGATGCAACCTATCTTTTCAGACATCCTTACACCATTAAACAAATGCAGCATAAACAAGTATAATACATCTTTGCCCAGTTAAAATAATATTCCCCAACAGAGAGGTTTCCAGCCAAGGACATGAAAAAGGGCTCAGAGTGGAACTGGACGATGTTAATGGACGAGAAGGCAAGTAAGTAACAAAAATACAACCATTCTAAGTAAAAGTGTCATGATGGACCAGAGGTAGGGTGTAATTAAGTTGCCTATACATAACATTGTATCTTTTTTATATTTAGTTAAAATATCTGGGGATCTTGCCATCTTCTCTTCCCCCTAATTCACACACACACACACACACACACACACACACACACACACACACACGCACTCAAGCACACAGGTGCACGCACACTTTGCAATAGTATGACTTTTCTCAACTACCACGGAGTTGGGGGTTTATAGTAACATAGATTGGTTACTATGCTCTGGTTGTATGCTGGAAGGACTACTTCCTCTCAAAGGCTCTGACACTACCCACTCCTTGCCCTTTTCAGATTTTACAGTGTGTCTGCATTCTGTTGTTCTTGCCTCCTTCCTTCCTTGGCACACCACCCGACTCTTGCCATTTTCACCATCCTCTTAGGCCTACTAGAAAGCTTCTGAATCAATTTTCCATTTTAAGATGCTTAACTTTATCTGCATAACATGTTACATCATGGGCTGTGAAAACTGTAACAGGGACATCGCTGAGCAGGCATAATTCTGCCAACCATGTCGCCAAGTGAGCCACTTAGGAAGGGCAACTCCAGCACAGGTGTTGCTTGTGGAAAAGATGATCTCTTTTGTAGCAATATAACCAAGATGTACACAAGAAAACTTGTATCAGCCACACTTAGGGTCCAGTCATGGCGGTCCAGCACTCTGGAGGCAGCGGCAGGCACATCTCTGAGTTCGAGGCCAGCCTAATTTTTTTGTCTTTTTTTTTTTTCTTTCGGAGACTAGGACTTATACAGTAGCCCAGGCTAGTCTTAAACTGTGGAGATAGCCCAGGCTAGTCTTAAACTGTGGAGATAGCCCAGGCTAGTCTTAAACTGTGGAGGTAGCCCAGGCTAGTCTTAAACTCATAGCAATCCTGCTGTCTCTGCCTTATAAGGGCCTAGAAAAACAAGATGTTAAAACTTTAAAAGCATCCCATGATTACTGCCTGAACACTCACAAAATATAAGAATATGGAACATTATGCATTGGAAAAAATGACTTGGGCATTTAAGGAGCCGGCAACATACTAAGTAGGCAAACCCACACACGTACACATACACGTGTACAGACACATGCGCGTAGACACCCAGACCACATTCATACACACGCGCATGCATGCACACACATACACATGCATACACACGCGCGTGCACACACACATACGGGGAGCATGCACACATACACACTCGCACACACGCACGCACGCGCACACACGTGAGCACACACATACACGCGCGCGCACGCGCACACAACACGAGTCCACTGTGTGTGATGCAGACCAGATAATGAATGTGGAAGTAGTTTAAAGATAATCATGATGATAGCTGACAGCTGAGGCAGAGCTGTGTCTGGGATGGTTAGGACAGTGGCAGAAAAAGCGCCAGAAGTCAATTCTTTATTTTGGTTAAATTACAGTGCTGATCCCACACACTCTCGTTCAAATGAACCAACCAGTATTTTCATGATAAAAACTGCCCTTTGGAGGTATCTGCTGGCATCTTTATCAGTCAGTCATTGCTGCCAAATGAGACGTCATTTATTCTTTCTTATACGTCTCAAGGTCAGTGGGGCAGTTTAGCTGCTGCGGACCACCCTGCCCCTGCCTGCAATTGTGAGTTAGCCAGGAGTCAGGGGCGTAGCTCTGTTCCTGATCTTGTCCTACATTGTTCCCTTCTGCCCACCAGTCCGGGCTTCTTATCAAGGTTCATTCTAAGATCTGGCATTTTTCTCCAGGCAACACCAGTCCTGTGCCGAGGCAGAATGAGGGAGAGAGGGATGCAGTCACTGTCAAATGTGTGCACACTCGGAGAGGTGAAGGTTAGAGCCGTTCTTCGTTAATCGACCGGATCAAAGTCCAACTAGCCTATCAGGACTCTCTGCCTTATACTTCATCTCGAAATTACCTGAACAAGGAATTAAGCAAACTAAGTCCTCCTAGCGAGCTCTAAGACCGTCGCGTGAAGGTTGTCAAGTTCACAGCAGAGCAAAAGCTTTTAGGTTAGCTGTTCGGGCTCCCAAAGCGTTAAAATAGCAAACAGGAAAACTACGTTTGTTGTTTCTCTGTTTCAATGAACATACAGTTCATTTTACAAGGATTCCTTCCCCACAACGCCCCGGATTCTTGAGGTCAGTCACAACCGGGAGTAAACAGATTCAAGAGACCTTCACACCTCTAGGCCTCAAAACTGAATTTCTTCCATCTGGAAGCAGCCGAGGAAAGCTTAGGAGTGCGTTTCCTGCGCATCCCGTGGAAAAGAACTCTGGTCTAAGTGTAGCAAAACGGGCTCTTACCAAATCACAAGCTTTACCAAACCACAAACCTTACCCAATCAACCACTCGCTCTTTCCCTGGAAATCTGCCTTCCTGGTCCCGCCCACTTGCGCCCTTTGCGGCCAAACCGACGCACTCAGGCCCAAAGGCCCCACGTGAACGCTCCTAGGAGATCGTATTTTAAATACGATCACACAGGGCTCCGATTTTGATCAAAAGACGTCTCGGAAGACAGAAGTCTAGGGCTCCACCTCGCTGCCCGAGCAGAGCGTAGCACCGGGCCCCGCCAGTCGGTTCCCGCCTCCGCGCGCGTCTGACGTCACTAAGCTGCGTCCCAGGGCTCGGCGGCGGCTGTGGAGCTGGCGGCGGTGCCGCCGAAGGCTGTCCGAGGTAGGCTGCTCTTGGCTCTCCCATGGAGGAGGCGGCGCTCGCTGCGGTTCCGGATGCACGGACTTCCTGCGGGACGACGGCGGAGGCGGTTGCCGTGTGCGCGCCGGAGCGAGCTGCCTGCCTGGGTGTGTGAGCGGGCACCCTGGTCGCCCGCCGGCCTGCGACAGCGCTAAGGTAGCTACTTCCTGTGAGCCAGCTCCGGGGCCGTCTGCGGGCGGAGAGAGGCCCCAGGGCCGACTTTGCTTTTGGCGTGTTGTGAGGTGGATGCAGCTTCCCCAGCGATCCGCAGTGAGGAAGTCCGTGGTGAGTCGGATTGCAGTTTAGTCCGGCGGAAGTCTGGCTGGAGCATGCTCGATAAGTTCTGTTAGGTTAGTTTGATTTGCCTTCAGGAGTTTTTAGAAGGCGGCTTCAGCTTGGTGACATATTGATTATGCTTGTTTTTAATTCCGTAGCACTTAATAGGGTCGATGGACCCTTTTCATGTTACAGAGATGCAATGTTGCGGGTTTATGCCGCTTTTGTTTCTTTTTTTTTTTTGGTTTTTTGAGACAGGGTTTCTCTGTGGCTTTGGAGTTTCGTTTCTTTACTATAATGTCAACAAGACATTTAGGACTACATCTTCTGTTCTGTTTCTTGAGATTCTGTATCGTATGCTCATTTCATACTTTAAAGTTAAAAGAGGAAGTCCGAGAGCAGAGGTCTTTACCTTCCAGTCAGCTGTGTTTTTTATAGTACAAGCTAAATGCAAAGCACATGGAGAGTATTTAGAAATTTTCAGTCCCTTTCATCTACTTTCATATTTTCTTCTTTCCAGGGTGGAACTACTTGGCCATGGTTAAGAACTTTAAATGGGAATAAAGAATAGCATTTCCAGGAAAATGAGAATGAACAGATCATCTCTGCTTTTAAAAAGAAAGACCATATTAAGCTCACATGTAAGTCAAAACTTTAGTTTCTAACAGCGTTGCTAAGTCAGGTTGGAGATAAGGTTCTGTCGCATTCGTTTGGGTTTAAAATTATTAGCCGAGGAACTGAGGAGTTCGCTCCATTGGCAGAGTGCTTATCCGTGATCGCCTTCCTAAAAAGCCCGGCGTCTAGCAGCACACACCTGTCCAGCTAGTCTTGTTGAATCAGTAAGCTCTGGGTCCATTGAGAGGTCCTGTCTGGGAAAATAAGGTGGGGATTGACCAAGGATACTACGTCTTCCACAGATGTGAACCCCTCCCCCCTTACACACACACACACACACACACACACACGCTAGCATGCCCGCAAGAAAAATTAGAGCTAGATGTGACGTTAGAACTACTGAAAGTTTTAGAGGCATTGGATATGGTGGCACAAGTCTAGTTCGAGCACTCAGGAGGCTGGTACAGGGGGATTTAATTTCAAGATGAAAGCCGGCCTGGACTGGGTGGGGAGACTCTTCTGTCTTATTTAAATGAAACAAAAATTCTTTCAAGTTTTAAGATGATATGTAGCAGTCAGGAGTAGTAGACCGCCTCTCCTGAGAGCCTACATTGTGAGATATGCTTTCACTATGGCTGTATGCCATTGCAAGTAGATGCTGTCTTGTAATATTGTGTCAAGTAAGTGTTATTAGGGATAAGAAAAAGAGTTCCACTTGTTTTTGAAGATAAAAGAATAATTCCCACATGACTGAAAAGTACCCTTTCTTTTTCCTATAGGAACTATAGAAACCTTCACCTAAACTCTGAACTATTTTACTGATGTATGTTGTGGTAGAAGAATTTCTCTGCAGAGTGACATAGTGATGATGGGGGGTAATTAAGAGAACTAGGTGAAAGGGTGCAAAGTGACAGGTGTGTGGAATAAGATGCTAACGCGTGGCATGAAAGTTAGAGGTGATAAAGATTGTACTAGGTTTTAAAAGTCCCTGCTTGACAAACCAAAGAGCACTACACACGTCTGTATTGTAGAACTAAGCATATATTTGAGATTGCAATATGCCCAGCTATATATAACATTTTGTATATACTTAATTGTGTTGATCTTGTGTAGATAAATTTGAAGTTAACCCTTGTATAAAGTTCTGTGATTGACTCTAGGTAAGAGTAACTTGTGGTCTGGCAAAATAAATGGATTGCAGGTGTGTTTGATGTCGGACTTATAGGGGCTCTTACACGGTCTGACACCTAAGTTATTCTGTGGTATCCCACCTAACTCTGCTCACGTAGGCTCAACCCTAGTCTCTCTCTTTCCCCAGAGGACAGTGTATCTTCTTTTATGTCAGAGCTTTATTGTATTGCTGGTTTGTTTTTTTCCATCCCTTTCAAGTCTGCTCCTCCAGACCTCCTCCTCAGCCCTTTGGCCCCTTCAGTGTGCTTTATCTTTTCCTCAGTGCAGTGTTTCACCCTGCCCCCGCCTGGGAGGGACCGTTCCTGAAGACAAGAGCTCCGGTCTGTTTTTGTCCTGACTGTACTCCCTGTTCGTAAATTCATTCTGGACTCAGAACAGCTTTGCTTAAGTAAATGTTTTAGGGAAGCCAGTTCTTTTTTGAGAGCCACAGTGAAGGAGGTTACGATCTACAGAAGTCGCATTGATAAAGGTTAGAAGTCCAGAGTGGTACAGTCTGAAGACTAGGGAGTTCTTGGCTTCTGGAATTCAAGCAGTGCTTAGTGCTTGCTTATAGGCGTGCCTTTTGACTGAGCCCTTTGCCATGGAGGCAGGGTGAGTAAACAGAGAAGTAGGTGTAGGTTAGATTGACAGTACCCAGCCTTGGAGAGAACACGAGGCACGTGAAATACAGTATTATTAGGAAGTAAGATATAAGAGTTGATCTGGGACACATGAAGGGTTTTAGTTCCTGGGTTACAGAACTAAGACTGATCAATAGTGGGTGATCATCCGAAGATTTTTATTTTTATTTATGTACTACATCCTAACTCCTAAGTTTTTCTCCTAAGCCAGAGAATAAGATTGGCAAGGATGTTTTCCACCCCGGTAGACAGCACTGTATGGTGTAAACTGGACTAGGGCCAGGAGAAATGGAAGTGCAGAGCAGAGGGCAGGCCTGTCTGTCCTCCAGGTAGGATGCCTGTTTTGTCCACTCTGGATGATGGTGAGGACAGTGACAGCATTGTCAGAGCGGCGGGAGGATAGCGTGGGATAGAGAAGGTCACTGACACCTGGTTTCAGCTGTCAGTTCCCTGCTGTGACTAGGAGACGTCTCCTGGGAACTAAGGATGGAATCTGAATGGAGACCTGGTTCTCCTACCTGCTGTCTCGGCCTCACTCCTGGCCTCATCCAAATATCTCCTCAAGCCCTTGTGGGAATGAAACAGGAAAGATTGCCAAGTTGAAAGCTCTGTCTGTATATAGTTGAGTTGGTGTAATTTTTAAGTTTGCTCATTTTGGTGATGGAGTTTCTCGTCTGTCATTTTGCTTTTTTTATTTTTATTTTTTTTTTGGTTTTTTGAGACAGGGTTTCTCTGTGGTTTTGGAGCCTGTCCTGGAACTAGCTCTTGTAGACCAGGCTGGTCTCGAACTCACACAGATCCGCCTGCCTCTGCCTTCGTCTGTCATTTTGTAAAGGAAGTATCGGTATAGGCTTTTCTTATATATTACAATACATGAGAAATATACCATGCTTCCCACCCCCACTCCTTAAGATACATATTCTCTGTGGTGTAGGTGAATGCAGATTGAATTTGTCAGCTTTCTCAAGGTGTATTTCACTTCGGACATACTTGT
This sequence comes from Microtus pennsylvanicus, assembly GCF_037038515.1. Taxonomy (NCBI): domain Eukaryota; kingdom Metazoa; phylum Chordata; class Mammalia; order Rodentia; family Cricetidae; genus Microtus; species Microtus pennsylvanicus. The sequence goes on from NC_134596.1 coordinate 13,532,480, forward strand.
ATTTAATGGAAGTTTGCATTTTAAGTTTGTAGAATCAGTTGTGAAAATCTTAAGTTTGTTAAAATCTACAGGAAGATGGAAATTACAAGTTTAAAATGTGCTTAAGAATCGAATCTAGCCTGGCGTGATGGTGCATGCCTTTAATCTTAGCCTTTGGGAGGCGGAGGTAGCGTGTGAGGTCAGTACAACTTTCAGTACAGCCTCAGCTACACAGACTTTTTCTCAAATCAAAACAAGATTGGAGCTCACGGGCTAGGTGTGGTGGTGTACTACTTTAATCCCAGCCTTGGGTCCAAGGCCAGCCTGGTTTACAAATCTAGTTCCAGGCCAGCCAGGGCCATACATTGAGGCTTGTTTTCTGGAGAGTGATCCTTGAACATGGGAACCTTTGATCGACGGTTCCTGGGGCTTTTGAACTCGAGTGCCTGGTATATAATAACTGCTCAGTGTATTTGCTCAACCATCTTCCATGTAAATGGTAGTAACAGTTGGGGGCCACTCTGCCTGAGGCCTTCTGAGAAATAGACTTATCATCTTTTGCTTGGAAATCTAGGTGAAGTTAAATTTAGCAAGTTTGCTTTTCCCTTTCTACCCAAGATACACACAGGCTGTTGAGCCTTCCTCAGCCCTGAAATGTACCAGTGTGTACCGTGTGTGTGGGTACACATATGGAGGCTTGAGAACGAAGGTATTGGGTGTTCTGTTCCGTCAATTGCTGTCTCACTGAACCTGTAGCTATGCTGGCAACAAGCAAGCCTGAGCAATCCTATTTCTCAGCCTTCTCCCTCCTGTTTCCAGGACTGGTGTTATAGGAACTGATGAGGCCATACCCAGCTTTCTGAAACATGGGTGTTTGGGATTGAACTTGGGTCCTCATATTTGCTGAGCCTTCTTCCAAGCCTTCTATGTCTTCTTGTTTAGCTCTCTGTAAGCTTGGCCCTGTCTTATAAAAAAATGTGTCTATGGCCTGTGCTCTCAGCTGTGGTTGACCGTCAGTTACAGAGAGTGGGAACAGGGTACTACCAGACCAGGGATTAGCAAAGCCACTCATTTCTTTTGGGGCATCACACCTATGCCCTATTATTAAACCTTAAGTCCAAATGAGATAATTTATTTTGATAGTTCAGTGGCTTGTAGTTGCCTTAGAATTTGAAGACAAGCCTCCCACTCCTCCCGCAACTGGAATGTCCAGAAGCTCACACAAACTGAAAAAGCAACCTTAATTCTAGAAAGCCTGTTGAGTCAAATGCGCTACCACAATGAGTACTTTTGTGGGTAACCACCACAGATATCCAAAATAATTGTCCGTAAGGAACTTAGTGAGTTTGCAGATGAACAGTTTATCTTCTGGGAGCTGAAGACTTGACGGGGTGGTGGAGAGCACTTGTTACTCTTGCAAGGACCCACACTCACAGCCGTCTGTAGCTCCTGTCCCAGGAGACCTGACACCCTCTGCGAGGACGGCAGCAACACACGCGTGTGCTTTCATGTAGGCAAAACACTGAACCAGAAAATAATCCTCTAAACATTTTTTAAAGTCTGTCTTTTAAGACAGAATAGTAATTGAGAATTTTTTTCAACCACGTGTACATGATTGAGTCAACTTGTCCCCAAAACGTTAACTTCATATGTTTGGTTAGTATACAAGAAAAAGTCCAAAGAAAAGGGAAAGTAGATTTTAAACAGCATCATGAAACTCTAAATGTGAAGGAAATTCATATATAAGGAAGGCATAATAAAATAGGAGCAATTAACTTTTGTTGACCTTAGGATAAAATGAATCCCTTTCTAGAATTAAAGTTGCTTTTTCAGTTTGTGTACTTCTGAAAATATACCAGTTGGGGAGTGGGAGGCTTGTCTTCCGATTCTTAGGCAGCCACCAGCCACTGAACTATCAAAATGAATGATCTCATTTGGACTTAAAATGCATACAATAAAAAAGCCTTATTTTAATTATCTCTTCACCGTATTGGTTGCGGGCATTGACCCTGGCACTAGGCATGTAAAGTATTTTCTTAGTTTCCTGTACTCAACCAGAGAAAGAGCACACTGCACAGCATAGCAGAGCCTTGTGGGCGTGATGGTCATGAAGAACTGCCGGAGGCAGACTTCCATTAGAGAGCACCTTGTAGTTCCTGTGGGAGGAGTGGCTGTCTGATTGATAGTACTGAAGCCCACTACATGGCATACACAAAACGGCCCGGTTACTGTGATAAAGACAGTTTAGCGCAGAGTATGTCTGGAGGGGAATTTGTGGCAGTCAGTTCCAGGTTTTCCTACCATAGCAGATGTCAAGGCAGCAAATATTAGTGTGTCTGTTTGTTTTAATTTTTCTTCAGTTTTATGTCATCTTGGTACAAGCGAGAAGAGGGAACCTCAAATGAGAAGATGCCCTGCTAGATTGGTCAGTGTGCAAGCTGGTCGTGCATGTTCTTGAACAGTGGCTGACATGGGAGAACTGGGCTCACTGTGGAATGGAGTCATGCAACCCAGAAAATATGGAGTCTGTTTTGCATTGGCTAACTTCTGGGGCGTGGTTGGTATAGCCAGTGTTCCTCCATTTTCCCTTTCCCAATGGGTCCCAGTTATAAATTGTGTGTACTCCCCTTCTCAATGCTGGGGTTTTGTCTGGTGTGAACTTGAAGTCTGTGTGTGCTGTCAGCCTCTGAGTTCGTGTGAGTATCAGCCTTGTTATGTCTAAAGATGCTGTTTCCTTGGAGTTGTCCATTGCTGCTGACTCCTCTGAGCCTGGGTGGTGACTAAGGGCAGCAGCTGCAGGGTCCTGGGGCAGCTTTCCTGCAAGTCAGTGGTGAGTCACTGAAGAACGTCTTCCTTTTGAGACAGGGTCTCACGATCCCAGGCTAACCTCAAACTTGCAATGATTTTGATCTAAGTACATATTGATTTATGAAATAATGAACCTAATTGTAACTTCTCCATGCAGTAATATACTTTATTTTGTACCCCTCATTCCCTCTTTTGTCTCCTTCACCTTCGCAGTGGTCTTCTCAGCTAATCCCTTCTCCTTTCATGCCGTATTTTTATTGTTACTAACTTTTGTTAGTGTGTGCAGTAACAGGTTTCATTACACATTTTCATATGAGTGTGTTCTACTGGACTCATATTCTTGCTCTCTGTTATTTCTTTAACTATCCCTCCTCCCCCAGTATTCCTCCCCTCGCCTTCATCACACACAAATGCAGATTCCACATATAGGAGAAAATATGATATGTCTTTTTTCTCTTATTACCCTCTTTTGCTCCCTAATCCCTGTCTTCATTTTTTTCTCCAAGTAGTACTCTTTAAAAAAAATTGTCATGCATACATGTGTACATGTATGTGTGTGTGAAATCTTTATTGCACATAAGAGAGCAAACATGAAATATTTGTCTTTTGTAGCACAAATAATAAAAACCCAGAGTCAGATATTGGGGTTCAACCTGAAAAACAAAGCAGCCAAGCCACTAGAGAAGTCTTACCTCCACCAAGGCTGGGTGACTGTAGACTAAGCTGACTAAGCCTCTCTCCTCTCATTTTATATATTCCCTCTAGTGCTGGGATTCAGGGTGTATGACTCCCTAGTACTGGGATTAAAGGTGTGAGCCACCATCAACTGAATTTGTTTTTGCATTGATCTTGTGTAGCCCTGGGTAGCCTTGAACTCAAAGATCTCTCTGACTCTGTCTCCTAAATCCTGGGATTAAAGGTGTGTGTCACCATTGCCTGACCTCTAGCGACTTTAGCTTTGCCTCTGATCTTCAGGCAAGATTAATTTATCAAAATACAAATAATATACCACTATGGTCTTTATGAAACTGCTTTATTTAGCTTAACAATGCATACAGCTCCATCCTTTTCCCTGCAAATGATGTGATTTTGTTCTCTGTGTCCAAGTAGAAGTCCGTGTGTGTATGACACATTTTCTCTGTTTATTTCATAGATGCACTGCTGGTATTTTTTGACTTGTAAACAGTGCTGTAGTAAACATGTATATGAAGATAGTTTTGTGACATTCTGGCAGTTTCTTCAGGGAAAGGCCCATCAATAGTGTAGTTAGATCATATGTACTCTTTAGTTTTGGACGTACTTTCATACAGATACAGATAGGCTGAACTAGTTTACAGTAATATGCTTTCCTACTGCCTGCACCCGCCCCCACACTTGTTTTCTTGATAGCCATTCTGACTGGATTGAAGTGGAAGCTCGGTTCAATTTTGATTTGCATTTTCCTGATGGCTAGGGATGTTGAACTTTTTTTTTTTTTTGTCTATTTATTGGTCGCTTGTACTTATAAACGTGTGGTGTGTACCTGGGGCGTGTGAACGTATTTGTTGGTGCATGTATGGAGATGAGAGGGCGACCTCAGCTGTGAGTCTTCACCTCCCACCTCATTATGAGACGGGAGTGTTGGGTAGTTAGGTGACCATGGTCATTGCATGTCACCCCTGTCTAGCCAGTGTTCACTCTCTGGCTCACTTGGATGTTTTTCAGTTCTCAAGCTTATGGGCTCTCAGTTGGGTTCTGTAGCACAATGCTGGTCTGGATGCTGAGGCTGTTTATTCTATTAACAGCCGCTCCAGAACAGGCAGCTCTATTTGTTGGGATCAGTTAACTTCACTCTCTTCACCTGTATTGATCTTGAAACAGGAAGCATCCTTTGGAGCTGCCGGACAGCTGTGGACTTCCAAGGCCAGTCATTTGCCTGGGAGTTTAGGTGTAAGCCAGGCGTGCAGAATGTGATGGAAACAGTGGAAGCAGATTCCTTTTTAAAAAGTTCTGATAGTGTAGGAACTTCTCTCCATCTTGTCCACACGTCCTGCTTCTTCCCTCCCTGCATGTGTTTCTTTCTGCAGCTGGTGGTTACCGTCAGGTAGAGCATGAGGAAGTTACATTTAAACGTAGGGTGACACGTGTTTGGGCGTATAGAGAGCAGAGCCTTAGCTTGTCTAGCTGTTTCTTTCCTTACCTGTATCTCTTGTGATTAGAGTCTGACAGTCTCTGAACTCCTCACTGGGACTTCATGTTTTCATCTTGAAAGCCCTGGAAGCACTTTGTAGACAACACTGACACCACTGTCTGACCCGTTTCCTCTCCACGCCGTGAGCGTTACCTTAGACTGTAGGGGCAGCTCTGCCTCTGGGACTCGGCAGTGAATCCTACCCTGAGAATCCTGCAACTTTTTAGCATTGAAGGTGTGTTGTGGCGCACGCCTTTAATCCCAGCACTCGGGAGGCAGAGGCAGGCGGATCTCTGTGAGTTCGAGACCAGCCTGGTCTACAAGAGCTAGTTCCAGGACAGGCTCCAAAGCCACAGAGAAACCCTGTCTCAAAAAACCAAAATAAGTAAATAAATAAATAAAATCTTTTATGTAACCAGGTGGTGGTGGCGGTGCAGGAGGCAGAGGTAGACGGATTTCTGTGCATTTGAGACTAGCATGGTCTAAGTTTCTACATGCAAACCTTTATTTTTCAGAAGGCAGATGAAAACTGGGCGTGGTGGCTCACTCATACCTTGTGATCCCAGTATTTGAAATGCTAAGGCAGGAACATTAATGCAGGTGTGAGGATAACCTGGGCTACAGAATAAGAGCCTCCAAAAACAACAAAACGTTAATAAAGTCTAAAAGCATTACAATAAATAAATAAAAATCATATTGGTGGGTTTTATGCACTACTGGGGATCAAATGTAGGGCTTTGTCGCTAAGCCATACCCTCAGCTCCCATATTGGAAATTTTATACTTATTGTGCAAAGTGTGCTGAAGTGTTTCGTTTGGTTGTCTTTGGGGCATATAGGAGTCAGCATGATTATGCTTTCAAGCTGAGTCAGCTGTGATAACTTTGTGTGAATTTCCCTGTGTTGTGACCAGTGGGCTCTATGAGGTGTGCTCTTCACAAGGTTTATTAGTCAGGATCCTCTAAAAGAACATAACTGGTGTGTGTGTGTGTGTGTGTGTGTGTGTGCGTGTGTGTGTGTGTGTGCGTGTGTGTGTAGGTGAGTGTTTTGCCTGTTTATATGTGTACTGCATTGATTGCCTCTGTACCCATGGGAGTCAGAAGAGGGTGTCTGATCTCCTAGAGCTGGAGTTCCTGATTGTTGTGAGCCACCATGTGAGTGCTTGGCACCAATCCTGGGTCCTCTGCAAGAGGACCTGTCAGTTTGAGAGGGAGAATGATATGGAAGGGGCTGGAGGGAAACAGTGGAAGTTCAGAGAAGTGATGCGGTTATATTTTAGCTAAAAATATACTAAGAGAACAAAAAGCACAGCTGGTTCTAGTATCAGAGAAGGAATGCCAGCACCCAGATACACCAACTTGCCAGGAGTGAAGGCAGGCAGCCAAAAGCAGTTTCTTCTTTCATGTCTTTTATCTAGGCTGCCACTTTATGTCACCCATATTGGGGGTGGGACTTCCTGCTTCAGGTAGTCTGACCAAGGAAATAAATCTCTTATAGGAGAGCCTGGAAGGTTGCATTTACTTGATTCTAGATACAGTGAAGTTGACAACCAAGATAAGCCATCACATATATTGATGGCAGGGTACAGAGGAACAAGCAAAGTGTGAGAGACTTTAGGTCCTTATGCAGAACTGGCAACCTAACCTGCTCCGTAATTTTCTCTCCATTTACCGGAGTAGGCCTGGTAGCCATGTTCCACGTCAGTGAGATGAGAAGTATCTCTTTGAAGTGTATAGCAGTCACAATGAACCTCCTCTAGTCTTTCCCCTTTGTTTGGAGTCTACTAACTAGTATGGTAATGCTTATTGTTGCCGTAGTGCTATGTCTGTGTCTGCCTCCCCATTGAAAACTGAAAGTTACTCTTTCTGTTTTGTATGTACATATGTTCTTGTTGCTGGGGAATCAAGCCTAAAGCTTTGTGTGTGTTAGATGTGTGTTTGGACACTGGTTACTTAGCCAGAGAAGCTGCATATGTCTGCTAAATAACATTTGAACAGAGACGCTATGGGGCCCAGTAGGGAGGCACTGGTCTGTAGCCTTGTCTTCTGAGGAGGAATATTTCTACTTCAAGCCCAACCTGGGGTACAGAAATCTGTAAGAAAGTATATTTCCCCCTCTACTTTGTAAGCTTGAGTTTTTACCTTAGTGAAGTTCATGGGTCCGCTCATTTGGAAAGTGAACGAACTGTCTGTTTTAGACCTGTGCTTGTTGTGAAAGCTGTGGAGTGAGTCTCCTGTTCTCTAAAGACCAGAAGTCACATTCTGTGTCCCGGTAGATGTCTTGTGAGAACTGCCCTTCCTCAGCCTGTTTCCAGAGAGGGTAAATAGATTAGCGTATACCTTCTGTATCCATAGAGCTTCCCGTCCCCTGCCCCTCTAGGGTTTCCCTATGTTGCTTAAGCGGGCCTCAAACTCCAATTCCTCCCAAGTCTGCGTCCTGAGTGCTAGAATTATGGGTGTGTATTACCACACCTTGCCCCAAGTTGTTTCTTTTCTTTTTTTTTTTTTTTTGAGACAGGAACTCTGTAGCTTTGGAGCCTGTCTGGCCTCGATCCACCTGCCTCGGCCTCCCAAGTGCTGTAAGGATTAAAGGCAGGCGCCGCCACCACCACCTGGCTCCAAGTGTATTTCTTAACAATGTATGCATGAGAAAAATTTTAATTTCTCTATATGAATTTTTCAATAAGGATGTTTGAAAAGTTGATAAGCATATTGATAACCTAGATTTATGTATTGTTACATTTGATTTTCTTGTTCTTTTCCTAACAGCAGAGTTATATTATGGAATATCAGCTAAGGTTGGAAATCGTTAAAACAATTCAAAGCTAGAGTTTATAAAATTAACCCAAACTTGTTTGTATTACAGTCCAGTCTTTGCCGTAAGAAGAAGAACCATAATTAGGTTAGCCCTGAGTTTGTAATAGTATATGTGTTTCTGGTCATTGGCAGTAAATAAAGATTTTGGTGAGGACAGAAATGAAGCAAACATGTGAATTGTTCGAGGTGCTATGATAATTCTGTGAAAAGTCTCACTTCATCTCGTATCTTTTAGATCTGAAGACTGCACCATCCTGCCTCCAGCACAAGCAGCTTCTCTGTCTCGTGATCAATGTCACTCACAGGAACTTAAGGAGCAAACGAAATGAGCCTGGGGCGTGGAAAATATGACTTTTATATTGGTCTGGGACTGGCTATGACCTCCAGCATCTTCATTGGAGGGAGTTTCATTTTGAAAAAAAAAGGCCTTCTGCGACTTGCCAGAAAGGGCTCCATGAGAGCAGGTAAGTTATGTCCCGAGGCTATCAGAAGTGCATAAACGCTTACACATCCTGGTTCTTTGCATATAGAAGCATGCTTTGTGAGGATATCGGAACATTTGGACTGCTTGATATCAGAATATTTATTAGATAACCAGATGCCAGTTTTGTAATGAGAAGTAAGTTGTCAAAAGTAATTGACTGTTCACTTGTATAGGTGCTGACGATAGGAGAGAACCAGTGCCCAGTTAGTTTCCAGAGTTTAGATTTCATCATGTCTGCACGGCAGGGATAGGGTCTAGGGTAGAACCAGGCTTTTTTGAGAACTGGGGTATTTTATACATGATAGTACAATTTCTGACTTCTGCCTCAGATGTTTTTCTTGGTGATTTCAAATTGCACAGAGGAGAAAATGGCCTTGTCCGCCTGGAGTCCTCTGCTTACTGACCTGAGTGGTGTGTAGGTGTTCCCCTCGAACTGCTGATGTGTTATGAGACTCTGGAGGATACTTGGTGTGAGCGAACCGTAGTTCAATCCATGGGTATCCACTGCTGTTCCCAGAATAGTGAGATAGTAATGCTTACCATACATCTGGGCTGTGCTGTATTTTAGAGCATATCAGGCCTCATGAGTAGACTACACCACTGTCAGCCACAGGGACCACTTTTCTTCCCATGCCAGATCTAATTCAGCAATGTTGAAACAACACAGAAGTCTCTTAGGACTTAATGGTCAAGGGAGAAAATAACAGTATCAGCATTTTTCTGTAGTCCTTCAGTCTTGGTTTTAAGGCATCTCCTGTTACTATTCCTAAAGTATGGCTTGTAAAATTGATTCGCTTTGTTTTTTATGGACAGTGGCCAAAGTGCCAATTATTTCCTGACTTAGTTTGGTCAAGGGGAAAACCAAGGAAAAAGCAGATTGGCAGCCTACATTACGAGGAGTTCTCATTCTTCTTGTGACCCTAGTGCTCTCTCAAGTGGGTCTGCAGACATCTAACTAGCGTTCCCCTTTGTAGACGAACTGCTTTGAAGTCGATCCACTTCTGTAAGCCCTTCCCTCCAGAAAGGTTCTTTTTCTAGTTCAGGTTCTCCTGGACTCACGCTGTAGCCCTTGAGACTTAAGTGCTGGGATTGCTGTGTGCACCGCATTGCCCAGGTTTTTTACTTTTTGCTTGTTCATTTTTCTTATTTATCAAAGCTGCTTAGGTTTGTCCTTTAACTCAAGAGGTAACATTGTGAAGATGTCTTTTCTAAGATGATCATAATTACAAAGAAATCTCATAGGCAATTTAAAATCTGTGATGACTTACTAGTTGCGGAGGTTTTGCAAGAGAATGATAATCTGCTAAAGAAATGAACTATCTCTTCATTCACAGGTCAAGGTGGCCATGCATATCTTAAAGAATGGTTGTGGTGGGCTGGACTGCTATCAAGTATGTATAGAGAACATTTCAAGTAAACATTATAAATATGTGCTAAAGTGTTTCATATTAGTACATTTTAGAGCTTAGAGCTTGCTTTTATGAGTTAAATTCAAAATAGACTTAAGCCTGTAAAAATAACTCACTTAATACTTATTTATTTTGAATAAGAACTTAAGAAATACTAATTTGATTAAAATATTTTTGTATATGGCTTTGCCTTTAAAAACACAGGATAAGTAGGTTAAAGGTATGTGTGTGCTGGGGGGGGGGGATAGAGCACTTCCCTAATATGTGAAACACCCTAGATTTGATTCCCCAGTGTTGCAAAAAAAGAAGAAAATAACTGGTAAATGGAAGCCAGAGGATCTTTTCCTTCTTCTCCTTTATTAGCTCTCATTCTAAATTGGAAAGGGGGTGTCTATTTAATAAGACCGTTCGTGTTTATTTTGGTGAAGAGGATGGAAAGATGGCTCAGTGGTTGTTGCTTTAGTAGGGGACCTGAGCTCTATTCCCAGCACCCATATGGTAGTTCACAACCATCTGTAACTCCAGTCCCAGGGTATCCTGGACACTTTTTCTGAGCTCCGTGGGCACCAAGCACGCCCATGGTAACACGCATACATATGTTCAGGTGAAACACTCAGACACAAAATTAGTCTTTGGAAGATGTGAACGAAATTGTCTGTAAGACACTGGAGACTAGAATATTCAGCAGGTGCTTTTCTGTTGATATCTCTTGTATGCCAGACATTGTTCTTGATGCTAAAGAGTTAGTAAGAGTGGACAAAAGCACCCCCCCCCACACACACAGAAAATCATACCAGGAACTTACATTTAAAGTGGGCAGACAATAAGCAGGAATAATAGGTTAAACAGTGTGTGGGGGGATATGAACTGGAGAGCAAATAGACCGACTTTTAGGTGGGAAACCACGGAGGACAAACCTTACTGAAAGGATAGTATTTGGGTAGTAGACAAGTGAGAATGTGAGGGATCTGGCCATGTGAAAACAGGGCCTTTGAAACGAAGGGAATAGTAACTGCAGACTCCACTGCGGCCTGCGACTGCCTGTGAATGCTGCAGCCCTCTCTGGGATGCCTCCAGTTGTTCTTACCTCCTGGGATTCACACTTTTGGGTAATCGTCTCCTAGATGGAGTTAGTGCTGGCCCAGTACGATCACAGAATCCAGAAAGTCATGATGTATGACTTCTAAGGCCACATCATAAATGGAGTTGCAGCTCTCCCCTTCCTTCTTGGATTGTTTGTTTTGGGGAAACCAGTTGCTGTGTTGTGAAGACATTCAATAGCTATCTTTAGAAAGATCCCTGAACAACAGCCAGTCATATCAGTGTGCCGCCTTGGAATATGGCTCTAGCCTTCAGAAACTGCAAGCCTTGGTTTACATCTGATACAAGTTCTTAAAAGATCCTGAAATTTCCCAACGTCTGGGCCAACAAGCCATGTCAGTAAACTTCTTTTTCCAGCAGCATAATTAGAGTGATTTTTCTCCCTAACACTAGAGCATTAAAACCCCGGGAAGCTTTATAGAAAGGTCAGCAGTAAGGAGTGTGAGCCAGGGGGCAGCAGGAGATAAGTTTAGAGAAACGAGGGCCTTCCTTAGCTCACGGAGAGGACTTTTACTCTATGTTGGATGGGAAGCCATTGGAGATCCTGAGCAGAAGGTGTGCTGTCATTCTCTGGCTGCTGTGTTGACGCACGGGCCTACTGTGTAGACTGCGTCAGGATACTGGGGTTAAAGGAGGTAACAACTCGGACGGGGTCGTGCCAGGAAGTATAGTGAGAAGGATTCTGTATATGTTTTCAGTGTAGAACTGACAAGATGTATACATGTTCTCATCGATCAAAATGTATGGTGTAAATGAAGGACATTGAAGACTGTTGGCCACAGCGGTAGAAAGGACTGTTCTGATGCTAAAGAGATAGGAAGGACTTGAACAGACCAGGTAGGAGGAGATCAGGAGTTTGTCTGAGTCTATTAATGTTAAAAGTTTATATAAAACATTTAAACAGATATGTGAAATTGGCAATTACTTAGACAGGTCTGGACTTGTACCAGGTCATTCAGGCTGGTGACCAAAAAATTTGGAGTTGCTGTCTATGTAAAACTAAATACTACAGGAGGCCATTAGGAAATGAGACTATGTAGAAGTCCAAATATCAGATACTCAAAATATAGACTTAGATACATTTAGACCTCAGGAATAGAGGAGGAAAGAGACTGCCTCCCAGCACTCAGGAGGCAGGGGCAGGCAAATCTCTGAATTCGAGGCCAGCCTGGTCTACATACAAAGTGAGTTCCAGGACAGCCAGAACTGTCTTGGAAAAAAAAAAAACCACAAAATTAAAAAAAACACCAACATTTTTGTTTTTAAACACAGGATCACAATATAGGAGGACTGAAATTACAAACACCACACCCCTGCCTCCTCATTTTACACTGGTGTGTAACCAGAGAATAGACTCTGTTCAGGGAGAAAAGGGGATGTTATCTTAGTTTCTGTCAGTGTGACACAAACCAGAGTCGCTTGGGAAGAGGGAACCTCAGTTGAGGAACCACCTCCATCACACTGGCCTGTGGGCATGTCTGTGGAGCCTTGTCTTAGTGATTTCTATGAGAGGGCCTGACCTGGGCAGCTAATCTGGGCTGTGTAAGAAAGCAAGCCCGTGAGGCTGGACAGAGATGGCTTTGGCTAAGAGGCGCTGTTACTCTTGCGGAAGACCACACAGTGGCTCACAGCTGTCTGTAGCTAGTTCAGGATATCTGATACCCTCTCTGGCCTCTGCAGGAACCAGGCATGCACAGGGCACACAGGTACACCTGCAGACAAGCACTCATGCACATAAAATAAAAAGAAAATTAAAGTATGAGGCCAGCCCCAGTTACATACTGAGAACTGGTCTCAAAAAAGCAATTAAAATAAGACAACTCAAAAAAGAAAAGAAAAAAAAAAAGGTATCTCCTCACCTCTACAGCAAAAGACAGCCAAGCAGAAAGCAGTATGGAAACATGTAGTATCGTGCACTGGACAGATGGGTCAGCATTTTCACTGAAAACAAGTTACAAAGCTGAGAGAAAAGCCTCCTTGAAATGAAATTGAAGAGCTGACGTGATAGTAGAGACCAGCCTTTGGTCCAGAATGTGATAGAAGCTCTCGAGGTGCCGCCTGGAGCAGCGGACTCAGCCTTCCCAATGCCCTGACCCTGTATAGTACACTTCCTCGTGCTGTGGCCCCCCAACCACAAAATTATTCTCATTGCTACTTTAGAACTGTGATTTTGCTACTGTTATGAACTTATGTAAATAACTGCCATGTGACCCCAAAGGGGTCATGACCCACGGACTAATAACTGCTGCCCTAGAGGAAGTAGTTAAGGAGATGGTGGTTTCTGAGTCGTGCTAACAAGGGTCAGCCTTTGGTTGCCCGGAGTGTTCTGGCTGAACTCTGAAGGCTGTCTCCCTGTCTCCTATGTACTGACTCACCATTTGACAACTTCTTGCTAGTCCCTGTGCACCTGGCAGGAAGCAGAAATTCTCTAGTGAAAACATGGCCTCAGGCCCTTCATATCTCTGATGTTGGTTTTTAGAAAGAAGGATCCAGTAAAACTTGAGATTTGCCTTTATATCTATCTGGGTTTTTTTTTTTAATTGTTTTTATTGAGGTATACATTTTTCTCTGTTCCTCTCCTTTCCTCCCTTCTCTCCTTCTCCCTTCACTCGTGACCTCTATGCTCCCAATTTACCCAGGAGATCTTGTCTTTTTCTCCTTCCTTGTAGATCCATGTATATCTCTCTTAGGGTCCTCATTGTTGTCTAGGTTTTCTGGGGTTGTGAATTGTAGGCTGGTTTTTCTTTGCTTTTATGTCTTAAAGACACTTATGAGTGAATACATATGATATTTGTCTTTCAGGGTCTGGGTTACCTCACTCAATATGATGTTTTCTAGATCCATCCATTTGCCTGCAAATCTCAAGATGTCATTATTCTTATTGCTATGTAGTACTCCGTTGTGTAAAAGTAGCTGCTTCTCTTAAATATATTTGGTATTCTAGTCTACAGATATCTTTATTACCTTTAAGCATAAATTACAATTTTTAGAATTAAAACTATAGATTTGTTTCTTGAGTCAGATACCAGATATTGGCAAGTTATTGAACAATACAGTTAATAATATGTAGGTAGCATGAAATGCAGTCACATGCAGTCTGCCTGTATGCCTGTCTGAGCGGTGTTCTTGTCCGTCTCTTCAGTGGGAGCTGGGGAAGTGGCCAACTTTGCTGCATATGCGTTCGCTCCGGCCACACTGGTGACTCCACTGGGCGCTCTCAGTGTCCTTGTGAGGTAAGCATCTCCATTTGACACGCAGACACGGTCCGTCCGTCAGCAAAACACTAGAGTGCTCTCTGATTATATGTCAGTGCACTGGAACAAACTGAGGACGTCTTAATACTTGGTAGCAATGTTGCCCACTTTCATAGTTAGTGGGGCAAAATCACTTTATGTTTCGGCTTTTGTTCAGGACTAGCATGTTCGTGATTTCAGCTCTAGGAAATCCCAGGTGCCCCTTGCCTCACCTTTACCATCCAGTGCACACACACTGGCAGGCAGGCTCCATCAGCGCCTGTGTAACATCAGGTCTTAGGAGAGGTGGTGTTTCTACAGACTGGCCTGAGGTACTTTCTTTGCAAGACCAACTTAAAACTTGTCCTGTTTTGTTATTGTAATGATTAGTCCAGATAGCTAAGCCTGTCTGAAATCTGAATTTTTATTATTATGTTGAAAGTTGAGAACTTTTTATTACTTTTTTAAATAAATTATATATAAAAATGAAATTATTTTGTTTTTATCCTTAATTTTTCTTTTATTATGCTGTGATCTTTCTTATTTGTCCTGTACTTTCTTTTTAGGTTTTGGTAAAACTAAGTTATAAAAACTTGTAATTTATAGTCAAACTAATAATTAAATGTTCCGAGTCCACAGTTTCCTGACTCTGTATTATAGGCAAATCATACACAATTAAACCAGCACATAAGGGCCGGCAAGATGGCTTAGCAGGTAATAAAAAACAAAACAAAAAAAAAAACCAAAAAAACACGTGCTTCCAACTTTGATGAGTTTGATACCCAGGACCCACACTGTGGAGAGAGCCTACTTGGACAAGTTGTCTTAGCGCCACACAGCAAGAGAGCCAGGGGTGGAGGGGATAAATAAGTATAACTTTAAAAGGATTGAAGTTTGGTAAATTTGAAGCATTGGTTTGTATATAGATTTTTAATATGTAAATTATAGCTCTTTATGTTTCATGTGGAGTCTTACCAGATGGCAGGTGCAGTTTCAGTGTATGTGGAGCAGGCGATTTGTTGTGTTCAGTTCTAGGACAAAGGTTCTGGTGCTCCTAGACGAGATTTTGTGGCTAATACCAAAATGCCAGTCCAAGAGAAGCCATAGAGACGGCCAGCCAGAAACTGTGATCAGTATACTGTGCTGGAAAGGCAAGGGGGGTGGGGGGGTACAAGCTCCCAGTTCATACAAGGAGAGTGAGCCGGAGTCAAGCAGTCTCAGTCTGGTCAGGCAAGCTGGTTAAGAGGGGCCTTGTTACTGTGGCTGGAAGGGGTTGCTTTTGCTTGGGAGGCTGTTCAGACTTATCTGTGGTTTCTTTCTTTCTTTCTTTCTTTTTTTTTTTGATCAGACTTGCTCCTTCAATCTAAGGGGATTGCAGGAAGTAGTACTTACTGAGCAAAGGAGCCAGGTGCAAAGTAGGGGCAGAGGTCACATTTTTATCCTACTAGCTGGACGCTCATAAACCCAGGTGAAGAGGCCAGTGCTTTCTAGCAGAGCCACCTTTAAGTCCTTGTTACAGTTTTCTGATTGAACGTACATTTTCCTTGTCTAAAAGCAGGAAGTATTTTGAGTTTAGTAATCTGCATTGCAAGTTTGTTGAATTTTAAAAGTGAGGGGGAAAAAGCTAATTTAACTGTTCAACCTCTCATTCTTCCTTTCAGTGCCATTCTGTCTTCATACTTCCTAAATGAAAGGCTTAATCTTCATGGGAAAATTGGGTGTTTGCTGAGTATTCTAGGCTCTACAGTGATGGTCATTCATGCCCCGAAGGAAGAGGAGATTGAGACCTTAAATGAAATGTCCCATAAGTTAGGTGATCCAGGTAAGAAAAGCTGCAGGTGTGTTCCTGAAAACATTTGAACTTGTTTCCCTGGCTTTGGCGTCGTATATCGCTTTATACTGTTCTCACAGTAAAACTCTGTTGTTAACCATCATGGTGACTCCTTCTTTCCCTCTTTATTTCCACCTGCTCTCACTTTACAGCCAGGCTGGCCAGTCCTGGGGTTTTAGGTGTGCCTCATTTACCCAGTTTTCTGGTATGGCTTGGAATTTGCCTCAGCTGATAGTTATTGCTGTGAAATTATCAGTTCCTCCTAGAACGCATGGTCTGGCTCTACTTCAAGCCTGCGTAGACTTTGAACCAGGTGTCCTGTTCTGGCTCCCGTTTATGCTCCTCCACAGTGGGTGTGAGTGTTGTCTGCTACTGAGTCACATTCAGATGTGGAATCCGCCCTTCTGGGGGAGACGGAGACAGGGTCTCAGCTCTGATTTGTCTGGAACTCTGTATACACTATGATGGTCTCAAACTCCCAGATACCCGCCTGCCTCTGCCTCCCAAGTGCTAGGGTTAAAGGCGTGTGCTACCACGTTCAGTGTTCAGTTTTCTCAGATTTGCTGCGTTCTTTGAGCTAGCCTATACTTTCTGACACTCAGAAATAGTTCTCATAAAATTTTTCTCCTGCTGCCTTTATTTCCTTGTTGCTGTCTGCTTTAAATATCCTTTATTTATGGAGTTTGAAGCAGAGTGGCTTTTCTTAGCCTTGGTTTGTGTCCCCCCCCCCCCTTTTTCCTTCTCTCTGTCACAAGGTCTCACGTAGCTTAGGCCAGCTTTAACGTTTGCTATAGCCAAAAACAATCATGAATTCCTAATGGTTCTGCCTCCACTTCCAGACTGATAGGGCTATTGGTATATGTCCCCATCCCCCACCTCCTTTCCATCTCAAAATGCAAAAGGTCATTTGCGTGCTCTCTGCAGTGGAGCTCGGATGCCTGAGAGCTGCCCAGCCCACGATTGTACTGCAGGCAGCTGTGCCGCACACCTCCGCACTCCACCAGGACCCCAGCAGTGCTGAGGTTCTCTTAATGACTGTTCTTTCGACGGGAATACTCCTAACTCCTGATTTTTGCAGATGAACATGTTGACTAGCCAAGGGTACTTCCTGAACTCGAGTCTCCAGCGGCTTCTCCTTCCCTGTTGTCATGAGCATTCCCCTGCCTTGTGCTCTAGAATAGTTAAGTAGGCATAAGATACTACTTTAGAAATGTTAGTGTTGTGTTTTTAAGTCTGTGAAGCATATTTTAGTCTTACACCATGTATTTAAAGTGGAACTGAGGTATAAAACTCAGGGTCCTGCACATGCTAGGCACGCACTCGTCTCCCAGGGCTCCAGTGTGGACTTTTGTTCTGTTAGGTGTCATTTTGCTGGAGGAACAAGGGAAAGCTAATTTTTTCCGTCTGAGAATTGTTTCCTGGGTGAGAAGTCACCGTCTGAGAATTGTTTCCTTGGTGTTATATGTTATTAGTAACTTACAAATTCCATAAAAGTACATTTCAAAATTAATTCGTCAAATAGGAGTCAGTTTTGTAGGGAAGTTAGTCCTTGGATATGTATACCTTTCCTATTGAATTTGTTTTCTATGTGCATTCTGATTTAATAAAACTATTTTTTTGCTTCTTCTAGGTTTCGTGGTCTTTGCAACATTGGTGGTCATTGTGGCCTTGATATTCATCTTTGTGGTGGGACCTCGACACGGACAGACAAACATTCTTGTGTATATAACAATCTGCTCTGTGATTGGAGCATTTTCAGTCTCCTGTGTGAAGGGTTTGGGCATCGCCATCAAAGAGTTGTTGGCCGGCAAGCCTGTTCTGCAGCACCCCCTGGCCTGGATCCTCCTGCTCAGCCTTGTGGTCTGTGTGAGCACACAGATTAATTATCTCAACCGGGCCCTGGACATTTTCAACACTTCCATTGTGACACCGATATATTATGTGTTCTTTACAACTTCAGTTCTGACTTGTTCAGCTATTCTTTTTAAAGAGTGGCAAGATATGCCTGCTGATGACGTCATTGGGACTTTGAGTGGCTTCCTCACTATCATCGTGGGGATATTTTTGTTGCATGCCTTTAAAGATGTCAGCTTTAGTCTAGCAAGTCTGCCTGTATCTTTTCGAAAAGATGAAAAGACAATGAATGGCAGTCTTTCTAGTATGTATGAAGTTCTTAATAATAATGAAGAAGACCTACCCTGTGGAATTGAACACACTAGTGAAAACATCTCCCGTAGAAATGGAAATCTGGCATCTTTTTAAGGATAAGATTGGAAAGTTAACCTATAATTCTGTTATAGTGATTTTTGAGTATCAGAATGTATCTGGAAAAAAAATTGTCCTCAAATAATGTTCTCGGAAGACAATCTTTTTTAATTAGTTTTCACTAATTTGGATCAAGAAAATTACTTTTCTTATATTTCAAGAATGGTAGCTCACTAAAATGACCTCGGCACATGGCTGATTTCTAATAACACTGTATTGTTGTAAAAGCATTTCACGTTTTTACCCGTTCTCCAGAGCTCCAATGCACTAATGATAACGTTAAGCCTATAAAATGATGCTTCATCTTTTCATTGGTGATGAACATGAAAATGTACATTTGTGATCCCCATCCCATCAATCCCTCATAATACTAAGGCTTTTGGATTATAAATATGATTCGTCACCCACACATGGGGTTTCCACGCAAGTTTGCCAGCCTCCTGTGGAAAGCACCGCAATGCTGTCAAGTCGGCACTGCCTGCCTCCGCAGCCACCAGAGCTCCGTGTCGTGCTCACAGTGGACTGTAGTGTCCTTCAGCCTCCTAACAACTCTGGGATGTTGACAAAGACTTGTGCGGTCTCTTCAATTTAGAAACCCGTGCTTGGCTAAAATGACAAGTTGGAACAAAGTCCTTATTCTGATTCCAGATGCTTAGATTTAAATGTTTGTAAAATATGGTCTCTTTTAGTTTACTTAAGAGTTTAAACCTTACACATTTTGGTTTTTTACAAGCTGTGAATAATGTTCATAGAAAAACGAGAACAAGTACAAAAAAAGCTAGACCCATGTAAAGAGCACTCTCCAGCATCAGACGTGCCCACTTCTCAGTCCCCTCCAGGCTGTCCCCACTGACAGGAAGAACTGGAGTTTGGGCCTCCGCTTTTTTCTATTCCTGCCCATAACTGCATAGTGGCTTAGTGCTGGTTTTGTGAAATCCTCTTTGGGGGGTGGGGGCGGGATAGCTTTGTTTCATTATTGGCGTTTTGAGGAGCTCTTGCCTTCTTCTTTCTCTGCTGCCACCCTGTCTAACTCCGTTTTGGCCATCCTGGGTGTCAGTCACAAGACCCAGTATATTCTACACAAATGTTCTAACACTGAGCTACATTTCCAGCCTTTCTATGTAATTTCAGCCCCAGAGCTAATAGTTTTTCCCTCCACAGATATCCTGTATGTCTGTTTATGTACTGTATCTATGTATTATTTTGCACATGTAAAAAAGCCAATGTTCATTCCCTTGGGGATGAAGAGTTAGTTTCCTCATTGAGAATGAGTGTGTTGTACGTAAAATACTTTATACGTACGTAATCTTGTACACAAGCATTTTATTTGGGCTGTCCCTTAGTAATATAGTCATTGACTTTATTTGGGCTGTCACTTAGTAACACAGTCGTTGACTTTTACAATCCACACTTTCATAGGCTGAGTACAGATGCCATCACAACTTCATATCAAATATTTTAGGTAACTTTTTGATATCAGGCTTGTTAAAGATGTAACTCAGGTTTACAGTACAGCAGAATAGTACTTGTGTTTTATTTTCTATGTAAAATAAAGCTCAAAGCTTTTGGACTTTGGTGTTTCCCAGCCCAATGATGTTGTTACGTTCCTTGTTCCTTAAGTTGTCCTTGAACTCCTGGGCTCCAGGGCTCCTCATCCCTCAGCTCTGCAAGCAGCTGCTGGGATGTCAGTTCCCGTCACTGTACCCAATTCTCGATTTCTATTCCAAAAGTAGAGCCAAACTGGGTTCTAGGTTTCCACTTGGCAGGTCCCATGGACCAACTCAAGCTGATTGAGATAGTTCCCCCCACAACTGAGAAGCAATGTTTAGGGTTGTTAGGGATGGGCCAAATTCTTCCCAGTCCCTTTCTTGCAGTGTCCACTGTCCCATGCCAGCCCCCCACCCCCCAAACTGTTGGCCTTGAAAATGGGAGCACATACCTTAGTCCTGGTGTTCCTCTCTGTCCTGTGTGGACAACGCAGCTGCTGCCGCCTTCCGTCTCACTGATGGTCATTTCACCCCTGCCTAAACCCGGGGTAAAGATAACCGGGTGCTGGTTGTTTCTGAACGACGTCATGACCTTGTTCATGCAGACACCGATCTGAACCCACACTGTGAAATGTCCTGCCACCCCAGTGAACGAACACAAACAGATTACATTAACTTTTATTTCTCTAATCTGTAAGTCATATCTTACAAATCAGACTGACATTACTGGATTTGGTGGAAGCAGAGGAAACAATTTCACTCTTTTGGCATAAAAGGGAGCAATGACTTAGAAAAGATTTCCTAAAAGACCGTCAGAAAAATCCCTAAACAAAGCAGCTACTCATTAAGTATAATAAAAATTGGTAGGGAAGTTTTAAAATACAGTTAGTTGGCGTTATGCCTCTTACAGGCTAATTCAATAGTTTATATAACTAGCTACTGGAACATTCAACATAAAAATACCTGTTAAGACCATCATAGTAATGGCAACAACTGGCAACCAGTATTCTCATACTTCCCAATTCCAAAGGCATATACAAGTTTTAGTTTAGAAAAATAAGTTTTATAAAGTTAAGCTTTCAGATCAAAAAGCACCCCCGGAAGTAGGTTCAAAATAGTCCCTAAAAATGTCAATATAATTAACATAAAGACAAACATGCCGTCAGTTACAGGATGCCGTGAGCTTAGCCCTTAGCTGCTGGCTAGGGATTGGTGGATGGGCGGCTGGAAGCAGCGGACGTGTTCCACAGGCGTACTCTCCCCATCGCCAGACTTCAAGTACTTGTCCAGGATAGTGATGATCTCATCGTTGAGAATCTGGAACTTCCGGATCCTCTCCACCATCTTCTTCAGTGGCTACAATCAGACCAGACGCTTAGATTTACCGCGCTTTACGATGCAAGGACTCTCCTACAGAAAAATACATGACCCTACCGTCTTTTAAATATCACCATTGGACTAACAAATACATTTCCAATTTCAATCACCTCTTTGTAATTTTGATACTGTTACGTCCATACCTGTAATACTTAAAGGCATGTTCATATATTCAGCATAAAGAACAGTGAGTTCGAGGCCAACCTGGGGGTACATGGAGAGTTCCAGGTCATGCTGGGCGACCCTTTTCTCCAAAGCCCAAAAGCAAAGAAGAAGAACATTAACATGAAAAAAAATATGTTTAGTATGTAAAGCCCTGTGAACTAATAAAATATGAGTTGTGTATTTCCAGTTCAATAGTGCTATGGAGAAGATGCTTTGGCTAAGTCTTCCTAAGTCTGGATAAAAGTCACAGACACACAGAACTTGAAAGTATTGCTGGCTCTGCCCACACGGGGTGAAGATGAGAAGGGTAGACCATGATAAAGAGATAGCCTGGTCTATCCTTCACGAGAAGCTCTGATAACACCGGGTGGTAATGACTGGCAGTGAACAGCAAATCTTCAAAGACATTTAAACCAGGTGAAATGAAACACAAACTGGCAAGCAGGCCATGTTACACAGGATATGATAATCTTAACTGGCCTTCAGAGACTCCAAGGCCTTCAGCTATCAGAATTAGAATATACAATAGCAAGAGGGGAACATTCCAGTTTAAATATTCCTGCCAAGATTTCAACCAAATTGCAATGAGAAAAATGTTTAAAAGTAAAAACCCCAGGTTCCACCTCCCAAGGGTCGCGATCCTGATCCACAGACTTGTAATTTCTGGGACTCCAATGAGAAAAAGCTCCATTTCCAGTATGTTCCATTAAAGTATGTCCTGATCCCTTGTGCAGCCCTTGTGGCTCCTGGCTTTATGTTATCAGTTTGTAATCCTATCCAAAGCATCCTGATGCAACTCTATGACGTCATTTACTGAAAAGAGGGGAAAATATTTCCTAACAACACAATCTCAGAGCTATCAAGGATCCTACTCTATCTGAGTGGAAGTCCCTAGAGAATATGGGTCTCCTCAGACTGTGGGCAGCTGTTTTGGGCAGTGTCTCTTGTTGACTTCCACTGACAAGCTGAAATTTGCTGTGTACCCGAGGTTTAACAAGATTTGTCTAGCAACCCTACTTTAGATGGAACTCTGGGACAGTTGTGGGGCAGACTTCAATTTTCTGTCCAGAATAAAAATCTTGAGTGTGCTGTGGCCATACTGTTGCAACAACAACAACAACAACAACAAAAAAAAGTAAAAACCCCAGCCAACTTAACCTGAAATGAGTTATTTCCACAAAAACAGGAAGAAAATACTCGGGCTGTATTCCAGACAGCCAAGGGAATGGCAGGCAGTACGGGAGCTAGCACAACCCTTCAGAAATGCCCACACAACCGCTGTGGATATTCTCTCGATGAAGAGCGCGTCAGAAGAGCGCCTGGATCTGTCCAGGCAAACCCAATCCAGTCATCTGAGCGGAAAAGCAAAGGTGGGTGACCCCTGTGGCTTGAAACCGCTCTGTGGAAGCCATGTGAGGAAATGAGCTGACAGCGTTAAATTGAATTCAGCCCGTGACCCAAGGAGACGGGAAACACATTCATCCTTCAGGGCTGCCTGGGAAAACACATGCCATTTAGCTCTGTGCGGTGAAGCAGGGCAATCAGCTGAACCAGGCTGACATTTAAAAGTGAGCTAATCAATGGTTGGTATTTCTGTCCTTAGGCCTGTACTGTTGACTAGTCCTGGGAGCGACGAAAAAAAAACTAATTCAAACAAGTAAGTCACATGGAAAGCAGAAGAAAAGTCTAGCAGGAATGTTCTAGAAGAGATGAAAGAAAGCATTTGAGAACATAATGGCTGACTTATTTTCTACAATTCAATCGTGGGGAACTTCATAAGACGACAGGGCACGTGATTTGGAAGCCAGAAGGCTAGAGCAACAATCTGAAAACATAGTCTCTAGGGTAAGATAAAAAGTAGATCTAATAAGAAGAAAGAAATAGAATCTATTTAAAAGTAAAAGCTTTCTGGATTTCTCTTTGTTTAAATTGCATTATGTTTAAATTCAAATTTTACGTTGGGATAAAAAAGTTCTTCCCCAAGACAAACGTATCAAAGAGTCTGTCCACGTACCACGTTTTTGATAATCTCATCTTTGCCGTCGTGTTTCTGGACTTTGAGAAGATGGTAGCAGAAATCCAGCACTGCAAAGCGGCGCTGCTGTCCGAGCAGTACAATGATCATGCAGCCAGCCCAGTGAAGCCCGTCTCCAAAACACTGCCTGTGAGCACCAAGCAACCGACAGAATGAACAGACAGGCAGCCTCACGGGCCTGTCTCCAGAGAGCAAGGGCGGACAATATCAACTCCTTTGTCTACACAGATTCTCAGACAGGAGAATGATGAGGACAAGCAGATTTCCAAGTTTCGATAAACGCTAGTTTGGTAGGTCACAGACCTATTTAGAATGACTGTATGAACCTGCTACCCGGAAACAGGAATGCCCAAACTTTGCCTTCAGTTGCTCTGGATTCAGATAATTCCAGTCTACTTATTCTGAGGCCTCTTTTGGCATCAAGGAAGGGACCCCTTCTCATTGGCGCTGAACCAGTGTGGTGTCTGTGCACTTGCTAAAAGCTACAAAGCTTTTGACGATTGGTAACATCAGCGCTGGCTGCACGCATGCTCTTTCATCAGCCACCCCCTCCCCCGCCAGTTCTGCCTCCCCCCTGGAACTGCCCCGTCAGAGAGTCACAGAAGGCACACTTACTCCACTGTGAACTCGTGTGTCCCCACGGGAATGCAGTACACAAACTGCATGGCGCTCCACAGCCTGTGAAACTCCACGCACTCATCCACATGCATGACCCCATTGCTGGGCAGAGGCCCACGCCAGATGGGATCATCCAGAAAGGTCCGGATCCGTGTCAGGATGACCTCAAACATGGACAGACCACAGCAAAGTCGCTCCTTGGTCAGTAAGTCTCCTTCTCTTGCGATTGCAATTTGCTGCAAAAAGTACATGGATTATTACAACCCATGATAGAGTATGGGAGGGCGAAAACCAAACCACCCTCAGGTCTGCTTTTGACAGATAGAAAATG
Source organism: Microtus pennsylvanicus (assembly GCF_037038515.1). Classification (NCBI taxonomy): domain Eukaryota; kingdom Metazoa; phylum Chordata; class Mammalia; order Rodentia; family Cricetidae; genus Microtus; species Microtus pennsylvanicus. Next base: position 13,556,587 of record NC_134596.1, read on the forward strand.
CTAAGCAGGCAAAAAAAAGAGGGCTCGTGGAAGCAATCATCAATAAACTATTGCAATTATTGCACCAGTAAGTTATCAGCAACTAAGTATGTCCTAAAGATTAAAGTAGCTGAGTCAAGAAGAATGAAGTACAACTACCCTTAACTGTAAAGCAACTTTGGCTCCAGGTCATATGGCAATTTCCAAAGATATTTCTAGTTAACTACAAAAAATGTACTGGCAGAAGCCAGCAATGCCACTAAATGTAGAGCCCTCCCCAACACCCCCCCCCCCCCCAAAATCAATGTGGTTCAAATGGCAGTGGTGCCAACAATAGGTTAAGAACGCCAGATCCAGGGTAAACTTTATTCTGGTACATTGCCTTTTATTACAACTTTTAAGGCAAAACCCTATTCCAAAAGCTTTGTTCAGGCAGGGGAGGCAGGTCTCTGCCTGGTCTACAGAGCGAGTTCCAGGACAGCCAGAGCTACACAGAGAAACCCTGCCTCAAAAAACAAAACAAAACAAACAAAAACAACAAAAAAGACTGTTTTGTTGTTGTTGTTGTTCACGAAAGGGTAACCAATGACAACAGGTAGCATCTTTTGCGGCTACCTTTGTTCCTGAGATAGGTGCTTAAGCCCTTTCTACATAACCATCTCGAATCCTCACAACGTTCCGGAGGGACCCTCCTCGTTGCTTCCACCCCCTCCCCTAGTCTGATGTGGATTTCCACCTTTTGAGCAGTCCCTAGCAACCACAGCACACCTTACCTGTGGGGTTCCCAGCCTTTCAATCAGTGGGACAAGATGCAGGGGCGCATACTTGGATTCTAGTCTTTTCATTTTGGCATCAACTCTCTCCCCCTCTGTGTTGGAAAATAATTTATTTGCTCTGTCCTTATGGAAGATGAAGGAATTGCAAAAGTTTACATTTTTAACAGAAACTTGAAGATTTAGTTAGCTCCACGGATGTAAATTTCTCTTTAGAAAGAGTGTATCGTATTATATTAAAATATACAACATATTAAAATAGCTCATTTGCGACTTTAACTCAAGCTGATAAGATTTACTTGTGCAATGTATTCATTTGGAATCTGCTTTCAACTTGAACTAGTGTGATTTTTTCACGTAATTATCAGCCAACAGAATGGGGGAGGATGAAAGAGTTCATATTTAATAATAAGCAGTTTTCAAAACTCATGGGACATTATAAATGGGATCTGAAGCAGAAAAGGACAATGAACCTCTGCGCTCATCATGCCACTACCAACCCTTTATTATTATTTTATTTATTATGCCGTTCTTTTTATTACCTCCACTTCCCGTGTCTGGGCTATTCTGAAACAAATCCCAGGCATCATTATAGTCATAAATACGTCAGCTAATGAATACACTCCCCATAAGGACGCCCTGGCTGTGACAGGTACCCACAACTGTGCACACTGGCCTTCTGCTCTGGCTGCACCGTGCAATGTGAACTCTGGCTTCGTGATGCAGACTCACCTTTCACGTGGACGCGAGGCAAGATGTTCTGGAACGGGGCTGCATGCAACAGGTCACACACTTCTTCTAAAGACTAAAGCAGAGAAGAGAAAGTTATCCCAGGAAGGGGATCACAGAGTGGAAAAGATTACAAAGGTCTGGGGCAGAGAACTTACACTTTTCCCATTTAGTATAAAAGAAATGACATAGTCTGTCCACAGAGTTCCCTTCCCTGGTAATGCCCCACTGAGCTACTTCTCTGCCTCACAGGAAAAACACTTTTCTTTCTCTCTCTCTCTCTCTCTCTCTCTCTCTCTCTCTCTCTCTCTCTCTGACACAGGGTTTCTCTGTGTAACCCTGGCTGTCCTAGAACACACTCTGTAGACCAGCCTAGCTTCGAACAAGTCCCTTCCCTTGAGTAGTGGTAATGTCCCATTGAGCTACTTCTCTGCCCCAAAAGAAAAACATTTATTTACTTGTTTGTTTGTTTATGGTCCCAGGGTTTCTCTGTGTAACCCTGGCTGTCCTGGAACACACTCTGTAGACCAGCCTGGCCTCGAACTCAGAGATCCTCCTGCCTCTAAGTGCTGGGATTAAAGGCGTGTGGCACCACCGCCCATCGTTGAAAACCACTCTTGAAACAAAGAAACACATTATATTCTTGTTTCCCAAATGTAAGGAATCAATAAACAGCCATGAAAAAATGATGATATGGCCAAGTGGTGATGTTGCAGACTTTTAATCCCAGCACTCGGGAGGCAGAGGCAGGTGGATCTCTGTGAGTTTGAGGCCAGCCTGTTCTACAGAGAGAGTTCCAGGACAACCAGGGCTACATAGAGAAACCCTGTCTCAAAAAACCGAAAAGAAAAAGCTATTCTTCAACACCGATATCCTTACCAAAGAGCTCCCAAAGAAAACAATTCTTGGTGCCCAGCAGTGAGCAACCTTGACCACCTTGGGGGAAGGGGCTGAACTGGGAACTCACCAGGCTTTGCTCGATGAGCAGGCAGAAGAGGACAGCGTTGCCCACCTCCCGCAGGTTCTGGAAGCACACCGTCTTCAGCTCTGCGTACTCCACAATGTCCTTCAGCTGGTGGTGGAAGAACTCCAGGATGCCTGTGGCAGCAGAGGCGAGTGTTGGGGTTTCAGGACCAGCACCAGCGCCGGTCCTTCTAATCAACATGGCTAACTTCAGCTAACCTGGGCAAAAGTGGACAGGCTACTAAGAGCCCAAGCTACCCTGAGAACAAAGTTGGATGTAACATACTTCAAATCATTTAAGACACAGGTCAGCCCTGATATCTTCTCAAGAATCCACCCTCCTGCCCACGTCGGAGAATCCATGCCTCCTGTTCCTGCCACCCTCGACTCGTCAGTACTACCATCTAGCTACCCAGCGTAGTGAAGACCCTTTCGCCCGGGTTATCCCTCAACAAGCATGAGCAAAACTTAATGACGGCAACTACTGATCTGTATCCTACCAAGACTCAGCCGATCCAATGGCTTTCCCTTCGGCATTTAAATTTCCAGCTGTAGTTTTAGTGTCTTGACATTATATTTTATCTGCTTCCTATCAGTGAACTGAAACAGGACTCCTCTAAGGCAAGGCCAACTGTATCTGAGGGCTCAGCCACAGCAGCAGGCTGGCACCATGTGTGGGCTGAGGTCCATTCACAAGACGATAGACCGGAGGAGCACACGGGCGGCAGTATGAAGCATACCTCTACTGGTGTGTGCTGTTTTCAGACAGCTAGATTATCGTGATCGAATGCACAGGTTCCTCTCTTGATAATGGTATTACTAGGAAGTGAGGTAAGATGGATGGGGCCTGTTTAGAAGTGGGGGTCACTGGGAGCATGTCCATGAGGGCTACCTTTTGCCCTGGACTCTTCTATATTCCCTTTCTCTGCTTCATTTGCCAGAAGGCAAAGAGCGTCTTCTTTAGTATGACCCTGCCACCGTGATGCTCTGCCTCAAAGCACCGAGCCAAGATCTCTCATCTCCTGAGTTATTTTTCAGAGGTATTTGGTCACCGTGATACTAAAGTAACTAAGTGATGCCACCTTTGGAGAGAATGCTATCAGGTAAGAGACTGTAAAAGGCACTCTTGAGTGACAGCTTCTGAGAGTCCAGCTGAATCCTAAAGCAACACTGACATCATTATGGGTATTTGGATGTCCTCACACCGGTCTGGAGGTCATGCAGGTTGACCCAGAAGTACACAACAAAGGACTTTGGGTGAAGTTCTTGCATCCTATGAGTCAGATAGGGCAGAGTGTTTTCCAGACCAACAAGACTATCAAATGGCTAGGAGGCCAGGGAACAGGGAGCAGGGCCCAGTGGCCGCTTTGAATGCTTTTCCCCATTGAGGCTACTAGGGCAACAGGACCTTGCATTCGCCACCCAGATGCAGAGGAAGCAAGATGAGAATGCCTCACTGAGAAAAGGTACCAAGCCAGGTGGCTAAACACAGACAAGGATTATGGGTTAATTTAAGTTGTAAGAGGTACTTAGTAATAAGCCTGAGCTAATAGGCCAAACAGTTTATAATTAATATAAGCCTCTGTGTATTTCTTTGGGACTGAAGGCTACAGGAGTGGTTGGGACAGAAACACTCATCAACAGGACCTAGTAATTTCAATACCACAATATCAAACAAAATCCTTGCTGGCTGACAAGCTGGGTCCTTCAGCTTCCATAACTGGAAACTTTGTAATCCCAAAGTCACTCCTGAACACTTGCCTGCTGCCTACTCGTAAAGTGTATTTGTTTCTTCGACTCTAAATAGGCAAATTCCCCCTATCTGCCAGGAAAGACACATCTGATTCTTCTCGTAGATTCCAACTTGATTCCCTCCTCTCCAGGGCTGTACTCATGTGGGGTATCCCGGGCACCCTTGCTCACCAGGAGAGCCATACTCATGGCGGGGAAGGCGGCAGATCTTGGGCATCACCTCCATCAGGGTCTTCACGTACTGCAGGATCGTGCCTTGCAGCTACAAGACACAAAGGCTGTGTTAGCCATCAGCATCCATTCTCACGGACGGCAGGGGTGACTCCTGCCTCAGTCTCGTGAGAAGCAGACAGTACAGCGGCATAGCCCTATATCCAGAAGAACCATCCTCTTTAGATAGGAAAAATGCTTGGAGCTAAGTCGAAGTATTTGTCTGTCAGAGACAGAGCCCAGACGGCAAGACGCCCCTGTTGGCTTTGTCTAACCCATGAAATCCATGCTACAGGAAAAGCCCATCTGCAGAGAAACTCACCAGGCTCTTGACAACCTTCAGCAGCTCTTCCATGACCACCGCGATGCCCTGGTAGCCGAGCAGCCGACAGATGACCTGGAAGTGAGGAGGCCCCACAAAGTTCCGGTAGCTGCCGTAAATGCTGGAGTAGGCTAGGTTCAGAGCCTGGGGAAGAGACAACAAAGCTTTCAACATAGTCCCCGCGAACTCATTCGGATGATCCCCAGGATCCAATGGCAGACAGTAGGAACGGACTTTCACGAGCTGTCTTCTGATCTCCGTGCCCATGCCCCTTTGCTCCCCAAGATAAGCAACAACCCCAAATTCTAAACAAATACAATTTCTCAATGTAATTTTCTTCATGCATGTAACTGGCGCTCTCCAATGTCTGAGGACCAGGAAGATGTCATACTGATATTTTGTCCTATCTAAAACAACCCCATGAGTCCTTTCTTGTTATCGTCTGTGGTGGTCTGAGTGAGAACAGCCCCCAGAGGCTCAGGCTCATATCTGGATGTGTAGTCATGAGGGAGTGGCATTATTTGGGAAGGATTAGGAGGTGTGGCCTTGTTGGGGTTGATGTGTCACTGGGGGTGGGCTGTGAGGTTTCAAAAGCCCAGGCCAGGCCCAGTGTCTCTCTCAGCCTACAAAGCAGGGTGTAGTTCTTCGCTACTCCTCCAGCACCCACCTGCTGCGTGCCCTGTCCTGATGATCACGGACTAAGCCTCTGAAACAGTAAGCGAGTCCCCAATTAAATGTCCTTTAAAAGACTTGCCTGGGTCATCGTATCTCTTCATAGCAACAGAACAATGACTAAGATAATACCCTTTAAGTAATAGTTTTACTTTGTTGTATTTTTTTAATGTTGATGCTTTTTATTGTTTACTATTCATATTATCAGTGAACTGTGTTTATACACACACACACACACACACACACACACACACACACACACACACACAGACACTCTATTTTCTCCCTTGGTTTCATTTTATAGTCCAGTGTTCCCCTTTTTAACCTCGTTCTACATTAATAACATTTTGGCCTTTTATTACTAGTTTTAAAGAAGCATTCTTATGGTTTCATAGTTATTTAATGTATTTCTTGGGGGCTGGAGAGATGGCTCAGATGTTAAGAGCACTGCCTGCTCTTCCAGAGGTCCTGAGTTCAATTCCCAGCAACCACATGGTGGCTCACAACCATCTGTAATGAGATCTGGTGCCCTCTTCTGACCTGCAGACAGAATACCAAGAATACTGTACACATAATAAATAAATACATCTTTAAAAAAAGGAGTATTTCTTTTTATTTCATGTGCATTTGTGTTTTCTTACATGTATGTCTGTGTGAAGGTGTCAAATCCCCCGAAACTAGAGCTACTAGCAGCTATGAACTGGGAATTGACCCAGGTCCTCTGGAAGAGCAGTCAGTGCTGCTCTAGCCCGTCTCTCCAGTCCATGGTTTTATAGTTTTATTCCCTTCTTATATACAACTAATTTATTTTTTTAATTTCTCATTATTGACAAACGCTTTCTTGTTCTTTTTTACTTTTTTAAAAAAAATTACTTTTCTGCATCTCATCTATAACATTGCTCTTTTCCTCTTCATTTTCCTCTTATTTAACCTGTTTCTCCTCTATTTATTCTCCTTTTCCTGCCTCTTTTATCTCATTCAGACTTTATAATACATTCTACAGCAGTTTTGCCGTTTTCGTTTCGTAAGCATTGGTATTAATGGGCTGTAATAGACTTTAAGCGTATCTCTATTCTTTATGGTTTGATGATGTTGTTGTTTTGTTCCTCCTGGGCAGTACGTGGACTTGAACCTTCAAGAGCGGCTGCTAAACTGGAAGATCCTCAACTACAACAAGAAGATACACCCAAACCAACAGATAAAACAATCATAACACATAAACACAAGACACATGAAACATCAAGGCTGTGCGAATCAAAAGATCATAGTTCCCCAACTAGGAATTCAAAGATACAGAAACAGATAGGATTCCAAATAAAGATTCCAAAAGTTTACTAGTAAAAAAGATGAAGGGGATAAATACTGCCTATAACTCCAGTTCTCGGAAACCTGCCATATTCTTTTGTTCTCCACAGCAGGCGTGCATGTGGTACATATACATGCATTCAGACAAACAGTTATACATGCAAAAACAAAAACATTTTTGCATACAAATATAAGTTATAAGAAAAAAAGACAATGATGAATTCAATCTAGGTTGTAAAAATAGCAACATAGAGGAAAATATAATGAACACAGTAGAGAAAACCTGTGATATGATAAAAAAAAAAAAGTCAGTACCAAGGAAGGGAAATTCTGCAAGGAAACAGATTCTGAAAAGAAAATAGGAACACTGGAAACTAAAAACAAATAAAAACCCTTCAGAGGTCAGCATCAGCAATAAATAATCGATCGAGCAGAAACAATACAGGGATGAACACAAGGCTAACAAAACAATTCAAACATTGAAGTTAGAAAGCAATTGTAATAAGCATGACCACAACATCTAAGAACTCTGAAATGTGATTCAAACGCCCCAACTAAGAACCTAGCAGACAGAAACGGCTGAGAAAAGTACTAAAGGCATGAAGAATCTATTCAATGAAACAATGAACAGACTTTTTTTAAAATCAAATCAAGAAAAATAGGCATCTAAGCACATGAGGCACTGAGAACACTACAAACACATGACCAGAGAAAAAGCTTTCCTTGACATATCACACACAAGACACTGCAGGTATAAAACAAAGAAACAAAATAAAGGCTATAAATGAAAAACACCAACTCACAAAGGTAAACCCATCAGCATCTCTCATCAGCAACCATGAAAGTAAAAAATGAGCTGGGCACAGTGGTGCTGCATCTTTAATCCCAGCACTCAGGAGGCAGAGACAGGTGGATATCTGTAAGTTCAGGGCCAGCCTGGTCTACAGAGGGAGTTCTAGGGCAGGCTCCAAAACAAAATAAAAACAAAAACAAAAAAGTAAGAAACGATATGCTCCAAGCCCTGAAAATAACTGCCCAATCAGACAGCTACGTCCAGCAAAGCTGTCTTTTAAAACTGAGAACTAAATCATCTTGTAAGGCGGTCCATTGCCAAGCCAGTGCTGCGGGAGGCACTTAGAGGAACACTAAACACAGAGGGCAGAAAGAGACCAGCTCATCACAAAAGCACAGGAAAGAACAGATTTCACAAACAAAACAGATGAACGACCTAGAGCTAGAAAGGAATCGGTCACATCTAACAGCGAAGCACAGGCCTCTAACACATCCAGGCAAGAAAAGAACTAACAACAATCCAGCCAACAGCAAAACTCGCCAACAAAATCACAGCAGGCAGGAAACACCTTCCAGTTATCTTCAATGTAAAGGGTTTCAACTTACCAATGAAAAAACATAGACTGAACCACAGAGAAACCCTGTCTTGAAAACCCCCCCCAAAAAAAAAAAAAAAAAAAAAAGAAATAACATAGACTGGTTAAATGGAGTAAGAAAGCTACATGCGACTCGCATCTTAAGAAGCACCTCTCACTCACGAGTCAAGACACAGTCAAAAGACAGAAAACAATCCTTCATATGTAAACCTAAAACAAGCTGGTGCAGTTGTTCTATTAATGTGAACTTTAAAGCAAAATTCGTCAGAGGAAATAACAGAGGTCACTTACATATTAGTAAAAGGAACAATTAATAAGACAGACACAAAGTTGTCAAAAACCTCAGGGCTTGAGCAACAGCTCAGGGGTTAAGAGTGACCACGGCTCTCGTAGAGGACCCAAGTTTGGTTCTCAGCACCTACGAGGCTCACATCCATCTGTAACTGAGGGGATCTGATGTTCTCTTCTGGCCTAAACAGGCATCAAGGACCCCACACGGTGGATACAGATAAACACAGGCAGAACACTCATGAATGTAAACCAAAGGGAATCCGTTCACTAAAGTCAGAAAGATCTAATATAACCGCAAGACCCGAGGGACAAATGACAAATTCAACCCCCCCAAATCAGCAGAAGGCAAGAAAATAGAGGATAAAGGAAAAATACACAGAACCAACCAAACATTTGGTTCTTTGAAAAAGGAAGCAAGCAAACAAAGATTCACTAAACCCTAGCCAAACTACCTAAAGAAAAAGAATTCACAACTTAGTAAGATTAGAGCTGAAAAGGGAGGTCACCATAGGTCCCAGTGAAACCCAGAGGATTTCGAGTGAATTATTGGAAAACTAATTTAAAACCACAATGACCATACTTTCTCGCACATGGATCCCATAGTTAGGATTATATCTCCCTCTTCCTCCCTCTGTGTGTGTGTGTCTACATCATGATGGGGGAAACGGACTCTTCCTACCAAACTTCACTCTAAAAAAACGTTAAAAAAGCCATTTGGTGGAAATTAAAATTCCTCCAGAACCAGCACTTCTTGGGATTAAACTATGTGCTCTAGGCGTACCAGGTGCTAAGAACTGCATTCTATTTACCAGTCAGGGCTCTCTGAATCAGCCAATCACGTAAGAATGTGAAGCTGTGCTCTAACCGCTCGGAGTGAGACGCAAGACCCTGCACATTAGAAATAAAAACCCAGCCGGACCAAGCACAAGGCACCCTTCTAAAGAAGTAAAACTTTGCCTTACCCAAATACTTTATTTATTTTTATTTATTTATTTATTTATTTTTTGGTTTTTCGAGACAGGGTTTCTCTGTGGCTTTGGAGCCTGTCCTGGAACTAGCTCTGTAGACCAGGCTGGTCTCGAACTCACAGAGATCCGCCTACCTCTGCCTCCCGAGTGCTGGGATTAAAGGCGTGCGCCACCATCGCCCGGCCCCAAATACTTTAGAACGCATGCTTATTTCCTTGGATCCCAGACCCATTTCCAAACACAGCTAGAAAGGAGATCATGAACTGGAGGATGAGATCTTACAGTGTGGGGCGGGGGAGGGGTGTCCTAGACTCTATGTGACATGGGAACAGAGGGGGTGATCAGTCACTAGTCAGGCGGAGGACACGAGAGAGGGCAACAAACTAGAACCAAGTGTAATGAATGACACAGATGTATGGAAACACAAGAACAAACTCTGCCATTTGTATGCTAAGTTCAAACAATTACCTTTAAAGGTAATTCTTTTTCTGGCTAGGTATTCCATTGAAGTTAGCGATAATTCATTTTTGTCTTTCTGATTTTTCTACTTCTAACAAGGGAAATACAAAGAAAAAGTCCCTACTGGGAATCTAAAAGCTATTATTTCCTCCGGAAGTCTAGCTAGCCAGTTAAAATATCACTAGATTTATTCAGAGGTCTCAAGAATTAAAGGGAATAACTTCCTGCCTCAGCTAACTTCTTGTCAGCTTGACACAGATAGTTACCTGGGAAGAGGAAGCTCACCTAAGAAGCGTGTTTAAGGGACATTTTCAAGATTAATGATTGATGAGGGAGAGCCCAGCCCATTGGGGACAGCACCACCTCTAGGTAACTGTTCTGACTACTCTTCAGGAGGGACTACAATCGTAAGCTGAAACAAACCCTTCCTTTATGATCTCAGTCAGGGGCTCCCCACGGCAATCGAAGCCTATCGTAACACAAACAGGAAACAACCTACCTTGGATCCATGCAGATACTGGGGCTGTGCATTGGGCTGTTTGTCTCGCTGAAATTCCTGAGAAAATGGCAATACTGTCCGAACAAATCTAAACAAGAAAGATTACGAGGGGAAAATAAGGAAAACAAAATTTAATAGCAATTCTTGAGCTTACAGGGCTTCCAATTATATACCTAAAATCTTTTCCCCAGTTAAACGATAACATCAAATACAATAGTCCTAGTGAATTAAAACCCCAAGAGCGAAGTATATATAAGTCCTCTAAAACACCACAGATAAATAATAGCAAACGCAATCTCATGAGCTAGAGCGGGAACACCAGTTGTCCTCCTTCCTAGAAACAGTCTTCAGGTTCACAAAGATTCTGGCCTCCTAGCATCCTGAGTCTAACGCACTCCTCGACAACCGGTAACAAACACATCCTTGGCTTTGCTGCGTTCTAGAAACAGGGTGAGGACGGCGTGAGGGGTGACATCACAGGTACTTAGAGCACTAGTCGTGAGCTAAGAAGCCAACTAAAGGATTTTTTTACACAATTCAGTCAAAGGTCTGCATCTTGATAATGCATCTTCCAAGCAGAAACTTTCAAATTAAGGTTGAAACGTGGGGCTGGAGGTAAGATAGCTCATCAGTCAAGAGCACTGGCTGCTCTTCCAGAGGTTGGCTTCAGTTCCCAGCACCCATACGGTGGCTCATGGTTGTCTGTAATTTCGGTTCCAAGGGACCCATTGCCCTCTTCTGATCTTACATGGATGAACTAGGCACACAGGTGGCCCCAACACAGACATACAGGCAAATATACATATAAAAAATACATACACAGGTTTCCTAATTAAGTCTACGAATTTGGAGAACTCACACGATACTATATAATAAAAGAGAGAGAACTTTTCCATAGTTTGCACACAAAGCACGTGTGCCTGAGACTAGGAGCCTGCAAGGCCAAGGCTTTCACAGAGCGCAGTTGACAGGGCCAGATTCTTACCCATTGTCAGACCCTAGTAACTGTGGGCTGCAAAATCTTCTCAGTGAGTATTCAGAAGAAAGATCCTTTTAAATTTATTTTTGCTTTTTGATATTTCAAAGCAGGGTTTCTCTGTGTAGCACTGGCTATGCTGGAACTCGCTTTGTAGACCAGGCTGGCCTCGATCTCACAGAGATATCTGTCTACCTCGCGGGCTGGGGTTAAAGGTGTGTGCCACCACCGCCTGGCAGAAAAATACTTCCTGTGTGTATCTTTCAAAAGGATAGCGTGTCACTATGCTGATGGATGCAGGTATCAGGAAAGTCCCACATGCTCTCAGGCACTGTTGTCTCCAGTCAAGGGCACTGTTAGGATAGGCTTAAGGAACCTTGCTTGAGGTAGTATGTTCCTGGGGGTGGGGTTTTGATTATGCGAAGTCTCCCCGCTGTGCTCTGTCTCAGGCTTCAAGACGTGAGTCCTCAGCTTGCTGTTCCAGCTGCCAGGTTCGCAGGCTGGCACGCTTTCTCATTCCAATAGTGATGGACTCGACCCTCTGCAACTAGAAGCCCTGATAAAACCTTTTTCCTTGAAGTCGCCTTGGTCATGGTGTCTTACCACAGCAAGAGAAGAGTAAGCAATGCGCCCGGCATACACGATACTCAACTTGCCCATGTCTACGGATATCTACACGCCTTTAGATGCCTCTGTTTTTGTGCCTGTGTACACCTGTGTGTATACAGGGAGCCTCTGCAGGCCCCAGAGGGCACACATTTGTCCTAGGAAGAACATCCTATCAGGACGCTGCTCAGAAGAGGCACCCTTCCCCTAGGGTGCACGGCTGTTCACACCGTAGGGATAGATCCCATGTGTAGGACTGTCCCATACCACCAACCTCCACCTGTCTGCAATGAAGCTGGGGCAGGAGAGGGCAGAGGAGAGATAAATCTTAGCTCCAGTCATCGAAGGAGGACAAACATCAGCAGGAGATACATCGTTTGTTACAAAAGGTTTCTTCCAGTGTCTACCTATAGCCTGATTTGCTTTCCCAAAGAATAAGCGGCTGGTCAGATTTCGACCAGGCAGGCCCTAACTGAGCTTGTCTAGTATGAAGATTGGCCATAAAACATGGGATGGACCAGAGAGTAGAATGCTTACTGCCATACCTGATCCAGCATGTTGGTGGGGAGAGAACATACTTCTGTAAACTGTTCTCTGACCTCCAGGAGCATGTCATGGAACACATGTACTTAAATACACTCCACAAATAAATACATGAATGCACAAAAACAGCAAAAGATTAAAATGTTCAAAATAATGTCATTAATGAAACATTAAATATGACACATAATATATGCATTTCTTTTTTTTTTTTTCTTCTCAAGACAGGTTTTCTCTGTGTAACAGTCCTGGCTGTTTTGGAACTCTTGAGATGATTCTGGCCTTCAACTCAGAGATCCACCTGCCTCTGCCTCTTGAGTGCTGCGATTAAAGGTGTGAGCCACCACTGCCCAGTTTATTCTATAATTCTAGTATGCAATATGCATACATAATACAGTGTATTATATCTATGACCACATTGGCATTGCTATCTCTGTGCTTGTGTTTTATGAACTAACTTTCCCCTTCATTGTAGGTCACATTTTTTTCTGACATTGGGCATAGCTAATTCCGGAATGGATGCTCGACACTGTGGTATCTTCTTACTGGACAGTGGAGAAACTTGGGAGCAGCCACTTTCACCAGTCTTAGAAGTCAAATGGGCCAATCGTGGGACTCACTATCTTAAGGGCACACCCTGTTGCTGGTGGTCTTCTGGCAAAGAGACTACATTGGTCCTAAGGAAATTCCATTCTACTGACCAACGTGGACATTAAATACTGTTCCTATCCACCGCTCTACCACCAAATTGGCTACTTTGTTCTCGTTAACGCAGCAGAAATGGAGCGGGAAGGAAGGTATTTGACTGACCCACACTCTCACAGCCCACAGCATTTCAGACAGAAACACGAGAAGCAGAATTGCCCGCCACATGCTGACATCGGGGAGGCGTAGAAGCGGTGGTGCAATTCCTGCAGCCATTTCCAATGCACGTGAGACTGTGTCTATGCTCACAACTAAGCATGGAGGTGGAGCCTTGGCCCTCCTGCCTCAGGCTCCAGCCTCTCACCAGTCAATCTATTTCCAGATGCAAAGCCATGACTATCTGCCCACGTGCTGGTCCAAGGCTGGGAACGGAAGAAACAGGGAGGGCCCAAGAGTCCAGAACACAAGGGAAGGAGGAGGGAGAGAGTATACAGGGACATCTATGGAAGTCAGTCCCGAAGATCGGCTATTGTAGATGCATCTGGAGACAGGGCTGTGCAGAAAAGACTGTGAGGCTAAACATGCTTACCGGTTGGTGGAGCCATTATAGCAGTAGTTGGGCAAGAAGTCGTAGTTCAGCTCCCAGAAGACATGGAGGGTAATCCTTCCATAAGGCGCAGACACGTTGTGGTTGGCTTCCCGGAACATGGCGTCAAAGCTGTCCAGTGTGAGGTACTTGCTCATCAGCTTGTGTGTCATGCGATTGATTTCTAAGAGGCCATCCAGCTCCTACGGAAGCACAGGAACGGGAGGTGAGCACAGAGACGGGCCACCCGGGGAGGAGGCACTTGCCTGCGGTCTGAGATCCCCACCTGGACGTCTCACCTATGAAACGTTGCACTGAGGTGGCTACCAACAGGTGAGCCGAAACCAGAAATGGCTCCTCAACTTGACACCCGCCCCCCACTTCTACAGTCACACCCACTGTGCCCTGGTCTTTTCTGCTCTGTGGTCACCTGTACATATTCACCAGAGTCCTCAAGCCACCACCGACCTTCGGCAAAGGCAATCTGGACAAATCACTACCTAACACTCCTAATTCTCAATGGACCATCTAAGCCCGAGGCCCTGTCTCTGCCACAGGCACACAGTCCAGCTGGTACTGGCCACTTTGGGTCAGTTTTCCCAACTGATACGCTTATATAGACACTTCTTGATTTACAGTAGACATACACCCTGATAAAGCAATTGTAAGCAGACATATCAGTAGGTGGTGAGAGAATTTACAATACTTAACCTTTCGAATATTATTATTACTTAGGCCAGTGTATCTTCAATATGCCAAAATGTTTACATTAGCGCCTAACTGGACAAAACCATCTAATACAATGCTTGATAATAAAATATATTCAAATATTTTCTTAAAATCTATCCAGGAGTTTATAGATTTCAGTCCTGGTCCCCGATAGCAGGACCCTTATTCAAGGTCATGATTATTCCCTTCTAAGTTCATATGAATTACGAATACTAAGAGCAGGTAATAATATGGTACTTGACACAGTTGAAGGCCAATTAGTTCCCATCTTTTGTTGTCTACACAAGAACGGACCTACTATTAGCTCAACTTTATCGACAGAGAGGAAAACAAATTAGTTCTAGTACTTACGACCACTGATGTCAAATCTTCACTTTCAAACCGCCCGATTGCCAATTCTAGAGATTTATACATGGCCGCTGAGACACGCTGCGTAATCAGACGATTGAGATCAATGGATCTTCCGAGCAGCTGGAGGAAGGGAGAGGGTGAGAGAGATCACGGTAAAGAATAAACACAGCCTGGTGGGATGGGTCAGTAGGGAGAGGCACCAATGGCCACACCTGGCATCTTGTTCAATCCCTGGAATCTAAATAATAGAAAGAAGGAAAAGGCTCATGCAGATTGTCCTCTGACCTCCACACAATGCCCTTCCCAAATACAAAGAACATTTCTTTTTAAAAAGTAAGCACAGGGGGCTGGAGAGATGGCTCAGCAGTTAAGAGCATTGCCTGCTCTTCCAAAGGTCCTGAGTTCAATTCCCGGCAAGCACATGGTGGCTCATAACCATCTGTAATGAGGTCTGGTGCCCTCTTCTGGCCTGCAGGCATACACACTGACAGAATATTGTATACATAATAAATAATATAAAAAAAAATTAAAAAAAAGTAAGCACAAAGGTCTTAGAAACAACAACAACAACAACAACAAAAAAAAACCCAAATAAATATCAGCCATAAAACACCCAAGACAAAAATACAAAAATTTGTGTGTGTGCTCTCGAAGCAAATGGCTCCCTGTGAGTTCAAGGTCAGTCTGGTCTATAGAGTAAGTTCCGGGGCAGACAGGGCTGTTACACAAAGAAACACAGACACACATGTGCGCGCGCACACACACACACACGCCTATCTTTTTGTCTTTGTTTTTGTTTTCTCAAGTCAGGGTTCTTCAGTGTAGCCTTGGCTGTCCTGGAGCTCACTCTGTAGATCAGACTGGCCTCAAACTCAGAGAGATCCACCTGCCTCTGCCTCCCCATGTGTGTTCCCCACCATGATGGTTATCAACTCTAACCCTCTGAAACTGTAAGCCCTAAATAAATGTTCTCTTCTCTATGTCACCTTGGCTTCTTATCATAGCAATAGCAAAGCAATTAAGACATAATCTCAACAACAACAACAACAAAAAGACTAGCCTGGGCAACACAGTGGGGGGGGGAGAGGAAAAACAAAGCAAAACACCTTAATACTTTATTAGACCATTCATATGCCATGCTGCTTATAAAAGTCTAGCTGGGCCGGGTAGTGGTGGCGCACGCCTTTAATCCCAGCACTCGGGAGGCAGAGGCAGGCGGATCTCTGAGTTCGAGGCCAGCCTGGTCTACAAGAGCTAGTTCCAGGACAGGAACCAAAAAGCTACGGAGAAACCCTGTCTTGAAACTTTGGGCTGCCGAGGGAGGGGGACTTGATTGGGGGAGGGGGAGGGAAATGGGAGGCGGTGGGGGGGAAGAGACAGAAATCTTTAATAAATAAATAAATTTCAAAAAATCCAAAAAAAAAATCTAGCTGGCTCTAAAAAGCTGACTGCTCTCAAAACACACTTCAGTAGGGTCAATGGCTCACCTGCACGTGTCTCTGCTTCAACAGCGTCTCGTAGCGGTTGGACGGCGGCAGGTGGATCGTGGCGCCCTGGTTTTTGCATTCTGATCGTAACCGTTTGTCGAGAAGCAAACTGGTGCAGGGGAGAGGATATTTGTCACACACTGGATTTATTCAACAGGACTATCGGATCAAATCAGGATTCTGCACGAGGACCGCACGTCACACACTTACCTTCCTGCCATAACCTTGTAATACGCAAATATCTGGTCTGCCAGTTTGTAAACAAATTGGTCAAAACATAGATTCACCTGGCAAAAAAGCAAACTGTGTTAGAGTTCAACTCCTGACACCAAGATCATATAACAACCCAAAAACAAACGCTTCTGCTTTCCTTCGCTTATTTTGTGTTGTTTTCAGCAACAGTTGATTCATTACGTAGCTCATTCTAACTCTGATCCTCAAGGCTCAGGTTCCTGGATCCTGGGACTATAGGCATCACGTGCACCATAGCTAGCTCCAAACCCTTGCTTCAACACAAGTTGAGGCTCTTATTAGAAAAGAAAAAGTATTGATGATCTTGTTGTCTAACACGGCACATAGAGTGTGTTGGGGTGACCACCATGCCGGCATCAAAAATTAGATTAGAACACCACTGAGGAAAAGCAGACATGGTAGCACCTTTCTGTCATAGCGCCAAAGAAGCTGAAGGAAGAGGATCGGAAGTTCAAGGTTGGGGGGATATGTTCAAAGCACACGATACACTTGAGAAAATTATCCTTGTGGAACTACCTCAACATGCAGTGTATACCCCAACAAAACTGCTTACAAAAGAAGGAGGAGGAGGAGGAGGAGGAGGAGGAGGAGGAGGAGGAGGAGGAGGAGGAGGAGGAGGAGGAGGAGGAGGAGATTAAGAAATCAGGCAAGTGGTGGTGCACACCTGTAAACCCCGCACACAGAGCAGGGGCAGGCAGATCTCTGAGTTTTACGCCAGCCTGATTTACAGAGTTCAAGGAAGAATAAAAGTTCACTGCTAGCCGAAGCTACATAGGGATCTCCAGAGCAGTATAAGTTATGGAAGACCCTATCTCCAAACGACAAACAACCCAACAAGAAGAAGCTTACAGGGTAGAGCATAACACTCGTCCTCTCAAATTCAAAGGAACAGGAAAAAGTCCCCGAGCCATCTGCTCTCGGGGAGGTAATGCACGCCATGGCTAAGTCATTGCACTTAGGAATGTATTCGACACAGGCTGTCAAAGAAACACCCAGGGGCTGGAGAGATGGCTCAGAGGTTAAGAGCATTGCCTGCTCTTTCAAAGGTCCTGAGTTCAATTCCCAGCAACTACATGGTAGCTCACAACCATCTGTAATAAGGTCTGGTGCCCTCTTCTGGCCTGCAGGCATACACACAGAATATTGTATACATAATAAATAAATAAATATTTTTTTTTTTTTAAAAAAAAGAAACACCCTGGATCCTAAGGCCTCACTTAAACGCGGGCACGGCATCATTCTTCAGAACCATGAAGAGATTGTGTGTGCTCTGAGAGGCAGGGAGGCGTAGGACCTGCAGACAGCACCAGGAGCGTGAGTCTGTTTTCCATGCATCCTGCATTGCCTGGGGCATCAGGACATCATCCCTGAAGAAACACTAAGATGTTGTTTGGGAGGAGGTGGAGCTGCCCGGATACAGGAAGTGATCTCTTGAGGTTAAGTCCTCTTACATCTTAAGCGAAAGAAAGAGACACAGCCACTCAGTTGCATGTGTGTGCTAACCTAACAATTTCACCTGTGAGCACGCGCCCTTGAGAAATAACCCAATACAGTCAGGATTACTCATGTAATCCCAGTACTGAGAAAACTGAGGCAGGAAGATTGTCATGAGTCTGTGGATAGCCTGGGCTATGGGGAGGAGTGTGTGTGTGTGTGTGTGTGTGTGTGTGTGTGTGTGTGTTGGGGGGGGCACACAAGCACACAAGCATGCACCAGTCCAGTGTGAATAAAAAAGTGTGCGTACCAGGAAGTTCAGCGAAGTACTATTTTATTGCCTCTAAATTTTAAAAACTTAATGAAATTTAAAAGAAAGTGGGGGGTGGATCAATTGAACGGAGCATCCCGCCAAGCGACAGATATGGATGCAGAAATGGCTTATTGCGTAGTGGAAAAGCATACCCCTCCGGTGTACAATCAGAGAAAGTGAAGCCAGAGAGGCTCATACCGAAAAGCGCATTTCACCGCTTAACACACTACATTTAGAGAGACTTTCGCTTTTATTTTATTTTTATTTTATTTTTTTAAAATATTTATTTATTTATTTATTATGTATACAATATTTTGTCTGTGTGTATGCCTGCAGGCCAGAAGAGGGCACCAGACCCCATTACAGATGGTTGTGAGCTACCATGTGGTTGCTGGGAATTGAACTCAGGACCTTTGGAAGAGCAGGCAATGCTCTTAACCTCTGAGCCATCTCTCCAGCCCCGAGACTTTAGCTTTTAAATCACCAAGATAAAGAGTAAAATTTAAGAGGTACCTAAAAAAAGCCACTAAGGCTGCGGGTCCCTTACCTCCGCCTCGATTTCGTCATAGAGAAACTGCTTGTTGAACCTGGTGAGCGCGTAGTGGGCGCTGTCGTTGTACAGATCCAGGGAGTAGAGGACGTACCTGCGGAGGACAGACACCAGTCACTCCCCAGCCAGCGATGTGTGACCCTCGCAGCTGCCTAACGGGGGAAATTTAACTGCCATACAAAGAAAACTGATTTCTCGCTTTTCACGGCAAATGGTATTCCTGTACAAAGTTGAACCTTAGGGGGTCAGAAAAAGCGAGGCACCTTTTCCTCTGTGAAGGATACACAAAGACTACGCAGATGAAGGGCCTCCATGACTTCACCGTCCTCATGGAATGGTCTAAGTGTCTATTGGTGTCAGTGTTCAGTGTTTTTCTTTCCGTCTTAATCCTGAGTTAACACGTGCAGATTCAGGCGCCACGGCGTGAAGGCTACTCACTCCATCATGGACGCCTCCTTGGTCTCGAGGATGTGGTCAGTCAGAATCCAGGGCATAGACATCTCAATGGGGAACTGGATCCTCCTGCCCATGGTCAGCTCCAGGAAGAACTCTCGGAACCACAGCTGGGAAAGGTCACAGCACTGCTGCAGTGTTTCTTGAGGGGTTCAAACGACACCAGGTTATCGGCCGCGGGCAGAAAAGGACTCGTAGTCCAGAGGAAACGAGAGGGGTTTTACACAGGACGTGGCTCCTCTATGCTTAGCTCCCAGCCATGCAGCATGGACGCAAGCAGGAAGGGGTCACCGGACACGTCATATGAGACACCAGACTAACATGAGTGTGGCTTCAGGACAGTGAGGACCCTACACCTTCAGGGCAGCCAGTGTCGTCCTGCCATTAGGGACCTCAGGCACCCTTCCTGGCAGGATTGGGGGACGGTGTCCTTTTGCAAAGGAGAAGTGAAAACAGGACCCCAGGTTTCATATCCCTCATCTGAAAACCGGAAATCCCAAATGCTCCAAAATCTCAGAATTCTTAGGTACGATGTGGTGTCCTGAGCGAAACATCCCATACCGCTTCTTATACAGTGGGAAGAAATCCAAACGTAGACACAGAGACTATGATAAGGTATGGCTGTGTCTAGTGAACGGGGTCACAGTCAGAGCTGGCTCAGATGCCGACCAATTAAAATGACCGTGACATCAGCATGTAACCTCGGGAACTGGAGGTAATGTGACCATGCAGTGTATGGCTGTCCAAATCTCCAGACTGTGTGCGTAAGGTGCAAAAAAATAAGAAACTATTTATACTCGGATCCCATCCCCCAAATCTGTCATTACACAAGCATCTCTGGTCCCAACCATTTCAGATGAAGGATACTCAACCTGTATGTCCCTTTCTGTAGGACAAACACCAGTGTCTAGGATGTAAGATTAACATGCACATTCGGGAGAGGTTTAACCGATACAAAACTAGAAACAGATCTAAAACAATTAGGATTTGTTATGTTCTCGGAGCTCACAGTAACAGTATTATTCTTTACTCTACTGCCTGCAGCCCCGGGGCAAGGCACAGAGATTTCCTGCTCTAAGCAGAAGACCGTGAACGGCGTGATGAGGCCACAGGCAGACACAAAGGGTAGGAAGCACCCACCAGTGCCAGGTCAAAGTGGCGGGGTGTCACCAGAATGGTCACTTGTCTGTCTCCGAGCACTTCTGCTATCTGGGCAGTGGGGGCCAGAGGGGCCATTTCTTCTACTCGTCAATGCCTGGATCTCGAGCCAGGGAAGCGTTTACAGCTCCCTCCCTGTTTTTGTCATCCTGATTTTGTGTTCACTCGGCAGGGCCAACCAAAGCCCTGTGGTCCTTGTCCTGCTAACTTTAGGCCATGTCTTACAGAGGCCATGGCAGAGGCTGGGGATGGCGAGGGACCCAGGGGCTCTCCGGGATGTCTGGCCACCACCACAAAGGTGAGGACGTGGTACCATGTGGGTGCATGAAGAGATGGGCAGGAAGATGGTCAGGTAGGCAGAAGCGTCCCCGGGTGGTGTTAGCAGTGTTAGAGCATGCCAGGCCGGACTCTGGTCAGCACTGTCTCTTACCACTGAAATTTATCAAGTGTGTGTAGAAGAAGGACTCTCGATGGAACTTTTCTATGTCCAATATGGTAGGCCCCTCAAGGCTACTTCTCAAGGTTTTCTTGGCACCACTTTTGTCTGCAATGAGGGACTCTAACATGGTTCTCACCATGTAAAGCTGTGTTTATCCAAGGAGGTATTTGTAGGGGAAAAAATATAAACGGTACATTAGTCACAACGAACGGGAAACATCTACACAAGAAGACCTGCTCCACTACACCTTGGCTGAATCCCATGCCCGCAATCAGCCTGCCAGAGAGAGGCTGTCCGGAGGGCCTGGGACTCCGCAGGGCCAAGACGCCGCTTTCCTGGGACGAACTCTGTGTAGAGGAGCAGCTCGCCTCCGTGCCAAAAGCATCAACAAGAAAAAAACGAAGGATGTCTTACCACCAAAGGTTAAGAGAGGTGGATAGGTGTACGATTGCCTCAGAAACGCGTTTACCACATGCAAGAGCCTTTCCATGCCCAGAGACTTGAGCTGCCTCTGCAGCTCGGCAGAGCTCAAGGACTCAGCCATAGTGCGCACCAGGAAGAGCTAGACACGGACAGACGGGGAAGGAGAAGCGGGAGAGAGCCGTTAGTCACACGATGCACAGGTCTGGTGTGGTGATGGTGGGGGGGGGGTAAGGGGACACAGGGACAGGCAAATGGATGGAAGAGCGGAGGGCGGTGTGTGCCTCACACGGTCCCCAAGAGTGGCCGAGAGCCTTGCTCCTGACCGGCAAGCGGTTACACACAGACCCAGCCGGTACCTTTCTACAGGAGTGATAGAGATACGAAGCCTCTAAGAGACGTGACAGGAGGGGACAGGTTCCAAAGCAGAGAGGAGCATCTAGAACCAAGTGAGTCCGTGAGAAGCCCCTTAAGGACGGCTTACATACACCGGAAGGAAAGGCAGCAAGGGCAGCTTTAGACCATGACATACGGGAGCGACATTTCGTTTTTAGGAACACTCCATTTATAGATTTAACACGGAAATTACAGTCACACGTTTAAACATCGAGAGAGAAACACAGACGTGCGGGCATATGCCTGCAGTTCTGGGAGGCCGAAACATGAGAACGCTAACCCTGAGCGATACGGTGAGTACTGGGCTAGCCAAGGCCAGACCCTTTTCTGTAAAAATACTGAAGTGGTGTGGGTGTGGCGGAGCACCCTAGAACCCTAGCACTGAGGAGATGGAGGTTAGGTATGATCAGAAGCTGGAGGCCAGCCTAGGTTGCGAGACCCTGTCTCCACAAAGCAAAAAGGAAACACGATATAAATATGGAAACGTAGGCATATATTTCACAGACAGAAGTAGAAATGGCATCTTAGGACTTGTGCAGTTAAATGCAGAAACCAGATACCCCCAGGCATGTCTGAGTCAAGGTTTTAGATTCACTCTGGCAAGGTACAAAAGAGAAGAAAAGCCTCAGGCAGAGCAGGATTTGCCTGCGCAGACAACGGCACCACTATGTCAGTCCCGCCCCATCTGCACCGCCCACCCCCGCCCCCAGCCCCGTTCTAGGACAAAGATGACGAGAACCTGTGTGCTGGAGGGTCCTACAGCACGCCGTGGCACCTTGATGTCAAAGCCACTCTTGGGGTCCTTCTCGCCCCGCAGAGCTGGGTCGTTGAAGGGTTCGTGCCCCGTCTCCCAGTCACACACAGTCTTCCTGATGGCCTGCAGAACACTAAACCGCCCATGAAGGCATCAGACGGGGGTCTCTGCAATCACAGCATCACGTCACCCAACCACCAACGCACAGAGGACGCCTCTGGCTGGCGTAACACGGTAAGAGTCTATTCATATGAAACTTAAAAACAACAACAAAAAAAGGGTTGCGTTCTTTAAAGTGATACTAGTCCCAAAAGATGTAGTTTACACCAACAAGCCAGGAAACAAGGTTTAACTTCATGAACATGAACCAGGCAGCCAAGTCAGGGCAGGGAGAACAGAGGCTCTCAAAAGCCCATCCAGACAGCAGCGTTCTGCCTGGCTGTGGACAATGGCTCCTGCACACCAGCAGGAACTGAACTCATCACATAACTCAGGAGAAAGGATATGTGTCTCGACTCCCTAGAAATGTAACCCCAATTGCTAACAAGCTGTACTGTTAGGGTGGGGTACAAGGACTACAGATATCTTATGTTGACTCTAGTCACGTCATGTGGAAAGTTCTGGACAAAAGTCAACGGCTGAGCAGTGCTGGAGCAACCATTTGATAACAGCACTTGGGAGGCAGAAGCAGGCAGATCTGAGTTCAGGGCCAGCCTGGTCTACACCATGAGTTTCAGGCCAGCCAGGGCTACACAGAGAAACCCTCCCTTTAAAAGTGTCTGGCGGAACAGATCTGGCTTTTGTCAAGAGCAGGCACTGCTATATCCAATGTGCCTCCAACAAAATCATTACCCGAAAGACTGGAACAAGGGTTTCGGATTTCACATCTGTTTGGGGTTGGGACGATTTGAATATAAGTAAATCTTCTTGGGGGATAAGATGTAAGTCTAAATAGGATACTAATTTGCTTTAAATATAAATCACACACATAGTCAGATGACAATTTTATATGTTAAGTATTTTTGGATATAAAATTATCTAATTCAGCATGCAGGTTTCTATTGTGGCATCATATTGTTATTGAAAATATTCTGGATCTTTAAGACTCAGTGGTAGAGTATGCCTAGTGTGTGCAAGGTCCCGTGTTGAGTCCCTACCACCACACACACGTGCAGGTCTACAGCTATGTGCACACGCTCTCTCTCGCTCTGACTTTGGGGGCATCTTAGATTTTAGACTTTTATAATTAGAATGCACACACAGTATAGAATCTTCTTAATTTTAAAAACCATATTATCTCAGGCAACTCTAAAGTGAAACAGTATATATTCCTGAACTCTTGGTAGGTTTCATTTACACACGTTTTTTTGAAAGTCAACATACACACACACACACACACACACACACACACACACACACACACACATATAAAATCTTAAATTAAAATAAACTTACATTAAAAACTCTCATGGTCTCTCAGATTTATCATATCTAGGTTATTTTTCACCAGACTTATAGGATAGTCTAAAAGATGTCATATTTGGGAGAGGGAGAGCAGAATGTGGGGTCTTATATCCCAGAACACCTGGCGGCTGGACGATTCTCTTGACTCTGGGTCTCTAAACCCCTGAATACTCAGCAGGTAACTGATGACTGCTGTTCAGGTCACTAATTAGATCCCACATTCTATGTAGACACAGTTCATCAGAAACATGGCTAGGAGTTGAAGAGAAATATCCTGAGCCTACTTATGAAAGCAGACATGCCTTCCGTCTGAACCTCAGCTCCCTTCGTGGCCTTGGGGCTGTGAGGGAGGATGAAGGGAGGCTGACCTCTGGATGACGTTCTTCTTCTTCTTGATGGCCTGTCTCAGCGGCTCTCTGAGGGTCACCTGGGAAAAGTCTTGCAGGGCAGCGTAGACGGTGTGCCTGATGGCGTGATTGAACACGCTCTCCATCCTGCCCATCAGCACCTGCAGGCCTTTGATCATGGCGATCACCTGCAAGGACACAGCTTTCAGTGGCTGAAGGGGGACAGGGGACAGTCCTTCACTGCCTGGGAAGTCTCCTTCTCACTCACAGATCTTCCTTGGCTCCCGTCCTTGCCAGTACCAGGCTACCCTGTCCCATCACCTTCTGCCCCACAGCAGAAGACTCCGTATGCTCTGTGCCTACCTGGAATTGACCTCACCTCATCCCACCACGAGTACCCTGAGGGCAGCAGTATCTGATTCAAGAATGCCCTTGTCCATCATGACCATCCCTGATGGGTTCAAATGCAGAAGTACACACTCAAAAGGCAAACATGAACGTGACCCAGAAAGGAAAAAGAAGTTACTAGAGTTTGTATATTAAATCCCACTTGTTGAATAACAATGGGACATGAACTTAATACATGTGGGAAGGGTCTAGAATTAAAAACAAAACAAAACAAAAAAAACAAAGCCAACTGTTTAAATTTCTATGTAACAGTTCCATAGATGCTCCATATTTCCATGAAGTCACATGAAGGGTTACCATGTGTTTATGCTGGAGAACTATATGATGGATTTATATGATTGAAACGGGGCGGGGGGGGGACTTTTACTTTAAAAAAAGTGCATAGGGCAGGGGCTGGAGAGATGGCTCAGCAGTTAAGAGCACTGGCTTCTTTTCCAGAGGACCTGGGCTCAATTCCCGGCAACCACATAGTGACAGCCAACCATCCATAACTCCAGTTCCAAGTCTAATGTCTTCTCATCCCCAGCTCTACAGCTCCTGAGGTCTCCCTTTCCTCTCTGGCCCTGTGTCCCATGGATTACAAAGACCTTCTCTAGCCTTCCTTCCCCAGCTCATCCCAGTTGCCCAGCCTTCAACCCCAGCAGGCATTCTCTGTGAACACGCCCGCTGAAGGGGCAAGAAAAACTGGTGACACACAACCACCACAGGGGGAAACAGAAGCCAAGGAACAAACCACCCAGTCAACAAATCCAGAAATCAACACCTAGACCACTCAATCAACAACAGCAGAGTAACATGTCTCCAATAGAGCCCAGCCGTCCTACCACAGCAGGCATGGATATCCCAGCACACTGAAGCCCAAGAAATCGACCTTAAAACCAACAACGTGAAGGTGATAGAGGTCCTTAAAGAGGAAATGAACAGATCAGTTGGAAGAATAAAGCCCCTAAAGGAAGTCAAGAAAACACAAACAGTGGAAGGAAACAAATAAAACTCTTCAAGACCTGAAAATGGAAATAGGAGCAATAGAGAAAACACAAATGGAGGGAAATCTGGAAATGAAAAATTACAGGAAGGCAAACAGGACCGACAGAGGCAAGAGCATAGTACGGAGAGCCGCTTGTTGGTTCCCGGCATAAGAGAGTAAAAGACATGGAAGAGAGATTCTCAGACATTGAAGACATGATAGAGGAAAGAGATACATTGGTCAAAGAAACTGTTAACCACTTTCAACAGAAATCATAGAAGAAAACTTTCCTAATCTAAAGAAGGACAGGCTTATAAGGATAGAGAAGCATAGAACACCAAACAGATTGGAGCAGATAAGAAAGCGGCCCCCACACCACACAGTAATCAAAACATGCTGAACAAAGAAAGAATATTAACAGCTGCAAGAGAAAAAGATCAAGTAACATATAAAGGCAGACCTATCAGAATTATACCCGATTCTCAATCAAGACACTAAAAACCAGAAGGTCCTGAATAGATGTTTTGCAAACACCAAGAGACTATAGATGCCAACCCAGATTACTATACCCAGCAAAAGCTTTAAGCACCATATATGGAGAAAACAAGATATTCCATGACAAAGTCAAATTTAAACAATATCTACAAATCCAACCTTACAGAAGGAAAAAAACTCCAACCCAAGGAAGGAGGTTAACTACACACATGAAGACACACGGAATAAATAATCTCACACCAGCAAAACCAAAAGAAGGGAAGCACACGCCTGAACGCCTGTGCAAGCACACCACATCACCACCAACAAAACAACAAAATCTAACAATCATTGGTCATTGATAACTCTAAACACCCATGGACTCAATTCCCTAATAAGAAGACACACACTAAGAGATGGGAAAACAAAATCCATCCTTCTGCTGCATACGAGAAACAAACCTCAATATCAAAGACAGACATTACATCAGAGGAAAAGGTTAGGAAAAAATATTCCAGGCAAATGGACCTAAGAAGCAAGCTGGTGTAGTTCTTTTGATATCTGACAAGATAGACTTCAAACCAAAACTGATCAGAAGAGAAAGGGAAGGACACCACATACTCATCAGAGGAAAGATGCACCAAGATGAGATTTCAATGCCGCAAACACAAGAGCACCCAAGTTTGTACAAGAAACCCTACTACAGCTTAAATTACACACTGACCCTCACGTACTGATACCGGGAGACTTCAATGCCCCATTCTCAACAACTGGCAGGTTATCCGGACAAAAACTAAACAGAGAAATGCTGGAGCTAACAGACATTGTAAACCAAATGGATTTAGCCTACAGAATATTTCACCCAAACACAAAAGAATATACCTTCTACTCCGTCCCTCCAATAATAGAATATAATAAACTAAATCCTCCCACTGACAGACAATTTATCTTCAATAGTCAACAAGGTGCCAAAATAGTCCAAAGGGAAAAGATCACCTTTCCGTTAAACATGGGGGACTGCTGGATATTCATACGCAAAAGAAAAAAAGCTGGGGTTCTTGATAGTAAGAGTTAGCTCAGCAAGCTTGGGATGATTATACCCTTGCTTATTAAGGGCTGTAGCTGGAGAGATGGCTCAGTAGCTACGAGCATACGGAAGTCCTAGCAGAGGACATGCATTTCCAGCTCCCATGTCGAGCGCCTCACAGTTACCTGTAACTGCAGCTTCAAGGGAGGTAAAGACCTCTCCAGCCTCCACAGACAACCCCCCTACAAAGACATCTGGCATTCACTCACACAGACATATATATAGAAATAAAAATGCTAACAGAGCGTCAAAAAACGAAGGTCTACCTATTGGTCACTAGTAAGGTACTTGATTAACTAAGTAAATCATTAGATAACCTAATCCAGGAATAACTATTAAGAGCATAGCATAGCATAATCAAGATGAGCTGGTGAAAGGAACTGAAGGGGAGTTTTAGTGATCACACCTAAAAGGGGAACCGGTATCTAGAATATATAAAGAACTCTTGCAATTCAATAAATCAGTTTTAAAAATAGGTAAAGAATGTACACAAAGAGCCAATCCGCACAAAACAAAGAGAAGGTCAGAAATTCAGCTGACACGCCATATGTGGATTCTGTGATGGGTATAAGTAGAAAACTCCCCCTACTCAACAACAAAAAACCTATGAATACTTTATTGTAATTAATGAGCTTAGACATGTTAGTAGAGAGAAAGAAAAATATTTAAAATTTACATTTTAAATAGTTATTTGGAAACATCAAAAGTATACCAGCTACAAGAGCCAATATCTAGAAACAAAACAGAAAATAATCTAGAATTTCCAGAGATATATGATAGAGAGAGAGGGTGAGAGAGGGAGAGGGAGAGAGAGATACTATTAGAAGTTCATCAATTCTCCCTAAAATGACCTTGACATTTATATATATATCCTGATGGGAAATTCCAACATATTTCCCTGTGAGACATAAAAGGCTCACTGTAAGATGTGTATGGTGGGCTGTCTCCATGGGCAAAAGAGCTTTCCGTGCAGACCTGATGACCTGAGTCCAACCCCAGAACACTGCAAAAATCAGAGCCTCGACACATATGTTGTGGTGAATTCATGCAGACATGTGTGCGTGCACGCGCGCGCGCGCACACACACACACACACACACACACACACCCCAACCATAAAACTGAATTAAGAAATTTTATCCATTAGAAGAACCAGGAGAAAAAAAAAGAGCTTTAAAAAATAAGGAAGGAAGGAAGGAAGGAAGGAAGGAAGGAAGGAAGGAAGGAAGGAAGGAAGGAAGAAGGGAGGGAGGGAGGAAAGGAAAGAGTGAGGAAGGAAGGGAGGGAAGGAGGGAGGGAGGGAGGGAGGGAGAGAAGAAAGGAAGGAAGGAACGAAGAAGAGAAGGAAGGAAGGAAAGAGGGAGGAAGGCAGTTAGTTCAAGACTGTTGAGGACCATACAAGTAAGATAAAGAATTAGTAGCCATTATGAGTAGAAAACAACTGGAGTCTGCTATATGCTCTTCTTGGGGTAGAGACCAAATCCCAATTTATCTATCACCTGTCTTTCTACTTTCAAGAAACTATTGTCCCCTGGCAAGCACTCACGGGGGGGCTGGCAACACCTACCCCTCACTGCCCCCCATCATCGCTAGGCACCAGCATGAGCAGTGCAGGGAACAGGAAGCAGGCGTCCTCACCTCCACCAGGGCAAACTTCTCCTCGGTGGTGTAGTTATAACGCGTGGCACGCTCATACTCCTCAGCATTGTCCGGGCAGTCCTTGTTGGAGTACTTGTCGGTGGGGTGGACCAGCTTCCAGGAGTACTGTGGCAGTCAGAAAGAGGAAAGATATTCCACGCTGAAAACACTTGAGTTTGGACTGACGAGACCGTGGCTGAGGCCACCGAGAGGTGAGCCTTTAAACATACATACCGCTTTCTAAAAGTGTCTTTTATACACACACACACACACACACACACACACACACACGTGTACACGCACACATGCACGCGCACACTGCTTTCTAAGCGTCTCTTGCACACACACACATTGCTTTCTAAAAGTGTCTCTTACATACACACACGCACATGCACACACATGCGTGCATACACAGACACACACTATTACCTCCAAAAAACAGCACTCAGTCATATAAGCCGTGCTTAAGAACTAACCCAGGCAAAAAGTTCAAGTTGTTGTATGCTGAGTAAAACTTCAGGCGACTTATTTGTATTTACAACAAAAGTATGCTTTTCAAATGACTGTGTATGTGTCCAACTGCATGTTTATCTAACTAAAATAGACTTTTAAAAGGGAAAGACACATGCAAATTACAGTTATTTAAATCTTCATAGCTACCAGAAACATTTTACTAAACCTTAAAGATACTCATGGGTACAACTCCGAAGACTCAAATGTTGGTCCAAACAGGAGACTGAGAGCTAGGGAGATGGTAAAGGCACTGGCTATCCAGCCTGATGACCCAAATTTGGTGACTGACAAATAATCTTGCCATTGCAAGTTGTCCTATAAGGTGTGTGCCTTGGCACACCTCGTCCCCTGCCTCATATAAACAAACAGGCACAGAAAGAAAAGCAATGATCCTGTTGGCCAGCTTTCTGATTTATATCTCCAAAGATGAGGCCCTTCATGTGACACGGAGGAAAAGCACCCCTAACCAACCAGGAGTGGCTACACATGCAGCTGCTCGAACTTCCAAACACACGGAGACCGCCGCCGTGCCTACCACTTCCATCACGTGCGCGCTCCACTGCGAAAGAAGCTGCAGGCCCTGCAGAGCCAGGTCGAAGAGCTTCCGGTACTCAGCATCCGTCTTCTGGGCCTCCTGCCGGCCAGACCC
Organism: Microtus pennsylvanicus; assembly: GCF_037038515.1. Taxonomy (NCBI): domain Eukaryota; kingdom Metazoa; phylum Chordata; class Mammalia; order Rodentia; family Cricetidae; genus Microtus; species Microtus pennsylvanicus. The sequence continues at coordinate 13,586,532 of NC_134596.1, forward strand.
GGTGACCACCTAGGGTACACAGGCAAAGGCATTCAGAGAAAACCCGCCAAGCTTCCTTCCTTACTGCTGTGCAACACAGCTCTCTGGGTACGACATCGCCCTGGCCCCTCTCTCAGGGGACCTATGGACATTCATGAAGGCTGTGTAAAGAGGCCACTAGAGGCCCTGCTTGCCCCTTCAGGTGTGTGAGCAGTTAAAGGTTCGGTAGTACGTAACTATCTGCAAACCATCCATGTTCCTGCAAGTCGCCCCAGTTAAACTGACTAGTTCACAAACTAGACTCCGGTAGAACGGTTTCTTTGATTTGCCATTAACGCACTAATTGGGGTGAACAGACACTTGTTTCTTACTCCTTGAAAAGCTCACGTAGCGTCCAGAAAACCTACTCTAGGAGTCTATTTCAAAGTCACATATGCAAAAACAAAACAAAACAAAAATCCCACAAAGCGATCAGAGTCTTCTACATAACTCAGACCGACTTGAACTCACTGCTGGTCTTTGCCTGCTTCTTCAGCGTTGCGGTAACAGGTCTGCACCATTTTCTGTTCTTGTTCTTGTTTGGGTTTTTGTTGTGGTGGTGGTTATTTGTTTTGATTGCACAGTGCTGGAGGTGGGCTTCACGTATACTGGACAAACACTAGTGCTGAGCTCTGAGCTCAGTCCCCTGAGCAGGCATTTGTACAAAAGACATGAACAGCTGCCTGATCAATACATGGAAAGATGTTCAACAACACTGGTCGGAGGACAGCCTAAATCCAAGCCCGTTGACACCAGGCTGAGCTCTGATCTATGTTGCCTCACAATGGCAGAGACTGGTTGTTCAGGCTGTGCCTCACCCTCATAAACCTCATTTTATAAGCAGCATTGGGCTCTACTTTTGAGCATTTGACACAGTAACAGGTCGATGCAGACATTTGGTAGGCATGGAAGTCTATAGAGCCCTGCCTTTACAAGGGACACACACATAAATCACTGATCCCTAAAAGTAAAAAAGGTGTCACCTTTATCGAAGTAAATGAAAACCATTTTAATATATAGGCAGATCAAAATCACAGAGGAAAAGCAGATGAGAACCTATCTGACCACTAGACCGAGAAAAGAGCTTAACTCCCTCACCTAGATCCGATAAGGAGGTGAATATGGATACCAAACTCCACCAGAGAACCAGTCTGCCTAGATGTCACCTGACCGCCAAGCATGTGTGTGCAGAGATGGACAGAAAGCCCAACTGTCCCTGGGGCTTCCGCTCAGCTTGGTCCCATAGATGACACAGTCGACTCATCCACCCATCCACTTATTTGGCTGTGGGAGCCCTCATGTGACTCAGTTTCCATCTGGAGTCACTCTGACTTTTAAAGAAGTCATCTGAGTTCAAGCCTGCCTACTCTGCTTTTTCCAGTAACCTTGAGGCCCATGGGTAATGTCTGTGTTAACCCATAGAAAGAGCATTTTTTTGCCCAGATGAAAGAGTACATTATTCTATTAAGATCTGCGCTGGTAACCATCCGAAGAGATGGCTCAGCGGTTAAGAGCACTGTTCGCAGCCCGATCATGCTTCCTTCCCGAGGACCCAAGTTCGATTCCCGGCTTCTACACTGTGGCTTGCAGCCATCCGTCCTGAGCTCCTGCGCCCTCTTGTGGTGAATGGGAAAAAAAGATTTTCTCTGCTGTCCACCAGCCAGAGGCAGTCCTGGTTAGTGATGATTAGCAGCTGCTTGCTGCTAACTGAATTCTTGTGTGCGACTAGACTTCAGCTTCCTCTCAAGGACAGCGCAGGAGGTGGTTTACTGCTCTTTGTTCTGCCTTTTGCCTGTAATTAGTATATATGCTGGCTGAGAAAAAAAACTCTGGGCTGTTTAGTATTCACCTTCAGTCCTCCCGGTCAAGCCTGTGTTTTCTCTCTCAGGTTCTTTTAATCTGCCATTTTCTATAACCTCGCGCCCCCTCCCAGGCACCCCCTGCTAATTCCTGCCAGGGCGCTCCAACATTTGGCCACCCAGAACTGCAACCTGGACCTTCCTGCCCTCTGCTGTTACATCCTCCTTGGTTCTGAACACTGCTTCTAAAGCTCAACCCAACCCCGAGGCTCACTCAGACCTGTGACCTAGCAGTGTAACTGCAGAAGTTCCTCCAGCTACCTCCCTCAGGGTTCATGCTGTGTGACTCACTTAGGTGAAATGATTCAACTACGGGCAGCCACAGAGACAAGCATTAGACTGTCAGCGAAAGGGGAGACCTACCGATGGGCGTGAGATTTCTTTGGGATAATAAGAACGGTACGAAGGGACTTCATGATAGCTGCACAGCTCATCAGATATAACCATCTTCCAGTTATGGAATCTCAACCATTGAATTGTACTATAAGTTGAGTTATAGCACCATAAACCTCTCCCTAACTCAACTCCAGGCCTACACTTCCCAAACAGCACGTACTGAGGGACTAGGAGTTAAATGGATCACTGGGAGGCTGATAAAGGTACCCAGACAGATAGCAAAGGTGGCACTCAGCCTGCTTTGCCCTTGCCTTCCTAACTCGAGATAAAGGCCTGGCAGCTGGGCCCCCTACAGGCGGACCAGGCCACAAGTTCAAGGCTAGACCAGAACACATTTACCCAAAGTTGTGAGTGTATCATCTTCCTTTCCTTCAATGAAACTGACCAGCCCTAAACAGGAGAAGATTCCTTCTCTCCATTCCAACACACCAAGAACCCTCAAAATCTGCACCTCTCGAAGTGAAACCAACTTCAGAGTCCTCCTCTGCTTTGTAGGGAGTCTTCTCCCGTGCCTTGTGGGTTTGTGTGTGTGTGTGTCGCCATCTTTAAAAAAAATTGTTTTCCATTGGCTGATTGTGTCTGAGACATCCCCTGATGCTAACCACTGTGCTTGATTTTCACCTGTATTTAATTCTTTAACTGGCAGAGAAAATGAGACCAATCCAGACGGGTAGAGGATTCCCCTGCACTGACCTTGAGGCCCCAGTTAGCTTCAGCCTGGGAACTGACTTCCCTTCTAAAGGCAACAAGGCCTGCAGATCAGAAACCCTCTCTGGTCTCCCTCTCCATCTGTTTCCATTGCTTCATCCTAGCCTGAGTTGTTCTTTGGGAAACCCTAACATGGTTCACTTTTCCCTCCCTCTTCTGCCCCTTCCCTTTCTCCCCTCCCTCTCTCTCCCCCCATCCCGCTTTTCACTGGAGCTGACGTGCGACGCTATTCATGCATTATGCAAGTGTCTACCAGTCCCAGCCCTTCCAGTGCTTTCCTGATGCAAAGCTTTATTCCATACAGCCTAGCCGATACAGACAAAGCTAACCCACACTGTCTCATCAAGTATGAGGGTTTTGCTTTGTTTTTGAGTATTTTGGTTTGGGTTTGAGGGATCTTCTTCCCCTATTTAGGTTTGGTCAATTTAAAGAAGTGAATTTTAAAACACTGACATTTTAAAAACCAATTAACGTTAATATTTGAGTGCAAAAGAATAAAAGCAAATCTTTGGGTGCCAATGTGGTTCTTGGTACAGCCTCATGGTGCGGTAGGTGTGCACCCCACTGTCGTAGCATGTGGCTTTGGTGCGGCCTACACGGTGCAGTAGGTGTGCACCCCACTGTTGTAGCGTGTGACTCTGGGTGCACCCCACTGTTGTAGCATGTGGCTCTGGGTGCAGCCTACATGGTGCGGTCGGCGTGTACCTCACTGTTGCTGTAGCGTGCCAGCTCAGAGATGAAGCGCATGTGGTCCTCCCGGATCTGGATCATCTGCTCACAGATGTTGTACTGCGGGCTGCTGCTTGAGGACGTGCAGGTCCACCTGGGCACGGAGAGAAAGCCCTGCATGACCTAAGGCACCAGTGCAGTGCCTAGGACAGCACCGACTGCAGCGGAGGAAGACCCTGTGGTGCTAGGAGCATTCGATGACTGAAACCGCCTGAGGCCTACAAAACCCGAAGGATGTACTACATGGCTTTCACTCGTAGAGATCTCCTGTCCCCTGAGGAGAAATGTAATGTCTGAATCACAGCTAAGTGGTAAATACCGGTTGGGTAAGGGTATGAGCACTCAACAAATCCATGAGCCGTGTGGAATTTATAATCAATAAGACTGTGTGCACATAGCAAGTTGTAATGGTAAGCTACAGACCCTTCGCAGCTGAGCTTACTCTAGGCCCAGAGACCGAGTTCTTCAGGACCCATGGGCCATAGTGTTTCCGCCCTAGCCATTACAGTCATTATCTATGGTTTGTTTGTTATTTCTATTAAAAATCATTTAAGACCAGGCTCAGCTCCAGGGACCTTGCAAAAATAGGCCTGGATTGGTTCAACCCTCGGGAGACAATTTTGTAAACTCTGCTAATGTACATGCATATCCTGCTCCTCTCCAGGATTGGCTGATATCTGCTAACATACATGCATATCCCTGCTCCTCCCCAGGGTTGACTGACATCTGCTGACGTACATGCAAATCTCCTGTCCTCCCCAGGCTTGGCTGACAGGCATGCCTCACCACACTACTGAGTGTAGAAAACTATTTTCATATATTTATATTCTCGGTCAGCACTGTGTGGTAGAAATCTTTAGAATGACAAACATATTTTAAGGCTGCGCTGTCCAACATGCTAGTCACTGGACTCTGAACATTCAAAATGTGGCTTGCTTTAAGAAGGAAATTAAAATGCTTAGTGCTCTGATCAATGAATTTAAAAACAAAGAGGTATATCTGGCAAAAAGCTACCATATGGGGCACCGGTTTCCACACTTGTGGGAATGTCAAGGTACTACTTTAGACGTGGAAATGCACGCTCTGGAGGTGCCCAGAGGGCCCTGAAAGAAGTTCTAGCAGCCCGTCGAGTCTCTCCTTACCGGGACTTATTCTCTTCATAGTGAGCACTGGTCTTGATGTATCTCGCCAGTTCTATCTGCATATCTCCAAACAGGGGAACCACCTGCAGCTGCTGCAGTCACATAACGAAAGGAAGAGAGCATCACAATGGACGTCCCGTCACCAGATCAACAACAACAAGGGGAAACAGCTCACACTAACTTTTAGCTTGCGTTAAACATGGCTGCAAAGCATTCAGTACAGGAACATCTCCTCTGAAAAGATGAGACGCAGTTTAAGAAACAACACACAGAAAATATGCCGAAAGACAACCTACCTTGTTGCTCCAACCATTGCTGCACTGCTATAAATTAATAACCAACATGTAGAAGTTGAAAATTTATAGCGAAACAAGCCAGAATTGACACTCATAAAGAAAACATGTGTTAAGACCTCAAAGCAAAAACCCTGTCCTTAAAATTCTAGAGAGAACTCTCAATGGATGGAAGAATATATCGTGTTCATGTATTAGAAGGCCTAATAGTTTATTGTGTTTGTATGGACTAATATGACTGTCCCATGGTATGGCTAAGGTGGAGGTATTTATTGTGGATATATAGAGAAAGAACAGCCAGAAGCTTCTGGAGGGATCCAGAGCAGATAGAGAAAGTAGACTGAACCTTTTCCAGCAGACTGGGCCTTGAGTACCCTCCTTAACCAGCTCTCGTGGATGCACGTGAAACAGCGGGGATGGAGAACAGAGAAAACACAGTGAGATGCAGGAGCACAGCAGAGAGAGAGAGAGAGAGAGAGAGAGAGAGAGAGAGAGAGAGAGAGAAAAAGGAAGAGCATGAACATATCAAAGATAGCAGGGTTGTAAGGCAATGAGTAGCTGAGAGAGGGAAGCCCGGGAGCTGGAGGGGAGAAGGTGCTAGGAGCTAGGATGCTAGCATGGACTTTGAAATGGATAACTAGTACTCGCGACACTGAGAGAGTTAGGAGACCAGCGTGCCGGCACGCTGACAGGCACCAACCACAGATCGGCCATTGTTCCTTTTGCCTTTCGGAATTTGGGGAAATGGGGTTTCCTTTGAATCTGACAGTTCTCACTGAGTTTATTCTTTGTTGTTGTTGCTAGGGATAAAAACCCAGGACCATGTGTCTATTAAGCAAGCACTCACTCACTCACTACCGAGCTACACTTCTAGCCCAGACCTGTATTTATGGAACCCAAGTCAATATCCCAGTAGGAAAATATCTTGAAAAGTGAAGGCTGGCGTCTAAGATTATCCTGAAGAATAAAGCTGGAGGAGAGTCTCTTCCGGATAGGCACATCTGGCAGAAGGCAGTAGCTAGGAAGTCAGTGTGGTGATTGCTCTGAATGAAACTGGCCCCAGAGAATCCACGGGAGTGGCATATTGGGGGTGTAGCCTTGCTGGGGTAGGTGTGGCCTTGTTGGAAAAGTGTGTCCCTGTGTGGGTAGGCTTTGCAGTCTCAAGCCAGGCCTGGTGGCTCCTGTCCTTCGGGCTGCCTGCAGATCCAGATGTAGAACTCTCAGCTACCTCTCCAGCATCATGTCTGCCTGCGTGCCGTCATGCTTCCCGCCATGACGATAATGGGCTAGACCTCTGAACCATAAGCCAGCCCTAATGAAATGTTTTCCTTTATAAGAGCTGATGTGAGAGCTGGAGAGAGGGCTGAGTGGTTGAAAGCACTGGCTGCTCTTCCAGAGGACCCAGGTTCAATTCCCAGCACCCACATGGCAGGGTCACACCTGTCTGTCACTCCAGTTTCAGGGATCCTAATACCTTCACACAGATACACATGCAGGCAAAACACCAATGCACATAAAATACAAATAAATAAATCATTCGAAAAGTAAAATAAAAATAAGGAGTTGCTGTGGTCATGGTGTCTCTTCACAGCAACAGAAACCCTAAGTAAGACAGCAGGTATGGCCCTTGCATCAAGGAAGGAAGCCAGAATAGAGGACAGAGACTCAGGGCAGACACAGACTTATTTGTGTACGGGAGAGGTTGCAGAGGAACAGAGAAATAAATGTCTTTGTAACCAATAAGCAGGGTCACCTGAATAACCACAGTAGAAAAAAAAATTCTGAGAATTTCAACCCTCACCTCCCACAGAAATAAACGCGGGGCCAATTCCAGAGAAGGATTCCAGATCTAGATGAGAAAGGAATCACAATGCTTCACAAAGGTAACCTAGCAGAAGATTCTTGGGATGCCTTCAGTGGGTATGAACGAAAAGACTGGCTTATCAAGAATACAAGGAAACCAAGAACTTCCGTTGACCAAAGAACACCATAAAGTAAGTGAAGAGGGGAGGGGTTGAGAACGAGGCTCTCATAGTCTAATGATGGAGCCAAATGCTTATTAGCAGGGACCCTGGGTTCAGTCCCCACCAGCGAAAGAAAAGAAAACAGAGCCATGACGAGGAGGCAGGCAAAGTTGGGAGGATGCCTAAGGGCGTAAAGTTTCAGCTCTGGAGGAGGACCCACGGCTGACAACATTTAACAGTCTTACATGGCTTGACATTCACTATTAGAACATGGTTAAATGTTCTCTACATGAAAAGGTATGAACTCGATTGAGTCAGTACCCAATGAACATATGTATTACGACACCACGGTATACACCATAAACACAAACAGTATCTATTTACCAACTGTATTTTAGAGCTGAGGGAAAAGCTGAACCATGGAAAGGAGGGTGTGTTATTGAGGGGGGAAGGGAATCCCTGCTGGTTTCACCGCACAGGGAACAAAGAAGCGAGGATGAAAAAAATGAACCGCCAGACGAGCCAGGGTCTGATGAAGAATAAACTCATAAACAAGGCTTATGGGTCCATTGCCTCGGACACGACGGATCCTACCGGGTGTGATAACCATAATCTTATTCTCCCTGAGAGAGCCACGGTATTTTTCTCACAACTCTCAGCAGCATGTCCATTTACTGGGCACAGAAGGATGGCTGCCTCCTGTACTGTGCACTTCTGGTGAATGAGACATGCCTTTCCAGTTTGGCCTCTGCTCCGCGGAACGGTGAGGAGCTTAGAAGCCTGTTTTCCATCATTAGCTAGCTGACAGGGCAGCGAAGAAGAAATCAGCTAGACCCAATGTCTCTGTGCATGGATTGCAAGCTACTCTCTACAGATGAGACACGAGGACAGAATTGCAGGTGTGTGGCTTGTTAAATCAAGGTCTTTTAGACAGAGGGACCTGGAGTATTTGCTAGTTTCTCTAGCGGAGCCCAGCTGACCGGCAGCCACTCCCTACTGAATTCCTTAGCAATTAACACAGCACAAAGTCCAGCTGGGATTAAAGCACGCCTTTAATCCCAGCACTCGGGAGGCAGAGGCAGGTGGATCTCTGTGAGTTCAAGGCCAGCCTGGTCTAGAAGAGCTAGTTCCAGGACAGGAACCAAAAAAGCTACGGTGAAACCCTGTCTCGAAAATAAAAAAAACAAACAGACAAACAAAAAAAACCCAAAACAATGCACAAACATCTAACCTCCGTTTACGCCGTACAATTCAAGCCTCAGCTAATTAACTGTTTATGTTTTAGTCCTAAGATTGACATGTATGACAAGAACAATCAACCAAGTGAAGAGAGAATCTGCTTTATGCGGGAAAAGTTTCCCAGACAGCCAGGGCCACAGAAGACGGTCTGGCCTCACAGCCTTGAACAATAAAGTTGCAGGCTTCCCGCCTTGGACTCTGGGGCTCCGTATAGGATGAGAAAGTGTATTCTTAGGCTTGGGACACTTTAATGCCAGCCCTTGCCAAAGAGAGCCGAACTGTCCAGCACTCTTCGCCCCGCCGAGGCGTTGCAATGGCAAGTGGCTCTGCACCCTATTGTTTACTGGAGGAATGCATTATGACCCTGAGAAACAGCTTCGTAACTTTTCCACTGCCTAAAGTTTGTTGCGAAATGGGTATATAAGCTGTGTGAACAGATGATTAAAAAGAAATTGAAACCAAAGGTTAGAAAGAATTAGAAGAAGAGAACCGGATCCGGAAAAGGACAGCAAGAACAAACAGAGCATGACCCTCAGATCGTGTATGTGTGAGTCTTTCTCCCTCAGACAGATAGAAACTTGTTTCCTAAAGACACTCAGATGAAGGTTTCCTAAAATCCTTGCTGCTCTGAGGCCTTCCTTGGGCAACCCTGGATGCAGCGTTGGGACCTGAAGACCTAGGCTACAGCAAATGCATGACCCAAACACACCAGATAAGATGATAATAATAATAATAAACCAAATTACCACACACACCAGATGAAATCATAATAATAAACCAAATTACCACACACACCAGATGAGATGATAATAATAAACCAAATTACCACACACACCAGATAGATGAATAATAAAAAACCAAATTACCCACACACACCAGACAGATGAAATAATAATAAACCAGAAGGAGGACAAGTAAATGACTTCTTGATACAACCCCAAATTTGGGGAAAACGGAAAAAAAAACTAACCCAAACCACCCAGACAGCAAGAAATAAAAATCAGAGCAGAAATTAAGGAAACAGAACCAAGGAAAACAATACAGAGAATCAACAAATCTATGAGCTGTTGTGTAAGAAGATAAGATCACCAGCCACTCGGCCAACTAACCTAAAGAAAGGACGTGGAATAGGAAACAAAGAGGAGATCATTCCAGCAGACACCAGGGAAACTCAGCACACTCAGGGAATACTGAAAACACCTGGACTCCATTACACCGTATAAACCTCGAAGATAGGAATGAATTACCAGCGTCAGCCAAACTACCAAATGCAACCTGGAATTCCGTGACCTGCACGTCTTACGGACTGGCCTAACTGGGATTAGGAGGAACGAAGGAAGCCGCAAGTATATGAAAGCTGGCACTGGGTGGCCATGCACTCTGATCCAGGCAGCCACTAGCACCAGCATGCACATTCGGTATATATTTTTTTTAATTAATTAATTAATTTATTTATTATGTATACAATATTCTGTCTGTGTGTATGTCTGCTGGCCAGAAGAGGGCACCAGACCCATTACAGATGGCTGAGAGCCACCATGTGGTTGCTGGGAATTGAACTCAGGACCTTTGGAAGAATAGGCAATGCTCTTAACCACTGAGCCATCTCTCCAGCCCACGTTCGGTATATTTATTTCACACATCTGGTCCAAGGAGGCAGGTTTATTGTAGACAGCGAAATGAGGAGGTAGGTTTCTGTGTCAGCTAAACAGGAAGGCAAGAATACTATATACACCTGAGTAAGGAAGCAGGCATTTGATCCCAAGTGGTAGAAACACGTACAAAAAGGACTCAGTAGTGTGTGTGTGTGGTGTGTATGCGCATGTGTGCACATGTGCAGTGTGTGCACACATGTGTGTGTGGTGTGTGTGCATGCGCACAATAAATAATTAAATAAATAATTAATTAATTAAAGACATCATGAATTTGGGAGGGGCGGGGAGAATCTGGAAGAGGGGTAGAGGTGATGTACATGCAGTGCTCACGTGTATAGTCCTCAAAATATCAAATTAAAAACAAAAGCGAAAAACTAAATGTCACCACCAACAGCAGCAACAAATGGTAGAGAAAACTGAGATCTGCCCCCCAAAGAGACATCACATCGGTGAGCGTTGCTGTCCTTCTGGAGCAGAGCTCTCCCCAGCTCGTCCATTTGCTCCCCGATATGCAAGGGTCTTATCCCATCACCTCCATGTCATAGTCCAGGCTAACTGGCTTGTGAGATTCTAGGTAATTCTATCTCCACTTTCCCATCTCACCGTAGGAGCGGTGGGGAGTACAGCTGTACACCACCACACCTGGCTTCACATGTGGGTTGTGGGACGTAACCCAGGTCATAGAGCTTATATAGAAGATGCATTTTAACTTGCTAAGCCCCCCAGGATCATGGGTCTTATTTGAGCCCTCGGCATCAATATCCTCCTGGACCGAGGTGGGTACCAATGCGGTTACCAAGCAGCTCAGTCAGTCCCCAGCTTCTCTTTCCACCCAGGCATGCGAAGTTTCAAGCTTGGGTCTTAACCAACGCTGCTTGGATTATAAAGACCTAACTGCCTCCTGGAGGCTTACAGTCAACACCGACTGCCTGGATTAGAAAGATCAGACATTCTTGTGGAAAATCCGGGTTTATGAAGCCCTGTAGAATCTTTTGATGAATATCTGCTAAAGATGCCAGACATCTAGTTTTAGCCAGGCATTGGCAAAAAAAAAAAAAAGAGGTGCGCTGACTCTCAGATTCCTCAAAGCTCCACAAACCACAGAAGGAAGTATCAAGTTTCTTAGAGGGGTCTTAGCAGAGCAACCTGCTAAAGGTGCTATTGCTTTAGATCATTGCCTTTTCTGTTTTGCGAAATGATTAATCAAGCACTCTAAACCATACACAACCACACACCACTTAAAATTAAAAAAAAAAAATCAAGTAATGATCCAGTGTCTTAGCCAATCCTGGGGTGGATCTTGGGAATGGACAATATCTCAAGCTTATTCATAATGCACAATTAAGAGGCAGCTGTCACTGAAAAACTATCCAGAGCTGCGTGAATCAGGTGACTGACTGTCCTAGATGCAATACTTTATATAAAAAATAATGTTCGTGGTAAGAAAAGAGAGTATCCAGGGAGTATACAACAAATGCCTATATCAACACTTCAGAAGAAATTAACTTTAAAATGTTAACAGCTAACGCAGAGCTTAAAAGAAAATCCAAATATACATTGCACATCTACCGTTTTTCATTAATGTTAGATTTCCAAACCATGACCTCCTGTTCCTACGTGCTACCTTGAACTCCGTCTCTGCAGGGTTTCTTCTGTAATTAAACCGGTTATAATTACATGGAAAATTCAGAGCAGCTGGCTACTCAGCTGCACTGAAGTTGCCTAATAAGACGCTCTAGACGGAATGAGAGGTGAAGCAAAGGGACAGTGATGTACCTGTACTGAGTTATTACGACGCCTGGCAGTAAGAGACGCCGGTCAAATGTACAGACGTACTTTGAAACCGAGCTCAAACATTGCTCTACGTGTTTATAGGCGTGACTGAACAACATATAGGCATAACCCTTTTTATTCCTGTATCTGTCAGATATATTTCATTCTATAGAATGGTTCTAACACAAAATAAGATGAAAATAAGCAAATCTTCTCTCCCCACACCCCAGGATCCCAGAAGTACTCTTTACAAACAGAGGGTTGGGCACATGCAGTCAGGTGCAGAAGAGAAGAAACAGTACGATGCCATTTCTACACGATTCAACCCAGGCAAAACCAAGGCAAGGAGCAAGAAGAGAAAGCCTGGCTTTCAGAGGGGAGAAGTCTCAAGACTCTCTCTTATCTTCCTGCATTCCGATAGACATCATAATCAGTCACAGATTCACTTGGCAAAAATTCAACGCAGATATCTATAAAAACATTGATCGTCATGCTCAGAACTAAGCAAAATTCTGTCAAAAAAGCTCATATATATATATATATATATATATATATAAATATAAATTCGCATGTTCATATCAATGTCTTTACATACAGACACACATATATGTATATGTACATGCACACACAGGTAAAGCTCACCTTGAAGTATTTGTCTATTTTGGATAAGTTGATTCTTTTCTTAGCATCTAGTTTGTAGATGTTACTGACACTCCCATCCATCAGGTACAGACCAAATCCCATGACCTGAAAAGCCACAAAATGGTGCCATATAACACTTGGATCTATGAATTTACAGATAGATGCACACTGCCAAGCTGCTAACTTTGAAATCACAAATCACCCTTTTTTTTTTTTTTTTTTTTTTTTTTTTTTTTTTTTTTTTGGTTTTTCGAGACAGGGTTTCTCTGTGGTTTTGGAGCCTGTCCTGAAACTAGCTCTTGTAGACCAGGCTGGTCTCGAACTCACAGAGATCCGCCTGTCTCTGCCTCCTGAGTGCTGGGATTAAAGGCGTGCGCCACCACTGCCCGGCCAAATCACTCTTCCTTGTAATGGTGCTACGAAAGGGGCTATCCTTTGCACAGCCAAGAGAACTTAACACCCTAACCACTCAAAGGCCATTCGGTTGTTACCCAGCACACAGCAAGGGAGACAGTGTTTGTGGAGATGGGTATCCTTTTAAGGTTTCGTTGTGATTAATGCCTGCTATTCCCAGTCTGGTGCTTTGAATGTATTTTTCCCCTCTTATTCTTCTTCCCTGAAATCAGTTACAAGGAATAATTTGATTTCCAGGCTAGATGCTAAAAGACAAAGCAGTGTTGACTAGCCTAACCCGAGTCCCAGGGATATTGCAGAACTGCACTATCCAATACACAGCCACGCCTAACTACAGAACTTAACTCTGGGCAAAACTAACAAATTCCATCCGGCAACAGCTGTGTGCATAGCCCCAGTACGCCCTGGGGACGCGACTAGAGCTCCCGCATCAGCCAGCACAGTCACAGTCATGATGTTTCTACTGCCACAGCCGTCCCCATCACTGCGGGGAACTCTCCTGACAAGAGTGTGTCACCAGCTGGGTCAGCAGGTGTAACAGCAGACAGTGCCTCACCTCAGATCAAGTGTGTGTTGAGGTGACCAGCAGACCAGAGGAAAAAGGATTTCCTAGTCAAGAGACCTGATCCACACACAGGAGAGCTTCAGCGTAAGGAAAAGCTGGCGAAGGATTCTAGACCAAGGACAGCCATGCTCTGTCCCCGAGAGAAAGGCTGCCACCCCACCCTCCCACACCCACACCCACGCACTTTGAGAAGCATGTGCTTTTCACTGGGCGTCAAGTACATTCTGTTCTCGTAGTAATCCACACAGAGATTCACGATGTCCGCCAGGAGCTCTTCATAGCCAGAAATGACCTCGAGCTGCTGCTGCAGAGACTGAAACACAAGGGGACACAGAAAGCTACCGCCCGCTCCGGCCGCTCCGGCAACACGGGCCGTCGGCGATGCGCGGAGAACACATCCTTACTTGTGTGATCTTGTTGTGGTTGGCCAGGAACATGGACAAGTTCTGGGACTCCTGGATGGACTGTGGATCTGCCATTTTACGTAAAAACTGAGCAGCCCTAGGAAGAAAAGTCAATTCTAAAACATATCCACAAATCGATGTAAAGGTGAGGGGTTTGGGGGAGGAGAACCAGGAGTTCTCTCCTCTACCTGAAGTTATTTATATTTACAGAAATGTGTTGCAGACACTCCTTATGGTTTCAGACTCCTGAAGCATCTCTGACCTTGACTCTAGGGCAGTGGTTCAAAACCTGTGGGTCGTGACCTCCTTGGGAGTCAAACAACCCTTTCACGGGGAGGGGTTGCACATCAGATATTCTGTGTATCAGGTATTTGCACTATGATTTATAACAGTATCAACATGACAGTTATGAAGTAGCCATGACAATCGTTTTACGGCTGGGGGGATGGAGTTCATAACAACATGAGGAACTGTATTAAGGAGTTGCATCATTAGGAAGGTTAAGAACCACTGCTCTGGGGAAACCTTTAGTCAACTTAGACGTATCTTATACAGCTTTTGTGCTTACTGCCCACAGGTATCTCTATTCTGGTGTCTCCTATATACAGGTAAATGCCTTCCTTTATGGGTCAAAGGACCCCTAGCCTCCCTGTCAGAGGCAAGTCTAGCATATTCTGACTCCAAAATGCCCTGAAGTGCATTGTTAAAGATCTTTCTAGAAACCCGTCTCAGCCTGCCAGCATGGTAACAGCGCAGAGTTCTTGAACTGTCACCTACTCAGCTGCACAGTGTGCAGGAGACCAAAGGGCTTGTACAGGAAAGTCCCTGAAGGCACACGGTGAGTCTATGTAGGGAAAGAGCAAGGAGCCTTTCCATGTAACAGAACTGCCAACAGGGCCTCCCTACGCGACTCAGAATCTTAAATATTTAAGTTTACACAAGAAAGGATCATATCCATACTGAATTCACTTCCTTCCTTCCTCACGGACTGAAATGATAATGTGTCTCCCTAGCTGCTGGCTGTGGCCATGTAACAGAGAGGCAGGCCGTGAGATACGATGCAAGGGACTGTCAGGAACTTGAACGTTTACTGCTAAGAAAGAGTACAATTTTTTAAATATTTCTTTGAAAGATTTTATTATTATGTATACAGTATTCTGTCTGCATGTCTGCCTGCTGGCTAGAAGAAAACACCAGATCTTATTACAGATGGTTGTGAGCCACCCTATGGTCGCTGGGAATTGAACTCAGGACCTCTGGGAGAGCAGCCAGTGCTCTTAACCTCTGAGCCACCTCTCCAGCCCAAGGGTACAGGTTTATATTCTCCTTCCTCCCTGTCCACCCTAATGTAAACGGTGGGCAGAACTCAAGCAGCCACGCTGTACTCTGAGCAACACGTGATGAATCCAGAACAGCCTCACTCCCTAATTAAAATATAAAAAATTTAAAATTAATAAGACAGTTTGAGCTGTGCGGTGGTGGTGCACATCTTTAATCCCAGCATTCTGGAGGCAGAGGCAGGCGGATCTCTGTGAGTTCAAGGCGAGACTGGTGTACAAAGGGAGTTCCAGGGCAGCCAGAGCTACATAGAGAATCCGTCTCAAAAATACAAAACAAGACAAAAACAAACAAACAAACAAATAAAACTTGTATGCAGTTTAAATAATAATAAATATGATAATAAATCATATCTTTCAATATGTTCATCTTATTGATTCCAATAGACGCTAGGGTAGGAGCTAAGGCAACCAAGGAAGGAATCAATTAAGGGCACTGTTTTCTATTTCAGTCAAGACTCATCACAATCGTGTGGGTGATGTTTTTCCATTTTACTTAGAATATGAACCAAAAGCTACCATCTGGACACAAAAGAAACGGGGGTCAATGAGAGAGGGGGGGGAGGGAGGGAGGGAGGGAGGGAGGGAGAGAGAGAGAGAGAGAGAGAGAGAGAGCGAGAGCGCGAGCATAGAATAAAGGGTAGTCCGCTTGTTCATCTTATTGTCAACTACACGTGGAATCAGGTAAAACCCAAACAGCTGGGCATGCTCGTGGTGGATTTTCTTGACTCATCATTTGCCATGGGAAGACCTAGCCTAAACCTGGATCGTTTAAGGTCGGAAGACCTACCCTAAATCTAGACTTGGTGCGTTTCGTCATAGCAACAACAACAAAACCTGTTTAGCACACTCCTGCTGGCCTTTCTATAGGCTGTAGGCTGGTGCTCTTAAAAACGGAAAGTTAGCACAGGGAAGAGCTGTCCAGAGGACCTGAGATGCTCAGTATGACCCTAGGATACCTCCCATGGGCCAACTTTGTATAACGTCACGTCTGCAATGACGTGCAAGGGATGGCGAGGGGATGGAAACCCTGAGGACTGCAGCTAAGTATCCTTGGATGAAAAACACACTTTCCCTAGGATAAGATGCTCCCTGGGCCAATCCCTATACACCGTGAACAGGGATAGATGTGCATATTTATCGTCTCACGGTTACTAAGCACTCAGATTTTCCCATAAACACCCGAGGCTCACCAGAAAGCCCCAGGCTGCTCAAGATGTATAAAACTACCAGAGACGACAGCTAAAGCCGTCGGCAACTCCTGCACCTTACTCTTGGTAGCACGAACTCACAGGCTCTAGACTGCTAAGTAGCTGCTCTCAACACAAGGGATGATTTTAGCACCCAGGAGACAGGCGCCTGTTACTTGCAAGGCTGAGATGGGACCTCTCTGGGACCCCACCACACGCTGCGGGCCTGAGCTCACCTCTTATACGCTGAGTGGTCATTCTTCACGCTACACTTCATGTTCTTCAGCTCGTCCAGCACCGCAAACATGTTGATGAATTTGCCCAAAGTGATCAAGTAGGCTTCGGACACAAAGTCCTTCCTCCTCTCCGCGTGACACAGGCGTCTCACTTCCCCACAGAAACGCTCGATGGCATTTCTCTGAGCACAGAAAGGGAAAGGCAGAAGAGCCCTCTCAGCCGCTGATTGGGTCTCCACTGGCGCTCCAAGGAAGGCCCCTCACTTACTGTTCCTCACTACTAGGCTCTAGAACCACCTTCCCTCTCACAGAGAGACCCTTGTCTGAGCAACGTCCAGACCTTTGCTCTGTAGAAACCATTATTTATTTCGCAGTTCAGCAGCTGCGGCTCTCACTAAAGTAAAATTTGGCTGATTGTTCCTGCAAGACTACTAGGGCGGATCCCGCTGACTGAACTTGACGGAACCTAGAATCACCTGGAAGATGGGTTTCCGAGCATGCCTATGGGGAATCAATTGATCACCTTGATTATACAGAGATAGAAAGACCCACACACACACACCCCTGCGGGCGATGCCATTCCCTGGCTGAGGTCCTGGGCTGCAGAAGTCGAGAAAGAGACCGGGACACAGAATGAATTCTTATCTCTGTGTCATAATAATGGAAGCGGCCTGACCACGTGGTTACAAAGCTTCTACTGTCTGGAAGTCCCTGCTGTGATGGACGGAACCCTTGAACTTTGGGCTTAAATAAATCCTTTCTCCATGAAACTGGTTCACTGGAATATTTTGTTTGAGCAACAAGAAAAGAACTACAGTCTCTGAGGAAAATGCTCCAATAAGCATCTATGATACAGACATTGACAGGTGAAAAGCAGAGGGGATTTTCTTTTTGCTAAGTAAAAAAGATTAAGTAAAAATTCAAAGAAAACTACAGTTGAAAAATTGTAGCTGGTGTGTGATGGCGCACGCCTTTAATCCCAGCACTTGGGAGGCAGAGGCAGGACAATCTCTGTGAGTTCAAGGCCAGCCTGGTCTGCACAGGAAGTTCCAGGACAGCCAAGGCTACAAAGAGAAACTCTGTCTTGGAGGGGAAAAAAATGTATCGGGGAGGGGGGGGGTGCTGGAGAAATGGCTCAGTAGTTGGGAACACTGACTACTTGCTCTTCCAGAGGCCCAGGGTTCAATTCCCAGCAACCATATAGCAGTCCCCAACTGTTTGTAACTCTAGTTCCAAGGCCAACACCCCTAAAGACATACAAGTAGGCAAAACACATAAAAATGCACATAAGATTAAAAATACATTAAAAAATCGTTTAGAGCCGGGCGGTGGTGGCGCACGCCTTTAATCCCAGCACTCGGGAGGCAGAGGCAGGCGGATCTCTGTGAGTTCGAAGCCAGCCTGGTCTAGAAGAGCTAGTTCCAGGACAGGAACCAAAAATCGTTCAGACATTTCCAACAGGCCACTTTAGGGTCAGCAGGTCTCTTCCATGTGGCGATCCCCCCACCCCCGTAACTGAGGGGTCAAAGGAGGTCCAGGTAGGAAGTACCAGAAAGGCAAAAAAAAAAAAAAAAGTTGAAAAAACTAGATATACACTGCACTTGGAAGTGACGAAAGCAAGCTTTGTGCAGGATAAAATTTCACCCTAAGGAGCGGTGAGACACAAAAGAAGAATTTACTCAGAAGAGAGTTGAAGCCCCTCTGTCTGATATGGTTGTTCTACTTTAGACTACACTGTCCCTATCCTTAGTATTAAACTTATTTTACTGTTTTACCTGGAAGTACATAAAATTCATCAGTTTTGTGACCTCTGGTTCAAGGACTTCCACCGTCTTCTCATAAATCTCAACTCTATTAGGCTGTTCGTTGCACTTCACCTAAGCGCCGAGAGACAAAAGCCAAGTCACGTAACTGCACGAGGGGCCCGAGGGGGCGTGGCCTCGTGGCCTGGCAGGGCAGGGGACGGGAATGGCCGGGAAGGGCGAGGCACCTGAGGGATGGCTCGAGAGCAGCTCCTCCAGGTGTAGAGCATGACAGCATACTCCTGGCCTTCCTCCAGCATCTCGTTCTGCAAAACACACGGGACGAGGCACGTGTAAGTAGGGGAACGAACGCAGAAGGAGACGCGAACGGCTGATGGCTCCGCCCACCCCTCGCAAGAGATACACCGTGCACGGCAGACAACCACAACAGCCCCACTAAATATCCCTACAGCTTCAGCAGGCTGCAAAGGGCTCTGGATGACAACGTAAGCCACTTCTGAGGAGAGCCACCACTTAGGTGCATCCAACCCCACGCAGCCCTCAATAACCGCCTGGAAGGCAGACCTGAAGCTAGGGCAAGAATCCCTGATAGCGGCAGCCTCACAGTTTCTTTTCCAGATCACACCGAGCTTCCCGGCTTAGGCAGGATCCAAAAGCAGAGCTGCTAGCCCGGGATATATGGGAAGAAAAGACAGACTACTTCACACAGCACAAAGATCCAGGGATGGTACCCACGGGAAAAGAGCTATCATCATCTTATTTTTAAAGAATTCTACTTATTTATTAAGTGTACAGTGTTCTGCCTGCATGTACACGTGCAGGCCAGAAGAGGGCACAAGATCTCATCCCAGATGGTTGTGAGCCACCATGTGGTTGCTGGGAATTGAACTCAGCACCTCTAGGAGAGCAGCCAGTGCTCTTAAACCACTGAGCCATCTCTCCAGCCCCAAGCTACCATCATTTTTTAATAACAGCTTTGGTGTGCTGTCCCATTACTTCCTGATCATTTGCTTTGGTGAAAAGGTAAAAACCCATAGGTCTTCTTTAAAATGGGACTAGAATTCTGGCAATGACTTAAGAGGCATCAAAAGAACTTGCTTTTCCCAGCCTGGTCTGCAGAGGGAGCTCCAGGGCAGTCAGGGCTACACATAGAAACCCTGACTCAAACAAACAAACAAACAAGCAAACAAAAATACAACCTTTCATCTTATAACATCATTCCTATAAATATTTAGGAAGAAGTTCATCACAGCATTCTTTATTACACAACAGGGGAAACTGAGTAAATGTACACAAAGAGTTAACGGTGGACATTTACAGAACAGGCTATACAGACATTGAAGGCATTTTTCTCTGGTGCATTTCATGAGATAAAAATGTACATAATTACAATTACAGAATTCATTTAGAAAACCCAAGTCTCATATGAGTGTACACCTGACACATGGAGAAACGGAGAGAGAAAGAGCACCAACCAAGGGAACCCTTGCAATGTTGGCAAAGACTTTCTCTGGGTTGGGCTGGAGAGGAGAGGTGGCTCAGAGGTTAAGAGCACTGGCTGCTCTTCCAGAGGTCGTGAGTTCAATTCCCAACAACCACATGGTGGCTCCCAACCATCTATAATGAGAAATGGTGCCCCCTTCTGGTTTGCAGGCATACATGCAGGCAGAATACTGTATATACGATAAATAAATCTTTATAAAAAACAAAACTATAGACTGTTTTTTATAATAAAAAGCAAGAACTTTCTTAAGACTGTAAGACATTTCCATCTCTTTTCCTCTACCTAGTCTTTCAGGAGAACATGTAGTTCGTGTGCTGCTTAAACGGGACACCTGCTAGACAGAAACAGAGAAATGGATGACATTACCTACCATGCTAGAGTGGACAGTCGCTTGTTCAATGTATCTTGCAATGCCCGTGACAAATGCATTTCTGTCTTCAAAGTTGGTGTTGAAGTTGGGCTGCAGGGGAGGGAAGCAGAACAAAGACGTCAGGCTGAGGTCAGAGCGGCCAGCCGTGTTCCATCTTCTCAGAGATCTACCTGATAGAGCAGGGAGGAAGGTGGAGGCTCAATGCAGGGCTGCTGGTCAGGCAGAGGCAGCTCCTCCAGGAGGTCCACGTTGGACAGCGCATCTTCTAGTGTCACTTGGGCAGCCATACTGTAACAGAACAAAGTACAGAGCCAGCTGTGAGGGAAGACGCAGTCTGGAATATACAGCAGGCCTTCTGACGCGACTTAGGTGGCTTCTAGTTTCCCCTCACCCCCTTCTTGCAAGGGCACTGGAGACACCCACAGAATGGGGGCATAGGGACCGCAAGTCCCTGAGAGTCCTTTCCTTCCTCCAGGTTTATTGGGAAAGCTCTCCTGACCTCTATAGAGTATCCTGCGGCAGAAAATACCGGTTCCTATGGTTCCTACCACACTTGCCGTCTCCCTTTACCCTTTCCACATTGTCACTCCCGTCCTAGCTGCTGGTGCTTAGGCCCCCACAGAGGGTGTGTTAACCCCTCACATGGCTGGAAGAGGGCAGCATCTCCTGCACAGTTATTCCAAATACGTGAGGACGAGAGAACTGCCCTTGGCCACCAGCAGTGTAGCTACAACCGGCTGGAATCGCAGGGACTGTACTAGAGCAATGGTGTGCTCGAGAGAAAAGCATCAACCCCAAAGATGGAACAGAGAGGCAGAGAAGTGCAGGCATAAAACACACATCCACGCCAGCTACAAGACGCAGAGGCAGCACACAGCCTGTCTCCCATCGAATGGCTTCTGACCCTAGCAGGATGGGCGGGGGGGTTAGAAAGACAGTCCACCATCCTGGAGGGGAGACAGGAAGAGAAGACTTGGGGTTGTGTTCCTAATGGAGCCACAGGACGGGTTATGTTCTAAGAAGGAAGTGACAGCAAACGAGGCCAAGGAAGAACTCAACGGAAGCCTCTGAACAAAATGGCAGCAGGGAAAATAAAGACCCACGGACCATAGCATGCTGCCTGTGCGCCTTCTCAAGGGTCAGAGTTCCATCCCAAGATGAAAAACTGGAAACAGAAGTTCCAGAGACCCAGCAAGTCCCGAGCCATGGCGGTGAGGGAGAGTCCACAAAGCTGCACCCAGTTTCCGTTCGAGTTATTCGACACATACAAAGCTAATTGCTAACCCAGACTGCTAACAGTAGACTGCTGTGACCTGAACCTGCAGAGTTCCGGCCCATACCCTGTGACCTAGGCCCTAGATCATGAACTAACAAACCTTGACTATCCAGGACCGCTCTTGGGCGAACAGCCCCAACTGGCATACCAGAGACTGAATGACTGGGAACCATGTGCACAGAGGCCAAGCCTGACCCCTCAGAGCTGTACGAAGACAACAGCGGAGTTTACTCCCTCACACGGTACAAATCACACGGCAGGGAACGGCACACAAAGAAACTCAGTATAACCGTACTAAGTGTTACCCCCAAGCGAAGAGCACCCCAGCCCACTGCCCTTCACCACGACCAGCACTCCAGCCGCTCAGCGGCCAGCTGCCATCGTCCAGTATGCTCGCTACACTACGGCTACCAATTCTGTCTGAAGATAATTGATTTGTTGCCTACCGATCCTCTCGGTTACTCTAGGGCCTGATAGCCACTCAGTGTACTATAATATCGGGTCTATATAAACGGCAGTTATATAAATACGTGGTATGTACTTATTTATATTGGTGCCGAAGATCAAACGTAGGGTCTGCATATGGTTAAGTCGTATCTTAGCACTAAGCAGTAGCCCATACAAATATGCAGTATTTATGGGATTATATAAGCTATATAAAATAACTGTAACATTCAGGGAGTGTTAGATAATCAAACACACAGGCTTGACACAATTAAAGATGGACCCCATCGATCCATTGTCGATAATTAAGGTTTTAGGTATTCAAAAACCATACTTGGAAACCAAACCAAAGTCAATGGGGATCTATAGGCTAAAAAGGATAGTCAAGGGCTGGAGAGATGGCTCAGAGGTTAAGAGCACTGGCTGCTCTTCCAGAGGTCCTGAGTTCAACTCCCAGCAACTCTATGGTGGCTTACAACCATCTACAATGAGATGTGGTGTCCTCTTCTTTCCGGCATGTAGGCATACACAGAATAAACAAAGCTTTTTTTGGTTTTTCGAGACGGGGTTTCTCTGGGTAGCCTTGGAGCCTGTCCTGGAACTCACGGGTTAAGGTCCTTATAAAACCCTTCTTCAGATCTCTGCTAAGGCTGCCCAATTTCCCAAGTTGTACAACCCTTCGTCCTGCCTATCTCGTCTTTGGGAAATAGCCAAAATCCTAAGCAGGTTTTCTTTAACAGCGTGTTTATATACATCCATACGCCGACTCTAACCTAAAAGCCTTTCTTCATCTCCCTCTCCCTTCAACTGCCGAGATTTACAGCTTGCCTGCCCTGTTGCTCTTTCCCTGTAATAAAATGGTTCTCAAGTGTCCTTTTCAGTCTACTTTTCAATTCTTTTACTGAGATTAAGAAGACACAAAAGGGAACTCTAACAGGGGAAAAGCAAGACTATATGGTGGTAAGATTTCCATATTCTGTGACAGAGTAGAAAAAAAATGCTAGCTCTAACAGTCTACAAAGAGTTCACAGGCATGCACTTGGTAGTTTTTACAACCACTAAAGAAGACTAATCAGTGTGATAAACTATCAGACTTGTGATTTCGCTTGGTGGTAGACTGTTTCCCTTATATGCACAATGCACAAAGTCCTGGGCTTACCACCCAGCATCACCACTGTCACCAACCCAAAAGAGACGGTGGGGGAGAGCGGAAATAACTATCAAATAGGCACAATTTGGGATAAATTAAAATGGAATACTACAAAATGTTCAAAGTCTAACAGGAGGCAGAAACAGGCCGACAGTGTAGATTAGTACACCTAAAACCCTGAGCTCAACTCGGCACCAAAACGAACTAAGCAACCACACAAAGCCAAGAGAGTAAAGAACTACAGAATGAAAGAGAGGATGTAGCCAGATGTGGTGGGGCACACTTTTAATCCCATCATTCGAGAGGCACAGGGAGGTAGATCTCTGGGAGTCTGAGGTCAGCCTGGTCTCCCTAGGGAAGAACCAAGCCTGTGAAGGTTACCTAGAGAGACCCTGACATCATCCTCATCCTCACCCATCTCCACCATCACAGTCACAAAAACAAAGGCGAGATCTAAACCTAAACACATCCATAATTACATAACTATAGATAATCTAAAAAACTACCAACATGATTATACGGATCTGCTAAGTGAACGTAGAACAGGAAGAAGAAAACCAGTAAGACCTAGTCAAATGGAAGTGGGGTGGCTCTGGGCACTAGCCTTCAGGAAAGGACATTACTGCGGCTAAACGGTGACTCTGCATTATAAAGGAAGGAGCAATAATACCCTAACGCCAGAATGATCCTAACTCTGTCTGCAGCTAGCCTAAACATTTCAAACTCCACAGCAAAAATGGGCAGAAGAACTGGGAAGAGAACCCAGAAAATGAACCAACTCCAAACCAGAGATTGACAGCGGGGCTGTTAGTAGCAGGCTGGGCAGCAGCCTGTCTCCCTGGCAACACACCAATATCAAGAAAGGAGTAAATATCACAACCACTCCTCCTTAGAGTTGGAAACAACATGCATAGCCTCCCAGACGCCCGCCCCTCTTCAAGCGCCGCAAGTGCCATTCGAAAAGGCAGAGGCCCATCAAGGAAAAGCTGTCTCTTCCTGGCAAAGAATGCCTATTTCGCAGACTTTTTTTTTTTAAAAAAAATCTATTCTTACACGATTTGTTTTAAAGCCCATCAATGGCACACATCCGGATTAGCCCAGAAGCCCAATCTTTAATGCCTACAGACCCTGACTGCTAAGCCTGCCTGAAGCAGAACTTTCTCTGTTCCCACAATCTCCCATCTAGGAACACTGGCCATATTACTCCAGTCTGCAGACTGCTCTGGGCATTCTCGTGCTCTCTGAATGACTCTTCCTCCCCGCCCCGCGCCCCGCCCACTCTGAGCCATCAAGTATGTGATCTCAGGTCTCCAGGGCTGAGAGCTTGTCTGCTTTCCTGACCTTACTTACTTGAGAAAGTATAGCTTGCTCTCGGGCTCTGAGGAGTCCCCTCCTCCCAGCAGCTGCTGAGACCTCCACTTTGCTTGACCTGTCTATTTTCCCCCTAACTCTTAGAAATTGTCTCTCGTGTCCTTCCGAGAGAGAGCCCCGGCTTCCTTCTTCCATGGTCTTTAGACAGCAGAAAACGTGGCCCAGATTAAAGCTAAATCTTCCCTTCTCAAAGATCTGGATTAGAAGTGGGTCATACCACTTCGACTGATTTAATTAAGAAAAAACCCGCCATCGGTGTGCTCAGCTGCCTCGGTTTTAGTTCATTCCAGATGCAGTCAAGTTGACAAAAAAAGAATTGCCATCAAACTCCACCCCTTGTCAGTCTGACAATCACATCCCCTTACGTCATGCTTCATTTCCAAATGAAATCAGTAACCAGGTCATAATTCTCCCTAACATGATATAACTATCCCTTGTACAACGGCAAACACTTTAGAAATTCAGAATAGGTAGCAATGTCCCTTGAGGGATATTTTTCTGTATCTCAAACTTAAATGATAGCCACTGATAGTCTTTTAACTGATGTTACGTGATAAAGAAATCGAGAAAAGAAAACACAAGTAACTATACAAATACATTCTTAACAAAATCAATACTCACGTCAATTATAATCCTCTTTCTAAAAACTGGTCACGTGGTCTTGGCTGCTGTTGATAGTTCCCTTCCTTTACTACCCATTCTTTATTTCCTCTACTCTCGGCTGCTCTTGGCTCTTTTCCTGCAGAAATGACCCATAGTTTCACTCTTCAAGCGTCTGTGCCCACTGTCGCCCTGCCTGGATTAGGATGTTGGAGTTTCCCATTGACTATAATCACAGGACATGGTAGCGTCAAGAGACGACCTAAAGGATCCCCTGCATTCCAGACAGAATCTTTCTTAAAGTCATTGTGGAAAAGCAATCCAATTTCCCCTTGGTAATCTGGATCAATCACCCCTCTGAACACTACTATTCCTTTCTTAGTCCGTTAGCCTGAAGGACATCAGAAGACCATTCTAGTTCAATGGGATGTTTGCTGTGGTTCCAGGCAGGAACACTCCCTCTTCTCGAAAGAAAACTTCTACACCAGCAGAACTTAAGATCACGCAACAGGATGCATCCCCAGTGGACCACTAGGGATCATAGTAAGTGGATCCCTTTTCCATCCCTTGATTCCTGGACACATGGATGCTGGCTATGGGAGAAACCGTACCATACACTGGACCTAGATCCAAAGCAGGTCGCACTTCTCGAGAACCCCGTCCCCTCTCTCTAGTCTGTGGCCATCTGATTGGTGCTGTTACTGTCTGTGTCTTCAATAAAACAGTAAAGGCCACGTTTTAACAGTGCAAGAAGGCGACCACCCGGAAGCCAACGTCAAAGGCCTGAAATGAAAACTCCACCCCTCCTGCTGCCTTGATCCCTGACCTGTAGCCTCCAGAAGCTGAGGAGGTGAGTTCCCACTGATCTGTGGTATCTGTAGGACCATCCTCAACAAACACACGCAGAGAAGCACCCAGGCAGGATCCAGATGCCCCTGGGCTGTCAGGTAGAAAAGAACATGCAATGGTATCTTGATAGTTAGGAAAATGCATGCTCCATCCAGAAAAGACATGCTGCTATATACATCACGCAACCACCTGCTCACGCGTGACCTGTAAGGCCTGGCGTTCCACTTGTCTAAGCTATGGTGCTTTTGCCTCCTGAGGCCCCGAAGTGACCCTGGAACAGCACACGCTTCTGCGGTTTAGATGATTAAGCGGTACTGAGGGCACTCCATTTCTTGGACTGCATTCTATCGGCAGCAGAATTCATGTTCACCTTTGCTTCCAAATCCTACACCTCCTGAGTTACAAAACGACCTTACATGTGGAACTGGACCTGATGTCTTAAAAGTCATCACTTCTTTTATGTTACAAATCTGTTCTAAATATCTTTTCAAGAGATTTTCAGGGTTCATCACCAAGTATCCACGGCCCGGGATATACCTGCTCTGCCAGACTAGATGGTAATTTTCATAGAGCAAGTTGCTACCATTCGGTGAGAGATCCAGTGCCATTTGAGTTTGGAGCCGCACACCGCATGTGAACTGCTTCACTGCCTGATGAAGGGACCGCAGGTGAGCATCAGAGGGCACCAGGCACCAGGGTATCATGGGTAGAAAGGAGGCTGAGTTTCTCAGTGTGCCCACAGAAAGGAAAGGAAGTGTTTATCAGCTGGAGGTGTCACGTGTTCTCACATGCCACTCCCCTGGTGGGGTCATCCCAGCATTTTCTGATCATAGCCAACTCCCATGATGGGGTCAGCATACTGATCATAGCCACTCCCATGGTGGGGTCATCCCAGCATTTTGATCATAGCCACTCCCCATGGTGGGGTCATCCCAGCATTCTGATCATAGCCACTCCCCTGGTGGGGTCATCCCAGCATTCTGATCCTAGCCACTCCCCATGGTGGGGTCATCCCAGCATTCTGATCATAGCCACTCCCATGGTGGGGTCATCCCAGCATTCTGATCCTAGCCACTCCCCATGGTGGGGTCATCCCAGCATTCTGATCACAGCCACTCCCCATGGTGGGGTCATCCCAGCATTCTGATCCTAGCCACTCCCCATGGTGGGGTCATCCCAGCATTCTGATCATAGCCACTCCCATGGTGGGGTCATCCCAGCATTCTGATCCTAGCCACTCCCCATGGTGGGGTCATCCCAGCATTCTGATCCTAGCCACTCCCCATGGTGGGGTCATCCCAGCATTCTGATCACAGCCACTCCCCATGGTGGGGTCATCCCAGCATTTTCTGATCATAGCCACTCCCCTGGTGGGGTCATCCCAGCATTTTCTGATCATAGCCAACTCCCATGATGGGGTCAGCATACTGATCATAGCCACTCCCATGGTGGGGTCATCCCAGCATTCTGATAAGAGAAGCAGAATGATGCTCTCAGAGGTCCCCAGCTCAACAAGAGCCCTGGGCATAGTCACAGGCACAGACAGACAGACAGACAGACAGACAGACACACACACACACACACACACACACACACTGATCCAAGCTAGATAATGTGTGTCTGTTTAGGGCTGAGCAACTGGACTTGTGGGGTCAAGGCCAGAGTTAGCAGCCCAAACTGGCCCAGTCCAGCCGCTCTCCTCCACCCTGGCCCCTCCCATAGATAGGGCTGTAAGCGGGGCAGGCCTGGCAGGTAAATACAAGCCAGGCCCTAAACAAGAAGTCTCTAACCTATGGAACGCATCCTCAGGCAGTTCCGTTCAGCCCTGTCGCTGCATGCCATGCTCCGGCTCTCAAAACTCACCAGCTCAGTCCATCACCTCAGTACCCAAGAAAACAATGAAGCGGCTTTTGCAAAACTTACCAGTTAACTACATTTTGAAACAAAGAACACTGAATAATTAAACTCATGTTTTTTACCAAATAATGATGACTTGATCATTTTCCCTGTATCTGGGCAACCTGAGGAAGACAGCTGAGAACACAGACGCTCTTGTGTTTAGACAAGCTGTCCTTCAACAACTCCAGGCTCACGAAAGGACTACTGAGGTTCAGCCTCGTGGCACAGACCTGTAGCGCGGGCTACGAAGGAGACCGCAGCAGTAGAAGCAAGAGTTCAAGCCCTGTCTGGGCTACGGAGTCATTCCAAAGCCAGCCCGTGTGACTCAGCAAGACAGTCTCAAAAACTCCTGGGCCGAAACTGCACACAAAGAGGGAAAATCAGAACAGCAAGACTGAGGTTCAACCTGTTTTCCAGGGCAGTGCTAGAAGACTAGAGAAAACTGTGAGCCCAGGTATATCCTCAGTTGGGACAGCAACCCCAGGAGAAAATCAAAGATATCATTTTTTAAGAGTGACTAGGCAAGCACTGTAGACCATGTCAGGTCTTCGGGCATCTCAGGGCACTATATGTTATGTGGTGTACTTGCATATATGGAGGCAAAACACCATACACATAAAATGAAAATACATCTTTTAAAAAGGCTATCTGGCCTGGAGAGTTGGCTCAGTGGTTAAGAGAACTGGCTGCTTGCTCCTCCACAGGTCCTGAGTTCAATTCCCAGCAACCACACGGCGGCTCAATAGCATCTGTAATGAGATCTGATGCCCTCTTCTGACTTAAAGTCGTTCATGCAAATGAAGCACTCATAACTTTAAATAAATGAATAAATAACTAAAAAGGCTATCTATGCACATACGTGGGTCTGAGTATGGGGACAGGCTATGAGACTAGACAGAGACCACAGGAAGGGGAAAGGGGAAGGGAAAAGAGGTACAAATGAGGAAGTAGGGAGGCCAACAGGACACAGTAGACACGGAGTCAGAGAGAAAACTACCGGGAAGTCAGGCAGAGAAATGGGGGGGCAGGGAGAAACGGAGAGGGAGATCAACAAATCAAATTAAGTTTGTACGCTCTGATGTAACCTGGTACTTCGTGAGACAGTTTACGAAACAAACTAAGTAGTTTGCTTGCCTAACTATGGCACACGAGCAAAGAGAAACGATGACGTTTCTGCCAACACGAACAAGGTATCAGCTGGTTTTTCTTCCTCTTTTACACGCAAACGACAGCCCTCCAGAAAGCAGAAATTCCAGTGTTTCTGTACACCCTGCTCACAGGCATCAGAAATCTCCTGTACGGTACGTCTTCGGAGCTGCTCCGTTTCCTCCCATGTGCTACAATGGCTAAACCCCACACTAAATCAACTAAGCAAGGGCCGCTGGCTACCACTTTTATCACAAAGGTAACTGCTATGCTAAGCTAAAGTGGGCAAGATGCTTCTACCTAAAAACTATCCAAGCAAGTGTAGAGGCGCACGTCTTTAACCCCAGCACTCAGGAGGCAGAGGCAGGCAGATCTCTCTGAGTTCAAGTTCCAGGCCAGCCAGCACTATAAGAAGTCTCAAAACAATAAACGGAAAGCAAACAAGTAAGCAAACATAGGAATTGGAAAAATGGCTCTGTGGCTCAGAGCACTTGCTGCCCTTGCAGAGGACCCAGGTTCAGTTTTCAGCACCCACGATGCTGAAACAAGAACTCACAATGACTACAACTTCAGACTCAGAGGATCTGACATCCTCCTCTGGCCTCAGCAGGCACCACACACACACACACACACACACACACACACACACACATGCACGCACGCGTGCACAGATAACGCTCATATACATGAAACAAAAAAAAACACACCTTTAAAAAGCCAAGCAACATACCCTAGCCCAGCTCTGCAAAAGGAGAAATTCCCTTTTAGTACACAAAAGTTCCACATTTCAAAATCAGCAACTCAAAACAAGCTCAAAAGAACAGTTTCAACAACAACAATTCAGTCTTCCAGGGTACCCATCTAACACCACACAACACTGGCCCTCATCCTCAGCTGGCAGCCCCTCCAGCCCCTCCCACGACCCAATGGTCTCTATGCCACCTGATATTCCTGTCCCACGCTCACGCCTGGTCACGAAGCAGTCTGGGTCACTCCAGAAGGCCATTCTTCCTTTTATGTTAACTGCGGAATGCATCATTCTGATTGCTTCCCTCTCCAGCCTACATCTTCAATAGCTTTCTCTGCCACAGGCGCGCTGTCCAATCCATGTCCTATGGGATTCCGAAATGATCACCACAGCAACAAATACAAATCTCCTTGTCTATTTCATTCATTCATTCATTCATTCATTCATTCATTGTGTGTGTGTGAAAGAGAGGGGGGAGGGAGGGAGGAGATGTGGATATCAGAAAACGAGAGAGACAGAGACAGAGACAGAGAGACAGACAGAAAGAGAGGGAGGAATGTGGAAATCAGAAAATAACTTTCCAGAGTGCGTTCTCAGTCCCCTTTGTTGAAGCTGTCTCTGCATTGCTAACAGGGCTCGCGGGAGTCCAGCTGAGTTTCCTGCCTCCACCTCTACCTTGCCTCCCCTCTGCAAGGAGGAATGACTCGCTCACACACGCTGGCCAGCTCCACCTAGCCCTGCCCCACATCTGGCTTTTGACATGGTCCCAGAGAACTCATCAGGCTTACAGAGCGAGCACGTTTACCCACGGAGCCATCTCCCGAGCCCTGCCTCTGTTTATATACAAAAAAATACTGTTAATGAAAAGAGAAAAAGCCAGGCGGTGGTGGCACACATCTTTAATCCCAGCACTTGGGAGGCAGAGGTAGGCCAGATCTCTGTGAGTTCAAGTCCACCCTGGTCTCCAAAGTTCCAGAACAGTCAAGGCTACAAAGACAAACCCTGTCTCAAAAAACCAAAAAAAGCAGGGGTGGGAGGACAGGGGAGGGATGGGGGGGGTACACAACACGGGATGGGGGGGCATATATTCTATAGGATAGAGTGAATCCTCTTGTAACAAACAGTCCAGGGTCGTCTTTGGCTCCTCCACTGGTATACTTTTTTGTCCTGCCATGCCAGACCCTGCCATAGTGGGGTTCCAAAGCTGTGTCTCTACAGTTCCCATTGTGCCCAGTGATCTCAGAAAGAAAACACTAGCGAAACTCCAGCGCTGACCTATTTGACAGATGCCTGGGTCATTGGCACAAGTCTCTCTGTCGGGGCCTGGTCTTTCCTCCACAGCGTGAGATTCCCAGACACTGCATGAACTACTCACTACAGAATGTTTCCTTCTGATTGTGACATCCCTTTATCTATAACACAGCACCCGGAAGAGACAGAAGAAGAAAATACATCCAACTCATCTTATTCTAACACACGGACCGTTCCTCCCACGGTTGTCTCTGATGCTTAGGAGGACAGCCACACGACAGACATGGAGCTGCCGGGGTCCAGAATAGACTGCTGGGAAGTCTCCAGGGAAAGAAACAAGCCAAGCCTAGAGGCATCAAGCAGACTGCTCCAGCCACCGGGTGAGCAACTCCTGCACCGGCATGGGTTCCCAAGGCTCCCTTTCACCCGCGGACCATCTCCATAACCTGCCTGTGGCAGCCTGGGCACACACGCTCAGACACAAGGACAGTGCAGCTGCTCCCTCAGAAGGGCAGACGCACACTCGTGTCCCCGGAACCTCCTGGAGAGCATAACAAATTACCCCCGGGGGCTCATCACTGCGGCTGGAAGTTATGACTTCCCCAGCTCTCTGCTTCTCGGAAGGAAAGGAACTGCCTGTGGCTGCCACCACTAACAGCCAATGTGTATCGCAAGCTCCTGAAGGACAGCTAAGGATTCCATCCTACACGCGATCAATACTCCCCGGTCCCCGCCTCCCTTGCTATCCTCACAGTTCCTATGAAGCAGCAAGCAAAACTCCAGGTTTTGCGACAGAGCAACTATTTGATTCGGGTCCTGGTTAACTTTCTGTCAACTCGGCACAAGCTGGAGTCATCTGGAAAGAGGAACCTTAATTGAGAAGGCGCCTCCATCAGACTGCCTGGAGGCAAGTCTGTCGGGCCTTTTCTGAATTAATGACTGGTTGTGGAAGGGTACATCCCCATGACTGGGTATCACGCCTGGGCAGGTGGTCCTGAATGCTATTGGACCTCTATGAATTCAAGGCCAGCCTAGACTACAGAGTGAGTTCTAGGACAGCCAGGGTTACGTCTGTCTCAAAACTAAAAGAAAAGAAGGTAGGCTGAGCAAGCCATGGGGAGCAAGCATTCCTCTCTGGCTTTTGCCTCCGTTCCCGTTTCCATATTCCTTCCTACCTTGAGCTCTTGCCCTGACTGCCCCCAATGATAGAATGTAACAGGAGATGAAAGCCAAATTACCGTCCTCTTCCTCCCAAATTGCTTTTGCTTATGACGGTCAGCGTACGACTAGAAAGCAAACCAAAGAACTCATCTCCCTCAGGAATCACACCACCTGTAGACGATCTTTCCTCTCGTCCCGTCCTTCCTCTTACCCAGAAGAGCAGAGTCTTATCAGACAGCCTAGCCTTTTAAGTCCTCAGCCAGCCTCTTTTCTCTAGGCACGGCCACAAGGAGTTTCGGTCCTCCATGGTCCTGGGTGAGCACTCCCCCAGGGTCCCCTGAGATCATCAATAACCTGTCTGTGGCCCACTAAGAGGATCTGGCACGCCCACCTACTCCACACCCTATTCCCAAATCTCTACCGAGGTTCCTGCCCTCACACTGACTGGGTTGAAAATGTCCGTCAGCCCCAATGTCTTCACCTCATAGGCAGTGAGATATTCCACAGACCGCCCAGAGCACTGAGGCCTGTATCCTTAGGTGTCAACCGTAGCTCACAAGGGACATCCCGGAGATGGCACTCTACGGCTGCCATTGTGCCCCCTCGCTCGCCTCAACAACAGGACAGAGGAAGAGGGCTTCGCTGTGTTGTTGTGGTGGTTTAGGTCAATCATAATCCTAACCGCCCAGCTGGCTCCCTACCTGCCTTCACAATAACCATGTCCAGATATTTAGCCATCTACCAGGACAAATGCAAAGAGGACCTCCTACACAAAGCTCATGCAGTCACCGTCGCCATCCCTGCACACAGAGGACTCCTAAGAACGAGAACGCCCACGGGAAAGCCTCAGCTGTGGCCCGTATTTTCAGGCCGTTTGTGACACAGCATGAGAAGGATTCTGAAGTCATGTGACTACCTTCGGAGCAGAAGGTGAATCCAGGTTAGGGGTACCCTCACGGCCAAGGCAGTCACAGATCAGAGGCACGCTTACGGCTTCGTAAGAGAAACAGCGTCCGGTGGAAGAAAACACCACAATGTGCCCGACCAGCGGCTAACACAGAGAACACAAGGGGCTCAAGCAATGCGACAACAGAAAAGCAAAGAATCCCATTCTCAAATAGACACAGGACATTTCAACAAGAGACAAATGGGCATTTCTCAAAAGACGCGACGCTAATTACTTCCCGAATCACCAGGGAAATATGAACCAGAACCACACTGAGGGAATCCCCTCTTCCGGATGGGAATGACCATTATTAGAAAAAGTGCTGGTGAGGATGAGAGACGGGAGCATCTGGAGATGGAGGTGAGCTGGTACAGTCGCTGTAGGAAAGAACGGAGGTTCCTCAAAAAAAAATAAAAAAAAAACCTAAAAACACGTCTACCACAAGACCCAACAATTCCAATACTTGGTCTTTATCCAAGGAATTAAAACTACTTTGTCAAAAAAAAAGAAAGAAAGAAAGGCAGCTAAACTCCTGCTCACAATAAGGGCCCTTTAATTTGTTTTTAATTTGCATTTCTCTTAGGCTCTGACTGAGCACACTCCTATACAGCAGCCAGTTTTTGCTTCTCTTCCCCCACCCCGCCACCCCCTTCACGTCCAGCAGGCCTGGGTTGCTTCTTCTTTGTTTTGAACCTTCTTCACTAATTCCTGAAATCATTCACTAGACTTCCGCTTCGACAGAACTGCTGCAAACGTGTTTCCAGTCAAGCTATGCGCGCTTCCATTTTACTTACTTGTCGGAAACCTAACTTTTCTTTTGTTTCCTTGGAGGGGGTGGGAGTGGCAGGAGACTGAAGTGAGCAGCCACTGCGAGGTCTTAACTTTTAGCAAGCCAGACTTGTTGGTCTTTCACTCTGGAGTTTCCTCTTTTACTTCTAAATTTACCAAGGAGTTGCCAGCCCCAGCCCCGGGAAAGAAGTGGTTTCTAATAGTCCAGGACTCAACAAACTGCTGATGTCACTACCAGAAGCCAAAAAAAAAGAAAGAAAAAAAATCAAACAGTGTTTGAAATTAACGAGTAATCCCAGAGAATTAATGTAGAAATAGCATTTGTTCCGCATAAAGTTAAATAAACGGATGATGAGAATTTTCTAGGCAACTTTTCAATAAATGATGCTGGCCAAACTTGATAGCCACCTGCAGCAGAATGAGATCACGCCCTTGCCGTCACTCCGTAAGAAAAGCCATTCAAAACCGGAGTTCAAACCGGATCAAAAACCTTAATTTAGAAGCCAGGCATGGTGGCATGACTTTAACCTCAGCACTTGAGAGGCAGAGGCAGGAGGATCTCTGTGAGTTCCAGGGCAGTCAGGGTAAAGAGAAAGAGAAACTCTGACTGGGGACGGTGTGTGTGTGTGTGTGTGTGT
The DNA here is from genome assembly GCF_037038515.1 of Microtus pennsylvanicus. Taxonomy (NCBI): domain Eukaryota; kingdom Metazoa; phylum Chordata; class Mammalia; order Rodentia; family Cricetidae; genus Microtus; species Microtus pennsylvanicus. Next base: position 13,621,001 of record NC_134596.1, read on the forward strand.
GTGTGTGTGTGTGTGTGTGTGTATGAGAGGGGAGGGGGTAAAGGATAGGGGGGTGGGAGATGAGTGTGGAACAGATGGAGGACCCACGGATGACAAAACAAAATCAGAACTATAAAATGCTTCAGCGTAAAAGTATAGCTTTAAGAATTAACAAGTGGGAAAAAATAAGAATTAACAAATGGTTTTTACAACAAATTAAAATGAGTTTTGCACAAAAAAGAGATAAGAATAAACAGATAACCTATGGAACAGGTGAAAATATTTGATAGCTACATGTCATTATTATCTAGAATGTATAATATATTTATACATTATCTAGAACATATATACGTTATGATGCTTTCTATCGCTGTAATACACACCATGATTAACACACCTTGGGAAGGAAAGAGTTTAAACAAGCTCACACTTCCAGGTACTGCTCCACCACTGGAAGAGGTCAAGGCAGGAGTCACGGAAGGCAGGAACCTGGAGACACCAACCGTCCATGGGAATTCTGCGTACTGGCTTGCTCTCTGTGGCTTACTCAGCCAGGATTTTTTTCTATAGCCCAGAATGGCCAGAGATGGCCCCTCAGTGGACTAGGCCTTCATCAGTCAACAGTCAAGAAAACGTCCCACAGACCAATACAGTGGAGGCAACTCTTCAACCAAGACTCCCTCTTCCCATACATGTTCAAGCATGATAGTCAACTCTTCAACCAAAACTCCCTCTTCCCATACATGTTCAAGCATGATAGTCAACTCTTCCACCAAGACTCCCTCTTCCCATACATGTTCAAGCATGATAGTCAACTCTTCAACCAAGACTCCCTCTTCCCATACATGTTCAAGCATGATAGTCTAGTCAACTCTTCCACCAAGACTCTCTCTTCCCATACATGTTCAAGCATGATAGTCAACTCTTCAACCAAGACTCCCTCTTCCCATACATGTTCAGGCATGATGGTCAATGCTTCAACCAAGACTCCCTCTTCCCATACATGTTCAAGCATGATAGTCTAGTCAACTCTTCCACCAAGACTCTCTCTTCCCATACATGTTCAAGCATGATAGTCAACTCTTCAACCAAGACTCCCTCTTCCCATACATGTTCAGGCATGATGGTCAATGCTTCAACCAAGACTCCCTCTTCCCATACATGTTCAAGCATGACGGCCAAGTCAGCAAAAACGAACTAGCACAACTGTAAAAATTAAACACACACAGAAATCCTGCCTACTAATAAATGGACACATAAAATGAATATAGCTCTCAAAAGAAGTACAAATGATCAATAAATATTTTGAAGGAACTTAGCATTTTTGGTCATCTGAAGAATGCAAATTAAAGCTACTTTGAAACTCCATCTCATCCCAGTCAGAATGGCTACCCTCAAGGGGAAACAAAAATGAGGGGTCCCCAGGATGACTCTGGATAAAAGCAAGGTGCTTCTGCAGAAAACCCGAATTCAGTTCTCAACACTCACATCCGACAACTCACAACAAGCTGTAACTCCAACTGGGGGGGGGGGGATGCAACACACTCTTCTGGCCTCTGTAGTAGGCACCTACACTCCGGTGCACATACCATAATTAAAAATAGACTAAACTTTAAAATACGATAACAAACGCCACTGGCTGAGGACGTAGGGGAAGGACCCTTATTTACAGCGGGTGGGAGGGTGACCTGATATATTGCCACTGCTCAACTCCACATTCTACAAGAGATACCTGCACATCCATGTTGATTGCAATTCTTTTCACAGCACCCAGGGAATGGAATGAGCCCAGATGTCATCCATGGACAGAGTAAAACACAGTAAAAACATGGTAGAGACAATGGACTTTTATTCAATCATAAAGAAAAACAAAATGGTAAAATTTCCAGGAAAATGGAGCTGCAAATGCCTTGCTTGTCCTCTAAGGATTTCATACGATGTCTCTTTTACATTGGCCGCCAACCCTGCCCCCAAGTTCCACCCTCAACTTCTTGCCCCCCCTTTCTTATTTTAATAACTCACTGACTCCAACTTGAGCTGCCCACAAATTCCTGGGTATGGGGCCGTCAATTGGAGCATGGTCAACAGAGCAGGAGCCACACCCTTAAAGCACAATGACTGCCCCGCCCCCCTAGACACCAACTGTCCATAACTCTTCTGTTAGGGGTTGGGGCTTAGGAATCCCTCTCACCCTGTGTTAGAATGTTGACTCGCTTGTTCTTTTTTTTTTAAATATTTTATTTATTTTTTATGTATACAACATTCTGCTTCCATGTATACCTGCAGGCCAGAAGAGGGCGCCAGATCTCATTACAGATGGTTGTGAGCCACCATGTGGTTGCTGGGAATTGAATTCAGGTCCTCTGGAAGAACAGTCCACGCTCTTAACCACTGAGCCATCTCTCCAGCCCGACTGGCCTGTTCTTATCCAGGCCTTGTGCAGGAAACCACAGCTACTGTGGACAACTGCAAAGCCTGATATTAAGTTAGGCGACCCAGGCTTGGAAACAGAAATACCACATGATCTCTCCCAGTGGATAGCCTAGCTTCTAAAGATGATATGTGTGTGTTTAAGTAAGAAGCCAGAAAACTAGAAAGGGACCCATGAGACAGGACACAAGAAATGAAGGGGAGTCAGGTATGGTGGTGCACGCCTTTAACCCCATCCCTCAGGAGGCAGGGGCAGGCATATCTCTGAGTTTGAGGCCTGTCTGATCTACTGAGTGAGTTCAAGGACGGCCAGGCCTACATAGAGAAACCCTGTCTCAAGAAACAAACAAAACGAAAAGTGAAGGAGGGGACGCGGAGAGCAACAGAACACATGAGATAAGAAAGGGGAAGAGGGGGTAACTGGGGAGGAGGGGTGCAGCAAGAAGAGGGGGGAAGGGAAGCGGGGAAAGGAAGCTACGACTTCTCACAGCTTGTGTGCACGGTGTCGCCTGTTTCTGGGGAAGGGAAGTTAGGAGTGTCATTTCTTCCAGGACGAGCAACTCAGCTGCCCCCACAAAAAAAGGAACACGGATCCTATCTCTGTGGGAGGTGGCTGCTCTCTAAAACACAAGTCACTGAAGCACAACTAAAAACCCCTAAAAGACAGAAATGGGGTTTCAACTTGAAAGCCAGAAAAGCAAAACAGCAGGCCACTGGTTCTTGCCTCTACCTCAATCCGAAACGGCAATCCTGCCTCAAGGAATCTCAGAACGAGACTGAGAGCTGTCTCCTCCCGTTTTACAATCCTCTCTATTTCTGGGATTAAAGGTGTGCACCACTACCGCCTGGTTTCTATGGCAATTAGTGTGGCTACTGGGATTAAAGGTGTATGTCATTGCTGCCTGGTCTGTAAGGCTGGCCAGTGTGGCTGTTTTCTGAGCCTCAGGTAAGCTTGATTTACTAAAATACAAATGAAATGCCACTACAAGTCACCCCTGTGACAGCTATCTAGAGAGGTCATGGTCAAAGGCAAATTCTAGTCTGGATGTAGCTATGATGATATATTTAAAGAAGATAAATTTTAAGGTCAGTAAAGCAGGCTACCCTAATTTACACAGGTCTTGTCCAATGAGCCAGAGGTCTCAAGACAAAAGAACGCTGACACCCCCAAGAAAGAGGCAGCTGTGTTTCCAAATGGTCTTTGGTCTCAGACCGCATTATCAGCTCTTCCCTGAGGCACCAGCCAGCCTGTTTGCCTGCTCTGCAGAATTTGGACTTGCAACTCCTTAAGATGGTTCTCACTGTCTCTGTCTGCCCGCCCCCACCCACACATACCCACACACATATAACCTATCTGTTCTGTTTTTCAGGAGAATCCCTGCTAAAACACTGACTACCACCCCCCACTTGTGTGATCAGAGCAAACAACAAAAGACAAAATCCTCTGAGTCTGGTGTGTGGGACAGAAACAAGGATGAATGTCGACAGCCTCTGAGATTCTCGTGTCCAAACGTGCTCACAGTCAGCAATCTCAGCAATCTCCGAAGGCAGGGACCCCAGTGAGCCAAGAGAAGCGGCTTTACAGCTCCCCGCTTTCGTAGAGACTGGTGCATGGTTTGTTGCTGATGACAAACAATGTTTCAAAATAGATGCGCCTAGGCTGAGTGGTCGTTTACTGGGGCAGGAGCACCAAGTACGGCCCTGGGTTTGTGATTCTGTGGCAGGACTGAAAGGTTAAGTCAGGGGCACACAGGAAGGGAGCCGTCCCTCCAGAGCCTAGAATGCCAGCACAATGGGCACAATTTGCTGTGAAGGTTACCAAAACAGAGACACTACCTCCTTTACACAGCAACGAACCAGGCTTAAGACCTGAATGTCTATCACCCTGGGCAAGAGTTCTAGATTCATTTCTGTTGCATCATTTCCACGGCCAAGAGCAGAGGCAGAAGAAACGCATGGACCCTTGCTTGCTCTTGGCCAGTTTTTTTTTTTGTTGTTGTTGTTTTGTTTTTCAAGACAGGGTTTCACTGTGGCTTTGGAGCCTGTCCTGGAACTAGCTCTGTAGACCAGGCTGGTCTCGAACTCACAGAGATCCGCCTGCTTCTGCCTCCCAAGTGCTGGGATTAAAGGCGTGCGCCACCATCGCCCGGCTCAGCCAGCTTTCTTTATACTGTCCAGAATCCCCCGCCTAGGGAATGGTGCCACCCACAATAGGCCTTCCCCCATCAGCTCACAACCAAGACAGTCCTGCACAGTTATGACCCAGCTTGAGCTAGACAACCTCTCGCTGAGCTGCCCTTCTCAGGGGATTCCGGAAGTCAAGCTGACAAGCTAACCAGCAAAGGAGGGCCTCACTCCCGTCCTGGGCATTTCAGTGCAGATATCTGAACCCCCTACATCACTGTGATCGAGAGTTTTACCAGTCAACTACCATCATGCCAGCTGCACAGAAGGAGCCACACTGCGATGTCATTTGAATCCCTTAGTGAGCTTTTAAAGACAATAACTTCTGATGTCACCAAAGTCCTATACATGGCTACTGGAAGGACAATTAAGCATGCCTTTCTCTCTCTCTCTTTATTTTGTCATGATTTATTTAATTTTATTTTATGTGCATTGGTGTAAAGGTGTCAGATCTCCTGGAACAGGAGTTACAGACAGTTGTGAGCTGCCATGTAGGTGCTGGGAATTGAACCTGGGTCCTCTGGAAGAGCAGTCAGTGCTCTTAACCGCTGAGCTACCTCTCCAGCCCCTTATTTTTATTATTTTTTCGAGACAGGGTTTCACTGTAGCTTTGGAGTCTGTCCTGGAACTAGCTCTGGTAGACCAGGCTGGCCTCGAACTCACAGAGATCCGCCTGCCTCTGCCTCCTGGGATTAAAGGCGTGCGCCACCACCGCCAAGGTCCATGCCTCGATCTCTTTCTTAGCTCTTGTACTGAATATCCAAGTTAAAATTTTCTTTTAATAAATTACAGCCTCTGGTTTATACTGGCCAGGCTTGATATTTTGGCAAGGCTCTGGCTTTACTGAGTCAAGATCCTCAGAATATTAGAGACTTCCTCAGGCTGCCAAGGACAGTGTGGAGTTGTGCCCTGTGTCCCCACTGACAATCCTTCAGACCAATTCTGCCTTCCCGGAGTGGCTCCAAGGAGACATCGATATTCATGCCAACTGTCCTAGGCAGAACAAGGACTCACATTCAGAAATGGAACCCACTGCTTTCTGAATATCGGTTTTTCTTCTCTGTGGGGCAAAAATCCCTCCATGAGCTTGGGAAATGCCAAGGAGAGAGCTTGGCAAGTTCGGCCAGGAGAGTACTTGAGATGCGAATACAAATCATAGGCGTTGGGAGCTCAAGTTCAATGTCCACCCTTTCTGCCTCCACAGCCGGGAGTGGAGAAGCAACCCTAATCTAGATGGTGGGGGACCAACTAGGAAGATGAATGAGTTTCTGCTATGCTCACCATCCCGGCCCCTGCCACCTACTCAGAAGCAGAAGCACAGTCTGGGGTCTTCGGGACCACAGGCAGAGAGAAGCCTTTGGTGACAAAAATACCAACGTTGTGTTTTAACGTTCTGGAAGCCTTATAAAACCAGGCCAACACCTGTGCGACAAGGCTCCTTGTAGCCATCAGCTCTCCAGATAAAGAGAATAAACAGCGAAACGCTGAACTAAATCACAGTATGCACCCGATCTGCATTACGTGGGATGCTCAGATTGAAAGGCAGAGATACACACAATGGCTAACCCCCCAAAACACAACAAAACAAAATCCACAGGAGCCAACAACATGCGGTCCACGAGAAACGTGTTTTAAGTTTAAGGACACAAAGGAAAGAAAACGAAAGAACTGGAAAAAGGATACATCAAACAGGCACGGTCAAGTAAGCCATCAATCCCAGAGCTTGGAAGGCAGAAGCAAGTGGGATCTCTATGGAGTCAAGGCCAGCTTGGTCTACATAGTAGGTGCCAAGCCTGCCAAGGACACACAGAGAGACCCTGCCACAAAAACAGCAAAGGCACAACAAGCAAGTCAAGCCAAGTAAGTATGGAAGTAGTTGCCACTTGAATATACAGAAAAAGAGGCTTGAGGACAAAAAAAAAAAGTTTCTGAAAGAAACACAGCCATACGCGGTGGCCCTTGCTGGTCACCCCATCATTCAGAAGGCTGCAGCAAGGGGGTGGTTATGGGACTGAGGCCATAGCAATAATGGACAGACATGCACCTTACGACACTGTCCACAATGCAGCTGCAGAAAACACTGTTAAGAGTTAGTTATTAAAGAATTCAACAAAGCTGCAGGATGTAAGTAAAACACGACAAAAAAAATAGCATGCAGATAGTGACTACGGAACTGTCTGGCTCGTGAGGCACAAGCCAATCTAATAAATCTGCTTTTATGAGGTATCTAGAAGAACAGAGTCCTAATACGCCTCTCTGGCCATTGCTTGCTAAGTAAAACACATCAAAAACCATGACTTGGACAGACACCCAGTGAGAGGGACTGGGAGGTCGGCCGGAGAGAAGGGATGGCAGGCTGCTGTGACAGATTCCACAGATGCCTGAGGAACCGACACTTGGAGAGCTGTATTTTCTACCCCTTTTTTTTTTCTAATTTTTAAACTTGCAGGCTTAAGAATCTGACGGTCTGGCTTTTCGTGTGGTCTTGGAACTCCTACTTCATCGGACAGTTCTTCATCTGTGAAGCATAAATAATACTTTCTACACCTATTTCGGGGGACCGTGAGAATAATTAAATGTGAACTACTGAGAAGTCAGCAAACCACAGGACGCCTCCTTTTATGTAAAGAACTTTACAGGCAGACAGCCACGCCCACTCACTGCCCCCGCTGCTCGGGATGCTACGGCACAGTAAACAAGATCCCAAACTATTCTCGACTTGCACCTCTGCAGGAAAAAAAGCAATAATGCCCCAAACAGGAAGCAGTAAGTGAGCAAAACAATTGCCTTTCCGTGGTGGTTTGAGCAGGTACGGCCCCACAGGCTTCTCCACTGGGATGCCCTGTCAATCTGGAAGTAGCAGTATTTGAGGATCAGAAGGTGACTCTCAACCTTCCTGATGCTAAGACCTTTAATACAGTTCCTCGTGTTATGGTGACCCCCCCCTCCCGCCAACCATAAAACTATCTTCATTGCTACTTCATAGCTGGAATTTTGCTACTGTTATGAATCCTGATGTAAATATCTGATATTTCTGATGGTCTTAGGCAACCCCTGTAAAAGGGTCATTCAAAAACCAAAGGGGTCGAGAGACCCACAGGTTGAGAACCACTGGACTGGAAGGATTAGGAGGCGTGGCCTTCTCGGAGGAAGTGCTTCACTAGGGTTGGGCTTAGAGGTTTCAAAATGCCCTGCCGGGGGCTGGAGAGATGGCTCAGCGGTTAAGAGCACTGACTGCTCTTCCCGAGGACCCGGGTTCAATTCCCAGCACCCGCATGGCAGTCCACAACTGTCTGAAAATCCAGTTCCAGCGATCTGACACCCTTACATCAATGCACATAAAATAAAGTTAAATAAACCATAGAAAATTAAAAAAAAAAAGCCCATGCCGGACCCAATCTCTCTGCCTGGGAATCAGGATGTAGTTCTTGGCTACTGCTCCAGAGCCATGTTCCTGCCCTGATGATAACGGACCAGACTTCTGGGACTGTAAGCCAGCTCCCAATTAAATTCTTCCTAGAGTCGCCTCTGCCATGGTGTCTCTTCACAGCGACACACCAGTAACTAAGACACTTTCTAAATAATAAATGTAAGCATGTACACAGGATAGAGACAGAAGTAGCAACTGTAGTGGAGATAATTTATTTTTAATAGTGATGATGATGCAAACCATTTTTTAAAAGATTATTTATTTATTGCATTTACAGTGTTCTGCCTGCATGTATGCTTGCCCACCAGAGGAGGGGACCAGATTTCATTATAGTTGGTTGGGAGCTACCAAGCTGTTGCTGGGAATCGAACTCAGAACCTTTGGAAGAGAAGCAGTGCTCTCAACCTCTGAGCCACCTCTCGAGCCCAGGATAAACGTTAAAATACTGGGAAGTGGTGGTGCACACCTTTAATCCCAGCACTTGGGCGGCAGAGGAAGGCGGATCTCTGTTGAGTTTGAGGCCAGCCTGGTCTATAAATTAAGTTCCAGGAGTACACAGGCCAACACTACACAGAGAAACCCTGTCTGGAAAAAAAAACAACAACAACAATAAAAAGAATAGATAGATAGATAGATAGATAGATAGATAGATAGATAGATAGATAGATAAATGAATAAATAAAGACCCCAAAACCAAAAAACCCACAGTGTGAGGGGCTGGAGAGCTGTCTCCGTGATTAAGAGCACACTGGCCACTCTTCCAGAGGACCCAGGCTCAATTCCCAGCATCCACACGGCAGCTCATATTCGTGGAAACTCCTGTCCTAGGGGATCCAATTCCCTCTTCTGGCACCAGGTGCATACATGGTATACAGACATTCATGTTGGCAAAATACCCATACGTATAAAAATAAATAACTTTAAAAGGCAACATCACTGAGAGAAGACATAGAAGACCAATCAAACTCATTATAACACATCCGCACTAAAGAAAAGTCAGTGCCCATGGCACTCCTAGTACCCTGTCATGTAATTAATATCCATACCTATTTCCATTCATGCAATTACACAGGATGCAATTGTGTAGATACACACTAGAACACATCAATGCCATGCAACAACACATGACTATATTATACAGTCAATAGAAGGTACGGTTGGACTCTTGGTATACAGCAACATTTAAGGATCGCCAAGACCGTCAAACAAATGAGCACAATTAAGGGAAAATGCGTAACATATGAAATATGATCTATGTTTTTAAAAAGTCCCATTTAAAGAAATAAAGCTAGAGACACAGCGGAATGCCGCTTTCAGAACACATACAGTTCTATACGATCTGAAAATACTATTGGGGTGGAGTTTGTAAATTTCCTCACCTTTAAAAACTACTATTTCAGGCTAGGTTATACCTTATCTCTGTGATCTCACAGACTGGGGTAGAGACAGAGTGGTGCACACACCTCCAATACCAGCATTCAGGAGGCGGAGGCAGGAGAATCAGGAGTTCAAGCCCCACGTGGACTTCATGACCCCTTCCTCTACCTACACACAAAAAGGCTAAGGTAGAAAGGACCATGAGTTCGAAGCTGACTGGGCCGCATAATCAAACCCTTTCTCAAATGGGGGAGGGGGCTGGAGAAATGTGGAGAAATGACTCCTAAGTTAAGAGCTCTCCAAGAGGACATGGGTTCAGTTCCCAGCCCCCACAGGGCAGCTCCTAATAGCCTGGAACTCCCGTTCCAAGAGATCCAACGCCCTCTTTTGGCCTCCACAGGCTCCTCTATGAACACAGTGCACACAAACCCATGCAGCCAGCAACAAATACGCACAAGTCAAATATGTAAATAGTGCTTTATTTATTTATTTTTTTTTGGATTTTTTCGAGACAGGGTTTCTCTGTAGTTTTTGGTGCCTGTCCTGGAACTAGCTCTTGTAGACCAGGCTGGCCTCGAACTCACAGAGATCCGCCTGCCTCTGCCTCCCGAGTGCTGGGATTAAAGGTGTGTGCCACCACCGCCCGGCTAAATAGAGCTTTCTTAAAAAGATGAAATAGAGATCGCATTTTAGTCTTTCCTCCAGATTGTATCCAGAACTACATTTTTTTTAACTTTTAAAGAAGCGCTTGTTTATTATTTGTGTATGGGGAGGTGAGTGTGGGCACAAATCAGTGTCCTTTTGGCTGTCAGGAAACAACTTGCAGGATTTGCTCCTCTCTTTCTACCATGGGTTGTGTGTGACCCAGGCAAACAGCGAGCGTTCACATCCACCCAGCCATCTCGCCTTCCCAAGGCTCTACCCATCCAAAGCACAGACTTCACTTCTTTTAGACAGATTTGGGTAGGTTTTCTATAACACAGTATTCCATACGCTATTGTGCTTTTTTACTTAATGGTGTTCAGTTGATAAAAGACCATGGGGGGCCTTAAATGTAGCAACTCTCCCTATTTCCCCCCACCTCCATACTTTTTAATGATAGCACAGTATCATCTCAGATGCAGACTCAAAGAGGAAGACAGCATGTTCTGGAGAAAGCAAGGCAGAACTATGAAAAGATCCCTGGGGGCAAAAGTTGATGGTAGGAAAAGGCTAACTACAAGGAGCCCAGTAAGGAAGCGTGTGAGGTGACAGGAACTAGTTTTACATCCTAGTTACGGGAGCAGCCAACACTCCAAAGCATGGATTTTACTATACATCAAGTTAAAAACACACTTAGGTGCCAGGGAGACGCGCAGCCGATAACCATCCGCCACACAAATGCACAGGGGGTTCAGATCTCCAGAACACACGTAAATGCCAATGGGCACAGCAACCTCCCTGGAGCCCCAGTGCTTAGAAGGTGGAGCAGGGGATCTCCAGAGCAAGCTGGCTAGCGAGACTAGTTCAATCAGTGAACGCTGGGTTCAGTAGAGAGACCTTGTGTCAAAGAATAAGGTCGAAATCAATAAAGGGAAACTCCAAATCAGCCTTGAGCCTTTACACGCTCATGCAAACACATTCACACACCCGTGCACCCACGTACAAGAACACACCTATCACATATACACACATGCAATGCTTAACAAAAACCTTAAATACACCCTTCCTCAAATACACAAATCCCTAGTGGATGTACTTTCTTAGAGGGGACTTTTCAACTGCACCATTTTGCCAATGTTCCTGCTCTTAGGGGAAGAAGGCAACAGAGAATCCCACAACAACCCTACTGAATTTTTCTTACGATACACGCCTGCAGCGGCTTACATTTATTTAAAAACTGGATTAGTTCTTTCAGGCTCTGGGCCTGTAGATCCAGGCTTTTGATTAAGAACCACTAGCATCGTCGGGACCAGGGAAGTGCAGGTATTCGCGCGTTCCATCAGTTTGGTGTGCTTCGACTTCCAACCAATTGAACTTGGCCAGGGTCTAGGAGCAAATTCCCCAAGTTGGCAAGCACTGATCTTAGTTACCGTACCCGATTATCACTGCTGCTTCCAACGAGAATCACTTAAGCAATCCTAGCAGACAACCGCGAGCAAAGTCACCGGGCTCGCCTTGTACCGTCCCACGTAGCTAACTCGGCGGACGATGCCCTGATGCTTCCCTCTGCCTACCCCCAGCCCTTAAACCCCAACTACAAATCTCTTCCCTTTTTCTCAAACTCACAAAACGTTGCGAATTAAGCAGACGCATGAGGCTTAAAGTACAAAATTCGGTATGAACGTGCCGCGGCGCACCACGGCTTCTCAAAATCCAGTTTCCTTTAACAAAGCCCAAAATGCCCTTCTCTCCAAGAATCGGAGAACAATTGCCCGGGACTACAATCTCCTTCCTTTCCTCTGAGGGCAAGAACCATGGTGGACTCGGGTTTGTTTTCTCATTTTAGTACAACATTAGCGATCCGTCGGCTTCTTACTTTTCAACAGTAAAACACCGAACATTAACGCTGCCTTCTTCCTCTTTGGAGCTAAGCCTCGTGCCGGAAGCGCGAGGTCTGGGATCCCAGGATCCAGGGGTAAGTCCGGGCGGGGGCTCCGGGGTTCGGGACTTGGGGGGCTGAGCCTCCGGAGTTGCGCACCGCCAGGGGAATGGGCAATCAGCACTGGGGAGCCCGCGGCCGGGGGATTCTGGAATGTGACTCCGGGGAGAGAGAGAGAGCGAACCCTGGAGACGCCGAGCTGGGCCGGGAGTCCTCAGCTCGGGAGCCGGCGTGCAGTGACCCGGAGACTCCGGAGCCCAGGAGGCAATCCCGGGAGGCCAAGCGGTCCCCGAGGCTGCACCGAAGGCTCCTGCAGGCTCGCCCCATTGGGTTGGGAGGGAAGTGGGACCCCGCGGCCCGTCGACCGCTCTTACCTGGCCTGCGCCGCCTTCGCTCGTCCAGGGCGGGCCCGGGGAGCTCTCCTACCCCCAATGAGTCACTGGGGCGGGTCGGGAATGCACCAGGAAACACCCGGCCTCCTCCCCTTCCTCCGGGGCGGTGCTCCGCGGCTCGGCCTCTTCCTCCCGGCGCTCCTCCCTTCGCCCGCTGGCCGCTTTGGGTCCCGAGCCTCCGGTTCGGCCCTTTCGGCCCGGGTCGGTACCCCCCGCCCCCCACGAGCCTCCCGCGTCGGAGCCCCGCCTGCCGCTCAGCTCACCGCTGCAAAGGAAGCCGGGATTTGCTGGGTGGGTTGATCTCCAGGCTGGGAGGGCTCCATCCTGCCAGGCTCACTAGCCTCAGAGTTATCCTTGATTTAGGGGAACCTCTGCTCAGGCTAAGGCAGGATGAGGAAAAGAATTCCACTTTATGAAGAGGCAGAATTGGGAATTCCACTAAACGTACATTTTAAAAGAAAGGTTCGTTCATTTTTATGTGTACGAATGTTTGGCTTGCCTGTATGTTTGTGCACCGCGTGAGTGCCTGGTGCCGGCCAAGGTCCGAAGAGAGTGTTGAATCCCTCTGGGACTGGAATTAGGGATGGGTGCGAGCCTGTGAGCCGATACATGGCTTCTGCGTGTAGAACCTCGGTTTTCTGCAAGAACAACCGTGTTTAATTTTACTATAACTCGACCTCCGTGCTGGTGAGAAGCTTCAGTACATGTCTTCCTCCGCATGCCCCCCAGATTGCCACTGTCTCCGGTTGAACTTCAGAAGAGACGCAGGAGGTACAAACATGGCGTTGAAGGGGCACATGCATGCATAAAATGGTAGGAGCAAGGCTGGGAGAGTATGTCCATGCTATTTGACCCAGGTGAAAAATAACCCACCCTGGCCCCTCAAGTAACAGTGCTGCCATTGCATCTGCCCCCTGGGCACTGACAAACACAAGTTCAGACACTGGATATAGCTGGCAAAAGAAAACCTGACTTGAACTTGTCCGTCTCCCGCCAAAAAAGTTAAGAGACAGGTTAAGTAACATACTTCATAATGCTGAACTTAGCAGAATAATCGCTCCAAACTTTCTACCCTTCTTCACTCCCGACGACCCTCCTCCATACTGTCAAACCCCAATGGCGGGTTCTGCTGTAACCTAGGCTAGCCTTGAACTCGTGATCTTCCTGCTACTGCCCCTCCAGTGCCGAAATGACAGGCATGCACCACCAAGCCCAACCCCTCACACCATCTTTTCTCCCCTCAGCTTAAAAGAAATAAATCTTTATTAAGTAACTTTTAATATCAGAATAAAATTCATGTAATTCTATTTATAGCAAATACATATCAGTGCTTTGACCACCTTAGGTGAACAGCCCTTTATTGTAAAATGTGTGATGTTAACCGTAGTTAAATGTCTATTTCTTAGAACTTCTCCATATATACATAACATGATAAAATTAACAAAAACCAAACGATAATGATGATACAAATGTAATATGTTGATTCCTTGACTTATTATAGTGTATAGTACAACAAAATACAAAACACAGTCTTGATGACTATCCTCCACTTCTATAGGGCAGTAACCTAGAGATTAGGTTTCAATCCTGGCATTTAACTATTTAACTATCCTAAAAGCAATTCACATTATATCATATGCCATCAAGACAACCTTTTATATTGCAAAAAAAACATTTGTAAACTTTATTTGTTTTGCACTTTTTCTTTCTTTTCTCTTTTTCTTTTCTCTTTTTTTTTTTTTGATTTTTTGAGACAAGGTTTCTCAGAAGCTATGGAACCTGTCCTGAAACTCATGCTGTAGACCAGGCTAGCCTTGAACCCACAGAGATCCTCCTGCCTCTGCCTCGCAAGTGCTGGGATCAAAGGTGTGCACCACCACCGTCCAGCCATTTGTAAACTTTTATATGAATTGGAACTCTTCAAGTGGAAACAAATTATATATTTACCGTTGAATACACATGAGATTTCAATTTTTGTCATGCCAAGAAAAAAAAAGAAAGATCTTTTGTTGGGAGAACAGTGCTTCAAAGACTAGCTAGTAGGAAACCCACAGTATGCTTTGCTCTTTCAATACCAGAAGATATGAAAAGAAAAGTTGCACGCATCCACAGGTGAAATGTACAAGCATATTTTAAAGTGTTGAAGGAGCTGCGGGCTGTGTTCCTGCCGCTCGGCTCCTGGCCACCTGGCTAGCTTATGCCCCGAAATAATTACACGGAAACTGTATTCTTTTAAACACTGCTTGGCCCATTATATCTAGCCTCTTCTCAGCTAACTCTCGCACCTGGACTAGCCCATTTCTAATAATGTGTGTAGCACCCCAAGGTGCAATTACCGGGAAGATTCTAGCCTATGTCCATCCTGGGTCGGAGCTTCATCGCGTCTGTCCCAGAGAGCAGAGAGCTATCAAGTCTGTCTGAGGCGTCTTACCTCACTTCCTCTTCTTCCCAGCATTCTGTTCTGTTTACTCCACCCACCTATGTTCTAACCTATGAGGGCCAAGCAGTTTCTTTATTAATTAACCAGTGACCTTCCTCCATCATTAAAGAAAGCTTTGCTTATGATTAAAAATAGATTTGGAATGATGTAAAGTGATTAGAGGTTGTCCCAGCTGCTTCCACGATTTGTGAGTATATATTACTAAAAAATAAAAATATTTACAATGCACAAGACAAATGTAGATGGAATATAAGGTATTGCACATTTTGATCTGTCCACATCCTCAATTTTTAGGCAAATTCCGAAGCTCATCCTGGAAAAACCCAGGTGGCCATTTCCACATTCACTAGGAGAGACAATAAACTCACAATCAAGACAGTGGTATTTCTGATTATACAAACCTTGAGTAAATTCTCCGAGGGAGGACGGTCCGTGTAGCAGCTTTTGTCCCATTATAACCAGTGATCCATAAATGGACATGAGCCCTGTTATTACCCACTAGTAATCAGAATGTCTTTAAAAATATCAGTTGCCATCCTGCAGAATTAGGTGTGGTTGTTGCAATATAAAAACCAAACAAGCCTGCATTGTCAAGGCTGGCGGTGTTTAAAAGGACAGCCCTGGAAGTTAGTCATCTCTAATGTCTGGGGCCCTTCATCAACTCTTAATGTAGCTAGACTCTGAGACCCATTTCCACAATCTCAGACTGTACATTTGGCTTGTAGGTCACTGTCCTGGCATTTTTTTGGTCACCTTGACACAAGCTAGGGTCATCTGATAAGAGGGAACCTTAATGATAAAATGCTTCCATCAGGCATGTCCATGGGGCATTTTCTTGATTAGCGATTGATGGGGAGAGCCCAGTCCAGAAACCCCCTGGCTGGTGGTCCTGTATGCTCTAAGAAAGCAGGCTGAGCAAGCCGTAAAGAGCAAGAGAGTAGATCCAGTTATTCCAGTCTCTAGTTCAGTCCTGACTCAAGGTTTCTGCCTTTACTCCCGTTAATGGACTATGGTATGAAAGCCAAGTAAACCCATTCCTCTCCCAAGTTGCTTTTGATCATGATGCTTTATAAGAAAATGTCAGGTAACGGTGGTGCACACCTTTAATCCAAGCCCTCAGGAGGCAGAGGCAGGCAGATCTCTGTGAGTTCAAGGCTAGCCTGGTCTACAGAGCTAGCTCCAGGGCTGTTAAACAAAGAAACACTATCTCAGAAAAAAAAATAATGAAGATAGTCACATAACCTATAGTCTTCACTTAGCCAAGTAGAATTCCAGTTCCAGCAATTCTTCTACAAGGTATACAGGAGTCTGCAGGGTGGTATTAATAATCCAGATCAAGCTAATAGATAAGACACCACTTAGCTGTCAGGAGCAGCAAGAAGTCCTCAGTAAAGATGGAGCGGTGCATACAGAAACTAGAAATGATGGTTTATTGTAGACAGAAGCTGTACTTTAGTTTCCCGGCAGTCCAGCCCCAAATGATGACACAGAAACTATATTAATTACAACACTCTTTAGCCAATGGCTCAAGCATATTCCTTGCTAGCTCTTATATCTTAAATCAACCCATTTCTATTCATCTGTGTATCACCACCAGGCTGTCTATTACCAGGAAGGTTCTAGCATCCTTCTCCTTCAGCAGCTACATGGTGTCTCCCTGACTCCGCCTTCTTCCTCTCTATACTCTGCCAATCCATTGGCCAAAGCAGCTTTATTCATCAACCAATAAACACGACACTTACGCAGAAGGCCACCCCCACATCAGTTTATTCTTCCAGAATGTTTGCCGCCTGAGACTGCTGGCCTACAGGGATCTGTGGAAGACTAGCCAACTGTTGTGTGGCAGACTTTTCCTGGGGAGACACACGCAACACACATCTACTCTCCTTGGTTAGGCAGCCCACAGCAGGACAAAGTATCAACACTACCACAGTCCAACTTTGTGAGCCAAGGAATTTCATTGATGTCACTCACAGGAATATGGGTAACTAGTCATTATGGGAGCAGAAATGACTCAAAGACACCTGCACCAACAAAGCCCACCTCAGCGTGACTGCTCACAAAGGTCGGGATCTAGAGTGCACTCCACAGCCAAGCGCCCAGTTCAACAGACTGGAGAGACACCTTCCCATGTGACATAGTTGATTTAGACCTCTTCCAGGTAGCTCAGCTGCTTTCCACTTATTTCAGGAAGCTGGTGGTC
This sequence comes from Microtus pennsylvanicus, assembly GCF_037038515.1. Taxonomy (NCBI): domain Eukaryota; kingdom Metazoa; phylum Chordata; class Mammalia; order Rodentia; family Cricetidae; genus Microtus; species Microtus pennsylvanicus. Next base: position 13,638,017 of record NC_134596.1, read on the forward strand.
TCTCGGAATCTTTGCAGCTCCGCTTGCCTGAGGATGACTCTCCATTACCCTTTCTTGTTTTCTCTCGGGAGGGAGGGCCTACGGAATCTTGTCAGTTTCAGGGACTTCCTGGAGCTGTTTTGAGTTGTCTGCCTTCTGTTTTAGCAAGTTTCCCTGTAGGATGGAATGTTTCTATCTCGAAGTTAAACTGCTACACCACACCAGCAACTCCCCCTGGGCTGTACAGAATAAACTCACCAAGGTTCCCAGGCACAGCAGTAGTAGGTATAGCCGTCAGTGTGCACAACCCAGCTGAGCCCAGCTCTTCTGTGCATATATCTGGGTGTCTGTCCTTCAATCCCTCACCACCTCTAGACCATGTTCCAGACCCAAGCTGCATCAGTTGAGGCACCTAGATTTAGTATTACTTCAGTCTTAGTCACGTGTCTGCCGCTGTGAAGGGACACGATGACCAAGGCGACTTACACGAAGAGTTTATTAGGGGCTTGATTTCAGTTTCAGAGAGGTGGCCCACAGTGGGGAGCATGGCAAAGGCAGGCGGGTATGACATTGGAGCAGAAGCTTATAGCTTATCTGCAGGCATGGAACGGGGTGGGGGTGGGGTTATCCCCAGTGACCCAGCTCCTCCAACAAGGCCACGCCTCCTAATCCTTCCCAAATGCTTCTACCACTTGGGGACCGAGCATTCAAATATATAAGCCTATGGGGCTGGGATGGCTGTTCTTGGTTGTCAACTTCAGCACGTCTGGAATGAACTAAAACCAAATGGCCGGGCACACCTGTGAGGGAGTGTTTCTCAAGTAAATCGTTTGAAGTGGGAAGACTCTCTTCTCTTTCTTTTTCCTTGGTGTGTGATTTTAAACTCTTAAACTCTGTTATCTTTCCCTTTGTATTTTTGTGTTTTTACACACTGCAACCTGATCGTGCCCTCTGCCCACCCCACTTCCCCCCCTCACCCTTGCAACCTCCCCCTCAAAGCGAAACAAACTTTTAAAGAAAAACCAAAACCCAAACCAACCAAACAAAGCAGAACAAGAAAGAAGAAAGAAAGTACAAAGGAATCTCAGTGGTGGGAGCTGTGGTGGGGCCCTGTGAGTCAGCCTTTATGCCCTACACTTTCATCTCCATTTGCAAGTGTGCCCTGCCCTGAGGTGTGAGGCTAAAGGAAGCAACAATACAAAGCTAAGATATTAATCCAGAAGGCAGGAAAGGAGCAGAACGTGCAGAGGTTGAGTAGAAACAAACGGAGCTGTTAGACTTAACTCCACCTATTTAGTAACCAAGTGGAAATGGTTAAATACTATAATGTAAAAATATTGTCGTGTTGGATAAAAAAGACATCATAATATATGCTGTTTAAAAGAGACATAACTTTAAAATATAAAGACACGCTGGGTGGTGGTGGCATGCACTTTTAATCCCAGCACTCGGGAGGTAGAGGCAGGAGGATCTGTGGGTTCAAGGTCAGCCTGGTCTACGAGAGCTAGTTCCGGGACAATTAGGAATATTAGAGAGAGAAACCCTGTCTCGAAAAACAAACAAACAAAAAGAGATAAAGACACAAAGTGGATGAAAAGATTTAAAGGTTGCAAAGTGATCTACGGTGCAGAAGTTAATCACCAGGCCATCAGATTGTCTATGGTAGCTTTCCGTATGAAAATTCCAGAAAAGAATTGGGACTGCAAAGACTGACTGGCTGATTAGAGCATCAATAATACCCACCTATGTATCTGAACTTCAGCGACTTTGCAAGCCCAGAGCCAAATTATTTTGAGCCATCTTTAGTTCCCTTAGCAGCCTTCTCTCCCTTTCCTACTATGTTGTCACCATTAGGCAGATCCTTTGGGATATACAAATAGATGCCTAGTTTCCGTAAGCAAGATGCTAACAATGCCGTCGGACCAAACCTGAGACCTATAACTGACGTTTCTCCACTTTTCTGCAACTCATCTACATTTTGAAAAGTGTCTTGATGTATGGTTTCCTTTGTTCTATTGTTACAAAGCTTGGTGGGACTGTTCACGTGTTGGAACACGCGTGGTCTTTGGAAAGAAACTGAATGTCAACGTTCCTCCGCTAGAGTCGCTCACATTTAGCTTCAGAGTAAACCGTTTCTTTGTAAGAGCTGTTCTTTCAACCACAGTATTCAAGTAGACTTCAAGGAAGACCACCAGAAGAAAAAAAAACCATCATTTGATCTAGGCCAATGGGTCAATTCACTGAGGGGAAAAATGTTTAGTGTAGATAGACAAGCTTGAGATATTAGAAAATGGTAAACTCAACAACAGAAACAAATACATGCTTAGAACTTTGAGAGACTATTGTTGTTGTTGTTACTGGTTTTCCTGGAACTTACTCTGTAGACCAGGATGATCTCACACTTACAGAGATCTGCCTGCTTCTGCCTCCCGGAAGCTGGGATCAAAGGTTTGCACCACCACTGCCCAGCTGAGAGACTATTATTTTTTCTAATTGATTTTATTGACCTATACATTTTTCTTCACTCCCCTCCCTTTCTCTCCCCTCCTTTCTACCTTCTCCCATGATTCCCACCACTCCCAATTTACTCGGGAGATCTTGTCTTTTTCTACTTCCCATGTAGATTAGATCCATGTACGTCTCTCTTAGGGTCCTCTTTGTTGTCTAGGTTCTCTGGGATTGTGAATTGTAGGTTCGTTTTTCTTTGCTTTCTGAGACTATTATTTTAAGCCACTAAAATTCTGATGTGTAAGCAGTTACAGAATGCTAGCAAACTAGCATCTTACTATATATTCTGCATTCCAGAGGTCCAGCTCAATCTCTCAGGGTGATGCTTGCCTGTCAGGAGCGCTGATCCTCAAAATATGTTGCTTTGCTTTTTCCAGTTCCTATAGGCAGTTCACTTATCTCAACCCCTGCTTCCTTTGTCCATCAGCAATGCCAGGGTTTATTTTCTCCCTGATGCTGCTGCTGTCATCAGAACTCTCTTTTTCGATCGCCCTGCCTTTAGGAACCCTTGTGACATCATCCCTTACGTCACTTCATCTAGGATAATGCACTGCGCTAGATGCTGTTTCATCAGGATAGCAGGGGTGGATAAGCTATATGGGACGCAGATTTATTTCTTATAGTTATGTAGGTCAGTGAGCCTAAAGGTGAGAGACAACGTCTGGGGAAAGCCTTGCTGTAGTGGAATCATGGTAGACTAGAGAAGGGCAAGAGTGAATGACAGAGAGAGAAGAATGAAGGAAGGGGACCTTGATGAAATCCTGAGGGAACAGAAGCTAGGTTCCCTGACAGACAGCTAGGTCCATGACTAGGTAATAAGATAGTGAACTCCTAGATGGTTGGCTTCTTCCGTGCCCTCCTGATCTGAGACAAAAGCCTGGAGTTTAAAACAACAGCTTTCTGGGTTTTTCTTCCTCCGGGAGAGCCCCCTACTGATAGACTCACTCAACAAGTCCCAGGTCAGATCAGAACGTACTTACACAATAGCTGTGGGCCAATGAAGCATCCTGTCTTTCTTCAAATTTGCCAGTGCTGAACTAGGGAAGGAGGGGCCTTCTCTTTTTGGTTTTTTGAGACAGCTCTGGCTGTCCTGGACCTCACTCTATAGGCCAGGCTGGTCTTGAACTCACAGATACCCACCTGCTTCTGCTTCCCAAGTACTGGTACTAAAGTCAGGTTCTACCGCCACCCAGCGTTCATTACCTTCTTAATGTCTGTCTTGACCCAATGTTTGTTGAGTTCTGAGCTGCTCGGTTTCTGTGAATCTTTATATTTTCTGTTGTTGTTGATCAGTTATGGTGCAGGGCACTATTTCAGTTTCCATATACTTATAGAGGCTTGCTTTGTGTTCAGATACATAGCCCATTTTTGAAAAAGTTCCACGATCAGCTGAGAAGAAGACGTATTGATTTGTGTTTGAGTGACATGTTCCAAGAATATCTGCCAGGTCCATTTGATTTATGTAGATATTAACTCCACCATTTCTTGATGGGGAATCTTCGTCAGCCAATGATCTATAAGAGGTGGGACCAGGTTAGGGCATGATCTTTTGGTTCCCCGGAAGAAAAATGCCAGCCCTCCCAGGGTGTGCGCTCTCTCTGTGGTTCCCGCACAACACAGCTGAGCTTGGACTTCTCGTTCCTGTTTTGTGAGTTTGCCTCTCATAATAAAAAAAATATAATTGGTTTATCTTGGAGTTAGCCTGGGATTCTTTGACCTGCATCAGACTCTGTTTAGGTTGTGTCTAGATGACCCGTTACTTGTGAAGGTCAAATGCAATTTTTGGCTCTATTAATATTCCTTTTATGAACTTGCATGCCCTTGTATTTGATGCATAAATAATTAGAATTGAAACAAATTAACAATCCTCTTGGGAGATTTTTTTCTTTAATGAGCTTGTAGTGTCCTTCCCTATCTCTTCTGGTTGTTTTTGGTTTGAAACCTGTTTTGTCAGATATGAAAATGACTGTACCTGCTTGCATTTTGGGTCCATTTCCTTGGAACACTTCTTTCCATACTTTATCCAGAGGTGATATCTATCCTTGATGGTGTATTTCTTGGATGCTCCACTGATTTTGGACTCTGTTTAATGAAGTTTTCATTTCCAAAATATTAATTTTATTTTTAATTATTTTTATAGTCTAAGTAAATTTATCTTTTGTCTTTCTTATTTCATTCAGCTAGTTTTCTAACTTTGAATTCACTTTGGAGTTTGTATTCTCTTTAATTTCATTAAGCAGTCTGATAATTATACTTTTGAATTTCGGACTGGAATTTCGTGCATCTCAGTCTTCGTGAGTTAGTTTTTTTTGTGGATGGGTCATACTGCCTAGATATTTTTTTTGTGTTTGATATATCTGTGTATTGGGAAGTCATCTTAGTCCTTTGGTTAGAATTTTTTAATCATCTATATTCTTTCAGTTTAAATATGTGCAGTGTTCAGGTGTGTCTGGTCTGCAGCATCACTGCTGTGTAGTAGCTCTGTATCTAAAACTCAATTGCGTGTGCTCAGTGAGTGAGCACAATTCCCTACACTACTCAAGAGCAGACAGAACATTGATTAGCTGCAGAGGAAACTACAATTGTTTCATAGGCTCACTATGCAAATATTTTTGATGCTGGATAAAAAGTCATCATTATAATTTCAATGACCATCAGGCGTATATACTACATTAGTCACCAAGGAAGTCGTGCAGGGGAAGTAGGCTGAATAACAATGGGGCTATTGCTACAGTGGGAGAAAAAAATTCAGGAGGGGAAAGTAGACCGAAGGGGAAATTGGGATAACATTAAATACTATTACAGCTATGAACGGTTATCGTGAAGAAGCAAGAGAGAAGGGTGTGGGGCTGAGAGAGAGAAAGGAGGCGGGAAGGAGGGGAAGAGCATAGTGCACAGAGGAAAAAAATGACAGTGGACACAATAGAATTGGTACAGAAACATTGAGAAGGATCATAAGAGCTAATGAACAACTGAAAAAAAAAACAAAAACAAAACTAAGGCATGACTGTTGGAACGTGGTCCAGAAGTCACGTGTAGAAAATTCTGAGTGCTGGTGAGAATGCTCCGAGAAAACAAGACAAGAGTCTTGTGATCTCAGTTTCTTCTAAACACAGAATTGTTCTTGAAATGTGTTTTTGTGCTCTTCCTGGGTGTGGCAGACTACTAGACTTCGTACCTGGTCATGCAGAGGGCTGTTGTTTAGGACAGTGATCTGTTAAGTTTTCCCCTTAAATAAATAACCCTTTTATTAATCATAATTCCAAACTGGCGTGGGATTGTTTTGTGACTTACATCTACACCTGGATTTAAAATCCACACCTCCAGGGCTCCACGGGCCTGGACAGTCTCTGCCCACCCACCTGGTTTGTTCTGTCCTAAGTGGTTTTTAAATTCCCCATTGCAGCGCAGCTGCAACTCCTCTGGGCAACTCTGTCGCATGGCAGCTTATGCGGCTTCTGGGTTGCTGTTCTCTGCTCCTAGATTCTGGGTTTCTTGCTCTGTGTATGGAATTTATTTAATTACATTTACTTTATTGGGCAACTCATATTTTCCAGTCTTAACAAATACCAAGGCGGTCGCTGAAACAGGACCGGTTCTGTCATCTTTGGCGTTGATTCTAGTCGCGACTTGGTAACAGAGCCACCTGCTGGATAGCAGGTAATATGGCAGTTTTCATTTCCAATGCAACTTGTAAATGTGACTGAAAAAGCATGGGATAAAACCAGACTCTCTGAACATGGCGAATAATGAGGGCTGATGAGAAGCCAAGGACATTGGCACGGGGTTTTGACCTTACTTCATGTTCTGGCTTTGTGGGAGCCTAGCCAGTTTGGTTGTTCACCTTCCTAGAAATGGACGGAGGGGGGCGGACCTTGGACTGCTTTCTTTACTAATACAATGCGGAGCTTATATGACTATGGGGATACTTCATTAAGGAAGAATATGGCACTCCTAGGAATGGTACAGTCGTTACGGACTAATAATGAACAGCTAGCTGACAGGCTTAAAATAATCGAAAATCAGAGGTTATCTGAACAAGTGGATACTATGACAGACAGAATTGGCTCCATATCTAACGTACTAGGAAGTTATCTGAGAGAATCCATACTGTTGAATTTGACATTCAAAAGTTATCAGAAAGTTTTGATAAAGTAACAGACAGAATGTACCTCTAGGATGGCAATCTACACGATATTCAAGAAAAGTTCAGGGGCTGGAGATATGGCTCAGAGGTAAGGCTGCTCTTCCAGAGGTCCTGAGTTCAATTCCCAGCAACCACATGGTGGTTCACAACCATCTGTAATGAGATCTGGTGCCCTCTTCTGGCCTGCAGGCATACATGGAGGCAGAATGTCGTGTATACATAGCAAATAAATAAATTAAAAAAAAAAGAAAAGTCCAAGGAGGAGATGCTATTTTTAAAGAAGAACATTAAAACCTTGAAATCACAGGTGCAGAATGAGGATCAGAGACTTGATGCCTCCATGAAATCACTATATATATATATATGTGTGTGTGTGTGTGTGTGTGTGTGTGTGTGTGTATGTTTCTGTGACTGATGGATTAATTAATATACTTAGAAGGACTTCCCAAAAGGGGAAGACAGAATCATACCTTGTAGGCTGGAAAAGAAATATACCAAAACTCCCCATAGCAAATAACCATTTAAAATATCATTGTTAAGTGTTTTTATGGAAGTTATGTTGTGTAAATGGTTTGACCACTGAGAATTATTCCTTTTCTACCACTTCTCCCCTTTCTGGATGAGGGGTTCCTGCTGGGGTTTGGACAAAGCAACAAATGTAGGGAGAGGATGATTAGAAGGGGAGATCTCCGGGATCCACAGGAGATGGGAGGAAAAGAGCAGGGAAGGCTGCCAAGGGTGTTCTGCTGCTGAGTTCTAGATGAGACTGGGGGATTGGATCTGGGGAAAGGGGGAGAGAAGAGAGCATCTGCAGTCAGCCTACCTGGATTCCCAGCAGGTGTGGCCTATTGTTTAGCAGAAGGAGCCTGCTGGAGTTAGGGGTTGAAATACAGGGACCACATTGGGGGGAGGGGGAGAGAGATTAGGAGGGGAAGGTGTATGGGATAGAGAGCAGCTGGTGTTCTGTAGCAGAACTAGGGACAAAGCTGGGGAATTAAATTTGAAGGAGAGGAGGGAGTGGTGAGGGTCTTCAGTTGACTTAACTCTTTTCCTGGTCTGCTTAGCGGCTATGTTCTCACTAAATGTCTGCTGGTATTGAAAGCTTGGGATCATAGAATGAGTTTGGGGAAGGAAAGTTGGGGGAGGAGAACTTTGTATTCTGTTGAAGATGGAGTCAGGGAAGGGAGACCACAGCAGGTTTCCTGCTACAGAGCTGGGGTGAGACTGGGTGGGGGGCCACTGGATCTCAGGAGCAATAGGTGAAGTGTGGTTCTACCTTCAGCATAGTTGTTGCCCTCAGAAAAGTGGCCCTCTGTTTCTATCAGTTACTGGATGAAGAAGGTTCTATGGTGATATTTAAAATATTCATCAGTCTGACTACAGGGCAAGCCAAGATTAGGTCCCCTCTCCTCTATTGCTTAGGGTCTTAGCTGGGGTCATCTTTGTGGATTCCTGGGAATTTCTCTAGAGCCAGGTTTCTTGCTAAACCTATAATGATTCCCTCAATCAAGGTATCTCTTTCCTTGCTCTTATCTCTGTCCTGGAAATAATCAAACTGAGTGCTGAAATAAACAAGATAGAAACACAGAAAGCAACACAAAGAAACAGCTTGATATTGGCATAAAACGTTGACCAAAGGAATCAAATTGAAGATCTGGCTATTAACCTACTCACCTGTTTTTTGACAAAGAAGCTAAAATTATACAAAGAAAGCATCTTTAACAAATGGTGCTGGAAGGACCATACATACTAATCAGAGGGAAAATCAACCAAGATGGCATTTCAATTCTTAACATCGATGCCTCAATCACATGAGCACCCAAGTTTGTAAAAGAAACACTACTACAGCTTAAATTACATATTGGCCCTCACAAATTGATGCTGAGGGACGTTAATACTCCACTTTCACCAACAAACAGGTCATCCAGACAGAATCTAAATAAATGCTGGTGCTGACAGACACTATACACCAAACGTACCTAATAAATATTTACAGAACATTTCACCCAAACATATAAGAATATATATTCTTCTCTCCACCTCTCCACCTCACTTTCTCCAAAATTGACAACATCCTCAAACACAGAACAAGTCTCAACAGATAAAGGAAACTCCCTGCGTCCTATCAGGCCATCACCAATTAAAGCTGGAGATCAGCCTCAGAAACAACAGAAAGCCTACAAATGCACATAAACTGAACTCTCTACTGGATGAAAAATGAGTCAAGACAGAATTTGATGAAATGTAAAACACAGCATACCCAACGAGACAAAATAAAAGCAATGCTAAGAGAAAAGTGCCAATATAAAACAAAAAGGAGAACTCTCACACTAACAACTTAACAGCACACTTGAAATCTCTAGAACAAAAAGAAGTAATTGCACCCAAGAAGAGTAGATGGAAAGAAATAATCAAACTCAGGACTGAAATCAATAAAATAGGAATAAAGAGAACAACACAAAGAATCAATGAAAAAAAAGTTGGTTCTTTGAGAAAATCAAGAAGATATACAAACCCTTATGCAAACGAACTAAAAGGTGGAGAGAGAATATCCAAATTATGAAAATCAAAAATGAAAAAGGAATAACTACAATAGACAGTAAGAAAATCCAGAGAATCTTAAGAACATGCTTTAAAAACCCATGCTCTAATAAATTGGAAAATCTAAAATAAATGAATAGTTTTCTCAATAGGTACCACTTACCAAATTAAATCAAAAGTTAAGATAAACAATTCAAATGTATCTATAACTCCTAGTAAAACAGAAGCAGTCAATAAAAGTCTGGAAATAAAAGCCAGGACCAGACAATTTTAATAGAAAGAACATTGCCAAGCTCATTTTTATGAGGTCACGGTTATCTGATACCCAAATCACATAAAGCCTCAAGAAAGAAATTGAATTACAGGTCAGTTTACCTTAGGAGCATAGGTGAAAAACTGCTCAATAAAATACTTGCAAGCTGAGTCCAAGAATATATCAAAAATATCATCCACCATAATCAAGTTGGCTTCATCCCAGAAATTCAGGGATGATTCAATATATGAAATTCAGTAAATCACCAAAAGAACAAACTAAAAGAAAAAATATGATAATCTCATTAGACACACAAAATGTTATTGTGAAATCCAGCTCCCCCTTTATAGTAGAAGTCCCAGGGAGATTAAGGATACAAGGGACATATATAAACATAATAAAGGCAATTTATAGCAAGCCTATAGCCAGTATCAAATTAAACGGAGAGAAATGCAAAGCACTTTCACCAAAATTGGGAACAAGACAAGGTTGACCACTTTTTCCATATCTGATCAATAGAGTACTTGAAGCTCTGACTAGAACAATAAGATAACTGAATGAGAACATCAAAGGGGCCGGGCAGTGGTGGTCCCAGCACTCGGGAGGCAGAGGCAGGCAGATCTCTGTGAGTTCGAAACCAGCCTGGTCTACAGAGCTAGTTCCAGGACAGGCTCCAAAAAAAAAAAAAAAAAAAAAAGAGAACATCAAACATCAAAGGGGACACAAATTGGAAAGGAAGAAGTCAAAGTATCTCTCTTTGCAGAAGACATGATAAAATATGTAAGTGTTTCTAAAAATCCCACCAGGGATCTACTACACCTGATAATAAACACCTTCAGTGAAGTGGCTAGATACAAGATGAACACACACACACACACACACACACACACACACACACACACACAAATCACTAGTCCTCCTATATACAAATGACAAATGGACTAAAAAAATAGGTAAATAGCACCTTTCACAATGGCCTGAAGTTATAGAAAATATTTTGATATAACTCTAACCAAGCAACTGAAAGGTTGTATGATAAGAATTTTAAGTCTCGGGCTGGAGAGATGGCTCAGTGGTTAAGAGCATTGCCTGTTCTTCCAAAGGTTCTGAGTTCAATTCCCGGCAACCACATGGTGGCTTACAACCATCTATAATGAGGTCTGGTGCAGAGTATTGTATACATAATAAATAAATAAATATTTTTTAAAAAAGAATTTCAAGTCTTTGAAGAAAAGAAGTGGAGAAGGTATCAGAAGATGGAAAGACCTCCCATGCTCATGGATCTGTAGGATTAACATAGTAAAAATGTCCATTTTACAAAAAGCAATGTACAAATACAATACAATCCCCATAGAAATTCCAACACAATTCCTCTTTTTATTTTTATTTTTCTCTCAGACATTATATCTGGGCCACAGACTCCCCATCCCCTCTCCTCCCAGAGTTATGTCCCCGCAACCATCACATCCTTTTTCCCCTTGATGCACGCCTCCTCTTTTCTCCACTGAAAGTGTAAGCCTCCCAGGGATATTCAAACATGACTTATCAAGTTATTATAAAACTAGGTACATCCCCTCATACCAAGGCTGGATGAGGCAACCCAACAGGAAGAAAGGAGTCCTAAAAGTAGGCAAAAAGAAGTCAGAGACAATTCCTGTTCCCACGGTTAGTAGTACCACAGGAACCCCAAGGTGTACCAGCATAACATATATGCAGATGATGAAGGTCAGACCCGTCAGACTCCCCAAATGTGAGCACAGTATCTGTGAGCCCCATGGGCCCTTTTGACCCCTTTGGCTTCTACAATCCCTCCTAACTCTCTCTCAGCCCAGTGATTTGCTGTAGTTCTCCGTATCTGCTCCCATCAGCTGCTGGAAGAAACCTCTTTGATGACAATTATGCTATGCACCAATCTGTTACAGAAGATAGCCAGAGAGCTGGTTCAGGTCCTGTATTCTCCATTACTAGGAGTCTTCACCAGGGTCACCTTCATGGATTCCTGTAAGTTTCCTTTCCATTAAGTTTCCCCCTTGAGCCTGAAATGACCCCCAAATTCCAGCCACCTCTCCCAGTACTCTTTCCCTCCAATACTACACCACCGAAAATCCCTCCTGTTCCCATTACTATCTGCCCCAAGGTCCACCAGTGAAATCTATTTCCTCTTCCCATGGAAATTTATACATTCCCCCTTGAGCTCTCCTTGTTACCTCGCTTCTCTGGATCTGTGGAGTGTAACATGATTTTCCTTTACTTTACAGCTAATATCCACTTATAAGTGAGTACACACCATGTTTGTCTTTTTGGGTCTGGGTTACTTCACTCAGGATGATGTTTTTCTAGTTCCATCTATTTGCCTGAAAATTTCATTATGTAATAGCTTTTGTAAAAGTTGAGTAATATTTTATTGTGTAAATATGCCTGTTTTTTTTAACCCACTCTTCAGTTGAGGGATAACTAGGTTCTTTCCAGTTTCTGGCTATTACAATAAAGGTGATATGAGCAGAGATTCACAATTGTCCTTGTGGCATGATGGAGCATCCTGGTTGAGCCAACACAATTCTTTACAGACCTTTAAGGAAAAATTCTCAACTTTATATGGAAAAACAAAAAACCTAGGATAGTTAAAACTATGCTGAACAGACAAAGAGCTTCTGGAGGTTTTATCATTCCTGATTTCAATGTGTACTATTGAACTATGTGATGAAAATTCAATGATACTGCAATAAAAACAGACATGTTGATCCATGGAATCAATTTGAAGACCCAGAAATAAATCAACACCTGATTTTTGATAAACAAGCTAGAAATATTTGATGGCAAAAAGACAGCATCTTGAACAAATGGCATTAGTCAAACTAGATATCTGAATATAGAAGAATGCAAACAGAGACATATTTATCACCTTGCATAAAACTCAAGTCAAGTGGTTTAAAGACCTCAACATAAAACCAGATGCACTGAACCTGATAAACGTGGGGGGAAAGCCTTGAACTCGTTGGCACAGGAGGAGACTTTCTTTTCTTTTTTCTTTTTTTGCTTTTTTCAAGACAGGGTTTCTCTGTGGTTTTGGAGCCTGTCCTGGCACTAGCTCTTGTAGACCAGGCTGGTCTCGAGCTCACAGAGATCCGCCTGCCTCTGCCTCCCAAGTGCTGGGATTAAAGGCGTGCGCCACCACCACCCGACTGGAGAAGACTTTCTGATGAGAACACCAATAGTGGAGACACTAAGATCAACAATCAATAAATGGGACCTTATGAAACTGAAAAAGCTCTGTATGACAAGACACCATCAGTAGAACAAGCAGCAGCATAGAGAATGGGGAAGATTTTTACCAACTCTACTTCTGAGTTGGTAAATAATTAAAGAACTCAAGAAAATAGAAATCTAAATGTCTAATAATACAATTGAAAAATGGGGGTATAGTTCTAAACAGAAAATATTTAATTGAAAATTCAAATGGCTGAGAAATACTTAAAGAAATTTTCAACATCATGGATTTGCAAATCAAAACCACTTGAGAGTCCATCTTACACCTGTCAGATTGGCTATGATCAATAATTAAATTGACAGCTCATGATGGTGAGGATATAGAGCAAGGAGAACACTCACCCATTTCTGGTGGGGGTGCAAGACTGTGCAGACAGTATAGAAATCAGTGTGGAGGTTCCTCAGAAAGATGGGAATGGATCTACCTCAGGATCCAGGTATACCATTCCTGGGCATATACGCAAGGGATGACTCATTCTACTACAAGAACACTTGATTAATTGTGTTCATCATGGCTTTATTCATAATAACCAGAAACTGGAAACAACCTAGATGCCCCTCAACAGAAGAATGTGGTATAATTACACAGTGGAGTATTACTCAGCTGTTTAAAAAAATGACATCATGAAAACCTTTGGCAAGTGGAAGAAATGATAAAATGACTTAAAAAATCATCCTGAGTGAAGTAACTCAAACTAAAAAATGTGGACTTATTATTATATTGCAATAAAAGTAAGAAATATATAGAAATGCATCATGATCTGGTTCCAGTCCATTCCTAAAATTAGAGACTTACTCAAACGTTGTCTCTGGCCTCATTCTTACAAATAGTATGCAATAAACACCTAAGTACAAGTGTTCCAGTGAGGTGTTAACTCTATGGTTAGTACCCAGATGTTAGGTAACATGGTTCACATGGTTGCTATATTTTTAGTTGTTTTTTTTTTAGGATCCTCCTACTGACTTCCCTAATGCCTAGACTAATTTTCCATCCTCGCAGCTGTGAATATGCATCCCCCTTTGTCCAAAGCTAAACCAGCATTTGTTTTGATTTTTCTTGTCTTTTATTTTCAAGTAATTTCAGTTTTATTTCTTCGTCTTTACAATAACTACACTATTACGTCCAGTTAAATTATCTGCTTAAGACCTAAGGTAGGTTTTTTCTTTTTTTTAATTGATTTTATTGAGCTCTACATTTTTCTCTGCTCTCCTCCCTGCTTCTCCAGCCTCCCCTTCAACCCTCTCCCATGGTCCCCATGCTCTAAATTTACTCAAGAGATCTTGTCTTTTTCTACCTCCCTTGTAGATTAGATCTATGTATGTCTCTTAGGGTCATCATTGTTGTCTAGGTTCTCTGGGATTGTAATTTGTAGGCTGGCTTTTTTTTTGCTTTATGTGTAAAAAGAACTTAGGATTGAGTACATATGTTATTTGTGTTTCTGGGTTACCTCACGCAATATGATGTTTTCTAGCTCCATCCATTTGCCTGCATATTTTAAGTTGTCATTATTGTTTTCTGCTGTGTAGTACTCCATTGTATAAATTACCACATTTTCTTTACTTATTCTTTGGTCAAGGGGCATTTAGGTTGTTTCCAGGTTCTGGCTATGATGAACAATGCTGCTATGAACATAGTTGAACACATATCCTTGTGGTATGATGAACATCCTTTGTGTATATACCCAAAAGTGGTATTTCTGGGTCTTGAGAATGGTTGTTTCCTAATTTTCTGAGAAATCACCATACTGGTATCCAAAGGGGCTGTACCAGCTTGCACTCCCATCAGCAATGCAGGAAGTGTTCCTTGTAATACGGTGGATTTCTTAATGAGGATGTTACATGGTCTTTACCATGCCATTCCTTCTCAAAAAGAATCAACAGAAATGGACCGGGAAGAAATCTACAGCAATGCCCCTACGTGTCCCTGGCATACTTGATAGAAGTGCAAGGGAACACAAATGGGTGTGACTAAGTACTAGTCCATGTGCCTGAGCCCCTTTTTCATTTAACCCCAACCACAGCTCTAAGAATTGTCAATGTGATGGAGTCTCTGCTAGGATTATCTGAGGTAGAATCATCCCAGGGAACTGGTGTGGCTTCTTCTGAGAATCAAGAAAGTTTAACAGAAGATAAATAATGGAAAAGTGTCTCTTTTGAGAATACAGAGAATCTGCAATGAACTCATTTCTGGATTTGATACAGAATGCATTTAATAAATTGAACTCTTCTCCAAAAGACCAAATGCACTTTTTTTTTTCCATAAAAAGAGGCTGGTAGTTTAGTTTAAGTGACTCAGGTGAGAACCTTTAAATATTATGACTCTCATTTTTTTCTATATAATATATGGATTTAAAGGACAAATTTTTGCTCCTTAACTTCACGTTTATTTTTGAATGAGCATCGCTGGTCTATATGCAACCTGCCTGTGACGCAGAAAGGGAAAAATCAGGCCACACAAAAATGGCCGCTTAACTATTCAAAGCCTGAGTTTAATCATGAGAGGGGGACTTGAAGATCTTAACAGAACCTGCTAGGCCATGGAGGTACACATTACCCTCAGTTGGTTGAAATGTGCCATATACATGGAGTGAATTATCATGCCATAACCTCATACAGTCACACAAATGTATGTTGGTCAGATCTTTTGAATATTTAATGATATGGAAATATTAACCACTCCAATCTGTACATATATATATGTCTGTACACAAGATGTACATATATCAAATTATGACACCATACCCCATAAACTTTTTATTATTGAATTTTAAAACTGAATTAATTAATAAATTTCCTGGCCCTGCTGTTGTGCTTAATGTCATGCTCATGAAACACTTTCAAAGAGGCAGAAATTGAGAACTGAAAGTCATCAAGTAGGTTTCTGGAAACCTGAAAATCACAGAACCACACAACCTGAAGGAAATCAAAGACAGGACAGATGCTATGTGAATATTATTTTTTGAGTTTGTCTGACAGCTTATACTCTGTGTTGAAAACTTTGAATTGAGTGAGAAAGTTAATTTTACTTTTCTGCTTGAGATAGAGAAAAGTGAAAATCTTTCCAAAAATTACGTGTAACTTCAGCGTGAAACAATTCAAGGGTGGAGATGACTAGGAAGTGCAGAAAATCACAGTCTGTGAAGTGTTTTGTCAGCCAGAAACTGACAAAGATAAAACACAACACAGGTGCCAAGGTTCTCTCTGGGCACGGCCAAGTCAGTCACACTGCACAATCTGGTGTTCCTGACCTGGTTTTATTGATGAATCTGTTCCTGCTTGTACTGACTGGGATCAATAGCTTTGTCTCTGTAGATCTGCACTTGGTCCATGGACCAGTGACAAATTAAAGGAATAATTCAAACTTCATTTCATAAATAATCCCCTCTGTGCTCCCCGTGTCTCTAACTTTATATAACATTACCAGTCAAGTGACATAGGTGAGTTCTACTAACATTTGATTTATAGGGGAAAGAAACTCCCCAGTTAAGAAACCATGGATTCTCTTTTCCCCTTTCCAGGCTTTTAGCGTAGCCCAATTAGCCAAATTAGGACAGTAGTGATGAAACTCACGTGATTAAATGACTTTATATTAGAAGAAGTAAATACACTAAGTTACTTTATTTATTCAATTAAAAACTGTAATGCTGATTAAGTTTCAAAATGTTTCTTAATTATTATATTCTAGCTACACAAAATAATGAGTTTCATTATAAGTTTTAATGTGTATGTGTAATATACTTATTGCACTGCTGGTGCTCCTACATTGCATATGGTTTTATTTATCTGACCTTGTTCACTTTGGTTTGTGAAGAATGATTCCTCCACAATCACGTGAGAAGAAAGAATCTATAGAAAAGCAAATGTATGGATGTGCATGCATTTACAAGCATAATCATCCTTTTACAGCCTCCTGTCCTGCATCTGTGTTAAGATATTACAAAACAAGAATAATCCTATAACAAGTTAACTATAAGGGGCCATCCTTGTGGCAACAGAGAAGGCAGAGGAATTCCAGACTGTAGAGTGCCCATAGGTTGAATTACCTTGTTGACAGCTCTTAGATCTGTCACCATCCTCCATTTACCAGATTTTTTTAAACAACAAACACAGGGGAATTCCAAGGGCTAGTTGATTCCTCAATATGTCGAGCATCTAATTGCTTCTGTACCAATCATTCTAAAGCCTGCAATTTATCTTCAACTAGAGGCCATTGCTTAACCCATATTGGCTTCTCAGTTAGCCATTTTAAAGGTAGGGCTGTTGGTACCTCTAAAGGCTTGTTAGTTGCTTTATGTTCTTGTACAGCCTGAATGGCTGGTGACCTTCGTGCATAGTAGCTTATTACATCCTTTCCAGAATTATGAGTTCCTGGGACTGCAGGAATGTTAACCTGGGTATTCCATTGCTGTAGCAGGTCACAGCCCCATACATTTATTGCAGTATCAGCTACATATGGCCTCAGCTTTCTTCTTTGACCTTCTGGCTCAAGACAGTCAACCCATCTCATGCTTTGTTTAACTCAAGATATGGTTCCAATTCCTATTAATTGCACACCTCCCTCTTGAAGAGGCCAATTTGAATGCCACGATTCTGGAGTAATGATACTCACATCTGCTCCTGTGTCTATCAAGCTAACAATTACAACTCCATTTATATGCACTCTCAGTTTTGGTCTATGATCATTTATTGAAGTTTGCCAAAATATATGCTTCTTATTTCCTATTTGAATTTCGGACTTATCCTCCAAATTTGAGCCATTCTTTAGAACATTATGATCTTGCACAGAAGGTTTTAGATTTCTTAACTTTCCTGATGTGACATGTCCACCATGGTTACTGGGAATGACGGGGCCACTTTTGGCTTGGGAGCCTGCGAGAGGTCCCTCAAGGAGTTTCCTGATGGTATCAGGTTGCCTTGACTGTCTGTTGTTGGATCTGCATTCCCTGGTCCAATGTCATCCTTTACCATACCTCCTACATATATCTGAAGGCCAAGGTTTCCTATTCTTGCCATTCCCTGGGTAGGGAGAATTGTCTGTATTCTGTCAATCATGTTTCAAATAAATGCTGATTGGCCAGGCAGGAAATGTGGGTGGGAAAACCAGACAGGAAGTAGAAATGATGTAATGAGAACAGAAGAATTCTGGGAAGGAGGAAGTTGATTCTTCCCACTCCTGTCCAGACCACCGAAGCAGCAGGATGTGATCTGCCCCACTGAAAAAAGGTACTGAGCCACATGGCTAACATAGATCAGAAAAATGGGTTAATCAAGATGTGAGAGTTAGCCAGTGAGAGGCTAGAGCTAATTGGCCAATCAGCTTTATAACTTAGAGAGATCTATGTGTGATTTTCTTTGGGGCTTAACAGTTGTGGGGTACCGGGCAGGACAGAACCCCCAACAACAAGCCAGCACCTCATGTTACAAGTCCCAGATGAGGTATTATTTCTAGATATTCCTTGTCTACAATCCCTTTTCAGATGTCCTATTTTACCACAATTAAAACACTTGGCAGTTTGATGTCTCCTCATTGCTTTGGAAATTGCTTCTCCTACCCAAGATTTATCATTATAGTCAACTCCTCAACATTCATCATATGCTGAATCCATTCATCCATAGGGGCTGACCTAGACCTTAAAGGCCCAATTATCTTCTTGCATTCTAATTTTGTATTTTCAAAAGCCAGAGATTCAAGAATCATTCATCTAGCTTCTGGGTCTGTTACTCCTATTTGCAGAGTCTTAATTAATCCTTGTAAAAAGCCAGTAAAGGGTTCTCTCTGTCCCTGTCTAACCCTGGTATATGATTTGAACCTTTTCCCTAGTTTTTGTATCCTGTTGCAAGCATTCAAGACTGCTTTGTGGCATAAAGAGCTTGGACCTGTGGGCCAGCATATGGTTCTATGCCAAGAATGTGATCTTGGGAAACCTCCACACCTTTTGCTCTTTCTTGTTGTTCCATATGTTTGTATTCTTTTTTAAAAAAATATTTATTATGCATACAATATTCTGTCTGTGTGTATATCTGCAGGCCAGAAGAGAGCACCAGACCTCATTATGGATGGTTGCCGGGAATTGAACTCAGGACCTTTGGAAGAGCAGGCAATGTTCTTAACCACTGAGCCATCTCTCCAGCCCATGTTTGTATTCTTCTCTGAAATAAATTCCAAACATCAAGGAAGGTTCATCATCCAGTACTGCTGACATTAACTGAGAGAAATCATGGGAGGAAGCTCTGACGTTAGAAGCCTAAGTCCTTATCATCTCCTTAACAAATGCAGAATGCAAGCCATTAATAACGACAGCTTGCTCAATTTCTTTTAGATCATTTAGTCCTATTGGCATCCATTTACCTTCTTTGGCTCCCTTTGAGCCTTTAGAAGTTGATGCTTTGTCAAGGTATCCTGTCCTTGTGTCTTCTCACCCTGTTCATCAGCTCCAATCATTTCCTCAATCATTTCAAATCTTTTTATCATTGTCTCTCGTAAAGCTTGAATCTCCTGACCTGCACATGTTTCTAGCGATTTCCCTAAGGTATCAATTTTCTGGTCCCCATTCTGCACCTGTGATTCCAAGGCTTTAATGTTTCCCTTCAAAGATAACACCTCCTCCTTGAACTGTTCTTGGATATCATGCAGATTGCCATCCTGGAGGTACATTCTGTCTGTTACCATGTCAAAACTTTGTGATAACTTCTGAACGTCAAATTCAACAGTATGAACCCTTTCAAGTAACTTCCTAGTACCCTTAGATATGGAGTCAATTTTGCCTATCATGGTATCCACTTGTCCAGATAATCTCTGATTTTTGATTATATTAATCCTGTCAACTAGTGCCATATTCTTCCTTAATGATAAAATATGGAGAAGAAAATTGAAACCTAATAACCAGTAAATTGAGGTACCTTCATAGTCACATGGGCCTCGTGTAATGCTTTCTATTGTGGTAGTGAAAAACACAGCCAAAGTCCCATTAGAAACAAAATCTGCCATTTTACATGTTAACCAGCAGATGGTGCCGTTTCCAAGTCGTGACTAGAATCAATGCAATGGTGACACCACAGGTCCTGTGCTAAAATCCGCCTTGGTACTTGTTAAAAAAAAAAACTGGGGAAAAAGGAGTTGCTCCACAGATTAGATGTAATCAAACCAATTCCATACACGGAGCAAGAAACCCAGAGTCCCGGGGCAGAGAACAGAACCCCAGAAGCTGCACACGCTGGGGTCACAGCGGCTGGCAAACAGTGTTCTACTCATGCCGCTGGGACAAAGAGTCGTTGCCCAGGGAGTTTTTAGTGGCTTCTGCTTGGGCTGGTGGCTGTAGCTCTGCAAACTTTGTTGTGGCAGGGATTTGGATGGGGATTCGGGTCCATGGAGCGGCTCTGCAATCCGCCCAAGAGGCGTGGAAGTTAAATACATGTGGGCATCAAGTGATGGTAGAGATATTGGGGGCTTAAAAGAAATCTCACACTGGCTCAGACCTGACAGATAGACATTTGTTTTAGGGGGAAAACATACAAATCAGGATTCTCTGCTTGAACGATGGATGGAGATCAGATCCAAAACAAGCTGAACGAGCGAATGTGGACAAGGGGGGCAGAGAGAAGAAGAGGGCTGGCTGTGCTTTGGCATCCTGGTAAATAGTCTATGAGGCCACGCCCCAGTAGGTGGGTAAACTTTTCTGCAGCAGTTTGTATGGGAAGGACTGGAAGGAGAAGAGGGAGGGGAAACTGTGATTAGGCTGCAGAAAATTAATTCATTGATTAATTAATAAAATTGTATTAATAGTCTCCAAACTAAATTAGAAATAGCTGTTAAAATTAGTCTCACTGTTGGCCATTTTCAAAGATTGTGGCTGCTGTGATTCCCTTATCACAAGGATGCATTTCAAAATCCATGTGTGTGTGCGTTTTGTACATGTGTTTGACCATGTGCAAACTTTTCCTTCAACTTTCGATTATAAATCATGTATAATAAAAGCAAACAATAATGATGAAACGAGGGAATTATAACAATATACTATTATAAAAGCTACAGAATTTTGGAATGTTTATGTCTGAAATTTGCTGTTTAAGAGAACTAGCCGGGCGGTGGTGGCGCACGCCTTTAATCCCAGCGCTCGGGAGGCAGAGGCAGGCGGATCTCTGTGAGTTCGAGACCAGCCTGGTCTATAGAAGAGCTAGTTCCAGGACAGGCTCCAAAACCACAGAGAAACCCTGTCTCGAAAAACCAAAAAAAAAAAAAAGAGTTTTGAACTGTGGTCCTCTGAAACCGTGGAAGCAAAGCTGCTGAGAACAGGAGGGCAAGGGAACCTATAAAAATAATTGCATCAGAAGAGCTTTTCATTAAAACGTAGGCATCATTTCTACTACATAAAAACCTAAAGAGAAAAGGAAAAGAAAAAATTTAAATTCTTCATTTGAACAATTTCTCCAACGAGGACAGCTTTCCTGTCCCCATAGAGGAAGGTGCTGTGTTCTCCTGAGTTACCTTCATGAGCTGATGGATGAAGAAGACCACTCCTCTGCGTTCCAGACCTCCATAGGATGCATGTGGACAAAACTAAAGAATGTTTGATGACCATAAAAGAGACCTGAAGAATTTAAGTACAGTACATGTTATCGGACATAGACAGATGATAAAATACCCATGAGATCTTGATAACATCAAGCGATCCACCAATAACCAATAACTACCTCACGTCACAACTTGATTTTTAAAATAGAAATATAATCCTTGTAACATTAAGTCTTAAGACTAAAACCAAAGCTTTGCTCTTCTCTTTCTTTCTTTCTTTCTTTCTTTCTTTCTTTCTTTCTTTCTTTCTTTCTTTCCTTCCTTCCTTCCTTCCTTTACTTATTTATTCATTTACTTATTATTTATTTTACATCTTGGCCCCAGCATCCCCTCTCTCCTCTCCTCTGAGTCCCTCTCATGCACCCACCCCTCCGCTTCCAACCTCCAGTACACACCCCTCCATTTCTGTTTAGGAAAGGGAAGGTCTTCCATGAGTAACAACAAAATGTGGCATATCAAGTTGCAGTAAGACTAAGCAAATCCCCATGTACTAAGGATGGACAAGATAACCCAGTATGAGGAATAGGGTCCCAGAAGTAAGTAAGAGTCAGAGACAGCTTCTGATCCCATTGTTAGGAGTCCAAGAGGGCCAAGCTAAGCAACTATAACACATATGCAGAGAGTCCATTCCAGCAGAGGATTGTGACTTGTGAGTCACCCCTAAATAGATAACCCTCTATTATTCTCAGTTCTGATCTAGTGTGGGATTTCTTTTAAACATCGTTCCTCATCTGGCACCACGTGTGGATTTGGACTCCACACCTACAAGGTGGATGGCCCTTTTGTTCCCTGCCCATTGCTGCTTTTCTTACCCCATCTCTCATACATACAATCGCAGGCGCTTGCCTACTTTTGTCTGGTTGATTGTTCCTGCTTTTAGTTCTAGAACTTTTCTTTTTTGTTCTCTCCTCTCTCCCTTTAATATTTAATAAAAGTTAATAATTTTAATTAAAATGTAACTGCATCACGTTCCCCTTTCTTCCTCCTAGTGTTCTCCAATGCCCTCCCTCCAATTCCATCTGTGTCACCCCCACTTTCAAATCAATAGCCTCTTCTCCTTTGATTAATATTGTCGTGTGCATGTGCATGTATGTATGTGCATAGATACATAAATACAACCTGCCGAGTCCATTTTTATTGTCTGTGTATATATGGTTTTAGGACTGACCACTTTGCATTGTTATTGATTGAGAATTCCACACACGCATACAATATATTTTGAGCAAATTGGTCCACAGTCCCCGCCCCTCCAGCTTGACCCATACCACCACCACTTTCTCTCCAACGTCAAGTGCTCTCTCTTAAATCCACTTAGGCTTCTTGAGCACTGCCAGAAACTATTCAACCCTTCTGCCATTCGCCATCAGAGCGATTATTACTTTTAAGTTATTCAAATGACCTATGCAGCTATTTAAACTCTTGCAGCTTTTCCTCATTCCCTGAAGCAAATGACTGAAACCCAAAGAAGCATGAAGGAGCCTGCTCCCCGCCCATCCATCTAGCTGTTACCCTGACACAATCTCAACAGGATGCATAGACTGTAAACCCCTCCCCCAGTTCCTGGCAAACATTGTTGTAGCAGCCAGAACCCCACTGCTGTAGGCTTTTCTACCTGGTCACTTCCGACTTCGGTTCAAGTCTCCCTTCAGCGTAGGGTTTCCTGGGAGAGTTTCATTAACTCCATAAGAAATGTTCTTGCCCCGAATATCAGTAAGTTCCTCTAATGTTGGTTTCATTATGGTTTATAATCTCTAGCTATGAAAGGAAAGCCCCATGAAGATGAACCATGAAGATGAATCTTTGTCTTTGTCCAAACTTTCTATGAGATTCAGTAACCATTGAACCTAAAACACATTGTGCCAAGAGTGTTTATCTCTCAGGGTTCACAGCGTGCCTTTGCTTCTTCCTTGTGTAAGAGGCTCAAAGCTGACTCATTCTTCCAGCAATCATGATTACTATACAGGCTGTAGGTGGTCATGTGGCATTGGCTCTGGGCTACACTTTCCTTTCTGCTAAGATGTGGAATTTACTGCAAGAACAAATACTAACATGCTTACTTTGCTTTTAAAATGGCTCTTGAAACATTAAAAATATTGAAATTTCTGGAGATAATTATTTTGGCATTTATTTCTCCAGGATAACTGAATTATTAAAAATCGAGTGATGCATGAGAGATAGAAGGAAGTTTAGATTCAATGTCTGGAGCACACACAATGGAGAGATTAGTGGGTGGTTAGCAAGGGAGGATTACCCAAGACCTCCCACTCTCCTTGTTGCAGGAGACCTTGAAAGCCTGTGCTAAATGGGTGAATTCACACTATTAGATTTTTTTTTATTAGACTCTCAGTCTTGTGAACCTCCTGCAAAAACATGTATCTCATAAAAATGATCTTTGGTTCTTTTCAGCTGGTTTGTTATAATCTTCCTCAATGTTGCTCATATTTAATTCCTTTGTTATACTTACATTCAAAAAGCAAGCAAAATAATGCAAAGAAAGCCATATTCTAAAATGAAAAGCTGTAAGGGATAAAATGTTGAGATTCTGGGTCCTCCTTTAAGAAACAAGCAAAGCAGAGGAGACTTCACATTACGTGGCTTGTATTTGAACCCTTTATTTCAAAATTTTAGAAACTTGTTAACTTTCATAGCTAGACAAAAAGTAATCACATTTGTAGATGCAACCAGGCTTTTATTTAAATGGGGCAGGGAGTTTGTGTTCATTATAGGAAACAAATGAACAACAACAAATAATCCATGTAACATTAGAGATGGTAGACATGAGGATTTGCCCAGCACTTTGTCTAATGCTGCAATAACCAAGGGTTTAGTGTAAACCTTATGAAAAAAATCTTATGAAAGTTTGGATAGCAATATTCATTCTATTAATAATAACACTCAAAAATATTCCCTGTCCCCATTCTGTCTATATTAAACGCGGAAAGAAACATTATAGATCATCAGTTAAATTATTCATTTTTGATGGGAATACCAAATTTGATTGTCCTCTTGACTCTGCTCTGACTAAAATGCTTTCTAGGCTCTAATTCTTGTTTCTTTCCCAACACTGCAATTTCCTCTCATTCCCATCATCTTCCTGCCTAATTAGACAGGCTCATCAGAGCATGGGAAAGACTGGGACAGTCTCCCAGAGAAGTCTCCCATAATCTGCACAGATAAGGACTATTGAACCAGGCTCTTTGGTATGTTCTACATTTTCCCAAAGGCGATGATGTTAAAATAGAAAGGTTTGTTTAGTATTTGTGGTTCTAATATTACTCTATTTTCATTCCTTATAAGGAAAACTTAAAGGTGAGGGAAGTAACAAAAATACACACAGTCTCACACATACATGTACAAACAGATAGTGTTTCCTGTCTTATGCTTTGACATAACTTTTCAATTTTATATGTTTAGCCACACAACCATCTTGGTTTTTACTTTCAGTACAATATTCAGCAGATTGCACAGCTGCTCTATACTTTATTATAGAGTGGGGTGAGGTGATTTTGCCAGTGGTAGATTGAGTGTTTTGTGCACATTTAAGTTGAGTTCTACTAAACCATTGTGCTCAGTAGGTTAGAAGTATGCAGCATGAATTTCTTTTCTTTTTTTTTTTTTTTTTTGGAATTTCTCAAGATAGGGTTTCTCCATAGTTTTTGGTTCCTGTCCTGGAACTAGCTCTTGTAGACAAGGTTGGCCTCAGACTCACAGAGATCCGCCTGCCTCTGCCTCCCGAGTGCTGGGATTAAAGGCGTGCGCCACCATTGCCCGGCTGCAGCATGACTTTCTAAGGACATAACCCTATGGTAAATCAATGACAATCTGTATATGTACACACACACACACACACACACACACACACACACACCATCACCACCAATCACAACAACAACAACATCCAAAGAATAAAACAAGAGATATCTGCATTGCATGTAAAACAAGAAAATAGCATAAGATCAAATATTTATTTATTTATTTACTTTTATTTTATTTTTGGTTTTTCGAGACAAGGTTTCTCTGGCTTTGGAGCCTGGCTTGGAACTAGCTCTGTAGACAAGGCTGGTCTCGAACTCACAGAGATCTGCCTGCCTCTGCCTCCCAAGTACTAGGATTAAAGGCATGTGCCACCATTGCCTGGCTTATTTATTTACTTTTATACAAGGCTAATGCTAACCTTGAACTCAGTCTCAGAAGTAAAGGAGAAAGGTGACAAGGTGTTCTGTTGTTATAGGGCATCTCAGGGTATCTCCAGGCAACAAGAGCTGCTCCTCCAAAAGAGGATCCTTTGTTTGCTCATGGGCTCCAGACACAAATACTTCCATTATGGTAGAGGGTCACATGTCCACAGAAGTCACATGGACAGTCAGGGAAGAGCTTGAGGATTCCTTAGAACATAAATAGTAGATCTCTTTGGAAGACTTTTAGAGACAATCCAAGTCAAAGCATTAGACTGCTGTCCTTGACCTACTTACTATCACACTACACCTTCCTTTTCCTGATATTGGCTTAGTAGGACTGCCTAAAATTCTCTTCAAAGAGAGGTTGAATCCATCACTGTCATATGAGAACAATGGCGGCATGCAGGCAGGCACAGTGCCAGAGAAGGATTTGAGAGATCTATACTTTGGTCTGCAGGAGACTGCCACCTTAGGCCTAGCTTGAGCATATAAGACTTCAAAGCCTGCCTCAGCAGTGACAAATTTCCTCCAGCAAAGGCTATAACTACTACAATAAGATCACACTTCCCTCCTAATAGTACCACTCCCTGTGAGTCAAGTATTCAAACGTATGAGTCTATGGGGACAATATCTATTCAAACCAACACACACACACACATACACAAACACGCACACAAATGAATGCATTTATTCATGCACACATGCACACATTTTTTTTTTCAATGAAGTTATTCTACTTGGGAGGAAAATGTTCTCCCTTAACAGCCATAGTCTGGTAAAAACCTGGACTATCAGACATAAAACCGCTTTTCAAGTTGGTTGGAGGAGTCCAAGAAACTGCAAACAATACAGGCTATTGCTGCTGCTGTTGCTCTTAGTAGCTCTTAGTTGCCTCTTCAAAGTTGAAAGATAACTTTTCCTGAGGACAAAGGACTCAAAGTCTTTGAGCAAGATGTGTGTCATCCAAAAACCTCTTTACTGAAGACTTAACTTTAATAATACCGGAGTGAAGCAATCAATAAACCTACCCCACTGTGATTTGACATGAATCATAATGAATCAGCATGGCAAGCTACCCCTAAAAGTGTAGTGATGCCACTGATATCTTGGCAGTAACCAACAGCTAAGTGGATGTAAGGCCTGATCATGGGGAAGGCAATAAAATCTAGAAATGGAGCCAAGCCAACGATTCAGGGCTAGTGCGTGTGCATCTTAGAGAGGAACCTATCACATTACTAAACCCGTACAATTCCCAACTGTATTCTAAATATTCATTCTTAGGCCCGCAGATTGTGTAGCTCTCACTCCTCATCAAATAAAAGTGTCTCTTTGCTGTTGACCGATTCTGTTACAGAGAGCCACAGCTGGCCAAAATGCAGAGAGCATCTGTTCATAGTGTTCCCAATCCCCAATGAAATACCTCTACTAGCCCTACACGTAAAGCTCGGGGAATAAGGCAGAAGAGAGGTGACAAGATCGTCATAGCCAAATGACCAAAAAGCTTGCTGTAAAATGGCGACTCCTGGAAATGACAAGGAATCGACACACAAGATACATCCACAATGGAGCTGCCTAAAAATAAGGCTTAAGCAATGATAACACCAATGGATGTGTTAGTGTGAAAAGAGGAAATCTCAGAGCTGCACCCCTGGACACCGAACTATGAGCGTTGAAGTCATATCTTGAAGACATGGTGATTCTAGTCCCTTTCTCCCCTTTGGCTCTGCATATGAGGCGAGTGACTTGGTTTCATAATATGTTCCTACTGTAGTGTCTTGCCTTGCCATACACCCAAAATCGGGCTAATGGGTCGTGGATTGAAACTTTTGAAACCATGAGATAAAA
Organism: Microtus pennsylvanicus; assembly: GCF_037038515.1. Classification (NCBI taxonomy): domain Eukaryota; kingdom Metazoa; phylum Chordata; class Mammalia; order Rodentia; family Cricetidae; genus Microtus; species Microtus pennsylvanicus. The sequence goes on from NC_134596.1 coordinate 13,665,307, forward strand.
TAAATCTCTTATCCTTATGAGATAATTTATATTGAATATTTATGGTGGTCGAGTTAATTTATATTGACTATTTGTGGCAGTAATGGGAAGTTAATATAGTTTGAAATGACGGCTACTGAATTGGAAGGCAGACAGTTTTATGAGCAATCTTGCATCAGTGAGTACCATAGAGCCTTAAATTCAAACCATGAGTTACCCTAGCCAGACTAGAGATGCTTCCCAGGCTGTGGGAAAGTGTTGTCTCACCCATAACTCATTATCAGTTAAACCAGCTGCTCCTCCCCTGGTTGTCACTCTAATGAATTTTATTGTTCTGCCCTTCATGAAGTTATTAAAAAATGCTGATCATGTCCTTTCATAGGAATAGTTGAGCTCCAATCCTTGTTAATTAAACTCTGATTTCGTGTGATGACAGCTTCTGGTAGTCTAGTCAGTTCCCAAGTGTAAACCTTGGTAATTCTTTTTTTTTTAAGATTTGTTTATTTATTTATTATGTATACAACATTCTGCCTCCATGTACGCCCACATGCCAGATCTCATTACAGATAGTTGTAGCCACTATGTGGTTGCTGGGAATTGAACTCAGGACCTCTGGAAGAGTAGCCAGTGCTCTTAACCACTGAGCCATCTCTCCAGCCCATCCTTGGTAATTCTTTGTGAAACAAAGTGTCCCCATCCCCTGGACTGTAAGCATATGTGGTTAAACACTGAGTGGCCCCTGTATTCATCTATTATAACCTTTTTACAGGAGGGAGTTTTCTACCTCAGTGACAAATGAATCAGGTGGCCGTTGGTTACTTAATTTCTAAATAGAGAATTATTAATGAATGTGTTAGATGGCCCAAAACTGTGTCTTTAATGACTCTTTCCGAGCCCATTTGAGAAGAGTATAAATTCTGAAGTGGTTCAGTGACATAGTCTATAAATGTTAAGTAGGTTTAGCTGATTGATGGATTGCACCAATTCAACATGTATCTTCTCGGCCCTTCTTAATCTTTATGTGGTTTCATACCCACGATCTGCTGTAGGAAGACTTACAGCCAGTGGTCACCTGCCCTCTGGGGCGTGGCCTCTTATACTATCTAAGCCTATATAGAGCATGCGTCTACTCTCTTTCCGGTTGCTGGATTTGGTTTCTATTCTCCGTTCAAGCAAAGGATTCCAATGTGTGAGTTTAACCTAAATAACCATTTATTTCTCAATTATGAGCTAGTGTGGGATTTCTTTTAAGCATCCTTCTACAATGATCCTTTTCCTTATCATGAAATATGCCTATTAAAATTATTTTTACATAGCCCAGAATGGCATTAAACTTTCTAGGTAGCCAAAGATATGGCCCCAATATTCCTCCTGCCTCAACCTCTCAAGTGCTAGGATTGCGGGGTTACCACCCACTGTATCCAGCTTGCTTTGCAGTAAAATAACAACCCAGGGAGTATTGTGAATTATATAGATTCTGTAAATTGGATATCAAGTGCTTCTCACATAGCTAAAAAGTAGCACTATAAGGGAATATTGGAACCTTCAGACAGTGGAACATGGTCTTTATATTATTAATCATGGTACCGTAGAAGAAAATAGGCTTCTAGCCCTTTCCTTCTCTCTCTTTGGCTTCCTAGGTATGAGGCAGTTTTGTTTTATCATACACTCCTGTCATATTTTGCTACTTTGCCACAGGCCCAAAGCGATAACATCAATTGGTCATAAACCAAAACCTCTAAAAGTATGGCCTAAAATACATCTTTTCTCTTTATAAATTGATCATTACATATATTCACTATAGTGTCAGAAAAAAATGCATAGCACAGTGGGACAAGCTACTGGGAAGAAAGCTAGGGGTCAAGAGACTTTAAATTTTAAGGGGTCTTCTTTGACAATAGATTCAGTCTTTTAGCCCTCAGTAGAAGCGGCCTTTTGAGCCTCATCTCAGGTGATTCTTGAGACAGGAGTCATGGAAGAAATCTTTGATTTTCCTCAGAATCCACTTCCCACTATCCTTCTCGTAGATGTTTAACTTTGACCAAGTCCCACGAGTTCCCAAAAGATGAAGGCATTCAAAAAAGTCTGACAGAACTAGTCAGGGTTTCTAACTATTCAAAGATCTAGGTAATGTGCTAAAGAATTGTTATTTGGATGTAAACCAATGGGTAAAGTCATATAACATTCCATTATAGGCTAAAACATTAGCCTATAATGATTTAAATAAGCCCACTAACCAGTCATAAAAATGGATATAAATAAAATTAGATATAAAAATATCTAATGTGATGGTGGAGGTTAAAGAGAGCCCTACAAGCCTGCTGGATTAGATGTAACAAAATCCAAAAACTGTGCTTTGGTTTAACATTGGTATTTGAAGGCTTAAGGAGATCGGGGTATCTTTTTATTTTATTTTTGAGATTTTAATATAATTACATGTCTCCCTTTCTTCCCTCCAAAACCTCCAATATAAACTTCCCTACTCACCTTCAAATTTATGACCACTTTTTTCACTAATTTATATCGCATGCATATGTATATATATACATATATATATATAGCATGCATATGTACATACATTCCTAATAATAACCTGTCCAGTCCAGATATTATTACTTGGATGTATGTGGCCAGGGCTGACCATTTACAGAAGAGGATATGGAAAAATCGTAAAAGCCAGAGGATCAGAGAATTTGCTGTGGGTTTGTGCCTCCTAATAAAATCCGAAGCCACCCACATACAGTCTCACTTACACAACTGCCCGATGAGCTGAACAAGGATAATATCAGTGAATATTGCAAAGTGAATGGTGAATACCCCACAGACCTCAACACTACACAAAGAACTATAGGCGACTGAGGAAAAGTGGGAATTGGAGGCGTGGTCTTCTTGGGGAAGAGAACCTGAATTGGTTGTTAAGAGATGGGAATAGTGGAATGAGTTAATTTACATGCCCTCTGCTCACCCAGAAGACACTCCTTTCATTATGATCACAAAACGTTAATTTGCAAGGGGAGCTCCAGTCCCTTAGAAATGCTCTGCCTTTGCACATTTTTAATTTTCAATTAAATATGAATATTTAAATGTAAATATAAAAAACAATTTAAATACAATTACACCACGCTCCCTCTTCCCTTTCCTCTCTTCAATATCTCCCGTGTCCTCCACCCACTTTCAAGTTGGCAGCCTCATTTTTCTTTGATTATTTGAGTGTGCATGTGCGCATGCATGCACACAGATGCGACCTACTGAGTCCATTTTTGGTGGTGGTATGTATACGGTTTCATGACTGACCACTTTCCATTGATCAAAACCATCAAGGTTTTTCATCATGGGGGAGGCTAGTTTTCCTTCTTCCAGAAACCATTAGTTGCCTGCAGTTCTTTGTCTAGGAGTAAGAGCCTGTGAAATTCCTACCCTTTCGTATTAACACGTCTGTTGATATTGTCATTGTTCTGGTATTGTTTATGCTTCCACTTCTAGGAAAGATTGTTTCACGGAAGTCTGCCTGGTATTCTGGCACGAACAATATTCCCAGATGCTCTTTCACAATACTCGCTGAGTTATAGTACAGATGTAGGAGCTGAGATGTAGTTTTGTCCACTGAAGATATATTCACCACAATCTGTGTATTGCTGCATGTGTCCCACATGATAAAGCCTCAAGGAATCAAGATATTTTATACTTACCTAAAAGTATACACCATATACACACTTACTTACTATATATAGCTATATATATATATGTATATATTAAAGTTATGTCATCTGACTTGACGATGCTTCTTACATGAACCAGAGACTAATAAAAACCTCATTACCAGACACAGAAAGCCTTACTTTCAATGGTTAATTAGGGTAGTCCAAGTGATTCCCCAAAACAATATGCATTATTAATATAATCCTGCATTGACGTTCAGAGGTTAAGGGTGAGCCTCTCCTGTAGGGTTAAGCCAGCCTTAGGGGGCGTGTACACCTCGGGCTAATGTTTACCAATAAATCGGTCGGGCGTGCGCCCAGCCGCCCCTTCTGCTTCCTGTTCTCCGTGGGAACCGTGGTACTGTAGGTCTATTTCCCATTAAAGCTGTATATAGTTTTTACAATCTGTCTGTATTCATTTACGCCGTTACACTCTCCTATGAAGGCAGTGCATACTTGGGGCACAAAACTCAGAAGACTTGAGCCAGACCTGCCCTGAAAACCTCTTTCCTCTAGCTGAGTCCCCATCGTTCCAGAAACCACGATGAAAGCTGCTAAGTGGCTGTGCTGCCTGGTTCTGCATCAGCTTGACACAGCCTACAATGATCGGAAAGGATTTCCTTTAGTGATGGATTATGATGTGGGAGTATAAGCAAATAAATCCTTTCCTTTCTAGCTCGTGTTTGCTTGTGTGTTTCCTCACAGCAACAGAAGCTGTAACCGCGACAGCAGGAGAGGCAATTGAACGTCTTATCCAGCTGCAAGACCTGGGAACTGAACACTTACCAGCATAGTAAAAACTGTATAAAGGCACAATAAGTGGTACAGTTTGGTGAAATTCAATAGTTGTCTAATTGGCCCACTCAACTAAAGAGAAATGGTGCTGAAGACCTGGCAAGCTTCCCAGGGCTAGAGAGGTCATGAGTCTTAGGAAAGAATTTACTGCTGCCATTGTTCTAGGCCAGTGTGATTCCTTATTGCCTTCTGAACCATATCTTCAGTTCAAAAGCTCAGTGTAACTATCACCCACCATGAAGGTTTCTCTTTACAGTCTTCCACTTTTCTATGAGCCAAGTTTGATAGAAACTGTAGTCACTGAATGCAATGCTGAGTGTATTGGGAGTGGTGAGATCCCATGCCTAAAAGCAACACTCGAGATTTAGGAGAAAAGGGTCTGAGATAAGCAGATACAAAGATTCTGTAAGATATGGGCAGAGCCTGCCTCATTAGACAGCATAGGATCACCAAGCTGTAATCTACGTCACCACTGTCATCCCAGGAAGAGCAGCTGTGCATCTCATTCCACGGAAGAGGTAAGATGTGTGTTTGAATTTTCTGCCTTTTTCAGTGCTTATCTTTGTGCACAAGAGGCCTTTTTGCCCTCTATTCATAATTTTTTTTGTGCACCCCAAACATAAAACCAAAAGAAATAACTCACTTCTGGAGAGACTGAGGAGGTCTATGTCAACAAAGAACTTGAAAGTGCGGAAGTGGAGAAGATGAATACCCTCATTTAACTATGCTGTTTGGCCTGCGTGGAAGACTGAGCGATTTGGAGGGTAGAAGCCGATTATCATAAGCTTAATCAAGTGTTAATTGTAATTTTAGCTGCCTTGCCAGATGTGGTTTCATTGCTTAATCAAATTAATACAGTCCCTGTGCGTGAAATGGAGCTAATAGCCTGGCAAATGATTTTTCCCCCTCCTGTGTTAGACACCCCCAAAGAAAGTTATTTTCTTACACTAATACAACATGAATACCTACCTCGGTTGTATGTTGCATGTTGGCTCTCTGTCTCTGCCGTAATTCAGTTCCAAAGAAAATGTCATGTCTCCTTCCATAAGATATCACATAGGGCATTCATTGCTGACAGTCTGTTGTTAACCTAAAGATTGAGGAAATGGCCAATACTCTAGACTCCTTACATAATCAACTGCTAGACAGTGAAATCGAAATCTGATCAAAGCTTATGCTTTTCTACCTCTGTTAATATCTTGGAAGCAAGAGAGTCAGCACATTGAAATATTTCTTCAGAGACAAAGGAATTCTGGTTGCACCTGGATTCTGTATAACCAGTTCCTGTTGGGCCTCATTCTTTATTTAGGTGTAATACTCTGTCCCAGCTCCTTATGGACTGGGTTTAATAGGGCCCCAAAGAGGAGGCTATGATGGATCCAAGCTGTCCTGTAGGTTGCTCTGCTAGTGGGACCTCTGAGCCAGCAATTCGGTGATATTTGGGATGCTGGAGCCAGACAGGATGCTGTTTAGAACCTTTGATGCCAGGCTGGAGAGATGGCTCAGAGGTTAAGAGCATTGCCTGATCTTCCAAAGGTCCTGAGTTCAATTCCCAGCAACCACATGGTGGCTCATAACCATATGTAATGAGGTCTGGTGCCCTCTTCTGGCCTGCAGACATACACACAGACAGAATATTGTATACATAATAAATAAATATTTAAAAAAAAAAGCCGGGCGGTGGTGACGCATGTCTTTAATCCCAGCACTCGGGAGGTAGAGGCAGGCGGATCTCTGTGAGTTCGAGGCCAGCCTGGTCTACAAAGGGAGTTCCAGGACAGGCTCCAAAGCTACAGAGAAACCCTGTCTCAAAAAACCAAAAAAAAAAAAAAAAAAAAGAACCTTTGATGTCCATTATAGGTGAACCTCAGGTGTTTCTTTAGCATTTTGAGCAAAATCCTCCAATCATCTCTGGATAAATATTTCCCATTTGAGAACTAGCATTTAGCAAACTAGTAGGCTCTTGCAAAAACTGAATATTTAACCGTGTGCACCAATGGTTTACACAGCCTGAGCTAGCCACTATGAATGTCACATTCTCCTATATTCTAAGTAGGGTTACATGCACATGGCAACACTCCATTCCTCAATGGAAATAGGAAATGCAAGAGCAGACTCTGAAGGCACAGCTGAGGTCCACTAAGAAGTGGACAAAGAACTCATTGTCCCTCTCCTACTGTGCTCTCCCCCCCCCCCGCCCCCAGATAGCATTTCAGACACATAGAGAGTTCTTACAATTGATCCAAGAAGAAGGGAAATCTCACACCTGGTTCAGAGTTGGTTCTGGGTAATGTGTTGACAGCCCCCCTAAGGTGCAGAACTATAAGCCACTCTCTCAGAAAACCCAAGCTCAGTCATAAAGGGAAACCTTCACAGTTTGCAGAATTTCCAGCAGGAGACTGACTTTTGTGCTTGATCACATGTGGTTATATAAAAGCTGTGTGTTTTAGCTAACGACTGGGCTGAATGGTAAGGAAGTAGAGGAATTAAGGCTGCAATATCTGTAGCAAGGAGAAGGTGTGGTGAATAGACCTCTCTGAAGGGGAAAATGATGATGAGGGTGTTTGTGTCCCAGGCCAGTATCCACCAAAACGTGACCTTGACAGGGGAACTCTTTAATAGTCTAGTAAATAGGATATTTATTTTGGGGGTGCAATCAGTTTCCTGTGATTCTATGACAGAGATGGGCACTACATGGGGAATCAGTAACAAGTATTTCTGGTCACCAACCTACCTGATTATGGTCTCCACTGAGTGCCAGTGGCCGAGACTGATACTCAAGTCTCAAGACAACAACATCATTACTCGGAAAAATTGGTCTGCTGCCGGATGCAAGTTAGCTACTTTACACTGTTTCCATCAAGAGAGTGGCAGCAATCTGTTCTCCCCGGTTGCCATAGGTACTCACTCTGCATACGAATTTGCCTTTGCTGCATGCAATGCTTCTGCCAGAATGCCAATCCATGAACGTCCAAACAACACGGCTTATTTACTGCCACAGCGCCTCACACAACATTGCTTCTGAACAAGGGACCCGTTTAACAGCAAGCTAAGTGCATATGTGGTCTTAGGCTGATAGAATTCACGGGTCTTACCATGCTTCCTGCCGTCACAAAGTTGCTGGTAGATAGAACAATGGAATGGATTTCTGAGAGTGTAGTTACAATATGAATGATGCCAATGCCTAGCAGGGCAAGGATGAAGTTCTAACAGGGGTTGCACACTCTCTGAGTCAGCTCTAGTACATAGCGCTGTTTCTCCCATAAGCAGGATTCACAGGTCCAATAAAGCCCTAGGAATGGGAGTTGCACGGTTCGCTTATAACACAAAGTGGCCATTCTGTTCTCCTGGCCTGTGTTCTATTTGCCTACTACCGTCATCCAGGAGACTCTTCAGTCATACTTCAAAAAATACCACCTAGCCATCGGGAGCTCATCATGCCTCTGAACCAACGAGCGTGATAGTCACTATATTGCCTGATTCTGAATTCTAAGGAAAATTAGATTTTGGCTCTATAATGGAGATAAGGTGGAGTGTGTCTGGAACAAATGAGATTCTTATCTTAGTTTCTTTTCCTATTGCTGTTATGAACTACTCCAACAAAAGGAACTTAAAGGGTTGTTCTTGGTTACCTCATTTAATTCCTTTTCCTTGGGGCTGTCTGCGGATCTCTGTCCTGAAACAGGTGGAGCCTTTTCAGAAGCTACCCTTACTTGGATTTTACTTTGTGACAATTAGCTTCATTAAAAGCATGGGTATGTGAAAGGGCAAGAATGCTTTGCATATATTTGGGGGATGGGTGCTCAGGGAGCCAACCTGCTGGCACTGGCTTTGCCTCTTAGAGCGGCTGAGTGCCTCCTTTCAGGTTGGCTTGACTAGCTCGTACCTCACTGTTACAAGCCCTCGTATTTACCTTGCTCCCGTTCCCACCTTTGTTCCTCTGACCCTAAGCTTCCTTTTTGTCCCAGTGTCTGTTTTCATTGTAACATTTATGACTAAGATGTAGCTTCTACCATGTTTGCTTTTCTCTTATTACCCATGGTAAACAAGCTATTGCCTCACTTATGAGGTACTCTGGGTATTTATGAGGAGATGCTTGGGGAAGAGACAAAGATTTTAATTAATCAAGTAAAACACATCACCCTCCAGAATGTAGGCAGGTCTCATCAGTTTATATGAATGTTTAAATTAAAGAAAAGGTTTAGTGTTCTCTACAAGACTGTTTTTGGATTCTTATCATCACCACCACTTACTTATCTTGGGTTTGTTTAGTGATGCATATTGCAGATAATAATTCAGTAGTCTTCATAACTACATGGACCAATTTCTTTTGAACACAAATACATATATGATCTTGTGATGTCAATATTGTCAAACTTGAGAGAATCTAGAGTCACCTAAGTGACAAGCTTGAGAGAATCTAGAGTCACCTAGGTCATCGCCTGTGAGGGATTATCTAGATGACAGTAACTGAGGTGAGAAGATTCACCTTTACCACAGGCAGAACTATTCCATAGGCTGGGGTCCTGGACTGAATAAAAGGAGAAAGAACACACTTCCATCCCTCTCTGCTTCCTGACAGAAGGTGTCATGTGACAGATGCTTCCTGCTCCTACCACCATGCCTTCCCCACCATGATGGGCTGTGACATCAAATTGTGATCCAAAAATAAACCCTTTCTTCCTTAAGTTGATTGTGTCAAGATATTTTAGCACAGTAACAAGAAAAGAATACAGGTGACAGATAGATAGAAGATGATTGATAGATAAAAGAAGATAGATAGATAGGAAAGACAGACAGACAGACAGACATAGATGAAATGTAGATAGGCAGACAGATCTGTTCTAAGGAGAACCTCAATTTTCTCAATACAATGTCAATATTGCAATACAACACTAAATCCAAAAAAAAAAAGCAGTTCCCGTAGACTTCTTGTTATCATTCCTAGAAACTGAGTCCAAGTGTTTTCAAACATTAAGCACTTTAATACCCGGTACAAAGTCCCTCTCTCCTTAAATTAGTTAGCTGTGATTAACTTATCAATAAACAAGCCTGTACTGACATGAAAAAGGGTTATTAAGACGCTGAGATTGGTTCACATTCTCCAGCATACAATAAGTGACACAAATAAAGGAATTATAAGGCATTTCGCATGTAATAATAAAAAATGTAAGAAAATAAAACTAAAACCACACGCTGTGTGACTATGTATGTTGTGTGCGCAGGATGTGTGTATGCGTGCACACATGTTTCTAATTGTTCATTATTTCCTTGTACTGTTTTATACATTATAATTATATATAGATATATTTAAATAGCTTTCATTGTTACTATTTTTTTTCTTCAAGAAGTCATATTCTAGAGAAGTTTCAAATGAGTGAGTCAATGATGTTAAGTTTCCGCTACTCATTCCTGGTGTTCTTCGTTTAAGAAGAGTAAGAGTGTGGTAATGTGATATGTCTAACCAAATGTATCAAGGATAGTCATTACCCAGAGGCACACACTGATCTGAGAAACACTTGCAGAGTGAAATTTTATTCAAATGCACATTATAATCAAACACTATCGAAGTACATCAAGATTAGTCATTAGTCTACAGAGTCAGACCCTGGTCTGAGAAACACTCATAGAGTAAAACTTTATTTAAGTGCATATTGTATTCAAACACAGAAATGAGGATATTTAATGAGAAAGCAAAGATGCATTTCAATGAGAAAAAACTGAGATTTTATATGTGCAGTCAATAATCTTCTACCTTTTAGCTCTTCAAGGGACCTAAGGACACATACCTCCATGGTATAGCTTGCTACAGGTACTCAAGTAGCCATGTTAAAAAAAATATGGACTTTATTTTCAAAAAATTCTGTTTGTAGATTTTTTAGTTGCCTGGAAACCTCCTGAGAGACAGATGCCATAGAACCTAGCAATGGCCTTTTTTCTCCGCTTCAGTTACATCGATGTAAGTAGAGAGAGAAGCAGGCAAGTCAAAGGCCAGAGAAGAAGATGGGTAAGAAGGAATACTCTTGAAGAAATGAGGCCTTTGAGGGGCTCCCAAATATAGAGCAGAACCAAGAATAATTCCAACCCAGGGATGAACCTATTCATAAAGGGACTGAGAGGACTCCACACGTACATCTCTGGCATTCCTTAGATATAGCGCTCGTTCCATGCAAGCTAAGGCTGAACTTCAAGGTAGCTTCTCCAGGAAATGACTGGTAATCCTTTTCAGTGATGACTTGAGAAGCCGCTTGAGAAAATGAATGAACAAAGATGTAAAAGAGACACAGAAAGTGAATGGATAGATGGCTGGAGTGCTCTCAGCAGCAATCACTTTAAAGATGAATAGATTGAATGCATCGATTAACTGATAGAGAATGACAGAATTGTTTGTGGTTTTTTAATAGCCCAATGAGGTTCTGTTTATAAAACTCCCACGTTTGATACAGTGATCACCTTTTGCTATAAAATAGCAGAAACTGTTTACTCAATGCAGATAGCTCTTTCAAAGAGTAACCAGGGAAGCCAGGGTGACTCTGTGATCATCAATAAAATAGCTTTTCAGTGAATATTTGTTATAGGAGCCAAAGTTTATGTCAAATTCCTGATAAGTGGGTCAAGAAAGCTAGGAGATATGATGATTATAAACACATATATAGAAAAGGAGAGGACCCTAAAATACTAAAACATTACAGAATTAAAGAAAGAAATCACTCTACAAAAGCAGGGTTCGAACTGGTTTTCTAGGACAACAGAAACTTCTTATCATGGTTCTGAACACTAGAAGCCAAAAATCAAGATGACAACAGGACAGGGCCAACCCAGAGCTCTAGAGAACATCTTCCATTGCCTCTTTGCCGTAGTTAAATGGCCGGGCTCTGGTGGCACTGTTAGGAGATGGTGGAACATTGAAGGGGTATAGTCAAGCGAGCGGTCTTTGGGGCTACTCCCTTCAAGAGGAAGACTGCAATGACAACCATCTGCCTCTGCCCTTTTCTAAGTCCTGACTCTGATCCAGGCGGTTTTGCTCAGCCATACTCTCCTGACATGGTGCACGGTCTCAGAACAGGCTTCAAAGCAACAAGGTCAGGCAATCATGGGTTGTAACACCCAAAATGTGAGTCAAAAAAAAAATAAGATTTTTTTTCTATTTATAAGCCGAGAATCTCAGTATTTTTAGGGTGATGAAAATTTATCTACATCAGTGCTACTTTCTATGCCTTTGTTATAGTAGGTATCCCATAATTTTAGTTATTCATGCTACTAGGGACATGGTCCCAGAGAAGCCCAATTCAAAGACTCACTGTGGGTAGAAACATTATAGAACATGATGATTAAAGGTGAATTAAAAAAAGAAAAATGAAAAGAAATATGACTAGTCCTAGGGATGGTAGAAAAGGATTATTGTAGATGAAACAGAGAAATAGTCAGAGCCTGGAACATCTGGGAGGAGTTCGGAGTAAACATGACCAGACTGAGTTATGCTGTTTTTAGGAGGGGGACAGAGAGAAGGGAGCAAGGGAGCAAGGAGAACTAAGGGCAGCAGTTAGGAGGCCCAAAGGTATGGCGAGAGAAGGGAACCAAAATGGTATATATCGGGAAGAGGCTCTGGGGAAAGGGCAGCCCGGTACCTAAGCTGGATAGTTTGGGGTAGGAGGTGGGGTGTGCCAGCCAGTAGGGACCTGTAACAGGTAGGGACTGAGAGATGCAGGGAGAAACTGGAGGCCAGGTTCTCTTGATTTGTTAAATAGGCACCTCAGTCTTCTGTCCCAAGTTTGAAACCTAACAAAAGGGGTCAGGATTATATAACTTACTATATATAGTTAGGATGCTGTGAATTGGGCATAATAGTCGCCTAGTTAGTTAGGGAAAAGTAGAAGCTTTGTTTAGTACTGGGAAGTCCTTGAGACTGTCAGGAGGGAGCAAAATCAGTGTGACTGTCATGTTTAAAAGAATTATTGGTCCATCTACTGTTTTAGTAAATAAAATAGTATTTTTCCTAAAATAGAGGTTGAGCATTCACCACAAAAAGTTCTTTTCAGTTATGGAGAGGAAAGAAAAATTCCTTTAGATGTGTTTGTGAAGTGACTGAGATTCTAATCATCTGCTCAAAAGAAAAGAAAAAAAATTAAGTTTTTTTGTTCCCTGAGGCTGGAAGAAGTCACACCTGCCCACCTGCTGTTCCTCACAGCAGGAAGAACTGGTTATAGCCAGTTGATGGTGCCACCTGACAGTCTACAATCAAGGGAGGACCCCTGTGATGCCAGGAGCTCAGTGTGCTTATTTGTAAAATCACAAACAGGCTCCCAAAGCCCTAGCCTGAGAGATAGAATCGTCAGCAGACTCAAAAGTCTTACCTACCTCTAGCTGCCACAACAGGTTCCCTGGCCTTTCAAAGGAGTGGTTCAAGTTCTTTGAGGCTTGCATATTTTATCTTTTCTTCTGTTCTCTTGGGGATTTTGAGAAATACATTTCAGCGAAAGAAAAATAAATCTGATGTCCGTGTCTCCCCATTAACCAGGCTTTGCGTTTGTCATTGTGGGGCATGCTTTATGCTTATAATCCTGATTAGGCATCTAAAGGCTGTAATAGGTGATAGGGTGGCACCTAAGGGCCATATACACCATCCTGGGAGGGAACTCTATGCGAACTTACTAAAAGATCTTTGGACAGGGTGGGTGGGCATAGGGAACTCTCAGAAAAAAATGGGGTTCACAATTTCCCATTTTCCCTAATGCTAAGTGTTAGGGTTTTATTCAAACCACAGGTAAGGCCTAACTCTAGATTGCCTGGCAATTCCGAGAGTCTAATTTAACGCTGGAATCATGAGCTGCTTAGGTAAATTGCAGGCCCGGCTTACAGCAGCCCAATCTACATTGCTGCTGCATGAAAACAGTTGTGTTTAGTGGCGCTGCAAGAGTCTGACCGAGTCTCTCTGGTCATAACGTGAGCTGGGTGTTAGGAATATTTTCTAATGCAAGCTCTCTGCCAATGCAAAATAATCCCAAACAAGCCAAATCAAAACAGATTAAAAGATACCTAGGTTTAATTAGACACCTGTGCTCCCAAGTGGCCCTGAGGGGAACAGGAAGTCACCAATGCAACCACCAAAGAGGAAAAGGGAAAAACCACTTGTTTGTTTTCTGGGGAGCAGTTTAAATAGCCCATGGGAGTGGTCTTGACTTTTCCTGTGGAGGGGACAAGGTTCAAGGGGTACAGAGGAGGGGTCTCTAAGAGTCCGAGGCAGGGATTTACATTCCAGACTGTTTGTATAAGGGGTGACAGGAAGCTGAGGTGATATTTATGACCAACATTTTAGGCTTTCTTTGGAAAAAGGGGCGTCTACTCTGTAATGATTGTTGTGTCTCTTTAAGAGACCAGCCATGCCCACTCCCTCCCCCATCCGCTGAGGCAGGCTGATCTTCAGCTTTTGGCCTGAGCTCGCTCTCTTTTCCATCTTCCTCTCGGAGAGGCAGCTTCGCTTCTGCCTCTCTCCCCACTTCTCTGCTTCCCCCTTCTCTGTCTCTCTCTCCTCTCTCTCTATCTCTTCCCTCTTCTCCCTTCCCCCTCCATAACCCCCTGAATAAATATTCAACAGAAAATTATGTCTGGAAAAAAATTTAGATCCTGGTGATTAATAGAGGAGAGTCCCAAAATGGAAGATAGAGGAGGGTTTTTTGGGGGAGGGGTGGAGAAGGGAATTTCCCAGGGGTTCCTGAGACCAGGAATGATAAGGGAAGGCTTAAATGATACTTATTCTGGGCAAGTCTGGTCCATTTAGGTAGGTCCAATTGAGTTCCTGGAGTTTATAAAAAAAGTTTGAAAAGAAATAAATTTTAGACATATTAAAAGTTTATGATTATAATGATAGAATGGAAGGTGGGGAGGGAAGAAGGAGGAGATTATTGAAAAGGATAATTATTAGACCCTCTAATGTTTTACCTGAAGTAAATCCTTTCGCATCATGGTATTACCTTAACATCCAGGAAACACTGCTGCAGTCAGTGATAAATCTGTTATGTTAAAGTCTGTTTTATGAGTTTTTGGAGTTTGGGGCTACAAACGCATTATTGTTTCTTACCGCCTGGGATTTTGACAGTTCTTGTATCTTTGGCTCTATGTTTAATGATGGTTCCTGTAATAACAGCTGAGTGGTTAACTGGAAATTTAAGCATGACATTGGAGATATATGGAGAAGTTGGTAAAGCAGATAGGAGAAAGAGGAAAAGGGAGAGTATGTGGAGTTTTTGGCACAGGAGAGTTGAGTAAGAATGAGACTTTTATTTTTCTGGAACTGGAGAAAGAGTGGCTGATCTTGGTGCCCTCTGGAACTTAAGGGAACAGGGCACTGTTTGAGTTACTGCATAGGAGGGAGCATCTTGAGCTGGAAGAGTAAAAGGTTTAAGATGCGACAGGTGAATCCAATGAGGTTTCGAGCTTGGCAGCTGTGGGAGTTACAAGAATTACTTTAAAGGGGCCTTGCCATTTAGGGGAAAGGGGTGAGGGACATTGATCTGGAAGAGAAAATAATACCTGATCCCCTGTTTTAATTGGTGGTGGGCATGAATTAACACATGGTTGAGGTAATGAGTAGTCGGTAAAATCCCGTAATAGGGAGCATAGACGGGATAACAGCAGAGTAAGCAGGTGATCAGGAATGGGAGAGGTTTTAGGTGAGAGGCCGGGGGTTAAAACTGGCTGTCCACACATGAGTTCAAAGGGTGAGATAAAAAGGGGGCCTTTGGGGAGAGCCCTAAGCCTTAGTAGGGCCAGAGGCAAAAGTTTTACCCAGTCGAGGTGAAGTTCCTGTGACATTTTAACAAGAACATTTTTAAAGGAATGGTTAGTTCGTTCTACTTTCCCTGAAGACTGAGGGTGGTATGGGATATGAAAATGCCATGAGATGTTAAGAGCCTTGAACAAATTTTGAGAAATCTGGGAAGTGAACTCTGGGTCATTATCTGACTGAAGAGAGGTTGGGATTCCAAACCGGGGGATGATTTCTTTGAGAAGAACATCAGAAACTGTCTGGGCCCTCTTATTAGTGATGGGAAATGCTCCAGTCCACCCAGACATTGTGTCCACCAAGACCAGGAGATATTTAACTCTTCTGCCTGGAGTGAGAGTAGAAGCTTGGATGACATAGTTGTCATGCTAGGTTTGATCATAGGCCTCGGATAGATAACAAAACTCTTTAATATAAGCAGAAAGATTCGCAGAAAAGGAACCCAGCTGCCTTTCTATCTAAGAGAGATCTGGAAGAGAAAAGGGAATATGGACTTTCGTTAGGCCACCGACTCCCACTGCTTTCTGGAGAAGGCAGAGAAGGGCAGAGTTATGGTGGGACCTGGTATGGGAGGAGATGGGGGTGGGGAGAATTGGGAGGGGCTAGCCCAGTGTGCAGAAGGGGGTACAAGGGTAGGAAGATACAGTAGGAGGGGGAGAAGAAAAGAGGGGGAGGAAGGTGGGTAAGGGGAAAGTTGACCTTGAATTTTTGTTTTGGCTAGGGAAGGGGTAGGTGAGGACGGGTAAGGACAGGAATGTGGAGTATGTTGTTCCACAGGATGGGGTCCGATAGAAAGGGTTTAAGGGAGTGGGGGGAGGGGCCAGTGCCTCTGGCTGCAGGGTCAAGGCTGAACTATCTGGATCCCAATTCCCAGACGGCTGGGAATCTGAGTGATCCTAGCAGCCAAGACCAGTGCTGCAAGACACTGGCTACTGAGGGAGGGGTGAGAGCTCAGAGCTCAGAAACCATGGACACGTGAGAGTTCTGTCCACTTGTCCCCATGGCAACAAAAATTCTCTAGGTCTCAGAGGACGGTAAGCTCAAGGCTTCCCTCTGGTGACCATCGTGTCCCGTTGTCAAGATCATACTGAGGCCAAATCTTAGTGCATAGAGAAATTAGCCACGCAGGACAGATAGTATCGGTGAGTCCCATTTTACCAAGATTTTGTAAGAGGCATCTCAGAGGTGATAGCGGATCTGGCTTTGAACTTCAAGTGCCCATGTTAAAAGTCTATGCCCAATTGTATGGCTAAAGTCTATTACAGCATGTCAGCCAAAATAGCTCTTGGGCCAGAATGGGGCCATGGAAACTGAACGTTCGGCATCCCTAAACAAACAAAGTCCACCTCAGCGAAAGTCTCAGCTTTTCGCCGCATGTGTCAGGCTTTTGGCATGGACCACGTCTTCCATAAGAGCCAGATAATCAACAAAAGTAAACATGTGTGGGTCCTCTAAAACCCTAGTAGCATGGACGAGAAAAAGGGACTCACCAAGACACGGCCACTCTAGCCCGGGAGCCAGTTTTAGCCTGGCGTGGAGAGCTGGGGGTCAGGGATAAGGGTGCTTACAACGGGTGGCTGTGGGATCATGGGAAAGGCTGCCTCCCCACCCCACCCCACCCCCCGGGGGGTGGCCCTCCAAAATGTTAGGAAAATTTTCTAACGCAAGCTCTCTGCCAATGCGAAAATAATCCCAATCAGGCCAAATCAGACCAGATTAAAAGATATCCAGTTTAATTAGACACCTGCGCTCCCAGGTGGTCCCGAAAGGAATGACAAGTCGCCAACGCGTGGCCACGGGAGAGGAAAAAGGAAAACCACATATTTATTTTCTGGGGAGCAGTTTAAATAGCCCGTGGGAGTGGTCTTGACCTTTCCAGGGGAAGAGGTCAAGGTTTGGTGGGCCACCTTGACCATCCTCGGGGAGGGGTCAAGGTTCAAGGGGCACAGGGGAGGGGCCTCCAAAGATGGAGGCCGAGGCTGGGATTTACACTGGGTGTCCTGAGAGCTCGTCATGCCCTGTGGCTGCTCTTCTAGAGAGTACACATGGCTACCACATCCCTCATCCCTTCAGCCTTGTCGTCACTAGCACCAAGAATGTCAGAACGACACCAGAGGCCTATTTCCATCAATGTTGGCATTTCTTCCCCGGAACCACAGCTGATAATTGAATAACGCCACTCCTGTGGGTCCTTGAAATCCCATCCTTCACTCAGCATCGCGTTCAGAGTTAAAGGCATACCAAATCACATCAGATGTAATAACGGTCGCATGGTCTGCCTTTTATGCATCTTTTTCACTCTTCATAGAGGCATGAGGGCACAGCTCTGAGGAATGAGTTCAAATGCTATTGCAATTCGTGCTCATTTGTCAACTTGAAAAGGAAAGATGTATAAACACTATTTTCTGGGTAAAAATAAGGCTCCGTTTTAGTTGTCGGAGATTTCGTGACAGTAACTAGTAACTACGAAGACATGCATATGCGTATCATGCCTTCCCCCGTGCCTTTCGACTTGAGCCTCACCTAGGTATACTTGAATTAGCAAAGGTTGTTTGGTAGAGCAGGACCCATCTGTCCAGGAACTGTCCCAGCGGGACTGCAGTTTCGTCAGCTGCTGACTTGTGGCTGTGCTGGGAGCCTGTCTGCAGTTGAAGCTCCGGTGAGTTGATGGAAAGGCATTGGCTAAATGAGTCTGGTCTGCATACTGTCTAGCTGCAGACTGAGTTCTACTTCACTCCTCAGGAGTGAGAGTAGAAGCTTGGATGACAAGTAGTCATGCCAGGTTAGATCATAGGCCTGGGACAGATAACAAAACTCTTTAATATAAGCAGAAGGATTCGCAGAAAAGGAACCTAGCCGCTTTTCTATCTGAGAGATGTCTAGAAGAGAAAAGGGAATATGGACTTTCATTAGGCCACCGACTCCTCCTGCTTTCTGGAGAGGGCAGAGAAGGGCGGAGTTATGGTGGGACCTGGTATGGGAGGAGACAGGGGTGGGGAGGATTGGGAGGGGCTAGCCCAGTGTGCAGAGGGGGTCCAGGGTCTTTGTGAATACTGGAAGGGCAAAGCTGGGGAATTTACTCGTCCACTCCGAAGGACCACACAATGTTTTTAGGAAGGCTTGAAGCATCCAGGGTATTAAAGTACAGTGATTGAATAGTTTTTTTCCCCACCTCCAGCATCAATAAGAATTATAGGAATTAGCTGAAACGTACTACTACTTAACCTAAGAGCAGAAATACTTTGTCTTCTAGGAGGTCACCTCTCTCTCCCCACCTCGCTCTACTTGTGTGATAATCAAAAAGAAAGAAAAGCAAAGCCAGGAGTGGTGGTACATACCTGTAATCCCAGCAATCAGGGACCCAGACAAGGGGGTTCCTAATTTAATGCAAATCAGAGCTACATAGGGCTACTTTCCTAGGTGAAAAAGTGATTAAAAATGTGCTGTATCTGAGCCATTTTAAGTGGAAATACATTCTCACATATATAGATAGATATTTATGGATAGTTATCTCAGATGTCTATAACTGATATTACTAATATAGGTATTAGTGAATTCCAAATCTGTATAATATTAACTTCAGATTAAAACTATTAAAAAAGAAAAGAAATGAAAAGTCTCTTGGGTCTCTTCTAAAAGTGCTAATAAGGACTCCCCGCCCCTTGGCATTCTAGTCTGTTCTCCAAATTCCCATGTCCTCACACCATCACATTAGAGAATTAGATTCAATGTAGAAAACCTAGTCCTTGGGTCCATACAGAAAATCACCACTCAGTAAGGCCCCAGACCTCTGTTTGGCCAGGCTCAACTGACAACTTTGGGCTGAACAGACATACCAAATTAAAAACATAGATCACTTAGATTTAAGTTTCAGTTGAACAGGGGGAATATGGCTTATGACATGCGGAATTGATTTTTGTTTGTTTGTTTGTTTGTTTTTAAATAAAACTAATTAATATTTATTGCTATTGTGATTGTGAGAATTTACTGAATACATGTCACCTTTTAATAAATAGCACTAAATCTCCCTGGACCTCCAAGAAGTCCATAAAGCTAGTAATATAGAATTTTATATATCTATACATATATAGAGATATGTATGTGTGTGTGTGTGTACATTTATAAAATTATGTATGTTCATACATATATTCTACCAGGTAAGTTTCTGGGAATTGTTTAATGGGAGAAGAGATACACTTGGAGGCAGTGAGGATGTTCAGAAGATGGCATTGGTGATGGTTGGCAAAAATGAGAATCTACTTAATGCTGAAAATGGTTTTGGTTTTTTGAGACAGGGTTTCTTTGTAGCATTGAAGCCTGTCCTGGAACTAGCTCCTATAGACCAGGCTGTCCTCGAACTCATAGAGATTTGCCTTCCTTTGCCTCCCAAATGCTGTGACTAAAGGTATGTGCCACCACCACCCAGCTGTGGAACTGATTTTTAAACAATGTATTCGAATCATACAGTGTTTGGGGGGGGAAATTATATTAATAAAGAAACCTGACATGTAAGAAAACCTGAAACTGTCGGGTGGTGGTGGCGCACGCCTTTAATCCCAGCACTCGGGAGGCAGAGGCAGGCGGATCTCTGTGAGTTCGAGGCCAGCCTGGTCTATAAGAGCTAATTCCAGGACAGGAACCAAAAGCTACGGAGAAACCCTGTATCGAAAAATCCAAAAAAAGAAAAAAAAAAAAGAAAACCTGAAACTGAAACCAAACTCCAAATTGGTTCCGCTTGGATAATTGTTATAAAAACCATAGGCAAATCAGTTTTTCCCAGTGAAGTGACACTAGGTATTTCAATCACACTCAGGGCTCATGCTCAGGAGTAGTTGACCATGGCAAAATGGACTCCATGTTTGTATGTGTTTATGTAAGCTTTCCGGTTTGGTGGGGTTTGTCTCTTGGTTTTGGTTTTGTTTGACTTTGGGTTTTGTTTGTTTGAGAGAGAGGGAAGCCAGGTTGGTATGGAGGTAGGGATAATTTAGGAGGACTGGAGGGAAGTGATCAAAATACATTGTATAAAGTATTTAAAAAGAAAAACCATAAAAAAGTAATAAAAATTCTGTAAATTTACCACCCCCAAATGATAGCACAGTCTTTAATGCCCTCTTCAAATATAGCAATGGAAGGAAATGGAAAGCAGACGAGAGGGAGATTTCACACAGTCCTGGCTACTTTTCAGACCACCTTGTAGGAAAGGCTGGAACAGGGACAATGACGTGACAGTGACGGACAGGACTCCGCCTGGACCAAGACTGCATACTTAGGGTTACCTCTTACCATGTAATTTAAACCCAAACCTTCAACTGGGGTGAGGATTCAGTGAACAAAGTACTTGCTGTGCAAACATGTGGACCAGATCTGGGATTTCCAGCAGTGGGTATTGAAGCCTGCCTCTAATGCAGAATCTTGGAAGCAGAGACAGGGAATCCTCAGAGCAAATTGACTAATTAGATTAGCCATACGTGTGAGTTCTGAACTCAGCAAGAGATCATGCCTCAGTGGATAGGATTGACATCAATAGAAGAAGACTCCCGGTGTCAACCTGGGCCCACGAACACATATGCATATATACATGTATACGTGTGAACACATACATATACATACACATGTATTCCATAAACATAAAGATGCAAGACATTCTTGCTAAATTTCCTGGCAAAACCTTGAAGGTAGACTTAGGGATCACCCAACAGCTACCTTGAGCAAATCTTCTTCTTCTACTTTCCTCTCTTATTTGACTCTTTAATTGACCTATTGAGGATGAGTGACCTATCCTATCTTGTTTGTAAAGTCCAGACATGAGCCTAACAATGTGGGTATCAAAAGAAGAGCCAAGGTCCCACTAAAAAATGAGTATAAAGGAAATTCTCCAGAGCTCAGCTCTGATAGATATACAATGGCCTGTCCAATTAAAGCAGTCAATCACTGTGAATGGAGAGCTTGCTGGGCTTTCGGTCATAGCCTGCTGTTCAGCTCCTTCTAACTGGGATCATTCTGCCATGACATGGAGTTTAAGCTTAATCACAGGGATCTGAGTTCAGCCAATGGGGAAGAAAAGATATCGTGTTATAATTTGAAATCGTGTACTAATGATGATAGGGCATTTGGAAATCAGCAGAGGAACCTGGGACTCTTACCCCTTCCACCCCAACCATATGCTTGGCCATTTGGTATCGCATAAAGCATTAGTGACAGGAACATTCCTAAGAAATCATCATCATCCCCTTTGTTTTGAGATTTGCAGAAAAATCCCATCATGACTAGATGATAAGGAATAAATGTACATCATCTGGTCTACCAGCTGTGGGAAGATGTGAGCCAGTCTAGGGAAAGCATCAGATATCAGATTAAGACAAATATAAATAAAACCTAAATCAGAGGCTGGGGAAATGGATCAGCAGTAAAATGCTCATCATGCAAGCATGGAAATCTGATCCCCACACATGCACAAAAGCAGGCATAGCACCTCACACCTCTAATCCCAGTATTTAGGAGGCAGAGGCAGGAGGATGGATCACTGAGGTTTGCTGGCCAGCCAAGCTAGCTGAATTGGTGAGTTCAAGGTTCAGCGAGGGACCCAGCATCAAAAAAGGAGGTGGAAAGTGATTGAGGGAGACAACTGGCATCTGCCTTTGACTTCTACTTGTGCATGTCCGCATATGTGTATGCCTACACAAACACACACATATGCATGCATGCATATGCACAGATATGCACATATTTACACACTATACACATGTGCACACTCACAGACCCTTTGCTTATAAGTCATATGGGCTTTGCAATAAGAGTACCCTATTTTCTACTCCAGTTGGATTTTTTAAAGCCAAGATCCTTGCCTTAGTGTTTATTCCTTAGTTGGCAATGGGATAAGCAGCAGGACCTTGTCCCAGAACAATGTGGGCTTATCCTTTGAGAAATAGCTTGAATGAACACCACATGCAAAGGAAAGGCTACGGATGGGTTTTCATGTCCAGAAAGGCCAATTACGACAGCATTCTTGTTTAAAAACCATAGCTCTTTCAGAAAAAGGAGCTTCAGGCTCCTCTATATTTGGTTCTTCCCACTGTGTTTTCTAAATGGTTATTTGGGTAAGCGTTTCTTAAATGTTCATGGTACACAAGATTACCAAATGGTCAACTATTTCTATGGAACTTGAAGGAAGAGGACACTGCATCATTTTTTAAAGTAACAGTGTTATCTCTTTCCAATACTTATACTTTTATTCTTTTATTGTTACCAAGATTTCCATTGCTAGCAATCCAACCCAACCAAGGAAATGTACCATCAATAAAACCTATCCCCACAAAAACCCAGATTCCAGACTTCATAGACAACTATAAATTAGTTAGGTTCATACAACTGAAAGAAATAAGAAGGAGCTGTGAGAAGCCTGTCAAAACAAATAGATAGTATTATTTTAAAATAATAAAATCTTCTATGAAATAAAAACGGGATGAAAAATTCAATAAATGACAACAAATATCGTGGGGCAGGAGACAGAATCCATTAACTGAAGAGAGGTAACCTGAAATTATTCAGTCTGAGGTACAGGAAGATGAAACTTCAATAAAGATAAAACAGCCAGATAAAAAAGCACCAAGGAAACAGATGATGTGCAAAATCTACCACCCAAGCTGACCTCCCACTCACTTGCAGAATACTTCCAAGTGCACAGGAAGATGTGGGAACTTACGTGGACAGAAATATGGAGAGGCCACAAAGTATGTCATAAAACAAGCCTAAATAAATTTTAAAGTGTTTACATTATAGGAAACATGTAAATATATCCCAGTATTACAAGAAAGTGAAGCAGGACTTCGGTAACAGTAAAACTTGGAGGGACTCACAGCTACATAGTATAAGTCAACATAGTCCCAAATAATGGCTGAGATACTTAGTTACAAGAAAATTAAGACACACTTTAAGGTTCTGAAGCAATCTGATGGAAGAAGGTCATTGGTTAAAAAAAAAAAAACTGCTTGGCTGGCCCTCATAGGTTAGAACACAGGTGGGTGGAGAAAACAGAACAGAATGCTGGGAGGAAGAGGAAGTGAGCTCAGACTCCACAGCTCTCCTCTCGGGAGCAGACGCCTCAGAGAGATGCCATGCTCCCAGCTCCCAGGCAGACGCATGAGATGAAGCTCCAATCCAGGATGGACATAGGCTAGAATCTTCCCGGTAAGCGCACCTAGGGGTGCTACACAGATGATTAGAAATGGGCTAAATTAATATGTGAGAATTAGCCTAGAAGAGGCTAGATAGAAATGAGCCAAGCAGTGATTAAATGAATACAGTTTGTGTGTTGTTATTTCGGGCATAAGCTAGCCAGGCAGCCGGGGTGCTGGGGACGCAGCCCCGCCGCCCTTATTACTACAGCACTCTCAGTGAAGCCTAAGTCTGAATGCGAAGAATGCATATGAAATCCGGACATGCGGCGTGAATATCAGGAATAGCAGGGGTCCTATGGAGATGAATGCTGGGGATAACAGACTCGCTGAAGCGTGTGCTAGCTATGCTGGCTGGTGTACACAGAGGAGCAACAAAGAGAAACCCATCACAAACAAGGTAGGAACAGAGAAATGACACCCGAATTTGTTCTCTGACTTCGTAAGCATGTTATGACAGGCATGGGCCTGCATCCACACATAGGATTTTTGAAGAAATATTTTGAGATAAGTGGTCACAGAGAAAAAGAAACATATTTTCTTCAGTGGTATAACTGTTGATAAGGGACCTCTATGCTCTTTCAAATACCCCTACATCCAAGATACTAAAAGAAACACTGAAAAATACATGGGGTCATTTATAAATAAAAAAAGAAAAATCATGAAAAGAGTAAGGAGAATATCCAGGAAGAAGGGAGTAATGGGAGTGGGAAGGGAACAAAAGAAGGTCATGGGCGTGGATATGATTAAAAAATCACATTGCAGGCCGGGCGATGGTGGCGCACGCCTTTAATCCCAGCACTCGGGAGGCAGAGGCAGGTGGATCTCTGTGAGTTCGAGACCAGCCTGGTCTACAGAGATAGTTCCAGGACAGGCTCCAAAGCCACAGAGAAACCCTGTCTCGAAAAAAACCAAAAAAAAAAAAAAACCACATTGCATAGAAAATATCATAATGAAACCAGTTATATAATTAACATGCTAATAATGGAAGAGATAACTGAAAAATAAAAAATAGCAAAACAAAATTTAAGTGCCACAACTGAAGAAGTGCTTATGAAGAAGCCTAGAATGTAAATGAATACATTTTTAAAAAAATTGACAGCAATCAACAATAGACACATAAGACATCTTTCCTTATTAATCCAAGAACTGGCTGTCCAGACACTGGTGTTTTCAAGTGTTCCATAAAGAACATGTCACTTCTAATTAACACTGAATAAAAAAATTTAGCACCATCACAGTGTTATAAAAATATATATTTCCGGTTGCAATAAAATACTGCTTTGCAAAGCTAGAAAATCAAAGCTAAAGGGTATTGCCAACAAGCCCACCTTCACAAGGCCAGCAGAGTCAAGGAATGACTCCATGGGGATCTTTGGGAATCTGTCACACTGGTGTATACCAGTGTAGCTACATATTCTGGGTTGTCTACTTTAGTGATTCAGAAGTTGCTAGTATTTGTAGGGCCCAAGGCACTCTGAATGTTTAAAACCTAATGTTAGTTATTAGAAATATCTATGATCATCACTTATACGGAATATACCACTGTGGTAGAGCATTTGTCTAACATATACAAGGCCTTGTGTTGGTTTCTGGGCACTGAAAAAGAAAGAAAACTTAATATGTGGTGTATCCTCAGTTCCTTCTCCCTAGAAGCAGTTGATGCTGGAAGGATTAGCTTACAGGAGGCCTCTTTCACAGGGAGCAGAGGAAAACCGTAAAATTCCACTTTCCCTTACAGGACTTGAGAAGATGCAGCTTTCTTCACAGAAGGCAAGGTGCTGGAGAAGAGTTTTGAGCTGTGTGATGGCTTGGGTCAACTTGTCATCCATAGCAAAGCTCGTGAGACCAGCACTGCCTCGCTGTGCAACAAGTAAGTTTGAGGCTCTCTTTGGGTTTACTTCAGTAGCAGTAAGGAAAGGTGTTCTTTTCCTCTGAATGATTTTAGTATGGACAATTCTAGTATTTCATCATGCTTCTGTTTTTCAGAATTCTATTGCCAAGTTCAGAAAGTTCAACTTCTAACTTTTAGTATTCTGGTTGTGCTTTTTGAAAAACTCATTGAATTTTATAATTTTTGTTTAATTTTCATTTCTATTAAATAGAGACCTCGTCCCTGTGTTCTAGTCTCATTGTTACTGAAGCCTATCAAAAGAGAAATGTAACACTAACCTAACCACAAATCCTTTGGTCTACAATGATGTCCTGCCTGCAAAATATGCTAGGGCAATGGTAGTACAAAGCCTGTGGGAACAACCAACTAATATCTGATTTGACTTAAGACCTTCTCCATGAGATAGAACCCATATCCTACACTGCATGAGTGACTAAGAACATGAGACTAGATAGCCCAGGGACCCAGGGACCTAGGATAAAGTCAAATACTATATGTATGCATGCATGTATGTATACATATATATTGATTCTAATGACATTCTTTTATATTATATAGATCAGATTTGCTTCTTCCTGCAGCAGATGGGAACAAACATAAAGCCCCACAGACAGACTATATACATAAAGTGAGATACCTTAGAACACTCAGCCCTAAATGGTATGCTTACAACAAATCCTTCCTCTCAGAGACCAGGGAACCCTGAAGGAGAGGAGGCAACATAGTGCAAGACCCAAGGGATATGAAGGACACAGAGGAAACCATGCCCCCTAAATCAACAGGATCACAGCTCATAAGAACTCATAAAGACGGAAGCAGCATGCACGGAGCCTGCACGATCTGCATCAGTTCCTCTGAATATTTATTATGGTTCCCAGTTTAGAGTTTTTTAAATGGGACTCCTGAGTGTGTGAATGAGTGGGTCTTTGACTCTTGGGCCTTCTCTTGGGATCTTTTCCTTTCATTTCTTTGTCTTGTCCAACTTCAATATGGTAGCTTTGTTTTATCTTATTATTTTATATTTTATTTTATCATTATCTCTAAGAAATCTGTTGGATTCCCAATGAGAGGCAGAAAGGGCACGGATCTGGACAGGAGGGCAAGAAGGAATTGGAAGGAGAAATTATAATAATAATAATATATTATGTCATTAAAAATCCATTTTCAATAAAAAGTGTTTTAAAAAAAGAAAAGGCTTTGCAGTACACATAAAGGCTAAGATCCATAGTTATAAAAAATTTTCTAGGGACAGAGGTATGGTATTTAATTGTTGAGCCTCTACATAACAGAGAGATCGGTCGATGTCATTAGATTCTTGTCAATATTGCCAAATTTGAGAGTTAGTTTTATAACAACTCTGATGGGACAAAAGTAAACATTTATTTCCCAGCCACTTACAACTGGTGTTATCCAAGGGCAATCCTGTCTTCAGAATGGATTCAAGTAGTTCCCGATCTGTTGTCATTCTTAGCGACTTTTTTCCCCTTTAAATATCTTTTCAATTTTGAAAAACTCATAATTCAAACGATTTGGACTCTATCTCATGTTGAAACATATTTTCCTTAATTTTTTTCTATTTTATCTGTACTTCGGATATGTTGGTCTACTTTTAAATCACTTGTTATATTTGAAATATGCTCCAAAACAATTATACTAGCCTTCTTTTTTGAAACCATATTCATATTTATGTTATATAATAAAACTTTTACTTCATATATGCTTCTTTTAGTAGATAAAATGGAACATTAGCTAGCTGATCATTTTCTGTTAAAAATTTTTATCTCATTTTGTTTTTCCTCCTTAGGCTCCTTTATTTTCTCTTAGTAAGTTTTGCAGTAATGCAAAATTTTCAGTTGTTTCCTCTTCTCCCTCCTCTTTCTCTCCAAACTCCTATATGGTTACTTTCTACCATCATGTTAGTGTTATCATTTTTACTCCCCTCTTCCTGTATCCTCGGCAACATGTGTGACTTTCTCCCTGCTTCTGTCTAAGTCGTTGACTCTGTCACTGTCCCTGTGAGCTCTTATAGCCACAACCACTGAAGTCCCTGTAAGCTACTATAGCCGCCGCCACTGAAATTCGCCAATCACTACTTTCTTCCTTAGTCCGCTTTTCATATTACGGCTCTATACTTGCCTTTGACGGCCTCTCTCTGTTCGTTTGGGCTTTAGAGGTTCTGAATGTTCTTTCCCTTCTTTGTAAGATATTCTTTGGTTTTCTCCTACCCAATCTTATTTGTGTGTTCTAATTTTGCCCCACGTCTTTTTACTCTGAGGCATTGTACTTGTTCACTGTGACGGCTAGATTTATGTCATCATCCTCTGAGAGGCTGAAATCTTGATTGAGAAAATAATTCTATAAGATCAGATGTAGGCAAACCTGTAGCACATTTTCTTGATTAGCGGTTGATGTGAAGAGGTCCAGCCCATTGTGGGTGGTACCATCGCTGGTCCTGGGTTCTATAGGAAAGCAGGCTGAGCAAGTCATGGAGCAGCTGTTCTCCAGGGCCTCTGCACCAGCTCATGACTCCTGGTTTCTGCCCCGACTTCTTTCAATGATAGACTATGAAGCATAAGTGTAAGCCAAATAAATCCTTTCCTCCTCAAGTTGCTTTTGGCTGTGGTATTTCATCACAGCAATGATGACCCTAACTTAGGCATTTACTAATATGTTTGAAAAAAAGTGTACTGATTCCAGCCCTCTAGAGAAATACCCAGCCTTAGTTTTGACACATAGGTTAAAGTACATAAACTAAAATGTGTGATGGTTCAATCTAGAATATCAGCATTTGATGTGGAAACCAACCTCACTTACATCAGTGCCAACTCATTTCACCCATGATAAGTTTTGGAAAGATTTCTGCTTCTTTGTTTTGTGCATGTAATTAACAAACCTGCTGTCCATATTTTGTAATCCTTTTGAATGTATTTTTGAAGACAATAGACCTTCTCTCTCTGATATCTTTGTCTTATCCCATGGGTTGGTTATCAATGAATGCTCTTATGTGAGAATGTTTCTGAATCACTTGGAAATTTAGTTGTGATTTCCTCTTTAGCTTAATAATTATCACAAAGGCTACACGTGTTAAAAGGATTAAAGCATTTTCTTTTTTTTGCCACTCTTTATTATGAATTGCTAATGCAATCATTTTATCAAAGCAAATACAGATAACATCATATTTGCTTTTAGGGATATACAAGAATTTTCTCTCTGCCAGACACGTAACTCATTTGGGGGAATATCTGGGTAAAAGTAGTTTCAAAAACACATGAACACAGGAAAATAAACAAAGGTTTTAAATGCTTTAAAAACAGGTTCATTCTGGATCCTTAGAGGCTCTGCTCCTTAGATCTAGACAGCGAGGTCTGCCCTAACCCAATGGACTTCCTTACAGTGACGTCCTGTGCTGCCCCACTGGAACACAGGCCACTGAGACCTGGAGGAAGCTTGCCTCTTCCTCCTCTCTGTACATTCATTTCAAGGCTGTCTTGAAGTCCATTGCAGTGACTAGTATGGCAGAGCTAGTACCCGCTGGGCTGGATCACTGATGAGGCTGCCTTTCGTGGGGGTAGGGGGGCCAAGTGTGGGGCAGGAACAAGGAGGAAGTTGTTCTTTCAGGAAGGCAAGTCTAGGGAAAGAAAGTTTCTGTTTCAGGTGGCACGAAGCAGTGATTCCACACCCAAGAGGTCCAGGGAGTACTAAGATGAGTAACGGAAGATTCCTGTTTCAAAATGCGTTATTTTTCTATCACCTAAAGGATGGTGGACCTAGTCAGCTTCGGATCACCACATGAGATAATCCATTTATGAAGAGGTCAGATTAGGGGGAGTCTCAGCACACTGCTGCAACTCTCTCTGTGTACAGATTCACTCTAATTGTCCTTAATAACTGCTCTAAAATTGCCTAGCAAAGCATATTTGCCAGTATCTAAGTAGGCAGCAATGTACGAAAACAAAGTAGGACTGTTTGCAGCTGATCGCAAGTCTGAGTCACGCGACTGCAACTGCGACCCCTGCTGGCCAATAAAGATTAATTCACAAACAACAATTCATTGACATTTCCTAAGGAAGGTGAGTAAATTAGTAAGTTTAAAAGTTATATGATTATGGACAAAATTACCATTCAAGAATTTAATAACCATTTTGTTTACACTATGGGTGGTATTTTGCAGAGCTTATGTGATTTTTTTTCCTTATACATCCATTTATTAGATTTTGGAAATTTGCTTTGCTTTTCATATTATATCCTTAAGAAAATGGTTTGATAGCAGAGCCAAGAATGAGGCACTTTTGGAAATGATACAGACTTTATAGACTAATAATAAACAGCTAGCTAAAAAATTTAATACCATTAAAAAGGATAACATTAATTTGACAAACAAAATTCAATCCACGTCAAAGGGTATTGAAGAAATACCTAAAGAAATTCATACTGTTAAATTTAACAATAAAAATCTGTTAAAAAGTTATGATAGGTTAACAGATAGGGTATCTCTCTGGGAAGGCAATATGCACACCATCCAAATAATACCCAAGGATGAGACCTTATCTTTAGTGGACAAATTTCATACCTTAAAATACATGTGCAAAATGAGGACCAAATGCCAAATAAATCAATGAGGGCACTAAAACAGTACGTTGGACAGGAGATCAAGGCTTTACAAAAGACAGTGGCAAAAAGATTTAAAAATTATTAAAACTGATGAGCAGGGAGAGAAGGTACAAAGAGAGGATTTAGTCTCACCAGTATGTGACAGAGTCCAAGATGACTTACCCGAAATTTTAGCTACTTATCTGTTAATCTCCTCTGAGAAGCCATCTGGTACTAAATACCCTAAAGTATCCAAAAAATGTAAATGACAACCTGTAGGTATAAGCAATCTAAAAAAAAAATTAAGCAAGAAATAGTATCTTATGGCTTGCATTCACCATTTGTTAGGGAAATAGTGAAAACGTGGGCTTCAAGCAATAATAGTACTCCACACAATTGGCTTCAATTAGTCTCAGTGATCCTCAAAGATGGGCCCCGGCTACTACAAAAGTGCTATTGGCAAAAAGAGACAAAAAATTTAAAACAACAGTAAAAAGAAAAAAGATTTGAGGCTTCTCAAGATTAAATTCTTGGTGAGGGCTATTACTCAGACCCACAGGACCAGGCTCTATATGATGAACACACCTTGTCTCTATGCCACAAAGCAACCTTAAATGGTTGGGACAGGATTCAAAAACTAGGAAAAAGAATTAACTCATATACCAGGGTTAAAAAAGGGCCAGAGAGAACCCTGTAGTAACTTTTTACAAAGATTACTAAGGCTGTACAAGTAGGAGTAACAGATCCAGAAGCTAGATGAGTACTTATTGAATCTCTGGCTGTTTGAAAATGACAATTTATAATGAAAAAAGATACTTGGGCCTTTAATTGTCAGATACAAGAAAAAAGATTGCCAAACCTTGCCAAGACAGGGTAAGATGGCTTTGAAAATTTTCCTACCTCTAAAAATGGTCTGCCAGTTACTCTAGGCCTTAGCCAAAGTTGGTTGTGCCAACATTGCAAATGAGACTTTGAGTGGTTGCCAGTTGTCTCTGTCATCATCTACTGTACATTTTGGAAGCTGCCTGATTGCACTTCCTGCCTACTAAAATAAAATTATCTCCCTTCTCAGGCCTTCAATGGAATTAAAGACTAATCATAGTTACTTTTCTCTTATGACTTAGCCAAGACATTTTTAATACAAGACTTAGACTCCTTTGAGTAGAATAATTATTAAAACATTCAACATATGTTTTTTTGCTTAATATTGTTTATGCTGGTTGTAATTCTAATTTTTATACTTGATATCTGTTCTTATTGTATATAGTTTTATATTGGGTTTGAAACTCTCATTTAACAAAAGGTGATGGGGAACCTCCTTTAGCCAATGGCCTTTAAGGGGCTGGACCACATTGGGTGAGGCTTTGGGTACCAAAAAGTGCATGGGTCCTCCCTCTCTCTCTCTGTTTTTCTCTCTCTTACTCCCCACTCGGCGCACATAAATGTTGGATTCCATTCCTGTTCACTGTTGTGATCTGTGAGTTCCCCTTTAATAAGAATCCCTTATTATACCATATTTGTAGCTAGTGTGGAATTACTTTATTTGCATCACCCCCCTCCCAAAAAAAGGCATGTTCCCCTTCACATGGCTGCTTCACAACTTTTAATTATACATTTTCTGTAAAAAAAAAAAACCTCTTAATGTTCCTTTTCAACTTTAAGTTGCGCTTTGTCTTAGATCATTTTCTAAAATTGGGTAACCCACAGATTAATTTATTTTTGTCACTATGCCATTAGAAGGTTCAATTCATATCTGTTTTCATTACCAACACACAGTCGCTTGTCCAAAATTACCGTCACCTAAATTCCACATGGATGAACTTACAGCATTTTTAATAAGATAACTATTTGCTTTAGGAAGAATTTATAATAGATGGAATAAATCTCCTTGCTTTTGACGTACTATACTAGCAGGCATGTGCACACAGCCATGATGATGGTGAAGCCACTTTAAATGTGAAATGCCAGCATGTTCTTTTTGCATGGTCACACACAAAAACATCCACAATTCCTTCCCTAAAAGTTTAGTGCTAAAGTTATAATGTAGCATTTTATAAGAAGATAAAGTGTTCCCTTTCTTCACATTTCCCCCATAAACTGCTGAGTTATCAAAGTGCATCATAAATAATATAAGCCACTTTCCCATCATTAATAAACACTACTGCTAAGTGAACAGAACATTCAATGAACCCCTTTTATGGAGGTCACAAGACACACACTTAGCACAACTTGCTGGCCCTGTCATCAAAAATTACTGTCCCTTGAAACCCTGGTGAGGTCCTTTAACTTTGGAAAAGGAAGAGTTGGGTTTTGAATGGGAGGCACTGAACACTTGGATAAAACCCTGACTCTACTTGAGAACTGATCTCTAGAGAAACATTGATTTCTTTCCACCAGAGCACAGTCTTCTGATAATCACACCCTGGGCAAGGATTCTGAGCTCTTTTAGGAAATCTTCGTGTAATAACGCCAAATTAAATGCTAAGCCAGATCCAATAATAGTCATATTGTCATCCGTGATATGTTATAAATCGTTGCTCATGTATCTTGTTTCTCCAATGAGGAAGATGCCACTCGAGCTTCTTATATTCATGTCGCAGAGATGGATTAGGGTATGAAGCACCTTGGCGACTTTATAAATCTAATCAAGGCAACTGCCTACAGAACAGGTATGGTGACGCCCATCAAATGTTCAGGTATCGTGTCTGATGTTTTCTTCCGTGGCACAAACTAAAGTCAAATCTTTCATTCCTAATTTTCTAAGCGATAACAACCACATGCCTACACTAAAATCTGTAGTGGATGATTGACTTTGAGTCATGCCCATAAACCCCCCTTTTAGGAAACTCTTCAGCAGTCAGGGAGTGCTATTTTCTGGAACGTGGAGTCCCTTGCATTAAGTTCTCCTGAATACTCCGTTGTTCTTTCCAAAGGGTGCACAAGTTGGACTTTGGCAACTCCAAATGTTTCCACTCCTTCCACAAGGTGTGATCTAACTTTGACTTGTTCTTTCACCCAGTCATAATTCAAACTGCTAAAATGTTCTGCCTGACCAATTTTCCAGAAGATGGCAAAGCAATACGTGCCGTTTTCTAATGATATGACCCACCAGGATTTAGTCTCCCTCGGACTCAAATGTGCTTCTCTGGGAGAAAACTTAATGCACTTTCTAGGGAAATTTTATTATCACGTTCCAGATGTTCTTCTTTTCTGACCAACTACGTCAGAATAAACTTTGGGGGCATGTTAAAAGGCTGGCTGTTGAGCTTTATTCCAAGATCATAATTTTGGAGAATGAAGCTTAGGGACTTTTACTTTTATAAGCTGCCAGATGGTCCTGTGCACAATCTAGTTGGAGGATTACAGTAGATTTTACCTAACGTTCCTTTCTGCCCTGATGTTCTGAGATTCAGGAAGCATCCAAAGACTATCACTAGTGCACTTCACAACAGAATACCAGGAAGGCCACTTGCAGCTCCTGCCACCTCAGACCATGGCAAGATTGTGCTCAGAGACTCCTGGACACGATGGAACTCCTGAGCGCTGGGAATAAAAAATATGGATTCAAATTCAGTATTAGCTCCACATCTGCAGTCTTATATCAACTAGCTCATCACTGGAGTGTCTGTTTTATTTTTATCTTCAAGGTCTGAATAAAACAGTGACTTATAGGAGTTTGTGCCTAGTGATATCCCCCTAACATTTAAATAATTTAATCAAGGCCAACTGCTTTTCAATTTTTCCACTTGTAAAATGACGTGAAGGCTACTTTTGGATTGTGAGTTCTTGTGAGGATCATGCTGGATGTGGGAGAGAGACTATGCAAAAGATACACTGTGGGGATCATGAGCTCCATATCCCTGTGCCTGCCTTGGGGGAAGGCACAGGCAAGGCCATTGGTTCCATCTGAAAATAAGGTCTTAAGGCTTTTTGTAAATCCTATTAAACTATTCACTTTAAGGTAAGAGAATTATCCTGGATTATGTTGAAGGACCCTTGTGTGACTGCATTGCTTCTTGGAAAGGTGTGAATAAAGGTTTATTCACCTCACATAGGACATTGACAATAGACCACTCAGTGATTCCATTACTTAAGAATGTGAGTGACCCAAAGACCGCCACAGAAGAGCCTACTCGCTTCTTGCCTGCCCAGTGTGCATACAGCTTTACCGAACAGTCTCTGCTCTCCAGCAATTGTTTGATGCTTTAAGGGGAGAGGCCTTGTGATTTTTTTTTTTTTGGTAACTTTTGAGCTTCTTGAGTCTTATAAGGGCCTCTCCCTTCTTGGAGTAGGGAATGTGTTGTTTCAGCATTTAGCACCCCCTTCCCACTTCTGTGTTCTCAATGCTTTGTAAGGGTTCATCTAGATGTCCGTCAGCTTTCTTCTATTTATGGCTTAGCATTGCGATATGATGCAAAAATAACAGTCTATTATCAGTAGATTGACCACTTATGAATCTCTATAACAATCACCACTCACTGCTGCTGTGACAGGCTGCTTGTTGGTTCCTGACTGCTCAGCCCGAAATAATCACACAGATTAATTAAATCACTGCTTGGCCCATTAGCTCTAGATTCTTATTGGCTAACTCTTACGTATAAATTTAACTCATCTCCATTAATCTGTGTATCACCACTTGGCAGTAGCTTACCGGCTAAAGTTCTGGCATCTGTCTCCAGTGGGGCTACATGGCTTCTCCTTGACTCCACCTTTTTTTTCTCCCAGTATTCAGTTTAGTTTTCTCCACCTATCTAAATTTGGCCCTATCAACAGGCTAAGGCAGTTTTTCTATTCACCAATGGTATTCACATCATACAGAGGGGAATCCCACATCACACTGCAAAAAAGCGATATTTCTGTTCACAATCAATGCTAACTGCTATAATAATCTATATATACCCATTACATTCATTTAACGAAGCAATAGGAGTGCCCTCCCCTCTTGAGTCTATGATTTCCCCAATCATTGCTTTTGCCATAGTTTACATTACCAGTCATAAGTTCCCTCCTGAGGAGTGGTCTCAAATCTAATAGGAAAGCAGTTGGTTGCACCTATAATAGTCATGTCATTATGGTACAAGGAGACACATCTTAGTCAGCATGCTGGTAGTATAGTATACAAGATCTGTAACAAAACAGAACTGGAAACTACAATTCTAATTCTAGTCAGATGTTCTCAATTTGCAGATCATGACCAGTTTGGGGTCACATATCAGATAGCCTACATATCAGATATATATGTTACAATTCATAACAGTAGCCAGATTACAGTTACAAAGTAGCAACAAAATAATTTTATGGTTGGGGGGTCGCCACAACATGAGGAACTGTATTAAAGACACCAAGAAGGTTGAGAACCACTGTCCTCGCTTCTTAAAAGCCAGAGAGCAGGGAGAGGAGCTCCCAGGTCGGTCTCACCCTAATTTTTTATGTCTATTAGCCAAAGTGTCTTCCACAATATATCTTCATCTGCTACAAACAGGCACTGGTGTTGGCAGCCTGCCGATGGTTTGTAGGACCTCATGGGCTTCTCTAGTCAAAATCCCACAAAGAACTCACCCCTCAGCACTGAGATTTTGATTCGATGACCTTATTGCTTCTCGGAATGCCCTTTTCAATCCAAGATGTTTTTAAAACAAAACAACAACACAAAATAAAAACCCTTCAGCTGCTGCTCTCACTGTTCTTCCTGCTACTTTCCAAAACTAGTAAGAAACAAAAGGGATGACATTATAAAATAAAACATATAATATATAATAAATGCATGCATTATATAACAAAACCATGTTTTTCCAAAGACAGGACCTCTGAATGCCTACTGCCATGTTTTTCCCAAGTAACAGAAAATCCATTTTGGGAGTTAGCAGCTATATCCATTTTTTAAAAAAAATAATAAGATACAATATAACATGAAAATAGCCTTTTCTATTAATGTTTTCTTCAAAATAACAAGGTTAGTGGAATGGTGGGGATGAATGGTACCATTGCTCTGGTGGGGGCTCCACCCAAAGCCCCCCCATTTGTCTCATTCTGGACTCTGCCCCTGAGAAAGCCCGCCATTGAGAACTTCACCCCTGAGAGCATTAAATGCCCCCACCTCATGGGTTCCCCTTATGTTCCCTGGGGGCCACCCAGGAATGTTTGGTTCAGAATAAACGTGGATTAATTAATTCAGTTTGATTGGCTTATTACATCAGCAGCTGCAGATTCCCATTAACTAGGAATTAAACGTAACATTTGGTGCCAAACCTGAGTAAAGTTGAGTTTTCCTGCTCCTAGGTGGCCATGGGAAACCACTCTTCATTCCCTGCCATAGAACAAACTTGCTCAGTGAGTTACCTAATTTCAAGCCACAGCCTCTAAAAGGGTACAGGACACCTTCCCCCTTCTAGCCCGCCTGTCAAGACACTGCAGTGCTAGTGTCTACCTTTTGGGGAGATGTCCTGCATTGGGGTACAGCAAACCTGCTACGGTTTTGATACGAGTCTATTTCAGAGGATGCTCTGTCTCACTCTTCAGGTCTCTGGCTAACGTCTTGTGTATGGATACTTCCAGGTCCAAGTTTGCTCCTCGAACACCTTACAAAATCTATCCAAACTGGGGCTGAGCTACCCTGGCCAGGTTCCTGAGTACTGCATTCCTGCCCCCTCTCCTCCCTCTGTCTGCCTGTCCCTTGCCTCTCTCTGATCCTAGCTTTTGCCTGTAGGTAATCTCCTTGCTTCTCTGCCTTGTCTGTATTTCATTCTTCCAGACCGATTGTTCTTTTAGATTTCCCGACTTGTTCCTTTCTTGGATGCTCAATCTAACTTTGCCTGTGCTCCCAGATCTACTGGGATTCAAGCCCAGCACATGACTGTTCGCCCTCCCTGCCCCCCAACAGGCTGGGAGATCCACAGCTTAAGCCGCAACCAGCTGTGTCCTCAACATGGCTCCCTGCCCCTCTGCCACTCCTTGTTCCTGCCTGCTCAGTTTCCGTCTGCAGCACCTTCTCCAACTGCCCCAACCTGATAAGAGCTGCCTTAATGTCAGAAAACACCTTTCATTCTTACGGGTTCTTTCTTACTTTAGGGCTTTTAAGTTGGTCAGCTGATAGTATACTGAGAATGTTGGACCCTAGAGTCCAATCACCGAGGAGGAGTCTCCCCTAGAGACCATCTCTCACCACCACAGTTGATGTAAAAGCATGAGGATTTTATTAATTCTGTCATGACAGGGTCTTCCAGCATTTGGGAGGCTAGAAAGATCCTGAATGTCTGGTACAAGCTATTTTTAAAGGGAAAAACCACAGAAGGAAGGGGTGTCTGGGGGTTGTTCTTTAACTATTATGATTGGCTTATTCAAAAGGGCTATTACCAATAATTGGCTGGAGAGTGGTTGCCAGATCAGATAAGGTAAGGGAAAACATCTGAGGGTCACTCTGCCCCTTTCCCAGGGCCTAAGTCAAAATATCAGTCACCGAGTCAACACTTAAGGGTTATCTTGCCCCTATTCAATAACTGAGTTCTATTTGGAGAACATTCACAAGGACTCAAGGAGATGATGGAAAGTTCCCAACATTTCAGTAGGTGTGTGGGCAATTGTTAGGTCCTTGGTTCCCAGGGGGGAAGGGAGGAGCATTACTTCTGAGACTGAGAGGGCTCAGAATTGTCATAAATGGCTTCAGAATTATCTTAAAGTTTGACAGAGAGGTTTTGTTTGTCTGTCTGTTGGAATGCATGTGTAAATAAAGTGACCACAGCATGCTTGTTTTATGACTGTGTGTGTATGTGTGTTTGTTTTAAAATCCGTGAAACTTGTACCTCCAGATTACAACAGCTTTGAAAAACTACAAACACGTTGAGAGCCACCATTTTGGTTGAGATCAAAACACAAACCTCGGTGCCACTGGGTTTTGATCCTACTGCATGTCCTGGCTGTGTGGGAGCCTAGCCTGTTTGGATGCTCACCTTCCTAGACCTGGATGGAGGGGGGAGGACCTTGGACTTCCCACCAGGCAGGGAACCCTGACTGCTCTTTGGACTGGAGAGGGAGGGAGAGAAGAGGGGGGGAGGGGGAGAGGAGAGAGGAATGGGGGGAGGGGGAGGGAAATGGGAGGCGGGGAGGAGGCGGAAATTTCTTTCAATAAAAAATATGTATATACTTTAATCCCAGCACTTGGGAGGCAGAGGCAGGCGGATCTTTGTGAGTTCGAGACCAGCCTGATCTACAAGAGCTAGTTCCAGGACAGGCTCCAAAACCACAGAGAAACCCTGTCTAGAAAAACAAAAAACAAAAACAAAAACAAAATATGTGTATTGGTGCCAGCTTTACTAAGAGCACCCACGTGCCCTGCCCCCACCCAATATACTTTGTCTTACAATATACTTCTACATGGTAGTTCCTGCCCTGTCCTAAAAAACAAGCTTTATAATGATGCTGATTTACTGAGATATTAAAGCTTCACCTCTACATTCACGAACAAGAATAAATGGTGTTGGCAGTCGGATTTTGTAATTTAAGAGTAAACCCTTTGATACTGATTTAAAACATTAAATTCTTTACAGTGTTAAAATTTGGTTCTGTCTTCCACAGATAGGATACTCTGGGTCTCAGGACCACAGCTAAAAACTAGAGAGTAAAATAATCCTTCTAATCTTGCCTTTACTAGCATTGGGTAAATTATATGTCCAAATTTAAATTATGTCTAACTTAGATATACCTGACAGGTAATAATACCCTGATTCTTAAGTACCTTTACAGATTTGAGAGTATGGCATTTAATTAAAAAAAAAACTTCTTATAATAGAGACATGCCAGCTCCTGAAGCATCCTATAGCTCCTCCAAGAAGATGCAAGGCTGCAAAAGAACTTTCAAAGGAAGCTTACTTTTGGATGCGGCAAATCCAGACACGGAGTGAAAAACCTACCCTTCACATCATCAGCTACCTGGACCCTGCCTGGGACAGATGACAGTGCACTGGAGGAATCGCTTGTCTCATCCTGCCAAGACAGATAGACCAAACCCTAGTCTCACAGAAAAATCTATCAGGCCTCCTGGGTTCAAGAGCTAAAAGCAAGTACTGTTTCTGAGACGGCAGTATGCCAAAGATTGCAGAGAGATTTGGGATGGCCTGTGTAGCTGAGAAAAAAAAAATCTAATGTCTGCTCATTTATTTATCCCTCTCAGATCTGTCTGATAGCATTGGATGACTAGGTACTAGGCTCGTTACTTTATTAGTTAAATTACCCGTTAAAAGTACAGACAGGTGAGCCTTTTTCACAGGCTTCATGGTCCAGTATTAACAGGTTTCAGGTGTAACTCCAGAGTTTCAAAAGTTTGAAATTTCCTCTGGTTGTCCTCTCTTTCAACCTGAAGTCATAGCCTATTGCTATGGCACCAAAATGTAAATCTGCTCCGGGGGTCTTATAGACACCTGTAGGTTTCTGAGAGATGATCTGCTGCTGTATCAAGAATTTTGGTCTGGTAAAAACTATTAGTCTCCAGAACCTATTTTGACCTTATCCATTTTCGAGCATATTTTACAGGTTCACTCCTGACTGGGCCAAGACCAACCTACAGAGGGCCCTCCAGATAACACCAGCACCAGCACCAGCACATGGGACTTCATCATTGGTACCACCTCTCCAGGCTCAAATGGGCACCTATCCATCAACTGAAATCTGGTTTTAAACAGCATATCCACTCCTGTGTCTCATTTATTCATCCTTGTCCTATACAACCAGGGCGCTTCTCCGGTCCTTTCATTCTGACACTTGCCACCCTTCCTATGGCTAGCCCCATTTGTAATGCTGATAATAACAATATATTATTCTCCTAGCAACTTGCCTTCTCAGCTCTCTCAAGAAACAGATGCTTGAGGTCTCTAGGATGGTAACGAACTGGATGCTTCACCTCCTGCTAAATGTGAGCCCACCAACTCCCAACACTTCCCCTCAATGCATTGTCCCATGCCTTCAGGAAATAGTCAGATCTGAACCAGCACCCCTATACCCAAAGAGTCCGGAATGTTCAGAATAGGGACTTTACTCCGAACCCCCTTCCCTGGAGTTGCCTCCATTCAGACTCCACCCCTGAGAAAGTCTGCCTTCTGTAGCTTGACCCCTGAGGGCATTAAAAGCCTCCAACTAGTGGGTTCCTCTCATGGTCTCCTCAACTTACCCTGGGGCCACCCAGAAATTCTTTACTCAGAATAAACCTGGATTTGTTAATTCAGTTTGATTGACTTATTTTACCAGCCGTGGCACGATTCCCATTAACCAGGAATTAAACTAAACAACCACTTTATTTAGCTCCACCTACTCTATAATATTCTGCGTGAAGCATCCTACATCTTTCCACTGGGATTCTGCAATTGAGCCACCATACAGATCTTTGACCCGAACTGGCGTTGTGGGTGCGCATTAAGGATGCTAAGGGCGCAGTGTCACGCTCTTGCCTGCCATGCCTGCAGCTAGAACTCACTTCTGGGGTCTGCTAGACTCCAGGGTCATCTTACAACTTCCATCACTCTATTGGCCATGCCTCGCTGCTGAAGGATCTTGAGCTATGTGCACAGTCTCCGTCCATAGTATATTTTCTTGCAAGGTTTCTATACATAATCTGAGTGGAAGATCTGCCCAATCCTAGGACAAAACCTTTTGCCTGCCATGTTTTATGTCTTTTATGAACGGTTACTTGGGCTTTAAAGCCTTCTAAAAGCTCACGAGCACAGGATTTGACTTTCTGTCGATTTTCCCTTAGGAGCTTCAGTACCACACATATCTTTTCAATTATTTTGGAGTGACCTGGATATAACTCTTTGACCAGTTTCCCCTTTCTTCTAATCCTCTCTTGAGTGCTTTAGCAGTTTACAAAGCTGATTTATGTGTAAGTCTAAATCATTCAGATCTGCTGGAGCCTCGTTTATCCCATAAAGGTGACGCGCCAGCGTAAAGTTCTGCAAAGTCACTCTAGGCCCATACCAACCTCCAACTGAGTTTGTTTGCTTGTCTGTATGTGTTTGACCTGTAAATTCAGTCTTACCAGCCAAGTAACCTGGGAATCAAACACCATCTCTCAGACGTCTTAATTATCTCAGTAACGCCTTCCCTTTCTCTGGTTGTCTTCCAGGCCCTGATAACCAAGGAAAATTCAATTAGCAATAACCACATATCCCTACTGGATTATGTGAGTCAGCCAGTCAGGGGCTGGTTTACCCCATGTTGATTTATAGTATACAACCTTTGTCTGAAAGAGGGATGAGTAGTTAGATCACTCAGATTTTCTTTTCCATGGCTCTCAAGTAGATCACATCTTCTCCCACGATCCCACAAGTTCACAGACCAGGTTGTCAAAAGCTTTCCTACTACATGTTTTTAAAAGTATTTCCATATTCAAGCAATGATTTCCTTATTAAGGCTTCCATTCTGTATGGTGAAACAT
This sequence comes from Microtus pennsylvanicus, assembly GCF_037038515.1. Classification (NCBI taxonomy): domain Eukaryota; kingdom Metazoa; phylum Chordata; class Mammalia; order Rodentia; family Cricetidae; genus Microtus; species Microtus pennsylvanicus. The sequence continues at coordinate 13,706,642 of NC_134596.1, forward strand.
GGATTCCCCTCCCCCCATGTTACAGGTCAGACCTATCATGTCTATTTTGCTGTATCCTTCTTAACGGTCCAATTCTTCCCATAGAGTCCAAGTTTTGTATGTAATTTGTGTTTTCCCCCCCTTTTACCCTGCTATCTGTAAATAAAATGGCAAGCCAACATCTCCACCTCTTCTTTTTATACATTCCTTTACAAATCAAAGACTGATGGGGAGGGTAACTTCTAACTATTTTCTTCTTGGTCTAATTCCTCCCTTACAAGGCTAAGTTATTGTGTGGAACGATTTGAGGAGCATTGGTATTAGTTCTTTGAAACTCCTGTAGAATTCTGTGCCAAACTCAATATTCGTTCTATTTTATAGTCCAGGGCCCTATGTTTCCCTTCTCCCCATATACCAAAGCTAGAAAAAACTGTATTCCGATGCATAAAGCCAGAAGAAATGGTGACTGTTTCAGAGGATGAGCTCAGTTGTGAAATCCTGGAGCACAAGATTGCCCTGGGATACTGGATATGATCCCTTGGAAAGGACCATAGACTCAGTCTAGTTATAATGAAAATATCGATTGATTACTGCTAGCAGGACAATAATCTCTGAGCCACACTTGAGATTGCTGTGAGAAGGCCAGGTGAGAAAAGGACTTTTAAAGGTAAAAAAACCACAGGAAGACCTTGAGTCTCCGCACAAGCAAAGCAAGAGATGATTTACTCTGCCAAGATTAGGTAGTCAAGGCTACCTGAATGTCTGAATAAAGAGGTTACAGAAGTCAAAAAAAAAAGCAATTGTCATAACATAACAAGTAGGTCATGCTATACATTTCTGAGTAGGGGGTAAGTGAGTCAGGGTTACTTGGAACCTATTCCCAGGGACTGAAGTCAAAGACAAATGGCTAGTGAGTATCAAGACGAATGCCTAGCATAAAATGGAGTTTTGCTAGCCATCACTATACAAAGAACAAATGTTCCATGTTTGGCTATGTCTCTTTTATGCTCACACTCAAGAAAGCAGAGGAAGGTTATGCAGACCTGAGCATGTCTTCAGGAGCCTTCATTAACTCCGCCATCAACTGTAGATACAGTAGCACACAGACTATAGCTTACAGGCCCCAACAGATATCGAAAGGTTTCCTGATTTTGAATTCTTTCTTAGCATAATTTTAGTGCTTCAGTAACCAGAGACTTCAGTTTTATTTATTACTGTTTGTTCTTTATGTCAATATGTGTGTTGGCAATTTTTTTTTGAAATTCTATGAATAAATTGGTTGTAAACATTGTATTTCTTTTGCTATCTCAAAAATGTTCTTTGAATGCAGGTAAGAATAATTGAAAGTCAGTGAGTACCTATCTGAGGAGTTAAGATAACTGGGTAGTTCTCACTTATCAGCGGTAGAATCGTCTGATGAATGAATAAAATAAGTGTATTAATTCTCATAAGGTTATTCCTTCGGCAACTTGTTAGAGGGGCACTGCAAAAAGATGAAAGGATTGTCTTAGTTTAGAAGTTAAAACCCCGAGTGTCCATGAATCCTAGGGTTCAAATACCAAGGTTCTGTCTGCAGGTTATGCAATCCGGAGAGTTGGTGGGTAGATGAAGAGGGACTACGCAGGCAGTCTTACACAGTACTCAAGATCTCATGGCTATTAGTCTATTCTAGCATGTGAATACACTGAGTATGCCCTCCAGCTAGACACAGTGAAACAAATTGGGACACAAGAGACTTTACTCAGTGTACACAAGGGGAACCACGCGCGTGGTGTTTCAGTAAATGTGGTAAAGTTCACAATGGGTCTTTGGATTGTGCCTGGTATTCTGGGGAAGGTCTATTGGGGACAACATATTAAATACTGCTTCCTGCGAATTAGAAGTAACCTATCACACCTGGAAAGCTCAAGCCAATGTCCAGAGCTAAGAGTCTAGATACATATTTCCAGACTAATACATCAAGCTTCCTTCTTGACTGCAATTTCATGGAAATGGCTCATTCAGGTCTTTGATCATGAACACAAAGTAACCTAGGAGGCTATTCACATACCAGCATAATTTATCAGTGTATCTTTAACCCCACCCCAACTATTCATTCATGCCTCAAGTGATCCAAGGACTGATGACCACCCTCCTGGAACATGGTGCCTTCCCTGCCTAGGATCTGTTGCGATTGGATGGGTTTTCTTAGAACTCCAAGCAGGTAGGCCTCCCAATGCCAGAATAATGGTCAGGCATGATAAACCAAGCAAAATTCCATAAAAGCCACCAAGTGCCTGGCAGGAAGAGGACTCCAGTGAGTCAGGCACTTAGGCATCGATTGGAGAGTTCATTAGGTAGATAAATCCCCATGGAAGATGGTACGCGCCTCCATCTAGCTCCCCTTGTGGCCTGTTATAGTGGTATTTCCGATCCGGAAGAGGAGCTCCAATTCAGTTGTGAGCTCTCAGTCCTGGAAGGCTCAGGGAATCAAAGCTTTGCCCTAGGTTAGATACCTTCAGAAGCACAGAATCTGTGCTGAACAACTTCCATGCCTCTCTTCCAGAAGGAAGGCAGAGCAGATAAAGACATCAGGATCTCAGTAATAAAGAAAGCAACACTCACATACGCGAGCAAGATGGGAAGGGGTGGATCAGTTCGTGACTTGGATCATGTTCTGATCTGTCTGACTTTAGGCTGGTGACACAGTTCTTGTTTTGATCCATCTTGAGCATCCAATGGCCTTTCTGATGTTCATGTTCTGTGAAATTGTTTATGTCCATCAAGAAAGAAAATGAAGCCCAGCTGGGAGTAGGCACTGACTTCTGCATGTCAAAGCATGCTTTTTTTTTCTTCTCTTAACAAAGTTCAAGGCTGTGGTTATTATTTAGCAAGGGCATTGTTGGATCATGCTTTACCACAGCCTTTTCTTTAGAAACACAGGGAAATAATTAATTGGGAAGACAATGTTTCAAATCACAGAATGCATAAAAAAAAAGTAATAAGCAGGGTCTGTACTGAAGGCATCCAGTCTTGCGATACTCAAATGTGCACTGGAAGTGTTGATGCCATGATGCCGACTTCCAAGAGGCCAGAGGGGGAATGACTGCTAACCACCATCATTTGCATCTCTGTGTTTCCTGGATACTAGTGAGCAACCACCTCACATTTCCACCAGCATCCTTTCACTAGCATGGTGAACTCTACTCCCTGTGGACTCAAGTGAGCAATTCATTCTTTAAGTGGATCAGAGTAAGGGGAATAGCAACAAATATAGCAACCCCACCATGATACCAGAGACACCTAAAAAAATGGGTATATCTAAAGCCCCACACATTCCTTCTTCAAGGGGAAGGACTTTTCTGCTCACACCAAGAGCTCACACTACACTGACTAGGGTTCCTACACCTCTTATACAATCAGGGAAACCTCTTCAACAGGGTGCCTGAACCCCTGAGCCCCAAGAAGAGACTTTCAGAGCCGGGCTAGGCTAGGAACACAATGGAAGAGACTATAAGATCAATCCCCTGGGACTGATAGGATAAATTGAACAGAAGAAAATGACCCAGCAGAGACTGGGATTCACACTGTTATTGGAACAGGACCATGAGTAGCAAACCAAACCAAAGCTAAGCCATTGGCTGCTGCTAAGGTCAAAGACTTAACTGGGGCCCAGAGTCTCCGGACATGATAGATACAATGTCTAAACCATAACTGAAATTCCCTCATCGTGCCTGAAAACAGGAAAATGGCAACTTGAATGAGCTGTTGCCAACACAGATGAATCAGATGTCGGAATTATCCCGAGAAGACTTTAAAGTAGCTTTCAACAACAACAACAACAACAAAAAGCTTCTCTAGCTAAATGTATTCTAGAGACTCAGGCTTTCGGGCTTAACTTTGCCTTATCACAAGGCCAGCAGCCCTCTCTCATACCTTGCTGTGCGTGGCTGCCTTCTGCCCATTCAAATGTTCTTAGTTTATAATTGCTACCTGTAAACATCACCTTGAGATTTTTCGTCAAGATTCTCCTGTCTGGAGCTTTGAATGGAAGTTGTTTATTTACCATCCAAGTCTTCTTGGTTGCAATTCTCCATCCCAAACCTGACCTCCAAACCTCAGTGATGTGGGAGTGATTTCTTTCTAATCTGTTGCTTTCATTGGTTAATTAATAAAGAAACTGCCTAGGCCCATTTGGTAGGCCAACCCTTAGGTGGGTGGAGTAAACAGAACAGAATGCTGGGAGAAAGAAAGCTGAGTCAGTGAGTCGCCATGATTCTCCCATTCCAGACAGATGCAGGTTAAGATCTTTCCTGGTAAGCCAGCTCATGGTGCTACACAGAATATTAGAAATGGGTTAGATCAATATGTAAGAGCTAGCCAATAAGAGGCTGGAACTAATGGGCCAGACAGTGTTTAAAAGAATACAGTTTCCATGTAATTATTTCGGGTATAAGCTAACCATGCGGGAGCCGGGTCGGCCAGAACTCAGCCCTGATGCTCCTACTACAACACCTCAGGCCCTATATGACCTCAAAGCTTAAGGAGAACTGGAGCTGGACAGATGGTTCAGTGGACAAGAATATTTGCTATGCAAGCTTGAGGTCCTTAGTTCAAATGCCCAGCACCCATATAAAAGCTGGTAATGACTGTGTATACCTGTGAGCCCAACATTTGGGGAATCCAAGCCAGGCAGTTCCAGGAGATTGCTTGTCAGCCAGCCTAGCCCAAACAGTGAGTTTGTAGTGCAGTGAGACTCTGTTTCAGGGGAGTAAGAGATAAAGTATAGAGGAAGACATGTGATGGATGGCATCCTTTGCCCTCTTCATTGCACAGACAGGCACAGGTACCTCCACATTCAGGTGCATGCAACACACACACACACACACACACACACACACACACACACACACACACACAGAGAGAGAGAGAGAGAGAGAGAGAGAGAGAGAGAGAGAGAGAGAGAAAGAGATTAAGGAGGAGCTTTTTCTGATACCAACCATACTTGTTTAGCTTCACAGTATGGTGCTTAGCAAAATCCTTCTATGAAAAGAGAGAAAATAACTGAATTCTATTTTTTTTTTTGGTCAATACTCTAAAGATAAATTTAGTTACACTTCTGCCCTGCTTAGAACATTCAGAGGCTCCCTGCTGCTTTTAAGGAGGCAGCAGGAAATTGCAATGACATTCCAGCTTTTCCTCCACAAGGTAGTCCCACTCCTTCCCTCTGGGTAACTGTGTGGCAGCTTGTGGCGTCTCCAGGGGACTTGTCTGACAGCATCACCTCTGCTCCTCCGTTCCAGGCCACCTACCACCTTGTCACACTCTTCTCACTTGTCAGCATATCCTGCTGCTAGTTCACTGAACTTTCCACCCAGTTTCTAGCTACACCTGGTGTTGCTCTCCCTCTTCTTATCTCTTATCACAGGTATCCAAACATATTTCACTCTGGGAATTGTTTCTGCTGCTATGCATGTGTGATAGCTAAACGACCCTGGCAGCTTCCTTGAAGCCATCGCCAAAACTCCTGTACTTTTCATGCATGCTTGCATTCTGAAAAATATCACCAAGGAAAAGGCAACTGACGACATCTCTCTAAAACTTTCCCCTTTTCACTCAAGAATGTGTTGCTAGATGTCATGGTCATAGCAAGAGGGGTTTCTTACACTGGATAAAGGAAGCCTGTGTTCTGTGAATCAAGTGAATTCAGAAGAATGACCAGAGATGCCTTTCCAAAAGAAATAGATAGACCCTGCAGAGCTGTTCAGGTCAAACCAAAGCAAGAAGAGATTAAGGAACAAGGCAGCCACGCCAAAGGAACACTTGGAAACGTGAGGAAAACCAATGAGCACCCTACGGGGAAAGAAAAGACTCCATTTGCAAATATGGCTGAGCAAACAAAAGGACAATCTCCAACAGGGTGCTTGACTCTAATGAGAAACTGATTTGGACAAAGATAAAATAAAAGCAGGGGTACAGGGAAAGGGGGAACTGCAGAACTTTGAAAACAAATGAAGAGCCACAGCAACCACCATTTCAGAACAGACTTGATAAATAAAAGTCTGAAAAACTGAAATGGGGAGGAATGGAGATGACAATGCCAAGAATAAAAGTTAGCAGCAGAGAGGGAAAGGTTCAGATTTCCAAGGTGACAGACATGAATAAGACGTAATTATACAAGGCCCCCAAATGAGGAAAAAGACAGAAATACATTTGGCATATGTTTACATAGTTTATGCAATGAAAGGAAATGAACTTGCAGAAGGTAAATATAACTTGTGGAATTGTAAAAGCGACAAAGATACTTACATTATCACAATTGGTAGGAAGAGATTACGTGCAGAATGAATTAATTTCCACATTCTCATCAACATCTCTCCATTTACCCCAAATGGCAGCCATGAGACTCTGTTGTGAATTGAGAATATCGAAGTAGATAATATAAAGTTATGCAAGAAAACTATAGAAGGATGAAAAGCAACGAAACTGCTAATAATATGCTTTGGTTTGAGATGAAAAGTAAAAAGCATCAGAGACTATAATCATGATACATTATGGATAGATTCAATTCTATGTAAAGCTATCAAGGCAACCTGTGACATAAAAAACAAACATTCCATTTCTAGTGAAGGATGTGCCAAAAGAACAAAAACAGAGAAATCCCAAAACAGGACCCAAAAGAAAATTATTGCAGATACTTAAAAAGACATTAAAGTCATATGCATCATTTATATTAAAATAAAATAATTATTAAATTAAATATATATTAAAATGTATTTTATATAGTCCAGATAAACATAAAAATAATGCCTTAGAAAAATAAAAGTAAAATTTGATGTGAAGGAGTTAGTTAACAGATATAATAAATACGTTCCCAGCTCCTTGCACAGGGCAACCGATGGAAAGGTCTTGGTTTTCTCATTACCTGGCAGACGAGTGAGGAGCAACATTTGTTCTACTTTGGTCATTAGTCAAGGTCTTGGCAGAGATCTTCATTCTGGGATGCTCTAGAGGAGAGCTAAGTGGTCCTTGATGGGCTCCTGGGTAAGGCCAGGTTGCCAGAGTGACCAAGCCTGACCAGATGCTGCAGACTTTCAGCCCATCTGTTTGGGAAGAATAGGAGCTGGAGGTGGGGCCATCCCCAGGTGGCAGATTCTCAGAGTTCTGGGCTGCTGAGCACAGAGAAGTGGGAGGGAGAGGGTGCTCTGAGATGCATGGGGAAACCCCCATCTCTGTATCCCAGCAGGACACACCTTACCTGTGCATCTCTTGCATCTTGCTCATTTGGACGTGGATGCCTTTAAATAACAGACAAAAGCACCTAAAAATATGTCCCTGAGTTCTCCTAGATAATGCTCAGACCTTAGAAAGAGCCTTACAGAACCTCTATTTTGTAGTCAAATCGAACAAAGTTATGAGTAGGTTGGGGTACCACTTTTTATTTTTAAAGGGGTCAGATATATCTGTGAGTCTGAACCCCGTCGAGTCTGCCCACACACCCTCTCATTTATATTACACCATCTGCAGGTTATTTATCATGCAAATATATGTACTTGCTATATTGCATTAACAAAGGAATGACAAGAGGCTGCTTATGTTCAGTAAAGAGGTGACTTTTTAAATATTTTTCATCCACAGTTGATGGAATCCAACTGTACACAAAACCAAGCTATAAATTAATTTTAATTATGCACACTGACAGTCAAAATCATAAGACAATGTAGCCACCACCTCAGGAATATATTATAATATCACCTTAATTATTCTGTCAATGAAACCTTCTGCTGGGTAAATTGAAATTTCTGATCCTTTCTATGAATCCTGGGAAGGCTTTGGCAGAAAGATACTATTCTGATTTTTCCCAGAGAGCAGTAATTGTTGAGAGGATACACAGATAGCTTTTATTGTGATGAAGAAAATACATGTCTTCATACAAGTAAAACTGTGAGTCATTAAAATATCCATCAACGTTAAGAACAAGGCAAATATGCAGACAAGCCAATTACTGGTCTCAAGTGCAATTGGAAAGAAAGGGAAACAAAGATATTGGGAAGGATGAGTTAAAAGAAAATCTTAGAAACAAAATGATCACAATTACGGTGACTAATTAAGATTAACATACAGAATTCAATTACTTTCCTATACATTGGGCTAGAAAACAGAATCAATGCCATCCAACCGAAAATGGTGATCTCCTGGTAAGATACCCAGAAATGAACAGCAAGAAATTTGGAGGACTTTCCTGAACAGTCCTATTTACTACATAAAATTAGATTTGAATACAAGTTGAAATTGTGGAGTTCCCAGACAAGAAGACCTGCTGTGTAAACCCATTGTGACCCCTATTAGATGCTTATAACACACAGAGGTAGGGGGAGGGAGCAGAAGAGAGTATCCACTTGAAAATATTAATATTAATATGATTAAAGCTTTGGAAATCAAGAGCATCGAGGCAGATTCACCAAAAAACACAACAGCACTTTGAGGAACTTAATTTACATAGAAGGTGACAATCTGACCAGAGGGAAGAGTCTCATATTATAGAAATACTTTATTGTATGTCTAGTGTACTAAGTGACCACCCTTGGAGAAAAACAACTAAATCTTTATCTACATTTCTTTTATGATGAATCTTAAAAAACCAAAAGTTATAAAGGGGAACAAATGAAAACACTGGTTTAGAAAGAAAATGGAGTAAATTTATTTGTAAACTCAACACAGGGAAGACCTTCTAGAGGGCAATCTTACATTCTATAAGGGAAACCATGAATAAACTAGCAGCATAGAGTTTTAATATATGTCAATATATATGCACTCAATAAATAGCATCAAAAACAAATGCCAAACAAAGATTAAGAGAATAAAAAACTGAAATTTGTATAAAAGATAGAATATAAAATTGAAATTACCAAAATATATATGAAAAATTCAACCTTGCTCATGGTTAAATGAACTTAAAGCAGAATACTGTTGCCTTATCATTTTTTACCAGTTAGATTGGGAAGGGAAAAATTAAATAGGAAAATATTTAACACCAGAGAGCTGAGCATCTGACCCTTTCATTGTACTCTGGGTGGGGGTACCCACTGATCACAGACGACCATCTGGAAATATTTATCAGAAGTCTAAATGCACATAGTCCTACCTACATCCATCTCTAAACTGGAATTTATACCAAGATAAAGTCAGAAAAGAATATGGCAAAGTATGCACTAAAAAGCTAACTATAGACTTGTGTATAAAAATAAAACCTGGAAATACTGTAGCTATGCGCTCACCATTAAAGCTGAAAATACTGTAGCTATGCGCTCACCACTAGACCTGGAAATACTGTAGCTACGTGCTCACCACTAAACCTGGAAATACTGTAGCTACGTGCTCACCACTAAACCTGGAAATACTGTAGCTACGTGCTCACCACTAAACCTGGAAATACTGTAGCTACGTGCTCACCACTAAACCTGGAAATACTGTAGCTATGTGCTCACCACTAAAAGGCTAATCCAACAAATTGTAAACAACCAATGGAGTGGAACACTAAGAAGCTCTTAAGAGGAATGAGGTAGACCTTTAGATGTCCTTACGGAAAGCTCTCTAGGACAAAACAGTAGACTCAAAGCACCTTTCATGCGTGAGTTCTAGGAAAACAACAGCAAAGTCTCTCCACACTCTCTTCCCTCTCTGTCCCCACCTTTTCCCTCTTCCTCTAAAACTGTTCCTAGGAGGAAATGGGAGCAAGGGGGAGATGATTTTGAACCATATACATCTTCTAACTATGAGTACAGCTAGTCTTTACTATTATTTTTAAAATGGCAATCATTACTCAGATAGTCAAAGCAAAGTCTAGGGTTCAAATTTTAACTAACAAAAAGACACAAAGCCTGGTCTTTAGGTACCAAAAGACACCTATTTGTTTCCAGTTACTTTAATAAAAAAAACCCATAACACCAGCAATTAAAATTTTGTGCATCATTTGTTGATACTGGATGTAAAAGATACATGCCGGGAAAGATCTTGCTCCAGATGGTGAGCAGGGCCACAGCTTTCAAATGCTTTAGCTAGGGCTAGTCCTAGTTTAGAAGGGATACAACCTGGGTGCTAATTTCATTGCCAGTGCAGATCTACAGGAATCAGCTTGCTCAAAACATCATCTAGAAGGCCAACTTTCTCTCTGATACAAAGTTGGTCATTAGTGAAGGCAAAAAGACAAAAGAAAAAAAAAAGTTAAATTACAGGAAATCAGGAAGAGAATTGAACTTGTGTTTGCCTTCCTTTCCCAAGGAAGTTGTTGAAATGAACCCAGTGAGTGTTGCTCAGCCTTCGTTTCAGCCTGGGTCTGTGCATGACACAAGCAGACAGTAAATTCTGGTGTGTGAGCCCATGACAAGGGGCATGCAGGCACGGAACACCGACTGGACAGGCCTCTACTGGCTGACTAGAACCACTGAGATCTGCCCTATAGGGCTGTGAAGAGGAGGAAGTGACCACGGGTGCCCCTGCTGAGGACAAGGATATGACAACGGTAAGTACGAGAATAAAAAAAAAAAGAAGGGTGTTGGAATTTCTTTCATTAAAGTAACCAGGAAACTAAGACTAAGGACTGACAGCCACACACATACTTTAGAGTTGCTCCATTTGGCATGACATGGGGTTAGGGATCCAAGTCTCGCCTCCCAGATACTTCTCCTATCTGTGCACGTCCTATGTGGTGCTATCAAGCAAAGTCTTTGGAGACAGCCTCCACGAAGTTTGGGGCCGACATGAGGATGCCAATGGTGCAGATGATGGTGAAGACCGAAAAGGCCATAAGGCACAAGCGGTCCACCACGCAGGCTGCAAACTTCCACTCACTGCAGACCACCTCGCTCTCATCCTGGCAGCGGAAGCGGTTGGCAATGTAGCGGACCTCCTCCAGGATCTTGGCCAGGTCAGAGTCCCCATCGGAGGGGTGGGCACCATGCAGGAGATGCTCATCGTGTGTCGGGGAGCAGGCCAGACGACCGCACACAACCCCAGAGTCTGGAGTCGGGGCACAGTGCATGCCCTCCAGGCCTCGGAAGCCTATGTAGAGTAGGTTGCCATTGCTGGTGGGTGGCCCAGCCCCTGCGCTCAGCTCCACGCTGGCCAGACTGCAGCGGCGAGCCTTGTGCTGACAGGCTGGCCGCACCTTGTCCTCTCCGGGCCTCTTCATCCGCAGGAACCATGCACACCAGTTCAGAAGAATGATCCTGGTCTGCAAAGACAACGGGATGTCAAGAGCCGCCCAGAGTTGTCTCTCAGCTGAGCCCCACAGCAACACGACCCACAAAAGAAGCCCGCTTTACAGATACTGGGGAGAACAGGCTCCCCTGTCTTCTCAGTGAATTTATACAGCAAATCCGTGAGGACACCTGGCAAGAATGGAGTCAAATGTGAGGTGAGACTATGACCTATGTCTGTTTATCAATGTGGGAACAACTGAAGTTCCCCTGGGGTGGACATATTACACTCTATATGAGAGAGAAAAAAAGCATTAAGCTCAATAAGAATGCCCGACATGTATGTAACAGGGAGAGTCATTTTCTTTTCTGAACCTTCCTTTTCTACTCCCAGGGGACCGCAGGTCTCAACTCCCTGGCTCTCATACCAACTGTGAGGTGTCCTTCAAGATCACTACAAGCTAAGTGAGGCTCTGTAATATGTCAGACCCAGAGTGGATCCCTAGCTTGGAGCACCTTTAGGGATCTGATATGGGATAACCACACCTTCTGTGAGAAAGTCCGTATCTTTGCAAATCTGGTTTTAAAAATTGTGCCAGAACTACCAAGAGAATCAACGAGAATCAGAAAATGAGGGTGGTTATCTCTAATCTGTTCTTAGGAGTTCAGAGGATGTGTCTGGGCTCCATGGATGCCAGAGTATGAAGGCAAAGGCGGGTGATGATCTACTTTAACCTGTGTAAATGGACCACGGGGCCTCGGAGGCCTATGGAAAAAGAAGAGCTAAGATATTAATATGGAAGAGAGTTTAGGTGCTTCTAACCCAACTCATTAGGCTCTGATGATGAAGAAGTAAGACTGGGGTTGGGGCAATATATGGAAAAGGCAGAAACGGGTGTCCGCATGCTTCCTATGAACAGTCCAGGTCATGGAGGCCTCCAACAACAATGCCTCCTGCTGGTGTGCATGTAACGAGTGCGTGAATGGGTGAGTGTGACTGATGCCTTAAAAAAAAACCTTTTTATAAATTATTTTTAAAAGGCCGAGGGCTGTACTTGGGTATCAGAGTTTATCAGCCTGACCCTTAAAAGTGTTATACACGGGGAGTGCCTGATCCAGAGAAACTAGTACAAGTTACCCCGAGAGGTGACAGGTTTCGTGTTTTGTGACAGCTGAAATCTCAATCTGGACAAAGAAGAAGATTCTTGAAGACAGTCACAGTGTGTGAACAGTGTGCCTTTTCCTAAAACACCTAGAGTCACACTTCAAGGTCATCTTGACTTAGGATAATAGAAACACTTTCCCAGCCTTCCCTCTGCAGGGGAAGATGCAAGCTGTGAAGTTCACGTCCGCAGTGTTTCTTTCTCAGCAGTCAGTTTTGTGGCATCTTAATAAAAAATGCAAAAATCAGATCTGTAGCCAGAGAGTGAGAAGCACAAGAAATGTCAAGCTGAGGTTCCCCACAACTGGGAAGCCTTTCACAGCCTTATACTTTCAGGGTGGGAGACTACACTGGGGAAAGCTGTAAGAACTTTTCCAAATCAGAAAACAGCAGAGGTCCACAGTTCCCTTCTCATGAGACCGAACATCCAGCTCAGTCATCTGGAGCCATGAAATGAGAATAGCTCCCCCATTTTACAGATGGACTAAAACTCAGAGGATTGACTCAAGGTCAGTCTTTTACTGTGTTTAGACCGCTGCAAGCCTCATCTACCAAAGGTGCCCCAGGGTTCTCTTCAGAACTCCTAAGACTTAGCCCAAGCCCTCTCTCAGAAGACACCAAGAAGGTCTGTGCTAGACCTCAAAGGAGGCTGTCAAACCATAAGAGAATCTGAATCCCAAGGCAGCTGTGCACACGAGAGCCGAGCAGGATTGGTTCCCTTTCCTGCCGCACAGGGGTCCATGTGTTCTCTGAGAGGCATCTGCAACTAGTAGGATCCATTTCACCAAGTCTATTTTGAATTCCCTGGCTTTCAAGGATAGCACATCTCCAAAGATGGAATTATTCTTCTGGTACTTATCAAACCACGCCTATGACCTCTTCTGCCAGCCTACGGTTTTGTTGTTACTTGTGCAAATGCCACATAATACCACTGCACCCAGTAGTCTCTTCTTCATAATAGCATCGGACCATAAGAGTACCTGGGAGGCTGTTTATGTTTCAGAGATACATGGGATGAATGAAAAGTGCTGTATGCTTTATAGAATGAGAGGAATATACACTTCGGTTTTACTTGTAGCCAACTGGTTTTAACAACCTTTTATCCCGAGAGACTTGTAACGGACAGATGCTCTTAATTAAGATTCTGAGAGAATAAAGTGGTACCATTTCATTAAAAATGGTTTTGTGTCTCTGTGTGTCAGTTCCTTTATCTTCATACCAGCCAAAATACTCAAAGAAATAAGAATGAGTGTATTTTTTTATATTAGCATAAACACTAGAGAAAAATAGGGAATTCATTAGAATGGTTGTTGCTAAAATGGCTGTTGTGAATAGTATTTTGACTGGGCAAAGATGTGTTACATTTGTTTATGCCGCAGAATATTTAACTATATAAAGGGGTGTTACATTTGTTTGTGATACATTTGTTTAACAATGTAAGGATGGGTTACATTTGTATATGTTGCATTTGTTTAATTACCTAAAGATAAGTTGCGTTTGTTTCACCTTGCCTGCCTAAATTACCTGATTGGTTTAATAAAAAAAGCTTACCAGCCAATAGTTAGGCAGGAGAGGGATAGGTGGGTCTGGCAGGCAGAGAGAATAAATAGGAGAAATCTAGGCTCAAAAAGAAAAAGAGAAGAGAGGAGAGAACAAGGGAGAAAGAAGATGCCCAGGGTCCGCTGGCCAGGCAGCTGACAGACAGAGAGACTTCTGGACTTGAATGGATTCCAGTAGTCTCTCTGAGGGTCTCAACTTGGGCACAACATTTGGTATATTGGCCGGGAACCCTGGGGACCCCTGTCGGGACCTCCCCCAACCCCGCACCACCCAGGTCTAGAGGTTTGTTCTAATCTGATACCGGTAAGATTTATGTATGTGTGCTGTCAACTTGAAAATAACTGTGCTGTTAGTCTGATCTTTATATGTTTTTTTTTTCTTTCTAAGGCTGGTCAGTCGCTTTCGAGGAGATAGTGAGGATGGGTGGTCCAGGCTCCCACTAAAGACAGAAGTGTCCAGGCGGTGATCCTGGAAGAAGAGAGAGACATCTCTCTCAGGAGGCAGCAGTTGCGGGGTTTCTGAGTAGACCACAGACATGGAATCCTCTTGGTCTCAGCAGCCCCAACTTTCAGAGCAGACCGCAGACGTGGAACCCTGTTGGTCTCAATAGCCTCCCACTTTTCTGGGATTCTCAAGAGGAAGAACCAAGTTCTGAGCAGATCACAGATGTGGAATCCTATTGGTCTCAGTAGCCTCCAGCTTTTCTGGGTTTCTCAAAAGGAGAAACCAGATCTGGACATCCAGGTTTATTTTTATTTTTACTGGCACCTATGTCTTTGTAAATGTCAAAGATGCATTATGTTTGGGAAAAGTTTATGCTTTTGTTTCCATAGGAAAAGAAAAATATATGGATTTTAGTCATTTATATACAATGGGTTACAAATACTTAGCACCTTTGATTAAGATGTATACATTTCTGCTTTTGTTTTAAATATTATATCTACGTAATGTCCTGCTGGACAAAATCACAGAAAAAGACTGTGATGAAAATTTGTATATTGTCGGGAAAATGAGAGGAGAGACAAAAAAGTTTTTGATTAAAGTTTTTATGTAGTTTAAAAAAGCAAAAAAAATTGCAGAAGGTATATGAAAAGTTGTAAAAGGCGAGAGGATGTGAACTATGTTTGTTATGGTTTCTCATAGTTTCTCCTACCTGTAAATACTAATTTTAAAAAGGAAAACATAAACACACGCTAAATGTTTACCATACTAGGTTAATTCTGGTTTAAAAAAAAAAATCTTGGGGCTGGAGAGATAGCTCAGTGGTTAAGAGCACTGACTGTTCTTCCAGAGGAGCAGGGTTCAATTCCCAGCACCCACATGGCAGCTCACAACTGTCTGAAGATCTAGTTCCAGGGGATCTGACACCTTCACACCAATGCACATAAAATAAGGTTAAATAAACCATAAAAATATTTTTAAAAAGAGAAGAAAAAAATATTGTTTGTCTTGTTAAAGGATCATGTCTCTTTTTTGAAAAAAAAATATGTATGCTTGCTTTGTTGAAAAGTTAGCCTATGGTAACTGAAAATTTCGTACTTGTTCCCTGAGCTCTGGTCACTAGATTCAGGTTAGCAGGAATTTGGATATCTTTTTGATACAGATAATGTTAAAACTGTTTTATGCTGTTCTTTATTGGAAAGCTGCATCTCAATGTCTTTATACACAAGAATGCACCTTGCTCTGTCAATTAAACCTTGTAATTCAAGAGTCACCCAGATGAAAGACTAAAGGGGATCACAGAGAACAGCTGAGACTAGAGTCCCCAGAAAAGAACAGTTGCAAAGATGGACCTTAACAATTTTAGAAACACCAATGCCAGGTGATAGTCACCAGAAGCGTCAGCTAAGTTAAATCTGATAGCATATCATATAAAGTCCTGGTCTTATTAAAGATGCAAACTTATTGTAGACTGTTAGAAATACAAGTTAATAATCAGTCATCCTTGAAGTACTGATGTAATTACAGAGATAAGTCTTATTTAGTCCTCTGTATAGATTTTTTAAGGTCGATTAAAACAAGTAATTAGTAATAAAGTTTGTCTAATCAGATATATCTGGGCAGTTCTAAATACTTCAGAGATCTGCAGAATATGGCATTTAAAATAATAATTAAAAAGCTTATATCAGACAGAGACTCCCAGATCCTAGCAATGACCCAAGGTCTCCAAAGAAGATTATGGGACACCACAATGTCTCCATCTGGAAAATGATGACATTGACCGCTGGGCAAGATGCCCTAATGCACCACCTGCTGCCAGGACCCAGCCCAGACTATGGACACTGGAGAATTGATTGCACCACTTTTGCCTAGACAAAATAGGGTCAGTCTTTTCCATGTCCCCTTTTCACGGGGACCTCCCATCTTATGGACCTGGTAAAGCCCGCTTCTGATACTTCTGCCTCCAATGCTATAAAGACCTAGGTATGACTGTACATGGGCTGGTTTCTCTTACTTTTTTAATAGTTTGGAAAGCTGTTTGGTCTGTACTTAAATATAATTTATTTATCCTTCTGAGATCTCTGACAGTATTGATGGCGGGGCTAGCTAGAGCCTTGCTAATTTGACAGCATCAAATTTTAAGATATAACTACTTACTGTTTGGGTCACAAGGTCAAGATTTTAAATTTCTTTTAGTTGTCTACACACTTTTAACCCAAGTCTGTGTTTTTGCTAGGACTCAAAAGTATGAGTCTATTTTTGCTGTTTTATATCTGTTATTTGTTTTTTTTCTATAATATGGATTTTAATATGGGCCTAAAAGTTTCAAATGTGTTAAACTTCTGTTCCTAGTTTGAACTAGTCTCAACAGGTTTCCCCTTGGTTGGCAGATACAACCAAGCATTAATTGCTGACTACAATCTGTTCCAAATGACTGTGGAACCTGGACTTGCTCAAAACTGATATGGACCAGTCTAGCCGATGTGAATGCTCCCTGGCTCTTCAACAGAATCCACCAATCAGATGCTCCCATTGCCTAAATTTTCTCTTTGTTTTTGACTAGCATTTCGCCTTTGTTAACTCTTGACAATGATGCCCCAAGTCAGCTGCAAGCAGTTAAAAGAAGACATCATCCTGTAATCCCTGGTTGAGATGCTAAGTCAAAAGGAAACTCCTTTACATAGGAAGACTCTGTGCAGATTTAGGAAGAGAAATTCTGTTTTTTTTTTTTAACGGAACTATGTCCCCCTCGGTATACTAGAGGAAAGATATGTTGCTCCCACTTGGCTTTAAGGGAACCAGGATTGGTTCCCCGTGGTACTTGAGAAGGGGGAAATGTGAGGACATGGAAACCTTTAAGAAACTTTGCTTGATCAGGAGCTGGTTAAGGCACCGAGTTCAAGAAACTCTGCAGCATCAAGAGTTAGCTGGAAACAGGAACTTTTGCTAAAGTGCAGACCAACTGTTCCTAGCAGCTAGCCCCCTGTCGACACGCAGCTTTGTGGTCTAGACAGAAGCAGGAATAACTGCTGGGGGAGGGCGGGGGCATGCACAGGAGCAGAAGTAGCCGCTTAGAGGAGGAAGGGGGTGTGCAGGGTGTGCAGAGGCAGTCCATACCCTGTACTCAGCAAAACTAACCCCCTTGACCCTAAGTAAACCTGGCTTGCGGTGTTTGCCTTTATATGCCAATTCCAAATGAGGAGTAGAAGCACTCCCTACAGCGCTGTGTCACATGGGGGTCTCTCCCAGCTAGCTGGAATAAGAAATAAACCTTGTTTTTGCATTATGGACTTGACTGGATTCTGGTGGTCTCTCTGGGAGTCTCTCAACTTGGGCACAACAGAAAGAAAAGGCTAAAAGCTCCTAGGCAAAAGGTAGATAAAGAAAAAACAGTTAATTTAAGAGAGCTAGCCAGAAAGGAGTTTAAAGTAGGCCAAGCATTCAAAACTAATAATAAGTCTTCACATTATGTTTTGGTGGCCTAAAAGAAAAAGCCACAAAAGGTTATCAATATTGGTGGTTATGGATGGATAGGCAGAAGGACATGTAAGTCAAACTTGGCTTAGTTCGCCCTGTGATGTATCATGATGCTAAGAAAGAAGGACATATAGGTGAGTGTGTCTCAGCTTTGTAAAAGCACCAATGACTTCTAAAACAAGCTTCATGGTTTGCAGCAATGGCATTTGAGACACAACTACTGAGACTGAGTTCAGGCCACAGCTGTGACCGTGAACTTTATGAGAGGTGTTATTGTGTGAATAAGGCGAGTAGTGGAGAGGAACTAGGACTCTTACCAGGCCACCGGAAAATAAATAGTATCTTTTCCTAAGCTAGGGCACTGTAGGGTATTGCATCACGACTGTCTTCAGAAGGCTGGAAACCCTTGGTTCTGCTAGGGATCCACACGCATCTTTCCCCTTATGCTGCATTCCAGCATGTATGTGGGTGCTTCCTAGATTTCCTTCTGGACATGAGTAGTACTGACTGGGCCTTTAGACAGGCTCCTTCTGAGATAGAAAGGGCTGCTTTTCATGTCCTCAGATGAAAAGACCAGGGATATCTGCAAGGCTCACTAGTGGTGGTAGGTCAGAACAGCTTTTCTCTACCTTGGGTTTCATTCTGGAAAGGCGTGGGAAAGTCTGGGGTCAGCCCAAGCCCTCGTCAAGGTCTCTGTGCCTCAGCGAAGAGCAGAACTTCAGGGATTGGGTCCTGAAATGCCGTGGAAGGTCGGAATCAGCAGATAATAGTGCCTGCCTGATGCTTGCAGGTGTAGGGAAGTGATGACACGACCTGGGATGAACCCTGATCCGTTTCCTTTTGTCCTCTGTTCATTATCCACTAGGAACACTTCATCTGATGTCATGGGTTTGGGCTTAGACTGTAAACCTCTGTGTATTGATTGGATAGAAACTTGGCCCTCTGCAGTGTTGGGTCTGCCGCTATTAAATCCAGTAAGCACATACTGAGAAAGCTTTAGGAAAAGAAAACCGGGATGTGTATTGAACATACACAGATATTTCTCTTGTATCATTCCCTAGCCAGCACTACATAAGAAGTACCGGCAGGACATTTGCACGTCATTAAGTCTCTACGTCATCTGGAGAGGATCTGAAGTACACTGCAGGATGTGTAAAGGTTCTGAGCAAGTGCTACACCATTTCTACAAGGAGCGTGGGCACGTTCAGTCTTCTCTATTATCAAGGACATTGGAACCAATGCCCCGTAGATACCGAGAAACACTCACGCTGGTTCTTATTCTTCTCACTCCTCAGTCTGCTGGGAAGCCCCAGCCACATTGCTTCATGGCCCCTCTCCTAGTTCTTCCAACTGCTGCACAGTCCTTCTCAGCGGGTGTGTGGAAGGACAGCTTTTAAAGTGCAATACTAGCAGGACACACAAGCAGGCAATCTGGAGCCTTGCTGGGATGTCAGTCTAAAATACTGTCACCTCCACGGCACTGTCCTCAAAGACATACAGAAGGGTGGGATCTCTTTAGGGCCACTAGACAACAGAAAACCGCAAGAGGAACTTTCAGGGAGAGCTGGCACTCTACAAGGACACAGGACGTACCCACTTGGGCATTTTGCCACCATCAGGGTCATGGTGATGATACCGCAGAACAATCACCGTCACCACCACAGACAGGCCCACGATGATCATGGTGCTGGCGAAGTATTGTGCTGTAGAGAGACCAGAGGCAGTGTGAAACCTGGGGCCTCCGCAGCACCTACTGCTATAATGTTCTATCAGGGCCTCCTGTGTGGCCATACTAAAAAGCAGGCTGTAGCCTAATAAATACTCGGGTAGCCTAATACTCTGATGGAAAGGGACAACCTAGATCTTTTCAAAGACTTCACTTCCCACCATGAAACAGAAGCAATCACTCTCCCACTGAAGCCGAATGGTCTCTGAGGGATACTGCTCCCATCCATCCCCATGACACACTGGACTGGAACTAGAACCCTGGCTGCAGCAGTGAGACCTGAAAACAACCCTGGTCACAGCATCCTTCACCCGATCTCATTTGCTTCCATCGAGGAAACTCTATAAATACGGAGTCTTCCTCTTTCTCTGGGCAGAAGCACCTAACTCAGACAAAACATTTGTTCCCCTCTCGTTTCTCTAAACACATATTTAATGAGTGGCTACTGAGTGATCTCAGGAGATAGGAACCAAGAATTAAAATATATGCTTTAGTCAAAAAAAACCCAATATCCAGGTAAAATAATAAATCTCAAATTGTGAAGTCTTTGACTCTAGAGCAGAAAATATGAGTGTGTGTGTGGGAATACAGGAGGAAGGGACGTTCTATCACACACATTCATGTGTACCACCACCCTGGAGATAGCTCATGCTATGTTCTTCTGGCTAGTCTTGAACTCCTGAATCCTGTAATACTCCTGCCTCAGCATCACAAATACTGAGACTACAGGAACATCATCACCCATGGCCTTTCTTCAGTTTAAAGGCAAGCCAGAATTTGGACATCTTTTCCTTCCTGCTTGGGCCTATGTATGGGCCATGGTGTCTTGTAATAGTTATAACAAGTCACGTCTCCACAGCAGGGGACAGAGGGGCAGAATAAATCTCTAGGACCTTGAAGGACATGTTTCTCCTCCATGCACCTGTCGGGAAATCCTAGGCACACTGGAGTCCTGTCTTACCTATCAAGGGCACGGAATCAGATGTGGCAGGCATGATCTCAGCCACAAGCAGCATGAAGACAGTCAGAGAAAGCAAGACAGTTATTCCTGAAACAACAAGGTGAGGAATTCCTTAGTCATAACCGACAGCAAGGCTGAAATTACACCTCACAGAAGCTCACAACAGTTGTTTCAAAAGCATTATGTAGGTTGCTGGAGCTACACTGTGAGACCCGTAGTTTCTGTATATATGGGTGTATGCATTTTTCTGGGTACAGTTTTGGCCACCTGCCAGAATTCAAAGGACCCTCGAATGGAGACAAGTTTAGTAGCCACAACTTTGAGAGGATCAACCAGCACGGTTAACTGTCAAGGTCCTGGCTGCATTAATACTAAGATGCAGTTTTATACAGCAGGATCAGGAAACCATGCGGCCAGAAGACTCGTTTTCATTCAAGTCTTGACTTTACCACTTAATTGGCTGTGTGACCTCGAATAAGATATTTAACATTCTAAGCCTTATGCTGAGAAAATAGAAGGCTTGAGAAATCTTTCTTCGACACACTAAGTATGTATTTATTTAGCAAATTTTTGATATAAGCAGCTCATTTTACCATTCAAACCCTCACTTTTTATTTTTTTTTATTCTTTTTTTGTGTTACAATTTCAACTTTTATTGTTAACACTGCCCATGAGTTCTTCTTTTTTTTTTGAGGCAGGCATAGGACTGAATTTATCAGACATTATAAAAAGGGTCCCAGAGTTCCAATGGCTCTTCAGCAGGAACTCTAGAGATGCCAGACATCAGTGTCAAAAACCATATTTTAATACAATAAATATATAGGCTGAAACAGACTGATGGCTAGCCTAGCATACTTTCAGGACAATGGTAAGCCATTGCTTGGTCTCAGTCAGTAGGTTTAGATGGTGGATCATCAACTTTTGCTATGTGAACCATCAACCCCACCTTTATTTATTTATTTTTTATTTATTAAAGATTTCTGCCTCCTCCCCGCCACCGCCTCTCATTTCCCTCCCCCTTCCCCGGATCAAGTCCCCCTCCCTCGTCAGCCCTAAGAGCAATCAGGGTTCCCTGCCCTGTGGGAAGTTCAAGGACCACCCATCTCCATCCAGGTCTAGTAAGGTGAGCATCCAAACTGCCTAGGCTCCACAAAGCCAGTACGTGCAGTAGGATCAGAAACCCATTGCCATTGTTCTTGAGTTCTCAGTAGTCCTCATTGTCCGCTATGTTCAGCGAGTCCGGTTTTATCCCAGGCTTTTTCAGACCCGGGCCAGCTGGCCTTGGTGAGTTCCCGATAGAACATCCCCATTGTCTCAGTGTGTGGGTGCACCCCTCGCGGTCCTGAGTTCCTTGCTCGTGCTCTCTCTCCTTCTGCTCCTGATTTGGACCTTGAGATTTCAGTCCGGTGCTCCAATGTGGGTCTCTGTCTCCTTTCATCGCCTGATGAAGGTTAATATCCAGGAGGATGCCTATATGTTTTTCTTTGGGTTCACCTTCTTATTTAGCTTCTGTAGGATCACGTCAAAACCTCACTTTTTATATTCTCACAGGGGAAGCAATTCCAGAAATTGCATTCCTATTGTAATGTGTGTAATAATTTACCAATGCAAGCTGATGTTAAGTTAATGTGTCTCCCATCCATAGAGGAGACTGGCTAGCTACTACTGAGGAGCAAAGTGGGTGTCAGAGAGGGAGAAACATAGCCCATTAGGGTAGAACTGATCTGGTCCCTCACTACATCCTGGTTTGTTTTTTTTTTCACAAAATCACGGAATCCCTAGACCCTGACAATTCTCAAGAAGGCACTCTGCCTCTCGAGGAGGCAGAACCAGGAGTGTGATCCTGGCGCAGGGGCTGATGTATGGTAGTTGACAGTGTCCTGCAGAGCTTGCCTCAGGAGAGAGACTTGGATACCTACCAAGGGAGATTTTCTCCCCAGAGTCTGCAGGGAGCAAGAACACCAGCAGAGCCAGGGCCGAGATGAGCACACAGGGGATGAGCAGGTTGAGACCATAGTAGAGCGTCCTGCGGCGCATGGTCACTGTGTAGGTGACATCTGGGTACGGCTCTTTGCAGCATTCATAGAACTTTTCATTCCTCTTGCCAGGGATTCCTGAGCGGGGTGCCAGAGAAAGGAGGAAGATTATCAGAAGACACGGCTGCCTTTTGTTTCTAACCAAGTGTGTACTATCCAGGAGCATAGTCCTAAACGTGAGTGATGGATGTTTGAACAAACCTTCACGGGTATGCCACAGCTGTTTAAAGGTATCTCAGTGATATCCAACCAAATTGGTAGATATTCTTTTGATGCATTAGACGTACTTACACAATGTCAATCTTACAGTATTACAAATGCAATTATCAACAGACACCACATAATGGTGTTTCTGTCACAGGCGGAAGAAAGGTACAATGGAGTCGATAACATTGTATCACTGACTGATTCTGTAGCTGGCCTACTTTGTACAGTGTAAATGTATTCTATGATCTTCACACAATAAACCTGCATGGCCCTTTTCCAAACGTATACCGGA
Source organism: Microtus pennsylvanicus (assembly GCF_037038515.1). Lineage (NCBI taxonomy): Eukaryota > Metazoa > Chordata > Mammalia > Rodentia > Cricetidae > Microtus > Microtus pennsylvanicus. Next base: position 13,729,660 of record NC_134596.1, read on the forward strand.
TGGTAAGTGACTCATAATAATATTGATTTGGATTTAAAATGATGCAATATAGGTATAAAATAAAAGCCAAAATGTCTACACAGAGAGAAAAAAATTCCAATTAATTTTCTAAGCCTTAGAGATTGGCTGACAGAGCATAAATTGCTATGCAGGCATCATGTCAAGAAGTGTGTGTACTGAAAGGAACAGTTTCTCAGAATCTCACATTACCTTCCGAAGATTAAGAATGCTAGAGTGACCAGTTTGATCCCTGGCCTATACAGGCCAATGGACTTAGGAAATTTACAACCACCCTGATCTAGACCATGTTCAAACTACCTGACGCACACACCGTGCATTCCCCTCACCCCATGCTAAACTGTTGTATGCGCCTGTTGCTTTACAATCTAATGCCCGTCCCCTCTCAGCAGAGGACGGACTTAGTGTCTAGTTGAATTGTGTCTCCCAAAGTGGAATGTTGTTCTCTGCCCTAACACTGCTGCTTGTACTTCTGACTGAACCCCCACTTGTGATGCTCTTCGTCGGCACCATCAACTTCAATGTGAAGCTCAACCATGCTAGAATGGACCCCACAAAGTCTACTCTAGCACTGCTGGTTTAGAGGCCCTGCCATGGCTGCTTGCTGCGCTCGCTAACTGACTTCCGCTGCCCATTCTGGAGCTCTCAGGACGTGATGGAGAAGGCTGTCAAGTATAGCCAGTGAAAGGAAAATGAGAGAAATTCCCAAGTCGTTCAGTTCACCCAGGTAGAAGGCATCTCTCTTCTGGGACATATGGTCTTTGCTTTGTGCTAGCCTTACCCATGAGATCCCATTCTCCATTGGGGATATAGCTGCTGATGTCTGCCTCCTGCATCTGCAGGTCCAGGGACCACCCTCCATAGGACCAGGACCCAAACTTCAGTTTGCATTGCTGCACGTCAAAAGGGAACCAGCGCACATCAATATAGCAGGAGCTCTTGAATATGCCTATGTGAGCATGGGAAATGACCAGAAGATTGAAATGACGGTAAGAGAAACAGGCTCAGAACACACCCACAGTTCCTGCAGCATACCCCCCACCTCCAACCCCGACACACACTGAACTCTTGCTCTTGCTAGGACCTATTCAGAGCAAGTCAAGGTGCTCCCCCCCGCCCCATTTTCCTTTTGGAAAAACCCCTAGAGAAGCTCAGCCAAAATGTCACTGTTTTTTAAAATTAAAACATAACAATAGCCTTTATTTTGGAAGGCTTTTCTCAGGAAACTTAGTGCAAATAATTAATTATATACTTCATTTGCCAGGAGCACATTCCAAGTCTGAGCAACATGAGAAAAAGAAAGGGTGCAAGAAATCTCAGAGAAGCTGGTAAAAAATGATGGAGTTAGAAAGAGAATTGGAAAGAGACAGAAGAGGCTGGTGTGTGTTTGTCTGTGTGTGTGTGTGTGTGTGTGTGTGTAATAAACAGTTAGTTATCTGAAAATATATGTAGAGTGTAGCTCTAACCTGTACAGTTTCCACAGCAATGGGACAAGGTGCAAAATCAAAGAGAGAGAGGAGTTTGGATGCACAAAAACATACTTCACATGTCTTTGCTGAACTAAAGACTGAAGGAAGGAGGGAACTGAAGAGTTTTACACTTGCACACTCTACTGCACACTCATGCTGAGAAAACACAAACTGTCCCTTAGAGGTCCTTTAAATGTGCCTTACATTCCCAGATACTTGGGGAGACGATGCAGGGGGTGACACGTTCAAGGCTATCCCAGGTGACTTAGTGATATCTCAAAATAAAGAGGTAGAAAGACAGGTAGGGACCCATTTCTCAGTGGTAGAGTGCCTACTCAGTATGTATGAGGCTCAAAATTCAACAATAATACTGTAGTGCATATGTGTGTATATGTATGTATATGTATATATGTATGTATGTATATATATACATGTATACACACACACACACACACACACACACACACACACACACACACACATATATATATATATACACACACATATATCACATGCCCACAGGAACCTGAAAGTCACCACTGGCATTCCCTTACCATTTGTGGACTGAATTTCTCCTAATCCAAATACAGTTAGAAAACTGAATTTGATTCCGTTTCTATGACAAGACCCAAGAAGGAGACAGAAAAGCTTCAATGGTTGCTTGAGGCTTGCAGCAAGATCAGTTAACTGCCAACAGGTAAGGGATAATGGGGACATTCTAAAATTCAATTGTAGCAACCCTCTGAAAATTTACTAATACTCATGGAGTTAAGAGTCTTTAAATGTATAATATGCAAATTCTACCTCCACCTGCCTCTTAAAAATAAACACAGAAAGTGGGTGGAGAGATAGTCCAGTGTTTAAGAACACAGGCTGCTTTTCCAGAGATCCCAGGTTCAATTCCCAGCACTCACATGGTGGCTCACAACCACCCATTTCTTCACTGAAAGTGTGCTGGAAGTCATCGCAGAGCCCTCTCTATAAGGTATCTGCAGTGTGGAGGAAGGGCTGGCGCAGACAAGCAGATGTCTTAAGACAGAAAGCCTGAAAAGCAACAGTTCTCTAATCGATATGAACATCAGTGAGAGGGCTATGTCTCTGCTGGATCCAACCACTTATTCATCCATTTATTGACACAGCCACCCGCAGTTGAGAAGTGATGGATGGTTAAGGTGAGCAAACAAAGATTCTGTCTACAGAATTCTTATCATCTGCTAAGCGGAGGAGCATTGTAAACAATAGGCAAAGCCAGCTTCACCATGTGCTGTGAGATGAGGGGCTAGAGAAGTGTGTGTGTGTGTGTGTGTGTGTGTGTGTGTGTGTGTGTTTTATAAGAAGCTATATAGTCAACGGGCACGTATGTTAAGAGTATGTAAGTGTGTTCTGAGTGTAGTCACGACAGTGTAAGCAGTGGGTTTCAGATATGTTATAAGAAGTTTCAGTGAGGAATATTTAATTCTTGAAAATATGTTAATGAAAGCTTCTAAATAATAAAATAAAAAGAATTGATACTCATATACTAGAACACACCTTGAATGTGCCTCAAAGGGCAGGGAAACAGATCAATCCCATGAAGCTATTTACCACCAGGAGGTTAAGAAGAAGAAAAGAAATCAGTTGAGGAACAAGTCACCAGAGGGTGCTCCCTGGAAGGCCCTGGGTCTTGCACCTAACTTGTGAGCAATCTTAACTTCATGAGCACCGAATGCTCATCATCTTCCCAGCACTGAAGTACCTGTCAACTTCCTGTGCCAACTGGAGAGAGATGAAGGAGAAAAGGCCTGCCTATCATGTTTATGGCCAGAAAGAAGGATGGGAAATTACTCAACAAAGGAGAGTAGACTGTGAATTAACATGAATAAGAACAGAAGATAGACCTCGGCAAAGACCTCTGAAATGTGATCTTAACTTCAGAGACAATACCCAGAGTGAGGTAAGAGAAATGTGAGACCCCGAAGGGAAGGTGGTTAACCAACATGGAGTTCTCCCCTCAGGAGGACAATCTTCAGCACACCAGTCCTCCCCTCAGGAAGACAGTCCTCAGGACACCAGTCCTCCCCTCAGGAGGGAAGTCCTTGGCACATTAGTCCTCCCCTCAGGAAGACCGTCCTCAGGACACCAGTCCTCCCCTCAAGGGGACAGTCCTCGGGACACCAGTCCTCCCCTCAACGGGACAGTCCTCGGGACACCAGTCCTCCCCTCAAGGGGACAGTCCTCGGCACACCAGTCCTCCCCTCAGGAGGGAAGTCCTTAGGACCGATGCACATACTTGCTTAAATTTTCTCACTGGATGGAGGCCAGGGGAGTAGATCTTACCTGGAGGAAGATACTGGCAATGCCCAGATGCATTCACCAAGACATTGGTGTGGAATGTGGCATCAAACCGCTCATCAGCACTAGAAACAGGAAAAGGATTCATGAGCCAGAATCTCTAGGCAGTGCGTTTCTTACCGTCCTTAGATTGTCGTGCCTATGGGTCAGAAAGCTTTTTGAAGGTTTCCTGTTGGTAGCTGGACAACCCCATACCTGCCTGGGAGAGTCAATGTGACTTACCTGGAAGTCCTCTCAGTGAGGTGCCAATGGCCACTCCCATTTCATATGACATGTGATGTCCTGAGTTTCTGTTGCTACGATTAAAGAAGCTTAAAAAAATAAAGGTCTCTTTGGCTCACACCTCTAGGTTCCAGAAAAGTCAAGGCAGTAACAATGTATCCCATGCACAGTCCAGATCAGAGAGAATAAATGCAAGGACTCCCACTTCTCTCAGCCAGCTTTTTCCTTTCTCTCCCAGTCAGGCCTCCCTGCCGCCGTGTGACATTATCCCAGAGGAAACATAAATAGATATCTACTCATCCCAGACAAGGGACCAAGGACACACTTAAGTAAGGATACCTCCAAAGTCCAACTTGACGAACCAGTTAAGTTTTATGGGCGGCTATTCACAGGAATATTGGTTAGGGGTTGCTTACAGGGGCAGAGAAGACTCGAAATATTTGCACCATCAAAGTCTACCCCAGAATGGGTGACAGCTCAGAAAAGCTGGAAACATGGCGTACACTGCATAATCTACAGTAAGCCGAATAGTTTAAAGGGTGTCCAACAGCAATGTAGGCAGGAAAGGGTTGGTTGGTAGGTTACAGAATATCAACAATGGAAGCCAAAGCAGGAACCTAGAGGTAGGGACTGTAGTAGAGACCACAAAGTAATGCTGCTTCCTGGCTTACTCCAAATGGTTTGCTCAGCTTGCTTTCTTATACAAACACCTGCCTAAGGATGGTTACTATTGCTGTGGTGAAACTCCATAACAAAAATCAACTTGGGGAAGGAAGTGTTTATTTCACTCACAGTTCCAATATAACAACTCATCAACAAAAGTAGTGAGGGCAGGAACTCATTCACAGCAGGGACCTGATTTAGATGCCATAGAGGAGTGCTGCTTACTGGCTTGCTCTACTTGACTTGCTCAGACTGCTTTCAAACAGAACCTTTAACCACTAGCCCAGGGATGGACCATCCACAATTGGCTGGGCTTTCTCCCTCATCAGTCACTAATTAAGAAAATGCCTACAGCCTGATCCTACGGAGGCATTTTCTCAGATGAGGCTTCCTCCTCTCTGAAAACCAGCTCCTTTTTAGTTGACATAAAACTAGCCAGTACAGCCGGGCGATGGTGGCGCACGCCTTTAATCCCAGCACTCGGGAGGCAGAGGTAGGCGGATCTCTGTGAGTTCGAGACCAGCCTGGTCTACAGAGCTAGTTCCAGGACAGGCTCCAAAGCCACAGAGAAACCCTGTCTCGAAAAACCAAAAAAATAAAAAATAAAAAAAAACTAGCCAGTACAGGTAGTAGAGTCCAGTGGGCTGGGCCCTCACATATAAATCAACAATCAAGAACATGTCACATAGATAAAAATGCCACGTAGATAGGTTCATAGGCCAACCTGATGGGAGAAACGTCTCAATTGACATTCCTTCTTCTTCCAGGTGATTCTAGTTTGTGTCAACTTGACGAAACCTAGCCAGCACACCAAGCTTCAGGAGTCTCCTTTAAATGTAAAGGAACCAAACTGGAGCCGCACTCCTACTAACTACTCTATCTGCCTCTCACACTCAGGGCCTCCCACCCCAATGCTGGCAAGTGGAGACTGTCTATTACCACCACCAGAGCCGCGACATGACTTACGCTAGTCAATACTAAAACCATCTACCCTTCAGGATGATCAACCCAAGACAACCAAAGTAAACACCACTGCCTACTACTTTCTCTCTGTTCTGTACTTTCTACCTCACATCCGGCCCAGAGATTTGTCATGGTCCCCTCCTAGGATGCATTCTTTGTTGCTTTGGGAACTACTTGGAAAAACACAAAACAAAACAAATCTTGCTTAAGGATTCCTGCATTAGACTATAGCAGATTAAAGTCAATTCTGTGTATCCTTAAGACGCCAAATTTTATGTAAATAAACTGCCCCAAGAAAGCACCAGCAAGGATGAAGAGATAGCTCACTGGGGTCATGAGAACTGACCTCCCCTCGCAGGCACTCCCATAAAAAAATCAGGCATTGGTGGGCAGAAACAGGTGGCTCCACAAAGCTCTGGCAGCCGGCTTATGTAAAACAGAGAGCTTCCAGTTCAGTGAGAGGCCCTGTCCCAGCCAATAAGGTGAAGGATAATAGAGGAAGACACTGGGTGTCATATCTGGCCTTTGTGTGTGTGTGTGCGCGCACACACACACTCACACCTCTAAATAAATAGAAAACCCAGGCATCCAGTAAACTCACTGGCCACACAAAGTAATGTTCCTCTCCCTTTGACAGCCAAGAGCCCCAGCTGGGGCTGCCCGTGTGGACAGCACCTCAAGCAGCCTGCTCTGCGTCCAGGGTACCTCAGATAAACACTCGAGTCATAAGGCACGAATGATCCATCTTTCCCGGGAACCACAGAATCATGGGCAAAAATTTTAAAACATTTAAAAACAAATGTAAAACTGTGGCTGATGAAATAATTTTCAACAAATAGTGGGAGGTTCCACTGGTAAGCGCCAGGGAGATCAAGAACAAAATTGACGCATGCCACAAAGGACAAGGCCAGTAGAGCCCACACCATTGGCAGGAGCTCCACAGGAAGACAATAGACAGAGTGGGAGGGAGAAGCTGCCGAAGAAGGAAGGACACAAAGGAATTTTCTAAGCAGAAGGAAACCATTCAGTTGTGAAAGAAGAGAGACGTATTTACAAGAACATGAAGGCCACAGAGAGTTAGAGTCCCACACACCTGTCAATGGACAACTTTAGAAAAATTAGGGTAAAAACTGAGATGGATGGATGGATAGATGGATGGACAGGCAGACGGATAGACAGACAGATAAGAGTTTTATACTCGCCAGGCGGTGGTGGCGCACGCCTTTAATCCCAGCACTCAGGAGGCAGAGGCAGGCGGATCTCTGTGAGTTCGAGACCAGCCTGGTCTACAAGAGCTAGTTCCAGGACAGGCTCCAAAACCACAGAGAAACCCTGACTCGAAAAACCAAAAAAAAAAAAAAAGAGTTTTATACTCAACTGGGATGGGAGAACAGAGTCACTATATCATGCGATACTGATGGCTAGAAAATCAGAGGCCGATCTGGAGAGAGACACTCGGGTTGGCAAGAATCAGACAGAAGAAAGTGTGTTTAGGAACACAGATTTTTTTTTAAATTTTATTTCATTTTGTTTGAAGGCAGTGTTTTGCTGTTGTAGTCGAGCCTAGCTACAAACTCTGAATCCTCCTGCCTCAGTCTCGCAAGTGCTGAGACCGCAGCTGTGCACCACACCTGGCCAACATCATGGATCCAAGTAAAGCACATTTTAAAAATCTCATGAGAGGCAGTTCTTCTGTTCCTGTCAGGTCCACTGTTCTCTGTACGGTGTACTCAAAGAATCTCCTATTTCTTCGTATCCTTCTTCTCCTTCTTCTCCTTCTTCTCCTCCTCCTCCTCCTCCTCCTCCTTCTTCTTCCCCTTCCTCCTCCTCCTCTCCTCCTCCTCTTTCTCCTTCTCCTCCTTCTCTTTCTCCTTCCATCAATGAAAAAATAAAAGAAAGAAACTCAAAGGGGGAAACCTACAAGGATGTCAAGATTCAGATACAAAACAAAAATACAATGAAGTTTAAAGGGAGGGAGGGAAGCAATTCATCATGGATGGGCTGAAACTGTTACCAACATCTATGTTCTCACACCCAGCTCTGCAGGCGGAGACAAAAGATAGAAGCACTCTTGGCTACATCTTTACCTTTCAGTGGCTGCAGGAGCCTTGCTACATCACGGCTTCCACAATGATCCAGGATAGTACTGTGACTTTCAAACTAGTTCTCTGGAGCCCTGAGATTCTGGGGAGGCTCTTCGCGACCTCAGAAAACATTTTCTTTTTGTGGTTTATGAAAATGGATATAAAAATCATCCCACACTCAAATGACAGGATCTGAAGTTTTTGTGCTTCAAAGATAACTGGTGTATTCATGTGGCTCAGTTTCCTCCCTTCTGAGTGAAAAGTGTAGCAGGTTTTCCTTTTTTCTTCCCCTGAATACACACACATTTGAATCTCTTACACAAGTCACCACGTAAGACTTCAGCCTGGCTGGCATTGCCCTTTTAAGAAGTACACGTATGTACTTACAATTTCTCACAGTGAACCGGTGTTCCTCCCAAGGTTGGTGATCCATAACATCCACAGAAATTGTGAGGTGCTCACTGAAGCCGAGCGTTTTCATATGACATTTGATTTTTATATTAATAATAAATACCACCATGAACGTCTGTAAGATCCATGATTCAATTACGAAAACAAAAAAAGCAGTTCCTAAAAGCTTCCCCTTCAAGTGTTTAGATAAATTTAATTGAAGAGTTCTCAAGACCACAAGAGAAATGGGCTACACACAAGATAAAACGCTGTTGCCATTAGCAACGGCAAACCCGGGTGACTCCATGGCTTGTGAATATTGTTCATCCAAACAGAGCATTGAAATGGACTGGACTGTAACACGGCAGCTGCCATCCAAACAGACCCTTGCATTCAGGGTGGCAGCTTCACAGTTCTGTCCCAGGCAAGGTTCTTTTATCAATAAATAATACAAAAGTAAACTTGTGCTATGGATCTGTGCCGCTACCACTTACCTGCTCTGCACATTACGTCGAGATAAAAGGCAGGTTTGAAAGAGAAGGGGCCTGATGCAAAGCACGAAGGTTAAAAAATAGCTGTCCTCAGAAACTCAGGTGTGTAAGGCCAGTCATGGACCTCAGTGTCTCTGAATCAGTACAGGTGACCACATGGCTCAGCCCTGTACCAGCAGAGCTGCCCGACAGATATCAGAACACAGCAATGGCTGTGCAGTAATCTTCCAGGCTCAAAGCTTGAATGTTGAAAATACTGGAGGGCCGTCTACAGGACGCCACTTCCCTCTTTCCTCTGCGTCTGGGGCTATCTTAAGTTTTTCTGTCAGTGACTGGAAGATGCCTAGTTCTTGGGGACATCAGATCTGTCGTTACAGTCCCATCAAGAGCTGCCTTTCCAGGCTGCCTCAGCTCTCCACCAGGCAAGCAGGACAAGAACCTGTACGTGGTAGGAGGAGAGCTCTGAGCTCCATTCCCATCTCTACCCAATAAAGGACAATGAGGGAAAATCAATCAAATATTCAGATTAGGAATTCTCTATCTTTGAGATGGTCAGACGGGTTGGGCAGAGCTCTGCAGGTAAAAATGAGGAATCCGTGTCGCTGGAATGGGACATAATTGCATTACATACCCGGGGTAAACTGGGACACGGAGGCTTTGGGAAACTGAACCATACAGTCTATCCCCCAAGAAGTTATTCAGGAGAAAGGTCTTGGGTGCAAACTGAGGGAGACAATACAATACCACATTCTGCTTTCAGAAATGTTGTAAAAGCATAAGAAAGGATAATCTGCAGAACTCAGCTAGACAACAGAGGACAGGACTTACGGGTTTCCCTTCTGCACACCCCCCCCCCACCCGAGCTCCGACAGAGTACATGGTTCTGCACTCAGAGAAAATCTTGTCCTGGTCACTTCAGCTCTCTCTATAGCGCTGACATCCACCGCAGAGCACGAGCGACCAGTCCTGTGCTGAGAAGGTGAGAAGTGACCGTGGCACCCATAGAGGAGAAATCACTCAGCTGAGACAAACAATGAAGTAGCTAATCTCTAGGAGGCTCAGTCAGACCAACATCAGGGAGGCAAGTGTGTAGGAACAAAGGAAGAATTTTAAAAGGCATCCATGTGTACTGTCCTCTGCGTACAGGGTATACAGATATATATGAGCAAAACCCACCATGTGAGTTAAGGATGACTCCTCATAAATAAGGTCCCATGAGAAATCAGACCATTTTCTCTGAGTACCAAAAAAGGAGATTAAAGTATGATTTATCTAAAAAAAAACAACAACCACACACATACACACACACACACACACACACACACACAAAACACCACAAAAGAAGGCATTCAGAACACAGTGGATTTAAGGCACCATTGATTTCAAATTTCTTAAGAAAGACAAAAAATAGTTACCATTAACAAGGTAAAGTATAAAGCTGGGCTTTCATAATGTAAAAAACAGGTCTAGAGAAAAACCAGACGATGCGTATTCAATGATTTTTACATAGCTGTGTCTATACCTAAATATCTTGCATAGATTTTTGTTTTAGTTCTGCTTTTTTTCTAAGTGTGAAGAGTCTTCAATCAGCTATCCATGAAGTCTATCACATCCCATGACCAAAATCATTTGAAAATTATATAAGGTAGTAACCTTATTTCTACCTACCAGAGATCTAAGGAAGTATGACTGAAACACAGGTAGGAATCTTCCAGAATAGAGCACTCAAGAGAGAGAATAAAATAAAACTGTGGCTGCAAAGGGCAGAGGGGTTTCAGGAGAGAAGGAAATGGGAGAGTAACAGCTAGGCAGGGGGAATAACTTAATATACAACATGAAGTTTAAAAATAATAAAAGTTGTACTGTTTGGGAATTCCGATTAAATGAGTGGAGGTGGCTGCTCCCCCAGCCCTACAACATTCGAATGAAGTAGCTATGGCAGACAATGGACACATCATTTATTTCATTCCAGAGATATTTTTACATTTATATCCCCCCTAATATTCTGTTTCATGCCTTAAGTAGAAAGGATGAAACTTATTTTTGGAGTATCCTTTTTTTCCAATTACATATTACATTCAATATGATACTATGCATGTTTCTGTAATAATTACAGCTGAATTTAACATTGAAGGTTCCAAAAATGCTCCCAGTAACACAGGGTGATGCATGCTACTCAGCGACCACAACACCTCCACGTTTCTAGATCCAGCTGAACATCATTAGCACAAGGAAAGTGTTGACATACAGCAGGTCAAGCCCCTCAAACAGGTTCTTTCTCTTTAGAATTCTCTTACCTATTTGAGCTTTGGCTCCACATTATAAATTGCAGGATCTATCTGTCCAATCACATAAAGATCCTGTTGGGACTTTAGTTGTAAAAACATTGAATTTTGTTTGAGAAAATCTGCTGTCTTCATGGCATTGTGTTTTCCAGGCACACACTGATGGAATTAGACATTTAGGAGGGTCTTTTTCGATGTACACTGATGGTATTTAACACCTACAGATGCTGGCCATGAAAACTGTCATGTTACATTTTTTAAGTGTCTGTTGTAAGAGAATGTAAATATATTCTATGTTTTCGTCGCCCCCTCCTTGTTGTGGAACATTAGTTTAAGATATGTTACACTCATTTGTACTGTGGAATATTTGTTTAATGATGAAAAGATGTGTTGCATTCTTTAATTCTGTAAAGCTGCGTTACTGTGCCTGTCTAAACACATGACTGGCCTAAGAAAGAACTGAATGGCCAATAGCTAACCAGGAGGAGAGAAACAGACAGGGTTGGTGGGCAGAGAGAATAAACAGAACACGAAGAGAAGGAGCGAGAAAAGGAGGAGAGGAGGATTCCAGGGGCCAGATACCCAGTCAGCCACAGAATAAGAAGGAAAGAAATACAGAATGAAGAAAGATAAGAACCCCAGAAGCAAACCATAAAGAGAAACGGGATACTTTAAGTTAGAAAAGCTGGCCAGAAACAAGTCAAGCTAAGGTCAGTCATTCGTAAGTAAGAAAAAGACTCCATGGATTTATTTGGGATCTGGATGGTGAGCCCCAAAAGAGTAAAAACAAAACAAAATAACAACAACAACAACAACAACAAAATCTATATTCCCCTATCTAATATATTTTGTGTGGATAGACTTCCTAGGAAAATACAGTCAATGAACCGTGTGCTTTCTTCTTTTCCAGCCTTCTATGCTTTCTCATTTAAAATTAAGTGGTTTCTAGGAATTTATTTACATGATGGCAAGTAACAGTTTTATATACCATAGTTACTGACTACTCAAGGAGTATTTTCATAGCTCTCCTGTGGATACCAGAAACAGCCGATGGCACCAGCTACGATGTGTGTTTTTATGTATATACCTACCTTTATTGAAGTTTGATTTGTAAATTAAGCATAGTGAGATCACCAATAGCTAAGAAATTTAGGCATGATACATGCCTATAATCCCAGGATTTGGACTTGAAGATGTATCGTGAATTTGAAGAACGCTTGGACCGTTAGCAAGCTCTTATCTCCAACAGATTTAGTAGGGAAACATTTTAATTAAAATGTAAGCATTTATGTTTGTAAGTCTTATAAGGGTGAATTTTCCTGTATTATTTTTTAAAAAGCAGATTGATGAATATTATTTTTTAAAAAGCAGATTGATGAAAAGACAAGCCAGTCTGAAAGACAATATCTGTGAAAGAGCCATCTGGATAGAACAAGTTACCAAGCCATACAGAGAACACTTAAAATTCAACAATGTGGAAAGAAACCCACTGAAAAGATGGGCCAGATAGTTTAACAGACATGTCACCCGAGAGAAATATAACAAGGAGCATATGAAAAATGTTCCTTACAGTAGAATCTGGGAAATACAAATTAAACCAGACACCATTACATACCTATAATGGCTAAAATCCAGGATGATAACAGCAAATGTTGGTAAGGATGTGGACTAGAAAAGACACCCCCACCCACTCCCCATTGCTGCTGGGAACACAGAACAGTAAGCTGCTTCGGAAGAGTTTGGCAGTTTCTTATCCAACTAAACATACTCTTTATCAACAAATCTAACAATTGACTTCTGGAGTCTCCCCAAAGGAGTGGAAAACTTGCACCCACAAAACTATGCAACTGTTCAGATCAGCAACAAACTCGGACACTAGTAACCACATGCAACCACCTTCTTGACTTTTGAAATCATTCCCCAGGGCGTGTCTATCAGGTCTTTTCAAAAATCAATATTGGAGATGTGTATTCTATTTTTCTTATTCAATGATTTTCTAGTCTTTATTATTTCTTCTTTTTCTCTTAAAACTATCGACACTTTCTTGAGAATGGTATTTAAGTCATGAATTTTCGCTTTAAGCCATTTCTAATGTGAGTATTGGAAGATACATACTTCTACATATCTGCATGGGAAGTGAACTTATTAACAAGTTTTACAGTGCCTACTGGGGAATGGACTTTTTGGATACTTGCTTTTTGTAGTTTCTGCTTTTGCTTTCACCCTCACACGTATGTGGTTTAGTTCTTACTATTAATGGATTTTTCCTCTTTAGTCTCTGCTGACGGATTTTTGTTTTGTTTTGTTTATCGTTGTTACTTTGTTTTTGTTTGTAACCAGCAGACTAATCCATGTAGTTTTAAGAGTTTAGCTGCGATGGGCTGTTTCTATTATTCCTACTCACTCACTGTATTTCCTCCTTTTCCTAGTTCCCTCCCCTTTTACTTCCTCTATGGTGGATAAATATACAACGCTCGCATTTCTGCTGGTAGTATTCGATCATTTTTAAATTGTGTCTGTTACTAAAGTTGGCGTCTCTATGGTCTTCCCGGGCACCGGATGAGCACCTCACACCGTACACTGTATAAACACTGGCCCTCACACCACTCTTTTCCAATATTTTGATTCCACCTCTGCTTTTTCATTGGTCTTGAACCCACAGCCTTGTACATACTAAGCAGACATTCTATCTCTGATCTACTCTTGCCCTCTTTGTTTTTAATATGATTTTACCTTTTTATCTCTTAAGTTCAACGTTGTTTCTATTAAGCTAATCCCTCACCCATTTACCTGGATTTTTAAATGACTTACTTTTTTCACTCTTCTCCCACCTCATTCCTACACTCCTGGATCTCTCTTCTGGTCTCTTCTTTTACATCTCTGTGCATCCTGCATAGTAAATTTCTTTAGTCTTTGTTTCCTTAGAGACATCCAGATTCACCCTCCGTACAAAGCATGGACAGAATTCTAGGTTGACAATAATTTCCTTTTAATGTTTAAAAGTATCACTATAGTGTGGGACACCTATTGCCGCATTTAAAAAGCTCCGGGTCTGCCTAATTGCCACCCTCCCTCATTTGGTTATCTTTTTCTCTATCTTCTCCCACAGCCTCCTTTGGCTTCCCCATTGTATTTGCTCAGCATCTCTTTGGCTCCTTTCTTATTACACATCTCTCCCCAGACTCCCATCTCCTGAACCCGAGGATTTCTGTTTTAGACTGATATTATTAAATTCTTAGCAATTCTTGTGAATCATGTCCTCTGTACAGAAAGCACTGGTTCAGTGGAGCGCTCCCCTCCCCCCACAGCACACGCTGGCCTTGGCTGCTTCCACCCAGGCGCTGCCTGCCTGAGCTATTCTGCAGCTCCTTGTGGATTGCAGGCAGTTGGCATATGTGGAAACTGAGCTTTCTGGGGGTGGTGTAATTAGAAGAGCTTGACTCCCTACCTGCCCATTACAGACAAACAATTTTTGTGTTCATTTCTAAATCTTTTTATGTCATGTAAGTCTGTACTAGTTTGGCTTTTCCACTGAACTGTCCAAAGCATCTGCCTCACCCTATGTGACTTAATACATTCGGCAGCATGTTCCCTTTTCTGTCTGTACGAAAGTCGGACCTTCCCCAGTTTTCTACGCAGTGTTCGCCAGGCTATGTGGAAATACCTGCTGATCTGGCTAAGTCTAGGAACCCAGTGTCTTCTAATAAGAGCTCAGCGTTCCAGAAATGATCCACAGTTTACCTAATCTACAGTTAGCGGTGCCGCCTCTCAAGGGCTACCGACACATGCGCAGCATCAGCGAGGACCTGGTGCAGAGATGCAGGGACGGCCGCTGTCACATCAGTTCCACAGCTGCCTCCCATTCTTCCCACTTCCCTCTGACTCAGACAGGAAATTGCTTCTGCTCCATCAAGGGCATCTCACCTGGCATCCCAGGCCAACAATGAGTCCTCTAATTGGATGACTATTTCTCGTTTCAACTAGTTTTACTTGATTCTTGCTTTTTAAAGGCGACGAAGCTCTTTTCTGGTGTTTCCAGCTCTTAATTGTGTTTAATTACGTCCCTTTCACTGTGTTTGTAAATGCTTACCCAAAGCCATCTGATTCTTTATTTTGTAATTATAACTTAAAAGAGTTCATTTCCAGCAGTTTTTAAAGTTGTCTAAATCCCCAGTGCCTTTCTGTGTAAGTTTTTTTTTTGTTTTTTTGTAACATACACAGAGGATATCGAGTCATCAAAGCTGGCTCAAAGGGTAAAGTTAACTTTTTACCCAATGTGAAAACCCGAGCTTGATCTTGGATACCTACATGGCAGAAGAAGGGAACATCTGCTTGTCCTCAGATCTCCACATGTGTGCTGCCATGTATGTTTGCACATGAGTGTACACGTGTGTACCCCCCCAAATTAAAAATGTAATAAAACTAAGGAGGTTAAGTTTACGAGACACAGACACATCCTGGTGGAGTAAGAAAGGGAGGAGAGGAATGAGTGCAACCTGCGACTCCCTCGCAGCCTCTCTCTACAGGCACCTGAGGAGCACTACACTCAGTATCCCAGCAGCCTGAGCCATTTGTTAGTCGGAAGAGCCCACGACGCCAGTGCTGGCTCACTACCCCCATGTTGGAGCAGGGCACATGCAGATTACTGGCTAGCACACTGGGATATTTCTATGGGGCACGTCATCCCATGTGATGAACCCAAAGGACTGCTCTCAAGTTCTTCAGAGCTTTTCAGCTCCCACCACTTTGTCATGCTGATGTAAGTGGACCGAGGCTGGTCTGTGTGATGTCAGTACCAAGAATAGCATACACCTCATTTCCTTTACAAACTCATGGAAGACAGCCCACTTCCGGCACAGCCCCAAACAACCAAGCTTTCTTCCCACCTTCCTTTGCTATAGATTGGAATTCCCCCCCATCCCCACTTCCTAGTGAGCAGGCTTTGTTTGATCTCAGCCCCCTAGGTTCCACCCACTTCAGCAGGCGTGGGAGAGGATGCACAGGCTGTCCTCCTGCCTTGGTGGGTACTTAGCTTTGGGACTGGCAACTGTTGATTGAATTTACCAGAATGGAGTTTGGGAGGAAGAGCTGGGCTTAACCTCTCCAGCCTGTTCGTAGCTTTCACGTTCCTTGTTACACAGTAACCCACTTATCCCACAGCATTCTATGTGAAGGAGTTCATGAGATAAAAATAAATTTCAGTTCCCAAGTCACGTGATCCAGTGTGCTCTACCAGCTTTAAGCCCAAGGGGAAAGAGGAGGAAAGAAAATTTTGGCCAGTTAGAAAGACAATACTATGATGAATATTATTATGTATGCAAGACTCACTGCTGTAAGATTTACCTGCAGGCATTGCTGCTGCCTTAGGCCAGCCTGACCTCCCTACCAATGCATGCAAACTAAGATCTTCCTGAACCATTTGAAGCACAAAGTTCATGCTGAGGTTTGCCGGTGACTAACTGGAAAGTAACTGGTCTATTTTGTTGTTGTTTTGAGACATGATCTTGTTAAATAGCCTACACACAGCCTTCATTGGGCTATCACTGATCTATGTTTAGGCGTATGGATTAGAGCTGTGAGCCACCACACCTGGCCATATATAATAATACATATATATATTTATATATACATATAAAAATATATATGTACATATATTTAAGTATTTCTTTTTAGTAAAGAAACTGACCAATGCTAATCTGAATAAATTCCAAATAAACTAAGTGTATGCTTTCAGAAAAACAGCAGCACTATGACAAGATAAAAGAGAAAAAAAATCGAAGGGAGCTGTAAGATTAAAAAGGTAATGAACTCTTTAGGTTAGATGGCAGGAGTGAGTGGCAGTCAAATACAAACAGGGAGAGAACAAAGCTGGCTCCAACCCAAGTCTCTATCTGCCCTTCTGTGGATGCACGGGCATGTGCAAACATTCCCACCTCTCCCTTCCTCTCTCCACTCCTCTTTGATGGATACTGGGGGGAAGGGGCTGCCTGTACAGCAGGGAACACTTACTATTGTTTAAAGACACAAAGGCTATGGTGTCTCCTTGTGGCAGCCCGCATGGCCTAGGCATCCTTCTAAGCCGGGCAAATAACTGCACATAACACACAAAAGTGAGACAGCTGTGAAAGGCGCAGAGAATCCAGAAGAGCGCAGACAACATTCTGTGCCGGGAAGAATCACACCAGGCTAACACCCCAGACCTTTCTATTTGTCTCACATATTCTAGAGTATGATCTGCGGAGGGCAGTACCACAGATACAGGAGCCAAAACAACTCCAAGAATTCTCATTCTCGCTAGGAAAATGATATATAGACAGTAGCCCCCCCCCCCCCAAATGCAGAAACCAAGTTGTCCCTTCATCACAGGTCCAGGGAAGGTCTTCTGCTCTTTGATTTTATCAGATGAGAAAAAAAAACAGACTTCCAATATATGGTTAAAATGATGCTAGAAAAGACCAAGTCAGGGTACAGAGCTTTCCAATCTGCAGCGTCAGCAGAGGACACTCAGGGAACTGAGACTTCCTTCTTGCTCCTCCTGCAGTAACAAGAGCCCTTGTCTTTCTGGTATTAGGGGGAGCTGCCTATGAAGCCTTGGCATGATCTCTACTGGATGAGATGAGCTGATACCTTCTTCCTCCGCTTTTGATCTCATTAAGTAATGCCCAAAGTGTCCACAATATAACACCCTTTTGTCTACTGGATAAAGCCTCTGGAACAAATTAAATTCTACAAATGCCCACCACCTCAAAATGGAAGAGTGTCATCAAACAGGATCTGAAACCTTCATCATGGAATTCCCTACTTCACTGTAACCCTGATGTCACTACTAATGTGTGAATGCCTTGACTTACGACTTTCATTTTCTGACTATAAAAAGCTCATGTAGCTACTTCTACAGTGGAACATGTTATTCAGGGAAACATCTATCCAAGATTCTCTTGAGCCATAGTAGCTCATGTTTGAATAAACTTTCTCTTATTCCATTAAAAAAATAATCATCCATATCAAAAATCTAAGAAATTCTTAACTCTAAGAAGAAAAGAAAAGTGGTATATGCTGAGACTAGATGGTACATCCTAGAATTCTGGAATTCTCTGACATGACTTTTAAAATCACTCCCACAATAATGTGACAGACGGGAATGAGGAGTGTTCCTGAAATAAAGCAGAAAGGACAAGTTCTCAGCAAGAAAGAACAGGTAAAAGAGAAGCTAAGCAGGAAATTGGAACTACAAAATAGAATAACTGGGGATAGAAACACATAGGCAGGGCTCAGTGGAAGAGCAGAGAGAGCCACAGAACAAATGGGTGTCTTGAAGGTGGGTGGACAGTTTCCAATGTGAACTATAGGTCACAGAGAAAAGTGTCTTACCAAATGAGAACAAAGTCCTGGGTGCATGAAAGATCCAGGAACATTTGTGTCCAGAGAGTCAGTCTCAGAGACAAAAAGATATGACAGAAAGCGAGAGCAAAATTATTTGAAGAAGCAACAGCTAAAAACTTTCTCAAATTAAGCAAAAGACATCAATCTACAGAGTTAAGAGGCTAAGACCTAAGTTGAACCCAAAGAAAATCAGGCCAATACACATCATGATCAAACACCTGAAAGCTGAGAGGAAGAGGGAACCTTAGAGCAGCGGCAGGTAAAGCTAGAAGAACCCAAAACAAAATGCCAGGTTTAACCAGAGACCAAAGGAGGTGCATAAAGTGCTCAAGTGCCGAGAGCCTGCGGCTGACAGCATGGGACACTGGCCTTGGAGACACTGCTCGAGGAATAATGAAAAGATGCTGAGACTAAGCGAGCTGATAACCAGGGAAATCACTCTGGGGGCAAGGAAGTTCTTGAAAACAGAAAATAAAGAAGATGATAATGTTTTTATGTTTGAACCAGTAAAAGAGTATAAATACTATTATACCACAAAACTTGATCTATATGTAACAGATAATACTCAAAACCACCCTAGGACAGGTAACCAGATACGTTCAAAACATTATATAAACACTTTCTCATTTTTTTTCTAAAAAAAAAATTAGGCTGACCCATAGGAAGGCAGGGAAGATGAAACAATGGAATAAAATACATATAAAGCAAAGATGACTACAGGCCAGCAGACGAAATAGACCTTAGAGCTCAGGAAAGTGTGAGAGACGGATGTAAATCTATCCAGTGATAAAAAGCTCAATCCATCAAGAAGACATAGCGATCAAAACTGTGTTTCCAAATAGGAAAGCTGTAAAATCTACACTATGTTTGCAGGCGTCAACACTTCTCTTAGTAAGAGATGTCAGGACAACTAAGCAGTGGGGATGCACAGGGACACTGACAACTATCTACCAATGGGATTTAATTTGAATTTACAAAACTGACTACAAAAACAAGGATTTTTTTTTCAGCCCCTTTAAGCACTGAACAGGACAGACATATCCTGAGCCACAAGACAGACCTCAGTAAATTTAAAAGAAGTGAAACATCAAAGTGGTCACAATGGACTCGAACAAAATGTGAGTTATAGGAAGATAACAGAAAAGTTTTCACACCCGTGGAAATGAAATACTAATTTGTAATCCATAACCCAAAGAGATATCAGCTGGGAAACTCAAAATAATAAAATAAAAATTAAAAAAAAACCACAAAAAACTGAATAAAACTAACATGCGGCCACAACAGGGACTAGGGAGAGAGTTCAGTGTTACTCAAGTGTGAGGACTCAAGTTTGCTAAACAGGACTTGTGCTGAAAAAGAAAGTTAGACACGGTGTTATAGAGTTCTAGTACTGGGATCTAGCCAGCAAGATCCCTGGAATGTGTTGGTCAGGAACACTTAAATAATGACACCTACCTTTGTTCTCCACATGCATGAACACACACACACGCACACGCACACGCACACACCCATGCATATCAATGCATATAATTTTCTAGGAGTGGTAAGAAGAATGTTACTAAAGTCAGTGTTCCCATCAGGAAGAGACAGTCTGAAAGCCACACTCTCTGCTCCCACATCAAAACTCCATGCGAAAAGGAAGAAGCCAGGTAACAAGAAGGAAGAAGAGATGAGCAGTAATCCATACAACTGGGAAGAGTAGGAACAGTAGTGAGAACCAACTAGACAGAACCAGTTTCCTGGAAAGATCTATGAAGCTGACAATCCAGGAAATGATTCTGGGTGAACCTATAAACCTACAGACTAGATATCAAAACGATGGCACTGGGGAGGAAGACACAAACCTCCCCACACATTAACAACATAGATGGAGCACATTTGTTTATTCCTTCAAATCCACAGCTCTCCCAAACTCAGCCAATGGATATGAGTAAGCTGAACAGCTCTAAAACAATCAAGCAAGACGTTAGTTGATTCTTTAGAAAAGTTTACAAAACCAAATATCTAGATTCTGGTGGTTGCCCAGGAGAATTCTTTCAACTATTTTTTTTTTTTTTAAAAAGTGGGTAGAAATTCTACTCTCCTCCAGAAAACAAAAGAGGAAGGACCAATTACCAACTCAATGCATATTAAGAGGTCAGCATTATTCTGGCATCCGAACTCCATAAAGACTGTACAGAAATAAGAAAATGAGACAAAAGCCCAAACTAAAGCATCTATCTTCCCTCAGATAGAAATCCTAGCAGATCTGCACACACAGATCAGTGGCAGCCGCAAATAGAGTCCACAGCTTGTTCTGCTTCCTAAGAACATCAAAAGAACTGTCAGAGGCACAACACACCTCTCCTATTAACTGAAGATGTGCACGGAATTCTGCAATGACTCGTTAGGGTCGAGTATCGATGAATCCATGGGAGAAACGAGCACCACAGCCACTGCAAGACTGATGGAGGAAGGTCATTGGTTAATTATAATAAAGAAACTGCTTGGCCCTCATAGGTTAAAACATAGGAGGGAGGAGTAAACAGAACAGAATGCTGGGAGGAAGAGGAATGAGCTCAGAGGCCATGTTCCCCTCTCCCGGGCAGACACGATGAAGCAAGCCGCCAGGTCAGACATGCTGGATCTTTCCCCGGTAAGACCGGTGCTACACAGTTTATTAGAGATGGGTTGATAGGGATATCAGAATTAGCCAGTAAGGGCTAGAGCTAATGGGCCAGGCAGTGTTTAAAAGAATACAATTTGTGTGTTGTTATTTCGGGGCATAAGCTAGCCAGGTGACCAGGAGCTGGGGCGGCAGGAACACAGCCCGTAGCTCCTACTACACAAGACAGAAGCATTAAGATGGCTGCATTCAGGGTCCTGTTCCTTCTCCATAAGCCCCATGGGGAGAGCACTGTTCATCACTCATTTGGTTTTCTGGGGACAGCAGGAGGGCAGACAAGACTGTAATTGAGGTTAGTGCATGGGCTGAAACACAGCTTTCGGCCACCCAATTCTTCCTGGCTTCCATCTAATTAAAGCGATGCAAGCTGATATTCACGCTCAGTGGGGCAGAGTCTCGCACAGTTGGATCCAGGGGAATGACTCTCAGGTGGGAGACGACCAAACTTCACATTCCATACCTGCCATATCAGACCCAGTAAGACACAGACCAAACTCCAGTTGTTAAACATTCAGGAGCTTCTCAGAGATAAGAGAAAAAGAGGCAGATGTCACAAAGAGTTGTAGGCTCCTTAAAACAGGATGAGATGAGGTACAAAGGACCAGACAAAACTGAGAAGTTTCTGTAAGGCAAAGGATACGGTCAGTAAAACAAAATGGCAACTGACAGAATGGAAGAAGATCTTCACCAACCCCACATCAAACAGAGGATTGATCTGCAAAATACACAAAGAACTCAAGAAACTAGACATCAAAATACCAAATAATCTAATAAAAATACAGACCTAAACAGAGAACTCTCATCAGATGAATCTTAAGTGGCTGAAAGACATTCAAGGAAATGTTCAACATCCTTAATCATCAAAGAAATGCAAATCAAAACAATTCTGAGATTCCTTACACTTGTCAGAATGGCCATGATCAAAAATACTGATGACAACTTATGCTGGAGAGGTTGTGGGGTAAGGGTAACACTCCTGCATTGCTGGTGGGAGTGCAAACTTGTACAACATCTTTGGAAATCCTATGGTGATTTCTCAGAAAATTGGGAAACAATCTACCTTAAGGCCCAGCAATATCACTTTTGGGTATATACCCAAAGGATGCTCAATCGTACCACAAGGACATGTGTTTAATTATGTTCATAGCAGCATTATTTGTAATAACCAGAACCTGGAAACAAGCTAGATGCCCTTCAATTGAAAAATGAATGAAGAAAATGTGGTACATTTCACAATGGAGTATTTACTACTCAGTGGTTAAAAAATAATGACAATATTGACATTTGTAGGCAAATGGATGAATCTAGAAAAAAAACATATTGAGTGAGGTAACTCAGACCCAGAAAGACAAATCTAATATGCACTCACTCATAAGTGGGTTTTAGGCATAAAACAAAGAAAAACCAACCTACAGTCCACAACCCAAGAGAACCTAGACAACAAAGAGGACCCTAAGAGAGACATATATGGATCTACATAGGAAGGAGAAAAGACAAGATATCCTAAATTTGGAGCATGGGAGACACAGGAGAGGGTAGATGGGGTGAGGGGAGGAAGGGAGGGGAGTGGAGAAAAATATATAGCTCAATAAAACAATTAAAAAAAAAGAATTCTGGAGCACACCAAGATTGTCAAAGCCAATCTGGGCTCTACTCTTAACTCACTTTGTATACAATGACTGCAGGTGGGCCTTGGTGAGTGTGTTCTACCTGGTACCTGGTAGTTCTAGAACCTTGATCCTCAGATCCCCATGCAGCAATCCTGCTGCAGCATCCAGCTGTTTCCCAGCACACACTGGAGGCAGGAGTGGGGTGTGGAGAAGAGTACAATCTGCTCCGGAGCGGTTTCCCTCTACTGAGTCCCCAGTTTGTAGCCTCCTAAAATGATAATGTACACCAGATTCTCCCCCTCCACATTTTACGGTTATCAGCACTAATGTAAGCAAGGCATATTCCACCTCAGTTCACTGAGCTTTCTTCAACAGCTAACTCAGCTGTTAACTCATCCATGCTTGAATCTCATATCAGTCCAAGTTCATCAGTTGAGTAATCACCTAGAAGTAATGACATCATTGGTTCATACTCATAATATTGAAATCTCTTATTTTTAACTCTCTTGGTGCTCTGCTTGGGACTCCATCACAGCAGTAAACATGGGAGTGTCGCTATTAACTATGCTATTCAGAGACCTCCAGCAGACACAACCAAAAGAATATATCATGAATACGGGACTTAAAAAGTCAGTTTACATGATCAGAGAGCAGATAGTTCTGTGAGTTGGAGGAAATCAACAGATACTCAATCAAAACTGAGGCCTCAGAATAACAGGTGCTAATGATGCTTCCCCAGTCTGAAGCTGAGGCCTGGAAGCTTTGGCGAGCCAAGATTCAAAGGCTGGTGGATCTGCAGTCCAATTGATGCTCCAGAGAACGGCAGTGACATCACTCCTCCTATGCAACTGTGGAGCCTCTGTTCTTCCGTTCTTCATTCCATCAGCCACAGCCTATCAAGTGCCATTCACACACAGAGCCATCCTTCCCCTCCATTGCCCTCCACCTCCTCACCATCTCTGGAAACAGGCACACCTAGGCATCCTCAGCCCAGTCAAACACACAGGTAAAACCAACCCTTCCGTGACTGACATTGCTTTGGAGCCGCTATGCAGAAAACCAAACTCTAGTTGGCTCAAATCACAGCCTCTGAAACATTTTCCACTTGTGACTCTTTTCCAACAGTTTTACACAACCTGGGTAGAGAGGCATATAAAATATGTGCATAAATCGAACATTTACTGACTCAAAAATCATAAAGAATTTTATTGGATGCTCATATAGCCCAAGCCATCCTTGAACTCACTATCTAGCTGAGTGTGGCCTTGAACTCCTGAAACCCCTACTTCCCCAGCCCAAGGGCTAGGATTACAGGTATGTTCACCACTAAAAGTGTGTTGTAAAACAGTTATTTATAGTTTTTCATCATAGATGAAAATATATTGGCATACTAATAAAACATACATTCATCTATTTTTAATTATTTAATTAAAATATTAATTATTAAACCTTGGCAGAAATTCAGTACCACATGCCAAAGAGAATTTTCAGTTGATTGATATTTTGATTTTATAATCATAAATGTTGAGAACGTCACCTCACAACACTAGCAGAAGACTGTTTAGAGTCACCTCAGAAATTCTTGGAAATTCCATCCTAATCCTTGGCCAAAATTCATCTAATATTTGTTTTATGAGCCCAAGTTAGCAACTCAAACAGCAATTTTAAAAAAAATCACCCTTCCTAACACAATAGAATTTAAAAAAATATTATTTTGACACATGCTAAGAAATGACAGTAGGACAATACCAAGTCTGTTAAAGATGCTGTTTCTGTAAGAGTAGAAAACTTGTGTGGTTCTTAAAATCCACAGGTGACAAACACAATGGTCCTGAATCTAAGCTGAAATGTTTTAGGCATGATCCCATCAACACCAGCTGATATGAGAGCATACGCAGCGTCTGTGTGCTGTGTTCTGAGCCAGGCTGCAGTGCAGCTGTACAGTGTGTGTTGTGTTCTAATCCAGGCTGCAGTGACACTGTACAGTGTGTGTTGTGCGTTCTGATCCAGGCTGCAGTGAAGCTGTACAGTGTGTGTTGTGTTCTAATCCAGGCTGCAGTGAAGCTGTACAGTGTGTGCTGTGTTCTGAGCCAGGCTGCAGTGCAGCTGTACAGTGTGTGTTGTGTTCTGATCCAGGCTGCAGTGAAGCTGTACAGTGTGTGTTGTGTTCTGATCCAGGCTGCAGTGAAGCTGTACAGTGTGTGTTGTGTTCTAATCCAGGCTGCAGTGAAGCTGTACAGTGTGTGTTGTGTGTTCTCAACCAGGCTGCAGTGAAGCTGTACAGTGTGTGTTGTGTTCTAATCCAGGCTGCAGTGAAGCTGTACAGTGTGTGTTGTGTTCTAATCCAGGCTGCAGTGAAGCTGTACAGTGTGTGTTGTGTTCTAATCCAGGCTGCAGTGAAGCTGTACAGTGTGTGTTGTGTGTTCTGATCCAGGCTGCAGTGACACTGTACAGTGTGTGTTGTGTTCTAATCCAGGCTGCAGTGAAGCTGTACAGAGTGTGTTGTGTGTTCTAATCCAGGCTGCAGTGAAGCTGTACAGTGTGTGCTGTGTGTTCTGATCCAGGCTGCAGTGAAGCTGTACAGTGTGTGTTGTGTTCTAATCCAGGCTGCAGTGAAGCTGTACAGTGTGTGTTGTGTGTTCTCAACCAGGCTGCAGTGAAGCTGTACAGTGTGTGTTGTGTTCTAATCCAGGCTGCAGTGAAGCTGTACAGTGTGTGTTGTGTTCTAATCCAGGCTGCAGTGAAGCTGTACAGTGTGTGTTGTGTGCTCTCAACCAGGCTGCAGTGAAGCTGTACAGTGTGTGTTGTGTTCTAATCCAGGCTGCAGTGACACTGTACAGTGTGTGCTGTGTTCTAATCCAGGCTGCAGTGAAGCTGTACAGTGTGTGTTGTGTGTTCTGATCCAGGCTGCAGTGACACTGTCCAGTGTGTGTTGTGTTCTAATCCAGGCTGCAGTGAAGCTGTACAGTGTATGATGTGTTCCTAGCCAGGCTGCAGTGAAGAAGTGACATAGATTCGCTGTGCATTTGAAGTTTCAATTAATTTTCAGTTGTTCAGAAACCCTTAACTGTTGCCAGTTTTTCATAATGTCTATCTGCATTCAGTTAGGTAACTGGATCAGGGTCATGGCATCCAGTTTAAAGACCTAAAACTTAAAAAGAAAGACTTAAAACTGGCAGTTCTGAAAAGCTGAGAATAAAATGTGAAGAAACTAGCAGGCCCAGTACTAGAAGTACGCACTCTGTGGTTTGCAGGGGCATGTCTCCTTACTACATCTATCTGCCAGAGAGCCGAGGAAGCATAGTCCTACGTATCTCTTCTCATAGAGGTCCTGAAGCCATTTATGAGGGCCCCGCCCAATGACCTCATTGCCTCCCAAACTTCGCACCCTGATACCAGCCACTTGGGGGTTGAGAGTTCAATGTATGACTGAGTCAGGAATACAAATACACATTTAAGACATGTCACCCCTGTCTAAGATGTGGCTCCATCTTACCAGATGTAGGCTGTGTTTGCCATGGGTGTTCCTGTGAACAGCTCTTAGCTAATGGTGAATGTTGTCATCTCATTTTAGTGTGATTTGAAAGTAAATACTGCTTTTTAAAAAGAAGTGTTTCAAGCCTGCTTAAGATAACTTTTATCCTTTGGGTACAGATCCCTCTTTATATATTTTAATTGTCTTATCTAACAACTCACCTTTCCTGAGACTGGTTTTCACCAGTTTCACCTTGGTGATGAATTAGTATTGACTGCTTGGCCTTTGAAGCCACATGACTGTGTTACTAGGTTTTCTCAACAGAATTTACTGTAAGCAGCATGGAATATCTACCATGTCTTCTCACGCACTTTGTCTCTAATCCATATTTGTCAAGTAAGAATGTTAAACCCAGTTTTCTTTTATAACATTTTACAGACAAGACTTTCAAATGCCTCGATTTTCAATCCTAGGATAACCTTGATTAAAAATCTACCTTTGATTTATTTATATCTATCTGGTAGTTTGGCTTTGATTGGCTTTATGGCCAATTTTGTCTAAGGAAAAATTAAGTTTCTTTAGGGTTAGTGACTTTTAACTAATTGCTGCTTTCCTATTATTTGTTCTTTTGTCACATTCTCTCTGAAGTTGGGAGAAAGAAAACTTTCCCATCGCCCCTTGAGGTTCAGGTTTGGAGGCCTGTGGACTGAAGTAACAAAGACAGATTAGAAGGAGCAAGCGGATTTTTATTCATGAATGCATGAGCACACAGGAAAACGTGACTCTCCAAATAACCCAAGGTGAGGGGTGGTTCAGCAAACTGCAAGGGGAAGAAAAGGGCCCCATGGAAGAACAAGGGAGTTTACAGATGAGGGAAGGAAACCGAGTTGGAATGTTTGTTTATGCAGCTCCAAAGGTTCTTTGCAGGCACTAAAATTTCACTGGAAAGGGATCTGGTGAGCCTGCTCCCAAAGACTTGTGCCTTCAGCCACAGAGGAGATCAGAAAAGCTTTCTGTACCAGTTGACTGTCAGATGGTTTTAGCTTAGAATCACCCTCAGAGCCAGGGCAAAGCTCAGGGGTGGAGTAGGTGCCCAGACTGAGGAAGGCCCTGCATCCATCACCAGCACCAACCAAAACAAAAACAGTAACAACAAAAGCAATCGCCTTTGCTTACTTCTGTGGTCACTTCACTTTCTTCTTCCTGCATTTTTGCTGCTCTTTAACATCTAAGAGTCTGGAGGGCACAGCACTGCCTCTGCTCCTCTCACAGCTCCTCCAGCCTCAACACACCCAGTAAGCTGTACGTTTCTCACTTGCACATCTAACCAGGACCTGCCTATCATACACAACCCAGAAAAGCAAGCTCGTCTGTCAACTCCCACTCCTACTTCACTTATTCCTAATCAAGTTCATATTTGCACTTAAAAATATGTCAGGCATTCAGATTTAACTATGACTCAGTGGTCTCTTTGCTAACATCTGCTGGTAGTCCATGGGCCACGGTTTTGTGAATGAAAGTTTCTCAAAAGACCACCACCTTTGAATGAATCTTTAGCAAGGCTGGTTAAACAACTAGAATTTCCGTGACTGTGCAGAGTTTGGAATGTTCCAAGTTCAGAGCCAAATTCTACTGGGCTACCTTTAGTCCTTTTAATGGCTATTTATGATCCTCCTCTATAACTGGGCTTACATCTCCTATCTAACATTTAAACTAACATTATTTATCTAACATTAAATTAATTGGAATGTATAAACAGGCTCTTAGCGTCCAATCCACTAAGAGGCTAAGGATGCTGTCAGATAAAGTCAGAGGCCTATGACAGAGTCTCCCCGTTCTATGTTAACCCACCCATCTAATAATCCCACTAATGTAGTTTTAAAATGCCGTGATTTATAACTTTGCTTTGTTCTATGACTATAAAAACCTTTTCAAATTGTTTCTACCCTGGAACATAACCTTTGGGGTAATCTAAACCTGTGTTCCCAGGCTATGGTCACTCATATTTGGCTCAAATGGTCTTATGATCTTTGAAGTTGTGTTTAGATATTTGCCTTCTTCAAAACTCACATTGAAATTTAGTTTAGTTGACATTGTAACAATACGATAATAATATTAGCAATAGGAAAAGGAGAAACGCGCATGTGTTCTCTTTAAGTTCTTTGAGGTGTTTGTTCATGTAGTCTTTAAATTCCTTGAATTATTTGATCATTTTTATGATTATTCTTTTAAATTCTATGACCTGAGATTCCTCCAAGTCATTCTCCCTGGAACACATGTCTATGGGACTGGTAGGTTTGGGAGCCCATATTGTCTTGGCTTGTCACAATGTTTGTGTTTTTTTTGCAATAGAATATAGGCATGTGGCTTTTTTTTTTTTTACTTAAGTGTTTGATGACAGATTCTATCCCGCCTCTGTTGAGTGAAAGTTTGGTTTTATTTGTGTTGCTGCTCAAATTTGGTTGATTTTTTGAAAGAGCAGGCATAAAGAGTTGGTAGAACAGTATTTCAACTACTCAGGGTTGATTTGTGACTGGAGGGATTAGGTAACATGATTCCAGTTTAATGGTAACCAGGACAGCCATGTCTGAGAATGTGAGGCTAGTGAGAGAGGGCAGCATCTACGACACTCACAAGGCCACACAACTATGCAAACTGTTAACTAGAGCTAGGTCCAGAGGTTGAGGAGAGCACAGAAGTCCAGGACCTAAAAATTCCAGAAGGTTGGACCAGTAAATAGGAAGTACAACTCAACTCGGACTAGGCTAGGAAACGGGGGACAGAGAAGAACATATATTCTACTAAGTAACTTATGGAAATTTCTCCAAAGCAGACCACATCCTTGCACACACACAAAACAAATCTCAACAACAGTAAAAATGAAAAGAGGTAACTCTGTGTGCTCTATCTCACAACAATGCCAAAGGCTGTTAAAACCAACAGCAGAAGACTCTCCAGGAACAACATGAACTCATGAAGATCAATACGCCACTAAATGATGACTTAGTCAAAATAAAGGAGAAAGAAATAAAAAAAAATCCTGCAGCTAAATGAAAAAGAAAACACAACAAAACCTTTGGGAATAGGATAGCCCCAATAGCCAAAGTGATAGATTGAAGCTTCCACATTAAGAACCAGACAGAGAGAACACACAATGACTTAATGACATGACACAAGAATGTGGAAAAACAAAAACAAAACAATCCCAACTCAGGTAGACAGGAGGAAGTAAAAATAGTAGCAGAAATTAATGAAGGAAAACCAAAGAAAACAATACAAATAATCAACAAATCTAAGAGCTGCTTTCTTGAGAAGATAAACAAGATCAATAGACCTTTATCACAGTTAACAAAAAAGAAAATTACTCAAACTAACAGAATCATGGCTCAAATGAACAGAAATGGAAACTCCATGAAAAAATACAGCCCCTCCCATTCCACGCACCGAGTGGGACCCTGACCCATACTCACCCACCAGACAGAACCCACCCACTTTCCCACGGGCTACACACATGTACTTAGCTATCAGTGTCCCTCATTCCTGTCCCTAGCTCCCTCTCCAGCTGCTGATTTTATCTTACCACCCAATTCTTTTGGCCACAGAGGTCCCTTCTAGTTTTAGAATGGATTCAGGGACATATTCTTGTTTCAGGGCCATAAAAATAGATAAGAATGTAAATGATGATACTTGTACAAATATCAATGGGACATTTATCAAAGATAACATTTAAGTCATTCATTGACAAGGGAACAGCAGGGCATTCAAAACAATTCTGAAGTGTACCCCGAAAGGAGACACATGCATAGCCACTCGGAGAGGTTCATTAGACCTCTGGAGAGAAGAATTCACCACAAGACTCTATCCGTCTGCTTTCTCACGGACTAGGCTGACTTTGCTATTAGTTTTCCACAACTTCCAGAGTTAAAGTACTCAGATAGCGACAGGCATAGTTTCCTACAGAAGCAGACAGTAAACTGGTGCAGGCGACATACCGAGTCGAGCTGTATCTCATCTCTCACAAGCCCTCTGCATGGGCCTTTGCCCTACTGCTCTATCTCTCCCCTCCCTGACACCACAGAACCTACTATTCCATGAAACTCTCTACCTTGCCTCTGACTCCAGTCCCATTGTCTCCTTCCCTGTTATTTTTCTGGGCGCATCTACAATTTGTCGCATGCTCTCCACCATTCCCCGAGGGACAAGGACTTGGTCTGGTCTGACAAGGCTGCATCTCAGTTCATCACACTATGGATAGTGGTCGTGTGTAGGGTCTTCATTCAGTTTTGATGCAATGCATCAACAAATGAAAAACAAGACACTCTCAGCGGCCAGGGGAAGCTATGGTGGGACTTCTGGATGATGCTAACATAGACTGGCTAGCTCCCCTCCCTTCTGTAAAACAGGCCACTTCTTCCCACCCACAGTTTAGGAAAACACACCCCCTATTAGATGGGAATATTTGAGAATATTGAAAATGCTAACTCCTCCTTCTCAAAAGTCACAGTGGCAAAACTATTTTTCTGGAGATTTCAGCTGAATCCTAGAACTGTCCGGTTAACTTCTGAGACACGCCCTCAAGCCTACCAGAGCCCACCCCTGACTGGAGGGCTTTGTGCACTAATGGGTCAACCTCAGTTCTATTTTTAAATACCATGGTTTGAGAAATATTAATTCTCATAACACTAAGTGGACACTCCTTGAAATCATATTTCACTTACAAACCTGTGTGGGACCTCTGTGAACGCACTCCAGTCCATGGTGGAACAAAAACCATGTACTAAGGTACAGACCTAGGCTTTTGGTTCTCTCTGTGACCGCCCTTCTACTTTGCATAGCTGAGAACACCCAATCTATTGCACACCCTAGGAAGCCTCCTTACCATATACAATGCTTCTCTCTGCTGTTGGGATCCATACTAGAAGCCGAATTTGGGTCTATAGCCATAGTGGGGGATGAGGGGCTTGACCTTGAGGGTAGAGTCTGGAAAACAACATTGACAAGGTCCTGACAGTGGCCTCCGCAGACGCCTTCTAGTCCATGCACAGAGCAAGCTAGTCAGAGGTTCCGGGGAGCTGGCAGCTTTGTACAAACCTCAGCCCCAGCTTCCCTAGAACAATGTGAGATGGCCACACACCTCTTCCTAGTGGGCAGGACCCAGTTGCCACAGTGCTGTTTGCTTTTCATCATCCTTTTCTATCACACTCCCCCTCCTACCCAGCATCTCTTGGTATCACTCCCCAAATAAACTACATGCACCGACATTCCAATCTTGAGCTCATTTAAGAAGAACCTCAGGCCCTCCACAGGTGAAACCTTCTGTTTCAATAGTGTGCCAACTGTTAGCTCCATCAGGAACCTTGACAGGCTGGAGCACACAGTCATCTCCATAGGTTTGCCATCAACCAAGGGGTCACAGGGACATGGAAAGAAAGATACTTGCCTACAGATGAGCAAACACAGCTATGCACAGTCTATGAAAGAGATTCCTGACCACCAGTGCTGGTCCCCAAGTCAGAGCTGACAAACACATCTTTAAATATATTCATGAAATGTTTCCACTATCACTAAAATGTTCTCCCACCAGGCATTTAAAAAAATAAAGACCAATTCCCAGGGAGGCTGGGGCAGTTGTTTGCTGCTGCATGGGGCAGGTGCCACCGCTACGTCACAATACAGAATTCTCCTTTGTAAGATGACTTACTGACACCAGAAAGGTGTGTAACTCTATCCAAAAAAGGGAAAACTGTGACGAGCCGTCTATAATTGCTACTCATTTTGGGCTAGGTTGTTTTCAGAAAAATCCTTGAACCGACGGCTCCGAACAATGCAGCATAAAGCAATGGAGAAACGAATCAGCATCAGGCAGAACTCTTATTAATGCCCATTCTCTCCTCAGAACAGTCCATTGGCTGGCAGCACATCACTGGTTCCCATCCATCAAGAAAATGCATCAGGCCATCCTAGAAATGGCGCAGAGAGAGGGTGCTAGCTGTCCAGTCTCCTAAAGCACGGAAACACGATCTCAAAACCATAGTGTTATACACATGGACACCAAACTAGAACCACACTTAGCCATGGTTGTGAGGCATCTTCAGATGCCCCAATGTAAGCTCCAAGAACGATGGCATTTAACCTGTTTCTTTGGGAACAGCCCTTACACCTTCATCCACACATGGAGGGACCACCATATGTCTATGGGAATACCATAATACTCCTAATGCCTGAAACAGACGGAAAGTGTTAAACTTACCTCTCTCAAAAACCCCCCATTATAAAACACCAAAAGGTCAATGTTTTACTGAAGACAAGCCTATGTTTGCTATCTCTGGTGTTGATTTTTCGGCTCTCTCATGATTGCTTTTTCGGGGTTACTCATGTGATTTCTTTCCTTTATTTCTCTTCCGCTCTTCTTTTTGATAGTGTCTATATCTATGTATGTATTGGGAGTGGCACACACGCCACATCACACATGTGAAGACAGAAGGACAGTTTGTGGAGAACAACCAAGGGAGATGAAATTAGTCCACCTCTCCTGAGCATGCAGGGAGAGGAGTCCAATGGTGAACCGGAAGAATAGTTACCACACACCAAGAAAAGGAAAAGGGCAAAACTCTGCAAGTTTTACTGAAGATTTGGTGGCAAAAGGACAAGAAGAGGCCGAGCCCGCTTGCTGTGAGCAGTGGGATGGAGTGAGAACTTCTCTGTTCAGCCTTAGATGCATGGCAGTCCCCACTTAGCCTGAGAATACTCCCAGTCATCAAGGTGGGACACCTAGACCCGCGACAAGGAACAGAGATATAATGCCAAGGTGGCATGGTCTTCAGCCCAGGCGTGGTCCTGAGCCATGGCTGTCATCTCTGCTGGCTATCCAGGCTATGTCCCTCAGCCGCAGCTGCCAATGTTACATGAGACAGACATCTAAGCAGATGGGTCTAGTCAGGTCAAAGCATCACAAAGAGACTAATAGATGAAGATTCTGAGATTTTTCAAGATGCTCACTTTGAGGTAGTTTGTTTTGTAGCAATAAATGGCACAAGTCTACAGCTGGTTTAAACAAAATTCTTTGTAATCTATGCATTTGACATTCTGTTTGTGTGGGAATGAAAATCAGAGGAGAGCTAGCAGCGTCACGGAACTTGTATGTCCCACTATGGGAGTTACTTTTGTGTTGGAGTGACCAAAAGACCTGACAGAAACAACTTAAGAAAAGAGCTGGTTTTTGTTGTTGTTGTTGTTGTTTTGGCTCATAGTCTTAGATGGTTCAGGTCATTTCTGTTTAGGTCTATGATACTGAACAGAACATTATGGCTTTAGGAGTTTCTGGTAGATAGCAGTTGTTCCTGTTACAGAGGACCAGTAAGCAAAGACAGTAGACAGGAAGTGACAAAAGACACTATACCCTGAAGTAGTTCCTCCCAGTGACATACTTCTTCCAGCTAGGTTCACTTCTCAAAGTTTTCAGAGTTTCCCATAACAGCATCACTAACGGTCGAGCAAGCTTTCAAAATAAGAGCCCGTGTTAGATGTTTCAGATTCAAACAAGAATATTAACTGCTTGGAAAAACTAAAGAAATTGAGGTGGCCCCTGAATCCCACGAGGGACACTGAAGCTATGACCAACAGGCACACGGAGAAAAGAACAGGGGAGCTGCCAAAGTGTATTATACAAGCAGAATTCTAGACCATGGCTTGCGTTCCATGGGGACTCACTCCTAGAGCCTGGTGCCCTATGTCAGGTAGAAGCCGTTCTATCTGTGCTCCTTGAAATTAATTCCGTAGGCTAATTAGTAACTCTCCATTAGCCAGAAGATTGGGATCACCAAACACCTCATGTTTTAGAGTTCACAGTCTTATGCACAGCCATAAAACCATCTCTCATTGCCTCATTATTGAAATTCTACTACATTGAAAAATACTCCTACTTCCAGAAAGAACTCATCAGGAACTACGAAACAGTTTTGATTGACAGATAACATCCTCCTCCTCTCACCTATAAATACACATCTGCCATTCAGTGTTGGCACTGATATTCTCCTTTTGCAGAGGGCCCCACCAGGTATGCTGCATGCATTATAGAAGTTTTGCTTTTACAAACTCTAAATTGTTTTTTTCCACACATTTTTACTCTGAAATTCTAAACCCTAGTACCTGGATATGTGATTTATTTAGAGACAGGCCCAGAAAAGAGGCAACTAAAGGGTTAGATGTGGTGTTGCATGCTTGTAATCCCAGCATTTAAAAAGGGAAGGCAGGAAGTCACAGGTTCTAGGCTAGCTGTCACTATATAGCAAGAGCCCACCCCATCCCCCCCCAATCCTAATAGGAAGATCCAGAAGTAGCCTGGTTTCACTTCCAGCTTGGTCCCCTGTTCTCTAGAAGATAAGCACACAAATGTCTGCGGATTAACCAGGGCCTTAAAAGACCCGGGGTCTCAGTGTAGTCTCCAGGAAATGGATGACCCAGACCTCAGCTGCTTCACCCACTCAAAGAGGGACCACTCATTCTGACACTGGACATCCATCCCACCGACTCAGTTATCTGAACTTTCTTTGAGAAGCAGAGAGTGGCAGCAAACGAGGAGGTGGTTTTCTTCTAGCGGCACACTACAGTCATCCGAGGGAAAGGCAGAAAGCAATGAGCTTTGTGAATACAGGAAACTGAACCGTACAGGCTCTTGGAAGTAGCACATACAAGTGGAACACATCAGCTGCTCAGGCAGTTCTCGGAGGGACTGCTGGGCAGTGGCGGATGGTCGGTGTCTTGAGTTAAGGATGCCTGGATTCCTCTCTTTACCATGACAGAAGCAAAGGGGCAAGGATCTTTAGGATCCCTCCCCTTTGCACGATATCACACTGCCATTCTGTTTAGAATAAAGCTGTTCAAAGTTCCCCTATTGAGGCACACAGCTGGTGATGGAGGAATGTCATTGGCTAATAAAGAAACTGCCTTGGCCCATTTGATAGGCCAGCCTTTAGGTGGGTGGAGTAGACAGAACAGATGAGGAAGTGAGCTCAGACTTGATAGCTCTCCTCTCTGGGGCAGACGCCATGAAGCTCCGACCCAGGATGGACGTAGGCTAGAATATTCCTGGTAAGCGCACCTTGGGGTGCTACACACATTAATAAAAATGGGCCAAGCAGTGTTTATATGAATACAGTTTGTGTGTCGTTATTTTGGGGCATAAGCTAGCCAGGCAGCCAGGAGCCGGGCGGCAGGAACACAGCCCACAGCTCCCACTACACAGCTGGGACAAGCAACTTTACTGCTTCTAGAACTTAGACCTGCCTAGAAACTTGCTTTTTGGTCATCTAGTCTGCGAGTCACATTGCCTTAAATTACAAATGAATCCCTTATTTTTTGCCCCTAAGATAAAACCATGACTGCCTTCCATCTTACCCAACCCTTAGAGATCTTCCTCAGCCTGTGCACATGTTTCTGTGAGAAGCATGCTCTGCGGGAACTCAGCCAAAACGCAACAGGTATGTATCTATCACACAATGGGGAACAAGTCAGATGAGAACCTAGGTCTAAACAGTCGTCTCCAGGGCACATGCTGCCTGGCGCCTTCTGCTGTGGATTGTAAGGGCTCCCATTCAGATAGCAAAGGTACTGTTTTAAGACAGCTTCACATTCCTGTAAACGGAGGACAATCTTATGCAGTCGTAGTACAGTCCTTTGGATGAGGCACCTCTGGCAGCAGGCAGGACAACCTGAATTTACATGCAAATACAGCAGATGCCAGTGGAGAGACAGAGCAGCCTCCCAAGAGAACTTGAAAAGCCTCACGAGGAACAAAGGCTCCAAATGAAAGATAATACAGTCAGCTTTTTTTTGTAAAATACTCAGATATGCTTTATGGCTACATGTTTGCAGGGGGGGATCATTTCCCACCTGTAAGACGTGCTTACCTGTTATAGAGGAGGATGTCTGGTTTCCAAATCTGGCCATCTGGGAAGCGAACGTTCTTCACTCCGGGGTACTCGGACATGTTCCACTGCAAATAGTGATCTGTCCAAGACTGACAAAGATGGCGCATTAGCAGTATGCTGTCCCCTGGCTTACTTTTATTTCTCGTAAGAAGTTGCTGGGGAAGCTCAAAGCCCAAAAGAGTTCAGACATTATTCTATAAGTGAGCTGGCATCTATGAAGTGTGAGGAAACTGAGAATTAAATAATCCCTTCTAAACCTTCTAAAATTATCTAGAATGGCATAAGAATCACATTTGGGGACCTGCTGTCACCGTGATCACATTCAGATGGAGGTATTAAAGCTAATTCCATCTCACTGCACACCCCTAGGCTTAGGCTTCGCCTCTTCTTGATAGACAGGTTACTCCTAACCAAATTAATAATGGTTCTGCTTTCGAAGTTTTCCCTAAAAGGGCATTTTGGAAAAAAAAATAAATTCACTTATTGAAACTGGAAACAAAACCAAACTATAGAAATGTCAGCTATTTGATAAAGCAGAACCTCTTAGAACTTCTGAGGGCACACTTAAATATGTGTGATTTTGACTTATGGACAATGCTTTATTTTATTAATTTATATTTATTTTATATCCCAACCACAGCCTCCTCTCCCTTCTCTCATACCTTCCCTATTTCTCCCTGCTCCAATCTACCCCTTCTCTGTAACCACCCAGAAAGGGGCCAGCCTCCCGTCTACCTCAGCAAAGCCTGGCATATCAATCTGCCATAAGACCAAGCACCTCCCCCTATATGCAAGCTGGAATAGGCAATCCAGCATGAAGACTAGGTTTCCAAGAGCTAGTCAGAGCACCAGGATACCTCCTGCTCCCATTGCCAGGAGTCCCACATATAGAGCAAGCTACACAACTGTCATATATATGCAGAGGGCCTAGGTCGGTCCCATGCAGGCTCTCTGGTGTTGGTTCAGACTCAGTGAGCTCCCATGAGCCAGGCTATTTGCTTCTATGGGTTTTCCTGCAATGTTCCTGACTCCTCTTCCATTTCCCACAATCCCTCTTCCCTCTCCTCAGCAGCCACATGTTTGACTGTGGGTTTTTGAATCTGCCTCAGTCACTGGATGAAGGCTTTCTGATAACAACTTGAATAGTCATCAATCCAATCACAAGGGATGGTCAGTTCAGGCTGCCAGGAGTCCTAACTGGGGCCATCCTTGTAGACGTGTGGAAGTTTCCCTCGCATCGGGCTTCTACCCAACTTTGTAAAGCCCCCCTCTACAGTCATCTCTCTTAGCATGGAAGATGTTTTTGACAGTACAAGCTGATACCTCAAAGTGGGCCTCAGCAGTAGAACACAGACACAAGGATGAGGACTCAGGAGCATCCACAAGTAAAGTAACCCAGCATCAGGCCCTCCAGAATCATCTCTACCTCTGGAACACTTACAGTCCTTGCTCCAATAACCAGGTAACTCCAGCCATTCCCAGGGCCAAGACTGCAGAGCTATCACAGGTAGGGTCTCCTACTACTGGCAGGCAACCATCCTTGCGCCATTAGGTCTCAGGGCTGGCAGCAAAGGACCCATTAAAAAGATCCCAACTTTCCAGGACTTATGAGTATGCTATACCTCCATCTAAAACCAGAGTGCCCCCCATAATCAGACACATTCTCATTTGTTCCCTGAAACATATCCAAATTCTTTATGCTAAGATACATATAAATACTTCAGTTGTATAGCAATCTCCACTTGATTTCCGACCACATGTTTGGTGTAACGTTATAAAACAATATTTAATCCCGAGGAACCAAGTTGTCAGAGCTATTGGATTTGGAATACACAGATGAGTGTGGTGGGTCTAGAGTTACATATTCTGGCAACGAAGATCCATGGACAGGTCTCAAAGGTCTAGACATCCTTTGGAAGGCAGATAGTGTTCTCTAGTCTACTTCAGAACTGGAATAATTCGAAGTCAGAGAATAAGAGCTATTCACAACTGGGAACCTCAGCAAACAAGGATGTTACATTAACTCAGCGTGCAGCAGCATCACTGGGACATCAACACCTGCTCTGCTGGGGTCCACAATTAATGAGATTTATAGGAATTAGAGGAAGTGCTGGCCTCATTCAAGTGGTCTGCTGGGAGAGGTCCTGGATACCAGCCAAACCATGCTTGTAACCGCCTGCTCCATATGGATATGCTTGGTTCTATTCTCCCCTTCATTTTTCTCCCCTGCTTTAATATCAATGCACTTCTGTCTTACACTTCACCCTGAGATGCTGCTCTGAGTTAATCATGGTGACCATTTTTGTGACCATGGGAGCTAGGGCTCCGAGAACTACCCTTGAGGGCATGCTGGCATCACAGACAAGATCCCATCTCCTAAGCCTGATGACATGATGGCCGGAGGAGCTGGGAAGTGAAGGAAGAGTATTTAAGAGTACTTAGAGGCACCTGTAATCCCAGCACTCGGGAGGCAGAGGCAGGCGGATCTCTGTGAGTTCGAGACCAGCCTGGTCTCCAAGAGCTAGTTCCAGGACAGGCTCCAAACCCACAGAGAAACCCTGTCTCGAAAAACAAAACAAAAAAAAAAAAAAAAAACAAAACAAAAAAAAAAAAAGAGTACTTAGAGGGGCCAGGTCAAAGCTGACTCACACCTCCCATCTTTCCCATCTTGCCCTGTAGTCCCTGGTTTCTGAGTACACTCAGCTGTGGGTGTGCCACAGCCTTGTGGCAGGTGACATCACTGCTATGTTGCTTGTTCAGCACTGTTTGTGTGCCTCCTTGCTCACCACAATCCAAACTTGTCAATGGGATGACAGAAAAAAAAAAGCTATGACAGCTTCGTATTTAAGTTAACCACTGAATCAAGACTCAATTGTATCATCAGACCTCAAAGAAAGAACCTTCAGGCTATCTCCGGTCTGAAAGTTTTCTCTGTACTCCAAGTGTTCCTCCAGTCTGGTTCTGCAAAAGTTTTCTCTGCACCCCAAGTGTTCCTCCCATAGCAACACAGACCAGATGCAGTCTCTGAAAGTGATCTGTACATTCTAATCTCCCTGGTGTCAAAGCCAACCTGACCTATGGGGCAGTGAGGAGGAATGGCTGCAAGCACAGATCTGGGCTGAGAGAAATTTGCTTGGAGAATGTGTGAGCTGAATTATCTTCTAATGTAAAATATGCCACACCTACAAGCAGCAGGGTAAAATCATGTGGTCTTTACAGGCAAACAAAAAACGATGGATTTGGAAAATGATGCTTTCATTTTACAGGATACTACAGGACACAGCACTACAGTATCCCCAATACCTGAAGATACTATACACTTTGGTTGGGTATAGGACTTAGAGGAATTGCATTAGAGCAAACCTAGAAACCTCTTCTTTGAAGACTAGCTCTCATAGTATATGAAGGTGCTACACAAGTAGTCAAGGAAAAAAGCAATCAGTAGTCCTATCCAGCTGTAAAACCTGTAAACCACAATAATAACAAGCAAGGCAAGATAGCTCCAATGGTATAATAGTAGTCTTATCTCTTAGGAGTAACCAAGAGCTCTATAATTAGACTAAAGGCCCATTCAATAGGAAGAAAGAGATTCATGCCTGGTACTACAAACCCAGTCAGCAACCCATGGCTAGTGAATTCATGGGCCTTAAAGAAGAACCTACTATTACCACGTGTCTAAACTGATATACTTTCTAATTGCATTCTAAATACTTAGGTTCATACTTACAGGTAAGTGTAGATCTCATCTCTTATCAAAGAAGCTTCTGCATGAAGCATACAGAGACCATCACAGAAACCAACAATTAGCCAAAATGCAGAAAACAATTATTGGTGGTTTTCTAACCCTAACTGATAGCACCCCAATGCTCAGGGAACATCACAGAAGATGGGGCAGAAAGAATTACATCACTTACTGACACACCAACATAGATAGGGGCAATCCTACTGAAGCATTTATCTAATTATTCTTTATCAATTGAGACTTTGGAGTCAGATATCAGTGTAAGAACCTGAATGCTCAGGGAAGTGGCAGCCCATCCTGCTGATAGACAGTCTTTTCCAGCAACCAGTCCAACAAGTCCTCTACTTGCCAATGGTCAGTACTAAACACACACATCCACATGAGCCACAATATATAGACCTGGTAAGTTTCACTCCTCCTCCCTCTCTCAGCCTCGCTCTGTGTGTGTGTGTGTGTTTGTAATAATTAAAGTATAAAAGTCAATAATTTTAAGAGCAGTGGAATAGGACACAGGAGATGTTGGAGGAGGATGGGTTGGAAATGATATAAATATACAATACTAATGCCTAACATTCTCAAAAAATACAATGAAAAATAGTTTTGTTTCCTTTAAAAAAACATTGCACTGTCATGAGAAATACATTTGGTTTTCTATGCATAGAGCCCCTCAAACTCTTATCTGAGTCTGAGTGAGAGGAATGTCTTTTGCTAAATTTGCTCCATTGGAGTTTATGCTACTGTAGCCGCTTTGAGGTCAGGACTCCTCACAGTTTCAGGAAGAAAAGTGGATTCCATGAAGGCAAACTGCCTGATGGGAGTGGAAATGCTCAACCCCATCTCATCCTCCAGTCCGGAATCAGGAGGTGGGATTGGGGATCAAGGGAGAGAAACTCCTGCACAAAGAGGAGGAGGGCTTAAAAAAGCAAATTCATGAATCTGGAACGTTCCAGTGTTTCTATAAAAGCTGAAATGCCCTCTGTCATATCTTTTCACACTTTAGATCAAAGATGTCTGGCAGCCTCCCTAGCAATAAACCTCTGCAAAAGGATCTACCAAGTAGCTTACTCCCGGGCTAGAAAGAGCAACTGGGACCTATGCGGGGAATCAGCAACTCTGTATTCTGTAGGCTGCTGGGATAATCTCAATCATGCGAAATGAAAGACACCTGGGGAAAGAACTAACAAAATCTGCAAGAGATAGGTCAAGGAGAATTCAATTTTTAAAAAACTTTTGTGACTGTGGCATTTTGACTGGATTGAAAAATCTATAATTTGCAGAAAATTGACTTCAGAGTTGAAACACCCTGGAGAAAAGATTATGTGGATCAGATTTCAGAACAGAACTTAGTGAAATGAAGCTACAGGAACTAAAGGCCAATGCTGAAAACCATTCCCTGAATATTCATCTAAGTCCTGCCTCACTCAGGCAACCCTCCCTCTTGCCCTCCCAGC
This sequence comes from Microtus pennsylvanicus, assembly GCF_037038515.1. NCBI lineage: Eukaryota > Metazoa > Chordata > Mammalia > Rodentia > Cricetidae > Microtus > Microtus pennsylvanicus. Next base: position 13,770,831 of record NC_134596.1, read on the forward strand.
TTCCCTGGGAACTCTGGCCCTGCTTCCTTCAGTATTGAGCTTCATCCTTGAACACGTCCAAGACCAAGGCTGGGTCAGGCCAGGCAGGTGAGTGGCCAGGGAACACAGAAATTAGAATCAATGAATGGATGTTTATCAATTGTCCCAAGGAAGCTCCCATGCCTTCCCTTGGTGATAGGCAAGGCCTCAGTGTGTGTCCTGCAACCAGGACTTAATCAAAGCAACACCAGGTTGAGGCAAGGGTACAGAGACATAGATTTTCATTTCTTAACTATTTATATTTGTTTTAAACCCAAGATTCTGAAGTAGCCTTGAAAATGCTACGGAGAGGCACTTTCCAGATCAGTGCCATCACCCGGTCTCCTAAGGGCACTAGTTGCCTAGGGAAAGGCTCACCCTTCACTGATGCAGTGAAAGCACTGCCCACCTTCCCTTTAGAAGAGCTGGGCCTCTCTTTGTTTTTCATTTTGATAAAGCAGGATTGTTCCCATCTGTGACCTACACAGTATACCTACCCTTTCTTACAATATTCTGGAGAAACATCTGCACACAACTGCACATATTTATAAGCACAGTGTGCTAACACAGTGCGAGTATATAATGTATAATGATCGAATCAGGGTAATTAGCATCCTATCCCCTCCAACATTTATCAAGTCTCAGCGCGTGACCTTTCTTTAAATGAGTTAATTACACAGCCTGGTTGTAAATGGCTGAAAGAGAAAATGTGGCTAAGACATTTCTAAGTGCTCTCCCGTGGCTGTGGTCAATGCCTTCCACAGAGTAGGCTCTCCCAGTGATGGGTTCAATACGTAAATGGAATTTTAAAAGCGAAACTAGACATTTCTGCAAACGCAACTATTCATTTGGACTAAGCTCCGTTTCAAAGAAATCTGAAGGCCTCTAGTGATACCCTTCAGAGCACACGTGTTTATTAGTGGAATATCTGAGCTCTGTATGGTAATAGTTCCCTTATAATTTTCCTGGAAACCAGTTATCTTTAAAATTACTTGCCACATCTGCAACATTGCTGGAGAGCAATGAAGTTTTGAGGGCCAGGAAAGTGGACATTGGGATAGATAGCTGTCCATCTGTCCATGGCATATTGTGATTCTGTAGACTGGCAAGGTGGGGTATAATCCCAGCACCTGGGGGCCCAAAGCAGGAGAATCACTTCAAGTTCAGTGTTGCCCTTAGTGACACAACAAGCACCTAGCCAACCAGGGCCACAAAGATAGATGTGCTTAAAAAGAGAGGGGAGGGATAAAGGGAGGGAGGAGGGAGGGAGGGAAGGGAAGGAAAGGAAGGGGTGTCAATAGCTGCTTTGTTCCTCACAGGTCCCAGGGAAACAGCCATCATCTCCCAGAGTTCCCAGAACTTAACTAACACACAGCATCCCATTGTGATGTAGGAGGAGCTGACTTTATTTTGGATCAACTTAGTCCCCACGCCCTGGGTTAATGAAGAGTTTTGGGTTTGTTCATTCCTTCAACAAAGTTTATTTAGTGCCTACTGCAATTGAGGCATTGAGCTAGGATCTGGAGGTACAGTAGGGCTCAACCCCAGCACATGAGAGTTGCTAATGGGGGGGGGGGACAGGGGAAGACCTGGAGGCAAGGGACATATGGACAAGTGGGCACTAAGTATGTCAGAAGGAGAGAAGTTTATTGGAGGAAGAGAGCAGCGAAGAGGATAAAATGAGGACTGGAACACAGCTCAGTGGTAGAACATTGGCTACCATGCTCTTCTCTTCCCAACAGTGAAAAGAGTTGGGGGAGGGGCGATAAACATCACAGACTGAATATAGCATGGGAAGGTTTGGGAAGAAGCAAGTCAAGAGGCGGTGTTTGGGAAGACAACAGAAGAAAGCAAGGAAACCCACCCATCCAGTGGTTCTCTGAGTAGAGAGAGCAGGGCATGCAAAATACCAGAAGATCATTTGTAAGCAACAGGTATGAATAACATCAAGATGGTGGGGTGCAGATCAAGGAAGAAGGGTGCAGAAGGAATGTAAGAGAGGAGGTAAAAAGCAGGGCAGGTAACCTCGTTGGCTTCAGCTCTTAGCTTATCCAGAGAGACTGGAGCCATGGAAGGGAAGGGATCTGAGCCTGGAGGCATTCATCTTCACTTAGGTCACTCTGGCTGCTGTGCTGAGATCAGACACAACTGGGAGAGAAAAGGAGGTGAATAGGCTGGAAGACTATACCGACGGAAGTGAGAGAGCCAAACGTAGAACAGGGGAAGCCATGGGCTAGTGAACCAAGGTTAGAGGCAGGATCTGTTTTGAAAGTTGAGCTACCAGAATTTTTGAAGGGTTCTACATGAAAGGCAGAAGTTCAGGGTGATACTGGGATCCCTGGTCTGAAAAGATGTGCTGGTATTTAGCCAGATTAAGGTGACTGTGGAAGAGGCAAGAAGAGGAGGTGAGGGATGAGTGCCCTGGAGGATGCAGCTGCCATTCTCAGACATCACACAACCTGGCATAAACAAGAGAGGGGCACCCATGAGGAGGCGGGCTGTGGTTGTTTTAACTCCAGCAGGGAACAGTCACCAAAGCTCCACACTATTATTAGATAGTGAGAACCCTCAGTGGGAGGGCTCTTCTGGAGCCACACGCACCTCCTGCACCTGTTTTAACTTCTCAACTACACATGGATTCTGTAGAAATCTCATCTACCAAGGGCCACTTCTGCCTCAACTATTACTTCTCTTGTCACTATCCTACAAGAAAGACAGGCTCCCCTCAACTTACCCAATTCCTACTTTTATACAACTAACTCAAGAACCAAGCATGGGGCCAATCCACAGCATCGGTGTCTGTTAACTATCAGTCTAATGTTTTCAAAATTCAGATGGGTTTAATTTCTTTAACTTCACCTTCTCAACAAAACAATGAAGGAAAAACTAATCAAAGTGTCAGCTGACACACATTTAAAGAAAACAACATTATTCTAGGCAGATAACCTGGAAATTTCAAGGAACTGAGTATCACAGCTGCACAAATATTGCTTGTTACCAGTTCTACAGGTTCCTACATCTGCAACAAGGCAGTGACAGAACCAAGGGCCACAATTGCTCTGGTCTCTCAGTTCTAGAAATAAAAAGTTACCTGTAGATGCATAGGTCAACTTAAAACAAAGTGTCATATTTGACAGACAAGAATTTCCAACTAGAACTTCGTGATCCTTATCACTTTGGTGAGTTATATACCAATAGTAGCATCCTTATATCAGTTCAGAAGAATTTTTTTTAATACACTATGGCCTAAAGAAATGATGTTACATAAATACTTACTTTTGAGAGAAATCTAAGTAGAGCAATTAATGAAGGAGTTTCAAATCTAAAATTTTGCAATAAGACAAAATCCTAATAAAAATGCACTAGAAATCCAAGTGTAAAAATATGCATGGTGATGCTTGCCAGTATTCACAGAGCCTGGAGATGCTGAAGCAGGAGGACCAGGAGTTCAAAGTCAGCCTGAACCACATAGCAGAGCCCTGTCTTAGAAAGGAAAGATAGAGCTGAAGAGATGGCTCAGAGGTTAAGAGCATTGGCTTTTCTTCCAGAGATCCTATTCAGAGCAACCTCATGGTGGCTCACAACCATCTATAATGAGATACAGTAGCCTCTTCTTCTGGCTTATAGACATACATGTGGGCAAAATACTATATATACAATTTCTAAATGAATCTTTTTAAAAGAAGTGAAAGTAAGGAGGCTCAAAGAAGAGGAGGAAGATAGGAAAAGAAAGAGGGAGGAAAAAAGCAAGAAATGAAGACACAAAGAGGAAAGGAAACCATGTAAAATAAATAAGAGACAGGGGAGCTGTGTTTATAAGGATTATTTGTGCCCAGAATTACAGTGATATATAAAGATTCCACCTAAAATAGAGGCTGACAGTCTTAAACCCAGATTCTAATATTTAAAATTTGATAGAACCTATATATTTACAGTTAGATAATTTAGATTAGAAATATATGTGTCAAAAATTAAAAATTCAGGGCTAAAATACATATTGAATATTCTTTTCCCAAATTGCTAACAGCCAAAGTGTTTTGGGGCTGGGGGGCTTGGTGATTTTGGAATACTTTGCATAGAGTTTGCTACATGAGCATCCCCGGTCTGAAAATTCCAAAGACCTCAAAATGGGAAGCATTCTGAGTGTCACTTCGGCAATCAGAATGCTTTGTGCTTCAGAGCAGTTTCTCATGGAGGACTTTCCAATCACCACATTTGACTCTCTGCATCCTTTCAAGATCCTCTTGGGACGCTAGAGCACGGAGCGTGAACATCCTGGCTAAGGATCCCTCAGCCTCCTTCAAATGTGCTGCTCCGGAGAATTTAGACAATGGAGAAGTTCTTATGAGCTAGGGAGCAGCTACCACACAGGTCATCCATCTCTAGACGCAGCCCTGCATCTGATTATTTCTCTGGCATGGGACATTTTTGGAATGTCCTGAAACCATCCAGCAGTAAAAGACAAGCAACCACAGAGTCCTGCTGTTGACAGTCTTACGTCCTTGGTTCCAACCCATCAGACATGACAGGCTTCACACAGTCCTCCAGCATTCTCAGCTGGCTGGGACTGGGGCTGAGGCTGGGGCTGGGGCTGAGGCTGGGGCTGGGGCTGGGGCTGAGGCTGGGGCTGGGGCTGGGGCTGGGGCTGGAGCTGGAGCTGGGGCTGGGGCTGGGGCTGGGGCTGGGGCTGAGGCTGAGGCTGGGGCTAGGGCTGAGGCTGAGGCTGGGGCTGGAGCTGGGGCTGGGGCTGGGGTGGGATGGGGTCAGGCACCAGCCTTAGGTCTCTCAGGTACTTCTTCCCATGCAATTGCAGTTCGGGCACATGCACATGGGGCAAAAAGAGGCAGGCCCCAAGGCAAGGGCTGCCTCTGCCTGAACTTACCATTTGCAGCCAAATGTTAGTGGTTAAAACTTGGTTCTTCTCATCCTTAAAAAAAAAAACAAAAAGAGAAGGGTGACATAAATACGGCTTCAGCGCTTCACAAAAGGAGCTATGATACAATGATTTACGCCCAAATCTGACTTTGGGGATCGGTGTTACATGTGGAAATTAGAATGCACCATGCACTTCCAAATCTATGCCAGCAGCATTTCCCCAGAGCCAAGCTTTTCTATTTACCTGAAGAATTCCACATTTATTACAGAGCACTTACAAAGGACAGCAAAATATAAAGAAGAAAATTAAAATCGGGCTATCCCGCCATCAGAAATGATGCGAGCTAAAGTCCTTGGCCACCTATCTTTACACAGGAGAAGCGTGGTCATGGGGAGCTCTTGGCTCATATTTAGGGTCTAAATGGGCCATACACCTGCTTTATCTCTGCCCAGGGCTGGGTTCTTTCCTCTTTCTCTACCCAGCAGGCCACATGTCAGACCCCTGACACCTAAATAAATACAAGCAAGCGAGTAAACACAGGACCAGGAAGGTAGGAACCTTACAAATACTTGCTCAACACACTTCTGTCTTTCTGATTTCAGAACCCATTTCTCCATTTCCAAAATAGGATCCAGCTGGAGTTCAAGTCTGCAGACCATCCAGGTGACTGGGAGAGCACAAGTACCATGGTTTGGCTCGGACACTGAGCACCTCTTAGGTTTGGGTCTCGGGTGTTAAGTCTCCCCTGGAATGCTAAAGGCACCATCTTCACCTTGGCATTACTGGGAGGTGGTAGAGTCTTCACAAGATGGGCCAAATGGGTGAAGTAGAACATGCATTTTCCAGACGTATTAAAATGCCAACCCTTCTTCCTCTTAGCTTTCCCTTTCTGGCCTGGAGTGGGTAGTTTCCCTCTGCCACAGGCTTCCCCAATGATGTGCTTCCTCACTACAAGCCAAAAAGCAAGGGAACCAACTTCTTAACGACTGGGCTCTCAAAAACTGTGAGCCAAGCCTTTTGTCTTTATAAGTTCATTCTTTCAGGTGTTTATTCCAGCACCAGAAAGCCGAGTAGCACACCATCTAAAGGTGTCTCATCAAATGAGGTCCTTCCAATTGGCTTGGCACCAACTCTTTTTCACATAGCTGGCTACTACAAGTGCAAAGCTATCCTGGAAAGATCACTCACTGGTTAAGATAACTGGCAGCTCTCCCAAAGGACTTAGGTTCTATTGCCAGTAGCCACAAGGCAGCTTACAAGCATCTGTAACTCCAGTTCCATAGGATCCAATGCCCTCTTCTGCCCTCCCTGGCCACCTAGCACACAACCGATGCATATACACACATGCAAACAAAACACCCTTCACACATAAGGAAAAATTTCAATGAAAAAGAACAATGGCAATGGGTTCTTGATCCTACTGCACGTACTGGCTTTGTGGGAGCCTAGGCAGTTTGGATGCTCACCTTACTAGACCTGGATGGAGGTGGGTGGTCCTTGGACTTCCCACAGGGCAGGGAACCCTGATTGCTCTTTGGGCTGACGAGGGAGGGGGACTTGATTGGGGGAGGGGGAGGGAAATGGGAGGCGATGGCGGGGAAAAGACAGAAATCTTTAATAAATAAATTAATTAAAAAATAATAAAAAAATGTGCAAGGTGATAGTTACATTGAAAATGCTGTCGGTCAGTTTGGGGTCCTCAATTCTAACTAAAGGACTAAAAGCATTAGCCACCAATACCCTCCAGGGAAAGTATTAATGAAGTCCTGCCAAGAAGTGGCCCCTTTAATCGTTGTATAAGAACTACCTGGCTGGGTTCACTGACAAAGACTCACCAAAAACCGACCCCTGGCCAAAAGCACGGGGCATCTACCAGGGTGGGGTGCAGTTAGTGGCTAGAAATGCACACGAGAATTGAACACTGCCCCTTGTGGAAATTAAAATGTAGCTCACATATAAAAAAAATGATCAGCAAGGCTGATACATGATGTTCCTGTGCTTAGATGTTCATCTGCTGGGTGCTTATGAAGAAGGTGCGATGAGAAAAGACCAAGCTGTCTGTGGGAGGGGCCTGGGACAAAGCACTATCCCAAGCCAGGATGAGTCCAAAAGAATCTGCAGTTTGATCAAAGCAAGAAACAAATCTGCTTTACTAAACTAAAATGTGTCACAGTGCTTAATAGTAAACATTTGCAGGTTCACATGTCCCATGCTCTATGATGAGCAAATGTTCTCCGATAGTTATATACAGTTATATATGTATGTATATATATATATATATATATACATATATATATAGTGTGTGTATACATACATAGAATTATATTTCAGGATGTATATCTGTTGCCTCAAGCTATTAGGCAGCCATTGTTACTAATGGACTTAGAGTTAGCAAGAATTCCATTCAGGTGCCTTTTCTTCTTTTTAATTGTATTTGTGCCTGCCTCTCCTGAGAGAGGCTTCTGTGGTTTGGGAGCTCAATTACTACCAATCTAATTAAAAGCCTTTCTTCTTTCCAAAGTCTGGACAGAAACCTCATTAGAGTGACACTGAATTTCCTTGCTGTGTAGCAGCATGGGACCGAAGCACAGAGCCTCAAACTGTAATCAACAAGCAGCAGCCACTCACCACCTGGCAGCACAGCAGTGCCAGCCAGAGAGGTCCACACCAGGCTGCAGAGGAAGTCCGGAGCCAGGCAGGATGCTGCCACTCTCCATCTGGATCTCCTCTTCTCCGGTCACCCTTGGTCAGGTGGCAAGGTCTCTCTTTCCTTCCCACCACAGTATGGAGCCTCCTGCCATACGGGCACATGTGTGCACACTCATACATATACAGTCTACCAGTTTGCCTCCACAGGGGGATGCTGACTACAGCTCACTACATAGAGGGTCAAAACACAAGTCCATTGGACATCACACAAGGCTTTTCTACAAGTTATGGCCCAGCCAAGTTTGTATTCTTCCAGCAGTTATTGCTGGTATTCCCACCACAGCCATCACGCTGGAGTGGGGGGCACAGCAGTCATTATACAGTTAGTGCTGGTATTCCCACCACAGCCATCACACTGGAGTGGGGGCACAGCAGTTATACAGTTAGTGCTGGTATTCCCACCACGGTCATCACACTGGAGTGGGGGCACAGCAGTCAGTCATACAGTTAGTGCTGGTATTCCCACCACGGTCATCACACTGGAGTGGGGGCACAGCAGTTATACAGTTAGTGCTGGTATTCCCACCACAGCCATCACGCTGGAGTGGGGGGCACAGCAGTCATTATACAGTTAGTGCTGGTATTCCCACCACAGCCATCACACTGGAATGGGGGCACAGCAGTTATACAGTTAGTGCTGGTATTCCCACCACAGCCAGCACGCTGGAGTGGGGGGCACATGCTGCTTCTTTGGCGGTCAGGGCTGGACTGGGAGGAATGGGCTTTCTCCTTCCCAGAATTGTGTTCTCATCGCCCCGCCTCTACTTCTTGTCTGATTGACCCGCCTATACTTCCTGCCTGGCCAATCAGCGTTTATTTAAAACATATTTAACAGAATACAGACAATTCTCCCGCACCAGCATACCACATGTATCCTACAAGCAACAATGGCTCTAGTCTAGGTCTGTTATAACAAACACCATCAACAAGCTGGCTGTGGGAGCACATAATTATAATGCCAGAACTTGGGAGGTGGAGGCAGAAGATTCAGGAGCTCAAGATGATGCTCAGCTATGAGGTCAGCTTGATTTACACAAGACCCTGCCTCAAGAATAAATAAAGCAAAATGTAATAAAAACAAAATTAAAGTTAAGCAGCAGCAACACTACTGAACACCAAAAACATCATAAGCCTAGCCAGGCGGTGGTGGCTCACACTTTTAATCCCAGCACTCAGAAGACAGAGGCAGGTGGACCTCTGCGAGTTCAAGGCCAGCCTGGTCTACAGAGCAAGTTCCAGGACAGCAAGGCTCCACAAGAAACCCTGTCTCAAAACACCAATAATAATAATAATAATAATAATAATAATAATAAAAATAAAAAAAGCCACGAGGCTGACAAACAGCAAGTATCTTTTCTCCATTCGGAGGCTGGATGCCCAAGGTCACTAAACCAGACTGTGGCTCTGGTACAGCTAGTGAGGGCTTCAGATCCATGGAGAGATTTCTTCAAGCTACCATCTGGCTCTTACTGCCACGAGAGGCTGGGCAACACGGAGGGGCACAGTCTATCTCGGCTCCTACCAGTGCGTTCTACCCAGGGTTTCTCTCCTGGGAAATAACAGTAACAGCTACCACCAAAGCTTCCTGCAACGAGTGAGGAGCAGGGCCATCTAGTCGACAAGATGTCACTCGGTGCTAGCCGTGCTAGCAATTGTGGCTGCATAGCTGTCGCCTGATGGAGCCCTCCTGCAAGACAGAACCTGCAGCCCAGCACGAGCGCCCCACTGTCAGCTGACTTGCCCTCCGTCACTCTGTTTTAACCTGGGCACATCAGTGAAGAGCACCCTTCAATTTGTGTGACATGCTTTTAAGGAATCAACCTTAAATTATGGTGCATCTAATGCAGCCTGCAGAGGGTTCCGATGATGTCTGCCATGCAGTCTCACGTTTCTCCAGCCATCACTCCTTTGGGAGTTACGAGGAGATGATACTCCACAGTATTTTACAAAGCTCTGAGAAAAGCCATATATCAACCCTGTCTAAATCCTAGTTTCAGAAAGATATAAATTCACATTTGCTGAACGCTCTTATAGTTTATAACAAACATGACTTATTTTTATCTCTTTTCAGCCATGTTTTTATCTGAGACAACCCAACAAGGCTAGTTATTATTTTAAGTAACTGAAAATGTGCAGGTGGGCTCCCAAATTTCATTTTCTATGCCTGTTTGTTTTTGAATGCTTTTATATGAACACATACTGCCTTATGACCAAGAGAAGGTAATGCATCCATGCGTCAACTGTGAGACCGTGAGCAAGCCTCTGGCCTTGGTTCACACAGTTAAGGCAGAAGGTGAGCTGTGCACTCTGATAATCCCATCACTGTGTAGGCTGACACAAAAGGATCAAGAGTTTGAGAATAGCATGGCCTACAGATTTAAGACCCTGTCTAAAGAAACGTAAGCGGAGATCCAAATCATCTATCTCTTTGACCAGATATTATGTGTTCTGAACTAAAATATCTTCTTGAGCCCATGTTGCCACAGTGAACACTTTGATAATGTTTGATTTTATACCAACAAGAACAATACTGACACTTGATATCTGTTCCAGACAGAAGATCTCAGAGAGCAATCTGGGATGCCTTTAGGGTAATAGTTCTCAACCTGTGGGTCGTGACCCCTTTGGCAAACTTCTATGTACAAAAAAATATTTACGTTAAGATTCATAACTGTAGCAAACTGCAGTTATAAAGTAGCAATAAAAATAATTTCATAGTTGGAGTCACCACAACACGAGGAACTCTTAAAAGGTCTCAGCGATAGGAAGGTTGAGAAGCACTGCTCAAGAGACTCAGCGAGGTTAAAACTTCTTCATAATCGTGACATATTACTTCCCTCTTTTCTCTTTTTTCGCTTGTGAGCAAAGGACAGAGTTCTACTGAGGTTACATGCTATGGTGGGTGATTGGCCTGAGGCTGAATAAAGACACACGTAAGAATCACCTACTAAACAAATTACTAAAAAAAGATTTGCAAAACTATAAAACAATAACCCCTCTCGCGCAAAGGATTATGGGTTGGAAAAGTAATAGTTTTTCTGGAAGTAATATTTAACCTAATAGGGTTATCATTATAAATGAATGAACTTTACATAATTTTTGCATATATATATTTCAAAAAATTTCAGCCTAGTAAAATGCAGAAAGCTATAACACATACACATAAAACCTGAGGATCGGGGCCAGAGAGATGGCTCAGAGGTTAAGAGAACTGGCTGTTCTTCCAGAGGACCTAAGTTCAATTCCCAGCAACAATAAGGTGTACAGGCAGATGTATAAGCAGGTAGATTACTATATACGTGATAAATAAATAAATAAAAAGACTAAAGATCCTCAAAACCTTTAAGAGAATAAAGGAGTCCTTAAGCATCAAAGATTGAAGCCCACTGCAAGAGGCTTGGCATTCTCTACCCCTGGTTCTCACCTGCTGGGTACAGAGAGAGCTCTTTCCTCACCCTCAGTCTAGACTGTTCAAGGTCTTGCCTAGGAGTGATGTGAAAAGTCTGGGGATCACAGGCAGACCTGGGCCTTCCCACTCACTGCCTGCACAGACTCCAGTGGCTGCCGAACTTTGTCACGACTGCTTCCTTATTTGTAAACCCAGAAGTGACAACGGCAAGAAAAGTCACCCACAAGAAATTCTCCATAGTTCAGTGACCAGAGGAGTGACGGCTAGCACAATGGAGCTCAAACACTTACAGAGTGGCCAAATTGCTTGCTTTTCGTCTACATGTAGCGGCCTGTGTTTGGAGTGGTGGTTTTACTCTTGCTAAAGACAAGGCTTAGAAACTAAGTGTTTAGCAGCCCCATTTCATTCTCAGAACTGGTACACAGGTAGACAGTTACTCTGTGACAGATGAATCCACAGATGCGCCCCCCGCCCCCAGCAATGAGTGCAGTAGAATGTCTGATCCTTAGATCTTTGGCTACTGGATCTTTATACACAAGCACCTAGCACAGGTGAGAGCTTCACCAAGGATTTTTGCCAGTGGAAACAGTGTGGTTATATCCCGAGTATCCGAACATAAGACACGGAAGCTGGAAAACCAGTCCCCACTGTGGCAGACTGCAGCCCTTGAGAAACTACTGCAACAACAGCTTCTTGGGAGATTCTGAATTCTTTGATTCTATTTTTAACTATCAGAGCCAATCATTCATTGCTTGAGAGCACTGTTTTTAGGAGTGATGCGGAAGAAAGGGCTTAAGGGATTTTTAAAAAAATCAAAGCAGAATCTAACAGATTTTTTTTAACATTTCCTACTTAGTGATGGGTGTTTGATTCCTTGCTGACATCATCTACCTTAGAAAAACCCAGGAAAGCAAACTAGAAACCCAGCCAATCAGGCTGAATCCTTCAGGCTGGATAATTGCAAATATGCAGAGGCAGTGTCTCCTGGACAATAATTAAACTGTCATTTCCCCCTCTTTGAATCTCACTCAAGATACTGAAAGGCAACAAGACACACAGCCAAGAAAGAGCTCCCACCTCACTGTCTGCACTCAAAGGTGCCCAAGTCAGATAAATCCACAGGTGCATTTTCAGCTGCATGCGCAGGTTCCCATCACTGAAGGCATTTCGTGTCTCCCACAAGGAACAAAGCCTGGCAGGCAGACTGCAGTAGCAGAATCTAACAGAGAGAAGAGCAGCCTTGGGGTGAGCAAGGCAGGGGCAGTGGGGATAGAAGACTGGAGGGAGAAAGGTAGAAAAGACACACAGCTCAGATATCCTGAAGAGGGAGCAAGGGTTTGCATACCTCTATGCTGAAAACAGCCTCCTTCCTCAACCAGCACTGGGCATCCTGACACTGATCACAACAAACATGCGCAACAAGTGAAAAGCAACCGTCTTCAAAAGAGTCCAGAGGCCTGAGATACTAAGATTCAGACAGCATCAGTGAGGCCTGGGGCTTTTCCAAAGAGCTCTCTCCCATGTAATCCATCAAAGATCTGACATCCCAGAGGAAGGAATCCCAACAGGCCAAAAGACAAATGGGAAAAGAATGAAGTGTGTGAACCGGAGTTAGGAACAGAATTTCTTTATCCGTTTGCTCACTATCTTTCAAACTTTATCCTTTTTTACCAAGCGGTGCTGGGGCTCCCTCATGTTAACAGGTGTTCTGATGTCATGTCAGCCCCTTGTTTAAATTTTCTTTTGTGCTCATGTCTTCCTAAGCCGCTGGTTGGGCACTCACTCCCTAGCCTAGGCAGATCTTCACCTTATGATCCTGCTGCCTCTGTTTCCCAAGTAGTTGGGATCACAGCAGACACTTGGATACAAAGCTTAAATTTATTTTTAATTGATATACTAAAAAATCATAAAATCACACATAATGTATGGTGTACCTGTGATGTTTCTCTACATGATATATGTGTACATTATGTACTGTTTAAGACTCATTAAGCATACCTATTGCCTGAACTCTGCAGTGAAGCTATACAAATGCTTTACTGTGGCTTTCTGCAATGCACGGTGCTCTAAATGCACAAAAAGTCCAATGCACAATGCCATATCGGATCTTCTTACTCCACCTCAGTATCCACTGCCTAGCCTTTTCCCACACCCCTTCCTCTAGAAACAAGATTGAGAAGCAGCAACTTCTCCTGCTTTTTATCACTGATGTCTAATATTTCTATAAATAATATATAGTCATTGATTTAATAAACCAAGTAAACATGAACCAGGGTGCAATTAAAAAAAAGAATGACAAGAAAAAGAATTCATGGCTATTATAGCATTAAGAATACAATTAAGAACAGGCATGACATAATAAGATGAAAATTAAAATAAGCAACAAACTATGTTCACATCCATAGTATGATGGAAGAAGTGAAGAAGTAAACGACCCTTAGAAAGTGCTAACCTCAATAAGAAAAGAAAGGCAAACAGTCAGCTAAGGCTAATAAACACAGTCAGGAAAATAAGCAGTCTAGAAAAGGCCCAAGCATGCTTCTCAGTTCTTGTTATAAAACTCAATAAAGTCTTGGATTAAATTAAAATGATTTAAAAAATCAAGATAACAAGATAATGGAAAGAAATGAGAGGGAAATCTGCAGACCTAAATAAATAATCTGAGAGCCCAAATAACACTATTACATAGTTAATAAGTTAGAAACAGAAAGGGACAAAACAGACAGCTAAAAATTGAGTTATTGGCATGAGGTAATCGCAGTTTGTGTAGCTGGAAAATGGAGATTAAGTCAATTAGGCAACAAGCCTGAGACAGAAGTGAAATCAAGAGGGCACTCTGGGTTGGCTCAGAGAGCACAGCACCTGCAGGGGAGTGGAATGTTCCCAGATGTAAACGGAGCATCTGCTCAGAGTCCAGGAAAAACAGCAGGCTCCATTAGCTGAATACCAACAGGCTGCTACACAGTATCTAAACACTACAGGCCGCTACACAGTATCTAAACACTACAGGCCGCTACATAGTATCTAAACACTACAGGCTGCTACACAGTATCTAAAGACTACAGGCCGCTACACAGTATCTAAACACTACAGGCCGCTACACAGTATCTAAACACTATAGGCCGCACGCTACACAGTATCTAAAGACTACAGGCCGCTACACAGTATCTAAACACTACAGGCTGCTACATAGTATCTAAGCACTACAGGCTGCTACACAGTATCTAAACATTACAGGCCGCTACACAGTATCTAAACACTATAGGCCGCTACACAGTATCTAAAGACTACAGGCCGCTACATAGTATCTAAACACTACAGGCCGCTACATAGTATCTAAACAGTATCAAAAGGGAGATAAAGCAAATGACAATTTAAAAGTAACCCTTAGCTTACCAGAGAGAAAAAATAAATCTCAACAACAAACTTAAAGAGAATATTTTTCCAACATCATATTTTTATTAATTATTTGGAAATTTCATACAATGTACCTCGATCACATTTGCTTCTCATTCTTCCCAGGTCCACCAACCCACCCTTATGCCCTTTCTGCAAAAGAAAAAATAATACACCAAGTTCAATTTGTGTTGCCCATGTCCTCATTGGAGCACCATCAAAGTCCCAGTGGCCAGCCCCTTAAGGATTACTGAGTCATTCCCCACCCGGGACACCAGAAGCCACCAACTGTGAAGAGCTGCACTTGAACATCTTTATCATGATGTTTAAGGACTCTCTTCAATGGCTTCCTGTCTTTAAGAGAGTTTTACAAGTGTATGACCTGACACTACAGTGAACCGCAAAGCCAGGGTGAACTGGGAGGTGCCTATGTGAAAGAAGGGACAAGACCCTTCTACCAAGCCTCCACTCCACATGCACCGTTCTCATGGCACCCACCATAAACTAGAAGAACCCACTGGGAGAACAAAAATGAAATTTGTCATTTTGGTCTGGACACAAAACAAGAAACAGGATAGACTATTAACCTCCTAAGAATATTGTCTTCTATCAGAGAATTCAAACTTAAACAGCCTTTAGTGCCTGAGAACTTTACAAACCATGCACGTAGTTCTAGACTACTAAAGCTATGAAGTACCAACCAACAGAATAAATAAATGACCAAACAGAAAAATAAACAAAAATTAACTATGTTTAGAAACATTAATATAAGATCTTTAAGGTTTAACATAAAAAACATATTAGGCAAGAAATTATTTTTGACCAAGGGATTAAAAAAATAAAGTTTGGAAAAAATAATTTTTAAAAAATCAGATAAGCATATCAGGAAGATAGGAAATGTTCTTCACAAGTAAGGGAGAGGATGTCAAATCATCGGAACACATCTCCACAAATTTAGACTAAAGAAGTAGGAAAAGGTACCAATGAGTAAGTATAATTAATACAATTAAATGCCTTAAGATATAAAAATATAAAAGAATAAGATATGCAAAGAAAAATGCATACTTGTGTAGTAATAGGAGCAGAGGCGAACACGCCCCCTAAGGGGCAGGACTTATCCCTACATACTTGAAAAAAAATGTTTTCCAACATGAGAAATTTAGAAACTGAAATAAAATCTCAATGGATGTGTTGGTCAGTTTTATAGCGACTTGAACCAACCTAGACTCATTCAGGTAAGACTCAACTGAAAAATTGTCTCCATAGGATATGCCTGTAGGCAAGTCTGTAGTACATTTGCTTGATTAACGATTTATGTGGGAGTGCCCAGGTCACTGTGCCACCTCTGGGCAGTTGGTTCTGGGTGCTATAAGAAAGAAGGCTAAGCAATCCAGTAAGCAGCATTGCTCCATGGCCTCTGCTTCAGTTCCTGCCTCTAGCTCTTTCCCTGATATGCATCAGTGACCTGACAACTATAAACTGAATTAAGACCTTTCCTCCCCAAGATGCTTTTGGGCATGGTGTTTTATCACAGAAATAAAAACCCAAACATGTGGTGGGATTCCCCTCTGTATGCTCTGAATATGCTTTACTACCATTGGTTAATAAAAAAGCTGTTTTAGCCTATGGCAGGGCATGATGGAGCTAGGCAAGAAAACTAAACAGGGAGAAAGAAGGCAGTGTTAGGAGATGCCATATAGCTGCCAAAGGAGAAAGACATCAGACCTTACCAGTAAGCCACAGCCTCATGGTGATACATAGATTAATAGAAATGGGTTAATTTAAAATGTAAGAGCTAGTTAGTAATATGTCGGAGCCATTGGCAAAACAGTGTTGTAATTAATATAGTTTTTTGTGTTGATTATTCTGGTCTGGGAAGATGGGAAACAAAAGTACAGTCTCTGTTTACACTAAAAGATAAATAGGACAATGGATTAGGAAAAATAGAAATGATAATCAGAAAGTGGAAGACAATGTGATATAATGACATGGAAAACATGCTTTAACAAACAAACTGAAAATATCCAATACACATCGACACACACACACAAAAAAGAGCAGAAGAAATGTCAAGGAAGGAAAGATTTTCAAAACTAGACAATGAATCCTCAGATTAAGGAAGTACAACATCCTCAAAAGGAAATGAAGGAATTAAAACCCAATAAAGTACATTTCTTTTCTATTCCAGCATGCAACGACTTTAACATCAAGCACTCCTATACTTAAAGAAAAACACCAAACAGACTGAAAAACCAATGGCTTTTCTCAAGACACAAGAGGCACTAAGGTTGCAGGATAAAGTGTGACACAAAAATCTGCATGTCAGCAAATGCTAAAGCACAGCCCAGAGTCCTGAACTATAGCAGTGCTTAAATGGGGATTTGATAACCACTGTAACCTGGGTGTGAACTTGAAAAAAAGTAAGGATGACCATAGACACCGGATGTCATACAGTTTCACAGTTTTTATCTCTAGGAACTGGACCATGCTCTCTTGGTAAATGTGCAAGATTCCTCTGCGGCTACTAAAAGCAAACAGAAAGTAACTTTGGGAACAGATGCAGAGTCTTCACATAAATAAGAAAAGCCTATGTTCCTGACAGAGCCTCGTCAGTCACTCCTCCCCTCCAGAACACTGCAGCAGTTCTCTGGATGACAAGAGGGCTACAAACCAATGGAGACACTTGTGAAGATCACAACTCAGAGGGGAGCCCAGGAAAAGAATGACATTAAACCTAGGACATTTGCCCTAGTCCCCACAATGTCACCATACCCTAGCACCAGCATAAACAGTAACCATCCATGATAGGTCACAGCAAGAAGTTTCAGTTTTCTCAGGAAGGGAAAGAGAGAGAGAGAGATAGGGAGGTAGGCAAGGAGAGAGAGAGAGAGAGAGAGAGAGAGAGAGAGAGAGAGAGAGAGAGAGAAGAGAAGGGAAGAGAAAAGAAGAGAGAGAAGAGAAGAGAGAGAGATAGGGAGGTAGGCAGGGAGAGAGAGACAGAGAGAGAGAGAGAGAGAGAGAGAGAGAGAGAGAGAGAGAGAGAGAAGAGAAGAGAAGAGAAGAGAAGGGAAGAGAAAAGAAGAGAGAGAAGAGAAGAGAGAGAGATAGGGAGGTAGGCAGGGAGAGAGAGACACACACAGAGAGAGAGAGAGAGAGAGAGAGAGAGAGAGAGAGAGAGAGAGAGTATAGAGGAGCTAGGAATGTAGCTAGGTTGGTAGAGAACCTTCCTGGAATACGCCACATCCAGAGGTGGAGGTTCTAGCACGGTATAGTCCAGATGTGGCGGCGGCACATGCCTGTGATCCTGCAGCAGTTAGGAGGTAAAGACAAGAAGATCAGATACGAATCATCATCTACTACATGGTAGAGTTTAAGCTCAAGCCAGCCTGGGCTACCCGAGACTCTGCAAAATAAATAATAAATAAACAAACAACTACAACAACAAATGGGAGAAGACAGTGGTAAGAGACAGGGACCCTCATGTATTTAATGGGAAAGCTCCTACAGCCACGTGGAAAGGCAGTTGGGCACCTTGCTAGGTGGGACCTAATGGCCCACCACTTGAACTTTTAGGTATTTTCTCAGAAACATTTACTTACACAAAAGCCTGCATATGGTAGATGGGGGGCGAGGTTGGGGAAGAGACTGGGAGGAGAGGAAGGAAAAGAAACTGTGATCAGTATATAAAAACAAAAAAAGAAAATACAAAAACCAAAGACACCCTGCATATGAATGTCTGAGAGTTTCATAACTACAAAAATTGGTATGTAAACAAGGAGTCCTGTCACAGATGAATAGATAGATGTAGGCACACTGTGACATACAATGGGTTATTTAAGGCTAAAATGAATGAGCCATTAAGCCATGAAAGGTATAAAAGAAACAACTCCATCTTGCTAAGGGAAAGAAGCCAGCTGAGAAAGTTACAGTGCATGGGTACAATTACAGGGCAGTCTGGAAAAGGCAAAAGGTGTGGTTTGTAAACAGCTGGGTGGCTATGAGGTGTGGGGGTCGGGATGAACAGGCAGAGCATGGGGGACTCCGTATCAAACAGTAATGGTGAGGGCAAGACAAACATTCGTCAAAATTCTCAGACCTTTACAGGACAGAAGAAGGCCAGATATGCACAGAACACGTCGGAGGCACTGAGAAGTAGGGAGGTCCAGTACCGAGTGCAAAATACGACCAAAGGCTCCAAACACATGACAAAAAAAGATAAGAGATTTTGACGCTTAAACTTCCTAGGGTCTGAAAAAGTTCCAAAAACAGTGTGTTCTGGCTGATGAAACTGTTCCCAGAAAGAGGAGATGGCCTGAAAATTATTTCTCAACCCACCACATACTGTTATGGGAGACATGACGGGAGTCTGATATCTTAATGCTGGAGTGGGAAATCAAGAGAACGTATGTTGTAATGGATTAGAAGGGAAGCATGAATATACGTTTAGTGTAATAAAGACACAGATTTTACCTACGGAATGGTTATATGCATATATAATGTATGTGAACTATACACAGTTATTCACACATGTGCACAAATATAAACATATATGAGTTGTCCATATTGGTGTCTTTGTCAGCTTAGAAAGTCTAGGAATGAAATCTCGGTAGCACTCTATCACCTGAATTTAATTTTGTTTTTCAATCATTCTCCAATAGCAAGGTCCAGGGGTCCCTGAGAGATAGTTGTTTGAGTGACTGACAAGCACTACCTATAAAAAAAAATACAAAAAAAACCCACCCTGGAGCATTGTGCAAAGCCAGGAAATATAAGTGATACCGCAGTAATTACAGTGTGTGGAAGGGGCACGGAAACACCTTCAACCAATGACATACGATACTATTTGAACAAAATAAATAGGGGTTGCAATCAAGCCTACAAAAGTAATATTATCAAGTCTATGCTGAATGATTTAATAAATGAATACATGGGATTCAACAGACAAATCTCCTGTGCAGACCAAGTCCAGATAAATATGCAACTCCTCTGCCTCTAAGGTGGTGGGATACATCATTCAACAATCGGCCATTTTACCAGATCTTTTCTTTTGAGCCGCCCACCAACCCCCAAATTATGACAAGGAGACTTATTAGTTTTGAATGCTTGGCCTAGCTTAGCTCTTTTCCAGCTAGCCCATTTAACTTAAATTAACCTGTTTCTCTTATGTACCTTCTGACTCGGAACTTTTTACCTTTTCTTCCTTTCTTGCTGTCTCTATGTCTAGCTGACTGATAGTTTCTTGCCCTAAGCCTGTCTCTCGTTCTCTCTTCCTTCTCTCTCTCTCTCTTTTTTTTTGAGCCTAGATTTCTCCTTCTATTTATTTATTCTCTTTGCCTGGCAACCCCTATCCTTTCTCTTGCCTAACTATTGGCTATCCAGATTTTTATTAGACCAATCAGGTGCCTTAGGCAGACAAGGTGAAACAGATGCAACTCATCTCTACAAAATTAAACCAATGCAGCGGAAACAAACAGGCTGCTATGGCACAGAGTGCTCACACAGTTGACCCAGGTCTCTTCTTTGCTCTGTAAAGTAAGATACCTGACAGAAAGGCAGGAGTCTAGACCAACCTTGGAGCCACAAAGAGACAGACAGATCTAGCCCTTATCTAGCAGGGCTCTGTCCATGGCCTCAAGGGCATGCTCCAAACGATTATGTTCTCATGCATTTGGAATTCAGGCAGCCCCCAGTCCTGATCTCCAAAGGAGCCTGGCAGAAGAGACATCCTGCCCTTGTAAAGACAGGCCAGGGTCACTGTGACAGGGCCACAACCCCTGTGATAAGGCACTGATATTTCTGAGAAAGCAATAGAAGAATTTTTAAAAACCCTTCATTCACACTGTTAGCATGAGGAGTAGTCACCCAAATCCCAGAAAACCTAATTAAATTTGCAGCTTCTTTATGTATTTATAATTCCTTTTCCCCATGAAAATCTATAAATAATGCCTTCTCTACAGACACTGGGCTCCAGTCTTTCTTATAGACTTGCAGAAAGCTAATAAATTACTGTGCCCAGAAATATCCTAGTGATTCATTTGAACTAATCACTGCAGAGATTTGTCTCTAGGAGAAAGCATATGCCTCTCTGCGCTGCAGACCCAAATTTTACTTCCCTTCCAAACTGGAGCATACCCAGACGCCCTCTGTACATGAAACAAGCAGGCACTAAGAAGACCAAGTTTAACTATTCACAGCCTTCTTTCTTCTGAGTCTTTCTTACAATGAAGTGTCAAACGAGGAAGTACATGCGCCAATTACCAGGAAAAATATTCCCATCACACAATCAGGGACACAATGACTCCGGCACTTCCTCCTAATTTAGGCAATTAAGCAATTTGCATACATTTCCAAAAGGAAAAAAAAACTTTTTAAATGACCTTTGGGGATGTATTAGCTTCCTGATATGTCAGGAAACTATCTTCCAGTCAGTCTAAATTATGAAGAAGTTTGGGAGAAGGCGCCAAGCAGAAAGGAGGCCAAATTTAAATCTATACAATAGTCCCAGCTCAGCTAACTAGCCCACATCTCTGCATAAGCACCCAATCCTGCCAAAATAAATTTGCATCTATTTCTACATTCACTGTAACCTAGAAAAATGACCTGTTTCTTTTCAGTCTGTCTAAACAATGTATCTGCCCTAATAGATTCCATATTCAGGATATTACAGATGATCAAGTTAGGAAATTAAAGATTCTCAGAGGAGAGTCCCTGGCATTTAAAGATCTAGTCCGGGAATTCTCATTCAACTACTGTTACCATATTCTTCAGTCTTTCATGACCTACCAAGGACCGTCCTGACCACCCTGCCTTCCGCTCTGTACAACAGCCCTCACGGGTCTCTGGGGGCTCCTCCTAAGTCTCTAAGTCCAATCTGCCTCAAGCTTCTGTCACCGTGCACCCCCAAGGACCCCAACACCGAAGCTCCATCTGAAAGGCAGATGAAACAGGAAAGGAAGATGAGACACCAGGAAACCAACTGTCTCCTATATGCTTCCAAACCAAACACAACAGGAACAGAGTAGAAGAAAAACCCCTGCAACCAAGGGAGTCACTAATCAAAAGAATCAGTGATTCCAAGGCTGTGGGAACCTGAAGCTGCTTCAAGGGCAGAGGGTACAGTAAGACCTCCTGAAACATGCCAATGAGGCAAAAGTAACTGGTGCCTTTATGTTCTTCCCTTTCACTGGGTCATTCCTAGTATCAAGTTTGTAAATAATGGATACAAATATCAAGTATGTTTCCACAATCTGGGTTTCCTCCCTCTGTTGGGTTCCAACTCATGGTTGCCCCTACTGCTGCTGTTGTTCCTATGCATAATAGGAAATAATACTGAAGAAATAGAAGAATGTTGGCCTGCCTAATTGTGGGTCATTTCTTTACATCTGTAGTTATACAAAGATGAGAATATGCAAATAATCAACTAACCATTCAAAACAGTATTTATAATAAGACTCAGGACTGATGAGGATAAAACTAAATTTCCCACACCGAGTCAATGTATAAAAAACAGCAAATTATTTTCCCCAGTGCTATCTAAGATTAGATATCTTCATGTTTAAAAAGAGTTTAAAAACAAACCACAACAACAAACTCTGAGACCAGTAATTTTACATATTAAAAAATCACACTAAGTTTAAGGTCACTAAGTCGTAGAAACCAAAAATCCTAACTATGGTGACCAGAAGACAGAATGCTATATAACTGTTAACTTATTTTCCGGAGGAGCTCATTAACATGAAAAATAAAATGAAGAATGGTGTTAAGCATCACATAAAATCATGTCTGTAGTGCCTCAGTGCTTACACTGGTTGGCATCTGTTCTGTACTTCCTGTACTCCATCCCCATCCTCATCCTCTGCAATAACAGAGACTATGATCTGAGTTCTCAAATGATGAATCTTCTCTTACCATCTTCCCTCACATCTAATCTAAATTTCTAAACATTTCAAAAGTGGTCTTTTTTTGGTGTGATGTTTATTTCGTTGTTTTAGCAATAAGCAACCTAAATAGACAGGCCTATCAGAAAAATAGAAAGGGAGGGTTAAACATGAGTGAATTGCACACCAAAGAAATGGAAGGGATGAAATATACTGGAAAAGACAAAACAAAATAAACCTCAAGGGACATATGATACTTTAGCAACAAGAAGATGGTGGAACTCAAAAGCCCCCAATGTCTTCAGCACAAGAGCTATAGCATCAGTTGTTACAGGCAGTGAGTCCCCACATCCAAACCTTTTCAGGAGCAGGGACACCAGCAGGCATTTCCAATGGCTGATGCTCTCAGAAGCTAGAAGCTGAGGATTACCTAGTGTTTGGGCTGTTGCTAGTTAAAATCTGGGGTCATACGCCTCCAACCTGACCACAGACTCTGGCTTCCAAAGCATTGAGCAATCAGACTCTTTTTAAAAAACATTTATTTATTTATCATGTATACAATATTCTGTCTGTGTGTATGCCTGCAGGCCAGAAGAGGGCACCAGATCTCATTACAGATGGTTGTAAGCCACCATGTGGTGGCTGGAAATTGAACTCAGGACCTTTGGAAGAGCAGGCAATGCTCTTAACCTCTGAGCCATCTCTCCAGCCCCTGCAGAATCAGACTCTTACACTCTGGGCATGGGGCTAGCTGTGAGTCACCAGAGGTCTGCCAGTGCTGTCCCAAGGTCTTAAATAATTCAATGACCTGGGACTGGTGGTCAGGCTAGCTGCTCTGTAGCATGGTCATGAACGACAGCAATATAATAAAATACAAACAATCCCAAGGAAGATAATGTAGTAGTGGTTCTCATGTACTTAGCTATCTCAATTAAAGTACTTATCATTTCAATGTGGGCTAATAGTTGCCTATTTAAAATAATTACTTAAAAAAACCAGCTTTGGTAAACTGTAATTTATAAAGCAGTAAGGTTTAAACATATGAGTTAAGTCTGGTGTACACTCATGAAACTGTTACCCTGCTCTACAATGAAAGATTTTCATCAAGGTAAATATTTCCTTCGGGTGGAACCGGACCACAACTGTCATGATGTGCTACAGCTGTGATAACATACAGACCACCCTCACAACACGGGGACCATTATTATTCCCTCCTGGAGGAAGAAAAGGGTCAGATGACGCTAGAGAGACTTCCAGAGTTCCTTAGGGGGCCCTCCCCTCCCACAGATTATGTAACGTGAACAACTGATTTGTATGTCATTTAATGTACCTCTTCTGAGTCACTTGTGCTTTTGAAAAAGACCCCAACAAACTCAGGATTTAAGAGGGATCCTTGCACTCGTCTGTCTGTATCATAAGAGCACAAACATTTCCATATTATCTCCCAAGAAAAGGCAAGGGTCATCCTCAGTAGACGTTCTTTGATTTGATTCATTCCTATTGATACATTTGCTCATTTACTGACTGGATTTTCAGTGTTGATTTTTTAAAGTTCTCCATATATTCTAGACACAAGTTATTTGCAAATACATTTTCCTTATATGTGGGATTGCTTTTATGCCTTTGAACAGTCTTTCTCCCACTTACGTAAGTCTTTTTAAGATCTAGCTTATCAAGTTTTTCCTTGTTTGGGGACTTTTAACCAAGGAAAAGCCCTGAAGATTGTCCACAGTTTTCTTCAAGAGGATTCATAGTTCATTTTACATTGAAGTTATAATCCAGTTTGAGTTAATATTTGTCTAAAATATGAGGCTTATGATAAAACTAATTTTTTGATTCTAATCCTGCTATCCAATCGTAGAATTCTCTCTGATATTTGATCCTTTCTTCATGAGCCCTGCTTTGTATCTGTCAAGTGAGCTGGCTCTCCTTTCACTGGTCTTCCGGGTCCTCAGTGCTACTTGTTAATCCACGTGCTTATTCAAACTCAAGTACCACACATCTCCAAAGCTGCTGAAAGCAGTCCTCATTCTTTCTCAAAATTGTCTTAGTTCTTCTTTCTTATTTTCAATATAGATTTAGAATACTCAGATCTAGAAATATCTTACAAGGATTTTGATATAAATTATATTAATTGAAGGAGTACCAACATTTTTAGTAGATGTAAGGAGAATATATTCTAGTAGATATTTGGCAAACTTTGGGAGAAAGTTTCTTCTTATACAAATAATCATGTCTTTTGAAAGTAGCTATGGTTTTATTTCCTCCTTTTCTCTTTATGTGTTCTATCTTCTCTCCTCCAGCCCCCTTTGCAGCCCAGAACTGTAACATCTATATAAGGTTGAACAACAGTTCTGAGAAAGATAACTGCCTCATTTCTTAGTTTAGGAAGAAATTATCTAACTGCTAAATGTAACATTGCATTAAGCTGTTCTTTATTAACCAAGGAAGTAAATTCTGTTTGCATTTTTTAAGTTTTTTTTAAAGGAGAGTAAACTTTGTTAATTTTATCATCAACTATAATTGTGTGATTAGTACGTATTGATTAGTTTTCAAATGTTAAAGTACCTTAAACCTCTAGGCTAAATCCTGTGTGGCCATGGCAGGTAATTCTTTTAATGTGTTACTAAATTCTGTTTGCTATTATTTTCTGAAGGATACTGTGGTTGATATTCATGGGGAATATTCATCTCTCCTTCCTTAGATCACCACAGAATGAACTTGTTACAGATTCCCACCTCTCACTCTTTCTTTGTAAACAGTTTACTTCACCATGATGTACCACACTTCTCCCAAGCAAATGGGGCCACCCAATCCTGGTCTTGAGTCTCCAGAACCATGAGCCAAAATACACTTCTGCTTAGCTCATAAACAGATTGTGTTAGATACTCTGTTACAGTAGCACTAAGCTGCCTAATTACCCATTCTTTTCCTTGTTATTAAGTTTTAGTTTGAGTCTATGACTGGAGAGAAACTTTGCAAGATTTCAGTTATTATAAATGTGCTGAGTTTATAGTTCAAGGCATGGAATACCTTGGTGCATTTTCCATCTCTCTTAAATATATATTCTGTTGTTCTTGTGGGGAGCATTATGTAAGTGTTGATTACATCCTGTTGATTGACAGTGGTTACTTTGTATCCTTGCGGGCTTCCTATGAGAAAGAAGCATTGGCATCTGTAGCTATCACTATGGATGTTTTTCATTTTGTCCATCTTCCTCTTTGTGCCTTAAATTCTATTGTTTGGTGTTCTCAGTGGTCTGACACATTTACAATTTCACACCAGTTCCCTTTGGCCCTGGCAATGCAATCTGCTATGGAGGATACTTTATATCTATAAACCCACATCTGATCTGTTTTGATTAAGGTTTACATGCCGTGTACTATGTAGATGAAGGCTGCTCACTCATTTCCCAGGCATCTAGACCCAGACCCAAACAATCACACAGAAACTATATTCATTCCAACACTGTTTGACTTATTAGTTTAGACTTCTTATTAACTAATTTTTACATTTTAAATTAACCCATCTCTATTAATCTATGTATCTCCATAAGGCTATTGCCTACCAGTAAGGTTTCAGCATCTGTCTCCTTTGACAGCTACAAGGCATCTCTGTGACTCTGCCTACTCTCTCTATGTATCTCTGTTTGGATTTCCTGCCTGGCTTTATTCTGCCCTGTCATAGGCCAAAGAAGCTTATTTATTAACCAACGGTAATAAAATATTCATAGCATACAGAGGGGAATCCTATATCAATGCTGTACTTTTTCTATCATTTCAATTTTACCTTGCCTATATTGCTACATTTTATATAAGTATTCAATTGTTGATTGCCTTGGCGGGCTACTTAGTCTAGGGTTAGTAGCCCGCCTGGCAGTTCAGTTATTCCAGGGTCCCGGAGAGGCACTACCTGGAAGATATGGGCTAGGAGACAGGAAGAAGGCCATGCAAAGTTTGTCAGAGCCTCCGTTTATTACAGATGGGGTATAGCTTTATATAGAGTAAAGAGTTGGGGGATGGGCACAGGGTTCTGGGCTCTTGCCGCGTGGTTCACGTTGGTCACATGGTCCGAGTTGGTCACGTAGGCAGCAGGTTATCTTCAGTCAGATCACTGTAGGCCTGGAAGTTGACACACCTAGCTCCCTAGATAGTTTGGAATGTGGGGTGGGTTCCGCTAACAGATAGCTCTCATTAACAGCCAATTTGGGTGTGGGGTAGGCTCTGTCAATAGAACCATTTTTAACACAATTAAGGGTGTGGGGTTCTCTGTAGACTCCCCAGGGTGATGGTTCCTGTAATGATTTTAGGAGGAAATTGGCTCCTGACATTCAATGGGTTTATAACTTGGTCATTGTTTCATATTTAGTAGACTTTATTTTTAGAGTACCTTTAGTTTCAGAGCAAACTTAAGTAAAAGGTACAGAAAGTTCCTATACACCCTTTGTCTTTACACGTAGATAGTAATGTAATACTCACACTATCCAGAGTACTATATTTTTCACAGTAGTGAAGCGTACCTAGACCCATGGTACCCAGAGTCTGCAGCTGGCATTAGCATTCTCTCCTAGTCATCTATGTAATTTGGGCAAATGTGTGAAAACACATATCCACTCTCAGTATTTAAAGAGTTGTTTTGTTATATAGGCATCCTCCTGAATATTAACCTTCATCAGGCGATGAAAGGAAACAGAGACAGAGACCCACATTGGAGCACCGGACAGAAATCTCAAGGTCCAAATCAGGAGCAGAAGGAGAGAGAGCAAGAGCAAGGAACTCAGGACCGCGAGGGGTGCACCCACACACTGAGACAATGGGGATGTTCTGTCGGGAACTCACCAAGGCCAGCTGGCCCGGGTCTGAAAAAGCATGGGATAAAACTGGACTCGCTGAACATAGCAGACAATGAGGACTACTGAGAACTCAACAATAATGGCAATGGGTTTTTGATCCTACTGCACGTACTAACTTTGTGGGAGCCTAGGCAGTTTGGATGCTCACCATACTAGACCTGGATGGAGGTGGGTGGTCCTTGAACTTCCCACAGGTCAGGGAACCCTGATTGCTCATAGGGCTGACGAGGGAGGGGGACTTGATCGGAGGAAGGGGGAGGGAAATGGGAGGCGGTGGTGTGGAAGAGACAGAAATCATAAACAAACAAACAAACAAACAAACAAACAAATAAATAAATAAATAAAAGAGTTGTTTTGTTGTCCTGAAAGTTCTCTGGAATCCCTTGGCTCATCTCTGCCTCCCTCCCAGCTGGCCACCGTGGATCTATAAGATTGATACACCTCTTCTGAAGAGGTCCAGGACAGGGGTTGATTTTTTTTTTAATGGACTAAATGATCAGAGGGCTGGAATCTCTCTTCAGCTCTGGGGAGAAGATAGACACTAGAAGTTGTGTTCAATCAATTTAATTAACCATGACTGCAAAATGAAACTCCAATAAAGTCTCTAGATGAAGCTTCTTCGCAAAGCCCCTGGGGTAGGAAGCCCAGAACTCCAGGCTTCTGAGATAAAAGCTTCTGAACAGGATTTCCTAGGCTTTCTCTAGTTCTTTTTCATCTGGATGTTCACTGGCTTCCTTTATAGTAAAATAAAGATCACACCAATGTAGACACTTTCGAATCTCAGGAGTTTTAAGTGAATTATCAAAACCAAGGAGTCATGGGAAGTCTCAAATTAAACAGGATGCCAGCCGGGCAAAGGTGTGAGGGATGAGACCACACTGCGGCTCATGTCTAAATTCGGGGGAGTCCAGGTATAGACTCTGTCCCTTGGATGTGACACTAACTCCAGGTGGTGACAGAACTGAACTGACTGAAGCAACCCACGTGGGTCAGAACTGCTGATGGAGCAAGAGTAAAGAGAGTCTTGGGGCATCAATACAATTGGATTCCAAGCAGAGGACAAAAAGCATCACAGGATGGTTCTAACAACACTGAAGATGGAACTCCACATGCATCGAGAATAGATACAAGGGGAGAAAATCACACTTCCACTGGAGTTAGGGCAGGAAATAGTGATTACATGAAAAATTCATACCCAAGAAAAAACAACAGTGTAACTCTAAGGAAAATAAATGTAATTACTGTCTACTCCATGGGGCAGAGGTGAATAGGGACTTCATAGATTCCAATATATATGTTACAGACTATCCAAAACATTTCTTGGAGGAACCGTGAGAAGAAACAAACAAGTATGATCATTATGTGTTCCAAAAAGAGGAGCGTGTGGAGAATTGAATCCTCGCGTCTCTTCTGCGCCTTTTGGCTAAGATCTAGTGCGGAATTAAATCTTCATCCTCATTACTGGGAAAGCCTCAGATGCTGAACACAACTCTAAAGCAAACATTGGTGATGCAAGCACTTTATTTTCAGTTGTGGATGTAAATCTCAGAGAAACCACAAAATGAGTTGGAGCCAGGTATCTATGAGTAATGAAAATAGAGTCAGATATACAGAAAACATGATCTGTCTTTCAGTTTTTAAAATATGAACAAGGATAATTTAATAAAAACAAACCTCCCCAAAGAAGTGTCACCAACCAGGCTGTGTTATTATCATAGTTGTTATCATTTTACAAAATAGGACACAGGGCTTTGTTGGCATTTCGGAGCCCACAGAATCATAAATGTCTCAGTCAAGTTTTAATTAAAAATAAATATGAGGTAAGATCTCATCACGTATCCCTAACTGGCCTAGATCACCTTGCATAGACTAAGCTAGCCTTAAATTCACAGAGATCTTCCTTCCTCTGCCTCCCAGTTGCTGAGATTAAAGGAGGGTGTCACTATGCCTGGCTTACTCTCAACTCATTTTTAAATGTTATTCTTAGTATTTCAGATCTTTTGTTTCTCTCTGATTCATCCCTGCAGATGCTTGTAAATTAATGCTTTAGTATCACAGTTGATTCTGACAAGAAAGCATCTTTCGAACAAGACCTTGAGTAATCTCAACCATGACTTCTTCCCTCCCCCCTCCTGGCTACCACTGCTGCTTAGCTGCAGCTAAGATTTTAAAGATTCCCGATTGACAGATAGGAAAACTGGAAAACTGTCTGGACTCTGACAACTTGTTTTCCCGTATCACGATTACGTTTTATTTTTCCAAGACAAGGTTCCACTGTTTATCTCTGGCTGTCCTAGAAGTTGCTTTGTAGACCAGGTTGGCCTCAAACTCATGGAGATTCACCTGCCTCTGCCTCCCAAGTGCTGGGATTACAGGTGTGCCCCACCACTGCCTGACTTTACACTTATTTTTTTAGGGTTTACATTTTTGAGGAAATAGAATATATTATTCCACATTTCTTCAGATAATTTGTGGGTGATGAACTGTTTTCCTGCACATGTTAAAGTATTTATGGCTTTTTATCTGGTTGTGCTGAGATTTTCAGAGTGAAAATTGGAGCTTTGGCCTTCCGGACCCATTTCCCTCTGCTCCTGTGCTTCCTGGATGAGATGGATTCCATTCTGCCTGTGTCCTTCTGGAGAAAGGTCTTCCTCTGCTCTCCCACAAGAGTCTGAGGTGCTTTTTCTATTGCCTGGTATCCTGAAAGTAAAGGACTCATGGGATGTTTTACCTCTAAGTATCCATGTCTTCAACTCCAGAAAAAAAAGGAAAACAAAAAACCCTTCATATTCATACTTTCAACCAACAGAATTTCCAGATGTATTCAATCACTGTTTCCCAATATAACTCCCCATCCATGTGCTCCTCCAGGAAGGTAAGCCCCAGTACATGGACACAAGGGTAAACAGTAAGCCTGGAGATAATACACTGAGTATTTTATGTCTAAAACCGAGGTGCTGGCAGGGATCATGGTGACTCCATGGCATGTGAGCACCAGAAAGAGCAGATGCAGTGGAATCAACATGACAAAGGAACAGAAAAAAAATCCCTAGGGACAAAAGGAAGTCAATAAAAATTGGATTCAAGTCCACAAATGTCCTCTGTAAAGCTGGACAGCCAAACTAGTGTAATGCCATATCACATGATCATCAAAGGGATAAAAACAAGTTAACGTACTTTGCAAATTTCAGGTTACAGTCATAGATGATATCACTGTAGGGATCTTTTCAAATGTGGACAGTAAAATATATAACCAAAGTCACACCACCAAAGCTACCCATACATCAGACACAGGCCTGAATCAAAGCCCACCTTGCTTCACTTACAGATCTTTCCAGATTTCCCAGCAGAAAAACCAAAGGCATTTCTCATTGCTTCCCAGAGTGACATTTCTGAAAAGCATCCAGATTTCTAAGACCAGGAAAAGCTACACAATGTTTCCCATCTTCATCTTCATTCTTTCTCTGTATAAGTTCCAGGAACTTTAAGGGACTTTGTCCCCAACTTAATATTTTCTAATGATATCTGTAAAACCCCAAGAAGCCAGCAGAGCCTCTGTGCTGGTATGTCAATGGCCAGCTGCTTCTCGCCTATGCAAAGAACACTTCCCATAATGAATATTCCTTTCCACTTTATACCTTATTCCTCTGCCATAACTCTCCCTGTCAGAAACAATGAAGGTGCCATCTGCACACGGCTGTTTTAATGTATGCCTGATGGTGCCTGTCAACGGACTGTCCTGGGTCACTGTCACTGCATTAATTGCTTCATGTACAAAATGAGCTGGAGAGTCCAAATCATCCTGTCCTGCTCAGGGGGAGAGGAGGAAAAGAGAAATTCCCCACAGCCGGTGTCATCGTCAGCTGGGAGATGCTCAGTCTATGAAGGAAGAGCCTGGAACAGGCTCTACACAGCTGGAGTTCTGAACACCCAGGCCAGAATAACACCATACCTTTTACCAAGTGATTTCCAAAGTCCATAAAATGTTTTAGCAGATTAACTATGAATATCAAGTCAAAGATTTTTAAGTTAACCATACCAAAACTTTATTTCCTAATAAAGAATGGTCTTTATAGCCTTTGAAATTACAGATTAAAAGTTTTGATGTTCAAGATACTATAAAAATTTGTTTAATTTCCTTGAGTCAGTTCATAAACACACACACACATATACATACATACACATCACCCAAAAAAACCCAAGAAAATCCATTTTTATCTTATTCATGAGCCACCAACCTTCATTATGGATTATGGGTACTACTTAGAGGCCGCTTTACTGCTCTAAACAGCGCACATACACACACATGCGCATGCACACACACACACATGCATGTGCACACACACAAAATAAATAAATAAATGCAGTTTATATATGAGCCAAACAGTAAAACAGATATAAAAATGGGAACTAGATGATATTTTCCAGTAGCTGTCTGTTGGGAATGGACAGCAACTGAACCTCTTAGGACAGGAGCCAAGCTCTCTCGTAAGTCCCTCTTCCCTGATAGCTCTCAAAATAATGGGTGCCATTTCAATGCCTTTGAATATTAAAAGGTGGCAGAGCCAAAGCCTTTTTCTCCATATTATACACACTCTTCAATAATTGAAATGGCCATCTGAGTACAGTCATCATGAAATATGGTGCCCAAGGGTGACCTCAAATAATCACCCTATACATTACCTTTAATTACTCTTGAAAATACAAAGTATTTATGAGTCAAGATTTCAATAAAACTATTTAAAAGTGATATAAACTACACAGGAAACCACCTTAAGATGGACTCTGAAGATAAAAGTTTTTAAATCTTCTAATGGAAAACATCAAACTGGTTACATATAAAGAACCTCTGTTTTACAGTATGAGTCCCTGGCTTAAATTCCCTGTGACAAAAGAAGATATCTCCATGAACTTGAGGAGGAGAATGGCTAAAAACAAGATGGCAATATGCTCGAGCAGGCTGGAAGGACTTATGAACCATACTATATTTAGGAATTTCTGTTTATCAAGAGATATTGCTATTCAAAGTTTCCAGAAAGAATATTTTGGAAAGTAAAAGCACATCCAGCATTTGAAATGATACTAAAGCATAAGTAATGGCTGCTGTTTCAATGTCCTCTCCAACCGTCACGTTGAAATCGCCTTTGGAAGCTGGAGGGATAGCTTAGTCAGTAAAGGATTGCAGAACTCAAACAAAAGGAGAGGGGGAAGGCAGGGAAGGAGGAAGGGAGGGAGGAAAACGGGGAGGGAAAGGGGGTAGTTAGGTAGTCATGTGTGGAAATAATCCACAGCTGGGGAGAGGAAGGGGCAGACAGCCTTGTCAATTTGGTAAGTTCCAGGCTAATATGAAGTATTCTGCCTCCAGGAAACAAAAAAGTGGTCAGGTTTCAAGGAAGATACCTGAAGTTACCATTTGGGCTCCACAAGCGCAAGCGTGTGCATGCATGCACACGTGGACACATGAACACGCTTACACGAGGGCTCCACCTCATTACTAGACTAACTGCAGTCTTAACTGCAGGAGTGAGCTCATCCTCAATTCTCTCTCTTACTCTTTCTGTCCCTGTTCTGGGCCACGGGAGGCCTTCCATGCCACAGACATAAAACAGGATACTGTCCAGCCGCTAGAAAGGAGAGAAATCAATTTCTACTCTAATGAATCTGCTACATTCGAGTATCCTCTTCTGACAGCACAAAATAAAGACAGTAAAGTTGCAGATTTGTAGTATAAAGACTCAAGAGTTTTAAACAAAGCAACAGAAGAAAATCCCAAAAATATGAATAGATGCGTTGCAAAAGAATAGATCTGAACAAAAAATTTAAAAATTAAATGGTTTCATGTTATGAATAGTCAAGGTATTGCTAATTAAAACCCCAGGAAATATTATTTCACACTCACCAGTATGACAAATTCATTTATGTTTAGTATTGAGGAGTGGACTCAGTGCTTTAAGCATGACAGGCTGGGGCTTTACCATCGGCCCTTTGCACTGAAAAGATTGAAAACATCA
The DNA here is from genome assembly GCF_037038515.1 of Microtus pennsylvanicus. NCBI lineage: Eukaryota > Metazoa > Chordata > Mammalia > Rodentia > Cricetidae > Microtus > Microtus pennsylvanicus. Next base: position 13,803,979 of record NC_134596.1, read on the forward strand.
AAATGATCCCAGCACTCAGTGAGTTCAAGGCCAGCCTGGTCTCAAACACACACACACACACACACCACCACCACCACCACCACCACCAACAACAACAACAACAACAACAGCAACAACTGTATTAGCATGTATAACCACAATAACTCTCCTAAAACGTCAGGCAACATTGAAACAGTTAAAGACTTGTTGCTCCCTAGCAGAGCAAGCCTACTTCCATGAACAGACCACACAGAAATGCAAGTCATGCTGAGATTAGACCTTCTAGGCTGTGGGATCTGATACTAGCCTAGCCATAGTTGGTGTCAAAGCTGAACTGGCTGTCACACATTCATCTGGTGACAGAGGCAAGATTGAAGATTCCCAGTGAGACAGCTGCAGGACAGGCCCAGGAAACAATTTGCTTTCAAGCAAGAGGACAGAAATCATCAACAGACGGCTCTCAGAACACAAAAGACAGAACTCCACGTGCATCTAAGCATAAGGGGAAAAATTATGCTTCTACTGGAGAGACGGAGATGAAATAACAATTGCAACACAGAAAGTACTAAGGAAAATAAATACAACCACTGCCTACTCCATGAATCAGAAGTAGACAGGACTGCATAGATTTAAAAATAAACACAGCATATTAATTTAAGCAAAATTGATTATGTAATTTCTTGAGGACATGTGGGAGGGGAAAGAGAGTGTGGTAGCTGTCTGGCCGAGAGCTGGGGAGAAAACTGAGAATTAAATATTCAATATTGGGAAACCTTTAAATATTGAGCATCCCTCTCATCAAACAGTGACAATATAAGCATTGTGCAGATGATGCAGATGTAAATTTCAAAGGAACAGCTGAAAGAATATTCATGGCTGGTTTCTTTATAACAGAAAACCTACGGACACTCTAGGTATCTATCAATGTTGTAAGAAATCTTGTTACGGCCGAACAATAAAAATGAGCCAAGTGACATTATAGGCAACAGCTTTGGTGACTCACAAAAGTAAATTGAACAAAAGCAGTCATATATGAGGGAGCAGATACTGTTAAAGCCCCACGGGGAGGGATTAGGTGATAGACAGGAGAACACTGGCTTGAAGCCCTGGCGCTGAAGAGGATAAAAGTTAAAGGGAGGCCCAGAGGCAAGAAAGATTAAAACCTGGTATTTAGAATCAGGCTAGTGGGTTTGCTGTCCTGGAGGATGGAATGGCTGGTTTGGGGCCAGGACCTTAGGTGAGTCTCTCCGAGGCAATTCCCTGGCTGGATTCTGATATTGCTACACACTTGTGCCTGCCAACCGCAATATAATGCAAAGCATTCAAATAGGATTAAGGGCTAACCTCCAAAATGAAATCCATGCCTCTGTGAGCTAGCTGTTTGGTGAAGTTACTCCAAATATCAACAAAATTCCCTCATGGAATAGCAAACCGTGTTTTCTGACCAGTGCTTGAAATTGCAAATTTTATCAGTCCAAAGTTAACCAAATATACTCTGACAATCAGTGAGCACTTGGCTTAATCTATTGAATCATAATCGCCAAACATCATGTATTTTTTTTTTTTTGGTTTTTCGAGACAGGGTTTCTCTGTGGCTTTGGAGCCTGTCCTGGAACTAGCTCTGTAGACCAGGCTGGTCTCGAACTCAAAGAGATCTGCCTACCTCTGCCTCCCGAGTGCTGGGATTAAAGGCGTGCGCCACCATCGCCATGTATTTACTGTGATATTAGAATAGATAAACCATACTAAAAACTCCTTATATAATCTACAACCTAAAACCAACTGGAAAGCTACCCTGTGCTTACCTTCTTTCTAGAAAGAGAGTTTTTCCTTCACATGCCCTCCCTGTGAAGTAGACACCATTGTCTTTGTTCAAGGAAGAATCTTCACGGACGATTTGCTCCCAGTGATTCAAAAGTCAATGCCCCAAGCCTAGCATCTCTCATGGGTGGCTTTCTTAACTGCAATTCCCTCTTGCCAGCCTCCTGCAGCTGAGACAGATCAGCCGCCCTATCTACAGACTGACGGAACCTGTGGTCAGCTCCACTCCAAGTCTTGCCCCTGTCCCGTGGTCCTGGATTTTACATAACTTTGTACTTAATTTCTGTTCGTTTTAGTTAACTATTTTTCCTGCTAGGTGCTGTGATCCCAGGTTTGTTTTGACTTCAATGTATCGATGCATGCCAAGGGAAAAAGTAAAGAAAATATGTCACATACACACATATATGTCACATATACACACGTTATTTTACAATACTTTTGAGTGTCATATTTGCTAAAACAGCTGATGTTGACTGTGATGAAGGAAATCACTGAGATAAACAGCATGAAAATATCTGTTGAAAAACACCAAAGCAGGAGCTAGCATGTCTCTCAGCAAGGCCCCCGATTTAATCCCCAACACCAACTGCATAGATACAAAAATGACTTTTGTCGTGTCTGTAAGCACTACCTAATCCTGATTTTTAAGCTAAATAAACAGTGAAGAAGAGATTTTATCACTGCTTGGACGTGACAGGATCATTTCTCTTTCTCTACCAGCGTGTCAGGGATGAAACAGGAGCTCCCAGAGAGCCGAAGCTTTGGGGAATCAACTCAGAGTGGCCTTGAAAGTCATCGGTTATAAGAAAGACCCCTGCAGCATAATTGCCCATAATCCTCGGCGACGATGATGAAAGAATTTCGGAAGTTTATATTTCTAGACCCATAAACAGGTTTGAGAGGGGAAAGAAAACTCTATGATAATAAATGTGGGTTGATTATAAAGGAAGATTGTAAATAGGGCTTGACAATGAACAACAGTCGGCTAGACAGACGCTGTAGACCGAGTGAAAACAACTGGAAGACCTGGAAGAAATGCAATCAGATGTTTGAAGGCACCACAGAACCATCAGGGCAGTGAGGGGTCACAGGCACACTGAAATGGGAGGGGGGACACCAGAGAGCAACAGGCTACTTTTCTAGGATCGCATGGTGTGTCCCTCAAAGAATGCCTAGACACTTAATATGTAAGCTCACTGAAAGAACACCCGGAACAAAACAGAAGTTCAAGCTCAGGGAAGAGAAGAACCATGCTGATGATTTTTTTTTTTTTTGAGTTCTAGCCCAGAATGTCTGAGCAAGGTGCACTTCCAGGGAACGGTTAGAGATGAGCTTTTTCTTTCCACAGCCTCTAAAAGGATGGAGATAATGTTGGCTGCTGGTACTCAGGTGTTGGCAGCCAATCAGAGGAAAGCACAGAACTGAGAACATATTCACAGGCATTCGCATAACACCTATACTCTTTACATGTGTTTTCTAGAACGAACAAGAAAACCATATGGCTGAGAAGGCCGCACATCATGTTACTGTTACTCGGAGAAAACAGGCAGTAGAAACAGAGCTGCAATGTGCCTCAGACACCAGAGCCTTCGCCTGGCGGCTGAGAACAATTCTCTAGTTTCATTTTTTTAAATGTGTATTTGTATGTATGTATGTGCCTGATGCCCATAGAGGCCAAAAGAGGGTAATGGACCCCCTGAAGCTGGAATTCTAGATGATTTTGAACCACTATTTAGATGCTAGGACTTGAACTCTGGTCCTCCAGAAGACCCTTAACTACTGAGCCCCTTAACCACTGTAGCCCCTGTAAATGATTGTTACTAACAGTTGAGTTTTCAGAGAAACACGCAATGGATAACATGTAAGGAAAGGCAAAAGAAATTCTTGAAAGTGAAATCAATAGATGAGAAAAACAACTAGACAGAAGGAGGATCTGTGGCTGGACATGAGTCACCAGCAGGCAGCTGTAAGGAAGTCTGGAAAGACAGAGTAATGCAAAATACAGGAAAAATACAGAGTTGGGAGTGCAGCAGCGTTGCTCAACCCCAGCATTTCTGACACCTTGGTCCAGGTACATCCTTGCTATACCAGCTAATTTTCCACATGAGGATATTTATGAGCTACCTTGGTCCTGTCCCAGTAAATGTCAGGAGCACTCTACGACAATCAAAAGTGCTTCAAGACCCGACTGGCATTCCCTGGTGACAAAACTGTTCCTAGAAAGGATTCACTGGTTTACATTATAAGGTTACCGTATTTCAAACACACGACTGCAACCCCAAAAGGAGTAAAGAGGCTTACAGTAGAAACCACACTTGGTAAAGGCATCCCAAAATTGATGAAAGACACCAAATAACAAATGCATAGCACTATTTTGAACTCAGGGCTGTCCAGGAGACTCTCAAAATACACAGGCTATTGTTTTTGCCCTTGGCTGTCTCCCAGAGTGGAAGGTTTTGCTATTGCTGAAGACACTAGGGCCCAGAGACACCCTGAAGTGGAATGAATCTGAATACTCCATCCCTGAGGACTAGCTTTCACGGCACTAGAAGGCACCATGCAAGCTTCCAAAGGAAGGAAGCAACCAATCGACCTACCCAGCAATGGCACCAATGAACCATGACCACCACCACCACCACCACCACCACCACCACCACCACCACCACAACAACAACAACAACAACAAAACAATATAGCATGATAACCCTAAGGGTACAGTAGTGGTACATACATCTTGGAAGTAACCAACAGTCTTTAATTGGACTTAAGACTGGTGTGTAAAGTCCTTCTGTATATGTGTTGCTTTTATTGGTTAATGAATAAAGAAGCTCCTTTGGCCTGTGATAGGGCAGAATAGAGCTAGGCGGGAAAACTAAACTGAATGTTGGGAGAAAGTAGGCAAAGTCAATGAGACACAATGTAGCTGCCAGAGGAGAAAGACATGAGCCACCAGCTGGAACCTTGCCAGTAGGCCATGAGCCTCGTGGTAAAATATAAAATAATAGGAATGGGCTAATTTAAGGCGGGAGGGGAAATTATGTAACTCTATTTCAATTGAAAACATTTTAAAAGGATCTATCAGTGTAGAAAATTACAATCTTAAGTTTAAAAAATATAGTGAGGGACAAAAGACATGGCAATTAAAGCACATAAATTGAGAATGCGCAAAGTATGCTAAGATCTGCACATTGCACAGAAAGAGCTGTGACCTTCATTAGGCTTCCATTAGTCAAAGGATTCCTGCTGCAGTCTGGAGGTCCTGGGAAGAAAGAGATGTATGACTAACAAACTGGGGGGAAAACGGGAAGAAAAGAGAAACAAACAGAGGAGCGGATCAAACACCGACAAACTGACTTCACCCCAGAGGCTGCACCCAGTAAAGAACCAAAGACAAGAGTCGTCACCTGAACACCATAGAACCCCACTAAGCATTTCATACAAGGGACACCATGATCATTTAAATAAAATCATTTTAAGGTATTTCTGAACTTATGAAAGGGAAAAGGGTTAAGTATGCAGTGATTCAAGAGTTACATAATAGTTGCCAAACAGTGATCCTTATCTTACTATTTGGCCTACTTGCATCCCTTTAAAATTAATGCTGTTTAATATTGATCAAGGCACCATAAACGGTGTCTTACTACCTTCATTTTTAAGTATTTCTCTCCAGACCGATAGAAATGAGGAAAAGGCAAAATAAACCACACCAAAATGTCTTAAGCAATGGTGATTTGAATGATTTCTCCCCCTTAACTCAGTCTTCTCCAAATTTGATTTGCCTTACTGTACAAAGGCATATCTTTCTTTTGCAATCTTAAGAAATGTCACTTACAGAAATATTATTAGGTCAGCTTTCCAATTGTGCGTGTAATGAGCTTGAAATTCACCGCTGTGTTCTAACAAGAAGTAGAAAGCCCAAGAGGCTAAAATGAACCGCTTCTTGCTTACTTTGTAGGAGACAGGAGAACCTAGGACACAGAGCTGCCCTCAAGGTCAGGAAGACAAGGAGTCAGAGCAGATTCAGAGCAAAGGACAATGCACATAATTCTGACAGTTAAAAATCCCAGAGGAACCTAGTCATAGGAACCCATACCACTGGGATGGTGCCTTCCAGAAGACTGATCACAATCCCTAGGAAAAAATAGAGACTCTTCTTCCCCTGGCTTTCAGAGGCCGGTGCACTTTGCAATACACCAGAAAGCCTTCTACTTAACAATGTCTGCCTTACAGCAGAATGATACCAATTCCAGCCAGCCTCAGCCAGTCTGTTCCACCGAATGAGAAAGAAAATGACTGAATGGTTGCTCCACAGTCCAGGGGCCCGGGCTCAGCAAAGCCTGGCACTTGATCTCAGTACGAAGAAGCACTTCCTCTCTTCCCACACCAATCCTTATCAGCAATGGCTAATTTACTGGAACTCCTCCATCCAGCCCATCATATCTGGCTGTAAGGAAACGTCAGAAAACACTCTGAAAGGCAAAAAAAAAAAAAAAGCAACGTGAAGAGTCAGAAAGGGCAAGCGTGACAGGGATGCTGGAACTGAAGCCTTCAAAAACCAGAAACTGTCAACTGAACATGAAAGCTCTGGTAGACGAAGCAGACTCCATGCAAGAACAGATGGTGACAAAAAGAAAGGAAGATTCTAAGGAAGAGCCCAAAGAAATGCTGAAGACCATATCCTGGTAAGGAAAATGAAAAAGTGCTTTCTTTCCTCAGAGGTGCCAGAGAAGAGCCTCTGAGTGTCAGACTAACCCATACAAACTCTGAAAGCAAAAACAAAAACATCGAAAGGGTAAGGAAGGACAAAGTAAATATAAGAAAGTAAGCATAGGAAAGGGCAAAGTAAGTAGGAAAACTAGAAGGAGTATAACATGTGACTAACAGAAATCAAATTGCACATGTTAATCCAAATATGTCAACAATCATTTGGTTCGATGGTCTAAATGTAGCGACTAAAAGAAACGAAGTAGATGAAAACGCAAAGTCCAATTCTGTATTGTCTTCAATACAGAAACTTTCTTAAATATGAAAACAGAGATGAAAAGTACAAAGAGAAAAATATACGGTGCCAATGGTAAATATTTTTGAAAAGGACATTAACACAAGAACTCAAAGCAAGCAATGTGTTTATGAATGAAGGTTATAGCTGCACAATGAAAACGGGGTCAGTTCCCCAGGACATACAACCCTTCATATTGCCTGACAATGGAGGATCAGATTAGAGCAGACATAAGGTTATAAAACTGCAAGCAGTTTAATACGCCCTCACGGCTAAAAGCCTTTGTTAGAAACACTGATGTGCTTGCTGCTTACAATGCCATGTCAGTAGCTGGGACGCTGAAGCCAGACTGGGCTACATAGGAACACCCCGTCCGTCTCTCTGTTTCTCTCTCTCTGTGTGTTTCTCTCTCTGTGTGTTTCTCTCTCTCTCTCTCTCTCTCTCTCTCTCTCTCTCTCTCTCTCTCTCTCTCTCTCTCTCTCTCTCTCTCATCTACCTACCCACCCACCCACCTGCCCACCTACCTACCTACCTACCTACCTACCTACCTACCTACCTACCTATAACCAAAAGGAATAAATGTACCTGTGCTTCAGGCAGAAAATCAGCTAAGGACACAGGTGTATTTGAGATCTCCAATGAGTTGGATACAATCCATCTCTTTAGAAGAACACATATTCATAAAATGCCATGGAACATTTTGTGTGATCAAGGGTATTGTAGCACCCTGTTGCACAGTTAAAAGAACAGCAATCTCACCAGGCGGTGCTGGCATATAGCTTTAATCCCAGCACTCAGGAGGCGGAGGCAGAGGCCGGCAGATCTCTGTGAGTGCAAGGCCAGCCTGGTCTACAAGAGCTATTTCCAGACAGGTTCCAAAGCTACAGAGAAACCCATAAACAACAACCACAACAAAAAAGGACATCAATCTCACAGCCTGTGCTGAGTCTATAGCCGAATTTAACTAGAACCCAGTAACAGAAAGTACCTAGAAACACCCCTCCCCAGACACACAGAGATTTGAAGACTATGCTTCTAGACATGTGCCTGAAAAATAAAACTTAAAAAATATTTTAATCGAATAAAAATAAACATGACTTTTCAAAACTTGTAAGACTAAGTCAAATCAGTGCTTAGAAGGAAATGCGTAGCACCGAGCAGCATTTAAAAAGAAGAAATATCTAAAATCAATAATGTCTCTACTTTATGGGAAAAAACACAAATTAATAAATCCAAATACTAATTATAATAGAAATAAATTAATTTGACAATAAGAAATCAATAGACAAAATGAACATTAAAAGCTGTTTTTCTGAAAAGATCAATAGAATTGACAAGCCTCTATTTAGAGTAGGAAAACAAAGACAACATAAATTACTAATATCAGAAATGAAAAAAGAGGCCACTATCCCAACCCTGTGACATTAAAATGATATAAATATACTAATATATGAATAAGCATGTGCACACAAATTTAATAGCCTAAATGAAATGGACCATTTCTTTTAAATAAATAATTTGTCAAATTATGTGCATACATACATGTGGGGCTGAATAGGCTGATATTTATTAAAGAAAGTGAATCAATCACTAAGTTTTTTAAGAAGAAAAACAAAAAGAATAGCCGGTTCAGAAATTAAGAAAATGCACCAGTTTTCAATGCTGTCTTTGAGAGGGCAAAGAAATATTTCCTGCATAATTCTATGAAGTCACATAACTCTAGAACACAAATGTAAAAATCTTCAACAATGAAATCTTTAAGAAGGCTCAAAGGGTGAAGTGCTTGATAGCACACCTGATGACCCGTGTGGAAGGAGATTATTAACTCCTGTAAGCTATCTTCTGATCACCATATGAGCACTGTGGTGCAAGCATACACAGAGAAACATACACAGACATATACATATGTGCACACACAGACAATAAATAACAAAACAAATATAAAACCAACAAAGTCTGAGCAGACTGAATCTAAACAATGTGTAAGTAGAATTATTCCCCATTACCAAATGGGATTTATCACAAATATGTGAGGATGGTTCAACATTCAGGTATCAGTTAGTAAAACCCATCACACCAACCAGCAGAAGAATAGCAATCCCACTGCCATATCAGCAGACACAAGTAAGCCTTTGAAAAACATTCTATATTCACTCATGATATAAAAACTTAATAAATCAGAAATATGGGCGAACGTCCTCAATTAGACAAAGAAGGCTGAACAATTATAGCTAAATTCATAACGAATGGTGACAGACTCAAAGCTTCGCTGTCAAGGATGTGTGCAAGGACAGACTGTTCCTCTCATTACTCATCTTCAATAGCATAAAGCACAAAATGGGAACAAAGATACACACATTGGGAAAGGAACTGCGATAGCCTTGTCTGCAGATGACATGAAGGTCCATCCATAAACTCAAAAAGAATCACTGAATCAAGTCAAAAGATATTGTGGATATTGGAAATTTAATCCTGAAGTGCATACATAAAAGATCTAGAATATCAAAACCAAACAAGGTTGGGCAGTGGCACTGCCCAACTCTAAGACTGTTATATTAACCTTGTGAACAAGGGAAAGGACACACACGTCAGAACAGGAGAGTGAGCCCCCAAGATAAATCTGTACGAACAGCGGCGACAGATACTTTTAAATCAATGATATACCAAAACCAAAAATTATCTTTGTACCCAAAAGTATACATACCTATATCCTTCACAAAAATAACTCAAAATGGATCAGAGCTAAACCAATGTGAAACGGTCTAGTCTAACAAAGAAAAAAAAAACACAAAAGGCAAAATTCATTAAAGACACAATTCATACAACAGATTTCACCAAATGTAAAAAAAAACATTGTTGGAACAAAAAGCCAAACCAACCATTATACACACTCCATAAGACACATCTGATAAACAGCTGCTTTCAAATATATGCAATAATAGGAAAAAAGATCTCACTTAAAAAGAGGGTCAAGGATTTTAATAGACCCTAAAGAAAAGCAGATGGCAAAGAATCCCAAGAAGATGCTCCATAGCACATATCAGGGAAACACAAATGAGACAATAAGGTACCACTACACAAGTGCTGAAATCAACAGAATCTGAAAGTTCAACAATACCAAATGCTGCTGTGGACAGAGGGTAACAGAAACGCTCACTGCTACCCTGAAGATTTGCCTGGGTTTTCCTTGCAAAGTGGAACACGTCCTTAGCATTTAGTCTTGCAAGTGCTCCTATTGGTATTTTCTAAGACTTAAGCCTCCATAAAAACATGAACACAGAGGTATCACAGGTGTTTATTCATAGCTGCCAAAACTTAGGTTCAAATAAGATGTGCCCCAATAGGTGAAATGATAAATAAACTAATACAATCACAATGCCCTATTGTTCAACGCAGAAAAGAAATGAACAAGCAAGCCATGAAAAAAAATGGAGGTTTTCAAATGCCTGTTACTAAGAGAAAGGAGAATATCTTCAAGGGCTACAAAGAGATGACCGTAACTATATCACATTCTAAAAAGCATTTTTTCAGGGGTGTAGTGTGTGGTGTAATGTGTGCAGTATACATACATATTACTACAGGTGCATGAACATGCTTGAGGAGGCTATAGTTCAACCTTGGGTATCTTCCCTCTAGTGGACTCTTCCTTTATTTTTTAAGATAGGGTCTCTCGCTGAACCTGAATCTAACAGGTTCTGTGAAGCTGGCCAGTTAACAAGCCCCACAGATCTGCCTGCCTCCCTCCCTATACTGAGGTACAAGAATGACAGATGCCAACCCCAGTTTTTCATGTGCTCTGGGGTTCAGAACTCAGGTCCTCACGAGCGCATGGTCAGCACTTTACTAGTTCAACTAACACCCAGTCCCTGGAAAGGAAAATGATTTAATGAGTAAAGATACTGGCGGATGTGACAGTTTGAGGTAAAGATATGGAGAAAGGGGAATATCAACAAAGATTTTTAAAGCAGCGCCTCCATTCTGTATATGCTCCAAAGGTGGGCACAAGCATATGGAGATCCATTTGTCCAAGCCTAGATATAAGGCACAGCCTGAGAGCTATGCTGGTGTGTCCGTGTAGACTCGCCAGGCTCGCTCGCACATATACGGCTGTACAGGAAATGCTGATCAGAGGAGGCTGAGGGGGAAATCTCTGCACTTGCTGTGAACTTAGAACTTCTCTTGATTTTTCCGCCTTGGTCATTTCTGCTTAGATATCCCCTGGAAGCATGATTTTCATTTAGAGGCACACCACTTTAAATGCAACTAGTAAATAAAAACCACAAAATCTACTGAATGTCAGCAGGAGGACACCAAAGGGACTTCAAATAACCCCAATTTCATAGGAAACTGGGCTCCCCACCACGCCTGCCCTCCACAGCAGCAAACTCAAATATACCTCCAGTTCCACTGACTTGTGTAACGCTTCCAGAAAGCTCCGCAATCCGAAACTTTTAAAATTCTAAAATCCATTCAAGCATAATCATGTGTTTTTTTGTTCATAACTACATATTGATTTCTATTATTCACTTAAAACATGTTACCCTTCTGGGGATATCTTTATAACTGCATATTTATTTTACCCTTTTGATGCATGGGTCCAGGTAAATGGCCAAATCGCAGCAGAAGAGAAATATTATAAAAACCAGTGGCAACTCAGAACCCTCCATCTGCAAGTCTTAGAAATGATTTCCTATGAATGCATAGGAATGGGGTAGTGACCTCATGCTCAGCCCGGCAAAAAGCCCATGAAGTATGTTAAGAATCACTATAAAACTGAGTATGCATAGGGATAGGGGGCACTTTCACTTAACTGGTCTGTCATGTCCATGATGCTTAGGCACAATTATGTATCGTGGATGGTATATACAAAAATATCTCTTGAATCTTCTCCTTCTCCACATTGCCACAGAGATCATGCTGTGCTCAACTCTGCTATGGTTTAAATCTATCCCCAAAAGTACAGGTATTGGAGTTTAATTCCTTAATACAGTCATATCGGGGTGAGTCTTAGTGACTGGTGTATGGGTCCTGGGGACAGAGCCCTCATAAATGCCTTTCTCACAGAACCTGGTTACTTCTCAAGAGATTACATCAACTACCTCAAGAAGCAGTTACAAGCCAAGGCTGCCCCTGTGTCTAGCCTCTTCTGCATGGTCACACTTTCCCCTTTGCTTTCTGCTCCGAGTCCAAGCCACACGAAAGCCCTCACTAGGCTCCGAGAGGATGTTATGGCCGTGATCCCAGATTTTGCAGTTTCTACACCCAGGAACCAAAACAAACCTCTTCTTTATAAATTACAGTCTCAGCTATTTTGTTAGAGCAACAGAAAATAAACTAAGAAAGATCTCTGTGTCCTTGTCCAAACTCTCCTCTCTAGCCTGGCCCACATTCAAGGCTTCTGTGTCTTCTAAATATAGACCCTGATACTTTGCGCTCCTGCTCAGAAACTCACCAGTGCCTTCCCACTCTTTACTGAGTGCCTCACCAAGGGGACAGCCAAATAACTAGAACAGACCACAGGGGACACAGAAAACCCTCAAAATACCCATGTTTTATCTTTAAAACATATGCACATTTTTTCATTCTAATCTATAATTCATACTTATTGGATTCAACAAAAATCTTATGGTTGGAATGTTCCCACTTCTAGGACAATAGGATCTGGCAAGCTAGTCTGTGGTTTTACAAAACTCTGGCTCATTACTTCCTCATGCACAGTCTGTGACGCTCAGAAAGAGCACAGGCCAACATGTGAACTCTATACCGTATTCAAGATACTTCACACCCTAGCACTTTCGACCAGAGAAAAATCACACTTTTTTTTTTAAAAAAAGAATATAAACTTGAAAAGGGGTTGATAAAACTATCTATGATTTGACCAATATTTTTGAACTTTTAATGAGCATAGATTTTTTCTGAGAAGTCTTGCAAACAAACCTACACAAATACCAATGGAGACAGAATTCCATGGAAACACCTAGTTGAAGGCAGGGAGCCAGGGTCTTATGGCAAAACCCAGCTGAAGGTGTGTCTCCCCCGACCCACAATTACAATCCCCCTCGCCATTACGAGGGAAACTCTTCCTGCTTTCTCCATCTGGGAAACTCCTATTGGAAATCCAACCTCTTGCTTTTAAAACCACTCCAGTCATTGCCACTATCACTGTAAATGAATGTTTCCCTATGCACACGTGCAGATTTTGCCTGCAAACTATGTTAAATTCCATCACATAAGAAAATCTTAGATTTATTTCTTAGCCTAAGATCCAGCCAGATTGTGTAGCTGCTACATGTAGAAGTTCTCTTTTATTCATCTGTAAATTCTCAGAACCTAATAAGGCCTACACTGGGAGTCCTATAAACACACATGGAATATATGGTGCAAACAACCTTTCATGATGTGTGTGTGTGTGTGTGTGTGTGTGAGAGAGAGAGAGAGAGAGAGAGAGAGAGAGAGAGAGAGAGAAAGAAAGAGAGAGGATACCATCTCCACATTCCTGAGAGCAGGACACCTATGCTTTAGAAAGGTGTGGAACAATAATAAATTGGGGAGAATCAACCCTGGTCTACGGAACAGTAGATCGAAATGAGCAAAATGACCCCTAGGAGTACTAATCAAGACAGCAAGGCATAAACTTCATGAGCTCTGGTGTCTCTGTCCAGAGTGCTGAAATTTCAGCAAGAACGACCTGGCTCTGTTTCAAAACCAGACAGAGCCAAACAGGATTGGAATAAAAGCGTTTATGTATTTCCTTCAGCCTGATGTAAAAACCTTCTCTTAAGATGCTTAAGACGGCCACATTCAATAAGCTACAGTCCGTCCAGTTGACTCCGTTCTGCAAAAATTAGTTACCAAGTCAAAAAGCAGCAGCTTAGAATGGGTAAAGGGCATGTAAACTCAATCCGTGAGCGTTTTCCTTAGCAGATTGCCTGTCATCTCTGGGCATCCTTGGGCAAATGATCACACCTCTCTAGGAATGGACTTCCTGACCTCTGAGAGGAGAGACTGCATAATTAAGATGGAGCAAGCTTTCAGCAAATTGTCAGCATGTGGCAAGAACCTCTCTTTGTTAATCCTCTCAAAACCCATGAAGTGGATAATGATTGTTCTCATTTTACACATGAGGAAGCAGGGCTGAGAAAAGTTAAGCAGCTCTCTCAAGGCCACTCCATAAACGCGCAGCATTGCCTAGTGGGAAGTTCAATGTGTGCACAGCTAGATCCGAGGCTCAGGTGAGGCCACAACTTTCCCGAACCTCATTCTCCTCTAGACCTCTGCTCATACCCTCTTCGCATGTGTGTTTCCAACAACGGATATGGCAATACATAAAGATATATGATATGTTGTTTTAATCTTTTTCCAATTTTCTAACATAACTATTTCTTCCCACATCATTGACCCTAGTTAAGAGTCAACAAGCCTTATTAACACGTCAACCAGGTTTCCCAAGAGTCTTCTCAAAAGCCTTAGAATGTCAACTGAGTGACCATACCATAAAGCTCACTACCCCACCAGAAGCTGCTATAGAGCACATGATAAGACTGACTGGTCAAAGCAAACCCTGGCAGAGAAAGTAGAGGCAGAGAAAGGCATCTTATTGTGTGACTCTCGTGAAACCTGTTAGCCTAGCTACCTGACTCCTTCCTTCTGTAGTTTTTGCATGAAAATAACCACAACTGTGTACCTGGCTTTGAGGAATCTTTAAGTTATTCATATTGTCCTGAGCGCATCACAATGGCTGGCAAAGTGTCCATTCTGTTAACAGAGGAGCAGAGCTCATGCGTTTATGAAACGTCCTAGTCAACCATCCAGAGACTAGCAAAGCCAGAAGCAGCAGAAACAACTTCTCCACTCTTACTTACCTGAACTGTTCTACAGTTCTATCCGACCCTAACTACCCCGCAGCGGTCTTTGCACCTCCTCCACATCACAGCTTGCTACCTCTATTTCTCTCTTATCTGCGCTCTGCTCCATGACTTTGCCCTCCTCAGTGTCTGCAACTCTAACTCACAACCGATAAGATTTCTTCCTTCCCTTAAGTCTGTGCTCTGTAAACTCAGAAAACAATTGCCCATGGGACAGCAGCTGTCTTTACCTCTCTCATGATAAAGTCCCCAAATTACACACAAATACTTAGTAAGCAGGAGCCTGCCATAGTAGGAAAAGCAGATTTAACGGGTATAGTATAGAGACAGAACATTCATCATGAAAACTAGGTTGAGAAGAGCAGCGTGGGAGGGAGAAGTACCACCTGCCATGCCACTTTACCTAGGTCAGCCTTTAGTGGGTTTCTGCACTTCCTACCTGGAGCTGTGATTTTTCTGGTACCTCTTTCCTCCCACAGTAGTTCCTCCTGACGAACACAACCACTCCTTTGTTGCACTTGATCCACTACAAACCTTGTATAGAACCGACACTGGAAACTTTCTAAGTATTGGCACTGTTTGAAAATTCCACCTATAAAAAACCATACAAGCAGCCTTGCTAGAAGAAGGAAAACAAACAAACAAACAAAAAAAGCTGACACAGATACCGCAGGGGCGTGTCGCCTAAATCTGGTAGCTTGCTGCAAGGGGTCGAAGGAACTGCTATCAGTTGCCTGAAATCCTCCAAAACGGATCGCCAGTACCCGTTCTGTTCACAAAATAAAAACAATGTCTATCACCTTAATGGGAGCGGGGTTCTAAACACCTCCAGCTAGCCTTTTACACAGACATACTGGCAGCAGAAAGGCCAGGCCCCCGCCAAGGCACTACGCAGTCACTAAGGAGAGAAAAAAAGCCTTTAAGTGACTAAACTATATCGGGCACAGGACTACACTAGTTTTTTTTTACACGGAAAGTGACCAACGCATCCTGTTCCTGCTACTGACTCCCAACTCGGGACACTTTGGCCCGGAGTTTCTAGCTGTGAGAAAGGCGCGACCCAAGTGCCCACGCACAGGTGGCTGTGGGTGGGGGTGTCCTGCCCAGCACGCCGCCCCATCTGGGACAGAAGGGTGTGCGACCCGAGCGCCGCGCCACACTCACCACATCCATGATCTGCAGGAGGCTCAGGGAGAAGTACACGGTGAGCGGCTGCGAGTCGTTGGCCACCGGCCTCTCCAGCGGGTTGTAGTTCTTTACCAGCTCCTTGTACAGCCTCCTCTGGAACTCGCCTTGCAGGGACACTTGGGAAGCAGAGAGCCCAGCGGGCCTCAGCGCGCGGCCGCCACCCCACCCCGCCCCGGCCGGAGCCCGGGACCACCCTCCCGCTTGCCCGTTTGCCCATCCGCCCGCGCCTGCTCCCGGAAGCCCGCGCCGGGTGAGTGCGGCCGGAGCCGCGCCGCGGTTACCGTGCAGCAGCGCCGCGGCCAGAACCAGCCAAATGCATCCCCGTCCGCCGCACATATCGCCGGAGACGCCGCGGCCGCCGTCCGCCCCGGGCCGAGCAGCCGCTCCAGCCGCCTCTGCGCCTTTAAAGCGCTGCGCGCTCCCGCCGCCGCGCGCCCCCACACGTGACAGCGCGCCCCCGCCTCGCGGGCACTCGCAGAACCGAGCGGTTCCGCGGCCTCCAGGGGAACTGCATCTCTGCTCAGCTGGTCAGTGGCCTCTGACCCGGTGCAGCTTGATCCTGCTATCAACTGCCTGCAGTACTCACCCCCTGAACAGTTCCTGCTCTCCCAATCCCTCGCCCACCAGGACCCAGTCTTTCGGGACTCTCTCTGGTGCCAGCATCTGCCTCACAGGCTTCGGAAGTTTCCCCAGCCAGACAAGGTAGACAAGGGAGGAGTAACCAACCCTGTGACATTTCCTGCAGGACCTGGTGTTTCCAGGGACCAGCTGGATGTGGACAAGGCTTTCTCTGGAAAGAGGAGCGTGGCAAATATATGGTGTGATATTCCCAGCAGGGAGCCTGGTCTCTCTCTCTCTCTCTCTCTCTCTCTCTCTCTCTCTCTCTCTCTCTCTCTCTCTCTCTCTCTCTCCCTCTCTCAACAGGTTTGGAAAATTAAAATCTTAACTCTAATCCCTTGTTTGATGGACAAGCCAGAACTTGGTTGTGTAGGCGTTTGGGACTCAAAGAACAGTAAAAGAACAAGGAGAGGTAAAAGGAACCAGCCACAGAGGTCCTAGCCCGAGAAGTCTTCTTCATTGTGATTCTGAGAAGGGAGGAAGATATTGAGGAGAGCCGTCATCAGAGGTGAGGAAGGCTGGACCCCATGTATCCCCAGAAGCACAGTACAGAAAACCCACTTTGGAGATTGCCCTGTATTCCCTTAGGGGCTTCTGTTCCCTGTCTTCCCACAGATTCCAGAGCATCTGAGCCATCAGACTGTCACTCCTATGGATTAGACAGTGTGACCCTAAAAATGAGGGACAGGCTTCTCAAGAAATGACTAAGCTGGAAGGTACCCCCCAAGCATGGGAATGGGGAAGTGAGTCCAGCCACACGGTTTGCAGTGGCATGTTGTACCCTTGGAATGAGTGTGTTGACACACACCCGTGCTGTTTGCGGACAGGAGTACAAAGAGTCGGTGCAAAATTTGACAGCTGCAGAGTCAAGAGCAAAGAAAGAAAACTGACTGGTTTTGGAGAAGGTTCATTAAAAAAAAAAAGACAATCGACCAGGGCTCCCCTTAAAGAAGAAATAGTATTCCGCCTGGGAAGGGGACAGTAGGCAGACATCTGGCAAACAGATTGGGTGTACATCTGGTTCCTGGGTACGCCCCATCTCATCTCCAGGAGAAGGAATGAGGTGCAAAGGATTGGCTGCTAGCAAGGAGAGAGAGAGAGAGAGAGAGAGAGAGAGAGAGAGAGAGAGAGAGAGAGAGAGAGAGAGAGAGAATAAAAACACCAGAGAGGGGAAACACATCAGCTGGAAGTGTCTCCCTGTCAAACCCTCTGCATTGGTGGTGCAATCGCTGGACTTGCTCCCCTACTCACACTCTGCAAGTGCCTAAGAACCCTGGCTAGCACCACAGAGAGATAGATGAGCCTCTTCTCCTGTGTGTGGTTCCTGGGAACACATTGCAGGAAGCACAAGTCACATTTAAGAGCCCAAAACATAACAGTAATGTTGTACCCTGTAAGATCAGAAACCTAGAAAATAACCATCTTTGAATGGGACAAGGGGTCAATACCTGTCTACGCCGTGTGCTTGCCCAGACACCTGGAGGATCTGCAGACACAGTCAGTCCCTTAACTGGGTTGCTCCTCGATCTGAGGTGTTAGTATCACTAATGCCAATAAGTAGGGCTGTAAGTCCAGGTCTACCTCGTGTTTTCAATACCCGGTTATTTTCATTTGTATGGTATAAAACGATCTGAGAGTAAAGCCTACTGGGATATGTAGGCTCACCCCTTAATCCCTTTCTCAGAATACAGAAATGGCAAACATACAAAACAGAAATAGGCTGTGACAGACTAGAATCCTACAGACTAGAATTGGAAACAAACCCCCATGCACCCTACAAGCTGATATTGCTGCCGGAACCCAGGGAGAGGCAGAACAAGGTCAGATTCAAGGATGGAAGTCGAGACTTTTAACGCAGACCCTCAAGGAAGCTGGATCTTGTCCCTGTGAGAGGTAGGGAGCTGGAATGAAGAGTTCTTCATAAATCCACAGACTAAAACAAAGCACCCTTCCATGTCAGAGACTAGGAAACCTTTCTTGTATCCCAGGGAAAAGAGAGGGAGCATGTTTTCTGCTTGGACTCTGGAGAGGGTAATCTTGCAACTAGCCATGCTACATCAGGCTTAGGGCAGATCCAGACGCCTGGGCCTGTGCTGTTTATATTCAAGGATTCCTCCTCCAGTGTGTGCCTGGGAGGTGCAAGGAAATGGGGGAGGGGACTTTACAGCTTCCCACACAGGACTCCAAAAGAAAATCGGTGAATTCAAGTTACAAAATGAAAAGCAAGGCTGGAGAGATGGCTCAGCCGTTGAGAGTTTTCAGTGGCTGCTCTTCCAGAGAACCCACAGTCCGTTCCCAGCACTCACATGGTACTTCACAACTGTCAGTAACTCCAGCTCCAGGGGATCTGGTGCCCTCATTTGGCCTCTTCAGATACCAGGCTCACATGTAGTGCATAGATATACATACAGATGAAACAATCACACACATTAAATAATAAAAATAATACTAAAAAGTATCCACATGAAAAGACAGCACGTAAGAGGGACCACAGTCAACATTAAAGCCAAGACTACAACAAAGTAATTAGGAAAGATGCCGTGCTGGTTTCAAAGAAAATGGCCCCGTAGGCTCATAAGGAGTGACATCATTAGGAGATAAAGTCTTGTTGGAGTCGGTGTGGCCCTGATACATTTGAAGAAGTGTGTTACTGGAAACTCAAACCAGGCCCAGGATATCTCTCTTGCTGCTGCCTGCCGATGCAGATGTAAAACTCTTGGTTACCTCTCCAGCACCATGTCTGTCTGCATGCTTTCATGATGACAATGAACCAACCCCCCATGAGGACATTGAACTAAACCCCTGAACTACAAGTCAGCCCACATGAAATGGTTTCCTTTGTAAGAGTTGCTATAGTCATGGTGTCTCTTCACAGCAATAGAAAAACTCTAAGAGCGAAATCCAACAGTTTAAGATTATAGAATGCTTTCTGTGAAGGCTGTAAGATTAGGAGGTGTAAAATGCTGATATCTTCATCGTGGTGGACAATGTCAGCATTCCCTTTGTCCTAAAACTGCTGGGATGTGTTCCTCACCCACATCGTGGTGGGAGAATTGGAGCGGCTTTCCTGGATGGGTACAGTCTTCTTTGGGTCTTCTAGGGATGCAGGATGCTTTCATTGAGAAGAGGGAAAACATACGACAAAAGCAATATCCAAGATCAAATGCTGGGAGATTTCTAATGTTGACAAGTATATCAAACCACAGGTTCCCTTGATCGTAAATTTGACTCCTGCTGACTTCCTTACTGAATTTTAAAAGATTTTCCATCCATTTCTATCTGTAAGAAAGAATGTTTTATAATTTTTATTTAAAATTTCATTATCTAATTCTGGTCAAGAATAATGATAGCTTCATGAAGCAAACTGGGAAATATTCCCAACTTCTCCAGATTCCAGAATTGATTGTAGATTGAAATAGATTGGGATTTCTTCTTTTAATCTTGATAAGACTGGCAAGTAAGAGTTATGCGCCTTGAGTTTCCTTTATGGAATTTTTGGAATTATGTTTGGTGGCGTATGATATGTTTCTATCACGCATGCCATGCTGCATGTACACTGGTCATTCATAACTTTGTAAAGTTTCCTCTCTCCCTCCACCTTTGTCAGGCCACCATCCCGAATGGGCTTTCACTGTCCGTACATTTTTTGTTTGTTTTATTTTAAGTTGGCAATAGAGTTTAATAGCTATAGAAGGTTTTACTACATGCAATATTTTGAGAATTTCAACTGTTTCGTTTAAGTCATCAGTTATTTGGGCCATAACATGATGACCGGCCCTTTGTTGCCATCATTCTGTCTGCAAGCCTTGAAGTGACACTGCTTATTCATTCCTGATTCTAGTAATTTCTTTCCTCATTGTTTGTTCTTAATTACACTTGCCAGGGTCTACCAGCCTATCGATCTTCCCAGATAAAAGCATTTGTCCTTTGTTAATTTTCTCACCTTTTCCTTTTGTTTGTTTCTTTCTCGTGCTTATCATCGCCTTCATACTTACTATGGGTTTAATTTCCTTTTTTCCCCCACACAGTTCCTAATGAATACACTGAAATCACTGAGCTTAAATTTCCTTTGAAATGTGATGAGAGATGCAGATTCCTGTCTGAGTTCTGCCGTTTGATGTTCTATATCCATTATCTGTAAATCAGCGCACTTTCTAATTTCCCCGTGTTTCCAAATAAGCAATTCTTTTCCATATGTATGATGTTTGTATATTTCTAACTGAAATCTTTGAGGTCACAATACATTCTCTTTGATATTTTAACCTTTTAACTGTACTGATATTTTAAAATTTTGATATGTGGTAGCTGTTCTAGCTTAGAAAGCATCCCATATACACTGGAAAAGCATATGTATTTTGAATTTGTTGAATTCAGCTGTCCTATAAATGCCAGTTAGACAGGCCCATAGGGTTTGCTACATATTCTGTTCTTCACTGGACTTTCAATTTTAAGGAACTATCTTTAATGATAATTCTAATTCTCCATCACTTCTGCCATTTCCCCCAGAGGTCTTTAATTCATTGTGTGCACATGAATGGTTGTTGTATTAGTGAAGTGACCTGTTTTATTTTGTAAAAGAGTTCTTTTTGATTCTGATATTACTCACAGGCATGTATTCTCTTTGATGTTGGTAAATCCACATCACTTGTTTCATGCCTGCATTTCCATATCACCCTTATTTAAATTTACTTCTACCTGCCACTCATGACTTCATATTTAAAGAATGTCTGAGAGATCATATATAGAATCTTTCTTCTGCTATAAATATTTCAATATTATTTACTTCCTAGTCCACTGACATTCAGTGTATCATTGGTCTCGCCTACATTTATAAATTTTGATATCTAGTCTCTATGTGTCCCATTGATTTTTGTACCTCCATTCCTACTGTACTGTCTTTTGTCATCGTTCCTGGAAATCAAACTTTTATTTACCTGGGCCAGTGAGATAGCTCAGTTGGCAGGAGAACTTGTCATCATGGCTGAAGACCCAAGTGTAATTTCCGGGATCCATAAGTTGGAAGAAGAGAGCTAATCTAATTCCCATCAGTTTGCCTTGACCTCATACCAGTGCTATGAGATAGAAATACACATGCACACATACAAACACACACATGCACACACACACATGAGTGTACTACAAATTAATGTAAAATTTTAACATTATAGACTGCTTCATTTAGTTTTCAGTTTTTCGTTTTTATAGTGTTTGCCAAGTGGTTGCTCCTTGAATTGCAACATACATTATTGCTTTTGTCTTGTTTACAGCTTAACTCCTTCCTGGAAACTTAACATCTAATTATTATGATGTGTCTTTTAACTACTTTGTGGTAAACTGTATAATCAAATATTGTCATTTTTTATTTAAGCAATAAATGTGGCTGTTAATAAAGCTAATAAAAAGAAATAATTTATGCTAATTTATATTAAGTGAATGTGGCATTCTTTATATTTTTTGAGATTCACACTTCTGTCTTATGTCCCTGACCCTGCAGACTTCTCTTTGGAATTCATGCTCAATGGTATCTTTTGAGAAACAGGTATTCTTTGTGCAGACCGATTTATCAGCACTTGACAACATAGCTGCACTTTCCTCTCTGGTTTCTGCTCTTTGACTACTCCAGGGTCACGAAGAGATCATCCTCTGTTTTCTTCTGGGAACTTCACGGTTTTACATTTCACCCTGAGATGTCTTGCATATCTGAAGTTAATTTTTATGCATTTTATAAACTATAATTATGAATAGAGATTTATTATTCTCTGAGGATATTCCATTGATCCAGTTCATTTAACAAAAGATAATCTTTTTCTCCTTCATCGCTACTGCTGTGTATCAGATCACAGTCTAGGTTGGGTCTATAACACTCATTATAATAGAATTATGATAAAAGCTCATACCTGGTGGTGTGAGTTTTCCATCTTTTTTATATCTTCAGAATTTCCATAGACATTTTTTTAGATAGATATTAGTATCCTATAACTCCTTTCTCAATACTCTTACTGGGATTCTATTGAATTTTTGGACTAACTGAGCAAGATTGATGCCTTTGAAACAGCGAGTCTACTAATCCATAAACATGATGCTTACTTCCGTTCATATAGCTCTTCTCTATTTTTTCTCAAGAATTTGCTCTAGTTCTCAGTGTAGGTATTTCAGAATTATTCATCAGAAGTTAACCGTCTTTCAATGTCATCATAATGACATATTTAATTTTTCATTTTTAAATACTGCTTTGCAGAAATATAGTTGATATTACACATTAATCATATATCCCCCGAAGTTCTAAATTATCCAGCTAATTTTGACAGATTCTCTCAGTAGATTATTCTTGTTCTTCCACTCTGCTTCTTGTCCTTGTTTTGTTGACTCTGACCCCACCTAGAAAATGGAAGCTCAGTGTGTTGTTTCCTTTTCACAGAAGGCCTGTGGTAATTCATCGTCTTCGTCCCTTAGGTCTTCCCAATAAAGTAACAAAAATATGGTCATTTAAAACATGCAAGCTTAATTTTTCAGAGTTGTGGGTTCTTGTGAAATCAAAACACAGTCTCATCCAACTCCATGTGAGAGGTTGGGTGGTAACCCTTCTGTTCCTAGTGACTGTCAATGGCTAGCTGTCCTTGGTGTCTATTGACTTAAACACAGCCTCGTCCGACTCCATGTGAGACTCTAGGTGGCAGCCCTCCTGTTCCTAGTGACTGTCAATAGCTAGCAGTTCTTGGTGTCTATTGACTTTTAGGTGTAGCATCCAGGTCAGCACGTCTCATCGCAGGCTCTGCCACAGCTCTATGCGTGTGTGCTCCTCTTCCTATAAGCCATGTTGCGTTAGGACCCACAAAAGTGTCTTCCTCTTAACTTGATTACATCTTCCAAGATTCTGCCTCCAGATAAGATGATATTCAGAAGTCACAACCTTCAACATATGTATCTGGGAGAATCACAGTTCAACTCAGTAACAAAACAGGAGAGTATTAATATATAGTTTTCTGTTGCTCTGTTTTGATTTCGTTTTATTTTCTTTCAAATAATCATTTTACAATAAGCCGACCTTGTTAGATGGTTCCGTCAGTAAAGGGTCTGTCTCTATGATGTATTCATGAAGATCTGAGTTTGACATGCCAGCATCCATGTAAAATTCAGGCACAGTGGCAGACATTTGGCACTCCTGTGCTGGGGTGGGAGAGGCCCTAACAGGTAGATCCCTGGAGTGCATTGTCCTGCCAGCCTAGCCAAATTAATGTGCTCCTGGTAACCCTTTATAAAAAAAATAAGGTTGTAATCAAGTATTCAAGAAAATTACCTGACATCAACTTCACCTCTGGCTCACACACACACACACACACACACACACACACACACACACACACGCACTTATCCTCTGGCACATGTACAGAGACCACACAATTGTTTTTAATTAGAAAATAAACTTTCTATTTCATTAGAATTTTTTACAGTATTTTTAAAAAATTATAAGTGATGGTCTTGAGAGACGGCTCTGTGGTTAAGAGCGCTAGCTACTCTTCCAGAGGTCCTGAGTTCTATTCCCAGCCACCATATGGCAGCTCACAAGCATCTATAATAGGATCTGATGCCCTCCTCTGGCATTCAGGCACACATTCAGATAGAGCACTTATATGTAAAAAAGTATATAAATAAGTAAAGGTTTGTGCCACCACACTCATCTTTAAAAAAATCATTTGAAAATAAAATATTGATAAGCATGTATTAGGTAATACTGGCTATCTCTTTGAAAAAATATTTATTTTTATATTTATATGTTTTGCCTGCACATGCACCACATACATATCTGGTGTCCTTGGAGGCCAAAAGGTATAAACAGAGGCTACTCGTTCCTTCCTAGCCACCCAGACCTGAAATAGTCACACAGAAGCTATATTATTTGTAATACTGTTTAGCCAATAGCTTAAGCATATTGCTAGCTAGCTCTTATATCCCAAACTAAACCAACTCCATTAATCTGTGTATCACCATGAAGTTGTGGCCTACCAGCCAAGTTTTGGCAGGTTCCGGTGAAGGCATCTGTTTCTTGCTGTGGCTCCATGGCTTCCCCCTGACTCCACCTACTCTTTCTCTCTACATTTCTGTTTTGATTTCCTGCCTGGCTTTACTCTGTTAAGCCATTGTTTGAAAGCAGCTTTATTCATTAATCAATAAAAGCAACACATATACAGAAGGACTTCTTACATCATTTCACCTTTTCTGTTTAAATAAAAAGGTTTTAGCTTTAATATAGCAAGATTACATACAACAAAACAGTTATCAAGCAAGAATAATAGTTACAGTATTTATCTCTATCTTTTATCATAACTAAGGAAAACTATAACTATCTATTTTTCAACTTCATCAAAGACGCCAGAAGGATATATTACATAAGTAAACAGGAAGTGCATTTTGTTAGGCAAAATATTTTCATGGGGGGTTTATGAAGACCTTTCAGGGGGTCTTGTTCCATCAAACCACATTAGTCTGGAAGGAATCCACAGGTTCTCATCCTCTGTAGAAACAAAAGCAGAACCTCTTTTCTTTTCCAATGTACCACGTGCCTAGACCCAAATTTTGAAATCAAGATACCTTTAAAATATATATGTTGGTGAAGCTTAGCAGCCCACACAATGAAATGTCTCTCTGTACTTAGCTCCCTCACAGTAAAAAAAATCCAAAGAAAACACAATAATATACATAATCCAGACTCTCTGTGTATATTCCATCTTTACATGGCTTATTTGCTTTTACTCTATTACTTTTTAGTATTTATTTTATTATCTTTACTCCTTTAGTCCATGGCTATCTGTACACTGTCTCTTTAAAGACATTGTTTTATCCTTTAAAACCATTTACTTCCTTATATAACTGTCTATATTCTTTTTCTTCTCTCTTCCAAGCCTACATACATTTATTCAACACTGTGACCCATGTAAAGTCTTTTTTATCTGCATCTGTCTTTATTGCATATCTGTAATTATTTTCTGAAAAGGAGCACTTTTAAATGGTAAGCAGCTTGATTGCAGTGGTTCTGGATGAGGACTCCTCCACGTCTCTCAGCCTTTCAATATGGCAAAGGTAACATTACTGTCAACTCTGGGACTGCTCACTACTTTAACTCTGAGAAGGAGTGTGCAGCACATAAACCCCTTTTATCTGGGTAATAGAACCAACTTGGCCTGCCTGTTGGCTCTGCCCATTCCAACATGGCAGAGACATGTTCACTGCCTCTGAGACTGCCAGGTGGGAGCTGTCCTCACCACCTCAACTCTGGGAAGCACCGTGCAACATATAAACCCTTTTAATCTGAGTAAAAGCTAAATCTTCCATGCAGCACACTGTGCGGTCTGGAAATACCCCTGTGTGTGGCAGTGGGAATCTGCCATGCTCTACTTCTTGCCTGTGCATGCTTAACAGACCCAATCCTGACACCTACCCAGGCAGGGAGTGCTGAGCCCCTGGCATGGTCTCAGCCACTTTCTTCTAGACCCCAAGTAGGCACATATGCATCTGGATTTGAAGTGGGTGGTGGGCTTCAGCCCCCCAAAAGAGCCAGATCTGTTCCTGTGACTAGCACAAACCAGGAAGCCTTCGCTTAATAAAACCACGCAGTTCTTGCCACTAAAGCTGAGTCAGGAAACCTCTTAAAGGAGCTGCATCTCTGCTTGCCCCCAGCAAACAGAGCAAGAAGCTGTTTTAAATGCAGCTGAACTTTGTTTTTGTTTTCGTTTCATTTTGTTTTGTCTAGAATTCCTTTCTAAGCTCTCTCAGGTTTTATGTGGATTTAGCTAGCCCCACGTTGGGGACCAATCTGTAAACAGAGGCTGTTTGTTTGTCCCAGCCACTCAGACTCAAAATAATCACACTGAAACTATATTATTTGCAATACTGTTTGGCCAATAGCCTAAGCATATTGCTTGCTCGCTCTTATAATCTAAACTAACCCATCTCCATTAATCTGTGCATCACCACAAGGTCATGGCCTACCAGCAAAGTTTCCAGGGACTCTGAAGAAGGCATCTGTCTCCTGCTGCAGCTACATGGCTTTTCTCTGATTCCACCTACATCTCTATTTTGATCTCCCACCTGGCTTTACTCTGCTAAGTCATTGGCTGAAAACAGCTTTATTCATTAATCAATAAAAGCAACACATATTCAGAAGGACTTCTCACACCAAGAAGGAGTATCAGATTTCCTGGAACTGGAGTTACAGATGTGAGTGCATGAACCTGAACCTGACTCCTCTGCAAGATAACCAAGTGCTCTTAAGTCCCAAGACATCTCTCTAGCATCATTTGTTTTTCACCTATCGATAGGAAGTTTTCTGATGCTTATAAGGCCTATGAGGGAAGCAAAGCCTATGCTACAACCAGTTTCCAGGAGCCCCTATCAGTTTAGGCTCAGCTCTGGACTCCAGTCCACCTTTTCCTCTTCAGAGTGAATTCTACTTTCAAAGTGATGAGTGATAACTGTATAGGGACAAGTTGGCACAAGAAAGCAGCTGAGTTTGATTGCCACTCAGCCAGATCACACATTCTACCTTTGTCACTAGTTTCTCTCCAACTACTCGGACCTGCAACACATAAACTTCAGATCAGTTCCGGGAAGCATTATGAATAAATCAGGCATAGACCCTGGGTCAGCAGCCAGGACTGAGCAACACCTGGTATTTCTAGTCGTCACATATCTGGCACAGCCATCAGCCAATTCTAATAAAGTATTTTAGAAGATTTATCCATTTTTAATTCTGTGTGTGTGCAAGTATATGCACATGACTGTAGGTGCACACAGAGGCCAGAAGATGTTGAATTTCCCTGAGCTAAAATTATACTCTCCTTTTTTTTTTTTGCTTACTATTCTTATAAACAACTATTAGTGTCTTTCTAAGGTCCATTCCCCTTGTTATATATCTCTAGATGTCTATTTTCCATTCATAACACACATTTTTTTATTGTGAAGTTCACGTGAATACACAAAATTATTCACATAGAATGTCCTACTTAAAGAGGTATGATAACGTAAATGTCCTTTTAAACTTAAACCCAAGTTTTATAGGGCATAGGATCAGCCCCCAGAGGTGTAAGCTGCTCTCATAAAAGTGACGTCTACTCTGGATTTTTATGGGGCTTCTCTTACAAGTTTCATTAGTATTTGGTCACTTAGTTTAAAGCCCCTAAACACTACAGAGTAGTTTAGTGTGATTTGTGCATGCTTCTCCTGCCTCTTTATATCTTTTTAACCTCAATATTTTCTGTTGATGTCTGTGGAGTGAAAATTTTGCTGACTGTGTTCCTTTGGTACACTTTGCCATTTCCATCTGGCCTCTGGGTTTGCTTCATATCAGGAGCTGAATCTATAAACCGAATCTGATTCAGATTTCCCTCAGAGAGAAAGATTGCTTTATGGATCTCGTTGTCAAGGGGCACAGATCAACTTACCTCTCTTCTTGTGACCAGCAGCCATAGGTTCCAGTTGGCAGTGCTGAGATATTTCATTTGCAGACACTTAAAAAAAAAAGATGATGCTTCAATCCATAATTCCTCCTTTTAAATATATCACCACATCTACCACTTAGATGCTCATCAGTGGTTTGCATAGAAAAGCAAGACGGAGGTCCCCTTTATTCACAGGACTTCCAAACAATGTATTCATTAGTATTTTATAAGGTTAACTGGCGCGCGTGTGTGTGTGTGCGTGTGTGTGTGTGTGGTCTGTGTGTGTCTGTGTGTGTCTGTGGTCTGTGCGTATGTGTGTGGTGTCCATGTGTTGACATGCACACTCACAAATGCTCAGGAAGATTTCAAGTTTTAGCTAACAACGGAACAAAAATTTCAAGTATCAACTAATGAAACTATCTCCCTTGTTTGAATTGAGGCAGCAACTCTGACATCTTGTTTCATGTTTCTGGGGGATGTTGAATCTCCTGACAACCAGTTTTGGCTCGAGGGCTCTCTGGCCCCTGAACCTTTCTGGATGGCAGGCTTTCCTCCCAACCTTCTTGACAGGCAGGCATATGCTGTAGTCTGGGAGCTCTCCCAGACCTTTGTGACTTGCTCCTGATTTTCTCGGATGTAGTCATTTTCTCCACACTGAGCACATTTAATTCTGTCTTGGCAGATCTGCAGTAGCGTAAACATCAATACCAGCTCATGTATTTGTGCCTATGTGGTCTGTTTGATTACAGTCATTATCTTTACTGTTCTTCAGAGTGCCTGTTCTCTGGTGAGTCAGTGACCCTTCAGGTGGGCTTCAAAGTTTTTTAAGGGGCCCTTTGGTCCATGCCCTTACTCTGTGCTACAAAATGGTGTTCAAGCTCATGTATTCATTTTATACACGTCTGGTCCTCGATCAGGATCAGCCATTTCAGTCATTGCTCTTAAAGGCTAGTTTTCCTTAGCTGGCTCTAAATTCTATTTTTAGATCTCTTTTGTGAATAGGTTGAAGATTACCTATCTCCCTGTCTATCATCCCAACTATCTATGCATCCATCTTACTGTGCTGAAATACCTCAAGAGATCAAATCCAGGGCCAAGGACTTTCCACTTAAACTTTTCAATCTTAAATTCGCAGCTGCTGCAATCTCTTGTTCTTAAAGGATGTGGAAAAATCAAATAGCAGTAATACACATTGCTCATTGACTTTATGTCCTACTCCAAGCGGAGCACAGTCAGAGTAACAAGAGCAATGGCACCCACTGCCAGAACAACAGGGGATACATGCTTTAAGAAATATTTGTTTTAATTTTTCAAATTATAATATAATTATATTTCCCCCTTCCCTTTTCTCCCTCCACAACCTCCTTATATCTTTTAAATTCATGGCCTCTGTTATTATTATTCATATATGTATATACATATAATGTATGTTTTGAGGCAGGGCTGACAATCTGATATTGGAAAACCAGTAGGAGTGCTCTTTACTGACGAAGACTATTTTCTCATGCTTTCAGCATTCCTTGGTTGCCTGTAGCTCTTTGTGAAGGGTTAAGGCCTTCTGGGCTTCCCCCCAGCCACGTTAGCATGTTAGTCGTCGTCCACGTTAGCATGTTTATTGCCGTCCCTGTGCAGCTTACATTTGGGCAGTCGATGCCCAGAAGTAGTTGACCAATACAAGATGAACTTTCTGTTTGTGCGTGTGCGCATGCATATGTGCGTGTGTTTTGTTTTTGTTTTAGTTTTGAAAGAAAGAGCATGAAGTTTGGTGGGTATGGAAGTGGGGAGGAGCTTAGGAGGGAAGGAAGATGGTCAAAATACAATATATTAAAATTAACAAAAAATCAAAAAAGGAGATACTGGATCAGTTAAGATGGTTCAGAAAGCAACACATGCTTCCAAGCATGGCAACCTAAGTTTCTATCCATAGGATTCACAGGTGAAAGGAGGGAATGACTCCAGAAAGCTGTGTGATCCTCAATTATAAGTTGTGTAGTCACAGCATGCATAAGCACCCAGGTAGGCACATATTACACACACACACACACACACACACACACACACACACACACACAGAGAGAGAGAGAGAGAGAGAGAGAGAGAGAGAGAGAGAGAGAGAGGACACTAGAATGAGGGTGATATTTTAAAAGAGAGAGAAAGAGTAAACATTTCACTTGTCAATAGAATAGTGTAGGTCAAAACACCAGTAAACTCTAGTGACCCTACAATAGCAAGTCTTGAACAACCAAATATAGATAAAACAGAAGAAAATGACTTAAAATTACTTTAGGAGAATCTCTGAGTCCTTTAAAGAGGAAACGAGAAATTCCTGCAAAGAAATGGAAGAAAAAAACAAACAAAATTTGAAGGACATCAACAAATCCCTTAAAACCAAGAAAAAGCAATGAAACATATGAAAGAAGCTATTCAAGACTTCAAAACTGAAATAGAGACAATAAAGAAAACACAAGCTGGGGAATTATAGAAACAGAAATCATGAGAAAATGATCAGGAACCACAAATGCAAGCATAGACAGCAAAATACAAGAGATGGAAAAAGGAATCTCAAGTGCAGAAGATACAAAAGAGGAAATAGACTTCGTCGGTCAAAGAAAACTTTAAATCTAACATAAGCTTAACACAAAATATCCAGGCAATATGGGACACCATGAAAAGACCAAACCTAAGAATAATAGGTGTAGAAGAAGGAGAAAAAGTTTAACTCAAAGGCACAGAAAATATACTTAACAAAATCATAGAATAAAACTTTTCAACTAAAGAAAGATGCCTATGAAGACACAAGAAGCTTACAGAACACCAAATAGACTGGATCAATAAAACAGTCCCCTCACCATATAATAATCAAAACACTAAACATACAGAATAAAGAAAGAATATTAAGACCTACAAAGGAAAAGGCCAAGTAACATAGAAAGGCAGACCTATCAGAATTACACCTGACATCTCAATGGAGACAATGAAAGCCAGAAGTTCCTGGTCAAGCTTATGCAGAAATTAAGAAACCACAGATGCCATCCCAGACTACTATATCCAGCAAAACTTTCAATCACCAAAGAAGGATATTCCTTGACAGAACCAGATTTAACTAATACCTAGCCACAAACCCAGTTGACTACATCAACAAAATCACAGACAATTGATGATCTCACAACAGCAAATCCCAAAGAAGGGAAAAACATACAAATGAACATCACCAACAACAAAACTAAAATAACAGGCGATAGCAATCACTGGTCATTAATATCCCTTAATATAAATTATAAATATAAATACAATTCGTCTATAAAAAGACGAAGGCTAACAGATTGGATACAAAAATAGAATCCATCCTTCTGCTACATACAAGAAACACACCTCAACTTCAAAGACAGACATCGCCTCAGATTAAAGGGTTGGGGGGAAAAAATGTCCAATAAAATGGGCCTACGAAACAAGCTGGTGTAGCTATCTTAATATCTAACAAAATACACTTCAAACTAAAATCAATCAAAAGAGACAAAGAAGGACATTTTATAGCAATCACAGGAAAAATCCATCAGGATACAAGCCCACTTTTTACACAGATGATAAATGGGCCTAGAAAGAAGTCAGAGAAACATCACCTTCACAATAGCCACAAATAGCATAAAATATCTCTCGTGAAACAAGTGGAAGACGTGAATGACAAAAACTTTTTTTTTTTTCGAGACAGGGTTTCTCCGTAGCTTTTTGGTTCCTGTCCTGGAACTAGCTCTTGTAGAACAGGCTGGCCTCGAACTCACAGAGATCCGCCTGCCTCTGCCTCCCAAGTGCTGGATTAAAGGCATATGCCACCACTGCCTGGACCGACAAAAACTTTAAATCTTTGAAGAAGACACCAGAAAGTGGAAAGAACTCCCATGTTCTTCGGTAGGTGGAATTAACATAGTAAAAATGACAATCTTACCAAAAACAATTACAGATTCAATGCAATGCCCATCAAAATTACAGCAAAAATCTTCACAGACCTTGAAAGAATGTTACTCATCTTTCTATGGAAAAGCAAAAAACTCAGGATAGCCAAACAATCCTGTATAATAAAAGAACTTCTGAAGGCATCACAATCCCTGACTTCAAACTCTACTACAAAGCTACTGTACTGAAAACAGTCTAGCATTGGCATAAAAACAGACAGGAGGCCCATTGGAACCAAATTGAAAACCCAGATATTAATCCACAGACCTTTGAACACCTGATTTTTTACAACGAAGCAAAAAAATATCAAATGGAATAAAGAAAGCATATTTAACAAATAGTGTTGGCAGAACTGTATATTAACATGTAGACAAATGAAAATTAATTCATATCTATCATCATGCACAAGACTCCAGTCCAAATTGATCAAAAACCTCACCATAAAGCTAGCCACACTGAACCTTATAGAAGAGAAAATGGGAAGTACACTAGAATGCATTGGTACAGGAGACCACTTCCTACATATAACCCCAGTAGCACAGACACTGAGAGAAACAATTAATAAATGGGACCTTCTGAAACTGAAAAGCTTATGTAAAGCAATAAACATGATCAACAAGACAAAACAACAGCCTCCAGAATGGGAAAAGATCTTCACCATCCCCACATCAAACAGAGGTCTGATCTCCAAAATATACAAAGAACTCAAGAAATTGGTCATCAAAAGAACAATAATCCAATAACAAAGTGGAGTACAGACCTAAACAGAGAACTCTCAACAGAGGAATCTAAAATGACTGAAAGACACTTTAGGAAATGGTCAACATCTTTAGTCATCAGAGAAATGCAAATCAAACAACTCTGAGATTCCATTTTACACCTGAAAGAATGGCCAAGATCAAAAACACTGATAGCAACTTATGCTGGAGAGGATGTAGGATAAAGGGAAGACTCCTGAATTGTTGGTGGGAGTGAAACCTGGTACAACCCCTTTGGATATCAATATGGCGATTTCTCAGAAAATTAGGAACCAACCTTCCTAAAGATGCAGCAATACCACTTTTTGGGTATATATTCAAAGGATGCTCAATTGTGCCACAAGGACATGTGCTCAACTATGTTCATAGCAGCGTTGTTTGTCATAACCCGAACCTGGAAACAACCTAAATGCCCCTCAACCAAAGAATGGATAAGGAAAATGTGGTACATTTACACAATGGAGTACTACACAGCAGAAAAAAAATGACATCTTGAAATTTGCAGGCAAATGAATGGAGCTAGAAAGCATCATATTGAGTGAAATAACCCAGACCCAGAAAGACAAATATCATATGTACCCACTCATAAGTGGTTTTTAAACATAAAGCATAGAAAACCAGCCTACAAATCACAATCCCAGGAACCTAGACAACAATGAGGACCCTAAGAGAGACTTACATAGATCTAATCTACATGGGAGGTAGAAAAAGACAAGATCTCATGAGTAAATTGGGAGCAAAGAGACCTTGGGAGAGGGTTGAAGGGGAGGGGAAAGGCAGGGAGCAGAGCAGAGAAAAATGTAGAGCCCAATAAAATGAAATAAAATAAAATAAAATCAGGTTGGGAGAGAAAGGGCACATTGCACATTTTACTGCAGTTCATTTCTACTTCATGGTAGGATTGATGGTCTGGTACTTTTCCCAGTAAATCTAATTTTTGACTTTGATATTATTGTAAAATAAACAGAGGAACCCTTTAACTGCCCTCTCTGCCTCCTATCCGTCCCCCAAACCTCTGAAGGAGGGAGGACACATTGAATGCTCTCCTGCTGTATCCCTACCGGTGTTTCTCTGGTAAGATTATCGGAGGCTGTTCTCCAGCCACTCTCATGATACTACTCCTAAAAAATGTTCGCAAAGTTTCTGCACACTGTTGACAGTTTACACCATCTCTGCTGGAAATTCGTGTCTCTCAGACATAAAATCTTGGCCTCATTTACTTAAAAGCCCAGTGTATTAAAACATAGGTCTTTTCTACTGGTGTGAAGTACAGTTTTTGAAAGGTCTAAAGGTAGTCTAAGTCCCTTCCTTCCTTCCTTCCTTCTTTCCTTCTTTCCTTCCTTCCTTCCTTCCTTCCTTCCTTCCTTCCTTCCTTCCTTCCTTCCTTCCTTCCTATTTTATATTCTTTTCCATCTGGATACTCAAAGAGCATTTTCTTTACTTTAAAGTCAAACATTTCAGCCATATATCCTAAAGCTGCTCTGAGCTGAATTTTTGACCCATCTTTCCTTGGTTTCAAGTCTTTAGGACTTACTATGGGTATGCCCGTGATATTTCTTTGATTCCCTTGTTTTCGGTTTCTCTTTTGATCTGTATGCTTTTGTTTTTGTCTTTCTTGTTTTTAGCTAGAGGAGGAAGAGGGATTTCACATTATCAACCTTCTCACAACTGCTTTTAGAATACGTTTCTCTTCTACATTTTTCGTAGGAGAGTAGTATTGTGATTATTTATATTTGCCCTGTGGCTATTTATAAAATGATGTTCTTTTTAGATGTCTCACCCATGAAGTCCTAGTTTATGTCATTATCTTTTGTATCTATTTCCTTAACAAACAAATTTTTTACTTTATTCATTTTTATTTATTTATTTGGTTTCTTGAGACAAGGTTTTTCTGTCTATCCCTGGCTATCCTGGAACTCACTCTGTATACCAGGATGGCCTCAAACTCACAAAGATATCTGCCTGCTTCTCCTCCCAAGTGCTGGGATTAAAGGCAGGCACCACCACCAGATACTGGTTTCATCAATTGATATAGTTTAGTTCTTTCTTTAAAATCAAGACTTTCATTTTCTTTACTTTTTTCTTATGGTTATTATCATATTTTTCTACAAGAAAACATTTTTTTTGTGTGTGGCTTCAATTCCTATACTGACTTTACATTGGATTAGTTCCTTCAAGCCTTCATAATGGGAGTGTGGTTATGAGTTCTGCAGTGCAGTGGCGGGTTTCACGGAGTCTAACTGACATGCCCAAACTATGCTTCTCAGAACCCCTTCATTGTAGCTTTTTGATTGGAGAAGGATGTGGGGGTGGACACTCAAGGACGGGGTGAGTGAAACAGCAGCCTGAGGCTTATAGGTCTTGGTGTGAAGAAGGAGCCATGCTAAGTTTTCCCCAACACTCTGTCAGCAATCTCAATGCCTGGTTATGCATGTATTCAACTCTGCATAACACAGATATCACAAAGGTCAAAATCCAACAGAGATCTCCGTCAAAGTACACACTACTAAATTCTAGGTGACTCTAGCTCATCCTCTCTAACTACACAGTTTACTCTCCTAAGAGCCTTCCATAACCATCCAATGCAGAGGCCACACCCTGGCAAAAGCTACCAGTCAGATCCAGGGATGAACACCACACACACACACACACACACACACACACACACACACACACCCCAAATGTTCTTCCCTTGATTGGAATCCTGACAGCTGTTGTTTTTGAGACAAGATAGAAATTTTGACATTTGGATTTTGGAAAGATTCTGACACTCTTCCTGTCCTGTCTTAGTGTCCACTCTTTGTTAATAAACCAAGTTACAGACTGGGGAATCTATAAAAAGAGGTTTACTGTGACTGACAGATCTGGAGGTCCAAGATCACTTTTGTACAGGCGAGCACTGCAAGTTTGCTGGCAGCGTTCCGAGGTGGAGCCAGAGACCAT
Source organism: Microtus pennsylvanicus (assembly GCF_037038515.1). NCBI lineage: Eukaryota > Metazoa > Chordata > Mammalia > Rodentia > Cricetidae > Microtus > Microtus pennsylvanicus. The sequence goes on from NC_134596.1 coordinate 13,839,536, forward strand.
GTGCATTTTTGCACACACATGTGACCTCCATTCTCCCTCTTCTTACAAAACCTCTAGCATTCAGCTGTGGGCTCCACGCTGCTGATTCCATCTAATTCTATTCTCTCCAGAGTCTCCATCTTCAGCACCACCACCAGATTCATTTCTCTTTGTAAATCTTTCCTCCTCCTCTTCTTCCTCGTCCTCGTCCTCCTCCTCCTTGTCCTCTTTCTCCTCTTTCTCCTCCTCCTCCTCTCTCTCTCTTGATATGTGTATCTCTGCCTCTCTTTGATTCTCTGTCTCTCTATATATTTGTCTCTGTCTCTGTCTCTGTCTCTGTCTCTGTCTCTCTCTCTCTCTCTCTCTCTCTCTCTGTATGTCTGTGTGATGCATGCGCTTGTGTCTTGGGCCAGGCACCGCCCATCTATATGGCCAGAGTAGGATGTGAGACATCATGCTATGCCACTCTCTTCTGTACTCCTTTGAGGCAGAATCAGCAGCTAGCAAGCCCAAGAGATGCTCCTGTCTCTTCTCTGCCCACCCCCCACCCAAAGCACTGGACTCATAGTCAATTTTTACAAGGGTACTCGAGATTTCAACACAGTTCTTCATGCTTAAGCAGCAAGCAATCACTCTTACCTACTGAGCCTTCTCTCCAGCCTTCTATCCACTTGATAACGCACATAGGGCATTGAACTCCACGCATTCTGGAGGAGGCCAACACTTTTCATAAACACAAAACTGCCTTAGACCGACATCTGGTCTACCTCCCAGTCTCTACTGTCTGTGTTCCCCTCAATTTGAATGTTGCTCACACCAGTTTTCCATCAGCGTGCCCTTTGTCCTGGAAAGGAGGTTGATGATTGTTACTAGACTTGATCTCGTGAGTTCTGGTTCAGCACAACCTAACTGAGACCCTGCTGTCCTCACTTCATTCTTTTTTTTTCAAATTGTGCTTTATTACGGTATTCTTTTAGTACTAACTTTAGTAAGCATACAGAATAATGGATCTCATCCTGACATGTCCATACATGTGCATCATGCATTGATCATATTTACTACCGCCCACTCTTGGCCTGCTGAAATTTCCATCACATGATCAGCGTCAAGCTTACCATGCAGTCTGTGGGGGCCAGGCACAAAACGAAAGCATAGGATTCTTGTTCAGAGAGGGGGGAAAACGAAATAAGAGCTTTTTCTTCTCTTCTGTGGTCTCTCTCCCAACATGCCTTGGTGGGTTTTCTGCCATGCAATGTTACACTTTTTCAGAGGGAGATACTTGGTAGACCCCATAGGCTTTAAAACTCAATCCAGGTTAAGTCCACTTGCATATGTATACCCCACCCCAGATCAGGTCCTTCTGTCTGGGTGACTGTGGTTGTTGGACACAGAAAGTGGGGAGGATGGTGCTGAGCATTCATCCTGGCAAAGCAATGGGACAGAGGACCAGGCAGGAGCTGGACCACCAAGTCACTAGGCAAATTCAAAGATAAATCATTACGAGTACATTTCAGCCTGCAGAAGTACCACAGTATCAAGTGCTTGCCTGTATACACCAGGCCCTGCGTTTGACCCCTAGTGTTGAAGTAAGAGAAGGAAATGAAAAAAGAATCTAGACAGCAAGTGCAGCACATGATCCTCTGAGTGGCAGTCACCTGTTGTGGTGGGAGAACTTTCCTGGGGAGGGGTGGAGAAATACCTACTGCTCCATAGTGGGAACCAATGGTAGACCAAAGAGATAACTCCACATCAGAGCCCAGTCTGAAGTTACATACAGAAGGTTGAATGAGCGTTCCCTACAGATGAATGGAGGACCCAAAGACAGCTGCATCACTGGAGAGCCCATCCTATCCTGACTCAGAAAGTGTGTATTCCTGGAGCGCTCTGCAGAATTTGCAATCAGCACCAGCATAAGAGTGGCTTCTCCCAGCAGTTATTTATGGCTTCCACAACCCAGGCAGGGTTCCTTGTAAGCCTTGTAAGTTTCTGTGTCCAGAACTTGGAAGGTTTGTTTACTTCTTGAGTTTCATGACCTTCATTCCTCCCTCAAGGAGGGATTGTCTCCATCTACTTCCCACCCACAATGTTGTACCTGAATTCGTTTAATTTTTTTTCCCTTTCAAGTATACGTCCTACCTAGGGTCTCACACATGTTCTAACACCAAGGCACACCTCCACTCTGTACCGTACACCTTCAGTGAAGGTCTTAAGGCACTCTTCCCTGCCTGCTCCTGCATGCGGCCTGTTTGTTCTCACTACACAAGGTGGGGAAGCTCAGTTGTGTCTTCTGTTGCCAGGTTCCTGGTTTGTGTTGCCCATAGCATCAAACCCCGCAATATGGACACCCTGGCAAAATATGAGCCCACAAAGCCACAGCCAGACCCCATCCTCTTGGGAAGCACAACATTGAGGCCAGGTGGACCTCTGTCCCAGAGTGTTAAGAGACTTGGGGAAAGACAGGAGGCTTAGGGGACTGCTACTTGGTACCAGAGGACTATCAAACTGCAAACAGCAGGAAGATAACAACAGCGTGTCCAAGGGAGGATAGATAGGTGGAACCGATGAGGAAGAAGGGGAGGAAGTCAAGAACTGGGAGGGCCCCAGGAGCCTATAAAACATCCAGCCTCAAATTCACTCAATGGACTGCTAGCTCTGGATCTCCTCTTATTCAAATGGGAGCTCTTCTCTTGCCTTAACAAAGCTTTTTAGTTTTATTTTCCCTGAATTTGCAGCTCTTGCCTCCTCCCTGTCTGTATATTTGCTTCCTTTGCCTCTAAGGCTCCCACCTTCTCCATGTCTGTGATTCATGGTTTCTCAGCATCAGCCCTCAGCCATTTCTGGACATAGAATTCTTTAAGTCTGTGGAACAAACTCAACCGTGCCCTAGATGATCAACCTTCACCCAAAGACCTCCCACTATAGATAGCTATGGGTGCTTGTCTGGGATTTGAAGATTCCCACTCGAAGTCGGTATAACTGACTGAAAAATCACAGAGGAAACCCTGGGAGTGACCATGATCATCCAGGACCTAAGTACTCGCATGGAGTCAGTGTCCCCATCCGTAACCAGCATGACCAAATCCTCCAGTTAGCTACTACTTACTTTCTTTGGGGATATTAAGGGTCTAAGTGACTACACTCTGTAGGGAGTGGAGTAGTCAGATCTCATACAGCCCGAACAGATTGTCAGCCTACAATGCGAGGGGTAGGTCTGTGGTTTATACTACCACTTATGAGCTGAGAGAGCCCCTCCTGGCCACCAGGAGACAGTCACTTCTCCCACCTAGGAAAGCATTCATCCCGTGTAAAATGTCGGAGCAAACTCTTTGCCAATGTGCTGCTTGGGCATCTTTATGGAAGTTGGGCAAGATCCATGAAAATTTCATACCTTTCTGATCAGTCCTTCTAAAACTGTACAGATTTTACTAAATTCCCTTTGGTGCTAACACTACTCTTTCTTTTTCTCTGAGATATTCTTTCTCCCTCAACATCCCATTGTTCTACACTCGTTGCCTGCTCTTTTTATGTCCACAAAAGCCTAGGTATCTGTGCTGCTTAGTTTTGTCAATTTGACATAAACTTCAGCGACTTGAGAAGAGGAAACCTCAACTGAGAAAATAACTCATCCAGGCTGACCTGAAGATAAATCTGTGGGACATGTTTGTTATTGTTTAATGATTGGCGTGGAAGGGCCTAGCCCAGGGGCGCAGTACCACGTTGTACAAGTGGTCCTGGGTTGTATATAACAAAAGCAAGCTGAGCAAACCATGGAGATCAAACCAGTTAGCAGCATTCTTCTCTAGTCCCTGCTTTTGTTCCTTCCTCCAGCTTTGAGTTCCTGCCTTGAACTCCATCCGTGATGAAGTGCTACTTGCTAATGTAAGATGATATAAAGCCTTTACAGGCCAAGGTGGCCTTGATCAGGTGTTTATTGCAGCAGTAGAAAGCAATAAAGAGCAGTATCTTCTTTTGTTATCACTGTTCCTTTCTGGTATAGTAACACAGACAGACTGATGCCATCACTTTCTGAGACATTTTAGAATGTTGCTTCTTTTGTGACTTTCTGTGTTTAGTATTTCCTGGATTACAAGGACTTAGATCCAATTTACATGTGATAAATTACTTCTGCCACGAGGACTGGCCCTCAGCAACTCAGGAATTGAGGGGTATCCAGGGAGTTGATGAACTAATCACTCAACTTGACTTTGCTGTCTGAGGGAGTACAACTTAGTATTCTGGGGGCAGTGAGAAAAGGAAACACACACACACACACACACACACACACACACACACACACACACACACACACAATCTCCAAGGTATCAGGACTTCTCCTAGGATGGCGACAAATGGCAAACCTTCAGAGGTCAGGGAAACTGAAGAGATGCAGGGCAGGCAAGCTACTGGGCACACACACAGACACACAAGGGTTTTTCTGAGGGCCAAAGCTTAGTTCTTCATTTCATTATTCTTTCTGTTGCTTGTTCTATTATTTCTCCGTTCTGTTCTTCTACCCTGATGTTTCCCTTCGGTCTCTCTTGATATCTTTCTTCTAGCTATTTCCTAATGTCTTCCTTCTACTCCTTTCCCGGTGTTTTCCTTCTCTCTGGTCTTTATTTTTCCCCTACAGCTTATATACCCCAACAAAAACTTTCAAACAATATAAAAAATTACAGTGTGTTGCATTTTGTTTTTGAAAAAATTAATTTGTTAAACAATTGTTAAAATTGTAATTGCTTTTTAAATAGTTACAATGAATATAAGTAAAAATCAACATGTTTCCCATATCTCTTATATGATTAAACGTTTTATATATTACAGGTGAAAAACAAGTTGTCCCAAGAATCCACATACATTCACACCCAAGCATCTTGTTACAGACTAACAAAGTATAAGCAAACAAGGTATTTTTCTCAGCCATTTCTTTTGCTGTCAGGCTGCATTTTGCAGGTACAAAAAAGGATCAATCACTTTATTATTTATCTCAAAAAGTAATCTTATAAGAAATACTAGAAAAATCACAAGTCTAAACTTTTATATATGAAAAACAATCAGCCAGCTCTATTTTAAATCTTCAGGGTGCATATATACTCATCAACACTTTTTGTATATTAGCACACTGAGGGCAAAAATGGGTACCAGGAATTAACCATCACACTTGATCACCAGTCCAATCCTACATCAGCCAGCAATAGCCTAGCTGTCATTTGTTCCCTGACCTCAATGAGTCCCTCAACTCAACTACGAAAAGTGTGCCTTTTTAAACTTTAAATTGTTACCCAAGAATTTATAACTCAAAACCATTAACAAAAACACCTTAACCTAACCTTACTAACAATTCTACATGTCTAGAGTCTTTCTAAGGGTGGTGGTTGAATCATTACTCTGCTCCAGCAGCAATGTCCACAAAGGCAGCAATCAGAGCTATGCTCAATAACAGCGTGAGGTCCTCAGGACACATAGTCTTCCTAGATTTGCCTCTCCAAGGCTCAACCAAGCATTGCTTTGCCAACCGCCCAACCATGTTCTATGAGTTACAATGCTGCCTGTTGGTCCCTTCGCATGGTCTCTGACAGTAAATGTTTTAGAAAATGTTCCAATCTACATAGCCTTCTTTAAATGCAAATCAGTCACCATAAGTGCTTCTTAATTGGACAAAAAATGTAAAATGAATTTATGGATTAAGATAATGGGCATTCAATCGTGGCTACCCTGTGGGAGAGGGATTTGTTCTTTCTATGTCTTCTGGAGCTACTTATACCTTCCTTATCCCTCTTGCCCTGCCCTCACGTGAACCTAAGAGTCAAATACTCTCTTATTAGTTATCACAATTCAGACTATCATTTGCGGTGCTCTGGTACCCTACTCAGCTCTGTATTAAATGAGGGATCACTTTCATTTGCATCATCTGAAATAAAAGGATCTTAAACCAGCATATAACTGCCAGGAAAAGAGAAAAGATTCTGTCTCCAAGACGTCAGGGACTTCTCAACTTTGATCTGCCCATTCTCAAATTAAGATTGGAGAGGAATTAGTGTACTTTCTGGAATGGGGGCATCAGAAATATCAGGGATATGAATGAAATTGTCAGAAACCAGGCCCATAAGTATAGACAAGTGCAAACCAGACTCACATGGAAAGCCAATCTCAGGGTTGTTCTGTTAGGACACACTGATCTTTCCCTCCAATGGCTAGGTGTTGTTTCTCTAGATTCTGAGATGAGAGATTCTTGGAGAATTAGGCAACCTTCCATCAGTCTCTTCCAGTCTTGCTTTACTTACAGATGGGGCTGGAAGCTTCCAAGATTCCCTTGAGGTCCCTGTTGGCTTGCCTTCTTGATGACTGGAACAAGCTAAACTCCAAAAGTGCGTAAGAAGAACGCTTTAATTTTTCTTCAATTCATGCATAGTCTATATAGATATAGATATGATAAGATAAAAAGGTAGGTTATTGAATCTACTCTTTAAAAGCAACTATTTAGTTTTAAATGTTTTACATTGGTTTTACTTTTACAAAAGTAAAAACTTTACAAAAGTAAAAATCAATGTAAGCATTTAAAATTGTTGCTTTTAAAAAGTAGATATAATAATCAGTGCAGAGTGGATAAACCAGTTCCAAAATTCTTCTGAAGTCCCTATTCAAATACTGAAGAAACTTAGCCCCTCAGATAGCCATCAATCACTTTCCTGGAGAAACTAAACCTCCTATAGAACTTGATCTCTTGTATGAGGGAGAGTACTTATCAATGTTTTTGTTTTCATATTTCATGTCTCCATCTGTAGGAACAGGCAAACTGGCTGTGGATAGAAAGCATTCAAGCAGTTGGTCACTCCAAGCCTGACAATGGGAGATATCAAATTCGACATTAGTAAAGACACATACTTCAGTAGGCTTGATCCTGTTTGATAGCGGATGCTCATGGTCACCCCTGGCATTATAAAGTTAAGGCAGAGTGTTTTAAAACAGTGTTCTACCTCTTTTATTCCAAAAGGGATGAAAATTTTTCCTATCTTCTGTCAATCCCTATCAGACCCAGTGGATAAGACTAATATGGACAACTCTATACAGGCTAAAAAGAGGACAAGTGCTTTGGGTCCAGCCAGTTGTCTTCAGACGCAACAGCAAGTTTGATAATCAGTTTTCACAGTTTGGTTCAGCCTTATAAAGAGGAAGAAATGCCTTTAAGGTCTAGAGATCATTGGTAAATTACGATGTATTGTTTAAGTTCACTAGGACGCTAGCTCTGAAGACAGGATTTGACCCTTACCCTTCAGACTCCAAAGTATTTACTCTAAGTGTCCTCCAAGGACCCTGTCCTGGGTCAGGCTACTTACACTCACTGAGAGCCCAAAGCAGAGCTATAATAGATCATTTTCTGGACTGCATAAACTCCAAAACAGAAGACAAAAAGTAACACTCCTCATAACTTTCCTTGAGGATTAGGAAAATTGGGAACTCTTTTTTTTTATTGGATTCCATCAGGAATCTTTACTAGATTTCAGAGCGAGAAAATTACTTTTCTAGTTGTGAGTCTGTGTGTTCCTCTCTACCCAAGTTAAGAGAAGAAGGATGAATGTCTTTTATTATCTAAAACTACAATTAAGGTTAATAAGTTAGTAGTTTTTGGCTCTAGGTGTTCTTAACTTTCTGCCTTTAATTTGTAGGAATGTTCCCTCACACCATGATCATGTTCCCAGGTTCTGAATAAAATGTGAACTTTTTAGGTGTGTGTGTGAGTGATTCCCAGGTTTTGGGAGGCCATAAGATGTCCAAAAAAGATAAGATGTTTAGCAGAAAGATTTGCTTAAGACTTATCTGGGAGGGGGCACCTTGGTAGCTAAAAATATGTTTACAAGTAATCATAACGTGTTACATTGTCCTACATATATAGTTTAGATACAACTTTATTTTATATAGGAGTTGGTGTTACATGGCACTGTCTTTTGAGATAAGCAGCTTCCGTTTTCATTAGTTCAGCAATTCTAGCTCTCAAAAGATCATCCCAACTGGATGTGCTGACTGTTGATACTCATTCACAGAAATGAAGGACATGCATGGTTATTACCCAAGTATCCACTCACTCCTCTTATCTGGCTATATCTAGTTCCTCCCTAATTGTATAAGGCCTCTTGCCTTGGATAGGTGTCAAAATCTATCTGGGGAAGACAGAAGACTGGAATGCTAGCTCATTTTATGCCAACTTGCCACAAACTAGTCATCTGGGAAGAAAAAAACGACTGAGAAAATGCCCCCACTAGATAGGCTCACGCCCCTACTAGATAGACCCATAGGAAAGCAGGTGGAACATTTTCTTGATTGATGGTTGATGTGGGCAGATCTAACTCACTGTGGATAGCACCGTCCCCTAGGCTGATAGTCCTGGCTGCTGTAAGAAAGCAGGATAAGAAATTTATAAAGAGAAATCCTATAAGTAGCGTTTTTCCTTGGCCTCTGCTTTAGTTTATGCCTCCAGATTCCTCCCCTGCTTGAGTTCCTCCAGGTTTCTGCCCCGACTTCTATGGATGATGTACTATAAGGTGAAATAAACCCTTTCCTTTCCTAGTTGCTTTTGGACATGGTATGCATTTTATCACAGCACTAGAAACCTCAACTAAAACAAAATTAGTACCACGAGTGAGATATTAGTATGACAGACCTGATCACATATTTTTTGCGAGGAGTGTGGTGGCAGTTGAATTGTGGGCTGTGAAAACCATTGAGTGCTCAGAGAGCAATAAAATGTTGTGTGAGATTTTGGAAGACAAGCAGACGTACAGAGGCATTTTCCTGGGAGCGAGATTCTCTCTTCTCAGATGAGTCTAGGTCTCTGTCAAGTTGACAAAAAACCAACCAGCACACATTCATTTCTAGCAAATGAAATCTTATGTTCCCATAATACCTGAGCGTGGGTGTTCATGGAAACTATTTCTAAAACACTATACCGGGAACAAACCGAATGTCCGTCAGTGGGAAAATTGTGAATTGAAGTGTGGAGCATCTGTACTACAAATTCAAGCGATAAAAGTTACCTTTTTTTAAAAAAAAAAGTACTGATCAATACCCAACAATTTGGACAGATCGCAAGGGAATTATGCTGAGTGCACAAAAGCCCAGTTCCCGAAGATAAAATCCTAAGTGATTTCCCTTTATCTTATCATTTAAATGACAATCATAAAAAGGCAGACAGACCAGTGGGTGCCAATAGTTAGGGATGCCAGAGTCGTGGAGAGGGGAGGAAGGAAAGGCTACCAAATGTCAGCTCGAGGACACTGTGGGTGTGTTCTGTGCCTTTGTTGCTGACGTGGAGACCTAAACTTACACATATGACTAGACTGTAGAAGAGCATACACAGGTCCATACCAGCGAATATATGTAGACGTAAAACAGTAAGATCAAATCTAATAAGTGGACTCCCTTTGTGTCTGCCTCCTGGGTGTACAGGAACAGTTAGGGGAGCTGTTCAAGGATGTGCAGAATATTTCTTACAGTTTTGTGTGCATCTATGAGTTCTTCAAGTAAATGAATTTAAAAAGTGGGACCTTCACTAGAGAGACTTTTTTCTATATGCAGGTCTCACAAATGATGGTTGCTAGATCATCCTAGATATTTACAAACTTAATTTCTACTATAAACCAAATCTTGATATTATATTTTCTTAGTGGTTATTATTGTTTTGGAGGAACACAGTTTATTTTTATGATTTCTTTACCTATTTGGCAATTTTGTTAGATTATCTAATTTGTTTCATCGATTACTTTTCATGAGCTTTAAGTTTATGTAACACTGAACTTTCAATGTAATTTTATGAACATCCTGAGAAAAGCAAGTGTATTTTTTTTGTTGTTTATTCAGTTGGACATCACACTGGGACAGTTCCTGATATGGAAAGACTCCGATGGGGACTCTTCCTGGATGTATTTTTGCTTCCTGGGATAAACCCTATATAATCATTCAGTTTCATTAATTTTAAATTACACTATTGGGTTTAATTAGCCAACACTATATCTCTGGTTTCTGCGTGAATGTTCACCGTGAAATCGATTTGTCATTTTTTCTTTGCTTGTAATTTATTTGTTCTGTTTTGACACCGAGGTTATTACCTCATAAGATGAGTTTGGAAGCTTATTTTCAAGTTCCATTCTCTGGAACAGATTGTGCTAACCCAGAGCTACAAATTCCTTGCAAGTGCAGTAGGATATTCTCACGTGGCATCGTGGGTCTGAGGCATATTTGGTGGAAGGAGAATTTGAACATTGTCTTAATATTTTTACTTTTGGCCTTTTTTTGCTTTCTTGTCTCAGAATTGATATTTTAAGTTTTCTCATACAACTTCCCAAATTATCTAGCGTTTTAGATTTAAGTTCTCTATGGTTGTTTCTGAGTTTCAATTATCAATGAATGTTAAATTAAACTCTTTCATAAATTTACCAAATAAATACTGCGTTTTTGTCTTAGCTTTATATCACTGTCAGAGGAAAAGAGAGAGAGAAAATGACAACAACTAAGCTTACCCAATCCACACAAAGAGGAAGACAGGCTTGGCTTCTTTATAGCTTAGTGTCAAAGGGTTCTGTTGTGGTCACTCTGCCCTGTTGCTTTGGGACTTTGGCAGCACAGTCCAGCAGAGATCACATGTTGGAAGAGGCCTATTCACATCACAGGGGCTGTGATGCAATGGGGGAGAAAAAACACATGTGTACAATTGAAAAAGAGCAAACATGAATCTTAAAAAATAATGACAAGCTGGAGATTAAGCCTTCCACACATGGCCTTTGGGAGACACCCAGATTCCAGGTGTAGCCTCTCTTTCAGAGGGAAAGGTAAGCTGGAATGTTTCCAAGCCATTAGCAGTCCCTCCGGGCTCTTACCCGGAGGTAAGGTGCGTACAATCAGCTCCTGACTTGATTTCTAACCACCGTCCCCCAATTTACTCTGACCTAGAAATTCTTGCTTCTTATACTAATATGTTAGGCCTCATACAAACTTCTGTGGAACTCTGCTTATTATTATTGCTCTCACATTCTAGTAGAGAAAATAAATCTTAGGAAGGTTGTACCACACAGCAGGGGGCAAACAGATATTTTTGAAACTTTAATATCTAAATATATTTTAGATTGAGTGGGTGAGTTGTATAGAAGTCTAGATTGGAAATATTTTTTTTTCTTTAGTAAAGTGAAGGAATTATTTCTTGCTTGGGGACATTTTAATGACTCAGCTTTTGAATTGTCATTTTTTGGGTACACATTATGGCCTTTTCCTGCAGTGTTATAAAATAACACAGTGGTTAATTTTAGGTAATTCTCTTTCTTATACTGTGTCAGGTATGAAATAGGACCTTTTAATCTGAAGACACTTGCTAAAAATAGCTAACAAACATTATAGTGCTACTTAATGCCTAATTGTGGGTAGTGTGTGTGTGTGTGTGTGTGTGTGTGTGTGTGTGTGAACATTAAATCCAAGGCTGACGTGGAATTCCCCTCTGTATGCTTTGAATATATTTTATTACCATTGGTTAATAAAGAAGCTGCTTTGGTCTATGGAAGGGCAGACTATAGCCAGGCTAGAAGAGATATATAGAGTAAGTGGAGTCAGAGAGACGTTATGTAGCTGCCAAAGGAGAAAGATGCCCAGAACTTTACCTGGTAAGCCACAGCCTGGTGGCAATACACATATTAATAGAAATGGGCTAATTTAAGATATAAGAGCTAGCTAGAAATATGCTTGAGTCATTGGACAGTGTTGTAATTCATATAGTTTCTGTGTGATTATTAGGGTCTGGGCAGGCAGGAAACAAATGAGAAGACCCTGTTTATACAAGACCTGGTAAGCAAGTGTTCCATCACAGATATATTTTTAACACATTATTGTTATTATTAGATTTTCTTCTGTTTTCATAAGTTAGAATGCTGGCTATTGGATATTATATATTAGCCCTCCCTAATTGTAAATTGATTGTCTCCCCACTGTAGTTCATCTGTTGGTATTTTTGACACTTTCTGTGTGGGTAAGACTCCTTATCTTCTGCACTATTATCAAACATTTGTTTTCTCACTGCATCTTTATTTCTAAGACTGTTTTTCAATGACTTTTAAAGGCATCCTGCACTTATTCTGCAGCGGCAGTAGCCTCTGCTTTATTATTGGACTTTACTGCCCAGGGCTGCTCAACACTCTGGGGACTGCTGACTATGGCATCCTCACTCTCCTACTTTTCAAATGTTTAAATATGTCTCCATGAGCATTGCCAGCTCTGCTTCATCCTTTTGCATGGGCAGTTTGTTTTCTGTCTTTTTTTTCCCCTCTGATTTCAGAGGAACTGAACTTAAAAATTCAGCTTACCTTGTTTAAAAGATATTTTGTCTTATTTGTGATTTTTATTTTAATTATTATTAAATTATTATATATATTTATTATATGTTATATATTATATATATATATTTAGTTTCTTTCTAATAACCAGGAGTTGCTTCTGCAATCATCTTAATTAGAAAAAATTAAGAAATGCATTATTGAAGTTCATAATTTGCTAAACAAGAGACCATTACAGAATATGAGGGTGAGTGATCATAAGAGTCAATGGTTGGGAAGGACCCCAAAACATCTTTTGTGTCTAGCAGGGCTGCTACATCCAGGAACTCACAGCATCTGTGACTCCCTGTACAATATCAAGGCAATCTATATTACACTGTGGAATGGGTGTGGCTGATGCACTTCCACCCCTAGCTGAGAAGTTATTAGAACATGCAAATTAGTGTTGACTGAAAGTGACTGTTCATCGGGGCTTTTAATTTTAATTTTTTAATTTTTTTCATTTCTTTTACAAATCGACCACAGTTTCTCCTCCCTCCTCTCCTCCTGTTCCCTCCTTCTACCTCCCTTTACCCTCCCATCCACTCCTCCTCCATCTTCATTCAGAAAGGGGCAGGCCTCCCATGGGAGTCAACAAAGCATGGCACATCAAGCTGAGGCAGGAGCAAGCTCCTCCCCAGGCATCAAGGTTGGACAAGGCAACCCAGATTGGGGATTGGGTTCCCAAAAGTCAGTTCAAGTGCCAGGGACAGGTCCTGAGCCCCACCAATAGACCAAGCTACACGGCTGTCACACACATGCAAAGGGCCTAAGTGGGACCTATGCAGGCTCCCTAACTGTTGGCCTAGAGTTGGTGAGCCCCCATATAATATCATTTTTGGCTTTTCAAACATAAAAGATATCAAAAATTTGAAGCTCACAGTCTAGCTGGAGAGCTGTGTAGGATAACTCTTTAAGACGGAGAGTCAATTTTTCTTTAAAGGTATAGCCCATGTAAAGTCAACCACACTCCAGTGGACAAACCCATAGACTTGAGTATATAGTCAGCACAAATAGGAAGGAGGAGGCTATTAAAATGATATAAAGTTGGAAGGAGGTAGGAAGAGGAGGACCTGGGAGCAGTTGGGGGAAGAGTGGGGAATGAATACAATCAAAATGCACTGTATGCTATAGCGAGCCAGAGCAATCTAAGACCTTCTCAGAGGCTTTGATGAAAGGACAAAGGGAACTTTAGTTCTAGATCCTTCTCTGGGAATGAATTTGGCAAGGTCCAGCTAACACTTAAGCCAGTGCCTTTGTAGGGGTCAAGGTTACACCATCTGGGGACCTAACTCTGATGTAGGAGGTCCTTTTGTTTGTGTGTTGCTTTTATTGGTTAATTAATAAAGAAACTGCTTGGCCTGATAGGGCAGAACTTAGGTAGGTGGAGAAGACAGAACTGAATGCTGGGAAGAAGGGCAGAGTGGCAGACCCCATGGTTCTCTTGCCCGAGATGGACGCTGGTTAGAATCTTGCCGGTAAGCCACAGTCACGTGGTGATACACATTAATGGAGATGAGTTAAATTAAGATGTAAGATTTTGGCCAATGAGAAGTTAGAGCTAATGGGCCAGGCAGTGTTTAAATAAATACAGTTTCTGTGTGATTGTTTCGGGTGTAAGCTAGCCGGGCACCGGGACGAAACAAAGGGACCCCCTCCTACAACACAACTCTTCCCACTGGGCTGTGGTTATCAGTTCATATGCAGCAGTGTCTGGGGTATCCCTTGCTCTCTTTGCCAACATTGTCTGGCTTAGTTCTCTGCTAAGCTTAGCAATTTTCCCCCTGAAAATAGTATATATGATGCTATAGTTCTTTTTTTTTTTTGTTTTTTTTTTTTTTGTTTTTCGAGACAGGGTTTCTCTGTGGTTTTGGAGCCTGTCCTGGAACTAGCTCTTGTAGACCAGGCTGGTCTCGAACTCACAGAGATCCGCCTGCCTCTGCCTCCCGAGTGCTGGGATTAAAGGCGTGCGCCACCATCGCCCGGCTGTTTTTGTTTTTGTTTTTTTTTTTTTTGTTTTGATGCTATAGTTCTTAATGAAATAACTTGGCATAAAGCTTATGCAAAACCTCCTGGTCTCAATTATGGCTTTGTCTTCTTTCTTTCCCATTCCTGAGTCTCCCATTCAACATCTCACTGTTCAGGACCCTTAGTCCTGCTGGTTCAGGTAAGCAGGCATGCATGAACTTCTCAAAAGCCTAATTAAAATATTACATTAAAAAGAAATGGATTTTAGACACTCAAAATTTGTTAAACAAGCTGTGGAAACACAGCATAAGATGGGGTGGTCCAAGTACTTTAAATCAACATGTAAGTCCAGGCATGGTAGTGTAGGCCTACAATGTCAGCACTCAGGGCTGAAGTCTGAGAATCATGAGTTTAAGGCCATTCTGAGCTATATAGTAAGTTCCATATATCCAGCCTGGGATATATAAGTGATCTCCTATCTCAAAATATGTTCACAGCTATTCAAATTAAAATAAGATCCATGAATCAGTTTGGATCACCCCCAAAGAGCCACATGTATGCTCAGAACATAGGATATAATAATGGTTATATTCTACGGTAGAGGATGTCCTTGGAAGAGAGCATTAGACAAATGAAACCGAATAAACATAGAGACAAATGAAGCTGGTTCCTTCTTACACATGCAAAACAGAATGTATCAGAAAGTTTAAAGTTTTATAAGGAATATAAACCTTAGCCAATAGGAAAAGAGGCAGAATGTTCTTGTGAAGTCAAGCATAGAAATTTTTCTTAACTAAGAACCAAAATACATACTCTTAAAGACCATTCTGACTCCTTCAGAGCTGACGATTTCTGCATTTCAAAGATAAATATGGGCTGCCACCACTACCCTATACCATACCAAGACTTCCCAATACTCCCCTAAGGTCTGGCCCAGTGAATACACTTCAACACCCCATACCAGTTTTCCTACAACCTATCACATGCAGCCTGGGGCCCATAGACATTGCCCTAGCCTAGTTTGGAACATAGGCCTGCACCATGGCCAACCTCCAGATTTCGGCCAGGAAACTTGCATTCACCCATAGGTTCCTTTGCACCATTTCTGGCACCCCACTACATACCCAGCTTTCCCAAGTTCTCCTTCAAGGAATTAGACTGGGAAATACTCCATTACTATTTGTTTGTTTGCTTGCTTGTTACAGACAGCCAAATCTAGTCTGGTTCTCACATTCAGTGCCCTAGACTAGTCTGGCCTTCACCACCATGCACTGCAAAAGAGGTCTAGGCTTGGGCCAGGTTCCCATGTACCTAAACCACAACATTCTCCCAAATCATACCAACCTTACAACTCAGGACTATCTATCCCCACACACCCAGCATGGAACAAGAAGCAGCACATCCTGTATACCATCCCAGACCCTTCTGTCCACCTGATTTCCTCACCCAAGCCTTTTCCAACCTCTTCACCCAGCCCACCCCTACATCTTCTCTTCTTCACCATCCTGCTTTATCCATACCAAACTTAGGATGAACAAAGACAGCCCACATGCACAGGGATCATCACAAGAATAGCAACAATATGAAATACTAAGCCAGAATCTTCTCTCTAAACCTCACCAGCTCTGAAGAAAAGCTCACCAATGACAGCTACCTTGATGAACTGCAGGAAACAGAGTTTAAAAGAACAATCATAAACATCATCCAAGAATTAAAGGAATATAAAGGAAACACAGAGAAACAGTTCAGCAAAATCAAGGAACGAGAGCTTAAGAAAGAATAAACACCTGGGGGATGTTCAAGAAAACATAAACATAGGACCGGAGGATGTGACAAAGACAAGCCCAGACTTGAGAACAGAATTTAATCAGAAAATAGAAACTCCGAGGAAGGCTCACGCTGAAATAAATGTCCCAACTAGAAAACTAAAAAGAAAGCCTTACGAGTAGAATGAGCCAAGCAGAATAAAGAATATCAGCTTCCAGGACAAAACAGGGGGATCTAGATCAAATAACAAGGAACATGAAAATTAAAAAAAAAGAAGCAGAGGAACATGGAGGAATGGTGGGACACCACGAAAATAAATAAACAAACTTGAATTATAGGTAGAGATAAATCTGAAATTAATGACATAAACTCAATCTTTAGTATGATTGTTGTAGAAAAGTCCCCTGAATTAAGACATGGTCATATAAGAAGAACACAGAACATCAAATAGACAAAACCAGAAACGAAAATCTTCATGGCAGATAGCAATTAACATGCTAAGTTTACATAAAAAAAAAGAAAGTATGTTGAAACCTGCAAGAGAGAGAAGAAAAAAAAGTCATGTTGTAGTGGTTTGAAGGAAAATGGACCCCAAACAAGTGGCACAGTTTGGAGGTGTAGCTTAGTGATACAATCAAAAGAAAGACTGTAAAAACACAAACAAGTCAAGCATAAACTAGTCAGTGGCAAGAAATAATAAAAATTAGGGCAGAAATCAATTAAATAGAAACAAAGAAAATAATACAAAGACTCAACCAACATAGGAGCTGGTTAATTGAGAAGATAAAACAAAATCGCAAAACTTTTCACACAAATAACAAAAAGAAAGAAGGAGAAGACCCAAATAAACAAAATCAGAAATGAACATGGAACTAGACACCAAAGAAATTCAGAATATCATACAGGAATATTTTTAAAATATGCACTCTGTTAAGCTGGAAAACCTAAAATAAATAGATGAATCTTGAGATCCAGACAAACCACCAAAATTAAACCAAGAAGAAGCAAATAACATAAACATATCCCTAACAAATGAGAAGACTCAAATAGTAATAAAAAATTTTCCAGTTAAAAATGTTCATGACCAGACGAATTCACCAGATATTCTACCAGATATTCAAAGAAGGTCTATAACCATCCCTTCTTAAAATAATTTTGGAAGAAGAAAGAGAAAGACCAACACAGGGAACACACAAAAGCTCTGTCTATGGAGCCGGTATCACTTTAACACGTAAACTAGATACAGACACAACTACAAAAAAGAAAACCACAGGCCAGTATCCCTAATGAACTGAGACCAAAAAAATTCAATAAAATATAAACAGAATACATACACATCAAAAAGATTATCCACCATGACCAAGTTGGCTCTATCACTGAAATACAAAATGATTCAATGTATTCAATTCAATAAGTTTAATAAGCAACAGAAAAGGACTTACTGGCAAAAATCTCATGATCATCTCAATAGATGCGGGGGAAAAAAGCCTTTGAAAATAAATCCAACATGCCATCACGATAAAAGTTCCACAAAATATACTGCTAGAGGGAACACAGCACAATAAAAACTATATAAAGAAACCCATGGCCAACATTACGCTAAAGGGAGAAAAGTTTGAAGCAATCCCATGGAACTGAGGAATGAGACAAGAGTGTCCACTCTTTCCACCCTTTTTAATTTCATGCTACTAGTACTATATGGAGCAAGAAGGCAAGAGAAAGAAATCAAAGGGATACTAACAGAGAAAGAAGTCAAACTCTCTGTATTTGTAGATGATATTGTACTATACGTTAGAGATCCACAAAATTTCTACCAGAAAACTCCTAGAAACAAAAAGCTTCAACAATGTGGTAGGATATGGAATCAGACTGCACAAATCAATAGCTTTTCTACACACCAACAACAAACTTACAGAGGAGGATACCATGGACACATTCCCATTCACAATAGTCTTAACGTTAAGTAAAATATCTAGGAATAAATTGAACCAATTAAGTGAAGGACCTCTACAATGAAATATTTAAACCTATTAAGAAAGAGACGGAGAAAGACACCAGAAAAGAGATAAAGATGTTTCATGCTTACGGATTGGTCGAATGAATACTGTGAAAATTATCATTTTACCAAAAGCTGTTTACAGATGAAGAGAAATCCCAATTAAAATCCACATCTCATTCTTCACAGAAATAGGAGAAAAATGCCATAAAATTCAAATAGAACCACAAAAAGATACAAGAGGGTTGAAAAAATCCTTACTGGGCACAACACAATGCTGGAGGAATTACCATTCCACATTTTAAAATATATTACAGAGCCATGGTAGTAAAAACGGTACTGTATAGGCATAAAAACAGAACAAAATTGAAGACACAAACATGAGTACACATAAGTTTAGCCACTTAATGTTTGACACAGATGCCAAACATAAGTTGGAGAAAAGAAAATACCTTCAACAAATGGTGCTGGGGCACTGGTTGTCTGATGTAGGTGTGTCTTCTGTTTATGTGTTAATTTCATTGGTTAATAAAGAAACTGCCTTGGCTTTTGATAGGACAGCAGCCTAGATAGGCAAAGTAGACAAAACAGGATTCTGGGAGAAAGAAGCAGAGTCAGGCAGATGCCTCGGGCAGGCCACCATGGAGCCAGCCGCCAGGTCGGACATGCTGAATCTTTCCCGATAAGCCACCACCTTGTGGTGCTACACAGATTATTAGAAATGGGTTCATCAAGATGTGAAAATTAGCTGATAAGAGGCTAGAGCTAATGGGCCAAACAGTGTTTAAAAGAATACAATTTGTGTGTTGTAAAGCTAACCATGCGGGAGCAGGGCAGAATGAAAATCAGACCTGCTCACCTCATCACTACAGTTGTCCACATGAAGATGAATGAAATTAGATCTGTATCTGCACATATCCCATGAACAAAGTCACAGTAACATACAGACAGCCTTATGATAGCAAAGATCTGGAGTTAATTTGGGTGACCTTTCTGACTGAAACAAACAATGATATATAGATGTTATGCAATGAAGATATCAGGCTTCAAAGTACATAATTTTATTTACATATATCAACATACATGCAACTAATTAAATAAAATCCCTTTATATATCAAATATACATATACAACTCTATCTCATGTATATACTAACGCGTGTAGAAAAATAGCTTGAAAAGCTTCCTCTGAATGGAACTTGTGCCACTTTTAAATGTCAGGGTGGAGGGTAGACTGGAAAATGAGAGGATGGATAGAGGACAAAATTGTTAATTAACATAAAGGAGGGATAACTGTGTAAACTGAAAGTGACTTTCCCACAAGCTGAATGCTGTGTGCTTTTGTTCATCTGTGGTTCCAAAGGATAGATGCCAACGAACATTTGGAGCTCACAGCTACAGCGATGCCTATTATTCTCAGAAGGACAGTAATCTCTCCTCCCAGCAGAACATTAGTATTTAATATGACAGAAAATCTATCGGGGAAAACAAGACGGTGACCTTTTTGTGATCTTCCAGGGGAAAACGTTTTTTTTTTTCTATATCCCATTACTGGTGAGATTGATGATTCAGCTTTAAGGTAGGAGATTTCTGATCATGTGCTTGTATTACATAAGAGACTTGAAATTGATGAAAGGCTACCGGGGACCCGAATCCAAGCAGCTTGTACTCTATCCAAAGCAGAATTGATCATTGACTGAAAAGTCCGTTTCATGCTATATCATGGTGTGTTGTGACAGAGGAGGACAAAGAGACAGGAGAATGAAGTGCCTAAGCCCAAGGTGGAAACCAGTGGTTGTGAAGACCCTATTGTGTTCCAGGCACTTATGACAGCTATAGAGATTATTCTTCATGGCAACCTCAAAGTCAAGTTTTCTCACATTGCATTTCACAGGAAAGAAAGATGGTGCAAATTTCACAAGGTCAGCTAGTAAAAGCAATCCCAACTTCCAACCCAACTTCTTCTGACTATTTTTGTCAATATATAGCATATTACCTGCATTTCTAAACTGCTAGATTTGCAGTTTATTATACACATGAATCCATACAATTCTGAGATTTGATCATTTTTATTAGTTGTTCTAGTCTTGTGGTGTGTGGACTCTGATTTTTTGTTTCATTCTTGAGAAACCGAAACACTGCTTTCCAAAGTGGTTGCACAAGTTTGCATTCCCACCAGCAATGGATGAGGGTACCCCTTCCTCCACAACCTCTCTAGCAGAGGCTATCATTGGTGTTTTTGATTTTAGCCAATCTGACAGGTGTAAGATGATATCTCAAAGTTGTTTTGATTTGCATTTCCCTGATCGCTAAAGAGGCTGAGCATGACCTTAAGTGTCTTTTGGCCATTTGAACTTCTTCTGTTGAGAATTCTATGTTCAGATCAGTGCCCCATTTTTTAATTGGGTTAATTAGCATTTTAAAGTCTAGTTTCTTGAGTTCTTTATATATTTTGGAGATCAGACCTTTGTCTGTTGCGGGGTTGGTGAAGATCTTCTCCCAGTCAGTGGGTTGCCTTTTTGTCTTGTTTCGTTCTTTTCGTCACCACTGAGCTAACAGTCTGTGGCTGCCATCTTGTCCCAGGCTGCAGTACAGGTATCTATGTCATGATCCCTCCTATCCTACAACTGATGGACTAAGAGCTAGCAATGGCCTCAAGGTGACCACTCCAACAGTTAGGAGCCTAATAGCTGCTCTGGAATGGTAAGAATTTCCTTAGCAGGAAATGTAGTGATGTAGGATCTATGTCTGGAATTTAACATGGGAGCTTTGGCAAAGGAGCAAAGGCAAATTGCAGCCTACCAGAAAGGAACCTGTTTGTCAAAAACAGATCTAGGTAAGTCATTCCAGCAGAACCTGGATAAGAAGTCCATAGATTCCTGGTCCTTAGAAAGTCCCATATTCAACATTCACATCCAGGACAGGTGGGGTTAAGATTCCTCTGAAGAGCAGAGCAGTGGTGGCAGATACCTTTAATCCCAGTACTAGAGAGGCAGAGGTAGGAAGATCTCCCCATTCAAGGCCAGCCTGGTCTATACAGCAAGTTTCAGAATAGCCAGGGATAAACAGAAAAAAAAAAACATATTTCAGAGGCTTCTTGTTCATTTCCAGGACACAGAAAAGATATCAGTTAAAACACTGGTTGGCCTATAAACTCAGGCTTCTTATTAACTAGCTCTTACATCTTAAATTAACCCATTCCCATTGCTCTGTTTCTCAGTACGAGGCTCGAGGCTTATGGGTAAGCTTCTGGGGATGTCTGTCTTCTTTGGTAGCTGCATGACGTCTCCTTGACTCTACCTCTCTCTACATCTCTGTTTGGATTTTCTTCCTGGCTTTACTCTGTTAAGTCATTAGCTGAAAGCAGCTTCTTTATTATCCAATGGCAATAAGACATATTCACAGCATACAGAGGAATCCCACATTCAAAAGGCTCCACATTCAACAAAGGATGCAGCAGCATCCTTACCTGAGGACCATGAGAGAATCTGTTATGTAGAGAAAAAGCCCAAGAGAATCGTTGGTTTATTTACCTTACTCCTTATAAGGTAGTCTTTCGCTTACAGCAAGAAGATCAACTCAAGAGTAACAACAGGAAGATAGAGTTGTTTAACATTTAGGTTTTCTATAGCAAAGAGCCAAGTAGTTTGTGAGAAGCCATGTGCTGTTAACCTGACTTCTAAAGACAAAGCTGGTGGTGCCATTCCTATATAGGGTAACAAAGTTATGATGCTAAGGTGTGTTAGGCAAGGAAGACAAGTGAAACAGAGAGACAGGTGGGGAGGATGGAGGCTAGTGGAGGCCAGGATGGCATCCCAGAACACATGTGGGGCATGTCCTCAGAACCTCATGTGACTTGGCTCATCATGGTGTGGTTCTTTTAAGAGCCTTGTGTGAGAACATGAAGAGATATTCCAGAAAATTCAAAGAGGAAGCAAACTAACCAAAATTCTTCCACTGTAAATACAGTCTACCCATAGTCTACCCGTAGCTTCCCTGTGATATATGCCTTTCACAGCTAAATATGGGAGAATCTTGAACAAATGGGGTGGTTGGTCAATTGTAGAACTTGCAAAAGATAAATGTTCAGTCATCACTGGTTAAACACAGGCAGGAGCTCATTGGCTCACAAGATCAAAGTATAAAATTAAAGGTACGCTAATGACTCTGATCTGTTTATTACACATTGTATACATCTATTGAAATATCACACTCTACCCTATTGGTATGTACAATTACTCTGAGTCAAATAATTTTTTTTTAAATCTCAGAGCTTTGGTACACAAACACATGCATACATACACATGTGCATACATGAATATGAACACACAGATAGGCAGTTAGGCTGGCTATGAAATCTACCGGTGGAATTTCAGCAGAAAATTACTCTCAGTCCTAATAGCTAAGATGGGGCTGATACCACATGTTGTCAATGACATATAAAAAGCTAATAATGTGTTATGTGGCTAATACCGAATACATACTTAGTACCGTCCTTCTTCTCAGTCCCTTGAATGCATTAGTCCAGAAGAAACTTCCTGAAACAATGGGATAATCCATCTCTAGCCGTACACAAACTTGGTCTTCTCAGTTTGCACAAGAAGAGTGCTCCAACATCCCATCACATCTTTGAGCCATTATGACTGAATCTGTTAATTCATAGAACTTCATACTTTGTAGTCACAAAAAGTTTGGATCAAAGCCAGTATTTCTAGGGAGAACACCTGGGGTTTTAATATTCTGTAGATGCAAAGCCAAGCTTGTGTGCAAACACAGTGTTAAACTATCAGGTCTCTGCAGCTATCCGTTCCATGACTGATAACCACTCAAATCCCATGGCTTGACAATTCTCTGATAGCATGATAATAATGTCACATTTTGATGACTGGTATACAGAAAGCATGAGTCTGAACATATTCCCATATACAATGGATATCCATTGTCAAATCTATACCAAGAAGCAGTGTTGACTTGACGGGTTTGACCATGAGCAGTCAAGGCTGTATCTAACATGCAAGATTCATACACAAGAGGTTCCTTCCAAGGCTTTACTTTTCAAATGCCATCTCACTGAAGCTGGAATTATTTATTCTTTTTAAACAGACTGGATCCTGTTAGGTAATAATTTGTACAGTCAAGCATTTGGTCAGTAAGCATTGACTAAGACAGTGTTTTCCAATTAACCCAGGGGCCCTGAAATTTAATGAAAAGATTGCTTTGATATCACACAACTTGGCATTTAAAAATACACAAACAGTAGTATCATAAACCCCAGAAATTCATTGAACAATATGAAGAGAATGCCAGGCTATTGTAAGTCAAGAAACCAAGAAACACTCCACAAAAAGGAGGGTATTCTAGAGATCCCATCTTCTCTCCGGAACACACAGGAATGGGAGAAGGTGAACCCAGCCAGACTCCAGTCTTTCTTTAGCTTCTGCACCCCTAACCTGGAGAGGAACACTTTGCTGGCTCACCAGCACTGCTCAGATTCCTCTGTCATCTTTCCAGAAGTGACATTTGTGATAAATGTTGTTGCTGAGCAGAGAAGCCAAAGACTGGGAAACTCATTGCGAGGTGCTACACTTGCTTATGGCCAGGAGAGAACAAAAGAGAGCCCCAGTTTTCACACTTAATGTACTTTCTGCCCTTCCAGGTTCTGGACATATTCGCCATTCTATATTGCTGAAGTTTCTGTGTGCATTGATTGATTTGGTTTTCTAAGTGAAATGGAAAACCAGGCCAGAGCAAATGTTCAGATAAGTTTACTATGATTGCAAGTCAAATGCAGTTGTCACAGTAGTCATCTGGGAAACAATACTTTGAGACAACTCCTTAAAGCTTCTCCCAAAGCACAGGCAGCCCTTACCTCTAAAGGAATGCTAATTTCTTTCTAAAGCATGTTGATTTTTGTAATAGGTGTTCCTTTGCATTTCTTTCCAGCTTTGCCATCCAAGTACATACACTCAAGACTACTCTAAGTCTGTTTAGTTTTTCAAACTGTTGTTAGCTTTTGCTCTTAGGATAGCTCTTCCATCTCTTTCTCTGAACTGATCTAGTAAAGAATCTGAGCTCCTCTGCTTGTAGAGTTTCCTCCTGTTTATGTCACAAAGGCATTGTGCATCTCAATACAATCCTCTGTCTTGTCTACATTCTGCAAAAGAACAGCTGGTTCTAGGGACTCAGTTCAGTCTTCTGAGAACAAGTTGTGCTTTGGCCTTTCATGATGATTGTAGCTAGATTATTTTCTTTTTCTGAATTCACTAATGATACCCAATGCCTGGATCCATTCATTACTCGATTGAATGGTACAAAAAACCAATAGAGACACATTGCAATTTTGGTTTTATGATTTTAAATGCATTAAATATGTTTTATGGCTCCAGAATATGATTTGTTTTTGTGAAGGTAAGTATGTAAAATTGGAAGATTGTTCGTTCTGCTGTTGCTGAATGAATTATTCTATAAATGTCAATTAGATCCTGTTGATTGATGGTGATGTTCAATTCATTTTCAGTCCTCACTGATTTTCTCACTGCTGGATTGGTCCATTACTAAGAGACTACAGTCTCCAGCTGGAACACTAAGCTCATCTTTTTCTCTTTGAGGTTCAGTCAGTTCTTGTTTCATGTGTTTTGGCAATGTTGCAAGCAATGTGTAGTTAAAAATTGGGATGCTCTCAGTAAATTAGACCCTTTACGATGATATATCATTCTTTTTAAGCTTGATCATTTTGTTCTAAGTTTATCAGTCTGAAATTAATATAGCTACTCTTATTATGTTTGTTTTTAAATGTTTTAATGATGCATTTATTCATTAGTGGAGAATTTCATTTTCCAACTCCTCCACGATCCACCGCAACTCCTACCCAACCAAGTTTATTTTCTCTCACTTCCTCCCTTGATCTCTTTCTTTTCCCTCCCCTTCCTCCCCCTCCTCTCCCTCTTCACCCCACTTTAAGTCCAGTTTATGTTGGTCACCTACTTTTAGGCATTGTGCCTGCCCTGAAATATGGTTACTACACCATGTGTTAACTACTAAAGAAAACCAACTTTTTACTTCCATTATTAATCAAATGTCAATAGCTTCTCAGCTAGGGGTAGGACTTCATGCCCACTTTCTTTCCTTCATACTACAGTTTTGTATGTCTTGAGCTTACATCAGCTTTGTGCATATTACCATAATCTCTATGAAATCATATATGAAATATACTAACTGTAAGTATAAAACTGACAATTTGTGGATAAATAATAAAATCTGCCATGCTGTATTTAGAAAACGCCATTTTCTTGAAGCTTTACTGCCTTTGTTTCTGAAAATCTTGCCTTCTGTTCTTCCTCAAAGATCCTAACGCTTGAAGGGAAAAGTGAGATAGGGTCTTCCCATTTAGGGCTGAGCATTTGAAGCCTCTTAGTCTCTATGCTGATGAGTTGTATCTGAGTTCATCAGCAGCTACTGAAAGAAGAGCTTGGAGCAATGCACTGCCCTACAGGCATAGAAATAAGTCATTAGGAGTTGTTTTGATGTTATTTCCTTGTAGTAGATCTATGACGCAAATATGCACTGTCTTCAAGCAGGTCTATGACTCAAATATGCACTGTCTTATTGGGCATTATTATAAAGTCCTGAATAATAATCAACAACATTGTAAATAACATGTAATACCTGGAACTTATTGGTCAACAACTCCTCCAAAAGAGATAACCAGTTCTTGGTAATGATATTATTATTTGGTAGTGAATGGTGTCTAGTTGAGGTATTAATTCCCATTATAGGATAACTTGATGGACTCATATATATATATATATATGTGTGTGTGTGTGTGTGTGTGTGTGTATTAATATATATGTATGTGTGTTCTATTATATATATATAACTCACATATATATATACACACATATATATTTACATAATTTAGGAAGCTTCTATAGGAGTAGGTTTCCACCTAGTTTAACAAACACCTTTAGTATTAGTTATTCTTCCCCATGTTCCCTCCTGTACCCCATCCTCTCATCCCCCACCTCTTGTTCCATTTTCCCCTTCCCCCTTTTATAACACTGTATTTTATTTACCCACCCTTGAAAGATCCCATCCTACAACATTGTCCCTTAGTAGCTATGTAACCCTTGTGGATATTCCAAATTATATATATATATATATCTTAAGATCTAACATCTAACATGCTGTATTTGTCTTTCTTGTTGGATTATCTCTCTCAGACTGACTGTTTACAGTTTCATTCATTTTCCTGCAGATTTTATTTTTAACTACTGAATAACATTTCATTGTATAAGTGCACCACGTTTTCATTCCCATTCACCTGTTGATTGACATCTAGGCTGTGCCCATTTCTGGCTATTGTGAGTCGAGCCACTCTGAACATGGAGAAGCAGATCGTCTCTGTAATGAGATATATAGAGTCCCCTGAGGACATCTCCCAGAGTGGCGTAACTGCATCATGTTGTCGATCTATTTTCAGCTTTCTGAGGAACCTCCCCACTGATTTCCTAAGTTGTTGCACTAGTTTTCATGCCCACCAGCAATGAAATGTTCCCATTTCCCTGCATCATTGTCACTTGATGTCATCTGTTTTATGTTTATACACACACACACACACACACACACACACACACACATATACACAGAGAGAGAGAGAGTTGGTGTAGGAGGGTCTTCTGTCTATGTGTTACTTTCATTGGTTAAATAAAGAGAATGCCTTGACCTTTTGATAGGGCAGAAAATTAGGTGGGTGGAGTAGACAGAACAGAATTCTGGGAGGAGGAAAGCAGAGTAGGGGGAGCCGCCATGGACCCAGCCACCAGGTCAGACATGCTTAATCTTTCCTGGTAAGCCACGACCTTGTGGTGACATACAGATTATTAGAAATGGGCTGAATCAAGATGTGAGAGTTAGCCAATAAGAGGCTAGAAATAATGGGCCAGGCAGTATTTAAATGAATACAGTTTCCGTGTAATTGTTTTGGGTGTAAACTAGACAGGAGCCGGGCGGCGGGAAAGCGGCCCACAGCTCCTCATTTCAACATAGAGTCTTTGACTTTTTTCATTTTATCTTAATCATTCTGACTGGGATATGATGACATCTCAAAGAAGTTTTAATTTGGATTTCCCCGAGGAGTAAGGATTCTAAACACCTTTAAAAATATTTCTCCACCGCTCATGTTTTATCTCTATTATTTTCACGACCATTTTAGTTGGGCTATTTGTTTTCTTGATGCACTTATCCTTTTTTTTTTAAAAAAAAAAGTTCTTTATATTCTTAGATAATAACCCTCTGTCATATGAATAGCTAGCACAGACGTTTTCCCATTCTGTGTTCTGCCTCTTTACTCAACTAGAAGGAAATGAAAAGAGTTATTGGGTTTTGCCTGATGGTTCTCATTTTTGCTGGCAAGCTCATCTGTTCTATTGCCGAGGCATACTTCACTAGCGTTAGAACCCAATTCTGGATTTGAATATAGACTGAAGACTGGAAACCCTCTAAGACTTTCCTAGGACTCCAGCATCAGATTGGTACAGATGAGATATTTAGTCTTGTGCATCGAACAACTACCAGACCCTTGGCTTTTTATCAGGAGACAGCCATTGTTGAAATATCCAGACCAAAAATAAATCTCCTTTTAACATATATATTATTATAGATCCATAATATAGAATTGATTATATTTATATCCTTTAGAGATCCATGACTAATACAGAGTGTAGTGCCAGGTGTGGCTCTTGAGAAGCAGAATTGAAGGAATAAGTTTTAAAAGTATTTATAACATGTTTTGCAACTGTCTTACAACTATAGCTACTGAAGAGTCCCCTAGCAGCATGGAGAACATGGACAGCCCATGGTTAGAAATATTTGAAGGGTTTGCTGTAGGTAAGAAGCAGTTTACTAACTGTATGTATAAAACTGACAATTTGTGGATAAATAATAAAATCCGGTCGGTTGCTGCTAGAAGCTCTAAACAAACTGACAATGGAGAAGCATAAACTCAGCAACAGAAAAGAGAACTGACTCCTGATTTATATAAACAACCTAAAGTTTTCTAAGTGTGCTCCAAAAGAGAATCTTCTCTCTAGAGCTCAAATTGCAGAAAATTAAACTCAAGCTGTTGTGTTGGATGGATTACAGTGAAGATTTAAGTCCCAGCCTTGAAGTGTGTTAGTGGCTACAGTAAGGACAGCGATAGCTAAGGATAGAATCCTCTAACATGGAAAGGAGATACGTGGGAGGACACTGTTGAGATTGAGAACTCTGAATCCTCAGGTACTGAAGGTTTTATCTCACCTGATGAAGTAGTCTCTCCATCCTTAGTAGAGGATACAGCTCTATCCCCTGCAGTATTGCCCTTTCTGCCTTGGATGCTGGATAGTGGTAGAAGAATCATAAACTAGGTCAGACTAAATTTACCTGTATGGTCCCACTAAATGGAGATTCTAGGTTTACTACAGATCTAGTACTAACATATTCCCTTTAAATATATATTCTATATTATCATTATGTAAACTAAAATTCTTATATTGCTCTCTCACTTAATATAGTGAATATTTTGAAACTATTCATAAATAAAAATATGTTCGCATGTTAAAAAAAGAAGCTCACACCGTGTAGAGTGTCAAAAGTTTGATTGAATGGTTGAATGAAGTGCTTATCAAAAGCTGGCCTACCGAAAAGGAGTTGGATATGCCAGAGATCCCTTGGCTTAGGGTTGACAAAGGGATTTTAAGACTCAGGGCAATTGCAGCGCTAGAATGGGTGCACTGTGTAAATCCTAGTCCTCCACAGTGGGAAGGCCCAGAACACACACCCTTCACTAATGCTCTGAGATATAAAATGGCGACAAGGGCCCCAGCACATTCGAGGAGCTCTGTGGTTGCGCTTCTTCTTGTGCCAGACCTTAGGGTTGGAGACACTGCTGTTCAACTGAATGAATTAAATGCAATTGATTTAATTGGGACCCAGAGAGTCAGGAGTCAGGTGTCAGTATTGAATCATCAGGGCCAGGGTGAACATAGTTATGGTAATGGGGAGCATGGGCAATGCAATTTCTATAATGGCTAGCTTGTAATGAACACCACAGGCAAAGTGATCTTTATGGTGGCATGACTTGAACGGACCTTTGGAACTGGCAAATCAATCATGTTGTTTTCAGAAATGAAATAGACAAGGAGCCTACTATGTTTCTGTTTCATCTGTATAAGCAGAAAAAAAATCTTGAACAAGTGAAAAGAAACTCTACATTGGATCATAGCAATAGAGAAGCTTAGTTCATAAGCCAGTTTCCAGACTTGAGTCAGTTTGGGAACCCAGAACCCCTTGAGAAAGGACCTTGCTAAAATAACTAAGAGTTTAACTGCTAGCCTCTTTCCCATCCCTTCCCAGAGAGAACTATGGTGTAGGAGGTCCTTCTGTATTTGTGTTGCTTTCATTGGTTGAATAAAGAAACTGCCTTGGCCTTTTGATAGGGAAGAGCTTAGATAGGCATGGAACAGAGAACTGAATTCTGGGAGAAAGAAGGCAGGGTGGCAGATGCCATGAAGCTCCTGCTCGAGACTGACATTGGTTAGACTCTTGTCCAGTAAGCCACAACCTCGTGGTGACATACAGATTATTAGAAATGGGTTGAATCAAAATATGAAAGTTAGCCAATAAGAGGCTAGAGCTTATGGGCCAAGCAGTATTTAATTAATACAATTTCTATATGGTTATTTTGGGGGTTAAGCTAGCTGGGTGATGGGATGCAGCCCACTCCTCCTACAACAGAACTATGACCTTTGACTAGGGTAACTGCACATTGCGGGGAATGAAACAATCAGAGATCCCAAGGTCTATCAGATACTATTTCTGAACTGATGCTGATTCTGGAGAACCCCAAAGCACTGTGACCTCCAATTAAATCGATGACTTATGAAAGTCGGGTGATTAATGGCATTTTGGCCGAAGTCTGACTTAAAGTAGGTCTAGTAAATCCCTCTCAGCTCATTCTATGGTTATTTTCCCACTTCTGGAACAGATACTCTTAGAAGTTGGCAGAATTTCCACACTGGCTCTGTGGCTTGTGAAATGAGGACCTTACAGTTGAAAAGGCCAAATGAAAGCTGTTGGAGTTGTCTCTATCAGGGAAAAGAGGGGACCAAAACCAGTATTGAATCCCTGGAGGAATTATAGAAATTAGGTGATCAGCAAGGATTTGAAAGACACAAGGGTGGTAGATCCTGCCACATCTCCTTTTAGTTCTTCTATTTGGTCCATGCAGGAGACAGATTGGACATAGAGGATGACAGTGAAGGGCAGCATTATCTTTAGGGTGTCATGATACACGTGGAGCTTCTGCTCCTTTTGTGTGAGCAGAAACGTTCTTGAACAAATGAAAGAAACGCTACATTGGATAGTGCCAATAGGGAATCTGGGCCCATGGGTCCTACTTCCTTTTCTTACAACCTTGAGTTCTTCTGGTTCAGAAGTTTTGGCTCCTGAGAGCGGAGTGCTCCTTCTAGGAGACACAGCTAACATTCCATTGAATTGGAAGCTCAGACTCTCCCCTTGCCACATTGAACTTTGGTGCCTTAAGCCAGCAAACCAGGAAAGGAACTGCACTGTTAGGAATGGGGATGGATCCAGATTACAAGGGCATGGAGATTGGAGTTCTTCACCACAGTGAAGACGGGGAGGAATATGTCTATTATGCTTGTAATACATGTGATATTCAGCTTGTCTTTTGGTGTTACCATGTCCTGTGATTAAATCCAATAGAAAACTATAACCGTCTAGGCAGGATGACCAGGGTCCAGATCTTTCAGGAATGACAGTATGTGTCACCCCTTGTGGTGGTTTAAATAAAAATGACCCCCTGGGGTGGTTTGGTAAGAAATGGCTTCCCAGGGCTCATAGAGTAACACTATTAGGAGGTGTGGCCGTATTGTAGGAGATGTCACTGGGTTGGCTTTGGAAGCTCAAGCCAGAATTAGTGGCTCAGGGTCTCTTCCTGCTGTCTACAAATTAAGATATTAGAACTTTCAGTTACTTAGGCAGCACCA
Organism: Microtus pennsylvanicus; assembly: GCF_037038515.1. NCBI lineage: Eukaryota > Metazoa > Chordata > Mammalia > Rodentia > Cricetidae > Microtus > Microtus pennsylvanicus. The sequence goes on from NC_134596.1 coordinate 13,870,638, forward strand.
TGTTGAACTGCTACTACCGTGCTTCCCAGACGATGGTAATGGACAAACCTCTGAACTGTAAGCAAGTCCAATTAAATGTTTTCCAAGAATTGCCATGGTCATGGTGTCAATTCACAGCAATAGAAACCCCAAGACATGTCCATAGGCTCATATATTTAAATGTTTGGTTCCCTGTTGGTAGACTGCTTAGAAAGGATTTGAAGCTATGGCCAAGTGGAGGAAGTCTGTCACTAGGTATAAAGTCTGCACTAGATCCAGTCTCTCTCTCTCTCTCTCTCTCTCTCTCTCTCTCTCTCTCTCTCTCTCTCTCTCTCTCCTGTGTGTATGTGTGTGTGTGTGTGTGTGTGTGTGTCTGTCTGTCTGTCTGTTTGTATGTATGTATATCTTTGCCTCTTGCCTGTGGATCAGGATGTAAACTCTATCAAAGAAGAAAGGTAACACCAGCTCAACTACAAATTCTTCAGTGTACAATAGTAACCTGCCTGTTAGATGCATTAGTGCAATAGTGTCACAAAGCCTTTGGGACCAACTAACCAGTATCTTATTAGATTTAAGACCATGAGATGGAGCCTATATCTGACACCATTCAGGCGGCCAAGTACCTGAGATTAGATAGGTCAGGGACTTAGGGGAAAACCAAATACTACTTTTCTGCTGAAGTAGCATAACAAGAAAGTGGTTTCTGATAGCATTCTGCTATGCTCACAGATAGGCACCTTGCTCTGCTATGCTCACAGATATGAGCCTTGCTTTGCCATCATCAGAGAAGCTTCCTCCAGCAGGTGATGGGAACAAATACAGAGACCTCTAGTTGAAAAATATGCAGAGGGTGAAAGACCTTGGAATACTCGGTATCTCCACCAAACCCCTCCCACTGGGTTCAGGGAACCCTATAGAAGAAAAGCAGAAAGATTGTAAGAGCCACTGGGGATGGAAGACCCGAAGGATAAAAGACCTAAGCACAGCAGGATGAATGCATGTATGAATGCATGTATGAATGCATGTATGAACTCAGAGACTTTGGCAGCATGCAGAGAGGCTGCACAGGTCTGGGTCAGATGGGGTCCCATATTGAGAGTGGAAATGGACACTCTAACCTAGATGCTATTTTCAATTGATAACAATTCACAAATGAAAAATTAGTTTTTTTGATGGCGTCTTACTGTGTATACAAATCACTTTTAAGGCCAGACCCAACACCCAGCTAGCCAACACTAAATGAACTCAATGGCATTTTTGAAGTTTTTTTTTTTTTGGTCTCATACTGCTTTGTCAGAGACTTTTATTTTTCTTAACATTACAGATCCTTTGCATATATATCATGGTTCCGAGTTTTGTGTTTTTATGGAATTTCTGTGTGTTGCAAATATGTATCATTGCAACCATATCTGTTTCTTGTTGCCTTTCTTTGGTTCCTTTCCTTCTGCATGTTTATTATGTCCTATTCTGTCTTGTTTGCTTTTATTTTATCTATTTTTATTTTAGCATTATTATTTGAAATTGTTTTCTATTAAGAGAGAAAAAGGCAGTGTGTAAATTTGTGTGGGTGAGGAAAGGAGAGGATCTGGGAAGAGTTGAGAGGAAAAGCTATCAGAATATATTGTATGAAAAAATCTATTTTAATTAAAAAGAATCTGTTGATGAATATATGCACATACATTAAACAAAATTCAATAACAATTAATAAATTAAATGTCTATTAATATTTAATTAGCAATACACAAACACACACACCACACCACACACGTTTGACAAAATATCTCAGTGCCAGGTGTTGGTATACCTCCCTTAAGTTGTCCCAGAAACCTCCAAAACCTTATAGGTTATTGTCATTGCTCTTGTATTTCTACCAGCACCTGATGGTAAGACCCTATTATTGAAGGCACCACACACTCTACTATAGATTATAGATATGTGAAATTGATACTAACCAGAAAGCTTTCTCCCTGTTGGCTACGTTTCTTAGTACTGGAAGGTACCATACAGGTGGCTGGACTGGCGGGAGGGTGTGCAGTCATCAGCTGCATGACCCTGTTGGAAACCCTGAGAACGGTGATAATGACCTGAAGGGCAAAATAAGCCCATGGGTCATAAATGTTATGGGGAAAACCAACTACTTTCTGACTGGATTTAGGGCTAGCTTCACCTAAGAAAACACCTTCCCGGAACTTTAAATCTGGATAGGAACCTGTGGTCGGATCCCTTATAGCCCCTAGGGTGAAGTCACTGCTATTAGTTTGCTAAATTGGCAAAGTATCAAATTATACTCTAAATTTGTGTTTCTGGTCACCCACAGGTTAGTACAGCTCTCAGACCTCATTAGAGAACTTCCCTTGTGCAGTACGGGACAGTTAATGCAGACACTTACAAAGAATAGCATCTGTAGAGGACTCAGACACAGATGGAAAGTCGGCATCCCACTCCTCCTCCACCGCAGCCCACTGAGAATCTTGGGAGAAAGGACAGAAAAGTTGTGAGAGCCAGAGGTTAGGAAATATTTGACCAAAACAGTACCATCTAGTTATGACAGTATCTCTACACTCTTGAGCTCAGAGCTGTAATAGTTTCACAGAATCAAGGCAGTCAAAATTCTATCACAGAGGAGAGAGGGTCTCAGGAGCCCTCCTCCCCCTCCACTAATTGACAAGCTATTGACCATTGATGGCTTCTGGGGAGAAGAACTAGTTTTCTTTAGGGGTATGGCCTCTGGAAGATGAACCATGCTCCAAATTGTAATAAACCAGCTATTTAAAAAAGAGAACACAGAGCTGGCAAACAGTGGAGGTGGAAGATAAATTTGGGAGCAGTTAGGAAAGGAATGAGAGTTAAGAATCAAAACCTGGGGGGCTGGAGAGTTGGCTCAGTGGTTAAGAGCATTGCCTGCTCTTCCAGAGGTCCTGAGTTCGGTTCCCAGCAACCACATGGTGGCTCACAACCATCTGTAATGAGGTCTGGTGCCCTCTTCTGGCCTGCAGGCATACACACAGACAGAATATTGTATACATAATAAATAAATAAAAAAAAAGAATCAAAACATGTTGGCATATTGTATTCATGTATGAAATTTTATAATATAGATTAATGTATATAAAGAAACTAAAGCAGAAAAGCTCACCACAGAAATAGAAACAACTAAATAAATCGCTGAGTCGTTGAAGAATTGAAAAATAAGGAAAATGCCAGAGAATAGAACCAGTGAAAACACATTGATGAAAGTTTCCCTGTTTGCACAAGAGAGAACACTTATTGCAAAAAAATAAGCCAAGCCTCAAAGGCCTGTAGGTAATAACAGGAGTTCCAAAAAACGTTACCACTGAAGTCCCAGGAGAAAAAAGAAATGCCACTGGGAAAACGGAACTAAAAAAAAATTAATAATAACAGCTGAACAATTCTAAAACTTAGAAAAACTACCAATCTACAGCATCCCCAGGATTAAAAATAAAAATAAACTCAAATAGTGTCACAATCCATAATAATAGGACCTGGGAGTGCCTCTTAGTAAGCACAGTGTTTGCCGTCATGGGCAAGGTTCCATCTCAGCACCACATAACCCACGTGTGTTATCACACACCTGTAATCCCAGCCTGTGGGAGATGGAGACAGGAAGACCAGGATCTCAGTCATCCTTGTAGTGGCATTTCAATTGTATTTTAATAAATAAAACTTGACTGGAGATGGAGAGAGCAAAACAGCCACACTGGTGATCCTTCTAGCCATGCAGTGGTAACACACATCTTTAATCCCAGTAGCCAGACTAGTTGCCATAGAAACTGGGTGATGCATGACTTTAATCCCAGAGGTGGATGCCTTTAATCCCAGAACTAGAGAGGATTATAAAACAGGAGGAGACAGCTCTCACACACCGTTTCATACTAAGATTCCTGGAGGCAGGATCACCATTTCAGACTGAGGCCGAGGTAAGAGCCAGGGCCTGGCTGTTTTGCTCTCCTGACCCCCAGATAATTGACATGTGCAAAACATGACACCACACAGAGAAAACTTGGAGATTCAACCCAAGGTAGACCCCCATCTTGAGACAAAACACAAACACCCACAATTTCGAAGTCACTTGAATTGACAAGTTGAGTAAGGTTTTAAATTACAAAGCATGATAGTTACTATTGATTATCAACTTGATTGGGTCTGGGGTCAATTAAGAGGCATCCCTCTGGAATGGAGAAGCCTGTGAGGTTTTGAAAATTACCGAGAAAAAGCTTGAAAGTAGATAGAGATAAATAATACATCAACTGTAGATTAAATATCAAAAAAAATCTCATCAGAAACAAAATCATAGAATCCAGGATCCCTTTAAGACAAGAATAGTCAAGTGACAACTTCCTGGGGGATTACCGTGGGTAGATGCAGTGTACAGCACCTTCTGGCAGAAGCCCAGATATAAAGAAGAAAGCCATGCAGGGTTTTTCTGTGCACCTTTTCTTATTGCTAATGCATGCATCAATCTCATTACTGTCTCTGCTGTTGCCATCCTTCACTGACACTGGAACCCAGTTTCTTTGGTCTTCTGACATAGACTAAAGACCAGCAATTCTCTAAGAATCTCCTGACCTTCAGAGAATCGTGTGTCATCCAGCTTTAAGGACGAAGCACATACCAGGTTCTCAGTCTTGCTAGCATTCAGACAGCTGCTGTTGGACTATCTGGTCTATATTTTGTGAGCAAGACTAATAAATCTTATCCCCAAATGTATTTATATTATTAGTTCTGTCCCTCTAGAAAATCCTGTCTAATACAGATTGTGATGCCAGAAATGTTTCTAGAGAAACACAATTGTAAGACTGGATTTCTAGAGTGGGTGTAGTAGTATCCAAAGCAGATTCTCCAACTCCATTAAACCTAGAATTGCTAAGAACTCCAAAGGTACCATAGAGAACATGGATAACCTATGGTGTGAGCTACATAAAGAACGGCACAAGGTGAATGCATTTAAGACTGATTTACCCCCTGTGAAGAACAATGAATTCCGTGACTTCCTCTTTACAACTTTGACCATTTGTGATACAGAAGGAGCTATAAAATTGTCAGCTGATGGCTTCTATGTTTATAAAGTATCAGGAAACATAAACTTAGATCAAGCTGAGCTTATGACTATGCACCCAGTGAACAGAGATTTGGGGTTTAATGTTGCAATTCATGTAGTCAAAAAAGTGCCAATGGTTTGTTTGTTTGATTCAAGTGTAGGTGAAAAGAAGGTCGGCTGCGAGTGGCCTGGAGAGTCATCATTTCCTGTGACTTGCTATGGATTAAAGTATGCAAGGGTTTGGGGAACCAGAATGCTGAAGTGGTTTTACCATCTAAAATGTACTCCTGGGGCTGGAGAGATGGCTCAGCGGTTAAGAGCACTGACTGCTCTTCCAGAGGACCCGGGTTCGATTCCCAGCACCCACATGGCAGCTCACAACTGTCTGAAAATGTAGTTCCACGAGATCTGACACCTTCACACCAACGAACATAATAAAGTTAAATAAATAAGTTTTTTAAAAAAATAAAAAATAAAATGTACTCCTCCTCCAAAAGGAAAGTGTCTGGAAGATATGCTTTTCACTAATATTTCAAGAGCCCAATTTGTAACTAAGGTACCAGGATGTTTAATCTCACAGTGGTGGTCTTGGCTGAAATGGGTTTACTTGGATCCCAGCATAGCAAAGGCCATGCGGCAGTCCTGAATCCCTGAAAGCAAGCTGAGAATTCTTTTTATGATGGGCAGCATAGCAATTTGATGCTCATAACTGCCTTCTATTGGCACTGGCTCGCTAATCAATATGTCCCCAAAAGTTAAATATACAGGGAGCCTGCTAAGGTCTTCCTTGTTCTATATAATCAAAGTAATTCCAGGAAAAATTGATGAAAGTCTACCTTGAATCATAGAAGTAGCAAAACATGTCCCTTCAACCAGTTTCAAGACTTGAATCGTTGTTTGGACACAGAACCTCTCAAATGAAGGGATGGCTATGTCCCTCAAGAAGAATTTTGATACAGCATCGAAAAGGTTCATTATAGTCTTTCCCCCATAGTTCCCCAAAGAATCTGTAACCTTTTAAAATACAGTTGTACACTGGATAAAAGGAAATAATCAGAGATTTCAAGAACTACTAAAAATGCTTTAAATTGTTGTTGTTTTCAGGGGAACCAAAAGACACCATGAACTTCCAGTTAACCTAGACAACTAGAGGCTTATAGAGGCCAAATGTCCAAAGGAATTTTAGCTAATCTCCAATTCAAATGGATTCACTGGGTTTTTGAAAACAACCTTTGGCTATGATGAATAATTTGGACACATACATGAAGGACTTGGCAGAATCTCCACATACTGGCTTCCTGACCTGTGTGTGATAACTCTTGGCCCCTTATTGGGCCTTAACAGAAACACCATTGTAAATGTAGACTGATGTTTTTCATTTCCCAGCTCCCCAGACCCAAATAGTCACATACAAAGTATATCAATTACAACATTGTTTGGCCAATGGTTCAGGCCTATACCTAGCTAGCTCTTACATCTTAAATTAACCCATTTCTATTAATCTGTGTATTGGCATGAGGTTGTGGCTTACTGGTAAGGTTCTGGCATCTTTCTCTTTGGCAGCTACTTGCCATCTCCCTGACTCTGCCTTCTTTCCTCCTCTATATCTGCTTGGATTTCCAGTCTGGTTATATTCTGCCCCACAATAGGTCAAAGCAGCTTCTTTATTAAACAATAGTAATAAAACCTATTCACAGAATACAAAGGGGAATCCCACATCACACCATGAAATTATAGCTGCCCACCATGAGATGTGTATGATCTGGCTCACCAGGACATAAAATAGACATGCACACAAATGATCTATTACCAAACAAAGCACGTAGATAAATTATCAAGCCTCAGAAGGTCCTGAAGGCAAAAATAAGTTAAATAAAATTCTCAAATTATCTATAAATCCTACTCCTGCTACTGCACTTTCTGGCCCTGAGCATGCACCTATTGCGTCATAGGGTACACTCTATAATTATCTGACCTAGGTAGGAAGACTAGAGCCTAGTTTATAGATAGCTCTACATACTATCCAGGCATCACTCAGAACAGCTGAAGCATCACAAACCTTTTCTGGAACAACCCTGAAAGAGTGGCACAGAGAAATCTTCAAAGTAGATAAAACTTGGAGCAATGCACATGTTGTACAATTTGCTTAGAAGGATAAATTGCCATCTGTGCCATTATATACTGATTCGTGGATAGTAGCCAATGGTTTGGCTAAATGGTTGTGGACTCGAAAGGAACATGACTGGAAAATTGATAAGAAAGATATTTAGACAAAGGCCTTCAAGATGCTTCTGTTCCATGTAACTGTTTCTCAAATAATGACCAGCAGAGAAATTGACCGGTCCAGGGGAGAGAAAACCTCTTTTCCTGGCCATTTCTATCATTGCCATATAGATTCATGAAAGAAGTTACCATGATAGATGAAATGGAACTAATGTGTGGGCTCAACAACAGGGACTTCTAATCACTGAGATTGATCTGGCTATGGCTGCTACTGAAAACCAAATTTGTCATCAGCAGAGACCAACACTGAACCCCCAGTAGGATGCTGTTCCTTGGGATGACCAGTCAATGATCTGGTAGCTGGTTGGCTACCTTGGACCACTTTCCTTGTGGAAATGGCGACACTTTATTTTTATTTCTGAGCTACAGAAAGGATATGGATCCAGATGGGAGGGGAAAGGAGGGGAGGAACTCGGAGGAGTTGGGGGAGTGAAAAACAGAATATGTTGTATGAAAAAAAATCTATTTTCTACAAAAGAAAAAAAAAGAAACAGTGATGAAAACACTGTCCGAAATGGCTCTGAAAAGTGGCAGGTACCAAGTAAAGATAAAAGATCTAGAGACGGCTGTGGCAAGGAGAATTGGCAGAGATCTTGTCATGTGCCATGTGTAGATGAAACAGAGTCAGCATAAAACTCCAGATGGATGGGCGGATGAGTGGGAAAATACCAGAGAAATACCAGAAAAAATATGTCTAAGTAGCCAGGTAGGGAGGTTCAGGCTTCTTGCTCCACAGAGAGAAAATTTAGCTGTGCGGCAGCTCCGAGTGTCTGCAGGCTGGACACCTGGGATGTTCCAAGGGCCTGGGAAGGAAGAAAAGGCAACAAAAGAAGCTGTGGCTATTGAATTTAAGAAAACAGTCCATTTTCATACGCATAAAAAATACACCCAAAAAGGTTCCTGCATTGAGTCAAAACATATTTACAGTAACGAGTCTCGCTTTCTGATTTTGTCGGCTCAGCCCACCCGCACGCTCAAGCAAATACACTTATTTTCTTTCTTTTTCTTTCCTATAAAGCATATCCAAGTATAAATACCATTTCCACTTTCTTTTCTCATGGCCACATTTTCAACCATATATTCAACAAATATTTTTCTAGTAACATATGAGGAGCTTCTTGGTTGTTTTTTTTTATTTGGCTGTTTTTACTGGTTTGCAGGATTCTGTTTTGTTTTACCACAGCATATTAATCTGACTTTCTCTTGGTGGGGTTTAGAGTTTTTTCAATGCCACTGAGAATAAGCTTACACATAGATCATTTTGAGTGTGTGTAAATGCATGCAGAAGACAAATTCCTGGAAGGCACTGCAGAGTCAAGGGGCAGGTGTGTTTTTCATTTTGATGGATGCTCCCACTTGCCCTGAATCATGTTGTGTACCATTTTGAACTCCCACCAGCAACGAATGAAGTGCCAGTTGCCTGAAGAAAAGACTTGACATCCTTTGACTTCAAATGGCAATAGCCTGCCTACCCAGTGCAGGATGCAGGTAGGAGGTGGAGATCACGGAGGCTTTTGCAGACAGGAGAGACTGTCAGTGGGTACATGTGAAGCAGGGAGAAGTAGCTCATGTTTGATAAAACTGTCAAAACTTGTTGATGCCTGGTTTGGGGGGTATAAGAAGGAGAAAGAATCATTCCATCGGGTATGGGTGGGGGCACTGTGGAAGAAGACAGCTGCAGCTATCAGTGGGATGCTGTCCTAAGGAAGGGAGATTCCAACTTCAGCTGCAGATTGCGGATTGGGGATGGAACTTATAACAATAAAATTTAAGTGTGTCATCAAAGTGCAGGCAGTGGGAGTTCTCCCAGCTCAAAGCAAAAAGCTAACTCACGTGAAGCAGAATAGAAAAGGGGCAATGAGAAAACAAGTATACATAGTATTTTTTTTTTTTTTTTGGTTTTTCGTTATAGCTTTTGTGGGGATCAGGAGTGTAAAACATACACACTAGTCAATCTTACAGTCACGTAGTGCTAACGCACATCTTTAATCCTAGTAGTCACGCTAGTTGCCATAGAAACCAGGTGGTGCATGCCTTTAATCCCAGACCTAGAGAAGAGTATAAAATGGGAGGAGACAGCTCTCAGACATGGTCTCATTCTGAGATTCCTGGAGGCAGGCTCGCCATTTCAGACTGAGGTTGAGGTAAGAGTTAGTAGTCGGCTGTTTTGTTTCTTGGATCTTCAATTTGAAAACCAGTTTTTCTCTCTCTGAGTTTTTATTAAGTGTGTCTTATTTGATGTACAATGTGGGGCATGATCAAGAAAGACCCCCCCCTGGAAAATCTCTGATAGGAGCAGATGAGCCGGTTGATCCAATGTTTCAGAGCAACTCTGGGTTCTACATCCAGAAAAGCTTCAAGGCTGCTGCCTGAGAGGATCCGGGCTCACAGAGGACTCCAGTCAAGACTTGACCATAATCCTAAATTTTCATTAGGTCCCCATAAGATTATCAGCACCCCTAATCAGCAGGAAGTATCCAAGAAAACTATGCCCACATTCCCAAGAAATGGGGTGGGTGGTTTTTGGTTGTTCAATGGGTTATGGTTATTATGCATATGATAGGATAAAAGGGTAGATTATTGAATCTGCTCTGGAAAGAAAGAGGGAGGATATAGATATAAGATTAAAAAGTAGATTATTGAATCACTTTAAAAAAACTACTGATAGTTTTAAATGTTTTACATCGGATCTAACTTTTGTATATTATATACAAATTTTGTAAATTGACACAAATTTGAAATTAATGTTGTTAAAACATACTGTACATATCTTTATAATCTTGTTCAAGGCATTGTATCTCTACAGCTCATTTAACAATGTAATGCAAATTTCTAGTCCTTGAAAATTATTATTATCAACTGTTTAGATAATAAGGAAATATAGGTTACTAGTTAATAACCTAGTATAATCAAACTTGCAGTCACTTTAGGTGTGTTTTCAAGGTCAAACAAAGATATATTTTAGATAGACAAGACATCTTCAAACACTCCAGAGGTCTACAGAATTAGGCATTTATGCTGTTTTAATAACCTAGGTTCATCTTTTTTATGACAATGAAATATGTCTGCTCCTGGCAGCACCAATCTACTTCAAAGAAGATAATGGGTATTGAAGATACTCCACATGGACTTTACTTTCTTTCCTTTTTTTAAAAAATATTTTTCTATTTATTTATTATGTGTACAATGTTCTGTCTGTATGACAGCAGGCCAGAAGAGGGCGCCAGACCTCATTACAGATGGTTGCGAGCCACCATGTGGTTGCTGGGAATTGAACTCAGGACCTTTGGAAGAGCAGGCAATGCTCTTAACCACTGAGCCATCTCTCCAGCCCTGGACTTTACTTTCTTTGTGGCAAAAGTAAGCCACTGGGCAAGAAAATGCCCGTGTCCCGACTGCTAACAGTATGCTTCCTAATTAGACAAGCAGGACACAAAATATCCTTCTTCATAGAAAAGTCTGCAGGTATACTAGGCCTGTAGGTTGAAGATGGATGTCCCAACGTTGCAGAGGACTTGAGGGGACCGTCCAGACAGTCAGTTGTTTCTGTCATTTTTTGGACGTCGCTTGTTTGCACTTCTGCTTACTCAATATTATTGCCTTCTCGGGTCTCTGAAGTAATAGCTACAGTTATCGTCTCCTTTGTTTATGACACTCAGAAAGAAATGTAAAGTATATAAAGTTGAGAGTTATCAAAAGAAAGTTTTAGATGGCAATGCAAGTTATGATAGTAAGTAAATTAGGTGCAAGACTTTGAAGTCACCAAGATAGGATTGATATAGAGTATTTCCTCTGAATTTGTCATATGCAAATGGACTATGCATTGTAGATGTATTTACTGCCTGGATATATTATATATAGTTATTGTACTTATTGTATATAGTTTTTCTTACATTAGTTATAACCTTCTTTTTTATTTTAGACAAAAAGGGGAAACGTAGTGGCATTTCAATTGTATTTTAATACATAATGCTTGCAGGATCAGGAGAGTAAAACAGTCATGCTGGTCAGCCTTATAGTCAGGCAGTGGTAACACACACCTTTAATACCAGTAGCCACACTAGTTGTCATAGAAACAGGGAAGTGTACACCTTTAATCCCAGCCCTAGAGAGGATTATAAAACGGGAGGAGACAGCTCTCAGATACAATCTCATTCTGAGATTCCCAGAGGCAGGATCGCCATTTCCAGCTGAAGTTGAGGTAAGAGCCAGTAGCTGGCTGTTTTGCTTTCTGGATCTTCAGGTTGAGCCCCAGTTTCTCCCTCTCTGAGTTTTTATTAATTATGCTTCAAATATATTGTGGTCTTGTACACAGTACAAGTTGGGAAAGAAAGGGTTGGTCCACCATCCCCAAAGCTGCAATGAGACAGAAACTAGAGGAGTGAGAGCCCAGAGGATGGGAACCTGCAGGTGATTTCATTAACTCGAAAATTAATTGACAGCATTAAGAAAACATGGGACTTAAGCCACAAGGGGAAATAAAGCTTCATATATTATTATATATAATCAGATATTATTGTAAAAACGCAGGAAACAGTTGGGGGGCAAAAACAGAGCACACTGCAAGATTGTAACAGTCATTAAGAGCAGGTCATGGGGGGTTATGTTTAAAATAGAAAAAGAAAGATGGGTCCAGGCAGGTTTGAGTTGGGGGTTACTTAAGCTGACTTTGTTACACATGATTCCTGCTGTGGTTTGAGCATAGTCTCTCCTTTCAGAAATGTATGCTGTAATTACATCCCCAGTATATGGCTGTAACTGAGAGACAGAACCTTTATGTCCCTAGATAAGACTCCTAGAAATAGGGAATACATAGCTTGAACTGACCATTTCCTGTGATCAGAGTGGTGACTACCCCAACTGTCCTCAGAGAGCCTTCTTCCAGTCACTGATTAAAACAGATGCAGAGACCCACAGCCAAACATCAGGCTGAGCTCAGGGACTCCTGCTGAAGAGAAGGCAGAAGGATTGTAGGAGCCAGAGGAGTCAAGAACCTCATAAGAAAACCCACAGTAACAACTGACCTGTCTCATAGGAACTCACAGGGTCTGAACCAACAACCAGGACGCCTGTATGGGACTGACATAAGCCCTCTACATATATGTGACAGTTGTGTCACTTGATCTACTTGTGGGACTCCTAAGAATGGAGAAGGGCTGTCTCTGATGCTTTAGCTGACTCTTGGAAACATGTTCCTCATACTGGATGCCCAGTCTTAATACAAGGGGAGATGCTTAGTCTCACCGCAACTTGATAGACCAAGCTTTGTTGATACCCATGGGAGACCTGTCCCTTTATGAACAGAAATGGAGGAGGAGTGTAATTAGGGGGGCTCAAGGAGAGGGAATGGTAGGAGAGGATGGAGGGGAAACTGAGGTTGGGATGTAAAATAAATAATAGACAAAAGAGAAGGGACCTTTAAATGGTATAAGGGGCTTTGCCCTCATGAATGAATAGACGTCTAAATTCATCCATGCAGTCAAAGGGTTAATGAGTTGTCTAAAGAATAGATCTCCTATAGATGCCTGATTGGGGGGGGGTCTCCTGCAGGGTCTCTGTGTGACACTGGGGTTCTGCCATCACAAGACATGGGGCTTGAGCCAAAACCATGAGCCCAAAGCAGCCTTTTTCTTTTTGTAAGCCATCAAGTCTGTATTCTTTACATTATTAGTAGCATAAAATGAGCAAAGAAAATAACAATAAAATAGCATTGAAGGAGATCAAAAAATAATGTCAGTCCAGAGACAACAGACAAGACAAAGCCCAGAGCTGGTGAGAAGTTAGGCAAGGGTTTCTTTCTGGACGCTGTGAGCCTGCACTGCAGCTGCGTTTGTTAACACTTCAACTCAGAAAACTCAGCACTGAGCACCTTGGAGGACTGATGTGAATAAATCCCGAGTTTATATGACACATCAATGTTCTTCCCTTAGCCTTGATCATTGTACTGCAGCCAATTACGATGCCAGCAACTAGGAAAGTGAGGTTGAGTTTCTGGGACTTTCTAGTTCTGCTTTGCAATGTTTTCTGGAAGTCTAACTATCCTAAAATGAAAAGCTTTCTTTTAAACAAATGCATTGTTTTTTCTCCCCGGATGTTGTCTCTGCCTTCTATTTCTGTGAGAAGGACTGCTGTGCTTGGTCCTCTCCTCTCACTTTCCTCCCTCCAGTCCACCCCAGCACATTCCATCTCCTTCCTCCTCTTCAGCTCAGCAGGCTCAGTCTAACCCTGTCTGCAAAACTGCTGAGCCCTGTGCCATGACAGCAGCCTGCACCCTCCCACCTCCCGCTATTACCTGGGACAATGTAAAACACAAAGCACATCTTTCCTTTTCCCATCTTCCATCTGTCTGCAGTGGACTGCACTCCCGGAGACCCCTACTTGTCCTCCTTCATGTCCGGCCACTGGTTTGACCTCAAGCTTTGGTCAAAGGAAACTTCTGAAGCATTCCTTAAAACCACACCCCTTCTCAAAGTACTGATTGCCCTCTGTCCAGTGTTCCCACAGGACCAGGTGTCCTGCTTATTGCAATAATTCAGAAGAGGAGTAGCATCCTGCAGTTGCTGCTTCCTGTGACTTTATATCTGCGAACACAGCCCAATTCCTGGGGTATAAGACATTCACATAGGGGTGTCGTTGCATTGAACAGGTGCCAGTGGCTCATGAACGTCTTGCTTAATCATATTACAAAAGCCATGGAACTTCAGATGGGCCGGAAACAAGCCATTTTCCATGCTATCAAGCGACTCAAACTCCTCCCTCCCTCTAGTCCTTCTCACCACCCCACAGCAAATGGCCAAGAATATCAAACCTTAATCTACTTAAGCGTTCTTCACTTCTGAAAAGGACTCAATTCAATAGAACTCCAAATTATCTCCAGTTTCCTTAACAGAATTGGAATCTGTTCAGCTCACATTGGCAGGCTGGGAGAAATGTGCATATCAGCGCAACCCCAATCACACCGCGCTCAGCAGCCCATGCAGAATTCATATAGGCAGAGAGCAGCAGAAGAATCGCAGCCTCAGCAAAGTGGGGGGGAGGCTGGCGTGGATGCAGTATGCCTGCAACTCAGCAGTAGTTCAGAACAAAAGGACTCAGGAGACTGAGACGGAGCCCTAATCACTCTGAGGTCATGATTTCTGGACTCTGCTAGATTTGTAGACATGCTCTGGCTTCCTGGGTAAAGTCAGCATCATGAACTCGAGGACCCTCCTCCGATCCTCTCTAATGTGAACCTAGTGTCATTCTTTATGATGGATGCTGACTCGGCTACAGAATGCCCGGGGAAATGACGATCTACTGTTAATTTCTGAGCGTGCCTGTGAGGGTGTCTCCAAAAGAGGTGAGCATCCTGATGGTGAACTAAATAAAGCAGGGTGTCGTACCTAGGACATGTGGCCATAACTCAGCCCATCGAGGGCCTCGGTGAATCGAACGTTAAAGGGGAGAACTAGCTCTCCCCTCGAGATGAACAGACACTGTCCTCTGCTTTGTTGTACGGCTGCTCCCAGTGTCCAAACTTTTTTCCTGGCTTTCTCGGTTTTTCAGCTGAAGTGAGGCTTCTTGATCTTCTGAGGCTCGTGATCCAATTCCTACAAGAAATCTCTTGTGCACGTTCTAGAGGTTCTGCCCTTTAGCTCACTGTTAGTCGATAGCCAGAGAAACAAAGGCCCCTTTGCCTCAGTCTTCCTTCTTCCTTTCAGTCTGATTGAAGCAGGCAGACAACACATGCCCCTTCACATACGAACATGCACATAGTCACACCTGCACGCACCTGTGTGCATATATGTGATCCCAAAGTCCCTTTCTAAAGAGCAGGGTACAGTTCCTGAGCTATTAAATTTAGCCTAGAGTGTCTTCTATTACTCCCCCATGTCTTTGTTCAGGAGCTTTCTTCACTAGTCCTTAGGGAACACAGGAGAAGCCGGTCTCAGGTGTGCCTACCTGGGAAGAGCATCGAGGGATTTCCAGCAGCTAGCAAGGGAAGGGCATGCTTGGAGGTTAACTAAGGGCAAAGAAGTGAGGGAAGCCTATAGGGCCACTTGTATCTTCCCGACATTGTACCACCCGTGCCATTTTTTTGAAAGGTTTGTTGACAGTCCTGTGATCCCAGCAATGAGGAAACAGAAGCAGGAGCATCAGGAGTTCAAGTAGTTTAAATTTGGCTGCATAGCAAATTCAGGACCATTTTGAAATACACGAGACCATGTCTTTAGAAGGGATCAGAGAGACCTCAAATAACTTAATGACATATTAATAACATAGTGTTAGAAATAATAGAACAACCTAAGCCTAAAAGCAGAAGATAGAAATAAATAATAAATATCAGGGCACAAATAAATGAAACAGAAGCAAGATAAACACAATGCAAAGAACCAATGAAACAAAAAAAATTATTCTTTGAAAAGGTAAACAAAACTGATAAATCCTTAGCCAAACTAACCAAAAGGAAAAAAAAAAGCCGTGTGAATAAAAGCACAGGTGGTAGAGTGGCCATCAGGCCATATGTCAATGGAACCTCCATCATTAGAGAATACTTTGAGAACTTACAATCTAAAAACTGGGGAAACTCGGAGAAATAGAAAATAATGTAGACACACATGGTCCACCAAAATTAAATCACAAGGATGAAATTACTCCTTTGTAAAGATACCTTCCCCCAAAGACTTATTTGCTCAAGTGATTGACAGGTCCAATATCCCCAAACCTCCCCAAAATGCCTCAAGAAGAGGGTAAATACGGGTTAGGAGCTCTTGGTACCTTCTCCAACGCAGGCCTTCAAAATTGTCTGAGATGCCACGCGCCCCTGGAAACTGAAAGGGTCCCTGCTTTTCTCCAGCTGGCAGCATGGGGCTGGAGGTGTCACACATATACAGACAGAAGGGACCGTGGTAAATGGAAAGAGGCCGGTCCATGGGCACAGAGGACAGAGCACTGAATATACAGAACAGCAAATGGAGGTCAAGGATGCTCAGACCCCAGGAGCCGGAGCTTTTGCTGTGGCACAAAGATATTAATGAAGCCCTGGTAAGCATGTGCCATCTACCTCACTTCGGATATTTCCCCAGGTCCCTTGAAACGTATTTGTCACTGCCAGGAGTGGCAAAAGGAACTCCAGAGGCCTGGACAAGGATGGCCAAATAGGGCCAGGCATATGCTCTGTGGCGAGTAGCCAGTGTCTCATGCAGCTGGGACAGTGTTGCACCCTGGCACGGACTCCAGCATCAGGTAAAGTGGAGTTGGGAGCCCGATAGTCCATACCAAACCCTAGGATAAGGTATATCCACCAACAGCACTTCTGTGATGACATTTCTGATACACTTGGGCCTGCAATTGCCTAAGTAATCTCATGAATCATTTTTGCCTACTGCAGAGTTGCTAGCTCCATGCCCCTGGACTCTGAACCAGTCACAAGCAGGAAATAGAAGTGAAGCTGGAAAGGGGCCATATCTAGAAGGTTCCCTCCTCCTCAGTGGCTTGCCTGGGATGCCCATAAGGTTCCTTTTATCTAATATGCACTCATTGGCTAGGTTTCAAAGGCCTATCTGAGAAGACAACTTGAAAAATGCCTCCCGGTGACCTTACACTGACTTCATTCAATTTCCTGCCTTTTCTCAGCTAATCCTCAGCCTGTAATTTCCTAATGACTCTGTCTGCACCACTCTGTGGTTCACTAAAAAGCACAGCTGGCTGAGATACCCTGCGTGGATTTGCAGTTGGGATGCTGTCAGCATTCCCCCTCTGGTTATGAAATACTGTCAAGGTTCCTCTGGGTGTTCAGTGTTTCTCCAAGATAAGCGTTCTACAATCAAGAACAGGGTTTGAGAAGGACTCGGTGGACCCAGCCTAGAGAAAGCCTGTAACCCACTCTTTCCTGGGGCAGAATGACATTAGTCTTTCTCCTGGAAGACACTAGTAAACAAAGAATAGTTTAGCAACCAGTACTTCCCAGCACCAGTCTGTGCTTTCTGGTACTCACTAGCCCTGAGTGATCTGACCTGGTTATGCTGCTAAGTAAATGTTTGTCAAATGCGTTCATTCACGTCATACTGTAAAACTGTGTGCTTGGCCACATCTAGCACTCTGCCCACACCTAGTATTTTTAAGTTAATGAGATTATGAGCCTCAGGCTGGCATGCAGCATCCTAAGGACAGACTGAGAGAAGCTATTAAAAGTTATTACTATCATTACTGTTATTTAGGTGTGGAAAGGTACTCTGCCCTTCTCCTAGGCACAAACGATTTCTCAGGCAAGAAGGCCTGTGACCAAATATATGATTGCAAGTCCAACAATAAATTGAAGGGGCAGCTGGACCCCTGAGCTTCAGCCTGCCCTGCTGAGCTTTCATTCTGCTTCCTGCCACTGCCTATTGGGAATCTTCTCTCTCTCTCTCTCTCTCTCTCTGTCTCTCTCTCTCTGTCTCTCTCTCTCTGTCTGTCTCTCTCTGTCTGTCTCTCTTCTCTCTCCTCTCCTCTCTCTCCTCTCTCCTCTCTCTCCTCTCTCTCCCCCCTCTTTCTCCTCTCTCTCTCCTCTCTTTCCCCCTCTCTCTCCTCTCTCCTTTCTCTCCTCTCTCTCTCTCTCTCTCTCCTCAAGAATGAACCACCTACTATCTATTCCTCATCTCTGCTTCACCCCCACCCTCCCAATCCTTTAACCAAGACCAGTGCAATGAACCCAGGTGTCCCATTGTAAGTGTGGATCTGTCAGTGCCCGTGACCTCTGTTTCTTTGGCAGTTACCCCTACCTACTTCCTCCAAAAGAATACATAAATATGCATAAGATTTTAAAAGCTGTTTATGGCCAGGCGGTGGTGGCGCACGCCTTTAATCCCAGCACTCGGGAAGCAGAGGCAGGTGGCTCTCTGGGAGTTCGAGGCCAGCCTGGTCTACAAGAGCTAGTTCCGGGACAGGCACCAAAGCTACAGAGAAACCCTGTCTCGAAAAGCAAACAAAAAAAAAGTTATTTATGTTCCCCATGTGCTATGATCCTTCTATGATCTGAATTCTAAGAAGCTCTTTAAGACCTGACTCCAGCCACTATTTGCCAGTACCTAACCACACTCATTCCCCAAATTAATTAAGATAAAAATTCAAGTCAGTCTCTGAACACAAGAGCTGCTTGCAACTCTCCAGTAGATGTTTCTGTTGTTGCCACGACTGGATAGTCACCCTGTCCATCTGACAGTCCCTTAGTCACTACAAGGTCCAGAATACCCAGGAGAACCACCCCAGTCTTCTTCCTGATCACACTCCTTTGATTATGAAATGGTCGGCCACACCCTTAAATAGACCACCTGCTACCATGGGGGGGGGTTGGATGCAGTTTGCAGAGCAACATCCAGAAGGAAATGAAGATGTGACTCACAAAAGAATTAGTGTGTGCCAAGGGCAAAGGACCAAGACACAGGTTGTACTTAAAAAATTTCCTGTGGTGGTTTGAATAAGAATGGTTCGCCATAGGCTCATATATTTGAATGCTTAGTCACCAGGGAGTAGCACTATTTGAAAGGATTGAAAGATTAGGAGGTCTGGTCTTCTTGGAGGAAGTATGTCTCTGAGGGTGGGCTTTGAGGCTTCAGAAGTCCCTGACAAACCCAGAATCTCTCTCTTGGCCTATGGACCAGGATGCCGTTCTCACCTACTTCTCCAGACCGTACGTGCCTGTCACAATGCTCCCATGACTATAACCTCTGAAACTGAAAGCAAGCCCCCAGTTAAATGCCTTCTTTTTTTTTAAGAGTTGCCTTGGTCTCTTCACAGTAATAAAACAGTGACTAAGATATCCCATCACCGAAAGTTCACTAAATTATGAGCCAATGTATAGGAAAAGCAAATGAGATTGAGAGGCAATCCTTGGCTGACGGCCTGGGTGGGAAAGGCAATGAATTAGTCCTGTGTACAAACCGATCACCAAAGGTCTATCTAAAAGCTCACCCCATTCCCATGCCAGCACAATCTCAAAGAGATTACACACTCACACACTTGTCCTCACAAGGACACCTTCAGTACAGATTACACAGAGAGTGCCCTCTGAATGTGTGCAGAACAGGTATGGACGGCCCAAGGCTATACATGCATGGGCTCAGCACAGGGGAACAATGGGAGAGCCTTCAGGATTCACAGGGGCAGACTCTGTCTGTCCTCACAGTGGCGGGGACAGGATTCCTGAGGCTGTGCTGACTGTCATTCTTCTCCACTTCACGCCTTCCTACATTCCCCTTCTAGAATCTACAGACATAAATACCAGCCCGTGTGTTCTCTCACCCCTCTGTCTTCTAAATGCTAACACACAGCTGCATATTAAACTCTATAGCCCACCCAAGGGCATGAGAATTGATCCCTGTGAGCCTAGGGAATTATGGCCTTGTGCCCATCCAATATTTGGTTTTCAGCAAAATCAGGGAATGTAAATGTGAAAATCCCGATGGGCAAAGCAATACTGTCTTGAATTTGACAAGCTTGCCCATCCTTAACCTGTGGTTAAAGTCAGTAGGAAAATAAAACACACCCACAAGCACAATAGAAAAACAGTGCAATGTTACAGAAATAATAATAAATAATAACAATGATGATGATGATAATCCCTTCGAACTGCAGAGGAGACCCCAAGATGGGACAATAGCCTAGGCAGCGGGGTTAAGCAAAGAGCTCACAGAGAATACAGATGCTTTCTAAACTGAAATCCCATTAAGACCCATTGCAAGTGCAGGAGCCTTTCTTCCCTCCACACAGAGAACCCCAGACCCCAGGTCACAGCTGGCTATGCTCCTCCACTCCATCCCTTCGCCCCAATAACCAGGGCAAAGCAGAGGTAGGAGGGTAAGGGGTCCCAGACTGTCACAGGGAAAACGCAGCGACTCTGGGACATTACAAAATAAAAAACACTCAGCCATCGGAAGTTGAATGTTTTGCTCTCTGAAGGTCCCAACCTACAGGAAACAAGAGTCACTTTTTAAATCACTGGTTTGTACTTTTAAATTCTGCTTTTCATGAAGCTCACCCCTTTCTCTTGGTGACACCCCACATCCTTAAGAGATCTGGGGGTACTCTCTTGCCCGCTTGTTCTTTTTTTAATTTTATTTTATTTATTTATTTATTAAGGATTTCTGCCTCCCCCCCTCATCCGCCTCCCATTTCCCTCCCCCTCCCCCGATCAAGTCACCCTCCCTCATCTGCTCTTCATTCCAGCCAGCTGTAAGGACCAGTGTTTCAAGGCAGAGGGCAGCTCTGCCACCTCGTGGTTCTGTCTTGTACTGCAACAATCCCGGCTTTTTGGAAGCCCAGAGGCTGCCTGAACCCCATCGTTATCCAAGTCCACCAGGAGGTAGGAGGGGAGCTCTCCAGCATACCCTCGCCTTCCTGGAATGGGAATTGCCCCGGCTTCTCTGTCAACAGACTGACATATAACTTGGTACACACAATGGGGGCTTGACATTATACCCTCTTTATTTTTTTTCTAATTTCCCCTTTCAATTAGCTTATAATTATGCATATTTCCAACACATTGTGACATTTCATGAATAAGCTCTGGATTGATTCTGCCAGGTTAGCACTTCCTCTGACACCTTCGAGCTCCGCATTCTTCGGAGCCTGAACTTGGGCTCCAGTGAATTGTCACCCACCCCACCTAGCTGCAGAGCACTGGTGAATACTCTTCCTGTATCACTGAATATTCGTCGTCCAACCTCCTCTACTGTGCTCCATCCCTTCTAGACCAGCATTTTTCTCCGAGGGAAGTAGAAAGGAACCAATGTTGCAGTTTCTCCATGCAGGTGCTTACTGAAGAAATAAAATGAGATCCAGTGTGCTGTGGCACTGGATAATTTTCCATGACTGTATACTTCTGGGCATTCATCTGATATATAACCAGCCTTCCGATCTAGTGGATTAAAACAATATTCATAGTCTAGTTTGCTCAAAAATTTACAATGTGCTCTCTGCATGGGAACAGTCTACAGAGTCTTGTTCTTTTGCAACATTAGCTTTTCCCTCTGTCAGTGATATCAATTTTTAGTAGTTTTTTTGGTTAAGGGTGGAACCCTGTGTGTGTACTGCCTTCTCTCAGTGTTGGGACCCCTTGAGGCTTGTGTCTGTGCCCCCTTCCACAGTCTCTGTGAGTTCAGGCATTAGTCCTATTGTGTCTAGAAGACACTGTTTTTTTGGAACCAGCCGTCATCTGGCTCCCTGAATACATCTGCCTCCTCTCCTAGTAGGTCCTATAGTTCTGAGAACAGTGGTTTCTGCGGAGGTGCAATGATGGTAAAGGTGAGGGAAAGATCATTCAACATACATGTCAAACAATTCTTTTACTTAAAATGTAAGAATACAACACATTTTAATTAAGCTCCACTTCCAGTATAACTCACATTCAGAAGTGTACACACACACACACACACATACACACACATTTGTTAAGCTTAAAACTTACTCATGTAATCACCAGGTCCTGTCTCCTTGTGCTAAATCGATCCTGTGTAGGTATCCATTGTCTAAGAACCTATCAACATAGACATTTTATCCATTTTTGAGTTTTATGTAAATGCAATCACAGTGTACATTCTGTGCCTGCCTTCTTTCAGCAACATTACATATATGAGGTCCGTCTATTATAGTATTGTAGAGAAGTCATTTTTCCATAGCTTTGGAATATTTATTATACAGATTGAATTCATTAAAGGTTTAATGGATTGTATCCACTGTTGAACAGTATTTGGAATGCAATAACGTAACTATGAGTTATGCTTCCAAACATTTTAGTGGGTTTCTACAAATTTATTTTATTATTTATTTGGATATATGTATCTGTGTGTGTCTGTGTGTCAGTGTGTGTGCACTGACCCCAGTGGAAGCCACCAGAGGACATCAAATCTCCTGGAGCTTGAGTCACCAGGAGTTTTGAGCCATACTACCTGGGCATTGAAACCTGAGCTCCGATTTTCAATGTGAAAGCAGCAAATGTCCTTAACTGTTGAGCCGTTTCTGCATCAGCTGTGTTAGTGTACTGTGTGCAGCTGCTGTGTTAGTGTGCTGTGTGCGGCCGCTGTGTTAGTGTGCTGTGTGTAGCTTTGGAGCTTTATACCCAGACTTGTAACTATCCTGTTAGGTCTACTAAAAATGGCCCTTAGTGAGACTGCCCAATGCATACCTAAGCCTCTGTGATTGCATGACCTCATTAACACATCGTCACGAGGGCAGGAAGTTAGTGTCTGGAGAGTGTAATTCCCTTGCCAACTGCCAAACTGATATGCCTATGGTTTGGAGGTATTTGGATGAACCATTTTAGAAGGGTCCTGTTCAATTGCAAATGAAGTCAATTCTTCAATTTTTGAATTGAGTTTCTGTGTTTATTTTCTAATTAGTCTTTGAGGTTTTTCTGAAATTACAGTGTTTTGCCGGCTGTGCATTATGAACTTTTATAAGCCATATTCAAACAGAGTGACAATTCCTTTGATTTTTGTGTGCCCTCTTGTGGGAACTTTGCTCAGTCCATGACTGTAACTAACCCCTGGTGTGGCCATCTCTGGCAGCCTCTTCGCCTTGGCTTTCACGTGTCTATCGCAATTCCATCTGGGACTGGTTTCCTGCATCTGTGTGATAGAGAGGTAAAAGATACTTTCCCCCCCATGAGCATTAATTGACTCAGAACTTGCCGCTTAATAACGACTTCGGCACCCTTTCTGCTGTTCTTCACAGCCCCAGTTCTCCTGAACCAAACATAAGCGTCCATCTCCAACGACCGCTCATAATTTCATCATATCCATGGGTCATACTCTGCGCCTCCCCTTGATATCTTTTATCAGCCTTTGAGTATGAGACGTGAACGTTCTGAGATACCAGGGACAAGAACTGAACGTTTGTTTGGGTTGGGCCTGTGTTAAGCGGGGCGTTGTTCGTCTCTTTGTGCTTCAATTTTCATTCCCATCTGCTCACCGCAGGGTGCAGAAGGCTTGTAGAAGTGCACGGACGGATTGCAGACGCTGCAGCCTTTCTACTTTCACAGTTTTGTCCCGACGCCATCTTTGTGCCGTCCTCGGAGATGTGTACAAAGACACATGTGTTGACTGCAAATTATGATGGCTTTGTTTTTTTTTCATTTTCAATATAACTTCCCTCTTAACAGTACTTAACTTATTGTCTTATTCAGCTAGTTAAGGTTTCTAAAACAGCGCAGGAGCCCCGAGAGGGCTCACCCTTCATTTTCCTAGAGTTTAGGGAGAAAACATCGAACCTTTCACCATTAGGATGACTTGGCTAGACGGGGGTATAGTTCAGCAGCAAAGCGTTTGCCTAAGCTGGATCCTGGAAGCACTGGTGATACCGGAAGGAAAGGAGGGGGAGAGGGAAAGAGGGTAAGAGAGCATAAAAAGGAAAGAAGAAAGGATGGAATAAAGAAGGATGGAAGGGAGGGAGGGAGGAAGGGAGGGAAGAGAAAAGAAGGAAGGAAGGAAGGAAGGAAGGAAGGAAGGAAGGAAGGAAGGAAGGAAGGAAGGAAGGGAAGAAGAAAGGATGGAAGGAAGGAAGTCCATTCCTTTCTAGGCCCTTTAGCCTTATAATTGCTACTTTTAAAAACTATGACTAATTGTTCCACTATTCATCACATCATGCACCTAAACTTTGTATCCCAGCTATGTAGCATAAGACAACCCAGTTCTGTGAGGAGGGTTCACATCTATGGAAAGGGATCTTCCCATGCCATCCCATGCCACTGACTGCTTGGAGCCTTGCTTCTGATGTAGGTTTCATTTTGAGTCTCAGAGCTCTTCAGAGCTGGCCTGTGTGTGTGCGCACGCCACCTAGCGGCCTGCTCTGATAAGCCAAAAGTACGAAAGGATCCAACCTGCATTTGCAACTGAGTCCAAAGAGAAAACGGTGGATAATTTTCTTATCATTCCTTTTTCTAATTTAATTATATATAAACATATATGTATATATATGAAGATGGAGAATTTCATATATGAGTAACATATTTTCATCGTTTTCACCTCTCCATCTGGCTCCATCAACTCCTCCTATATACCCCCTAATTCCTCAAATTCAAGACCTCTTCTTCAATTATTGTAACACACACGTGTGTGTATTGGCTACATTTTATGTCAGCATGACACAAGTGGTGATAATTTTGCTAGAGGGTACCTGAACTAAGAAAATGCTTCCACCAGATTGTCCTGGGGGCAAGCATATATTACATTATCGTGGTTGATGCGGGAGGGTCCCGCCTACTGTGAGTGAGCTCATCATTAGAGTCTTGTGGTGCATCAGAAAGCAAGCTGAGGATTCCATGTAAACCAGTAAGCAGTACTGCTCCACAGCTCCTGCATCAGTTCCTGCCTGCAGGCTGCTGCCCTGACTTTCCTGGGTGATAAACTATAAACTGTAAGATAAGATAGATGTTTCCTTCCAAGTTGCTTTTGGTGCTTTATTACAGCAATAGAAACTCTAATGAAGGCAGTATCTAACCTGCTGACTCTGGTTAGTGCTGCTCATATGTGCACGTATTTAGAAATGACCACTTGGGATTGGATAATCTATGGCAGAGCCCTGTCCCAGAAAAAGATGGACTGTCCCCTCTTGACAGCATTTAATTGCTTATAACCCTTTATCTAGTGGTGGGTCCTCTCTTGAAACTTCCACCTTTTGTATTTAGCTTTAACAATAAGAAAAGAGAAATGAAAGGGTTATAAGAAGAAATCAAATTATTCCTATTTGCAGCCAATATGACCCTGTATTTAAAACTCCCTACAGATGAGACTGCAAAACTGAGAACTGACAAATGCAAAATCTCAGGATACAAAATCTGACACACCAATGATCAGCACCCTGATAAAGAAATTGAGGAACAACTTCTATCCACAATGATTTTGAAAGATAAAATACTCAAGAATAAACCAATAAATATGTTCTATGCAGTTATGTGTTCTATGCAGTTACATAATTTACTTTTTTATTTTACAGAAAGTTAGAATTAAGAAATTGCTTTGAGTCACAGAAAATATTGGGGACCAGCTTCGACAAAAATACCTCTTGCCAGGGCAGAGGCATGAGGATTTAGAAATATAGTAAAGAATATGAAGACGCAAATGAAATTATTAAAATGGAGAAACATATAGACTAGTATTGGGAGGGAATTCCAGTGAGTACTGAAATTTGTCCACATTTAACTTCCATTTGCTTAAATACCTCTGACCTCAAAAGGTAGGAGTAAGACAAAAGACTGCATTAACATGATACAAGGAAATGGACAGACCAGTTGAAGGTCATGGTCATGGGCTACTTCCACAGTTAAACATTCTGTTGCTAGAACGAAGCAAGTCCTACACACAGTGTAGACCAAAACGTTCTGTAAGCAAACCATTCCCTGGGTGGAATCCAAAGTTATCTCCATAAAGGAACTGGATCCTTAGACTCCTGTTTGAGGTAGGAACAATAAACTTCTCTATTTCTGGAGTACAAGGTCTGGCTATTAGTCATACCTGTTGACAATAACCTTGAAAGAGCAGAACTCTCTGGTCAACGTCTACGCGAGACCTTTGCTTGAGGTAGAAACAGACAATAGCCTTGAAGGAACCGGAGTTAAGTTCTACCTCTCTGACCTTTGGTCACCATGGAAACAGGCTCACATTTTCAGGCGCCACAAGTAAAGTCTTTGGACCTTTAATCCACACTAAAACTGAAATCTAGGGGAACTTTTAAGTTGAAATTAATGAATTTTGCATTATGATATGGCCACAAGCTGCATGGGAGCCATGGAGTGTTATATGGTGGTTGGAGGGTGGTTACTTCCCCATAAGCTCAGATACTCAAATATTTGTTTACTAGCCACTGTATCTGTTTAGGGAAGTTTGTGTGGTGCAGCCTTGCTGGAGGAAGCACGTCATGAAAAGAGGTCTTGGTGATTATATAGCCTCACCCTATTCCGGTTTGAACTCTCTGTTTTGTGCTTGCGGTTGAGGATTTGAGCTCTTAGTTTTCCGCTGAGGCCACATGGCTTGTCCCTTACCCTCTGGAATCATAAGGCCAAACAAAGTATATCTTCCTTAAGTTGCATTGGTCATGATGTCTTATCACAGCAGCAGATGCTGTAACTACATGGTGCTAGCACAAAGACACACAGGCTAGAATAAAATAGAGACACACCAAAGTGCTGTAGTCTTGCTTGCAGAGGTGTCAAAAGTGTAGGTTGAAGAAAAACACCCCTTTCAAAAAAATATTATTGGGAAACTGGATATCCACCTGTAGAAGAATGAAATCAGGGAGGGGTATGGAGAATATCAAATGTGAGCAAATTACTTTGACTCCGTATCTCCCTAGTAAAAGTGGAACTAAGATTTTAATATAAGGCATGGAGCTCTAAAGACTGCTAGTGGAAAACATTTCACGATGGAATTTTTTTTATTCAGCCATAAAGAGGAATGAAATTGTTATTTTCAAAAAAAAATTAATGGAGCTGGAGTTCATCATGCTAAGTAAAAGGCAAAAACTACATGCTCTTTATCAAATGTAAAATCTAGATTTACGTGTAAAATATATGGCAAGAAAACAGAAAGGGGACTAGGAAACGAGATATAGGACTCTAAATGGTGGAATCTGTGTTAATTAGTAGATAATGTACAGAAAAGATATGTTTCTTACCAAATACATATATAAGATAAAAAAGGTAGAAGGAGATTATTTGAGAGTGTAAGAAGGGAACCAAGGACAGGGAGAAGGATGAGAAAAATAGGGAAGGGATAATATAAGCAAATTACATTAGAGCATATTAAATGTCATAACAAAACCCATTTATGTTGCACACTAACTAAGAATTTAAAAACATCTTCAGTTAGCATCTCAATTGGGCTTTCTATTGCTGAGATGGTGCTCTATGGCCAGAAACAATTTGGAGAATAAGGTTTTATTTCATATTAAAGCTCTCAGGCCACACTGTATCACTGAGGGAATTCAGGGCAGGTACTCCATGAAGGAACATAGAAGCAGGAACTGATGTAAAGTCCAAGGGGGAAATCATGCTTGTGGGCTTGCTCCTCATAGCTTGCTCAGCATGCTTTCTTATAAAACTCACGATCAACTCTCCAGAGAGCATAGCACGCTGCTGTAGGACAATGGTCTGGACCCTGTCACTTGTATTTTAATAAAACACTGATTGGCCAGTAGCCGGGCAGGAAGTAAAGCTGGGGTGACCAGGCAGGAAGTAGAGGAAGGGCAATGAGAACGGGAGAATTCTGGGAAGAGGAAAGAGTCAGTCTGCAGTTCACACAGAGGAAGCCAGACACAGAGCAAGCAAGATGAGAATGCCTCACTGATAAAAGGTACCAAGTCATGTGGCTAACACAGATAAGAATAATAAGCTACTATAAGCCAGCCTGGTCTACAAGAGCTAGTTCCAGGACAGGCTCCAAAACCACAGAGAAACCCTGTCTCGAAAAACCAAAAAAAAAAAAAAAGCTACTATAAGATGTAAGAATTATTAATAAGAAGCCTGAGCTAATAGGCCAACCAGTTTATGATTAAGGTAGACCTCTGTGCGTTTCTTTAGAATGGAACGGCTGTGGGACAGGGTGGGGGCAGAAACCTCTGTCAATAGCACACAGTGGGCTAGACCATTCCACATCAATCATTAATCAGTCTTGTTTGTTTTTGCAGCAAGTAGCTTAACTGATGAGTCATCTCCCTGACCCACTGCCTTTTTGCCCCCCAAAGAAAACTAGTCGTAGAATAATCCAAACTCTCTAACAGAAAGAAAATGGAAACAGAAAGTGTGAGCACCAATGAAGAAGAATGGTTTAAAATGAATGAAAAAGATCCATTTCCCCTGATGAATTTTCTCAATTTTTTTTGCGACAAATGAAATAAAAATTAATGCGTTTTTATGTAAATCTAATATGCAAAGAAACAAAATCCATTATGAGACAAGGTCTTGCTATGTTGCCCAGGCC
Organism: Microtus pennsylvanicus; assembly: GCF_037038515.1. Taxonomy (NCBI): domain Eukaryota; kingdom Metazoa; phylum Chordata; class Mammalia; order Rodentia; family Cricetidae; genus Microtus; species Microtus pennsylvanicus. Next base: position 13,898,889 of record NC_134596.1, read on the forward strand.
AACTTCAAAATCCTGTGCTCAGGTGACCCTTCTGATCCAGTGCCCTCTGCTTCAGCCCTGTGGCAGCTGGTAGAGAAAATATTTAAGCGAACACTATAATAAGTGATAGTTGCTTACCAGAGCAGGCAGTTGTGGTGACACAAAAACTATGTGTGGGAGGCTTTTGCACCTCCAAATTTCCCCTTGAAAGCAAGGTTGCCCTAAAAAAATAAAGTCCAGCTTTCGTGGATGAGAAATGGCTCAGTGGACAAGAATGTTGTTGAGCAAACATGGAGATCTAAGTGTGGATTCCCAACACCTCCTAGAAAGTGATACATGATCATGCATGCGCCTGTAACCTTAGCTCTGGGGTGAGGGCAGAGATGGGAGGTTGCTGGGGACCCTGGAAAGCTTTAGCTTCACTAAAAACCCCTGTCTCAAGGGTATAAGACAGAAAGTGATTGGACAGGACACTTGATGTCTTCCTCTGGTCCATAGAAATGATTCAATGGGCACTTACACCTGTACACAGACATGCACATATATCACATATATACAACATTGCACATACATACAACACACAATTAAAAGTCTGTTTTCAAAAAAGAAATGCATTTCTTAATCCTCACCCACATATCACCTGTCAGAAACCACGTTGAAGACACCAGTTAGAATACCATCTGACCCCGTTGCAATTAGACCTGAGACTATCAAGTCAATAATTGACCAATTTTGGTTGTCCTTTCTTTTTTTAAGTACACCCAGGGCATCAGTGCAGACCAAGGAATTCTACTGCCTGTGAAGTTACTATCTCTCAAAATGTCATAAAGCGCAAGTACTGAGCAATCCAAGCATAACTCCCAACTCTTCATTATCTCGCTTCATCTTGATTACGAATACCTCTCTGATGGGGGAGAGTCTTCTGGCTTGTGTTAATTTCATTGGTTAAATAAAGAGACTGCCTTGGCCCTTTAATAAAACAAAAAAATTAGGTAGGCGGAGTAAACAGAACAGAATGCTGGGAGAAAGAAGCTGAGTCAGAGAGTCGCCGTGATTCTCCCACTCCAGACTGATGCAGGTTAAGATCTTCCCTGGTAAGCCACCTCGTGGGCTACACAGATTATTAAAAATGGGTTAGATCAATATGTAAGAGCTAGCCAATAAGAGGCTGGAACTAATGGGCCAGGCAGTGTTTAAAAGAATACAGTTTCCGTGCAATTATTTCAGGTAAAGCTAGCCGGGTGGCAGGAAGTGGCCCGCCGCCCCTATTACAACACCTCTCCTGTAAAACGTGTCAAACCCATGACTGGGGAGACCATAGGCTCTACCGGAGGACCTACTTTGGTTACTTTGCTGAACCATCTTGCTGCAAAACTGCATCCTCCACGTTTATGTCTACGCCCACAGATTTGCACTGATTTCATTTTTTTGGTTGGAGAAGCTTCTTTTTGCACTGGGTAGTAGTTAACACAGAGGCTTATAACTGGCCAAGGTTCAGCGCTGAGTATAAACAACTCTGAGTGTTCAGCCGTGGATGGGTCATCTATAGGAACCTCCCACCACCCAAGGCTCGGGGGACCTTTTCAGAAAGGGGGTGGCAGACGAGTGTAAGAGCTGGTAGATGTGGGGGAGAATCGTGAAATGCTTCATGCTGCCCATGAGATGGCTGTTGTGTGCATCAGCTCACATCAGGTGTGGTTATCTGTGCAAGACCTGCACAAAGTCAAGCCAGACAGAATTCTAGTGTGGGTGGGGGAGGAGGTCCCTAGCCCCCACCTTATCAGAAGTGCTATTGACAGTTGATATTCGCTGAGAAAGAAAGGGTCAGGTCTCTCTCCTCTGGGGATGTGGCAACTGGTGAAGTTTCTCATGCCCCAGTGGATGGTCACACACTTAGGTACATAATAGGCAGGTTAGTGAATAACAGAAACAAAAAAATAAAGTAAGACCCAAGGTTGAGAGGGATGTGGGTGGGATGCACTATGGGAGCTTGAAGGGAGATGGTAGTGGAAGGATATATGATCAATATACAATTTGTAAATGAATGGAACTTATATTGTTAAAACTGTACCTCCCGGGATCATTTTTAAACCAAGGGTCTGAAAGATTGTGTGCCCAAAAGCAGACCGTGAAGTGGTGTTTTCTAGGAGAGTAATTTTAGAACAAACAGGACAGGAAACAGGAGAAGAGACAGACAGGATGACAGGCAGGACACCAGAAGAGGCTGAGCAAGGTAAAATCTCAGGCAAAGACACAAAGAGTCAAAGCAAGTGAATCCCACAGTCAGACCCCTTGAAATTTCTCCCCCAGCAATGACTCTGGTACCTATGAGTCCATTTTTGCATCAGAGAGCATTAGAATCCTAAGAATCCTACACTCTTAATATATGAGGTTCCTCTCTGTCCTTCTAATCAGGTGCTCATTCCCACCCCTGTCCCAAGTGATGTCTCCTCTATCTGGCCTGTTGTCCGAAACGCTGTTAGATAAGTTAGCCAGAATTCCCATTGCTCCTGAGTTTCATCTTACCAATATTCTTTTTGTTAATTTTACTACTACCCCCCCGTGTGTGTGTGCGCGTGCATGCATGAGAGAGAGAGAGAGAGAGAGAGAGAGAGAGAGAGAGAGAGAGAGAGAGAGAGAGAGAGAGAGAGATTTCAGGTTAGAGAACAACTGGTAGAAGCTGGTTTTTTCCATTCACTTTGCAGATTCTGGGAATTGAACTCAGGTCCTTCTTGTTGGCAGCAGATGACTTTCCAGGCCATCTCCTCACCAGTCCCTGATTTTCTATCCTCATCTTCTTTTTAAGATTGGTTCCAACATTTCCTGTTATCTTCTGAGTTGAGCCCATATATCTCTTATGGCAAAATCCCCATGACACGTGAGCCCTTTTATATAACACGTTACACCTCAACACAGCTGTCCCACGTGAGCACACATCTGCCTACCCCTGACCATAGGAGGATAGGAGATAAAGCAGCCTAGAGGGAGGCAGCTGAAGAAGCTGCCGGGTATCATCTGTCAGAGGCAAGAGAAAGAGAAGAAACCCGCTTATGTCCGCAGAGACCCAAGGGACCAGGACGTGAGACAAAATACTGGCACCATCCGGATGCTGGGCCTATCCACGGGGGTATGCCAAGCCTCTGCCTCCATCCTTCAAAACCTCACCCCAATATTCTCTGGACTCCCAGACAGCAGACATACTTTCTCCCTACATTTTCCGGGATGCCTAGTAGTATAAATGACCACCAAACACTACTGGTCTAAAAAAAGCATCAATAAAATGATCCTAATGATATTCTGCAATGTTTCATAGATCATCATGATAAGAGAACCTCCCTTTTGCAGCAGACAGGAACAGATGCAGATACCCACAGCCAGACATTATGTGCAGAGAGAGTCCTTGGAAAACACAGCTCTAAATGGGATGTCTTACGAAATCCCTCCCCTCAGATCTCAGGAAATCCTGGAGAAGCAGCAGAATGGGTGTCAGAGCCAGAGGGAATGGAGGACACCAGGAAAGCAAGCCCCTCTGATTCAACTGACGGAGGTTCATATGGATTCACAGAGACTGAAGCAGCAAGATCGGGGTCTACGTGGCTCTGTACCAGGTCCTCTGTGTATAAGCTTTTAGCTTAGTGCTTTTATGGGACTCCTGAGTGTGTGAAGAAGTGGGTCCTTGGTTCTTGTGCCTGCTTTAGGGACTCTTTTCCTTGTGTTGGGTTGCCTTGTCCAGCCTTGATGTGACGGTTTTTGTCTTATCTTATTCTATTTTATTTGGTCATATTTTTTTCTAATTAGAGACAGAAAAGGAGTGGATCTGGAGGGGAGGGGAGCTAGGGAGGAACTGGAAGGAGAGGAAACTGTAATCAGGATATACTGTATGATAAAGAGAATCTATTTTCAAGAAAAGGAAACAAATAAATAAATAATAAATTACCACACAAAGCTGAAGGTACAGGGATAAGCTTTACCTCCCCCCCCCCAGAAACACCCATGTACAAAGCTTGGTTCTTTGTCCTTACATCTTCACTGTGAGAGGGAAGTGTAGGTCACAAAGGTGAACTCCTAGTGCATCACTGAACCTGGGTAGGAGCTACTGTTTTATTAGAGAATTTTTAGAGAACTGCCCTAAAGCTGTCTACTCCTCTAATCACCCACCCATGCTCACTGATAATCCCTGAGGTTTATCCCTATGTTGACTAAATCCCAACGTCCATAGTCTGAGGTGTATACTGTTAGTGCCAGGAGCTGAGGTGATTTCTTAACTTACTTAATCCCTGCAGAAGCCCAACAGAGTATTATCACCCACTCGAGAGAAAGGAGGCCAGAGGCTTACTGAAGAAGGTTTAGAGGAAGTGTTGGCATAATGGGATCATCCTTGGACGGGAGCTCTGCCTGCAGGATCCTTGACAGCTCCTCTGGTCTACATCTTTGCCTCTGTCCTTCACTGGACTGCATTCTGGCCTCATCTCTGCATCCACTTGAGTCCTGCCTGAAAGCAGCCCTGTCCCTCAGAGCCTTGTTGCAGGTTTACCTGTTATCTTTTGAAATTTAGCAATGGTGGCAGGCATGGTTCACAGGTCCTATCTCCCTTGCTGGTTCCTGCCGTCAAGGGAAATGGTTTTGAGCATTCTCTTTCCCTACTCCCTAGAGTGTGTGGTTAGGAAGCCTGCAATATAGACTCACGGCCTGATTAAATCTCTCATGCCCATTATCTGGGTGGTAAGAGAGAAACACACTGGTTTTCACATTTAGGATGTTTATCTGTGATGTGGAGCAGCGTGTGGTTGAACAATTTGGGGGGGGGGGTCCAAAGATACTTAAAAGCTAAAAGAAACCTTCTATATCATAAATAGTGTCATTATTATAAGGAAAAAAGAGCATCTCCATAGCTAGAATGCTTTGGTATTCACGTGTTTTTTTTTTGTCTCCTTATCAAGACATCCGGTTGTATAATTGCCTTTCTATTCTACAGACACCCACAAACAACCCTCTGTGGGAGTCATCTGCGGTCTGGCCTGTGGAGATTCTCAGGGAAGATCAAATGGAGAAGTCTGCAAGGCTCCTCGCTTAATCCTTGCAACCACTTTTGAAGTGTAATTACTATCTACCTGGATGCGCAAGAACTGCCTCTGAGTTGCCCTTTGCTTGGAAGCCAGGAGGGACTGAACCAGAGCTCCTGGCCATTCGGCTCCCTGGCTGTCTGGACCTATTTGCCTCGCCCTGCTTGCTTTGCTGTGGGTTCTGGGTCCTTAGCTCCCGCCTCACACCACCCTCTCTTCTTGCACTGGGTTACTGTGACAGGATCTACAGCCCTGGAAATTCCTCTCCTAAAGTTGCTATAGAAACGCCCATTGTGGGTGTGTGGAGGAAGGGGTGTGATTCCTCCCAGCTGATTCAGGGAGCTTTGTGGCGTGGAGGCACAGAATCAGGCCCCTTAAGGTTTCTCACCCAATTTGAGCCGCCCTAGAGTGTGGAGGAGGAAGACACGTTACTCCTTTTTTGTGTATCTCCAATAATGAGAGGAAAAGGGTAAGTAAGTCCTTTGATGTGATTCGATTTTATCTGGGGGAAAACTTACTAACCCAGTCGCTTCGGAGACAGTGACACGGGGCCAGGGTGGCCAGCAAGCACTCGGCATGCCACGGATTAACAGCAGTCAAAAACAGACACAGCACACTTCTCAGCAGGATATCAACACCACTCACCATATTTGGCAGGAAGCATTTTAGGGAACCTCCACAGATTCCTGAAGCTTCGGTAGTCAGCCCTTTAGTCCTCAACAGGAACCAGGTGAGCTGCCTGATCCACAGCGCCCCCTGGTGGTCAAGTGTCAGAACAGTCGGAAGGAGAGGGTTCAACCTTCCATGTTGACAAACGACTGGATTTTCACAGGGTTGCCTGTGAAGTTGTTTCTTCTCACACAGTTCTTAAAATAAATCTTGTTGAAGGGAGGTTTCACACGGGGAGAAGTGACGGATATATCCTGCTCTGCATAAGATGACTAATATCCGCACATGTTCACAAAGACAAGCAGGAGCGTGTCAGAGACACTCTGGCCTTGGAAACCCTGGGCCTCTTGGCCCATACAAAAAAAAAAAAAAAAAAAAGGGAAGCTAGAAAACAAGTGAATTTTCCAGCAAGGTGAAAACCCTACTGAACCAAACACTACTGAGTGCCTACTATGTGCATGGCTCTGTACTAGGGATAGGTCAAGCCTAGAGATTCAAGTGGGTGATGGTTCCGGGTCCAATGGGCTTCCAAGAGCTCTGAGGACCTTAGGCCATAGGCAGTAGTGGGAAGAACAGTTTAAAATATCAAAGGAGAGAAAGAAACTGTGGGCACGCTGAGAGTGGAAGACCGAGAGCTCCACACTGTGGAAATGAGAGCCCGTTAAGTCTAAACAGCTTTGTGTTAGACTGTGGGCTTCCCAGACTTACCACAAAGAATGGTGTGTTTGTAAGAGTCCAGGCTTTTAAATGGCAAATAAAAGTATGTTTTAAAACATAAAGTGTATAAAACATTGGATATTGTAAATAGAAGATATTTAAGGATAATTTTATAGAGGGTTTGTGAGCTATGCTTTCTAGGAAAATATTAATATCAAGAAATTCACAGAGAGACTGGAGAAGAACTGCGTCATCCTCCTGCTCCAGTACAAATGTGCCCGAACTTCTGTGCTGGAAACTCTGTATTCTGGGAAGCATGTGGGGAGGTGGGGCCTGATGGGGAGGGAGGTGGGGCCTGATGGGGAGGGAGGTGGGGCCTGATGGGGAGGGAGGTGGGGCCTGATGGGAAGGGAGGTTAGCTAAAGAGGAATGAAGATCCTAATGATTTTAGGTTTGTTCTCTTTTGTTCTACAGCTGTGTGAAGATCTGGCTTTCTTTTTTTCTGAGGTTGTTCATCCAGTTCAAGTCACGGACTTGAAAGCAGAGGCCAGACCTGTAACAGACGCCAGAGCCTAGACCTGAGACTTTGAAACAAACAGGACTGTGGGAAATAATTCAACTCCTTTTCTAGTATCTCATTATGGCTGAATAAAGTAGAATAGCAACTTTCTCTTTAAACCGAATGTAACACTTAAAGGAGACATTCGAGTATTCACTACCCAGAAAACAAAAGCCAGAAAATAGGAATGAGGAGTCAAAGCAGACCTCTAAACTCTCTGAACAGTCAATATACTCACTACTTCAAATGCAAAACCATCAGCCTTAGACAATGACGGGTGTTAAACACAAACTCTGTCCAGATGTTGGCAGGTCTCTGAGAAAGACATCCACAGGATGAAAACCAGTTTTCCTCTACGTGAGCATACACGTCTTCAGTTGTGTAGGGTAGACGGGACTGACATAGAGAATTAGCACGGATAACGTCTGTTAATAACTGAAGCAAAAGTCAGTGTCAAAAGCAGCAGCCTGAGGGAGTAGGAGCCAAGTATAGAGAACATTGTAGCATGCACAGGCTCTAGGATTTCCAGTCTACGAAGAGGCAGATGAAGAACAAGTCAACAGAACCTTTCTAACGGGACCAGATGTCCAGACTCCTGAGGCAAAGACATCACTATAGCTACTACAAACAGGCAGAGTTGGAGGATGTTACATTTGAATATCAAAAGGGGAACTATGGTCACTGTGGTTAGAGAAATAGAGAAGATCAATAAAGATCTAGAAAATAACACAATTTTAAGCGTTAAACAGAATTAAGCAAATTTAATTCTGAGGTTAAAAAGAGAGCTATGCATGAAGGGTCCACAAGTGAAGTTCAACAGCGGATTTGAGTTGGCAGGAGAAAAAGAAGTTCAGTATAGATCAACATAGATTGTCCAGTTGGAATGACATATTTAAAAGAAATTAAACAGAACCTTCAGAAAAGTAGATGGGAGAGGGGAAAAACCTTGGAGTAAACAGCAGTTGGAAGCCCGTCAGCTTTCATTTATATAACCATCAGCACAGTCATAAGCTCTAAAATAAATTAAAGCAAAATCATGCCTTAAAATATAATCAGACTGCTGAAAAAGAAATTCTTGAAAGCAAGAGAAAAATGACTCATCAAGTATAGGAAAACAACAAATTAGCATTTGTTCTGAAGGGAGGGTTCATCGAAAACAAGGAGGGCAGGAAGCGAAGTCCTGAAGAAAGTGTCCCAGGCATTCTGTACTCAACCAAACTACCCTTCTATAAAGACGTCCCCAGACAGACAGACAGACAGACAGACAGAAAAGAACAGTACCAGGCAGTGATTTTGATCTGGATAAAAAGAAAGCACATGTAAAGAAAATCGCATGTTATAGAATGCTTAGAGAAATCTTCAGCTTCTTTGCTTATTTAAATGCACTTGCATAAAGTATCATTTTATGTCACTATTGTATTTTATCATAAATCTATATAAAATGACGGATTAACAGGTAGGTGGATAAAGAGGTGCTAGTTGGATAGAGATCATATAAATATTAAGTATAGCAGAGAACAAAGAGGAAATATAGCTTTGTTGTGCCTAATAGCTGTATTTTATTAGAATTAGTAATCTATAATATTCAGGAAAAACACAAAGGAAATGACTTAACTTTAAAATAATTTCTTTTATTTTTGGAGACTATAGTATAATTATATCATTTCCTCTTTCCCTCCCTTCCCTCCAAATGCTTACATATGGCTTTCCTTGCTCTATTTCAAATTCACAGCATATTTTAATATAGTTTAAAAAAGATAATTAAATGGTGTCACAAAAAGAAAAACAAAACAAACAAAAAATAAATAATTAAAACATGAGTTGAACGCCCCAGAACCTACCTACTCATTCATGTTAGCCAGATATGGTATCGAATGAATGTAATCCCAATAAAGCAGAGATAGGAATTCTCAGATGTTCTCAGGCCAGCTAGCCTAGCATAAAAAAAGAAAAACAAGAAAAACAAAAACAAAACCTCCTCCAAGTGACCCTCCCACAAAACAAGGAAGGCAAGGGTCGAGAGCAGAGGCTGTCCTCTGAATCCATCCACATGCCATGACACGCATGTACCTGCATTCTCATGGAGCATGCACACATGCTCTCGCACATACATCATACACACATCGAAAACATCTTAAGATATAATAAAAAGCAACAGAGGCATTGAAAAATAAATAAAACGGTTTTCACAATGAAATCATGAAATTGAAGATTAAATGATATAACAACACCAAACATAAATGAATGAACCAAACATCTCAGTAAAACACAGAGACTGTCACATGTACTGGCGTGGTGCTCGCAGCCACAAGGCTGCCCTGGAATACGAGTCTTCAGTTTCCAGTTTGGGATGTGACGCCGTGATGGATGAGCTGGAGCTGGGTTCACTGGGGCAGGTCCATTGTTGGAATTCATAGAAAGCAAAGTTCTCACTTCAGTCTCTTTCCATGTAGAGGCCGTATCTCTCCAAGAGAGATGGTCGTTGCCTAGGTGTGAGGGAAAGATAACCAGATTTTACAGCATTGCCCTTTCCTCCTACCCGCTTTGATCTATCCTCCTTATTCCTGCTCTCCCTGGGATTCTCTAGCTCCTCCCAAGGCACTCTTGGGTATCAGTTTTTCACACCAGTGTTTCTGTGAGCAAAAGCACCTGGGAAATCTACTGGCCATATTGCAAATGTGTTAGTCTTGTTGGCCGAGTTCTTGGGACATCTGCAGATCTCAGAGTCAGATCATCTGGCGACTGGGAATTGTGGCCCTCCCTCTCATAGTGACTGTGGAGATCCTGTTCAGGATGCTGGGCAAATGGTTGTTATTCTATGCTGTCAAAAGAATAATAAGAAGGTTCCTGCTCATGTCAGAATAGACAGTTTTCTTTTTCCAAATGACTTTGAACTGAGGATAGTTATATCTGTAGACTTGGAAGCCGGCAGGCATAGAACACTGACTGTATTCTCCTCTCCCTTGTAATAATACATTTGAATAAAATATTTCATTGCCAACTCTAAATTTGTTTTCACTGATACACTACCATATTTTTATGCTTTGAGGACTCTCCATGTTGGTCTGTTGATATGACTGTGTATCTGTCAATATCTTGATTGTTTCCATTTTATAAGAATTCATACTATCTATTGGAATTAGTCTCCTTTAGAGAGACTTTATATTTATTTATGATTCTGTTTCTGCGTTAATCCCCAAATCCCTCTTGGAATATTCCTGTATAAAACATTGTAATTTTAAATTTTCACATTTGGGGATAATGCTATAAGGCATTGTAATAGCTAGCAAGGCAGTGAATCAGAATGCATTAATATTAGCTAAGGAACTTAAAATAGAGCCTTGAAGGTGGGAGTATGAGGGTGGATTTGGTGAAACACATTATACGCATGTATGAAATTCCCAATAAAAAAGAAAAAATAGATCCCTGGAGAGTCATTAGATAAAGTTTTGGCACATTTACACATTAACATACCCAGACATTTGAACTGGGACAAACGGAGCAGAATATCAGTTTCTTGAAAGATGGTATGTTAACCTCTTCTGACCACGTGCGCAATGGCTTCTTTCCATAAAACACGCAGGCACTGAGACCTTCGTGTCTCCCAAGACATACTTTTCTTGAAAGAAACATTCACATGGTATGTACTCACTGATAAGTGAATATCAGACATAAAGCAAAGGATAACCAGCCTATGGTCCATGACCCCAGAAAAGCTAGGTAACAAAGAGAACCCTAAGAGAGACATACATGGATCCCCCTAGGAAGGGGAAATAGACAAGATCTCCTGAGAAAATTAGGAGCATGAGGTCAGGGAGACAAGGGAGGGTGGAAGATAAGGGGGAGAGGAGAAAGGAAGCGGGGAGGAGAACATGAGGGAATTGGATAGCCGAGATGGGGGATGGACAGAGAGGGAGAGCAAGGAAAAAGATAACTTGATAGAGGGAGCCATTATGGGTGTAGCAAGAAACCTGGCACTAGGGAAATTCCCAGGAATCCACTAAGATCATAAGCAATAGGGAGAGGGTGCCTGAACTGGCCTTCCCCTGTAATCAGATTGATGACTACCTTAATAGTCATCATAGAACCTTCATCCAGCAGCTGATGGAAACATGCCGAGATCCACGGCTAGCCCTGGGCCGAGCTCCCAGAGTCCAGTTGACGAAAGGGAGGAGTGATGACATGAGAAAAGGGGTCAACACCATGATGGGGACACCCACAGAAAACAGTTGACCTGAGCTAGTGGGAGCTCACCAACCCCAGGCTGACGGAAAGGGAGCTTGCATAGGCCCAAACTAGGCCCTCTGAATGTGACAATTGTGTGGCTGTGGCATCTGTGGGGCCACTGGCAGTGAGATCAAGACTTAGCCCTAGTGCTTCAACAGGCTTTTTGGAGCCCGTTCTCTTTGTTCAGCCTAGATATACCAGGGAAGGCCTTGGTTCTGCCTCAAAGTGATATGCCAAACTTTGTTGAAACCCCATGGAAATCCTTAGGCTATCTGAGGAGTCGATGGGGGCTGGGGTGGGGAGAAGGTGGAAGGAGCAGGAGTAGGGGGTGGCATGGGAACTGGGATTGATATGTAAAATGAGAAAAGATTATATTAAAAACAAATTTAAAAAATCCAGTGCTCAGAGTATTAAAAAAAGAAAGAAACATTCATGTTTTCCAACCACTATTTCTGACTAACAAATAATATAGTTACAATTTCCCTTGTGGTTTGAAGCCATAAACCCAGCCTCCATTTTGTAAGATCTCAAAACAGTACTCAAGACTTCTTAATTTGTGTCTCCAAGATTGTAATCTTTTAAAAATAGTTTTAGTTAATCCTTTGAGGAGTTCATGCAATGTATTTTAACATAACACTCCTTTCCTTTCTCTTTCCAGATTCCACTCCCGCTTCCAAACCCAACCAATTTTCTGTCTTTTATTTTTTTTAATGCATGGAGGACCAAAGTCTCTTGGGTATGGGGCCTACCCTGGAACATGGCCGACTTTTCAGGGGTCATACCCTTAGAGAAAACTGGTTCCTCCTCACCCAATAGCTATCAATTGACAATATATTCTCAGGTAGAGGTGGGACTTCATTCCTGTCTTCCATTTCTCTGTTATAATTTTATCTGTCACGAGCTTGCACGGGTCTCATGCATTGCTTCATAATCTCTGTGACCTCAGATGTACAATCACTCTGTTGAATCAGTCCTAGCCACACCTGCTTAGCATTTGAGAGATGGTGGGACCTTTAAGATATGGTGCCTAGTAGGAGGTCTTTAGGTCCCTGGGGGAATGTCCTCTAAGGAAATATTGAAATCCTGATCTTTCCCCACCTCTTCCATCTCTTCCTTTTGCTTCCTAGCAATGCAGTAATATTAAGGTGGGTAGCAGATGGAAGAGAAGGAACAAAATTCTGCTAACGCTGGAGGTTTACTAGGCATCAAGTCAGAGTTCTAGGTATCCACATCTATGGTTGCTGCAGGGTCAGGGAATGACACAGTACTTCTTACATAGCACGTGATACTTTCCCAGAGCAGCCCATGGAAGTGGAGAAAGGTTACATTTACTTCACCCCAATGCAAATGAGATTATCAGAGGAGTGGAGGACCTTTTCAAGGACTGTAACATACAAGGTAGTTAACTGCTTAGATTCATACTAAGGAGCCAAGACCGTAGGAAGAATAAATCAGTCCCTCATGGCTCCCTCCCATACACCCACCCACATCGCTGATTTCATCTTTCTGTGAATTAGTAAATTTAAAGGAAAATTTTACACCTCAGGAGGGTTTATTAGTTTCCAATAAACATGGTTGGCATCTATTTTTGGATCTCATCAGCCTAATGAAAGGATCACAGAATGCTCCACAGCCAATTACTCCGTGCTAGATAAATGCATGTATTTATTCATTCTCCATAGTGATGATTATGAGGGAGTTCATTTCGCTGCAGCCTAACAGATGCTTAAAATATAAATGAACCAACTTCAATAAAAATACCCAAAGCCCTACCTGAGAAAAATGCCATCCAGACAATGCATGCCTGTTCAGTCTATTAGCTTGAAATCTGTCGTTCTTTCCTTCAGATCTCACTAGAGGAGTGAGCTAAAGTACATGTCAGGCAGATAGCCCTTCAAGGAAGGGACTGGCTTTCCTGCATGATTAGCCTTGCCCAGAACCCCAAGTCTGACGTATGTACGTACATACGTGTGTGTATGTGTGTGTGTGTCTAATGCAATGCATTTCCACTAAGCAGCGTTTGGCATTCATTTCTCCAGAGGAGAAATATTCTCACATGAAAAGGGTTCCTCTAAATAAATCCATTGATGGAATCCTCTACTGGGAGGAAAAAGAAAAAAAAAGTGATACCATGTGGCTATGGAAATGCGCGTGGCCATCTGATGACAATTCTCATAGTGCTTACTATATAGAAAACCCTCCCTTCACAGCACTATTATTTCTTTGCTCTAGGAGAGCATCTTAAGAAGGAACACACTGTCTACCATGTGCTGTGTGCTACTCCCAGAAGAAGGCTCTACCTGGCCAGGTCATGCAGGCCAGAGAGCAGTCTTAATATATATATATCTACCTAGCAAAACTTCACATTCTAAATGGGAATAAAGTATACATACAGTCAACCTAGTTTTCAGTGATTCTGAGGGCTAGATTTCTTTCCAAAACCTGAACAATGCATGACACTTAAAGCTCCCTTAAAGCCCAACAGAGCTGTCTCTTACATTGTGCTCTGAGGAGGCTTTTCTACACACCAAAACCAGGCTCTGACCTGACTTGCGCCCCTAGATTCTGTACTGCAGGAAAAAATCTCAGAAGCAAGAATGTGGTGAGAAAGTATGCATTTGTTTCATTAAAATGTGAGACACCTTGGCCGCGTATTTCCCATCGAGTGACTCCATATTTTGGTCACACAAGATAATTCTGAAGAATCTTGTCTCTCCATACCTCTCCCAAAACAGTGGACCCTGGACTTTTCGCAAGCAACTGCACCAACACACGGAAGACATAGAAACGGAACAGAACTGAAGTAAATCACAGACTATTCTTATTGATTGAATGTTTTATGACTATATTATAAAATATGAAACATATAAATGTTTCAAAAACAAGTATCTGAATATATTTATACTTTTACATATAAATATGTATTCACATATAATATATTAAATAGTATTTACTTAAATTAGTTATTTTTATTTGTAACACAAAATGGTTAACAAATGAATTACATTCAATTATGTCTATTAGCAATGAAAAGTAGTTACAGTGGAGGGCAACATCTAAAACATTTTTTATTTGATTGTCAGAACTGTTCTGAAGTCTTGTCCTTCCTTAGCCTTGAGAGCAAAAAGAAGTCCTGTGACTTAGCTTAGCATCCAGTCCTCCACACTCCATCCCTGCTTTACCTCCTCCAACACCAAGCTGCTTCTCAGCAGCACTGGTCTTCCCCAGCCTGCTCAGTTGCCCCCACACTCGTTGGTCCTGCTGCCTTCTATTTCTGTGTCGAATGTCAAGTTGCTACTATCCACCCCATGCCCTGCTCAGAAGTCTGTGTCTGTTTGTCTTGCCATCTTTTGTTGTCCTGTGTTAATCAGAAACCACAGTGAGGCCATTCTTGTTACATGGTTTCCATTTTATAGCCGTGAGCCTCATGCTAGATTCATTACTGTCACCTAAAAATTCTTTACAGGCAGATACTATTCTCAGTTTAAAGCTTGGATACTGCGCTCAGCAAGGTAACTTACAGGAGAGGGAAATGCCTTCCTTAGAATCACACATAATATTCATACTTAACAGGGTGACATATGAGGGCATTGGTTTCCTAAAGATTTGAATAAAAGATTAGCATATGCTAATTATACATTAATATATTATCTTGACACAATATATTAATTAAAGCACATTATATACACATAATTATATTAATTAGTTTAATTATAAATATATTAGTTTATATTTATGGATATTTTATTATTTTATAGACAATAACTAAACCATATAAGAGTGATAAGGGACCACCCGTGATCCCTGATGTGTGCAAGTTGAACCATATAAATGTCCATCACCACAGTATCATGATTCAGCCATGTTTCATGCCTTCAACATGTTTCAACATGTTGGAGATTAAGCTCAGGACCTCAAGAATTTTAAGCCCCTAAAGTTAGGATAGATGGAAGACAGACATTTCTGGACATAAAGTTCTTAAAGTAGGCAGTATTGCAACTCATAAGCCCATAATGCTAGCTGTACTTCCCCTTAAGTTTAGATTTTTTTCTTTTGTTATGATACCATATTCTTTTGCTTCTTTTTATTTCATTCTGAACATTTTTAAATGACTCTTATGGGTCAAATTGTATCCCATCCCCCACCTGCCTCACATTCGTATACTGAAATTCTAAGACTCGGTTACTCAGGAATGTGACTTTTTGGAGATGGGACCACTGAATAGATAATTAAGTCAAAATGAAGTCTCAAAGATGGGTTTTAATTCTAATAAAAAAGAGGACATTAGGAAACAAACACTCAGAACAAAATAATGAGAAGAGATGGGAAAATGGCCATTGTCTTTCTTGGGGTTTCTATTGCTGTGAAAAGACACCAGGACCATGGCAATTCTTATAAAGAAAACATTTAATTGGGGATGGTGTAGCGGCGTAAACGAATGCAGACAGTTTGTAAAAATATATATAGTTTTAATGTAGAGATAGACTTACAGAACCACCGTTCCCGCGGAGACCAGGAAAGTAGAAGAGGCAGCTGGGAGCACGATCGCCAAATTTATAGGCAGACATTAGCCCGAGGCGAACACGCCCCCTAAGGGGCGGGACTTATCCCTACAGGATGGCTTACAGGCTCAGATGTCTACACAGTCATGGCACGAAGCATGGTGTCACATAGGCAAACACGGTGTGAGCAAAGGAACCGAGAGTTCTACATCCTGACCAGCAGGCAGCAGCAAGAGTCCATGAGCCCCAAAGGCCACCACCAGTGACACACTTCCTTGAGCAAGGCCAGATGTCCTAATCCTTTCTAACAGCGCCACTTCCTATGAGTCTATGGAGATATTTCCATTCAAACAACCATAGCCATGAACAGGCAAAAGAGAGAGATCTCAGAAAAAAAAATTACCATGGTAACATCTCATTCTCAACACTTTTACCTGCAGGAATTGTGGGATTTAATTTCTACTTTTCCAGGCAGTGCTACTTTATCAAAAGGACGTGATAGTCAAAAAAAAAAACAAAACAATAAATGCAGTGTCCACAAGGAATTTAATGGTCATAATGTGCAGATTAGACATAGTCTGATTGATGTAGTGCTGAGGAACTATCTCGTAATTATGATGAGCTAAACACAAATCCCAACAGTGTTTTTTAATCATTCACCTATCTCAGTACAACAAGGTACTTGGAACGTGGTGTCTTTAGAACCAAAACGAAGTTAAATACAGTAGCACAACACTCCCAGCAATAGAAAGTATGAGAGCTCAGATTTGCTATATATTTGCTAATGATTTGCTGTATGTTGTCTATATATTGCTATATATTGTGATGGTCAATACCGTCAACTTGACAATCTATAGAGTTCCTCCTGTCGCAAACCTCTGGGCACACCTGTGAAGCATGATCTAGGTGAGGTTATCCTCTTGGCACATCTGTGAAACACTATCTAGGTTAGGATAGCCTCTGTCACACCTGTGAAGCATTATCTAGGTTAAGTTAGCCTTCTGACACACTTATGAAGCAATATCTAGGTTAGGATAGCTTCTGGAACACCTGTTGGCACACCTGTGAAGCATTAGCTAGGTTAGAGTATCCTCTGGCACATCTGTGGGGGATTCTTGATTAGATTAATTGAAATAGGAATACTCATTCTTAATGTAGGCAGCATCTTACAAAGGCAGTGGTCCAGATATAAGGAAAAGCCTTTGTTCTTTACCTCTTTACCTTCGCATCTTGCCATGAGTCCATTGATCTAGTTACTACCTCTGTTGCTATGGCTGCTGTTGTTCCTGCCACCACTCTGTTGATATAGAATCTAGCTCCTTCAGCATTCCAATGTGAACTGAAAACCAGCATCTCTCCAGGCATTTGTGCCCATACTGGGAGACTGCTGAGGTATCCTGCTTCATGGACCTAGTAACTACCAGGTTCTCAACTGCTCCAGTACAAAGACAGCCATTGTTAGATTACCCAGACCACATTATGTAAGTCAATCTAGTAAACTCCTCCTTTATAACATATATCCATGTAATGGTTCTGTTCCTCTGGAGAACTCTAATACAGTGGTGTTCTACCCTGAGCTTTTCTTCCCTCTGAAGCAAAATGAGGGTATTTGACTTGTAATATAATATTTTATGGCTCTATATGGGTTCTATAAGTGAAAATTGATTTTTGATTGTACTTTCTTGAAGTGGCCATTGTTATTACCCTTAAGCCAAAGAGACAAGACCAATATTTAAAGGTTCAGATTCTGACACAAATCACTTCTACTAGATTGATGTTATTTGAACTCTGTGCTATATGACATGTATTATGACTGTCATCATTAACAAGAACAGAATTTATTGATAAAAAGGCTAGACCGTGTGTTAGTTGCATGTCTTTCTTCACCTAGCACTGATGTATAACCACACACAGATTAGCCTAATGGAATGAATCTTTTCCCATAGGGAATACATTCTAAGACATTAGATAGATGGCTGAAACCATACGTCATTATCAATCATACACATTGTATGGTTTCTTTTCATTTACACGTTCAAAATAAAACTTAATTTACAAACTAGATACAGTATCAGATTAACAATGCTAAAATAGCAGATAAGTCAGAAAATACACTGCAGTGAAAATTACGTAAAAGTTGTGAACTGTTTAATTCTGCAATATGCCTTTTAATATCTTGGAAAAACTAAACTGTAGAAGGTGAAACCACGAGCTATTGTAGATGCGTGAGTCAGTAGTGTGTGGGATGTGTGCGTGTGTGCATTATAATAGCCTGTGCTCTTAATGAGAGAAAATGAGATGAAACTAACTTCAAAGAAGAAAGACATTATTGGCCAATAAGCCCTCTTAGGCCCAGGATCCAGAGCAGGGCCACTGATGCAATATTCCACCTCCCTCTTCTTTGTTAGCTTTTCTTTGCAGCATCTCTGTCTCAACCTTACAGTGCGAGTGAAGCCAGAGATGACAAGAGGAGGCAGAAAGTGCATGGGTCTACCCGTGCTCATTTCTAGCGGGAGAGGATGCCATTTTCTTGGTGTTTTTACACAAATCTAAAAATAGTCTCACTGTTTTTTTTTTTTTCAGATAAAGTAGCAATTCCTGATTGTCCTCCAAGATAAGGAAGACAGATTGTGCCGCTGTGCTTGGTATTATGGTCATCTTGGTGTCTCAAAAGAATGAATCCTTCATCTGGCGATGGATGAAGCTAGAGACAGAGACCCACACTGGAGCACTGGACTGAGCTCCCAAGGTCCCAATGATGAGCAGAAGGAGGGAGAACATGAGCAAGGAAGTCAGGACCGCGAGGGGTGCGCCCACCCACTGAGACGGTGGGGCTGATCTAATGGGAGCTCACCAAGGCCAGCTGGACTGGGACTGATGGAGCATGTGACCAAACCGGACTCTCTGAACACGGTGGACAAGGAGGGCTGACTGAGAAGCCAAGGACAATGGCACTGGGTGTTGACCCTACTGCATGTACTGGCTTTGTGAGAGCCTAGTCTGTTTGGATGTTCACCTTCCTAGACCTGGATGGAGTGGGGGAGGACCTTGGACTTCCCACAGGGCAGGGAACCCTGACTGCTCTTTGGACTGGAGAGGAAGGGGGAGGAGAGTGGGGGGAGGGGGAGGGAAATGGGAGGAGGGGAGAAGGTGGAAATTTTTAATTAAAAATAAATAAATAATAAAAAAGAATGAATCCAATACGAGAAACCTCTGCTTACAGTCTAAGTGGACATTTTCATCAGTGGGGCAAGCAGGCCTCATGCGTTTTCCCAAGTATCCAAGTAATCAATTGAATCTCTTGAAGAAAATGATAGACATTCATTTTGGAAGTTTCATACAAATACTTTGCAGTTCTTTTTCTTTTTTAAAATAATGTTATTAGCTGGGCGGTGGTGGCGCATGCCTTTAATCCCAGCACTTGGGAGGCAGAGGCAGGCGGATCTCTGTGAGTTCGAGACCAGCCTGGTCTACAAGAGCTAGTTCCAGGACAGGCTCCAAAGCCACAGAGAAACCCTGTCTCGAAAAACCAAAAAAAAAAAAAAAATGTTATTTTACATACCAATCCCAGTTCCCTTTCCCTCCTGTCCTCCTGCTGCCCCCCCACCTTCTCCTCACCCCATTACCCATCCACTATTCAGAGGGGGTGAGGCCATCCATGGGGAGTCAACAAAGTCTCTCACATCATGTTGAGGCAGGACCAAGGCCTTTCCCCATGTATCTTGTTTGAGCAAGATTCCTTAAGTGCTTCCATAGGGAATGAGCTCCAAAAAGCCAGTTCATACACTAGGGATAAATACTGGTTCCACTGCTAGTGGCCCCACAAACTGACCACACACAGCTGTCAGTTACATTTAGAGGGCCTAGTTTAGTCTTTTGCAGGTTCGTCGGCCATCAGCCTGGAGTCCATGAGCTCCCATTTGCTCAGGTCAGCTGTTTCTGTGGGTATCCTCATCATGGTCTTGGCCCCTTTGCCTGTCATATCACTGGACTCCAGGAGTTTGGCCCAGTGTTTGGCTGTGGATCTCTGCTTCCACCAGTTACTGTATATAGTTTCTAGGATGACAATGAAAGTAGCCATCAATCCAAATACAGTGGAAGAGCAGTTCAGGTGCCCTCTCCACTATGACTTACATTCTTAGGAGGGGTCATCCCTGTGGATTCCTGGGAGTTTCCCCAGTAACTGGTTTCTTGCTAGCTCCACAATGGCTCCCTCTTTTGAGATATCTCTTTCCTTGCTCCCCTTCTCTACCCTTCACCCAACTTGACCTTCCTGATTCCTCATGTTCTCCTCCCTACTCTCCTTCTCTCCTCACCTATCACCCTCCTCTTCCCACCAAAGCCAATTCACTAAGGATATCTTGTTTACTTCCCCTCCCCAGGGGATCCATGACTGTCTTTCTTATGGTTCCCCTTGCTTCCTGTCTTCTCTGGGGTTGTGGACTATAGGGTAGTTATCCTTTGCTTTATGTCTAATATTCAGCAAGTACATATGAGTTTGTCTTTCTGGGTCTGGGTAACCTTACTCAGGATGTTTTTTTTCTAGTTCTATCCATTTGCCTACAAATTTCAAGATGTCATTGACTTTACTGATGAGTAGTACTCCATTATGTAAATGTACCACATTTTTTTAATCCATTCTTCAGTTGATGGGCATTTAGGTTCTTTCTAGGTTCTAGCTATTATGAATAATGCTGCTATGAGCAAAGTTGAGCAAATTCCTTTGTAGTATGAGTGTGCATCCTTTGGACATATGCACAAGAGTGGTATTGCTGGGTCTTGAGATAGAGTGATTCCCAATTTTCTGAGAAACCACCATACTGATTTCCACAGTGGCTGTACAAGTTTACACTCCCACCAGCAGTGGAGGAGTGTTTTCCTCACTCCACATCTTCTCTAGCATAAGGTTTCATTAGTGTATTTGATTTTAGCCATTCTGACAGGTGTAAGATGGTATCTCAGAGTTGTTTTGCTTTCCATGTCTCTGATGGCTGAGATGTTTAACAGTTCCTTAAGTACCTTTCAACCATTTGAGATTCCTCTGTTGAGAATTCTCTGTTTAGATCTGTACCCCATTATTAATTGGATTGTTTTAATATTTCCATATCTAGTTTCTTGGGTTCTTTTTATATTTTGGAGATCAGTCCTGTGTCAGATGTGGGGCTGGTGAAGATCTTTTCCCATTCTGTAGGCTGCTTTTTTTTGCCTTGTTGACCATGTCCTTTGCTATATGTAAGTTTCTCAGTTTTAGAAGATCCCATTTATTAATTGTCAGTTTCAGTGTCTGTGCTACTGGTGTTATATTCAGAAAGTGTCTCCTGTGCCAATGTGTTCAAAGCTACTTCCTGCTTTCTCTTTTATGAGGTGTAGTGTGGCTGAATTTATGTTGAGGTCTTTGATCCATTTGTACTTGTTGAAGATGCTTTCTTTTCTCCATTGTATAATTTTAGCTTCTTTGTCAGGTGTTCATAGATGTGTGGGTTAATATCAGGGTCTTCATTTGGATTCCATTGGTCCACCTGTCTGATTTTATGCCAATACCCAGCTGTTTCCATTACTATAGCTCTGTAGTAGAGCTTGAAGTCAGAGATGGTGATGCTTCTGGAAGTTCCTTTCTTGTACAAGATTGTTTCGGTTATCTGGTTGGGTTTTTTTTGTTTTTTTGCTTGTTTGTTTGTTTTTCCATATGAAGTTGAGTATTATTCTTTTGAGGTCTGGGAAGAATTGTGCTGGGATTTTGATGGGGATTGTATTGAATCTGTAGATTGCTTTTAATACCTATCCAAGAGAATTGGAGATCTTTCCATTTTCTGATATCTTCTTCAATTTCTTTCTTTAAAGACTTAAAGTTCTGCATTGGCACAGGAGACCACTTCCTAAATATAACCCCAACAGCACAGACACTGAGAGCAACAATTAATAAATGGGACCTCCTGAAACTGAAAATCTTTTATAAAGCAAAGGACATGGTCAACAAGACAAGACAACAACCTACAGAATGAGAAAAGATCTTCACCAACCCCACATCAGACAGAGGTCTGATCTCCAAAATATACAAAGAACTCAAAAAATTGGTCATCAAAAGAACAAATAATCTAATAAAAAATGGAGTACAGACCTAAACAGAGAACTCTCAAAAGAGGAATCTAAAATGGCTGAAAGACACTTAAGGAAATGTTCAACATCCTTAATCATCAGAGAAATGCAAATCAAAACAATGCTGAAATTCCTTCTAATACCTATAAGAATGGCCAAAATCAAAAATACTGATGACAACTTATGCTGGAGAGGTTGTGGGGTAAACGGAATACTCCTGCAATACTGGTGGGAATGCAAGCTGTTACAGCACCTTGGGATGTCAGTGTGGTGATTTCTCAGAAACAACCTTCCTCAAGACCCAGTAATACCACTTTTGGGTATGTAGCCAAAGGATACTCAATCGTGCCACAAGGACATGTGTTCAACTATGTTCATAGCAGCATTGTTTGTCATAGCCAGAACTGGAAACAACCTAAATGCCTCTCAACCAAAGATAAGGAAAATGTGGTTCATTTACACAATGGAGTACTATGCAGCAGAAAAAAAATAACAACATTTTGAATTTTGCAGTAAATTGGATGGAGCTAAAAAACATCCTTTTTGAATGAGGTAACACAGACCCAGAAAGACAATTATCACATGTACTCACGCATAAGTGGTTTTTAAACATAGAGCAAAGAAAACCAGCTCAAAAATCTCAATCTCAGAGAACCTAGACAACAATAAGGACCCTAGAAGAGGTATACATAGACCTAATCTACATGGGAAGTAGAAAAAGACAAGATCTCCTGAGTAAATTGGGAGCATGGGGACCTTGAGAGAGGTTAATGGGGAGGGGAGAGGCAGGTGTGAGTGAAAAGAAACCACGAAGCACTCAACAACCCTATTTAGGAGTTTATTAGAGGAGACATGCACAGGCCTGGTAAAGTCGGTGTGCAGAAAGAGAGGGCTGGAGATGACATGTCCAGCTTTTAAAGGCTGCCTAGCACATGCGCACGGGGGATGACATAGCTACGTCATACGCAGATGATGAAGCTCACACATGCGCGCAAGGGCTTACATAGCTGCGTCATACATAGGTGATGCAACCATGCCACATGTGGGTCACACAGGGCCTTTTAAGGTCCCCAGGGTGATTAGGTGCCTGAGGGCTTGTCTACACATGTGTGGCCCTGGAACCTGGAAGTGCCAGCCATGCTGGATGGCTAAAATCATAACACAGAGAGTTTGAGCTTATTTTTGTTCTCCCAAAGTTGTCAACAACAGGTGTGACTACAGAGGAGAGATTCTGACTTAGGGTGTGGTTAATTAATGTTTTGAATGTTGAAGTAGATTTGCTCTACTTAGACCAAAGATCGGAGAATTCAAGTCTATTCCTCGTGTCATGTTAATGAAAGTCTGTTGCCTCCCCCTCCCCTTTTGGAGTAAAGTACATGAGCATGTGGAAAACAAAGGAGGCAAATTCAGTATTCACTAAAGTTCCATCCTGGTGCTAGTCTATGTTTCTGTCTCTTATTTCTCCTATGTCTCTGCTCTTTTTGCCTAATAATTCTAACCCTCACGCTCCTCGCCTGGAAAGTACAAGTTGAAGCTGATTTTTGATACTTCTGATACCTCTTGAGCTGGTCCTCTACAGTCCTTGTTGATCTCAGAACTACTGGCTTCCAGGCTCCTACTAGAAAGACGATTAAGCATTACTTACAGTATGTAACCATTTTCCTAGTTCAAAGTTCCAAAGCCTTCCACATCTCTCTAAAAATCAACGTGGTCGTGTTCTTCACAGCAACAGACCACTCCCAGTACCAACTTGTATAATAGGTATTTTTTTTTCTGTTGCTATAATGAAATACCATGAGCGAATCAGCTTACAGAAGAAGAAACTGATTGGAGCTTATGGTTCTAAAGGGATAAGAGTCTGTCATGTCAGGGAGACATAGTGGTGGGAGCAGGGAACTCTTATTTCATTATCTTTGTGCTTTTTACCACAAGCACAGAGCAGAGGGTAAACTGAAAGCCATGTGAGGACGTAAGCATAGGAAGTCCACAGTGACAGGCTTCCTCTGTCAAGGCCATACCTCCCAACCCTCTCTAAACAATACCACCAACTGGGCATTAGTATTAGAATACATGAGCCTGTGTGGGACGTTTCTCAATCAAACCACCACAGATGTTATCCACTTGAAGTATGACTTTAAAAATTACTATAGCTACCAATCGATGGCAGCGTCTACTAGAAGCTATATCCCCACTGTGAACTATGAAGTAATACCTTTTCCCAGCCAATACCCCCAAAGAACTGAGAGCTCCATACAGGCCCTGTGTTCCAAGCCCACTGAGATGACTGGCCCAAGCCCTGTGAGGCTCCTATAGGGTCACATTCTGCTGCCTTTTATCTCTGAAAATACTGCTAGGTTCCTCTCTGGCAGCTGCTTCATTGTGTTAGGATATAATTCTCATTAAACTCTACAACTCAGCAAGGGAACTCAGTACTTCAAAGAGCACTTACACCAAACACACAGAGAGATGACTTCCATTGAGAGGACAAATGCAGGAAGCAAAAGAGAGCAGAAACCCTGTGAGAACTACAAACAGAATGCACCAGCTATACAAGATATCCATAACCTGAGTTTTCATACATGAAGCAAAAGTTGGAGGGTCAGGTTGGAGAGATGATCCAGTAGGTAAAATTGTCACCAAACTTGAAAACCTGAGTCCAATCGCCAAGACCCACATGGCGAAAGGAAAGAACCAAGTCATACACGTTACCCTTTGACCTCTATACATGGGCCATGACACACCCACTCCCACATAAAGCAAACAGTAAAATAAATGCTTTTTAAAAACTGGACAGTTACTACTTAAAAACAAATTGTTCTGCAAAATCAGAAGCTTGCAGAGATCCAACTGCCTAGGAGACATGTGCCCTGGAGTCCTGCACAGTAGGGCGATGATCCTTACCACATTGGATAGTAGCTGGAAAGTTTAATCATAGAGGAGATGGACCTGCTGTTTACCTTGGTTTAATCATCATGTGGTGTACATTTATTGACAACACATATGTGCAGATCTTAGGGATCAGATAAAAATAGAACTAAAGTTAAATGAGATCTCTCCAGCATATATAGAAATTCAAGGCTTTCTGGAGTAAGGGTGTGCGATACTTGACATGTAAATCGATGCCTTCCAGGAAGGAAAATAGGAGACAATGTTTAAAAAGAAAGGGTTTTTGGAAGGGAAAAATTTGATTCTTCAAATTGAAAGGCTACACTGACAACCAGACAGGACTACCAAAAACAAAACAAAACATTTCCCAAAGGAGTCCAGTAGAATCCCTGAATCTGGAGAATAAAAAGAAATCCACCCTTGTTTGCCAGAAAGAAAACAGCTAGTTCAAATGGGACAGAAACAACACATCATTGTCTGATCTAAACCATCAGGAGGGAAATGCCGTCCAAAGGCTGCTGGTGAAAAAAATCATCAAGAACTAAGAGTTCCAGCTTTGTGCAAGGAAGAGTAAAATGAGGAGAAAAAGCCTCAAATGCCTTGAATAGAATATATATATAAAAGTAAGCAAACAAAAACACCTCAAGAAAACAAATGTCTTAAGATGGGGAAAATGGCAAAGTTAATATGGATCTCGGTTGAGCTCCCACCCCACTGGACCACACACTCTGAGGAGATAGTACTGGAAACTCCTGAGGCTTCTTAACATGCTCTATTGGTCCCCTACCCCAGATAGGATCTCAGCACAGGGTAGACAGGCTGTCACACTCTCAGGGGGCTTTCATGTCACAGAGAAAATCCAGCCATGCCTCCCTGGGCAGGAACTCAGGGACTACTGTGAGGAGACATTATAAATCAACATTTCAACCTCTATGTTATTAGCTTCAGGCAGTAACTTCTTAGAGTACTGCCTCTGGACAACACGAGGCCCAGAGGAAAGGGGCCCAGGCAGGGGCAAGCATCTGCTTTCAGGTCACTGAAGGGACAGTCAGAGCCTGCATTTCCACATCTCCCAGGCAGAGACCACACCCTCCAGCTGCTTAGAGAAAGGACAGTGAGAAGAAGAAAGCACAGAACAGCTGCAGGTAGTGTTGCCAGCAACCGCAGAGATCCCATGGAAAAGGGCTTGGTGTTGGGGGAAAAAGAAGGCTTGGAAATGGGGGACCTGTGACCCATCTTTTGCCCTTATCTTTGGAATGCTGCCCTGGAGGTTCATTAGTCATTCTCCCAGCTTCAGTCCCCTCCAGGACAGAATGTAGCCCCTAAAATTTCGATGTTGAAATCTTAGGGCTCACATTCATTTAGCAGTAGTTAGAGTGGGGTCTTTGGGAGGTAATTGGGGTGATATGAGCTCAGGGGTGGGGCAGGCCTTCTTGACACAGTGCTAATAATAAGAGGAGGGAGAGCCGACTCAGCACGCACACTCTGTTTTGTCAAGATCTGCCCTCCACCTAGCTGTGATACAGTCAGGCATCCCTCATCAAATGCCTACACCATGTTCCCCAACTTCCCAGCCTCCGGAAACCCGGGCTAAATAAGCTTCCATTAAGAAATTATCCTGCCTGTGTATCCAGTTATAGCCGCAGGCAAGCAGACTGGAGGTGTCCTGCTCCAACCTTCAGAGTTTTTCCTTTATGGTGATGTGGGAGCAGCTGCACTGATACTCGTTGCCTACAAAAGACACCCAATTCTTAAGGCTGTTGTGGTTCCCAGCCCCTTTCACCGGTCTCTCTAACCACAACTGGGACCCACTAGGTCCTCACTGTCCTTCCATATCTGTTACCTCACATCCTAGTGTCGTCTGGGTTTCTGTCCTGCTTGGTTTCTATTCTCCCATCAGGCCCCAAAGAATCACACAGAAGTCTACGTTAGTTATAAACTGACTGGCCCATTAGCTCAGGCTTCTTATTAACTCTTATAGCTTATATTACCCCATTACTCTTATCTATGTTAGCCACATGGCTCGGTGCCTTTTTTTAACGAGGCACTCACATCTTCCTTCTTTTGTGGTTGGGATAGGACTGCAGAGGAATGGACTTCCTCTTTCCCAGAATTCTCCTGTGTTCAGTGACCCGCCTCTACTTCCTGTCTGGTTGTCCCACTTATACTTCCTGCCTGGCTACTGGCGAATCAGAGTTTATTTAAAAGCATAATTGACAGAATATAGACAATTTCCCTCACCATAGGAAGTCAATGGAGAAGGTCTCTCCCAGAGACAAGACAGGTGCCCTCTTCCTGCTGCTCTTGGGCAGTTAGCTCTCGACTGCCTTTCTGTTGCCTCCCCTG
This sequence comes from Microtus pennsylvanicus, assembly GCF_037038515.1. NCBI lineage: Eukaryota > Metazoa > Chordata > Mammalia > Rodentia > Cricetidae > Microtus > Microtus pennsylvanicus. The sequence continues at coordinate 13,925,873 of NC_134596.1, forward strand.
GTCCATTTTTTAAAGACACATATGTTCTCAGGACTACACCACTCACTCCAGGTCAGTCATGCTGTCTGTATGTGTGCCGCCCCAGCCCCCTCTAGGGATTAGACACTGCTTTCCAAGAACGACTTTGAATGTGGTATCTTCCTAGCTTCAAGGAAGGAACACATGGTGGAAATGCCAGAGCACTAAGGAGAGCTTCCTTTTGTTATGACTTTGAGCCTCCTCTCCCTCTTGAGGGCAGTTTCTCAATCTAGCCTACCTGGGCAGGATGACAGTGACAGCCTGGCTAACTCCCTTTCCTCTACACCTCTCCAACTTCTGCTCACCCAGCTGACCACAGAATGAGTACATCCTCTGGGAGTCTCACTTCTGACCTGTACGTCATATCCTTCCACGCTACTGAGAGATCCACATTCTCCTGGAGCACTCAGCGTTCCCTTTGACATCAAGGAAAACACTTGTTCTTAGGGTTGAGAAGCTGCGGGGCTTCTTTTCTCCATGTTAGCGTGTCTATTGGTGTCATCCATTGTTCAGGTCTTGCTTAGGCAGCCATGTAAATGAGACTTCATGTGTATAGATTCTCAACATTTCCAGGAGTTATAATTTCACATCGAATGTCCTGTATAAAGAACTGCAGGCAACTAAGGAATGCTGAAAGTGTGAGATATTGTCTTCCCCAGGGAAGAGCACACCACTTGGCCACCCAATACCTTATAGTCAACCCTGAAACCATGTACATACAAGTAACACAAGAGGACTCAGCAGGTATATGGATATATACACATATACATATATAATGTTATATGTGTGTGTTTATGAATAAATATATAAATATATTTAAGTATATTTATATATATAAGTATATATAAATACTACCTGCTGAGTCCCCTTTTCTTTCCTTCTTCCAAACAGTTTCATTCAAATTCATGTGCTCTTTTTTTAAATTGTTGTTGTTATTGGTGGTGGTGGCAGCGGCTTGTATCTTGTGTTCCTAAATACAACCTATTCAATCTGTATACTATTACTTGTATTTATACACTTTTGAGGCTGATAATTTGATATTGGATAACGAACTGCTGTGCTCTTTCCTGGGGAAAACTATTTCTCCCACTTTCAGCACTCCTTAGTTGCCTGTAGTTTTTCTGTAGGGTTGAGGCCTCATGAGCTCCCCCCCCAAGTTAGCATGTCTACTGTTGTTATTCTTATTTAGCTCATGGTTAGGGCAGTCACGTTGGTGGCAGAGATGGGTGTAACTTCTGACTTTTCTAAGGAGACATGATCTCAGAGCAAACACCCTGTTCCTCTGGTTTTTGCAATCTTTCCACAATGATCCTTGAGCCATCGGTGCAGGGTTTGTGTTGTAGATACACCAGTTGGGCCTGGGTACCACATCATCTTTTATTTTCTGCATTTTGATTGGTTATGGTTTTCTGTAATGGTCTCCATCTGCTGCAAAGAGACATTTACTATCTCTGAGTATGAGGACAAATGTTTAGCATGTAGTAGTGACGTTTTATACATGTTTAGAAAAGGAGCAATTGTAGGTTCTCTTCCATGATCCTGGAGTAATTGTAGAAGCCAGAAAAGTAAAAAAGAAACCATGGGGTGGGGAGGCAACAGAGAAGGGAACAACAGTGCAAATGACCTGAAGAGGGAAATAAGCAAAACAGAGGCTTCTGATAGGAGGTTGTAAATACAGAAGCAGGACAGGAGAGGGTAAATAAACAGCAAGGATGCCTGGAAATTTCCTAAGGAATAATATTATCTACCTAAAATGTCCATAATACACCTAAGTTGGTATATAAATATATGTATATAGTTTACATGAAATTTTCTCATCTAGACTGGCAATGAATGAGCCATTCAAGAGCAAAGACCATCTAACAGAAACTCCAACACCAAGTATGAGATGCCCTCCTTTGATTTGTAAGTCAGGGTTGTCCAAGAGAAACTCAAAACATACAGCCCATTGCTATTGCCTTTGGTTGCCACCACAGTGGTAGAAGGAAAGTCCCTTTTGCTGAAGACATCATGCCCTTTGGAGACAGGACCCAGAGATCCAGTCTGAAAGTCTCCCTTGTGAAGATGAGTTTTACTGGAACCAGAAGGCACCATGCAAGCTTCCAAAGGAAGGAAGCAACCCACAGTTCCATTCAGCGATGATGTCTATGAACCGCAGCAGCCACCAGTGTGGCATGATAATCCAAAGGCTTCAGCAGAGGCAACAACAAGGCAGTAACCAGCATCTCTGTACTTGTACTTAAGGCCCATTCAACCGGAGAAAAATATGCCTGCTACTGGAAACCTAGCCACCCATCCAGGGTTAGTGATGTTATGACCTAGCCTCTTCACTAAAGCATTGCCTTCTCTGCTCACACCGCGTGCAGCTGTAGCATGCCTCTCCCCTCCCCACTCACTCATCTCCAGGTTAAGTGAGCTGTTATCATGTTCTCCTACAGGAGTCATTTCTTTTCCAGGATTTTGCAGGTTCGGCCCAAGAAATTGTTATGATTATTATTGCAATCGAAAAGAATAAGCTTTTGTTTTCCTTTATGCTCTGCCATAGAAATAAACACAGCAATTTGATGTGCCTTTGGGTGCTTTTTAAGTAGTTGTCACAGTGCTCAGTGGCATTTACAATTTCCCAGCTATGGTTAAGATTATGCCTATTTTCATGTTAATGTCCTGGCAGTAAAGTTTATTCCCCAAAATTCTTTTCTTTATGCTTAAAATTCACTCTAAAGCATACATTTTTAAAAGTAAGGCGTGAGTCTCAAATGTTCAAAAAGTATGGCTTCATGTTTATACAACATTATTTATTTATTTTTTTAAGTTATGTTTGATGGTGTAATATATTTGTATCATTTTCTCTTTCCTCCATCCAAACTTGCTGCCATCTGAGGTGAGTTCTGCATCCACAGGTTTAGCCAAATGCAGACTGAAAATTTCTTAAAAATGATTGCATCTGTACTGAACATATGCATATATTTTCTTGTCATTATTACCTAACAATATAGCACGGTAGCTACTAATATAGCATTTACATTCTGTATAGTTTTATAATTTAACATATGTGGGAGGCAGCATGTAGGTTACATGCAAATACTGTGCTATTTTATATGAGGGACATAGCATTTGCAGGTTTGGGTATTTGTGCCATATCTGGGAATCCTGTATTCTTATATGGTTTCCTTGCTTATCCTCCTATAAATAAAGGTACTGTGTGGGTCAACACAGAGGAAAGTGAAAAAAAATCACAATGACATGATGGAAGCTATTTGTCATTGTTTTTCCTTAGACAATATGGTATGACAAATATTATAACATTGAAGACACAGTGTTAACCTTTGTAAGTAATTAGGGCTGATTTACGGGATATATGAGGGTTTGTGTAGATTGTGTTAAGACCTCGTAACATCTTCAGATTTACGTATCTGTGGGAGGATGGGTATCCTGGAACAAATCTTTCACAGTTACAAGGGATCATACATGTCTCCAGTGCTCCCATCATTAAAATCAAAGCAAGTAAATTCCTAGGAAGTAAATTATCACGTAAGTTTTCAGCAGCATATGGTTCACCTCTGTCTGCAATAGGTGTGTCTAGGTTTCTCAGGAACAGACTCACATGCCTCTTAGGATGTCACGAGGCACCAGCTCCAACCTGCATTTGGATAACTGTGTCTCAGGACTTCTGATGTAGACACCCTTAAAGTCAGAAACACCTCTTTTGGAAGCCCTTAGTCTATACCCCAAGACACTGCTCACCAGTAAGAACGGTACCAGAAAGTGATGATGCAATCATGTCGTCCCCAAAATATATGCTAGACCCCAGTCAGGGCAGGAACTCAAATAAGACAGGAACCTGGGAGGAGGAACTCATGCTGAGTGATTGGAAGGGGGCTACTCCTGACTGGCTCAGCTTGCCTTCTTACACACTTTCCTAAACACTCTAAGACCACCCGCATGGGGATGTCATCATCCACAGTGGGCTAGGCCTTCCCATATTAATCACTAATTAAGAAAATATTCAACAGATTTATCTATAGGTCATTATGGAGGCATTTTCTCAATTAAGATTCCCTCTGCTCATCTAGCTTTATGTCAACTTCACAAAAATTAACCAGCACAATTGACCTTTAGTCAACATAACACACAAAAATATTACTTCTTAATCCATAATATTTCCTTTTTTGCTCATCCACAATATTTCATACTAATATCACAATATAAAATATTTGTAACTTTGAAGGTACCAGTCTTTAAAACATCCTAAATATCTTTCATAGTTCAAATCTCTCTAAAAATGCAGTCTCTCTAAATATCCAAATCTCTTTAAGCTCCCAAAATCTCTCCACTATAGACTCCTGTACAATCAAAAAAATAAGTCTGGTACTTTCTTGTTCCAAGATAAAGAATCAGGGAATAGTCATAATTAAATCAAAGCAAAACTAAGCTTCCACAGCATAAAGTGTTGTTGACATCTGGGACCTACTCCGTCCTCTGGGCTCCAAAGGCTCTGTGATCTGCAGGCTGCTTGTCTCCGAGGCTCAGATTGGCCCCACTCCCAGGTCATTGTTGTGCTTAGCCGTCATCTCATGGTACCAGTATCTGCAGAATCGTGGTGTCTCTTGCCACAGCGAGGCTGCTTCTTTAGCAGTGCTCTCCAGGCCTCTCTTCAGAAAAGCCTACCCTGCTACACAGTGACAAGCCTCGGCTGCTCTCTGCGATACCTTAATGCCTTCAAAACCAGGACCACCTCAGTAACTCTACACATTACCAAGTTCAGCTGCCAGCACGAGGTTCAGCCTTGACCCACAGGTCCTGTGCCCCCGAGGAAACATTTCCCAGAAGATTTCACCGCGAGGATACAGGAGGGACTCTTCTTAATCCATTTTAATTTCTCAGTTCCAGCTGACCAGCATCTACTGTCCTGGCCACACAAGGGTTTTACCTTAGTGGTTCTGGCCTCTTGATAGTCACAGTTCATTCTTCAACCCCACAGATCTGTGACCAGACCCACAGATTTTTTAATTCAAAATATCAAAATGTTTGGATGGAGTCTTTTAAATTGATTCTATACATTGTTTTTAATTTATAAATTTTTATTAATTTTTTCATATAATATATTTAATCATGTTTTTCTCTCTATCCACCCAACTCTATGTTTTCTCCCCCCTCCTCCCCCAAGAAAAACAAAAACAAAAAAGCAAGAAACAAACACAAAGAAACCCACAAAAAACAAAAAATCAAAACAAATGGGCATAAACCTGATAGGAACCCCCCTCCAAAAAATAAAAATGCCAAAACAAAACAGACATCCACGAAAATGCCATTGAGTTTGTTTCATGTAGTCCAACTGCTCCTGAAGATGGGGCTTGCCCTTGAGTGTGATAAGCCCAATGATAGTCCACTAGAGAGAAGGATATTCGAAAAAAAAAACATTTGGAAACTTCCTACTACAGAAGCTTCCTAAATATATACATATATGAAAGGAATCCAGATGGAGTCACTTAATATTAGGTAAAGGATAAGAATATCTCATTTTGGCGAGTCCTTGCCCAGAAACCACCATCATCTCCTATATCCTCCTCCTCCTCACACACCTTCAAGAGTAACTGCAGCACAGACAGTTCATATCTAGAGGCAGAACTAAGGCCAAAACAATTTCCACTGATCCCTCACCGGCTAGGCTCTTCCAGTGCCTCTGCTCACAATCTCCATCCCTCATATGATGCTGAGGTCCTCATTGTCTCTGTGAAAGGACGATCTGCTTCTGATGAGCTCAGAGTCATGATCAGCTCCTTTCCTTCTAGTGTCATTGGGGTCCCTTTCTACCTACCATTTGTGGTGCCAAAAATCCAGGCATGAGTTTGATACTTTCCCTTTCTAAATTGTAGCCGATTTGGATAATTTTATACAACCTTGGCAAGTGGTCTGAGGTTACTTATGTTCAAAGATTTTTTTTTCATAAGGTCTGTCCCTCCCTTTAACAAACCTGATCAGCTTATCAAATTCTTCTTCCCCAATCTCCCTTTGCCCAGTTCCTTCTCCCAAAGGCCCTCCTCCCTCTTCCTTCAGTGACTTCAACCCAGAGATGAGCCCCCACATTATAGACCCCTCTACCTACGCTTTCACCACCTTTCTGGTCCCCTTTGTTCCCTCTTCCTCCCCTTCAACCTCCAAATAATACCGCTTCCCTGGCTGCCTTCTCCAAACCAACTTCTGCCCCCTTCTCCCTCTTCTCCCTACATCTCTCTTCCCTGTCACTGGGTCTCATAAACAAACCCACATATTTCCCTTACAGGAAGCAGTGGATGCCACTAAGCCCACTTAGGTCCTTGTGCCCTTCTTCCTTGCTGATACTTGAGAGATTGCCCCCAAAATCCATTAAGTACAAGAAAGAATTCCTCCACCTCACCCAATCCTATGACCTCACTCTGTGGTGTGGAGAGGTAAGGGGGTATCTGCTATAGCCTCGCTTCCACCCTCATCCCTGATGCAAAAGAGCACATCTGGAACTCAGTCCTAGCTCCTGCAGACGAACCTTTGCTGTCAGCAATTGTCCTAACTGAACCTACCAGAGGGGAGAGCCTGCTTTTCAGGGGCATGCAACGAAATGCTCATCCCTTTGTCATCTGTGATAAAGTTAGGGAAATCTCCAGGGGACCTGAGGAAAATCTGGCCTTGTTTCTAGCCTACCTCACCAACCTAGATATTTCAACCCCTGCTGCTTTCCTCTTCCTTCAGATCTAGTTCACTGGCCGGTCAGTCCCAGATAGCCAGTGCAAGCTCCACAGATCACAAAAGCAGCCTGGGACCCCAAGAGGGGACCTCTTAAACATGAGAGACCACAAAGTCAAACGTCAGTCTCTGGCCCCTCCCTCCATGGTTGGACCCCACCTTGCTATATTCTGCCCTGCCATAGTCCAAAGCAGTTTCTTTATTAACCAATGGTAAGAAAACATATTCACAGCATACAGAGGGAATCCCACATCACGTTGTGTACTTCCACAGTCCTTTCAGAAACACATGGTCAAGGCTCTATCAGCAATACCTAACAACCCAGTTCCAATTTCTGTCTTAATTAGTGTTCCTACTTTTGTGATAAAACACCATAATCAAAAGCAACTTAGAGAGAAGTAAATTTGTTTCAGCTTATGGTTCCAGTTCACTGTCTATCACAGAGTGAAGCTGAAGCAGGAACTCCATCAAACACAGCAGGATCCTGGAGGCCAAAGCTGATGCAGAAATCATGGAGGAGTCCTGTTTACTGGTTTGCTCCTTCTGACTTGCCCAGAGTGTTTTCTTATTCACCTCCAGAACTACCTGTCTGGGGCTTGCACCACTCGCATGGATTGTGCCCTCCCACATCAATCACTAACTAAGAAACTGCCTGGCAGATTTGTGTACAGGCCAGTCTTATGGAAACATTTCCTTGACTAAAAGTCCCTCCTTCAAATATGTCTAGTTTTGAGTTTACTTAACACAAAACCAACCAGAATAGCTGGGGAGAGCTTTCCTGACATCTTCCTAAGCAGAACTCCATATCTTAATAAATATGATTTAAGCGAAAAGCAATTTACGTTCCAATTACAAAGCAAGTAAATTAGAAATCAATAATGAAAAAAATGACAAAAAACACGATTTGGACACTAAGCAACACATTTAGGTTTACTGGTGTTTTACTTGCATTTATGTGTGTGAGAGGGTGTCAGATGCCCTGGAACTAGAATTATAGACAGTTGTGAATTTCCATGTGGGTGCTGGGAATTGAACCTGGGTCCTGTGGAAAAACAGCCAGGGCTCTTAACTTCTGACCCAACTCTCCAGCCGCTTATTTTTAACATGAAAATGTACTATGAAATTTACATGATTCACGACCTTTACCTTAATGGTCTAAGTCAGAGGTTCTCAACTTGTGAGTCATGACCCTTCTGTGGGTCAAACAACCTTTTCACAGGGGTCATATTTCAGATAGCCTGCATATCAGATATTTAAATTACAGTACATAAGAGTATGAAAATTAAAGGTATGAAGCAGCAATGAAAATAATTTTATGGTCAGGGGTCACTATCACACGACAACCTGTGTTGAAGTTTCATGGCTTTAGGAAGGCTGAGGAACCACTGCTCTGAGTCAAGAGTGGAACAGATAGTTCAGGAGATCTATTTCTATCCTTTGTGGACTAGCCACTCTGATTTCCATATAGGCTACACCAGATTGCACTCCCACTAGCAGTGAATAAGCATTCCTCTTTTTTTCACATCTTCTCCAGCATTTGTTGTCTTTTGATTTATTTATGATAGCTCTTCTGACAGGAATGAGATGGAAAAGTACTTTTAATTTGCATTTTTTTCTTATGGATAATCATCCAAAACACTTTTAAATTATTAGCCATTTTGTTTTCTCTTTTGAAAATTCACTGTTTAGATCTTGCGTTAGTCAGGGTTCTCTAGAGGAGCAGAACTCACAGAATGAGTGTGTGTGAGGGGGGATTAGAAAGGGAGAGGGAGAGGGACAGAGAGAGAGATTAGAATTGCTTACAGGCTGTGGTCCTGATAATCCAGCAGTGACTGTCTACCAATGGAAAGTCCAAGAATCCAACATTGTTTCAGTCCACAAGTGTAGAAATATGAGCAGCGGGGCTGCGTCCCCCAGCACCCCGGCCGCCTGCTAGCTTATGCCCCGAAATAACAACACACAAATTGTATTCTTTTAAACACTGCTTGGCCCATTATATCTAGCCTCTTCTCGGCTAACTCTCACACCTGGACTAGCCCATTTCTTATAATCTGTGTAGCCCACGAGGTGGCTTACCAGGGATATTCTAGCCTACGTCCATCCTGGGTCAGAGCTTCATCATGTGCGCCTCAGAGAGCAGAGCTATCACATCTACCCGGGACAGAGGATCATGGTGTTTCTGCTCCAGAGAGCAGAACTGTCTAGTCTGAGCTCACTTCATCTTCCTCCCAGCATTCTGTTCTGTTTACTCCTCCCACCTATGTTTTAACCTATGAGGCCAAGCAATTTCTTTATTACTTAACTAATGATCTTCCTCCATCATTTCCCCTTTTTCTGTTTAAACAAAAAGGAAAGGCTTTAACTTTAACATAGCAAAATTATATATAACAAAACAGTTATCAAGTAAAAATTATAATATTTACATCTATTTTATCTTTATCATAACTAAGGAAAACAACTATAACTATCTATCTATTCTTCAACACCATCAGAGACTCCAGAAGAATACAATATTACCTAAGTAAATAAGAAGTAAGCAACTTTCAAACTCTAGAAATGACAGAGACATCTCGCTGCCTGGACAGTCACCCAAAGTTTTTCTGTACCATTGGGGCATCCATCTTTGGCCTCCAGGCCCATAGTATCCAGAGACATTTCCATGAAGCAGGAAATTTCAAAGTCAGTTCAGTCACTATCTGCTGTGTCCTGCAGAATGTCTCGCAGACTCCTTCATGAATCAGGAACCCGAAAGATCATCTCACCTTTAGGCAAGTTCAGTAGTCCTCTCTCTGCGGGTTCTGTGTCCAGTTTATGCAATAGTCCAGGCAAGAGTAGTTTCTTGCCCAAATGGCTATCAAACTCCATAAGGATCCTCTTCGATGCCCATCTTCTTCTTGAAGTAGATTGGTGCTGCCAGGAGCAGACATGTCTCATTGTCATGAAAAACTCTAAGTTATTAAAACATTTAAAATGCCATATTCTATAATCTTTGAAAGATATGAAGAATGCCTATCTAAAATATATCTATGCACATCTAGAAAATCTTAACTAACATGACTACAAACTTGACTATTATGATTATCTATTAACAACCTATATACATTACATTTTTAAATGAACTACACAATCACAATACCCTAATAAAGATCAGAAATACATATACATATAACAATATTGACCTTAAATTTATATCACTAAAGCAAAATCCATGTCAATGCAAATTATTCCTATCTATATCATATCCCCCTTTAAATGTTAAAGAACGTTTATAAACCATATTTGGGAACATGGGCGCAGTTTTTTCTCTCCAAACTGCTTCCTGCTGAATGAGGGCGGCTTTAATTAGGTCTTTCATGGGATAACCTGTGTGCTAGTTTCATCTCAGTTGGCAGTTGAGTGAAGCAATTTTCTGAAGATGTTCACAGCAACCCTTCAGGAGGGCATGGTCCATCATACCATATCAGAATAGAAGAAATGAACAGAGTCTCATCCTCTGTGAAAACAAAATAAGAAACTCCTTTCCAAAGCATCATGTCCTTAGATCCAAATTTCAAAGTCAAGGCATTTTCAAAATATCTATGTTGGATTAGTTCAGCAGGATTTATAAACAAATATCTTTTAGCAGCTGTTGCTCCTTCCTCAGCATTCAAACAATTCAAAGAGAGCATAATAGCACACAGTATCAAAATTCTCTGTTTATTTTCCATCTTTGTACAGCTTTATTTTAACTCTATTTCATTTATTTTTTACTTTTATTTTTTGCTTTTTGAGACAGGTTCTCTGTATCTTTGACCTGGAATAACTCTGTAGACCAGGCTGTCCTTGAGCTCTCAGAGATTCGCCTGTCTCTGCCTCCCAGGCATTGGGATTAAAGGTGTACACTACTACACCTTGAACTCACATAGATCTGTTTGTCCCTGCCTTCTAGGCACTGGGATTAAAGGCACGTGCTACCACACCTTGAAGTCACAGAGGTCAATCTCCCTCTGCCTCCCAAGTGTTGGGATTAAAGGTGTGTACTACCACACCCAACTACTCTCTTCCTTTTTTTTTTTTGTTTTTTTTACTTCCCAGACACACCCACAGGCCAACTCATATAGATGGTCCTTCATTAAGGCTCTTATTCTACATAATTCTAGATTGTGTCAAGTTGGCAAAGCTAACTATAATGATGTCTTTTTCAAAAATCATGTGACTGTTTTTGTATGGATTTACAAAGTGACTATAGTTACATTTCATGTAGGCTTAAATATGGGTCTTTTATTTCAATGATTTGCATATCTGTTTTCCTGACAGTAGTATAATATTTTTATTATTATACATTTATAATTTGAGAATAAGACAAAAGAAGGAGATAAAGGGGATTTAAATAGGAAAAGAAGTCAAAATGTCTTTATTTGCATATTCTATGCTCATACATTATAAAAGACCCTAAAGACTCCACTAGACATTTCATACAGTTTATTAACTCACTCAACAAAGTAATAGAAGACAAAATTAATACACAAAAGGCAGTTGCCTTCCTATTACAAAAAAGCATACTAAGAAAGAAATCAGGAAAACTATTCCATTTTCAGTAACCTCAAACAGTATCCTGGAATAAATCTAACAAAGGAAATGGAAGACTTGTACAATGAAAAATTAAAGGTATTGACAAAGATTGTGTGTTTTGATATGATCTTTCAGCCAGCCTGGCCAGACTTTCTAAGCAGAACAGCTAGGCAGTTTGGCAGATTCCCAGGGTGGAAATCTACCTGCCCATGTGGGCATCTGGATAGAATCCTGAGTGGGGGTAGTGGTTTGGGCTGTTTGAGAGGGTTCTGAGCAGTGGGAACCATAGGAAGCAGTTCTCTTGCATGGAGAGTGGATGCCTGGAGAGGATATCTAGTTGGAGGGGATGAGTTGAGAGCAGAGCAAAGTTGGGTGAGTTGCATGTCACCTGGAAAGCCTACATCGTGGTCAAGATGGAGTCCCAATGAACACAGTAAGGGTTTAGGTGGCCTAGAGAGGGAAAAGTGAAGTCTGACACTGGCCTTGGGAAATATAGGTAGATTGTTTAGCAGCACACAAGGAAGGAAAGAGTTAAAATAACAATTTTGAAAAAAATAAAGCATTTGAAAATTAAAGAAACTTTCTTTAAAAAAGCCGCTGCAACTCATTAGAAAACAGTTATCAATATGTCTGGATATAAAACAAAATATGTCAATAACAATGTTCAATATGAGTGATCTAATACACCAATCTATAGACAGATTAGACGGTGTGTGTGTGTGTGTATGTGTGTGTGTATCACATTTCTGTAACTGAAGCAGTGGGAAGGTTTAGGAGGGAGGATCATAAGTTTGAGGGCACCTGGGGGTACAGAGAAAACCCCTAACACAGAAGATGTCAGAATTAATTATGAAAGAAGACTCAACTATGTTTTGTCTATATGAATCCCCTGTTAATGCAAACCTGATGCTTATAAGTAAAGGATGCTAGAAGCTATAGTACAGTAACTCTAGAAAAAAGAGAAAACTATAGTAGTTATGTTTTATTTGGTGTGGACTTAAAAACAAGGGGCATCTTCTGGGACATAACAGTAGTAGTAACTCATAATTTTAAAAAGGGCAAATTCTTTAAGAAACCATATTAATTCTATATGTGTATACTGAATGACTAAGTATCAAAATGTAAGATAAAATAGTATAATATTGGGTCATAAGCCTGAGAGAAAAAAGACCAATCTCTTATCACAGATGTGTAATTAAACATTCCTCTATCTTTAATCAATGAGTAGCAGAAATCAGAAGAAAGCAGTCTCTCAAACTAACATGGAGCGTTCATGAGCACTGAACCTATTTCAGACCACACAGTGGAAAGCATAAAGTATAGAGTACAGCTAACCATGGAATCCCAAACCCAAAACACAGTTATGAAAATTTCAAATTTAAAAAGATAAATATTATATTTAAAATATTAATTAATCAAAGATTAAACATTAAGAATGATTAAAATATAGTGAAGTAAAAGAAAAGGAAAATAGGTCAACTTTTATTGTCTGTAGCAAAAGCGTTCAAAGGGAAATGTACATAGCATTAAGTGCAAATATATTTAAAGAATAAGCATAAAATACTCAAAATGCCTTTTTACCCAAAACACAAGAGGAAGAAGAACAATTAAAGCCTGAAACAAGAAGAAAGAAGTAATGGAGGAAATTAGTTAAATCAATAACAGGAAAACAATAGAGATAATCAATGTGAAAGTTAGAGTCCATTGTCAATTTGACAAACTATAATCATGATGAAGGTGGGTTCTGGGCATGGCAGTGGGGATTATCTTGATTAGTAAATTGAGACTGCAATACCCAGCCTACAGTGGGCAGCACCATCCCCTGGGCTTGGCATCCTACCAAATAAAGGAGAAATTGTGGCAAGTATATTTATTCATGACTCTCTTCTTGCTGATTCTGGATACTATGTGACCATCTGCTTAGGTTTCTGCTACCTTGAAATTCCTTCCATAATGGACTGTGCCCTAGGACTGTAAATCAAAATAAAAGCCCTTACTCCCTCAAGTTACTTTTATCAGTGTGTTTTATCACAGCACTAGGAACTGTATTGACTTTATAGATTGTAAAAATAGTCATTGCTACATAACTCTATACTCATTTGTTTTAATGGTTAGATAAATTGACCAAGTCTATGAAAGATATAGCAATTGAAATGTATACAAAACAAAAAAATAATTGATAAGCCGGGCGGTGGTGGCGCATGCCTTTAATCCCAGCACTCGGGAGGCAGAGACAGGCGGATCTCTGTGAGTTCGAGACCAGCCTGGTCTACAGAGCTAGTTCCAGGACAGGCTCCAAAACCACAGAGAAACCCTGTCTCGAAAAACCAAAAAAAAAATAATAATAATTGATAGCCCCATATCCATAATCAAATCAGTAGAGCCAAATTCCTTCACTAGTTAATTCTATCAAATATTTAATAGATACATGTTGTCAGTTTTATAGAATATCTGTCAGAAATTAGAAGTGCAGAGAACCCCTTGTTTACTCTATGATGTCAGCACTTTTCAAATACCAAAATGAGATAAAGGCATTGTGCAAGCTGGAAAGACTGCAACCTCACTATCGCCCCTGTGTGGAGGTGCAAGAATTCACAGTTCTTCTAGCAAGTTGAGTGTAACAACATATAAAAGCAGGTATAGAATGACCAAATAATGCTGACATATGTAGGTATTTAAATATCTAAAAATCTAAGTGATCTATCACACCAATAAACTAATAAGTAAAAATCATGTGTTTTTACAATTTACTTCAGAAAAAACATTTGCTGAAATTTAATAATCATTTGTGATAAATGAAAAAACACCTTCCAGAGAACTTCCACAAGATACAAACTGAGATATATATATATATATATATATATATATATATATATATATATATACACATATATATATATATATATAAATGTCAGCTACTTTTGTATATCCAACACTGAGAAACTGAAACTTGAAACCATCTTTTACAAATAGGAAATAGTGGCCTGAGCCCATCATCCCAGCAATCGGGAAGCAGAAGCATGGCAGTGTATGAGCTGAGCTGCATGGGGATACTTATCTAGAAAGAGTAATGGGGCACTTGTCCAGCATGTGCAACATCCTTGATTTCATCTTTAAAATGGAAAAAATATAGTAACACCAAAAATTAGGTGTATCTTTACAAGATATGAGTAGTAAATATATGCAGACATTTACAAAACATTTCTGAAGAAGTTAAGTCTAAAAAGTGGAGATGTGTCAAACATACATGGATGGGAACACTCAGTGTGGAAATGTCCAGTCTTACAAATTTAATGTCCAGTATCAAAGGAATATAAATAAGTTGTTAGAACATTATTTTATAGATATGTACAAACCAATTATATAGTTTTATAAAAAGGTAGACGACTTGCCATGACCAATAGTATTTTCAAAGATGATTAACCAAAGGAGGAAGGCCTTTATCCTCCTGCCTTATAGGCTGGGGGGGCCAAGATAGGATAAGACAGGGTGGGAGTAGCAAAGGATGTAATATTCTCCCTGTTTCCTGAAGCTATGGTGTGAAATGCTGTGCCCTCCCCTCCCAGCCACAATGAACTGAAACTTCTGAAAACACTGTGTGTGTGTGTGTGTGTGTGTGTGTGTTCAAACACTGACAATTTATGCTGTGTCTGTTCTTCACTCCAGTAGTTTGTGTGCTTGCTTAAAGAAGAATCAATTGACTGAAAAGGAAAGATACTGTCATAAACTAAAGGTAGGAATACCATACTCCCATTGAAATAGGAACTAAACCCTGGTGTGGGAAGTCCTTCTGTATATGTGTTGTTTTTATTGGTTAATGAATAAGGAAGTGCTTTGGCCTGCAACAGAGCAGAATTGAGCTAGGTGGGGAAAGCTAAACCGAATGCTGGGAGAAAGAAGATGGAGTAAAAGAGAAGCCATGTAGCCTCTGCAGGAGACAGCCACGCCAGAACCTTGGCAGTAAACCACAGGCATCATGCTAAAATGTAAAATAACAGAAATGGGTTCATCTAAGATGTAACAGCTAACTAGAAATATGCTTAAGCAAACAGTATTGCAAATAATATAGTTTCTGTGAGATTATTTTGGGTCTGAGTGGCCGGGAATGAACAAACAGTCTTTGCCAATAAAATAGCATGCCAACATGGACCAGCTAAATCCACATAAAACCTGAGAGAGTTTGGAAAGAAATTCTAGACACAAAAAAAACCCCAAAGTTTAGCCACATTTTTTTGGATGGGCTCTGTTTGCTGGTAGCAAACAGGGGAGCCACGGCTCCTTTAAGAGAGGTCTTCCTGATTCAGCATTAGCAGCGCGCGCGCGCGCTCACACACACACACACACACACACACACACACACACAAACCCACAAAAAAACCCCATGGTTTCAAAATGATGATTTTCTGGTTCATTCTAGTTGTAGGACTAGCTCTGGCCATTTCAGGAGGCCAAGCACTTAAATGGGGGTCCGTCGGCGATGTGTTACAAATTGCTTAATGGCGACACAGATCTGCCAATTTACATGGCTCTCAGAGGCAGTAAACACATCTCTGCCATGCTGGACAGGGCAGAGCCAACTGGCAGTGCCGTGGAGTTGGTCCTAGCCATGCCCACTTAACATTTAAATGAAGAAAATGTGCTCCTGGTCAAAAAATAATTACAGATACACACGCAATAAAGACAAATCCAGATGGAAAAGACCTCTAAATGGGTCACAGTGTTGGATAAATGTACATAGGCTTGGGAGAGAGAAAAAAAGTTAAACAAAGAAGTAAATGGTTTTTTAAAGAGTCTTAAAAAAGACAGAGTACAGACAGACATAGATTAAAGGAGTAAAGAAAAATAAGCCACGTAAAGATGAAATATAGACAGAGAGCTTGGATTATGTATATTATTGTGTTTTCTTTGAATTTTCTGACTGTGAATGAGCTAAGTACAGAGAGACATTTCATTTTATGGGCTGCTAAGCTAAACCAACATGTATACTTTAAAGGTGTCTTGACTTCAAAATTTGGGTCTAAGGATATGTTGTTTTGGAAAAGAGGTTCTACTTTTGTTTCCACAGAAAATGAGAACCTGTGGATTCCTTTCAGACTAATTTGGTTTGATGGACCAAGGCCCTCTAAAAGGTCTCTGTGAACCCCCCCCCCAAAAGAAAATACTTTATCTAACAAAAAGCAGGAAGCAGTTTGAAGAGGAATCCACTCCAATTTCCAAATATTGTTTATAAATGCTTGTTTACATTTAAAAGGGGATATGCTATAGAGATGAATACTTTGCATTGGTATGGATCTTGATCTACTGATACAAACTTAATGTCAATTTTGTTATATGTATATTTCTGCTCTTGTTTAAGGTATTGTGTTTATGCAGCTCATTTAAAAATGTAATACATAATTAAGAAACATAGGTTAACAGATAATCATTTATAATAGTCAAGTTTGTAGTCATGTTAGTTTTATATAGATGTACTGAGATATATTTCAGATGGATAGATAGCCTTCAAACCTTTCAAAGACTAACTGAATATGGCATTTAAAATGTTTTAAGAATTTAGGACTTGGGACTGGAGAGATGGCTTAGCAGTTAAGAATACTGACTGCTCTTCCAGAGGATCTGGGTTCAATTCTCAGCACCCACATGGCAGCTCATAACTTTCTGTAATTACAGTTCCAGGGAACCCAACACCCATGACAAAACACCAATGCACATAAAATAAAAACAACAACAAAAAAAAAACAAAAAACAACAAAACAGCAAAGAACTTAGGACTTTTTATGACAATGAGACGCATTTACTCCTGGCAGCACCAATTACTTCAAGAGTAAGGAGGCTTCTTATGGAGTTTGCTAACCATTTTGGCAAGAAACTGCTCTTATCTGGAGTACTTGATGTTATGCTGTATGAATTGAACATGCAGGACCCACAGAAAAATGACTGCTGAGCTTGCCTAAAGGTGAGATAGTCCTTCAGGGTCCTTCATGAAAGAATTTGCTAGACATTCTGCAGGACACAGAAGAAAGTGACTGACAAACTGCCAATATAGGTGGAATTGTCTTTGAAATTTCCTGCATCATGGAAAAGTCTTCCAGATACTATGAACCTGCAGGCTGAAAATGGGTGCCCCAATGTTACAAAAGAACTTTGGGTGACTGTCCAGGCAGCGAGATGTCTCTGTCAATTCTAGATTTTTGGAAGTTGCTTACAGTGTACTTCCTGTTTACTTAGATAATATTATATCCTTCTGGAGTCTTTGATGGAGTTGAAGAATAGGTTGTTACAGTTCTCCTTAGTTATGATAAAAGATAAAGTAGATATAAATATTGTAACTATAATTCTTGCTTGATAACTGTTTTGTTGTATGTAATTTTACTATGTTAAAGTTAAAACCTTCCTTTTCATTTAGACAGAAAAGAGGAAATGGTGTGGGAAGTCCTTCTGTATATGTCTTGCTTTTATTGGTAAATGAATAAAGAAGCTCCCTTGGCCTGTGACAGGGCAGAATTAAGCTAGGTGGAGAAAACTAAACAATGCTGGGAGAAAGAAGGTGGAGTAAAAGAGATGCCATGTAGCCACCGCAAGAGACAGATGTGCCAGAACCTTGCCAGTAAACCATGAGCCTCCTCATAAAATATAAAATAATAGAAGCGGATTAATTAATTAATTATTATTATTATTATTTTGGTTTTTCGAGACAGGGTTTCTCTGTGGTTTTGGAGACTGTCCTGGAACTAGCTCTTGTAGACCAGGCTGGTCTCAAACTCACAGAGATCCACCTGCCTCTGCCTCCCGAGTGCTGGGATTAAAGGCGTGTGCCACCACCGCCCGGCAAGTGGATTAATTTAAAATGTAAGATTTAGCTAGAAATATGCTTAAGTTGTTGGCCAAACAGTATTGCAAATAATATTGTTCCTGAGTGATTATTTTGGGTCTGGGTGCTAGGAATGAATGAGCAGTCTCTACCAACAAACCCTCTCTCAATGGGATTAATTTCCTCCACTACTCTTGCTAGGACGCTTCTTCTGTATTTAAATGTTGATTGTTTACCTCTCACCAGCAGGAGTGCATGTCGGACAATTAAAAGGCATTAGGGCATCTACCACTACAAAGATCGAGATGGTATAGCTTGGAGGAGAAAACACTAGGAATCTTAAGACTATAGTAATGTTTACATGCTTAAAAAGAAGCAACAATTGTTGAGATTAATGTTAAGGAAGAGAAGCCTCTTGCCTTGTCTTAGAAAGATAGAAAAGGTGCTCTAAGAGTAAGACCCCACCCAGATAAATCTCTAATTTGTGGAAGGTAATAAAAGCTGATGTTACTGAGATCCAAGGGGGCTAGGATCAGTCACAAACTGACAAGTGAATTTGGTAGTGTTGTCCTGATGGTACCAGCTTCGACAGCATGAAAGATGCAAGATTGAGAAAGTAATGGATCCTTCCTCTGTGGTTTCAGGAAGCGTATAAATCCAGGGAAACATGTGACAGATTTGGAGTCTCTCTGAGAAGACCTGAAGCTCCAGATACCAGTCACAGAGCTACAGTATTTGGTGCTTTCTCTGGTGTGCTTCAGTCTTGCTTCTGTCTGATCTTTCTTCACTATGCCTTCATCTCTCCTTTTCAGAATGGGAATATGTATCCTGCCACATTGTATGTCGGAATCATGGAATTTGGTTTTGTATTTTACAGGAAGTCAGTTAAGAGATTGCCTTGTGTGTCAAAAGATAATTTGAAGTTTTGAACGGTGGTAAGACTGTTAAAGATGATGAGGACCTTTGACCATGAGTGCATGAGTGCAATGGGCAGAATATGGTGCTTTGTTTGGGAAATGTCCCCTATCAGTGCTCTTCATGGAACCTGTTGGATTTGGAGCCTTGCTGGAGAAAGCATGTCACTGGGGGGAAGGATTTGAGGGTTTATAACTTTGATGCATTTCCTGTCTTTTCTTTCTGCCTCCTTTCTGTGGATTGAAATGTAACCAGCTAGCTTCCTGACCAACATGATATGCTTTCCCTGTCATTATGGGATCCTGCTCGCTAGAATCGTAAGCCCCAAATTTTTATTTCTCAGGTTACTTTTGGACAGCAACAGAAAAGAAAAATAACCAATACAATGACCCCAACTTTCCTGTTAAAAAAAAAGCTGATGTAATCACCCTTTCCTAGTAAGGGAGAATCATCTCTTATTTGAAACATCATATAGATTCTCCCTCTACCATTTCCTGAGCAAGTTGGCACTCTCAGATTAAAATACTTCATTTACTTACTTTGTCAGGAATATCACTGTCAGCACCCTATTCTTAAAATGATTATAACCATCCACTCCTAACTATAGATATGACTTATCCACCATCTCCCAGTCAGGCAGAATCTCAACAAATGATTCAACATCCTTCGCAAGAATCTCACTGGAAGACTGGTCCCTCCATCCAGAAAATTATCAGAAGTCACTGTCTATATTCAGGGATGCCATTGTTAGGGTACAGAGGTTATGGCGAATCTCAGATGCAGTAGGAGGAAAGAACCTCCTACATCACTCAGATAGATAAAGACTACAAAGACATCCTTGCAAAGTCTGCCATAGGTGGATGCTGAACATCTCCTGCACCCAAAGGAGATACTCCACAGAGAGAGGCCCAAGAACCTACACTGTACTCACCCCCTACAGGGGACACCCTTTTTCAGGAATCAGGTCAATAGATCTCCTTTGACTTCTCTCCTCCATGTTGTAGGTTACCATTGGAAATTCTTCTTTATCATCAGACTCATCTTGGGTATTTTCCTACAAATTGCCAAACACTTAACCCACACAGCCCCAGAAAAAAGTATATTCTATTTTACCGTATCACTGCTTAGCCCCCATACCTGCTTGGGGATGAAGAGAGATGGCTCCCAAATGGTAGGTTTAACCGTAGTTAGTTTTTTCAGCTAGATCTTTTCTTTAGGAAAAAAAAAGAAAATAGTTTGAAATTCTTTAAGTGCAGGCCTTTAAGGACCTCTACCAAGATCTTTCCTTTTACTGAAGGAAAGTCCAGTCCTGTCGTGATGGTTTGGATGTTCTGTTCCTTGGGAATTTGCATGTCTGATTTCAGTGCCCTCCTTACTATTCTACACTAATGCTTGATCAACCACCACAGAAAAAAAAAAAAAAGAGAGAGCATCTAAGATGTATAGCACCGACTTCCCTCCTTGTTGTCACCTGTTTACTTGGCATTTTCCCCAATCTCTCTCTCTCTCTCTCTCTCTCTCTCTCTCTCTCTCTCTCTCTCTCTCTCTCTCTCTCTGTGTGTGTGTGTGTGTGTGTATAAATAAACATCTGGGGACTGACTCCATTGAAAAAGCAGGTGTTTCATAACCAGTCTTAGTCAGGAAACTAGAAAAGCGTCACTGGAAGGGGGAAATGCCGTGAGTGGGATCATGAAACATAAAGTGATATTAAAGTAGAGGGAGGGCATGCTGGGCAGTGGAAGTTTAAGCAGAATGGAGTAGGAAAATGGTATTAATAAAAAGGAAGATCCTTTGAAAAAATGCCTATGGGAGCCTACTACTTTATAATTGTCTTGATCATTTTTCTATTGTTATGAAGAGACCATAACCAAGGAAATGCAGTGAAGAAAGAGATTGTTAGGGCTCAACAGTTTCATAAGGTAAGTCTATGATCATCATAGAGGGGAGCATAACATCAGTTGGGCAGGCATGATGCTGAAGGAGTAGCTAAGAGCTCATATCTGTATCCAAAAGGAGAGAGAGACTGGGACAGAGACACACACAGAGAAACTGACTCACCCTGGGAATGGTATGAGCATTTTGAAACTTCAAAGCCCATCACCAGTGACATACCTCCAAAAGGACCATACCTCCTAATCCTTCCCAAAGAGTTCCACCAACCGGGAACCAATTATTCAAACACATGACCTTGGGGGTTGGGGTGCAGTTTACTCATTCAAACTATCTCAATAATCCAGTTAAATGTTTATGTAAGCAAACAAACATATCCTCAAAGCCTCATTAGTTTTTTGAGACAGGGTTTCTCTGTAGCTTTGGAAGCTGTCATGGAGCTAGCTCTTGTAGTGGTCTAGCTGATCTCCAGTTCACAGAGATCCACCTGCCTCTGCCTCCCAAGTGTTGACATTAAAGGTGTGCATGACCACAGCCCAGCCTGACAATGTGGTTCTTAAAACCCAGTTGTTATTAAAAAAAAAAAAAGAATCTCAGAGCCAGATGTAAGATATTTCCTTATTTGTTATTGGTTACAGAAACCCTAGAAAACATCCAAAATTACCATCAGTTTAAGTTGATAAGACCCTGCTGGTGGAAACACCTTTGTTACTAGATATAGGAAAATCAAATGGAAAGTGAGCTGGAAGTGTCCTTGTGAATCAGAACAGTGAGGGAGTGAGGAAAGGACAGATGTATGTACAGAAAAGCCTGGGTGGGTGGGATTTTTCCACTCTGTGTTTTTCATGTACAGCAGAGGAGGAGGGGTTAGCTAGTCTCATCAGGATATCTTGGTAGGCAAGAAGTCTCAGGTTGTAGATGTCCCCAAGGAAGAAGTTGCCATTGCTAGTTTTTGCAAACACTGCCAACATTCTTATTTGACCCACAGGAAGGCTTTGTCATTTTTCTGAGAGTTACTGTGGGAGAATGAAGGAAGGCTTTGCCAAGTCCCATGGGTCTGATATTTTGGGGTCTTTGATGTGGCTGTGCCATGTTAAACAACACACATTCCACTTAGAACTTCGTCCACTTTTTACATATCCACTCGGGGTTCTTTTCTCCCCGTACTCAATTAATTTAACTATAGTTAAAGATTGTTTAAAATCCTTAGGTTCAACCTTCAATACTCTGAGGTAAAAGTGATTCTCAATTCTTTGTTTACAAAAAATAAAGTTTTCTTAAATATTGGTAGGCTTAGAAACATTAGCCAACACTGACTCACAGAATAAGGAAGTTATGCTTTATCCTTTCTTGGAACCCATGGAAGTTTGGTGACTAGACCTCATACAAATGCTAATTTTGTATGTTTTTCTTTTGGGGCAAAGCTTTTGGTTCTCAGATAGTCCCCATATTAGCAGTAGAAGGGACTCTGCAAAAAGAATTGCTCCCAACTAAATTACAAAGGTTTTAACATAGTTGTAAAATTTTGCATATTAGATCATGGTTCAACTCTCCAAAAGATCTTCAATTGCTTGATTGGTGATTCAATAGGCCAATTACAACAGCTCTCAAAATTGACTAAACCTACCAGTTTCTTTTTTTTTTTTCTTTTTTTTTTTTTTTGGTTTTTCGAGACAGGGTTTCTCTGTGGCTTTGGAGCCTGTCCTGGAACTCGCTCTGTAGACCAGGCTGGTCTCGAACTCACAGAGATCCGCCTGTCTCTGCCTCCCGAGTGCTGGGATTAAAGGCGTGCGCCACCATCGACCGGCTACCTACCAGTTTCTTTAAAGATATTCCATTAATTCCTCTAAATCAGAGATCTGTTACTTTTTTTTTTTGCAATGCTCATTACTGTCTCATAATTTCTGGCATTCTATACAAAATTAAATAAAACTTTATGAACCATTTTATATTATAAGGGGTTTTAAATATGATAGCTAAAATTCAGAATTAGTTAAAGGGTATTTCCAAAATAAGCTCCCATGGAAAGGAAAAGTAAATAAATAAAAACTAAAATGAGGTGATTTCATCAATTGGGAAAAGACATCACATAAAGGCTCCCCTCAACCTGGAAGAAAAGGAGTCTATGGGGTACTTCTAACACTGTTCTATAACGCTTTAAGAGATAAACTCCTAGGTTCCTATTTCTTACCCCAGAGTTATCAGAGTATCTTCATGAACTTCAGAAACACAGGACATGCATCTTCAACTGTAGTGACAACTGGGTACCCCAAGTAACTAAATTCCAAACCCCACTAATAGTAGTTCTGAGTCTCATGTTTTATGCTTCTTAAATCCTTTTTTAATTGATACTTTGAAAATTGTCCAAGATATTTGGAGGTATTTTTTTTTACATGACCCTAGTGATAAAATAATATCAATCTTTTCCTTGGTGAACCTATTGTGTTGTTAATTGGGTTCTATTGTACCTATTTGCCTTCCTAAACCTTCAACTTTATTTTTACTCTAAGAATTTACATGTAAAAAGTCTTCTAGATAGACATGAGGGGCAAAGCATACAATCAATATGACTAAGCAGTATTGATTTTAGCAGAGGTCTTTGAGTTAGTTCATATGCCTTCATCTGTTCCTTTCTTATTTTAACTTTAGGTATAATATTTTAACTATGTGCTGCATAAAATGATTATTAGATATAGAAGATAAAATAAAGGAAAAACAGACCCTGCTCATGAAGGCACGTAGATTTGGTATGATCCAGGGATTTATTCCTTAATGGCTTTGTCAACTGTTCGTCCTTCCTGAAGATGCCCTTTCCACCTATTCAGTGGAACCTAGGAATGTGCTTCCCTTGCTCCACGGGACAAAAACAATAGCTAGCCTCTTCAAGAGTAAAATGTGATGCTTGGTCAATTTATTAGTTACTTTCCTCTTGCTGTGGTAAAAATACCATGACCTAAAGCAACTTTAAGGAAGAAAGGGTTTTCTTTTAGCATATGGTTCCTGACGGAACCATATATATGATTGAATTCATCATGGGGAAAATGTGGCAATGAGCTAGGCTAGGCAAAGCAGCAGAAGGAGGAAACTCACAGTTTCATTGCCATGTCAGAGGGAGAGCGGGAAGGAGGGGAAGAAGGGAGGAAAGGGGAAGGAGAGGAAGAGAGGAGGAGAAGGACAAAAGAAGAAGAAGGTTGCGGCTATAAATCCTCCAAGTCTGCCCTCAGTGACACGCTTCCTCCACAAGGCATCACTTGGCCTCCTTAGGGTTTCCAACCACCTCTGAGCAGCACTGCAAACCCGTGACCAAGTGTCGAATCTGTGAACCTATACAGGACATTTCCCATGCAAACTACCAGAGCCAGGAAGGGACACTTTGAGCTGAAGTTCCAAGAATTAAATAACATGTGTATGTCAAGACAAGTCTGGAAAAATCCAACACAATATACAAAAAAATATCTTCCAGAAAGAAGCCTGAGTTGGAACCCTGGACAGGATAGCTTTTCAAGTTCAAAGTCCTGGGCACTGTCAGTACCCTTTCCTGTAAAGATGCCCATCCTCTTCCTGAGTGTTCTGTTCATTCTTGGCTTTCCTTGGTTGATAATTCTACAGTTTATGTCTTTACAACCCAACAACTTCAATTGCGAATGGTGCTCCATCAAAAGCTGCCACCAGAAGAGACTAAACGAAGGGAGTCGTCTGTTTGTCTCTGGACTAGCAGTCTGAGAAATTTTCTGGGAATTCACTAATGGAGACCCAGGAGCTATAACAGCCTTAGGGACAGAATAGGAAATTGGATTTTTGCCCTGTTCGGCTTTAGACTCTTACACAGCACAAAGCAGTTTGAAGACTGATCTTCAACTCCCCTGGGAGAAAAGTCTCTCAGCAAAGTTGGGGACTATATGCATCGTGCATAGATTAGCAATTTGAAACTTCATTTGGCTATACACATCCTTCTCCTAACAATGCACTAGCAACCTGTTAGCAACCTAGAATGCCCATCTGCATGGAGCTGTATCCTCATCCCACTGTAAACAATGTTGGTAGAGACCTTTAGACACTGACAGTTGCTCTTCACTAATTTTCGTTATACGAGGGTACAAGAACAGGGTCCTGATTCAGCTTGAACTAGATTTTGTGCGCATGCACAATAAGGAGTATGATCTGAGTAAACTTTTACGAAGAATACACTACTTAACCATCGTATGACTATGCATAGTTGGGTATGCATATGATTAAAATCAAACATCATAGAAAAGGACTTGCACAGTGACAAACGGCTTACATAACCTGCTGTCAATCAAAACAGAGAACCACTGTCGCTATATGCTTTAGCAACCAAATACCTCCTCCTCTGGAAGCCCATAGAACGAACCCTCCAAATTATCTCGAGCCTTTGAGTGGGCTCACTGATGTGGCCCACTGTATATATTACGACTGTGTATATTTCTGATCTGTTTTTGGCTTTGCATTTCGTTTTGTTGTTACTTTGCAAATCCCTGTACACCTTTATTTCAATTTCTTGAACTAGGGACCTAAAATGTGGAAATGTCCAGCTCCGAACCTGACAAGCAAAAGCTACAGCACGACGGTTACATGAGAAGGCAGAGAGCAGAGGCGCCATTGGTATCAGGGCAGGGAAAACGTCTTAAACAGTCGTGTAAACATTATTCCAGGGAAAAGAAACAGGGGAAGGCCAAAGGGGCGTGGGAAGCGGAGCTGAGACAGAACGGACCAGCTAAAGTTTAGGGTGCTTAGGAAAAGCGAAGCAGCCCAGAGGAAGAAACCAGAGGTGAACGCAGACCAAGAGAGGCAGGGTGAGCAAGTGGCGCTTTCGATGTAGTCCAGGGGCGAGGCTGGGAGCGCGTGCGCGGAGACCCAGTGGGTCCTAGCACGTCCTCAAAGGGCTAGGTGCGACAGCCGCCAAGGGTGGCCACGAGCACGCGCGCTCCCGCGCCCGCACCACACTCGGCGGGGGTCGGAGCAAGGTGGAGGCGGTGACGTCAGGTGGGGCGCGCGCCGCGGGGCCGCGGGCGGAGCCGGGAGGCGGGCGCTGCGCGCGACCGCGGGCGGAGCGGAGGGGCGCGGGGGGCGGAGCGTGGCGCAGCCAGGAAGGCGGGGGAGGAGAGGCCCGGGAGCCTCGCGGCAGCTGGGGAGGGGGCCGCGGCTTGGCGCGAGCGAGCGAGCGAGCGGAACAGCTGATCTGGTTCTCCCAACGCCAGGGAAGATGGAAGTCGGCTAGCGGCGACTGCGGCGCTGCGGGCGAAGCGGCAGGCGGCGCGGCAGGTGAGCGGCGCTGGCCGCGGTGCTGCCTGAGGGCGGCGGGCCGGGCGCCCGGGGCAGGTGCGCTGGGGCGAGCGGCGCGGGGTCGCCCTGCTCTCGGCCGCGAGGCGAGTGGGCGCGGGCCGGAGCCGCAGGGCGCCGGGGGCGCAGGGCTCGCTGCGCGTCTGCATTGCGGGATCCGCTTGGGATCCCGTGGGCGCCACGGCCACCGGCTCCGGCTTTAGCCCGGTGCGGGCGGGGCGCGGCGCTCCCGTTAGCTCGGGAGCTGCCTCCTGGCCCTTTTCGCGGTTCCGCACTGGAACGTGATGGCAAGCGCGCGGGGACTGGGCCCTCCGTCCGTGGGGGCGCGTCGGGGGTCCAAAGGGCAGGACCGGTCCAGAGCGGCACGCGAGGCCGCTGGCTTGCACGGGGCTGTGGCTGCGTGGGTCACCGTGGCCCCGCGCACCTCTCACTGGTGGTTTCTCTGGATCTGGCTGGACAGCCGCGAAAAGATTGATGCAATTTAGCTCTGGACCCAGAGGCCTTCCCTAGTGTCTCCTCACTGGAGGGGAAAAATTGTATCCGCTGTGCTTTAAGTGCTCCTTTAAATTTGGGAGATGTCAGTGATGTCATCATATTAACGAAAACTTTCCTTCATTGGACATAACCGCTCAAGTGTACCCTCCTCCCGACCGGTGCAGCTACTGCAGCTCTTTGAGAATCTTAGCCATCGAATGAATTCGCCTCTCTGCGCTCAAAACCCCCCAAACTCATATAAGTGCAGTTTTTAATTCTGTTGGCTTGAAAATTAGAGTGACATTTAAGAGTGACTGAAAGGACATGTGTCCCTACAGGTATGGAAGTCAGCTGATAGCACACAGATAGCAGTGCACGCTTGTACCTTGCCTTATCTCTATAAACGAAAGTGACCTGTAAGAGAAACACTTTTTTTTTAAAAAAAAAATGATCTATTTAATGTGGTGTCCAAGCAAAGATAGACAATGGAGCTTAGATCTCTGCAGGCCTTGATTGCTTCAGGTGAATCTGCAAAGCTCCTCCTTCACCAACATCCCCCTTCTAGGGTGTGCCTGAGAGAGTCTGCCCCCACCACACACACCGCAAAGGGTGCTGGTTTTCCTAGGGCTCTTCCAGCAGTTGTGTGTCCTCCAAGACCCCACGACCTCTCCAAAGCATTCAGGGAATGTAAAAACTAGAGATCTTCAGAGCACACCAAGTTCTGGGGGGGGGGGGGGGGGGGAATTCCTCTAAGATTGCCAGCAGCAAGCCGTCATTTGATTATCTGAGTAGGCCATTAGTATCTGCTCTTATGGGAACAGACAAGCTAGTTCCCAAGACAGTCTGAACATCTACTTAAGCCTATTGTATCAAAAGCAGATCTAATAAGAGACAAAAGTATTGATGGTTTTGTATTTAATAATTAATGACACCTCCTAATTGACCAACATAAGGATGCCTTAAATTATTAGTGTGATCATATTAGGTTTGCAAGGAATTTCATGTCACATGCCACAGGAAGGTTTGAATCTGGCTACAAATGTGAAGCTTTTGAATCTTGAAAGTAGTGGTTACAGTGGGCCCTTAGTGTTCAGGGTGATAGTGAACGTGAACCCTTGTTTCCTGAAGTCTGGATAGGTCCTAAATCTCCCTTATGCCTAGACTCTAGGTAGCAGGTGTCGCTTGAGAAGGAAATTCCGAGGTCCCCTACCTTGCTGGAGGAGGAGAGGGGACAGCTACCGGTGAATGAGCAGTGTGCACATCATGATCTCTGACCTCTTGGTAACTATAAACCTACTCGCATTGGAATGCGGGGTGAACAAGCTCTGTAGTGAAAATGGCCACACGCAGTGCTTCTCTGTGGTTTTTCTGACACAGGTCGCCCTGTGCTTGTGTGTAGCGCCAAGATTCTTCTGGATTTAAAGTGCCTTTGGTGGTGAGCGGTTTTAGCGCTCCGGGATGTGAAAATGGAATCTGTGAAACCACGGTGGCCCTTGTATCTGTTGTTTCCACCTGTAGACCTGTCAAAACGTTCACATTTTTTTATTTATTCATTGTTATACTCATGACTATATAACAGCAACCATTTCGTCTAGACTTTTAGGGACTAGTCTCATATCCTATAACATTTTTGAAAACACACTTGAAATGAGTTTAGGTTTAATACTATGCTCTTCATTTCTAAGAAGCCCAAATTGCCTTACCTTGTCATTTGTCTGTCCATCTGGATTTTAAGGTCATTCATCCACGATTTAGACCTATAGAATAAAGGCTGAGTCTACTCCTGCCAGGCCAGCAGGGGGCGTGCTAGATGTGACTTGCCTGTGCCTCTATCAGACTTTTGGGGAGAATTACCAAGAGTTTATGTTGGGTGGCAGGGGGCGTGCTAGATGTGACTTGCCTGTGCCTCTATCAGACTTTTGGGGAGGATTACCAAGAGTTGAGTGGGTGGTGTGTGTGGAAATGGAAACTGGAGAAAATATGCTTTTGAGCGACCAGAGGTGGAGGCCTTCAACATGAGATTTCTGTGATTGCTCGTCTTTGAAGAGTGGTTGTTGGTCCTTATCACATATGGAGGCTGGGGATTCATTCATTTCAGGAATGCTATTTCGGAGAGAAAAGTCGTCCTCAGGGTCATGAAGTCCTGAGTGCCGGTGAGAGCACAAATGCCCGCTAGAGCCACTCTTGGAAGCCTTCTACTCGTTGCCCTTGGTGTTCAATTCTTACTGCCCAAACCCTGGTTCTCTGTACTATGGCACTTCCCTGGTATACGTCCTTACCCTCCTTGGCAGAGTTATTAGCCTCAAGGTCTGTCTGATGAAGGAAAGCAAATGTTTATCGATGTTTTATCTCCTCGAAGATGAGAACAGGAAAAGTAGGCATCTACTTTCTACCTTAATGTAACTGACATGGCGTGTCCCCAGTTGTTCAACCATGTGTTCCCTGGGAGGCTGTGGCTCGTGGGCAGTGAACTCATACTGCCATTGTCTGCTTGAGGCTTACCTTTGGGAGCTCCTGTGGGCATGCTCCATGGCTTCCATAACTATTGAGGGGTTCAATTGTGTTACTGAATACCTAAGACTCCTGATGGATCCCACCTACCAAAGGGCCTTCTCATGCCTTGAAAGGAAAGTTTGGTAGACACCCCACTAGCAACTTCTCCAGGTATAAGAATACTTACTACTCCTTTGACATTGCCAGTTTACTAGTTTCCAGGGGGCATGGTTTTTATCTTTCTGCTGGGCCAGTCTTTTTACTCTTTGTACACTGTAGATGGCTATGGATAAAGTGCCACTAGACATTAAAAGCAAAGTTTACCAAATCATTTACAAAGCTGCTGCCACTGACGGTAGCCAGGGAAAATTCTACTCAACTAGAATCCAGAAACCTGCAGGCATTTAAGTGGAAATAAAACATACAAGTCTCTTTTAGAATTCATTTTAAAATATTTTGAACCACACAGAAAGTATTTTCTTGTTGATAGACTGCTGTATCCCCAGGAAGTTTGTGTGTAAAACTAAGATGATCTTACCACAGGCACGACAGAACATTGCAATGAGAAGCCAGCTTTGTTACTCTTGAGGGCAGGGTTCTTTTTGGTCATTTATAGTAACAGACAGGTGAGATGGTTTATAAAGGTCTTAAAATATGAGGGTTTGTGTTTCGTCTTATTGCATCTTATTATGCTGCGTTTGGTTGGTATCGCTGGGAGGTCTGCTCTTTTCTGGAGGGAAAAGAACGGGAGTGGACCTGAGGGAGAGGGGAGGTTGGGGAGGAGTGGAGGAAGAGGAGGCTGCAGTCAGAATGTATTGTATGAGAGAAGAATAAAAGTAACTAAATCCAGCGAAGGGCTGGGTGTGACTCTTGACTATGTGGTAGAGATGTGTTTGGCTGGCTGGCTTGTAGATTGCAGCTCTGGACTAAAAGGCAGAAGAGATGGGGAGGCAAGGATGAGGACACAAAGACGGGGAAGTATGCATCCGTCAGCAGCTCTCAGCCAGTCACCCAGTGACTTGACCGTGCCCCAGGATCTTCATGACAAAGGGAAACACTTTGCTTACCATGTCCCCAAATCCTTACCTGGTAAAAACCAGGGACTCCACACAGTTCCAGTACCTGCTGCTCTAGATCTTTACGGCAACTATTTTATCTCCTGAAAGGAAAGTGCACGTTGATGCCAGCACAGCTTTTCTGTGCTTCTCTTTCACCGTAAACCAAGTAGACCCAGTTTGTACGTTCAGAGGGTTGAGTTCTTCCTTTCAAGAAAGTATTTTCTTTTTGAGCAGTTTCTGCTTTCCTTGTTTCCCTTTCCAGTGCTATAGACGTGTGATGACTGAATGAATAGAGACAAGTGAGATGCTCTGTTTGTTTTATGAAACACAAAATTGGACCTTTTCAACTCCTTTTCTCGTCTTTTCAATTTTATTCATTTTATTGGCTTACAGCACTTTCATGTGGTTCTGGGATAACTACCCATACCATGATGAGGTTGTGTCAAGTTCCTCCTTTACTGGATAGGGTTTAAAAATATACCTGGAAGGAGGCTGTCTGACATAGACACAGAGACCTGTCCCAAGTGCCAGCCTGGCAGGCTGAGCCTGTGGAGAAGACCCCAGTATTATAGCCCCCCCCCCAAGGTGATTGTTACTCCAGACAGTTTGTTCACCTCAGTGTCTGTATGAGGCATGTTGGGAAAAGGCTTTGCAGGGCATGCTGTGGGACGGTACTTCCCCAGCCTCTGCTATGCCTGTGTTTGAAGCTGGTGGGATATCCTTGGATTCAGATGTTCAAAGTCTCCACCATGGTTGCAGCCCCTTTCTTCTCAATTCTGTCGATGATGATTTGAGTCTTGAAACTAGTTTCTTGTTTGTCTGTGCATTTTCTGTCACTATAATAATAAAATATCTGAAGGTTGATAAGAAGTGTTAAAAAAAAACAAAGGAGGCTCATGGTTTTAGAGTTGTTTTAGATCAAGTGACCCTTGACTGTAGGACACTGTGACAGAAGGTAACAAGAGCATGGACTAACCTCTCTTTAGAACAACATGACCTCTAGTGAATTCCCAGACTCCCAGAGCTCTGTACTAATCCCTTCTGAAGGGAGTGCCCCAAAGATTGTATTGTAGGCAGAGACAGCTCATTCATTTACTGACCCAATTAATCACACAGACACTATATTAATTGCAACACTGTTTGGCCAATAATTTATGCATATTTTTAGCTAATCTTACATCTTCAATTAACCCATTTCTATTTATCTGTGTGTTGCCACTAGGCTGTGGCTTACCGGTATCAACATGTTGCTCCTTAGGCAGCTACATGACGTCTCCCTGACTCCGCCTACTTTCTCTCTATATCTCTGTTCAGATTACTAAGCCATTGGTCAAAACAGCTTTTTAATATTCATAGCATACTGACGGATTTCATACCTGGCTTTATTCTACTAAGCCATTGGCTAAAACATCTTCTTTAATAAAAAATAGTAATAAAATATATTCATAGCATACAGAGGGGAAACCCACATCATTGTATCATCTTTATCTTGTTCCAGGTCCCACCTCTTTATAATTCTACTACATTACACTTTCACGTTAAAGGCCAGGTTTCTAGTGTGATTATCTAAGTAACAAAATCAAAATACATTTAAACAACAGCACTATTACTGATGTGTGAACAACAAAATCACATTTATAATTTTTCAGACATTAAGAAATTCTACCAGCATCTGTAATATTGTAATTTTTGTTTCAAAAAATGTATCAATTGGGATATTGTAGTCAGATTTTTTTCTACCAGCCAGTTCCCATGTAACAACAAGAGACTTATTATCAATTATAAATGCTCGACCTATAGCTCAGGCTTGTTACTAGCTAACTCTTACATTTTAAATTAATCTGTATTTTTTATCTATGCTCTGTTATGTGCCTCAGTACCTTTTTTTCCAGTACAACAAGTTCATCTTCTGCTCCCCTGCATCTACTCAAGATTCCCAAGACTTCTCTCTTTTTTCACACTCTTTTTGTCTGCCAGTCCGTCCTAACCTCTACCTGACCAGCTTTGTCATTATAAACCAATCATAGTAACATATATTCACACAGAATAAAGGAATACTTCACAGTTACCCCTTTTAGTCTAATTAAAAAAGAATATTTTACTTTAACATGATAAAATCATATACACCAAAACAGTTATCAAGTAAGAATTACAGGTACACTATCTAGTCCATTTGTATTTGGCAAATTTAGAGAAAAATACTCCCTATTTGATCTTCGTAAGTATGAAGCTTTAAACCTAATTTACTTTTTTTCATAGCCAAGGAAAACTTTAAGTCTAATTATTATGTGTTTAACTCCATCAAAGACCCAAGAAGGGTATGTGTCTCAGCTCTAGCCCAGTTTCTCCCCTTTGTTCATTGATTGTATCACAGTTTGTACTTCTAATTCAAAGCATTGCTTGGGTGAATTGCTTTGACTGGTGTTTTTGTAATTGTTGTTGTTTTTGAAAATTAGAAAGAGGGGTAAGTTTAAAAAGTAGAAGGTCTTCTGTGGCTGAGCAATTCTAATTAGCTGTGTCTATTAACAGTACTTGAAATTCTTTGAAATCAGAGGGGATGGTGAACTCTGAGGCTCAGACTCTGCCTCCTTCAGCCTTCGGTAGATGCTGCTGGTCACATGGGTAGCAGAGCTGAAGAGCTGCACTGATTGGGATCATTCTTGAACACCCTTTTCTGCTCTTAGAGTTGATTGGTCTTTCACAGGAAAAACTAGGCGAGAGCTAAGAGACTGGCACCCTGAAGGTAGAGTCCTTAAAGCAGATGCCAGGGAGGGAAATTGTGATGGCAGGCAGGGTGGCCTCACGTCCTGCGGACAAGGTGGACTTGCCATTTTCCCCTGGGGTGGAGGTATAATTCTACTACTCCACCTTGAGTGTATTTGCTTTCCATATTGGTGTTTCAGGATGCGATTCAACGCTTTGTTGTGGGCTTGACTGTGGTGAAGGGCACAGTGGTCTTCATGCCGTTTCTAGGGCGACATAGACCCACATAGAAGGCTGCAGATCTTTTGTGAGTTCTATCACTTGCTATATGGATTAAAGTTCTGTGGCTTCCTGTTTAATTTTGCTGTGTAAGTATAATTTGGAGGCAGTGAAACTGAAAGGCTGAGGTGGGAAGCAAAGATGGTATCCAGTGCCTGTGTGTCTCTCTCCATTGTCCCTTTTCACAAACTTCTCATCTGACGTGTTGTATGTGACATTGGCTCTCGGCTCTAACTGATTTGAGGGCCCACTTGACTTTAGCTCATCCAACAGAGCATGTTCTCCATGTGTGGGCTCCTCCCTTCAGCCATCTACCTGTATCAGGTGAGATTCTTCTACCAGGGTAGACTCATCCCATTCTTAGTACGGTAGGCAGTGTGTGGCTCAGCAGTGCTAACACACGAATAGGTGAAAGGCTTCAGGAGTCCTAGAAGAAGTGGATTCCCTGGATCATCTCATGACTTGACAGGTGGGGATTGTTGGGGGAAGGTCAGATTTACATCACCTGCCTGTGGAGTCCTGACTAGAGGGCCCAGCCCACTGCATCCAGGAGCCTGCTTTCTGGATGAACCCTCTTTTGGAATACTCTCTAGATCTTCACCTGTACATATAAAGGGATGTCTCCATCTGCCTTCTGTCCTACCCATGATCTTATATAAAAGTAATTCCCTAGTTTTCCCAAAGTGCTGACTCATCAAGGTAAGGGAAACTGGCCGCATTTCTGTTAGAGAAAATATATAAAAAATAAGTGTCTCTTAAAAATATTTGTTTGTTGCCCCATTAAGAGTTGTGGGACATACCATGCATCAGATCGAATATTTACAATTAGCAATGAGTTGTGTGGATAGCATTCGTTCCCCCTTCTGGCAGTTAGACCCATCAGAGAAGCCTTATTACATCTCAGAGGCACCTTGTTCAGAACAGGCTCCCAGCTCATGTTTGTTAAATGCATTTAATAGCCCTATGGGAATTGAAATTAGAAATTTAATTATTCTTTCTAGAATTGCTTGGCTCCCATGAGTCCAGAAGCATAGTAGTTGAAAATACTGTTCATATAAAATTTGAAACACTTAGAACCTTAACTCCCAGTACAGTAGCAGGCAAAGTTTTGTTTACGGCATACAACAGCAAGAAAAAACAGAATGTGCTTCATGTTTCTATTCCGTGTCTCACAAATATTATATGCAGCCACGGGGAACATTAACTCTATCTGTTTAATGAGACAACTTACTACACAAGAGTTTGTTTTATTTTTATAAGACACAGCAGTTTACCGAATAGTAAACATTAATGTTATGAAGGAGATAATGGAAGGTCACATAAATGAGTCATGTTTGAAGCAGTCCTTTAGGGAAAAAACAATGAAATGTAATGGAAGAAGAGATGGCAATGTTGTGACTCACTAAAATGACCAATTAGGTTGACTTTAGACAGGTTGAGAATCCCTTATGTGAAAATGTTGAGAAGGGAATTGTTTGGAATGATTTTCAGATTTGGAACATTAAGATTATATATAGTAAGATGTCTTAAGGATAGGACCCAAGTCCAAGCAGGGAATTCCTTTCTAGTTTGTGTACACCTCAACAGACTGGCTGGAGGTAACGTTAAGCAATGCTTTCAGCGCACTGTGTCTGGACTTATAGTCCATCACATGAGGCACAGTGCGGAGCTTCCGGCATTGAATGTCATCTCCACGCTAAAATCACTGAGGGGTTTTGGTGCATTCCTGATTTTCAGATTAGAGATATTCAGCCTGTATGAAAGAATGGCAACTGGACAGGGAGCATGTCTATTTAGTGACTGAGGTGAGGGAACATGGATGTGAGACCACATAGTGAATTCTAGGCCAGCCTTCGCTCTAGGTGATAGGACTCTGTCTCAGAAAACCAGACAGGCAAAATAAGAAAAAAAAAGTAGTAAATTCTGATGTTCAGAATCTCCCCAACAGGGAAGAATGTGCTTCCTGTTGCCAGTCCTTCCTCCTTGCTACACACACTACACACACGAGAGAGAGAGAGAGAGAGAGAGAGAGAGAGAGAGAGAGAGAGAGAGAGAGAGAGAGAGAGAGAGAGAGAGAGACTATTCTGCTTTTCTGGAGGGCCCAGCAGGATCCTCCATGTAACATGAGATTCATGTGGGTACATTAAAAATACCCACGCTGGAGGTTTTGAGATCAGGCTAGGTACCCAACAGGACAAATAAGAGCAGATGATGCTGAGGTTGGAAAACATTAACCTGACAGAAGTCCATGTAACTTTCAAAGGCAACAGAAGTGTCAAGAGTCTGGGAACAGAAAAGGTCTTCTCTTCCTGTACAGCATCTCTTAGGGAGCAAAGACAGGAAATTGGACTCCTTAAGACAGAAATTGGGAGACATCTGTGAGACGAACTAGTAAAACTGTCACCATTTGACCAGATAATGTTATTCTATGACTTAATAGAGCCCCCTTTTTCAGAATGGAGAGCTCATGGTTCTTCCTGCCTCAGGCCTGCTGCTCTGGGTGCACCTAGGGGCAGTCTAGGACCAAACTGAGATACTTTCTTAACCCCAAAGTATGAATATTCATGTTCTTTCTGCTTAATTTGGCTGTTTCCTCCCCATTTGAATTCACAGAGCTACTGAACCCACAGCAGGAACAATGACATATTCCCTAATACTCCTCCCCATAGGTCCTCTACCCAACCCCTATCAGGTTCCTACCAGCATTCTGGGAAGCATCAAAGAAAGATGCCCTAAAGCACTGAGGAGCAAGTGTCTGGCTGCCTTATCAGCAGTGGTGGCATAGGTGTAAGAGGACACAGCCTAACATTGGATTGCCTTTGGGGTAGTGGAGAGGCTATACATGAAGGCCTCAAATTGGCAGAACATAGGTGGAATGCTGGGTCTCATAGGGTATACAAATGGGGCTCAGACCCTCTGGATTTACTGTTAGGAGATGGGCCCATCCAATCTCAGCTTTCTTTTCCTTATTTTCTCTCCTGGCTGCATTTTGTATGTTGTATAAAACTGAACTTCCCTCAAATCTGTTTATCAATGTTCTCATTCTTTTTAAAGATTTATTTATTTATTATGTATACAACATTCTGCCTCGATGTATGCCCACACGTCAGAAGAGAGTGCCAGATCTCAGTATAGATGGTTGTGAGCCACCATGTGGTTGCTGGGAATTGAACTCAGAACCTCTGGAAGAGCAGCCAGTGCTCTTAACCTCTGAGCCATCTGTCCAGCCCCCAATGTTCTCATTCTTTATAGATATTTTTTTTCAGAAGCAATAATCAAAACCTGGAGGAAAGGTAAAAGGATTGTGTAGAGTCATCAGACAACACGTGTCAAATAGCATACAGATGTTAGCTGACACCTTACCTTGGCTGGCATGGCTCAGAGGAAAACGGCCTGAGAGACTGTGGTAGGCTCATTGCTGACTGTAGGCCAAGGTGAGCTGTGCATGGCCCCAGGACGCAGTTCTGTGGAGCCAGGAGGATGTGAGGCCAACACTCATTCAGATGTGTCTTCTCCACCTTTCTCTATCAGTCACCACTTCCCTAAGTGAAACTTAAGGAGCCCCGTTTATTACCTGCTCGTCCTGATTGTTTCCTGGCGCATTACCAATGAATGCCTGCCAAATGCACCCCCGTGTTCAGTACCTTGAGTGGGTCAGGGCCTATCTGAGGCCACACCCTGCCACCCTGACTCTGTTTGTTCCTTGTGTTGCTCCCATTGGGTCCTGGGATT
Organism: Microtus pennsylvanicus; assembly: GCF_037038515.1. Taxonomy (NCBI): domain Eukaryota; kingdom Metazoa; phylum Chordata; class Mammalia; order Rodentia; family Cricetidae; genus Microtus; species Microtus pennsylvanicus. Next base: position 13,962,818 of record NC_134596.1, read on the forward strand.
CTCTCAAGCTAGGCTCCTTGTCTTCCAGACTTTCTCTGCAGAGTGTCCTGCAGGGGGTTGTGTACACTCAGATTTCAAGAGAGAAGCTTATGAACTGTGGGGCCAGACCTGGATGAGACACTCAGAGCCACCATCTCACACATGGGTCACCTCCCATTTGTGCTGCTGCTAGGTGCCAGTTCATCTTCCAGCCTCCGCGTCTCTGACAGATGGCACCTGCTGTCCAGGTGACAACAGATCTAAGGTAGCACTTCTCAGGTGTGGCTGATTATTCTCCCAGCTCCTCTTTGGTCAGAGCCAAACCACATTGGGCAATTATTTCCCTTCTGTTGTGAATGAGACAACTCGGTTCGAGAAATGGTAGTAAGACCTCCCCATCAGTGGACCGGTTCCATGCTGTAAAAAGGAGAGGGCCGGGCATTTTACAGGACTGTTGTGAGGACTGGGTGATGAGAAGCTTCTTGCTGGTGAGTCTTAGAGAGGTGACCTGGGAGGGATCAGTGGTCACTAGGCATGAGTACCATCGAGGCTGATGCTCCAGGGTGAGTCCAACAAGCCCCTTCTCCACGACAATCAAGAGTTAATAGACTTAGAAAGGGCAGTCCAGGTGCTTTAGTCAGTGCAGAACCTGCCTGTGTGCCTTGTACTTCAGGGAGCACACTAAAGCATTGTGCACACATTGGTCAGTGTGCATCAGAGATTTAACTTGTACATAGACTAAATGGGTGCAGTTAAACATGGCGTGCGGGGGCAGAGTGTAGCCATATAAGGAAGGTGGTTTGGGTGAGCTCCACTTTGCTCTTAGTATTTTGAGTATAATCATCTGTTATAGGGGACGCTTTAGTGTCTCCTGTAAGACTTACATCCACAAAGCTAAAACTAGGACACGGATTTCCAGACCCCACGCCCTTTCCGGAGGTCCTGCTGTGTACAGGCGAGGGCGAGAGCATGGGCACTGATTGAGGGCCATGAAGCAAAGCCATGCTGATTATTCTTTCTTTTCCTTTTGTTTATTTATCCTCCCTCAACCCCATGAGAAACTTTTGCACAGATTAGAATAATAAATTCAAAGAAAGTAAGTAGATAGTAAAATGTATCATTTTATAAGCTCAGGTCCCCATTTCTCTACCAAGATGCACCACATCACTGCTCCTTACACATTTTTCTAGAATCATCTTATAAATGCCCTTGTCTGTGTCTAGTTTTTCATCTTGGGACATACAGTACATATTGGAGGTTATTTTAATTTTGGTCTAGAAATGTGTTATTTTAAATTAAAAAGTTTGCAGTTATATTTTGGTTTTATTTAGTTATATGGTTTCTTTAATTTAAGCTAAATATCTTTTTTTTGGAACATACAATTCTCTAAAATATCCTTTTTTTGGTGCAACATGTGGTTAACAATTGCTTAGTACTCCCTCTGTGAGTGGTAAGTACCTCCTCCAACAGACCCCTCTTGGGTGTGAGAAACAGTGTACTCTCACTGTCTGGCCTCAGAGAATATATATATATATATACAGGGGGTCAGAAAGGAAGTGAATTTGGGGAGTGTCCCCGGTCTCCATTCATTCACTGTAAAGTTAGGAAAAAAAATCTGTGTAATACCTGAACACCTGTTCGGTTGCTTTTGTTGTTCACCAACTGGTGCTTGTCATTGGCTACCTGCTGTGTTTTTAAAGTTGGTATAGACTCACCTGGGCTTTAGAAGAGGACTAATTTACAAGCCGACTCCTTCTTTGGCTTCCCATCTATTTCCCTTATCTTATAATCTACAAATTCTTACATTTCAAATAACCTTACTTCTCATGAAACCTCTCTGACTGGTTACTTGTTCTTAGTTTTTTTTTTATTGAAAATTCATACTATATTCTAATTATAGTTGGCATCCCCTCCCCCATCTCTTCCAAGCACCTCTCTGTCTTCCCACCCACCCAACTCCATGCCTTCTTTGTCTTTCTTCAGAGAAAGACATGGTCAACTTGGCTTAGTGATAAAGAACTTTTTAAAATTAAATTAATTTATTTATTTTACATCCAGACAGCAACCATTTCCTCTCCCTCCTCTCCTCCTATTGCCCCTAACACACACACACACACACACACACACACACACACACACACACACACACACACACACACACCCCTAATCTACTCTCCCTCTGTTTCTGTTCAGAAAGTCCTCCCATGGATATCATCAACAAAACATGGCATGTCAGTTGAGGTAGGACTAAGTTTCTGTAGTAAGACTGGGTAAGGCAGCCTAATATGAGGAACAGGTTCCCAAAAGCCAGTCAAAGCTTTAGGGACAGGTGCTCCCATTGCTAGTAGTCCTACAAGTAGACCAAACTACACAGCTGTCACACATATGTAAAGGGCCTAGGTTGGTCCTATTCAGGCTGTCAGTTCAGACTCTGTGAGCTCCTTTGAGCCCAGGTTAGTTGTTTCTATGGGTTCCCTTGTGATGTCCTTGACCCCTTGGCTCATTTAATCCTTCCTCCCTTTCTTCAACAGGATTCCCTGAAACGTGGCCCAATGCTTGGTTGTGGGTCTCTGCATCTGTTTCTATTGGTTACCATATGAAACCTCTGTGATGACAATTATGTTAATTACCAGTCTAAGAGTATAGCAGAATAACATTAGGCATCATTACATTGACTTTCTTTTCTCCGATAATGTTTGGTTCTATCCTAGGCCTCTGGGCCATCCAGGCCTCTGGGTCCTGGCACTCTGGGCACTGTCAGGGGTGGAATCACTGTCATGGCATGGGTCTTAGCTGGACCAGTCATTGGTTGGTCATTCCCACAATCTGTACCACCCTTATACCCCTGCCACGCACATCCCATAGTCAGGACAGACTGTAGGTCAAAGGTTGTGTGGCTGGGTTGGTGTCCCAGCCCCCCTTTCTGAAAGACTTGCCTGGTCACAGGAGATGACCAGTTCAGGCTACGTATCTGCTATTGCTAGGAGTCTTAGCTGGGGTCATCCTTGAAGGTTTTGGGGAATTTCCTTTGCAACAGGTTTTTACCTGACCTCGAAATACCACCCTCCCGCCTATTTCAGTCATCTCTTTCAGTACTGTCCCCTCCATCCACCTCTCAACCCTATCCTTCATGTTCCCATCCCCACCCCCCACCAGCCCACCCTCTCAGAGAGGTTCGTGTGTCACTCTCTGGTCCCTCTTTGTTACCTACCCTCTCTGGATCAGTGGATGTAGCATGGTTATTCTTTACAACTAATGTCCACTTATAAGTGAGTACATACCACGCTTGTCTTTCTGGGTCTGGATTACCTTACCTAGGCTGATTTTTTTTTTCTAGTTTCACCTATTTGTCTTCGAATTCCATGATGTCATTGTTTTTAACAGCTATCCGGATAGTACTCCAATATGTAAATGTACCACATTTTCTTTATCCATTCTTTGGTACCCTAGTGCTTGGGAGGCAGGGGCAGGTGGATCTCTGTGAGTTCGAGTCTAGCGTGGTCTACAGAGTGAGTTCCAGGTCAGCCAGAGCTACATAGAGAGACCCTGACCACCCCCCAAAAGAAAGGATAACAGGCAACTAAAAAAGCAAGCAAACCATAATTTAAAAAATTCAAAATGAGAACACCATACTACACACAAAAATAAAACCCATAAAAATGTACACAACTCATACTCCTTAACGCTAGTTTTACAAAATTGTTTCTTAAGGGTTTTATTTTCCTCGACTTCCCTTTCAGTGGTGCAGCGTTCATTATAGACTTCCTTTTCATCTCCCCGCTCTACTTCCTGGTCCCTTGTTCTCTCCTCAAATGGACAACAGGGCCTACTTGGTGAATTGTTACAGATGTGGCAATATCTCTCTCCTGATCAAGTTGTCAAGTTACACCATTTTCTGTAAAACGGATTGGAAATATGTCTTTTGTTTTGTGTTACTATTATATTGGGAAGAGTTAGACTTTTTTCTCTCTGGATATTTATGCTTCTTTTGGTTCTAGCTGTTTCCCAAAGATGTTGCTGGAAGCTGGTCTTTTTTGTATCACTTAAGCTAAATAGTGCAGTCTGGTAATAAACAAAACTCACTTTACTTCTGTTGTTTTCTTTTTGTCATTGACACTGCTTCTGTTAATAATTCACTAATTTAAATGATGTAATTTTTTTTCTGTGTCCGGTCATCTCTTTAGTGAACTCTATATATTCCCCCATGTTAGTCACCTGTTAATTTGGTTAATTATTTTTATTATTTGTTTGCTTCTAATGTGGCTTTTACTGTTATCTTGTTTATTTTTGTTTTTCATTTCTTCCCAAACCTCTGTTTATTCTTCTGTTGGTTTATAATTTCCTTTTTGATTTTTTCTCTTTTGTGGAGCATGTGCTAGGCAATATTATGGCCCTTCCAGGAGGTCAGTATTCCTTCCCTCTGAACCTATGAATGGAATGCCTTGTAAGACAGAGGCTCATGGAATGGAAAACCTCAGGGTGAAATAGAATCAAGACTGATAAACAGCTGATTTTAAAATGGGGAGGTATGAGAGAAGAATCTATTTTCAATTTAAAAACATTTTGGGGAAAAAAGCAAATATTTTCCATTCTTTCTATGAATTTCCTATCATCACTTTAACATATTATCATGAAATGCATGGCTTGAAACAACAGAAGCAAGTTATCCTGGAGTTAAGGAGGTCAGAATCGACTATTGATATCCCTGGACTAAAACTGCCCTGGGCAGGGCAATGTGTCTCAGGCTGCTCTTTTACCATTTGTGGGTTTTCAAGACCCCTGGCTCATGGGTTCTTCTAGAAATGCTTCATGATCTCCCACGTCATGTCTGCTTCTCTGATCCTGCCATGCCTGCCTTCTGTGATGACTTAAGGCCCACTGTATAGTCCAGGATCCTTTTCCCATCTTTAGGACTAGACCTAATCACAGCCCATGCCTCCCTTGCCAACTAAAGTGATATATTAGGACTGTTATTATGCCCACCACAGGAATAAGCTTTGTTCTTGATGTTTCCAGCTTCCAAAGGCGGCCATCACTTTGAAGGTTCTCCCTTCCACCATGTCAGGTACACGTATGGTTACAGTCTCATGTAACCATCTTTTCAGTTCCTCCATCTACCTCTATGAAAGACCCTGTTGACACACAGGCCAAACAGATAACCTAGGAAAATCTTCCCATTTTATATGTTTGAAATTAATTACATAATTAATTTAAATATAATTACACCCTTTCCCCCTCCCTTGCTTCTCTCCAACTATGTCCATATCCCCTTGCTCCATATCAATTACTTGGCCTCTTTTTCTTTAGCTGTTTTACACACACACACACACACACACACACACCACATACACACACATAAATAAATTTATAAATATAACCCACTGAATCCACTTAGAGTTACTTGTATCTATATGATTTCACGACTGACTGCTTGGTATTGAATAACCCAAATTAGGAGGCTCATCCCTCTGTGGGTAAGGGGACTATTTTTTCCACTCTCTTGACTATAGCTTCCCCTCCTTTCTCTCAGATTCCCCCTCACTTCCCACTTCCCCAGATCCACTGCCCTTTTGTTTCTTCTTCAGAAAAGAGCAAGCCTCCAAAAGAGCTGACAGCCAAACATAACAAAACAACATATAATAAGACAAGGCAAAAAAACACTCATAACAAGGCTGAATAAGTAAATGCAATAGGAGGAAAAGAGTCCCAAGGGCAGGCAAAAGAGTCAGAGACACACCTACTCTCACTGTTAGGAGTCTCACAAAATCACCAAGCTAACATCCATAACATATACACAGAGGACCTGGTACAGACCCATGCAGGCCCGTGCTTGCCACTTCAGTCCTGTAAGCCCATGTGAGCCCCACTTAGTTGATTCAGTGGGCCATGTTCTCCTAGCATCCTCCATTCCCTTTGGCTATTAGAATTTTTCCCTTGAAAAGATTCCAAACCTAATTCTTTTGAGTGTTTCCCCATTTGACTTTCCTCATCCTATTCTCTTCCCCTGATGGAGATTCTGTGGATTTAGGAAATGTTTGGTATGATCAGGTCTTTGTTGAGGAATGAGGGTGGGATGAAGGTAGATCAGGGTGCAGGTTGTGGCCTGAAGAGCACTTGCTCTGAATGGATTTCTTTCTGCTAAAGGCAGGCTGTGTACCTGGCTCCAGTGTTTATGCAGAACAGTGTTTACTGTAGGTCTTCAGGTTTCTGTTTTACATTTGTTGCCTTCCTTTTGTCCTGAGGAATGTCAATGGTCTCAGCCTTTCCCTAGGTGCCCAGTGTGCCTTTCATTCAAGCAGAGTGGCCTTGCTCCCAAATCCCCCTGACTTGTAATGACCAATTATATCAGGGCCTGGCCATGCTTTCCAGAATGACTTGTATGTTGCCTGCCTGGAGTCTAGGGGTAATCCATCAAGACTGTGTGTTGCCAGCCTGGAGTCCAGGGGTGTTCTGAGTTGCTGTGTCTCTTCTTGGCTTCATCAGTTCTAATGCTTACTTGGTGGTTTGTGGTTTGTGGTCATGCCTGCTTGATTCATTGGAGGTGGAATATGTTTCTTTTTCTGAAACTCCCTCCCTCCCTCCCTCCCTCCCCCCCTCCCTCCCTCCCTCCCTCCTTTTCTTTCTTTTTCTTTCCTTTTTCATTGTTTTTGGAGCTTTTAAAGAAAAATGTAGAGGAGTAAACTGTCCATTAGATGCTGGGAGCTGCCGTCTGCTGGGTGACTGTGTGTCCACTAGATGCTGGGAGCTGCTGTCTGCTGGGTGACCATGTGCATGTTTGGGATTTTGATGGTCAATTTTGCAGGCACCTTGTGCTTTGAGAAAGAGAAACGGGTCATCATTTGCATAGGGGCTGGACATTGTTTAGGAACGCTGGGGTAGAGTTGTGTCTTACTCCTGAATACTTCTTCACAAAAACCCTTCTGTTACATTAAACAAGCTATTGTACTAGAGTTTTGGCATCCCCAAGAGCCAGGCTGGCCCTTCCTTGCACAGCAGTTTGGAGGAAAGGGAGATGGTAAGTCCCACATTGGGCATCTCTACTACTCCTTCTACACCACCAAGAACCCTGCCTAGTTCACGGGACCTTGTAGTGTCCACATGTGGCCAGAGTCCACATGAACTTTTGGAGCAAATTTATAAAACCTTGAATGAACATTTATGCTATAATAATTTCATTAACTCATTAATCTATAACCATTAGTGTTTTTTCCATAATATCTAAGTAACAAAATGGGCTTCCATTTGTTGCCCAAGCACTTTGCCTGCATTATCTAGTTAAGTTGCGTGGCTTCCTGCGAGGGAAGGTATAGTGTTCATCCTGACCTCAGAGATAACTCAACAAAAGTGGATGATTGTTGGTTTCCTCTTTTACTCTACTCAAAGTGTCTTTGCAAACATGCACTTAATCCTTACTATCAAGGAGCTAATTTGCTGGGCTGAGTTGAAGCTGATGAGCTTTGTGTGTTTTCTGAACAATTGTACCTGTACATCTGTGGATCCAAACTATATTCTGTCTGTTCATACTTTTCTTGTGTTTGTTTTTATTACTCAAATTGAAATAGTTGCATGATTAAAAAACCCTCAAGTTTGCAGAATTTCATTAGAAGATTATGGCATCTTAGTAGTGGGATGTCCTCAGTTCCAAGGAAGGAGTGATGGTCGAGATTTTGCCCCAGCCTAAGCTGCTCTGGGTTGTCCTTTGTGCAGCTGTTTCAGCCTGTAGCCTTTAGAGTACCTGCCAATCAAGTGGTGTAGATGGGAGAGAGCAGCTTCCCTCACCGTCTTTGGTTGCTGGGGTGCATCTTCCATACCTTAAAAAGATAATACGCTGAATTTTAGCATGCTTTTCTTCTTTCTCTAAGTGCCTCCTGGTCTCTGGAGCACACTGGGACTCATGAAATGAAGAACTGGTAGACCATGACTTCATCGAAGCTGGGAGCCTGAGTCCTGGCATCTCTGTCAACAGGGGTCTGTAAAATCTAGGGACCTGTTCAAGTGATTAGCTCCATCATGGTGCTGGTAGAAATATGGAGAAGCAGCAGATTATAGGCAGGCATTTGGAAAAGACTGTATCCCACAGCTGTACAAACAGGAGATTTGAGGATGTAGAAAGTGGGACTGTCGTGATGTCAGGAAACCTGGGGAGATAAGAGAATGAGTCATACCTCTGGGCTCCCTGGGACTCCCTCAAGTAGAGGACACATACCTATTATCAGTTCTGACACATGGTAGGCATAGTTTTTCACAAGCTGCCAGTCACTGCATATCATGCAAGCATTTATTGGCCCTTTTATCTTCTGCTTTGGGTGTTTTTACTCTCGTCACTTTTCCTCTAATCTGCTGGGGTTTTTTTTTGTTTGTTTGTTTGTTTGTTTTCCAGAAATCTACTCATTTCTATCTTCTACTTTACTGACCTGCCTCTACAGACTGACTAGTATGTCTGACTGTGTTTTTGTTTCTGTCAGGTCCCCAAAGACCTTGTGAACCACTTTGTATGTTGATTCCTTGAGTTAGAGGTTTTGGATACCAAGAGTCACTTTGGGTTTCTGGATGGACAATTTTAAAGTTATTTAGAGTGGTTGTGTATATGCCAGGACATGGATATGCCATGGTATGTTTGTGTGAGGTCAGAAGTGGGGGGCAGTTCTCTTCTTTACCGAGTGATTGAACTGAAGGCATCAGGCTTCCATCACCTTTGTCTGCTGATGGATTGAGACAGTCCTCTGGCTGGGCCTTTTAGTGTGCATCTGTACAGTGAGAATTGTGGAAGTACTCTATGCATGAGAGGTACAACGAACAAGGACACACCACAGGACCTGCTAGTGCTTTATAGTTATAAATGGCTTGGGAAGTGGATCCATGGGTAGATGTGCCAAGGCTTGAGAGAGCCCAGTGGGCAAATGGTCAGTTCTGACCTGCCCTTGGTTGGTAAACGTTTGGGCCCATTACAGAGCTCTGCTGACCAGACAGGGGCAAAAGACGTCTTGTGTTTCCTGAAAGTTCATTTTTTCTTGTTATTACATCAAAAGATTAAAAATGCAAATTCCGAGATTGGTATGGTGACACATGCCTTTAATCCCAGCACTCTGGAGGCACAGACAAGCAGATCTCTTTTCGCTCAAGGCCAGCCTGATCTACATAGAGTTCTAGGACAGCCAGGGCTCAACTGAGAGACCCTGTTTCAACCAAACAGACGAACAAAATACAAATCTCTGTATGCAAACCAGCATGTGATACAGCTACTGAGTCAGGAAAGGGGGATGGATAATTCAGAAGCCTGTTATGTGATTGCTATCCACTTGAGCTTTTATAACATCTACAAGCCCAATTAGAGCCAGAATTTAAACTACAGAACATTTTATAAGTTCTGCGTTTTCTATTACCCAAGCAGACTGACCTGCACATACCCTTTGTCTCAGTCATACAGTGCATGACTGCTGTGTCTCTTTTAGCTTCAACCTTTCCCTAGGTGCCCAGTGTGGCTTTCATTCAAAGATCTAACCCTTGTCCTCCCTCAGTACCCTCCTTCTGTACTCCCCTGCTCCTGAACCTTTCCCTACAGGCGTGAGACTGCATCTAAATCATGGCCCCCTATCACAGAATGAATAGCCTCAAGGACTCTGCGTTTGAGGTCTTAGGTCCTAAAGGGCAGGTTGCAATCTTCATCAAGGCCAGGGTGCTTGTTTAGATTTCTCTATGAAGCTGCTCCCACATTGCAGTTCTTTACACCTTTAGTGCCCCATGTAACTTTGCACTGCTCCCCTACATCCCTCCTATATTCAGATTTGGAAATCTAAAGTTATTTTAATACTTTGTTAAGGTGTGGCGCGTGTGTTATTAAGCCACCTGGACTTCAGAGATAACCACAAATGGTAGGAACATTGTCTGTCTGTTGTCCTTAGAAGATAGATGTCACCTTGCTACATGTCTGCATGGTACTGCATGCCTCCCACACATGCCATTGTTCATTTCGGACACATTCCCAGCATCATAGGTGTGTGCAGTGGCCTACACAGCCACTGTTCTTCTGAGAGTTGCTGATGAGGTGAGGTCGTCTCCAGAGCCCTTACACTGTTAGTGTTTTGAAAGGTCATACATGTGTGGAAAGTTGCCCTGTAGTACGACCATACCCTTTGCCTACTCTGACTTGCAGTGCCAGCTTCCTTATAGACTCAGCTATCCACATGTTCAGGCAGTCACAGGATCTGCTGGGCATTCTGCCTCTGGATAGCCTGAGGGAGGACAGAATCTGGTCTTTCACTAGTTTGTCCAGCTGGGACTAAGTGACAACTCTCAGTATTTTGTGACATCTATCTCTGTAGTTAATCTGTTGCTTAAATCTCCTTGCTTCTGGTATTGCCAAACATTTTCTTGTTAAAGATAGCACTTGTTCTTCTAAAGTAGCCATTGTCAGAGAAATAATTATGTGTGCAGGGAATGTTTTGTCCTTTTGGTGTGTCTTTTTCTGTCTTGATAGGTTTGTGTACACATGTGCACGTGTGCTGTTAGATGTCGTTCCAGGACCGTATCTCTACTTTATCGTGGTAGGCATCTCATTGAACCTCAAATTTGCTAATTCAGCTAGACTGACTGGCCAGCAAGCCCCAGGGGTCCTCCCATCTCTACCTCCCCAGATCTGGGATTACAGACACATGTCACTGAATTCAGCTTTTCTATGGGTGCTCGGGATCTGAGCTCAGATTTCACACTTCTGGTGCAAAGCACTTTACCTGCTGATTCATTTTTTTTAAGCCCCTCAGTTGGTATTTTTTTCTTGAGCATGCTGTTAAATATCCAGCTCAAATAAAGGTTTTGGTGGCTACACAGTCCTACACTGAATGAGTGGGTTGTGGTTGCTGAAGGAGCTATTGATTGAGGCTTGCCAAGGGAGGGCATGGTGGCTTTGATGTGGATATACTCCAGGAAGAAATTCTGAATCGCCCCTGAAGCCTGGCAGGTCCTCACAATCTGCAGTCCCTGCCCATTGCTGTCTTGGGGGTTCTGTGACACCCTCACCACTTTTCTTTGATTTCTGCAATGTTCTTATTCCATCTTTCTGGACTATGGACTAGGTCCTTGGTAGCACACCCCAAATGTTGACAGTCCTTTTTCCATGAGCCTTTACCAAAAACAGAAAAGAAAAGCAGAAGAGGAGACCTGACTGGCTGGTGGATGAGCTGAACCATCCTGAAAAGCATTGCTTGGATCTGGAAATAGGACCAGAACCAGAGAACAAGATGGTGGGAAATAGAGCTTGGAGGATGAGGATTACAGATGTGCAGGGTTGCATGTGAGGCAGGAGAGCCTGCCACTGTGGGGGAGGAAGATCAGCAGGTGTGAGTAAGAGGAACTCCTCCCTCCGTACCCATGCTCTGGGGCAGGCCCTAAGCCCGGTGCTCTTGTGCTGGTATCAGCCTCTTCAGCCCGTGTTGGGAGCACAGCTCCAGCAGATCTGTGAGGTAGGAGCCTATGCTTCTCTGCACAGAGCCGGGTACGGAAATGAGGCAGGTGCAGAGGTTCTGGCAGGGTCTTAGAGAAGAAGTAGATATATGGTACAGATTCTCCAGGCTGGTCCCTCCTTAGTCTGTCACTGACTGAGTGGCCCAAGTCTAACAACCAGTCTTGGAATTGCTAAATGCTGTGTGGTTGCCCTGTCCAGAGCTATCTGAGGACATGTTGCACAACCCAGGCCAGTGTGCAGCCAACCTCACAGAGGACAGGAGCAAGGGAGTGGGTACTGAGAGTGCCAGTCATGTACCCCGTTCCTCTTCCATATATCTGCGGGCCCTGGAATCGAGGACGTGTATAACCTCTCTCAGTTTGAAGCACTGAGCAAGGTGTGTGCAGAGTCACCAGGGAAGCAGATATATGCCTTCCCTTGGAAGTAGTAGGATGCCTCCTGCCTTGCCTGGTGGGGACAGCTGGCACAGTGAAGTCGTACTCTTTATTGCTGTTGTTTTAAAACAGTCAGTAAGACGGGGACAAGAAGATGTTAGGAGGCAAGAAAGTAGCCTGCTTCTGTACTGTCTCGGGCCTCACCACTAAGGAGATTGCTGATCACAGGCTGTGAGAAGCAGAGCCAGTACAGGAGGCTTGCCATGGTCTGTTCTATATGAGCCTGTGGGACGTGACTTCTTATGGCAGCTGTCCAGAACACTATTGTCTCTAGCCTATAGGCTATACTGTGACCCCTGAGTCAGTGTGGTCCTGTGAGAGACAGGTCCTGGCCTGGCAGAACCTTCATTCCATGTCTCCCAAGGAGCCCGCCTAACTGTCTGGCACCAAGTAATTGCCTTTATGGGAAACTGGTAGTGTTTGCTTTGGTTTCTGATATTTTTATATAGCAGAATGGACTGTGTATAGGCATACCAACCCTTTAAGTGGTACTGTAGCAGACAAAGGTGCCCTCAGTAGTTCTGGGGAGTTGTGCATGAGGCCCCAGGAGATCCTGCATGCACCTTTGGATCAAGGTCACAAGAAACAAAGGACATCCATCTCTGGTGTCACCAGAAGACACAGACTTGTAGAACTAGTTTGAACTTCTGGATTTATGTTCTGTTGTATTCTGAGCTGCTATGTGGGTGACTGGTCTGTAAAGGTCAAAGGATAAGAGGAAGGAGAATGGAGGAAGGAAGGAATAGGCAGGGTGGTCAGTCTCCTGGCCACAGGGTCTCAGAGTGATATGTGATATGTAGTCTAAGGATTCAGGAGGAACAATGTGGAAGATGTCCCCAAATAAGGGAATCGTTAAGGCTTTTGTTTTCTTCTGATGTTTGTATTTACTTAATGTGAACATGTCCTTCGAACTTGGAATACGCTTTACAGAAAGGTTTAATAAACTCTGGTTTGAAAGCGTTCATGCACGAGGTTGTGGCCCTCATGGCCTAGAGAGACATCCTCACCAGGGCTGGGAGTGATGGTGTCTCTTCTGGCACTGCAAGTCTTACGGATTGCTTTGATGAGAGCATGGCACCTGGTGTGCCGGGACAGATGTGTGCTTCTAGGACAGATGTGTGCTCCTAGGACAGATGTGTGCTCCTAGGACAGATGTGTGCTCCTAGGACAGATGTGTGCTCCTAGGACAGATGTGTGCTCCTAGGACAGATGTGTGCTCCTAGGACAGATGTGTGCTCCTAGGACAGATGTGTGCTCCTAGGACAGATGTGTGCTCCTAGGACAGATGTGTGCTCCTAGGACAGATGTGTGCTCCTAGGACAGATGTGTGCTCCTAGGACAGATGTGTGCTCCTAGGACAGATGTGTGCTCCTAGGACAGATGTGTGCTCCTAGGACAGATGTGTGCTCCTAGGACAGATGTGTGCTCCTAGGACAGATGTGTGCTCCTAGGACAGATGTGTGCTTCTAGGACAGATGTGTGCTTCTAGGCTTTTGCCAGCCATTGATCTGCTATGTTTGTGTTATGGGCAGCCCTACTGAAAACAAAACAAACAAACAAAAGGAACCACACATGCACAAACAAAATGACCAGCAGGCCCAAAACAATGACTGTGACAAATCCAGGATTTGTTCATTGTCACCTAGCTCAGTAGGGTTTGGTAATGGGGGCCCTGCTAAGCAGTGTTCATCATGATGTATCTACAGATCTTTGCAGAAAACAAGATTATTGCCTTGCTTCTGGCCCAGGCAGGAAGCAGTAGTTATGTTACATGGAAACTACAGATTTTACTTTGGAGAGGGTACATCTTTAAGGGAAGGCTGGAAAATAATATTGGCGAGGAAGAGGAAATCAACATCAGAATGTTACATTTAAATATGGAATATATATATATACATATTTATAAAATGGCATGAATGTAGAGAACAGAATAATAGAACTAGAATACATATACATGCTCGTGAGACACATACACACATAGATTACATATGTCTAGCAGTGTTGAGAATGGACTTGAGGGCCTCTTGCCTCCTAGGCTTTCCCTTGAGCCCTATAGAGAGTGATGTGGTAGGACAGCCTTCCAGTCCTCATTCCAGCTTTGCGGACAGAGCAAAGGACAATCGAAAGGTCCTCTCTTCCTAGTGTCTCTACCGTTAACAGAACTTGAGGTCTACATAGCATCACAGTGGCAAGGGACTCACATGCAGCAATTGAGGGTGCTCGTGCACACCCTTGGCTCAGAGCATCAACTAAGATGTGCAGTGCACTGGAGTTTAAAGGTTTCAGAGCTATTAGCAAGTGCAAGCTCATGGCTAGGAACCCTGGGCCCAGCAATGAATCTGGGGTTTTCATCTGTTCAGCCCCTGCTTAAATCGTAAGAGATGTGCTTTAAATAGGAAAGTAGCAATGTCACTTAAAGGCACTCTCCTGGACCTAAGTAGGTCAGGGTTTTGCTGTAGTTTAAGGAGATCACAGGTGAGTCATAGTAAATTCAGAGAGTCACGAATCTCATCAGAATTCAGGATGTGTTTTCGGTTTTTACTACATAACACACTTTAAATCCTGACCAGTTCAGTTTCCCTCTGCCCTCACCCCACATCCTGACCCCCATAGAGAGTACACAATATACTCTGTTGAAACTGGCTCCCTAAGAGACTTGACCCCAGTCCTGGCTGTGATAACTTGTCCTCTTGCTAGCTTAACTGGTAAAAAAAAAAAAAAAAAAACAAAAACAAACCAAGGCTTGAGACAAAGCCTAGGTTACCCCATCAATAGGCTCTTTCTTAACCTTGGCCATTCATGCAGAAAGTTTTTTTGTGGCCTGCCTATGATCCAATGAATGTTCATCCATTGAATGTGCCTATCATCCTCACCTAGTTCAAGACACAGAATTTGCATCAACCGTGGGGTACACCACCAACTTTTCCAGTGCCACCACCAGCTAGCCACTGTCCCTTTCTGACTACAGTGACTTGCCTTACTTGTTTACTCCTTTGCACAAGGGGCTCTGTGATATGTAAGTTTTTCCACCCAGGGCTTTGTGGGGGCTTGTACACGCCCTCGTGTATAGCTGTAGATAATTAGTCTTCAGTGGTATATGAGAATCCAGTGTGCACTGGGTTGTGGGGTAGCTTCTACTCTAAACTCTCATGAAGCCTTTGGTCATTGTAGATCATGTTTTGGGTGAATATCTGGGCACACTGTTGGATGCAGGAACAGGAGTCATAGTTATTCATATCTTTAAGGAGGACATTAGCTCATCAGGAATTCTCTTTCCAATAGATAAAAGGAAGGATAGGTTTTACAAGCAGCACAAATCAGATTGAGGTAGCTATGGTGTGCATTGGAGTTGACATTGTATCAAGCAGGAATCCAAAGACACTTTAGTAAGTAAGCAGTTATTCCTGGAGATCTGAGGGAAGAGGATTGAGTATATGGAGGTTCACCTTTATCAGGACATTTTGTTCCAATGCCTCTTTGTATAGCTCTCATCTTTACTGGGCTCAGTGTCTTCCAGCAGGGTAAGCTAACTCAAGCAGATATAAGGAGCCGTAGCGTGGACAGACAGAATGGAACTATTGAAGTGCCACTATGCACTTGTCATTTATGATCCAGAAGCCTTGCTGTGCACTAAGAAATCTCAGGGAAGCTTCTAGAAGCTAAGCTCACTAGTTCAGGGCTGCATTTCCGATCACTAGTTCAGGGCTGTATTTCTGAGGCAACCTAAAATTTGTCCAGGCTGTACCTTCCATTAGGATCACCTCCCATACTCTAAGGCAGGCTAGAGCAGAGGCAACAGTACCCTACTGTATAGATGGTGAAGTGGAGATCCAAGGGACCTTAACCCGGGGCTTTACATGAGTAAGAAGAGGACTGGGCTCAGCCTCGGTCTGTTGACCGCAAACCTGGTGTGGTTGTGCCAGCCCACAACCTCTTTCTCCTTGTACATAGCACATGACTGAAGGTAGAGTTTTTTTTATTTTTATTTTTTTAATTTATTTATTTATTAAGGATTTCTGCCTCCTCCCCGCAACCGCCTCCCATTTCCCTCCCCCTCCCCCGATCAAGTCACCCTCCCTCATCTGCTCGAAGAGCAATCAGGGTTCCCTGACCTGTGGGAAGCCCAAGGACCGCCCACCTCTATCCAGGTCTCCTAAGGTGAGCATCCAAACTGCCTAGGCTCCCCCAAAGCCAGTACGTGCAGTAGGATCAAAAACCCACTGCGATTGTTCTTGAGTTCTCAGTATTCCTCATTGTCCGCTATGTTCAGCTAGTCCGGATTTATCCCATGCTTTTTCAGACCCAGGCCAGCTGGCCTTGGTGAGTTCCCGATAGAACATCCCCATTGTAGAGTTTTTATGGCATATGTCCTAGGTCTGCCTAAGCAACAGGTCAGCTGGTATTTCTCTGCGTCTGCTTTGCTATACCCATACCGCACAGGTGACAGTATTCTTTCGCAACAAAGCATGACTGTCGGGCAGCCTTTCCAATGCCAAGCCAAACTTAGACCCGAGGATAGAGATGGGGAACAAAAGGCTTGGCTTTGAGAACTGGTTCTTACGGGACTTGGGGGATTGATGTGGAGGGATAGGAGGGACGGGGCTTCTGCCAAGGTAATGTGATCCCTGAGATGACTGTGTTGCTACTGGAGGTAGCAATGACCAAGTTCAGCTCTGCTAAGAGCTTCGGTAGAGCAGCTGCTACCATACATGTTTTAATTTTGGAGAACAATTTGATATTGTGTAATCATAATGTTTGTGTAGTGGACTTTTTAAACAGTAGCTGTGATATTTTAGTTAAAGTTCCAGTTTTTGCTTATACATATTAATTATTATGGCCCTGTATTTGAAGACTCTCTATCTTCTTTGAGTTGACTTTTCACCTTTGTCTGGTATTGTGCATAGAACTGCTTTCTTAATTTCTTCATCAAATAGTTCATCGTTAGCATCCAGAAATGCTACTTTTTTTTGTATGTTGATAACCCGAAACTTCACTGAATTTGTTGGTCTGCTCTAAGTTCTTTTTTTCTCTCTTTCTTCAAAGTTTTTATGCATAATATTATACTATTATATAGAGATAATTTCACTTTTCTTACTGGATTATACTATTAAACGATAATTTTATCATTTCTTATTGAATATTTTTTTATTTCTGTTGTTCACTGCTCTGGCTAGGAAGAAAGTAATATATTTGAGAGAAACTTAACAAAAGAGGTGAAAAATCTTTACACTATAAACTAAAATCTTGATGACATTGATTGAAAAAAGTTATAAACAGATATAATAATATCCCTTGTTCATGGTTTGGAAGAATAATTATATAATTATAAAAGACTTTCAAAGATATCTTACTACTTAAAGCAGTCTACAGATTCAGTGATATTCCTATCATATTCCAAAGTCAATTTTCACAAAATTAAAAAAAAACCCTAAAATACATATGGAACAACAGATGATCCTGAATACTTTAATCAAAAAAAAAAAGATGCCAATCAGTGAGAAAGTAGAGTGTCAGGTTGCAGGAGTTAGTCTTGGTGACCTTGTGCCTAATGGTGTATATGTAATTGTTAAAAAAAAATTCTATGTTTGATATTTGAATAATGAGCAATAAACCAGTGAAGAGATGGCTGCTAGCTTGTTTCTACAGTGTATACAAAATGACGAAATATCACATTCTGTCCCATAAATAAAGACTTGCCAATTTAAGAATATCAGACGATTGTTTCCAGGTACGTTCCTTCCTTTTTAAGATGTGCCTTCTTGATCTGTGCACTTGTCCCTTAGTCAGCAGCACAGTCTTGGTCACTGACGTGACATGAGAAGCCTTAATAACATGCGTCATGATTTCTCTTTGTTTTGTTTTTTTTTTCGACACTATTTTAGATGATTTCCTTTCTTTTGATTTTTTTCATAATCATTTTAGACTCAGCTTGTCTATGTGTACAGAAACATCTTTTGGGGGATTTTTGATAGAAATTTGAAGGGGATTAACACCGTTAGGTTTTGAGCCTTTTTGTTTTTAATTATTTTTACAGCTACATCCACCACCACTAGCAAGCATAGTATGCTTCTCCACTGACCTACATCCTCCTTTATTTCACTTGTCATTCTTTTGTAATTTACAAGTCTAATTCATGCCTTACTCAACTCGAACCTAAGCTCGTTTTCCTTTGACGGAACCACAGTTTATCTTGTACTTTGTGACTGGAATGAGTTTTGTTAGTTTGAAAAGATTTTTCTGTAGATGATGTAGAATTTTCTACATAGCTTATGTGGTCTGCAAGTAGAGAAAACGTCCCTTCTCTCACAGTCTGTGTGCTTTTTATTTCTATTGCATGCCTTGTTATCTGGCTGAACTTGCACTGCTTAGCTGACTAGTGCCTCTGAGCATGGCCGTCCTTTGCAGAGTGTTGGTCCCAATGGCAGAACGCTCTCTTTGGGGCTATAAACTAACGGTGTTAGAGTTCTTTTAATGCACGCCTTTAATCATTTTGAGAAAAGTCTTTCTATTTAGTTTTCTGGGAGTTTTCTTATGAGTACGTGTTGGATCTTGCCAAGTGGTTTTTCTAAAGTAGTTGATATGATCTAGTAGATCTTATGTGTAGCCTGGTAATACAGTAGACGATATTGCTTGGCTTTCTTAACATCAGATTAGCCATGTGTCCTGGAACATACGTGTTTTATATATTATTTGCTTCTTAGAAATGTTCCTATATCTTTTCTGGTTTGATTGGTTGATATTATGGTAATGCTTGCTTCAGAAAATAATTTGCTAAACTCGTTTTCTTTCTTCCTTTCTTTTCTTTTCTTTCTTTTTTTTTTTTTTTTTTTTTTTGAGACAGGGTTTCTCTGTAGCTTTGGTTCCTGTCCTGGAACTAGCTCTTGTAGACCAGGCTGGCCTCGAACTCATAGAGATCCTCTGCCTCCCGAGTGCTGGGATTAAAGGCGTGCGCCCCCCCACCAACCAGCACCAAACTCTTTTTCTTGGAAAGGGCTTTTGTGAAAGGAATCAAGAGTAAAAATCTACACTGAATTTTTAATTTTTTTCTCATGAAAAGTACAAATACAGTGAAAAGAAAATATTTCAAAAGTAATGAAAAAATGAGTAAGTTTAACAAATACCAAGGATGTGTGACCCTCTCCTATTTATAGTCTCACTTCTGAGGTTGCTCTTCCCCGCAGACAACTGCAATAAAAACAAAAACGTTAACAGTTCATGTCCTAAATAACTTACTTTATTTATGTCATCTCTTTCACTGTACTACTCTTGTTAATCCCCTAACATACCTAATGCGTAAGTTAACTTTTATTGTATCACAGGTATATATGAATAAAAACTCACAAGTTATTCAGGATTCTTTATTATCCATTTAAGACACCTGCTTGGACTTGGGAAGTTATCCTCTGTTTACCAGGCAGGCCACTACTACCATTTATATCCTCAAATGTCCTGGTCCAGAGAATTATGATACAACATGTCCGCATATTACAATTATAATGCATAATGCTGCATTAGAACATTTTTCCTTTTAGAACTCCGTGTATGCGTATAAGACATCTTCATCAAATCCATCCCCTTTCCCTCCCCAACACGAAGCCCTCTCTTGTCCCCATCCCTACTCTTCCTTCCCAGCTTCACACGCTCTTTTGCTTTTAAACTTACTGAGTTACTTAGTGATCGCTAGATGTGCATAGGTGTAAGATACTTTGAAATGTTCAAATCTGATTAGAAGGAGCCTTTACAATCGGGCCATTTAGAAAAGTTAGTACTAGGTATCACTGTTGGAGCTCACTAGAGATCCGTGTCTTGATCAGATAATTACAAGGCAGTTCTATGTTTCAGACAAGAAGTAGCTTTCTTCTTCAGGGGTATGATCTCTGAGTAAGCTTTAAATATGAAGCTGGGGGCTGGAGAGATGGCTCAGTGGTTAAGAGCATTGCCTGCTTTTCCAAAGGTCCTGAGTTCAATTCCCAGCAACCACTTGGTGGCTCACAACCATCTGTAATGAGGTCTGGTGCCCTCTTCTGGCCTGCAGACATACACACAGACAGAATATTGTATACATAATAAATAAATAAATATGAAGCTGGTCACCAGCACTCACATGTGCGTGTAAAAAGTATCTAAATGCAGGTCCCTAAAGTAAGGTGGTCGGAAGAACAAGGGTGGAGATACAACAACAACAACAACTAGAAACCTACAGTAGCACAGTACTTGCATTGCGTGTGAGTACCAGCACAGTCCTGCAGCAGCCTGTTCACAGGCGAGGGATCGCTGCTTCTGCTGCTTTGCCTTTCACTGTGGAGATTGGCAGAAATGGGATTTTAGGAAGGTTGAACCAGTTTGCTTCCTTTAGAGTTACCTAAAATGAAAAAATGCTAATGTGGCTTGCCTTGCTAATGTGGATTTCAGTTAAATAAAGAATGCTATTTCTGGAGTAGCATTGCCCCAAATACTTCACACGACACACACTAGGGCATTTATCGCTCGTCTAAAATTCAAGATGACGGGACATTCAGTGTTTTGTTTAGCAACCTGCCTGCTGTCTGTACACGCTTTTCTGTCTCTGGCTTGTTTCCACTGAAGGTAAAAACAAATGGGGCTGTAGAACAGTCCACATTCTGTTGCATTGGCTTTTGTGAAACAAGGTC
Organism: Microtus pennsylvanicus; assembly: GCF_037038515.1. NCBI lineage: Eukaryota > Metazoa > Chordata > Mammalia > Rodentia > Cricetidae > Microtus > Microtus pennsylvanicus. Next base: position 13,983,343 of record NC_134596.1, read on the forward strand.
TCACCATGGTTGGTCTTGAACTCGTCGTCCTCCCTATCCTGTGCCCGGCTTAGCAGTTGCTTTACTTAGCAAAGTTAGATAGCAGCTGTGGTTGCTGCACAGGTGAATCTGAGGGCAGACCGTGTGAAATGTCTGGAGTTTCCTCTTGTATTTTTTTTTAATTTTTGTTTGTTTTCTTTCTTTCTGTGACTGGTATCTATGTCAAGATATGTAGCCTGTGGTGGGGCCACAGCTGTCCCAGTGCTACTCTTGGGGGCCACAGCTGTCCTGGTGATGCTCCGTGTCAGAACTGGCCTGACTTCTGTGCCCTGCGCCATCATTGCTCTTCACACTTCACGTTCACAGTGACGTCACTTCGTTTGCTTTGCCACCGTCTAATTACTCAGAAAGGTTCTTACTCAGCCACACGTCCTCCCTTAGTCCTATTTGCATTTCCTCCTTTAAGGTGGCCCCTAAGTTAGTGTCTGTACATCACAGAGAACAGTTTACCTTCTTTCTGGGTCAGCTGGGTTAGACCTAAAAGTAGATACAGAGTATGCCACCACGGTAAGCATCGCCCTGGCAGCAGCATGCATAGTGCCTGGATTCCATGATGGATCTAAAGATCATAGGCGAGTTGAACCTCCATGTTAACACCTAAGGTCCCAGGAAGAGGTGGTCTGGCCTGGGAATGCTGTGAGTATCCAGCCTGCTTTCTCTCTTTACATCAGCATGGACCTCCAGAGCCCCCATGGCTTTCTCTTTTACTTCCTCTATTCCAAGAAGCTGATGGACCCACCCACATGTGAAATTGGACTCTACTGCGGGGAACATGTTCCTAGGGAAGTCCATGCCCACAGCTCTTCCTTGTATTTGTGGCTAGGATTAAGGTGTTTGGAGCCAATTAGAATTACAGTTTTGCCAGGAGAGTTTCTGAAGGTTCACCCCCTTTAACGCCACGATCTCTCTAATGTAAGGTCAGAAAACAAGTGTAGGGAATTTACGACTATCTAACATGAAAGGTCTTCCATGGTCTCCCTTGTGTTAACATGTGAAGGCCTCAAGGATGTGGAGTTCAGGGTAGAGATAGGTTTGGGTGAACACCCTAAGAATCTAATAATCTATTTCTTGGACCATCTTCTTCATCCTTTGAAACTGCACCTGCTTTTCCCAGGTGACTGAGCAAACCCGTGTTCAGTTTCCTATTATTCCCTACATATGCTTCACAATATAGATTAAAACATTTTTTTTTGTGCTGGGCTTCTTCACTCAGAATGTGGAAGGGGGAAACTTGATTCTTGCCAATCTCTCTGGAATTCTGAGGATATTCAAATTTATTCTGGCTCTTAAAGTATTTGTGAATTGTATGTACTTCATTTTTATATTGACCTAAATAGATGTTATTGGTTAGGCTACACAAGCACATATTTTCTAGGAACTGGATTTTGAGAACTTAGAGTGGGTATTTTCCTGATTTGCTGACACAGTGGTAAGGGGAAAACCAACATTGTGCTGTTACAGTAAGAGGGGAACATCCAACTCTGTCACCTTGACCAAGAACATTTCTGCAGCCCTCACAGATAGGTCTAGATTGTCCCAAGTGAAAAAGGTTGTTTGTAAACATTCTCTGTTTCCTTTCCTCCTTCTTTTAAAAGTATCAAGAATGTTACCGTTCAACCATTGAGAAGAGTACATAAAACCTAAATGTTGGTGAGGAAGTGAAACTGGAAGGTTTGATACTGTTTTGGGGGTTTAGAATGGTTTTGCTACCAGAGGAAAATTCATGGTGGCTCTCTAGAAAATTAAACATATCATTGCAGTATCAGTCAAGACATCCACCGTTGGGATGAGCCTACGAAGATTGGGAATAGACTCAAACGGACATTTGCATAGCAAGGCTCATAGCAGCAGCACTCCTGTCACGAAGGGTCCCGCAGTGGACGAAGGGATAGATACAGGTTCTACAGGCATATGATGGACTGTCAGTCAGACTTAAGCAGGAAGGGAATTCTGACACACACTGCAGTGCCGATAAGCTAACCTTCAGGATATCATGATAGATGAAGTAAGCCAGTAAAATAAATAAATAAATAAATTTAAAAAAGACAAATAAATGATGTGCTTTGTAGAGTCCTAAATCAAAGATGCAGAAAGTCAAATGGAGGTCACAGTGATAGGGATGGGGTGTTAGTGTCTAAGGCAGATAGAGTTTCAGTTTGCAGTGATGAAGAAATGTATGGATGGTGGTGACTGGCTGTATAAGATGGTAAAATTTATAATGGTTGTGTCCATTTTATTTTAGTATCAAAGGTATGTAGCTGTTGGGAGATAGAGGAGCCACTCATACCTTTCTGGGTTCAAATTCTGTTTACTCTATAGATAGCATGTGATGCCCTCAAACACCTGAGGTTCTCTCTGCTTTCAGGTTACTGTACCTGAAGACTTTATAGATTATGTTTTTCCATCTCTTAGTATGTCTGGAGGGGTCTGAGTAGAGGGATCGATACTGAAACTACCTCCTGGAGGGAGGGGATTTCACCCAACATTGCCTGCCAGCCCAACTATCTCTTCACTACCTCCCCCTCTCCCAAATGAACTTAAAAAACTGAGATGAGTCTTGAGAAATACCCATCCCTAGATGTCTATATTCATATTTAGATATGTCTAAGGTATCTCCCAAGTCACCACCTCTCTAATTTCTCATCACAGCCTGATTTTTTTCTGGAGCTTCATATGGAGGAACTTGGCACCCGGCACACAAACTCCTTTCACCTAGTGTCTCTGCTATTTGCCGTGCTATTGCTGGACCATCACATGTTCTTCTCATCGCTAACTGAATCCCATTGTCTCGCTGTGCCAGCGTGCCGTTGGATTCTTGGGCTGTTCCCAATTTGGAGCTCTTGTGAATAAGTCTGCTGTGAACATCCTTTTGCAAGGTTTTATGTGGACAGATGCTTTGGATTCTCCTGAGTTAATATCTAGGAAGGAAATAATTGAATCATGAGTCGTTTATAGGAGACAGGTAGAGAGTTTCACATTCCTGCCCACAAAGTATGGAGTAGCTAGTCACTGTGTATTCCTCCATGCCTTTGATATTGACAGCCTTATGTCTTCAAGGCACTCCAGTAGATGTGTAATAATTTGATGTAATTTTAATATGCATTAAAAGTTCACAGAATCTTCCTTTGTGAATAACATCCAGTTCTTCTAGCCATTTTTACTAGGTTACTTTTCTATTCTTGATTTATAGTTATACCTTTGGATGAATACCCTTTAAATTTATACAAAATCTAATCTCTTATTTTAAAGGTATTATTATTATTTATTTATGTGTCTTAAGAAACTTTTGCATGCTCTAAGCCATATATATACAATCTCCTTTTATGTTAATATTTTTATAATTAAACTTTTATATTGTAGTTTATGGTTCATCTTATGTATAGTGTGAGGGAGGGCTCAGGGTATTTTTTTCTTATTCATTTATTTGGATGATAAGTTATAGGAATGCCTGTTGAAAATGGAGCAGTCAGCAAAGTGAGGGGCTGTTTCTGGGCTCTTCACTCTGATAACCAACCACTTTATCTGCAGCTCTGACAAACTACATTTACTGATGACTGCACCTTTCTTGTAGTACCCACAGAATCTTGGCCCCTGTGTTGCTGTGGCTTTGCTCCCGTGTGATGGGGAGGAAATGCTAATACTCTTTGCTCTTGCTCATGCCCCTCATACATAAACAGCAATGATGTCACCAGTGGGCCTGGGTGACAAGGTGAGTTCTGACGGTGATGTAAATCAGTGCACCCATAGGAGGTCTTCAGTGAACGTTTCTCTCTTGCTGTAGTCTGGCACCGCTATAGTGTGGTGGGAGACAGCGCAGGAACTGGATGAAACAATTTCAATTAAGATCTTTAAGTCAGTAACAGAAAAAAAAAGACATAGCTGCCATCTACTTAGTTCTATTTGTAACCTTGGCTACTATATTTTCAACATTCTTTAATCCTTACCTATCTGAGCTTCTGTATTCACATATGCAAAATGAAGAGAATACTGTTCAAGGCCATTGTCAGAAGCAGATGTAAGCACTTTGTGGAATCCAAACTACTGGCACAACACACATGGCCACTTTGACTTATCTCTGTGTTGGCATTTGGGTACTCAGAAAATGAATACATATTTCTTTTCCCATTGATGTATGACTCACCTGTGAGATCTCACATCAGCGATTTACGATTGATGAACAGAGCATTTGAAATAATTTATTAAAAGTGTTTACAGACTTAAAGAGCCAGATCTTTCCCTCTCAAAGCTTCTGATTTTAGGGAAAATTGCTACAAGTAGCAATTCCAGAATAGTAACTGTGGAGTGCAGGTGGCATACGGAATGAGCAAACAGCAGTAGGTGGCAAGTGATGATATAGAGGACTCTTTGGAGCGTCCTGGCTATGGGGTGCTATACATGGGTCTCAGGTCATGGACATAAGTGTTGAGGGACAGCCTCTTGCCTTTTGAGGAGGTTGGCTTAGGTTTTCAGTTCCACTCAGCCTGTGGCAGTCTCTTATGCTAGGATCTTGAGAACTGAGAGAGATTTTGTTCGCAGGGATAATGGCCCGAGACCACACAGATGGACTTTGCAGTGTCCATGTTTCATGTGCCTGAGGCTTTCATGTTTGTGCACCTGACAAATACTGGGAGCACTTGGCATCTTCACTGTAATAACCCACATCTACTAGCCTATCGTGTCACGACAGTTTCTATGCCCTGGAACTACTATCCTGTAGTAAATTGATAAAAGATAGAAATGAATGAAGCCTTCTTTCTTCTTTTAAAGGTGTGTTTTTTAAAAAGGCACAGATGAGGAATAAAGTATGGGTAACCCTACCCACCCAAAACTTGGCCCTTAAGTGTCATAGTGCTGGGACACACTTGAGTAGAATTTATTGGAGGTATAAGAAATTACAGTGTATCAACTGGTCCTGCCTCAAGGAGATTTGCCTTGACTTCTGTAATCTTCCACTCCCATCTCACAGTGTGTGATGTCTTTTCACCATCCTCAACCCTCTGGGAGTCTCTGGGAGTCTTCATCTGATTAGTCAGTGAAATGATTTATTTCTTTAAGAGAGATTCATTGGGCATGCACTGTAGATTGGGGTTATCAAGTACTTAAGTGAATGAGCCCCTTTTCCCTGCCAGGACAGAGTTAGCTAGTTTAATGTCATTAGGTGTTCAGAGACAACGAAGTAGTGGCTAGGCTGTCTCCCATTAATCACCATCTGGCTCCTGACTTAGGGACCTGCCCAAGAAGAAACAGGAAATGGACATATGGGTCTGTCAGTAAGTCATTGCTGCACATGGTAATAGGAGCCTTGTTACTAACCACCCCAGTATTTAAGAGCCCAAACAGAAGGAGACAGGTTCCCAGGTCAAAGCAAAGTAAAGCAGTCAGGGAGAAAATATTTCAGACAGATTTGAATCAGGATCGTAAACTTTCTCCTTGCTTCTTCAAGTCATTCCATATTATCCTCCCATGAAGTGTAGATTCCACTCCAAGATGACTAAGGACTACGACAGAATTAGCATGCACAGAAAGCAGAACATGAAAAAGAAAATGAAAAACATAAGCAAAAGACCAAAAGGAAATGGAAGATTCAGAGACCAGTGCAACAATTCAGAAAAGTAAATTCCTGTCCTCTCAAAGAACATATTAGCAGAGGTATTTCTAAAGCACAACTAAGTACCAAAGATTTAGAGAATTCAGAGAAACAAGAAAATAAGGCTGCCACTGGCAGACTTAAGGTGGTGAAGCAGGAAACAGTAAAATGACCCTGACTGAGAACTAACTGGGAAACCACAGACTAGGGTCTTCTTGGAGAGTTTATGCCATGTGTGACTTGAGGACATTGTACATGGGAACAAAGGGAAGAGCTTAGAAAAGTGGGAGGAAATTGATTTTGCTATGTAATATAAGGAAACCACATCAGCGTGCATGCCAGACCTGACTGCCATTCAAAGAAATGATGACCTTTAGGTAAGCTTGCAGAGTGGTCAGGGCTGACCAGTGATTCCGGGTGATTCCCCCTTTCTCCTGGGGCTCTTCACCTATCACCCAGGCACAAACAGAGGCAGTGGGATCAGGCTGGGTCAGCCTGTATCCACCAACATGATCCCGGGACACAGGAAGTAGATTCTAGCAGATTTTGAATGAGACATGCTATGGGGAGGGGTAATTTATCTAGTGAAATTACCCTAGTATTAAGAAACGGCTGGGAGAACATTCACAGACATGCTACTAATCGGGGACCTGAGCTTCTGTGAGTCTTTTTGAGTAAACGTTTGGGATAAAACTGTTGGATGTCAAAATCTAACTCAACCAGGATTAAAGGAGCCAAAGTACAGAGTGTGGCATTGTTGGGTGGTAATGAACCTTGGGCATGTTTAATGTAAGACTAAGACCTGCCAGTCGGAGTTACGTTGCAGCTCATAATATAAATGGCGTCAGCCTTGCACATCATAGTACCTTAGGAAAGTCTTGATGGGAAAGTAGAAGGAACACATAAGGTATGGTCATCCCTCTATAGCTATAGGCTCTGCATCCCATTGAGCCCACCAGCCTCAGATCTAGACTTCAAATGTTGCTTTTGAACATGTGCACACCTCCTTCTGGTCATGTTTCCTAATCAGTGCAGTATAACTACTGTTGAGGTTGCCTGGGGATGAATCAGAACACCCAAGACCAATGCTAGGTTTTCTATAGATGCTTGATCTTTTTATGTTGGAACTGGAGTATCTACAAATCCTGTGTCTATAGGAGGTCCTGGAGCCAGTCAATCGAGGGCATCAAAGATATATATATATATATATATATATATATATATATATATATATATGTATGTATGTATATGTATATATGTATATCTATCTATACATAGACATACACACACACGCACACACACACGCACACACACACACACACACACACACACACACACACACACACACATATATATAAATAGTCCTTACATTTCTTAAGAAGCAAAAGAGCTAATGGTGTCTGCTGAGAGTGGTCACTTTAATAATGAGGCCTTTACTTTAAGGTTTTCACGGCATTCTTGTTACCTTTAGTCTTGAAGCAAGCTATCTCAGGGAAGGGAGTGTTTCCCTGAATGAACTTCAGTGATCTTTCTGTTTTATTGTCACATTCTTTCTTCTATTACTCTTGTAGGAAAGTGGGCAGTGTGCTAGAGGTGTGGAGAATACCTACTGAGCTGGCACTTGTGAGCGGAACATCATGGCAATGTTGCTATGGTGATTTATCAGGTGAACTCATCACTTCACTCAGAAAGGCCTCTCTGAAGGGTTGCATGGAGAAGGCTTGAATGCTGAGTTGAAGCCAGCGTGGCTAAGGAAATACGGTTCCTGATCCTGAACAAAGAATTGTGTTCTAGAAACAGAACACAGTATACCACCCACATCATGCCCAGACCACTGAGTTTTCCCAGTTTGCTTATCTTTTATTGGGTGGTCTCTCCACTGGGTCATCCTGTCCCATACTACACCCTTCAGGGCTTGAATTGCATTTTGGAGTTTTTTTTTGGTATGGGTTTGGTTTTTCCCGTCTTACCAGCGTTTAGAAATATCTGGGAGGTGATCAATAAATGGATAAGGCTGGGTGAATGGATGAACGAGTCAGTAAATGAGCGACAAAGGGAAGGGTGGCAGCGATGGGAGGGAGACAGGAAGAGAGAGGAAAGGAGAGAAAAGAACTTTAAAGATGTAAAGTTAATGGCGTAGTAGAATGTCTCCCAGGAAATATTTTTATTTTAAATGTAATATTTTTAGCATAGACTGACTTTTGGAACCGTTATGAAACCCACATTTTATAGTGTAGGATCTGCCAGGCAGTTTGGTATTCTGGCATCTTCTGATAAACCACATAAGTCGTTCTCAGAGATTTCTTTCAGATACGAGTTCAGACAGAGACATAAAATTCACAGCCAACGCCTTAGTCTGTATGATTTGAAAAGAAAATAATTTGAAAGTCTACCCCAAAGGTTACGGAAGTGACATCCATGAGCCGGGTCTTAAGCGAAATACTCTTGTCACCTCTACTCCTGTCTTCATTGCTGTGAGGGTGGCTATGTCAAGGACATGGCAATGCCTGGGAGCAGGGTTATGAGTAATTGAAGTATCTCTTTGATGGCAAGATGGTGCGTGTTGACAGTCACATATATAGATCTGTTATTCTGTACAAAGTTCCTCCGCTTTCCTGGGTTATGTGAAGAATCTTGCTGTCTATATTTGCCCCTGTAGCTGGGACAGACCCCTTCCCAGAAGCCCAGCCCAGGATATATTTCTTGGTGAATGTGGTCAGGGTCCTGCTTATGTTCAAAAGAGGTTCCCATGGTATTGTCCAGAATGAAGGCTCTGTGAATTTTTTTTTCTTTGACCCACAAGCCTCAAAGAGACTGATGATAGTTTGCAGTACGTTGCCAGTACATCTTTTGAGTGTTGATTTAAACTTCACGATTCATGCCCCGCTGGCCAAGGTTTTGTTGTTTTGTTTGTTTGTTTGTTTTATCCCCTTATGTTTTCTGAAAAGGGTACATTAGATCTTAGACATTCTTTATATAGGAGAATTTTAGGATTGAAATGGTTTTTTTTTCCACAGGGCTTGGGGGGTCAGTTATTATCTATGAAAATTTGGATGTTCCTGAGGGTAAACATTCCTACTCTCTGCTTTAGTTTGAATTTGTACAGAGATATTTTCTGGAACCTGACCACAGTGTGCTTCTAGTGTTTGCCAATTTAGTCCCCACAAGCCTGCTGGGGTTTTAAGTGACGTCACCACAGGCCATAGGAAGTCCCCATCATTGACAATCGGATTGGTCAATTTAAAGAAATGTTTCTGTGGATCGCAACAAATAAAGAGACACGGGTCTGGGTTTGTGATGCTCCTTCTCAGTGAATGGGAACGTAGGGTGTCCAGGGAGCGCCAGCCTGGCAACACCTCATGCTTAGACCATCTTGGAGCCTCTCCTATCTCACTTTCTGGTTTTTTTTTTTTTTTTGGTTGCTTCTTTGTGACCATGCTTTGTGAAGCATGAGATCAGGCTTCTATTAGTGACCAGTAGGAGATGGATGGAGAAGGGACTCACACTGTGGGGACTGAAGAAAGCCAAGAGATGAGAAATTCAGAACAGATGAACCCCAACAGAGGCCTGCTGTGGGAACCCAGACCAGTGCACCCCATGCGGCTTGGATCTCAATGTATGATTTCCCTGCTGTTTGAGCCTTCCTGAGTTTCCTCATGCAACCTGCCTTGGCTGTTTCACTTTACACATAACTCAAACAACAACAACAAAGAAAATAATGGACCACCACATCTATTGGACTCTTGCTACAAATGTCACCTTTGAAGCAGTGAAAAACAACCCGCAGACCAGGAGAGAATATCAGCAAGTTCTATCTGGTGAGAGCTCTACACCCAGTATATGTATTTAAAATATCTTATACTTCAGCTATTTAAAAAGCCAAATAAAAATTAAGAAAAGTACTTGAATAGGCATTTCTGCAAGGAAGACACAGTGTCCCATGGGCACACAAAAATGCAGAGTATTACCAGTCACCAGGGACTCGTGAAATCAAAATCACAATGCCGTACCACTTCTCACCCAGTAGGATAGCTGTAATGAAAAAGACAAGTGTTCGCAGAGAAGCCAGAGCTGCCCTGCATTGCCGATGAGAATCGAAATGCTGCATCTCTGTGGAAGCAGCTGGATAGTCCCTAAAAAAGCAAACAGAATTTCCATCTGACCCAGCACTTTCATGTCCAGGTACATGTGGAAGAAATGCAAAAGCACATGGCCACAGACAGCTTTATCCTGAGTGCGCATTATGTGTTAATAACGCGCAGATGGATCCAGTCCAAATGTCTGCCCACCAGTGCCTGGATAATTAGAATTTAATGTACACGGCACATCGTGTTCTGTGGTATATAATGACATATTACTGAGGGAATGAAGTACTGATAAGTGTTGGCCCTTGAAAACATGCTATGTGAAGTAGTCCAGCTACAAAAGATTTTACACTGTGTGATCCTATTGACATGAGAAAATGGCACATTTATAGAGTCATAAGACACGGTAGTAACTGCCTAGGCTGAGAAGCCTCAGAGGGACGGCCGATGGCTGAGGAGCACAAGGTATCTTCGGGGTGGCAGAAATGTTCTTAATTTAGAGTGTTCTTATAGTTATATCACTCTGTGATTATGATAAAATCCTATGAACTATTTATATATTAAACCGATAAATAGTCTGCTTAGGTATAGTATATCATAATAAAGCTGATTAATAAATAAAACTGATTTTCTGAACTCAGACACCAAAATCAAAGACAGACTTGCCCATCTTATATGGCTGAGTCCCTGGCTGGGCAAGGGGACAGAGACCGCAAAGAAGAGCTATGTGTGTGTATGAAGACAACAAATGCTGTTTTCCTTAGCCCTGACTGAAGGGCGGTTAGTATTAAAATGAGGAGATGAATGCCAATCATTCAACACAGTGCTTGGCATGCTGCACAGATCAACTCCAATGGCTCCTTCAATGTCACTGTGCCCTGGAAGAATTGTAGGTACAAATTAAAGCTCAGGAAATAGTCAATGAAGAACACTGCCTAAAGAAACCCCGAGAACAATGTACGGATGAAAACACTGAGTTCTGGCTTGTCATTTTAAGGGAAAGATTAGGTATTTAATTCCTGATGTGAGATACTGTGGTGCTTATTTTTTTGTCATCTTGACATAGAATAAAGTCATCCTGGGGAGAAGGCCTCAGCTAAGAAGATGCCTCCACCAGACTGGCATGCAGGCAAGTAGCTAGGACAGTCTTGCTCTAGCCCACTGTGAGCAGTGCCACCCCTGGGCAGGTGGTCTTCAGTCTATAAAAAAGCAAGCTGAGTGGACCTTGGGGAGCAGGTTGGTGAGCAGTGTCCCTCCATAGCCTCTGTTGCAGTTACTGCTCCTGGTTTTCTGCCTGCGCATCGTGGTGGAATATGCACTGTGAAATGAAATGCACCCTTTCCTCCTGAAACTTTATATAGCTGCAGCGCTTATTACAGCAGTAGAAAGCAATGGGCACTTCTCTTCTTAAACCCATAGTGCTTCTCACCTACATGTGGAGATGACCTCGTCTGCTCTTGGTAGTGATGTGTCGCCTCCATTGTCTGCTGCTCTGAGGATTTACTGATTTCTGTCTGATTTTTATTATCATTAATTTCCGCTGTTTTTGCCTGTGATGTAAGATATTAGGCATCATGGGGGTCAAGCAGCTCTCAGACGCCCACATGAGGCGCTGGCCACCTCTGCCTTCTCCTTATTAGCATGCAGGCAAGACCCATGACCTCACCTATAGGGATAAGGCAACTAACTACCCTCTGTTTAGAAAGAGAGAAGCTACACATACTCAACAGGCATTACCAGTGACTACATGGTGTCTTTTGCCAGAAGAGAGTCATAATTTCCTTTAATTTTTCTTTATAAATAAAATTAGAATAAACTGGTAGAAATTTTCCTAACGTGAGCTCTCTGCCAACGCAAAAATCCCAATCAAGTCAAATCACAACAAGCCAAATTAAAAAATATCCAGGTTTAATGGGATTCCTGTGCTCTGGGGTGGCCCCAAGGGGGAACCGGGAGGTCTAACATGACTACCAGGGGGAAGGAAAAGGGACCACGAGGAAACTTTCCAAGGAAGCAGTTTAAACAGACTGAGGGCGTGGTCGAGATTTTGGCGGGCTCATCTTGACCCTCCTCCGAAGAAGGGTCAAGACTTGGCGGGCACAGAGACGGGCCCTCCAAAGATGGAGGCCAGATACTGGGGCTTACATTCCAGATTCTTTGTATAAGGGTAACAGGAAGCTGAGGTCATATTTTGACTAACATTTAGGCTCTCTTAGTAAAAGGGGCATTGACTCAAGTCTGGTTACTTCCCGCCGGCATAGGGTGGTGTGGGGAAGGGGAGAGCTAGGTGTTGGTGGGTCCACGCTCAGCGGGAGGTGTGGCTGGAAAGGCATCCCATGAACTGTCATCCTGGAGACATCAGGTATCTGTTCCTTAGGGGAGGTAAGAAGGCAGGTGTCTAGGAAAAAAAATATTGTTATCACCAAAGATGAGTGTGCCAGGATGAGGAGCAGATAGGCCCTTCTTTGTGGCATCCTGGAGGGTGGAAGGTCCTGTCCGCTGGACAGACCAAGTGTCCTGAGTAGGTGCCCGCTTGAGCCTGGAGAGATGGTACCAGCACGGGTGTCCCAGGAGCTTGGCAGCCGAGGGGGTGGTGAGGATTACTGTGTGAGGTCCTGTCCATCGAGGTTCAAAAGACCTAGGAGTTAGCTGTTTGAGGAGTACTCTGTCACCTGAGGAGAGGTGGGCAGGTTTAGGGGCATTAGGGTCCACTGGTGTGGGAGACAACTGTCAGCCTGTGAACGGAGAAGGGACCTTAAAAGGGAGAGGTAGGGTAGGTACCCTGCCAGTGGAGGAATTTGGACTGGGAGATGATGGTTAAGGAGAAAGGGGCTGCCATAAAGCATCTCAAAAGGGCTCAGGTCTGTAGGGGAACGTGGGGTGGCTCTGAAGCAAGTAAGGGCAATGGGGAGAAGGGAGGGCCAAGATAACCTGAGTTCAATGGAGAGCTTGATTAGTTGTTGTTTGATGAGTCCACTGGCCCTCTCCACCTTTCCTGAGGATTGTGGATGGTAGGGAATGTGGATTTTCCAGGAGATGTTGAGAGCTTCTGATATGAGCTCCATGACCTTGGAAGTGAAGGCTGGCCCATTGTTTGTCTGGGTGGTTCCTGGGACACCAAACTGAGGAAGGGTGTGGTCCAGGAGTACCTGAGCCACCACACCTTCTGTTCCCTGGAGGCCGGTAATGCTTCTATGCATTGTATCCACAAGTGTTAAGAGATAACAGAGGTTTTTTTTATGTGTAGGCATATGAGTGAAGTTGGTGTAGAGACTGACATATGTGGAGAGCCCCTTGTGGGCTTACGTCGGCATCATTTTCCTATACCTGTTTGGTCCTGTACACTTTGGGGTTTTGGCTCTTCCCCATTTTTTTTCTCACATAATATACTATTTCACCTTTCTCTACTCTTCCCAGTTCCTCCCCACATTCCCTTCCATCATGTTCTGTCTCCCATTAGACAACAAAGGGATGATACTAAATTAAAATAATATTAAAACAAAACACTAACACATCAGAATTGAACAAAACTAATGAACAGAAGGAAAATAGTCCAAGAGGAAGCATAAGAAAGAGAGATCCACTCATTTGTATACTAAGGAATTCCAGAACACCAAACTGGAAGCCTTAATATATGCACAAAAGACCCGTATGATAAAAATAGAGAAGAAAAGTATTATATAAATAAAATCAGATAACAATTTTAAAAGTAAGAAAAGTCCTGGCATAACATTATGAGACACGGAACCCCCCCTTGAGTTCATTTTCTGTTGACTGTCTACTGCTAAGCATAAGTATACCCTGAAGAACAGTTTGTTTCTCCAGTGAGACTCCCTTAGAGCAAACTAAATTTTCATTTTCAAGGGATTATCAATTGGATATTGCTTCAAGATTAGAGATGAGGGCACCTGCCTCAGTCTCTCAAATGCTAAGATTATGGGCGTGCCACATCTCCTGACCCAGATGGTGATTCCGGATGGTGATGAGGCTAGAGAACGCAAGGAGTGGCTGTAGGCTGTGGGGGCAGTAGGAGAAGGCTGAAACAAGCTGTGGGCAGCTGTCTGCCCTACCCCTCAGGCGCCTGTGATTTCAGCTCTCAGTGGTGGGCTCCAGAGGCAGTGAATCTTGGCCCTTGAAGCACTTTGGGAATTTGTCCAGGCATAGGTGGAACTGGACAGTTTTCTCTGGCCCATGAAAGTGGCCCAGGGCTTATGCCTCCTTGGGAGTTACTATTAGCATTGCATGATGTCCCTGCCAGGCTGTCTCTTCTCTCGTCCTACAAGGACAACTGCAAATGAGAAGTCATTTAAATTCTGTCTCTTCTACGTTCAAATTACCTCACGGTGGCTGGAGTGGCTGTTGGGAAGGTATTACTGTAGGGCAGTTGCAGTTGTAGGCTCCGGAGCCCTGCAGGTAAGTGTGCTGGCCTGGGGGCCTCCGGAATGAGTGCTGAGTGGGTGAGTGGACCTTCCTGGGACAGCACCGGCTGGGACATTCTTGAGAAGATGGGACACTGAATTGGACAGTGTAGGAGACATGGTCTCATGAGGTGCTTGTGCGGGTGGAGGCTTTAGTTTTATAAAGAAGCGAGGGTTCCATTCTGGAGTAATGTTTCCCCAGGACTTATCTCTTCATCCATTGGGGGTTCTACCCAGAGAAGGATCAGTGCAAAACTGCCAGTCAGGTCAGCACCACCTCTGTCTGCAGCATGGCTCGGGGAAGCAGAGGCAAAGCAGCGGGGTCAGTGTCCACCCAGGCTCTATTACTCTGGGGAGGGGCTGCTGCACAGTAGTGAGGGGTAAGCTGATGATGTGTCACCCCCACGCTGCCTGCTGAGTGGAATGGATGAAGAGCCACTGCCTGCACAAGAGACTGAATGCTCGCTAGCTTTGCTTTGTGCCCATCTGGAAAGGCTAAGGGAAAGCAGATGGCTTTGAGTAAGGGGACTATGGTTGATGTCTTGGGATGATGGCCTGCAGGGGTCTCCCTTTTCCACCCCTAGCACTGGGCAGGCCTTCTGTGTGCCTGTGCACTCCTGTGATGGGTACAAGGCCGCCGTGGTGAGAGTGAGAGGAGAGCATCTTTGTGCGTTGTTTAATCAGCACAGGATCCCTGAGCTTCCTAAAGAGCATTCATTACTCTTGGGACTTGTCTGTTTCCCTCTCTCTGCCACACTTGTGTATACACGCAATACACAGCACGCACACACACACACACACACACACACACATATGCTAGAACACATGCTTTAAATAGCACTCATGGCCCCTCCCACATATATGCATTACATACTTGAAAATGTGTACAACGTGTTCTATCAATGTCACTCATGCCCTCCCCCACATATATGCAAACATATATATAATGCCTTCAAATATACACATACACACATAAATGTATACATTTACTTATATGGAGATACATACTACATACCCACATGCACACATACCACATATCCACATACTGTATTATATATACAAACATATACACCCAGCCCTCCAACATATCCTTCATGCCACAGAGACCTTTCCACAACACATGCAATCACACACATTAAATACTATGCTGCTCATGTACATATACCACACCACACATTAGCATTGCATAGCCACCCACCCTTCATGCCTGTAGCACCACACAGACATACATCATTCCAAGTGCACCACAAGTATGCATTTGCTTCATACATATGAACCTCAAATGTGCATGTGCGCACACACAATCAATTCAGTCAAAGCTCCCAGTAATTCATCTTTCCAAATGCCTTTCATCCTGTCTGCCTCATTCCATTACTGATGCCGTGGATGCAGCCATCGCTGTCTCTCCTGGCCAGAAATATCATCATCTTTTCCACCAAATGTAATTGAAATTGTCCTTAATGATAGGGGATGAGACAGGAGCTGGATCCATGTAATTTCATCAGTGCCTAGCTTGTGTGTAATGGGTTCAACTTGCCGGCCTCACAGCTTCATGGGGATCCCTGGGATCCTGCTTTGGGCTGCAGACAAGTCCCAGGAGTAATGAATGCTCAGGCTCTGTCCATATGTGCGTGGTACATGCCCTCTTCTGTCTGACCTTGCACCTCATTAGATGGCCTGATTCCTCATCTGGAAATTCCATCATGGAAAATGCCTCTCTATGTCCATGTCCTTGAGGGTCAGAGATTCTTGGGCACAGATGCCTAAGCTGGCTGATCCTGCAGAACTAAGAGAGGCTAGCTTTCAGACAGAATTTAAAAGGGGGCCAGCTTGATCTTGGAAGCATCAATTCTCCAATACTTAGGGTCGTTATTGAAATGTATCATTCTAGCAGTAGACTTGGAAGATTCTGGCATTACTTATGGTTGCAGCCTTAGTATTTGGGACTTGGGATGCTGACATCTATTTTCTAATAGTTCCAGAAGGCAAAAGTTCCAGATCAAGGTTTCTAATGACTGTTCCTTCCAGGGGGCTTGACTTGCAGAAAGACACCTTGTCGTTGTGCCCTCAGATGACATCTTCTAGGATAGATATGGAGAGAAGGAAGAGGGGGAGGGTGGGATAGACAGATGAGGGGACAGAGAAAGACACACACACACGGAGAGAGAGACTGACTTGTCTCTTCCTCTTTTTTATAAGGGCAGCCTTCTAACCTCATTACCTTTGGGTACGTCCTTAAAGAGCCATATCCAAATACAGTCACATTAGTGGGTAAGAGTTCAACATAAGGATTCAGTCTATAATGATGGAATTTTCAGCTAGGTTCCTGCCAGGAATAGGGAAATGTGGTGCCCTGTTCTGGAATGCAGCAAACATCAAGGAAAGCCCAGTCAGGCATAATGGTCTTACCCTTGTAATCTCAACACTTGGGAGAAGGCTGAAATTGAGGTCAACGTGAGATTGCTCAGCAGTAAAGAGCACTTGCTGCTTTGCAGGGACCCAGGTTCAGTTCCCAGCAGCCATATGATGGCCACAGCAGTCCATCACTGCAGTTCCAGGAAATGATGCTGTCTTCTGGCCACTGAAGGCATACATGCCTGCAGGCAAAACACTCATGCATATAACATTATCTTAAAAACTCAAAACAAGGAGGGACTAGACCATGCTCTCATACTCCTAAACTTCTAAACATGTAAAACAAGGTCCATGATAAGTGCATGGTGCCTTCTCAGGTGGGACTGATAAGGACTTACCCAGAAGGCAATGTGTCTCAGAATGAAGGATAACCCACACTTGAGCTAGTACCTCCTGAGTCCACCGAGTATTCCCTAAGAGTGTGTCTCACTGAGGATGCTAAAAGTGTGTGCGTGGATGAGGTCTTTGCTGTGAACCTGCAACTGGTGCTACCAGTGTCACACTGTGTTTCTGGGGTGGAGCCCCACAGGGTCTCAAGGAACAGAAGTGCAGAGTCGTTCCACTAGGAACGTGGCTTGGCTCTGGTACTTTCTTGCTTTGACTGTGTGTGTGTGTGTGTGTGTGTGTGTGTGTGTGTGTGTGTGAATTGGTAATGAGTTGGACATTTTTAATTAAATTTTTATAAGGAATTTGCAAGACAATTTCAAAGATTCAGTTCAGCCCCCAAAACTCATTTGACAGCTATCCTAACTGACTTGACAAACTCTAGGTTAGTGAGAGACCCTGCCCCTAAAAAACAAGGTGGAAGGCTCCTGAAGATAGGTAGACAGACAGACAGACAGACAACCTACTTAGTACATTTAGTGTTACATATATATATATATATATATGTCTCTGTGTGTGTGTGTGTGTGTGTGTGTGTGTGTCATAGGAGTCTATAACCTACTAGAGGCTTCATCCCTAAAGAAGAACAATTCTCCCTCTCTTAGCAACAATTAATTAATTGCTCATCTAGGTTTGGGGATCTTTGACAGATTTCTCCCATGCTCATTGGAATGTCAGCCTATGCTTTCATTGGCTGATCTTGTTGAGGCAACCATGTTGTTAAGAGGTCATGGTTGCAACTCCCCGTCATATATAGAAGACACTGTTTGGTAGCAGACAACTCCCTGTCATATATAGAAGACACTGTTTGGTAGCAGACAACTCCCCGTCATATATAGAAGACACTGTTTGGTAGCAGACAACTCCCCGTCATATATAGAAGACACTGTTTGGTAGCAGACAACTCCCCGTCATATATAGAAGACACTGTTTGGTAGCAGACAACTCCCTGTCATATATAGAAGACACTGTTTGGTAGCAGACAACTCCCTGTCGTATATAGAAGACACTGTTTGGTGGCAGACAACTCCCTGTCCTATATAGAAGACACTGTTTGGTAGCAGACAACTCCCTGTCATATATAGAAGACACTGTTTGGTAGCAGACAACTCCCTGTCATATATAGAAGACACTGTTTGGTGGCAGACAACTCCCTGTCCTATATAGAAGACACTGTTTGGTAGCAGACAACTCCCTGTCATATATAGAAGACACTGTTTGGTAGCAGACAACTCCCTGTCATATATAGAAGACACTGTTTGGTGGCAGACATCCTGGTCCTCTGACTCTTACGATCAGTCTGCTCCTTCTTCTTCAATTTTCCTAATCCCAATGGTAGAGATTATATTGTGGATGTATCATTTGGAGCTGGGAACCCCACAGAGAAATCTCTGCATTTTGACCAGTTACGCATTTCTGAGGTGATCTATCGATTTAAGGATAGGTATTTAGAAAGCAGTTTGGGATTATTGATGGAGGAAGGTCATTGGTTAAATAAAAAGAAACTGCTTGGTCCTCATTGGTTAGAAGATAGGTGGGAGGAGTAAACAGAACAGAACGCTGGGAGGAAGAGGAAGTGAACTCAGACTCCACAGCTCTCCTCTCGGGAGCAGATGCCTCAGAGAGACGCCATGCCCCGCTCCCGGGCAGACACACGCGATGAAGCTCCGACCTAGAATCTTCCTGGTAAGACCGGTGCTCACAGATTATTAGAGATGGGTTGATCGGTATATCAGAATTAGCCAGTAAGGGTTAAAGCTAAAGGGCCAAGCAGTGTTTAAATGAATACAGTTTGTGTGTTGTTATTTCGGGCATAAGCTAGCCAGGCAGCCGGTGTGCTGGGGACGCAGCCCCGCCACCCATATTACTACAAAATTACTACAGATTATACTGCTTTAGAAAGTTGGCAGTAGTAGATTCTCCTCTACAGTTCATGACCTCACTAGCCACAGATAGTTGCTTAGATTCATAGGACCAGGCATAAATTCCAGCCTATGACCTGGGCCTTAAATCTAATTACATAGCTGTTGGTTACTCACAAATATAAGTACCACTATTGTGCCCTTGGGCATTGTATTAATTACTTTTCTATTGCTGCGATAAAATACCAAGGCTACTTAGAGAAGGAAGGGTTTATTTGTGTTTATGACCAGAAAGATAAGATTCCATCACCATCATGTTGGGGAAGAATGGCAGCTGACAGCTGGAACAGCAATCTGAGAGCTTATGTCCTAAACTACAAGCAGGAAGCAATGAGAGATAATTGAGAATGAGGTGTGGCTTTGAAACATTAACCTATCCTCCATGACATATGTCTTCCAGCAAGTGACACCCAGACTGGGTACCAAGTATTCACACACCTGTGCCTGTGGGAAACGTCCTCATTCAAATGACTGCTGTGTGTGCGTGTGTGTGTTAGAAGAGAACAGTGAGGAATAGGAATGTGGAATTCCATGATGGAAGGACCATTCTTGTAGATATAATGAGATCAAGTTAGCGTCTTAGCTCAATTTTACCTGTAAAGCAGAGCCTACTAAGCTTACGTGGGGATTAAATGAGGCAATATTTGTGTAGGGAAGTGTCAGATAATGGAAAGCGAAATGTGTTAAATTGGCTCAGAGTCTCTGTGGTCTATGAGTAAGAGAGAGGATCTGGTGTCTGTGGGTCCAAAGGCCCTACCCAGCTCTTGCAAAAGGAAGCAAGTACACATGCCAGTAATAGAAGGGGTGGAGTCAAGGCAGGGACAACAGCATGTATCTGTACCTGGCTGCTCTGCCTCCAGGTTCTGCCATGCCCTCAGAGCTGATTTAGCAGGGTCAGGCCTCAGATGCCAGCACCCCTTCCCACAAAGAAACTTGCTTTTTTGTGTTTAGCTTGTTTCTTGGGGGTTGAAAATACCTTGTAGTTTCTTAGGGGTTGAAAATGCCCTATAGTCCCACCTCTTGGTATAATTTTGATATGTTACCTTTACAACACTATGCATTGTTTTCAATGTGTGACCTTAGGACAAGTAACTGAACAAAATTCAGTGGCTGAGGAATGGGATGCCCTGCCCTTGCACTGGGGATTGCAAAGGTCCCTGACTCCTCTGGGCTGTGTAGCCACTCATTGGACCGTCCAAGGGAATCTGCATGAAAGCAGATGGTTTAAGTAAAAACCCAGAGGCCTAAAGACCTGGCTCAATACGCTTATTAAATTGAGCTTGACTTGTTGTCCTATCGGTAAAAAGTCGGGTTAGAATAGTATTGTCTTAAATGTGTTGCTGGCATAAATCAGCAGACTTAGTGATTCATGAGCACCCTCCCATTTGTCCAGTACACTGCTTTAAACCCCTGAATGAGGCTCCAGGGAAAGCCTGTCCAGAGATCACTACAAAGTGAAATGCACGTTTCAGACAACTATGCCAATAAAGCTTAAAAATCATACTCAACACCTTTTATTTTCCTCTACTGAGAACTGAGCCAAGACCTTTCTGCAGGGCAAGTACTCCACCAATGGGATATGTTCCTGTGGTGGTTTCAGTAAGAATGACCCCCATAGGGCCATATATTTGAATGCTTGCTCTTCAGGGAGTGGCACTATTTGAGAGAGATTAGGAGGTGTGGCCTTGTGGGAGTAGATGTAGCCTTGGTGGAGGAAGTGTAACACTAGGGGTGGGCTTTGGAGTTTCAAAAGCCAAACCAGGCCCAGCAGCTCTCTCTTTCTGATGACTGTAGATCCAGGTGTAGCACTCGTACCGTGTCTGTCTGCATGCCACCGTGTTCCCTGTTAGGATGAAAATAAACTAAACCTCTGAAACTGTAAGCAACCCCACCTCCATTAAATGCCTTCTTTTTATAAGATCTGCCTTGGTCATTGTGTCTCTCCACAGCAATAGATCACTTACCAAGACAATTTCCATTCCATTTCTTAATATTTATCTTTAGGCAGGTTTTCACTACACTGCCCAAATAGTCCTCCAACTCACTCTGTAGCCCAGACATGCTTTAGAAAATCTCAATCCTTCTGCCTCAGCCTTCTAAATAGTCAGCATGACAGGCCTGCGCCGCCAACTCAACTCTCCCCCAAAACTCCCAGTCCTAGGAAACTTCCTCAGTTCTCTGGAATGAATAAACTTGAAGAAGTTTAGAGCCTGGAAGCCAGCCAGACCCTTCCGCAGAGCTCTGTGCAGTTTGATTGCTGTCGTCATGTGTCAGCTAGAGTTTATTTCCTAGGCAGGCCCCCTAAATACCCAACTCTGATAAGTTTTTTATTTCCATACAGAAGCCATGTTTAAGTCATTTTTGAATATCATGTTACTAGAAATTTCCCAGAAGCAGAAGGGGCCATGAGACTGTTGGCATGCTACTCACGTCCCCCTTGGCTCTATTGCTAACTGACCAACTGACCAACTGCATCTGTTGGTGTTAATGAACTGCATGTGTACATTGACTCCTGCTGTTGGGTTTTGAAGGAGATGCAGAAAAGCCTGCAGCTCCCAGTCTCTCAAATGTCAGGCCTCCACAAAGCTCCCCAATCTGAGAAACACCCATCCTACAATTCCAGGAGTTTTCCTTGTACTCATGGAGATCTGGGTGCAGTCAGGGAGGTGGTGCCACAGAATCCTGGATTTTGCCAAATATAAATCTGTCAGTTCCTACATGTGTCTAACTCGAGACAGATCATTTGTTATTTGAGATACTGCCATCTTCTCTCTGGTCTTGAATCTCTATGGAGAGGAAGAGTGTCTGTACGGAGAGAGAGGGAAGAGAGAGCAGCATGTGCGGAGGTCCAGCTAACCTTACATGATAGATTGCACCAAAGCATTCAGTGGGTGCACCAGCGGAGCTCCGTGGCCTTCATGGAAACATCCAGTGCAGACCACTGTGCTCCTGTGTGCCTTCTCCAGGATACAGGCACCTGTGCCTCCATGGTGTTTGTCAGTTGATCCCCAGACAGGCTCAGGTCCCTCTTCTGTATATGGCAGCCTCTGGGTGGGGAGAGGGGAGGCAGTGATGGCTTCCAGCCTTCATCCAGCCCCTTATGACCTTCCTGGGGTCGGGCTGTGTTTGGGGAGGGACCAAGTATAAGATCTGGGATGCTTCCTGGCCATTCTTAGGTCTAGCTGGCCGAGAAACTGCTGTGACACGCATCCTCTTGCTGACAGCTGACTTCTTCCCTGACTCCTGCAGTGTTTATGAATGGTTGTCCCCACTGTTTTGTGAACAGTTCTTATATAATTCATAAATAGTAGTGCCTCATTGCTTAGCTCCCAGCGGGCTACAAAGACAGGGACTTAACTTTTTACCGGTGGGTTGACACACCTGGTCTTTATCAGTAACCATAGATACATACACATGCATCAGAGAGAACGTGCACTGATGGGATGGTGTTCAGGGAGTCGTCAATGCGGTGGCTCCTCTGGACAGGGAAATCTGGCATGGCTGAGACTGAGCCAACCTGCCCCTAGTCTCATTATGATGGAGAGAGGAGGATAGGGGAGGTATGCAGCAGCGGTGGACACAACTTCATCAGTACCACATACTGAAGTCCTTAGCAGAGAGGGGCAGGGTCACAGAAAGGTTGAGCAGGAAGGAGGGGGCAGCCAGCTCTAAGATTCAGCAAGGGATAAAAGTTCCCTTGGCTCCTCCACTGTGGAGTATAATTCAAAGGGTCAGTGTATAGCCCTGTTTATACATACATACATACATACACACACACACACATATTATGTTTATATAATTATGTATAATATAAATCCTAAAAGCAGGAGTCATGTAAAGTTGTACAGAACTGTAACACTTACCACTGCTTTAAAACTAAGTTGCACTAATGGATTTCAGGCAAGATAAGATATTTTTATCTACACTCCAGCCACACTCTGCCACACTCTAGTTTAGAGCATTAAGCTTGTCTCTAGGGATCACACCCATCTCAGCCACCAAGAGGAAACATTAGACATGTGTCGCAGACCTATCATACCATGGTATCACACCTCTCTAGGCTCAAAGCTTATTACTCATGCTAGAAGGTGTCTTCCTAAAATTAAATTTTAGTTGAAATATATTCACGCATATTTATGATTATTATTATTATTATTATAGATAAGCAACTACATGTGCTGTGTAATTATCAATTCAGGTGATTTCCATCTTGCCTTAGTTATTTTTTCTATTGCTGCGATAAAACACCATGACCAAAACAACTTGTAAAAGAAAGTGTTTAACTGGGCTTACAGTTGTAGAGCCTAAGGGTCCACGATGGCAGGGTGAAGGCATGGCAGCAGGAACCTACCTAGGGAGCTTGCATCTTGATCTACAAGCAGGAAGCAAAGAACACTGAAGGGAGGTGTGCCAGCCCCTGTGATATACCTCTTCCAACAAGTCCCCACCTCCTAATCCTCTAAGAGATTCTGCCAATTGAGGACCAAGTATTCAAATATGGGAGCCTTTGGGTGCCATTCTCGTTCAAACACCAGACATCTTCAGAACATGTCACTTTCACGTGGTGGGAATCTGTAGGCCCATTGGGTACTACAGATTACATCCTGAATTGTTATAACCCTCTGCACCCACTGTGCCATAGAATATTAGAGCCGGTCCCTTCCCTCTGTACTTGGCGCAATTATCCCTCTGTGGTGCCACGAGTCTCCCTGGGGTCCCACCAGGCCTTCGCACTCATCTGCATTAGAGCCTTGCCCACAGATGGTCACACTGTATGATTCAGGGTTTCTGTAGAACCTTCCTGAGATGAGGCCAACATCCTCAGGCAGCCAGCCTCAGGTTCTAATGACGGTTCCATCATTCTGTGTAGAGGCCTGGAGGCCTCAGGACTATGGACACAATGGATTTTCACCCAGGCTCTGGCTCCTGGTTTCCTGAATAAGAGAGGAGGGATGGCTTCAAGATTGCTGTGCAGAGGGACTGGTGTATTTGTACCTGATTTACAGGAAACTAAGCAATAAGTGACTTAAGGACAATAAGTAATGAGCATCAAATGCAATATAAAAAAC
The DNA here is from genome assembly GCF_037038515.1 of Microtus pennsylvanicus. Classification (NCBI taxonomy): domain Eukaryota; kingdom Metazoa; phylum Chordata; class Mammalia; order Rodentia; family Cricetidae; genus Microtus; species Microtus pennsylvanicus. The sequence continues at coordinate 14,007,262 of NC_134596.1, forward strand.
AGGTTTTTTTTCAGTATTCAGTTTTAAGAGTGTTTTGTGAATGTAAAATAATTAGAAGGAAAATGACCTTTTACTTTTTATCTTTCAGTTTAGGCCTTTGAAAGAGTAAAGACTGGTGTGAAAGTTGCCTCATCCCCATATTCTGAGCAGGGTCAGTGTGGTTAGAGGCAAGACACCTTGTGGCCTAAAAGGAGAAAATAGCATCTCCAGTCTGCTGTCTGCAGAGTGACCACGAGACTCTGACTCCTCTGAGTGCCCATCTCCTCCAGAAAACAACAATCTTTGGTTGGATAGATTAGTAACTCTCAACCTGGCATTCTAACCGTGTACCTAAAACTGCCCTTCAGTCAGATCTTATCCGTAAAAGCCAGCAGTTCATCCATAGAAAATTTTAGTACCTACCAAGTAGACATTTCCTGTAATGTGTTTTTTTAAATGATACTTTACTTCTATTACTGCAGTAATGAAGTTTTCCGCCATCTGAGAAAACACCTGTGATGGCATGCTAACTGCTGGCCAGGATGAGGACAGGGAGCCAGTTATGGCTCATCCACAAACTTGGCTGACTGGCGTGGGTAGAGCACCTCCCTCCACACCCAGTGCCCAACAGCTACAGGCAGGCTCTGTCCTTGCATCTGCCTAAGAGCAAGCAGTAGGATAACTCAGGTCCATGCTCTGCCTCGGCTCTGCCCCAGTGCCCCAGTAATTGTTCCTTAGGAGAACTGATTGCAGGGTGGCGTTGCTGGCCACATCCACTTTCTGTAACAATTTGTAGAAACCTGATTTTGTTCTGTTCAGACAACGAAACTGCTGGATAATAGGCAGTATTAGTGGGAGGGGACGGGAGAAACAGAACAGCAAGAGAGAGACAGATTTTCTGATCTGGCCTGTGAAAGCCAGGGAAGCCCCTCAGTGGACCTGTAGTGCTCTGCAGCTTTAGTGGTCTGCAGAACGGCTAGCTCCTGTAGGTAGAAGAGAACAGTTAGCGCAGCCTCCTGCTCATGAGAAGTCTTGGGAGCAATCACACTAACTTTCCCTTGGATGTGAGCTGGGTGTGGTACTGCTCCCAGATTCTCTCTCTGCTTGGATCTCTGGCAATAAGAAATTGCTGTGAGTCTACAGGACAGTACATGATCTGGGAACTAAGCTAGAGACTTAAAAACACATGCACACACAGACAGACAGAGACACAGGGACATGGGTCATTCTTGATACAAGAGTGCCAAGTTTATTGTGCTCCAGGGAAGCTTATATAGAGATCCTTAACTGATGGCCACTCCCCAGCTCTTAGGATCTTTCAGCTACAGGCCTCATCAGAACCCACTCCCCTGCCACCATGGTCTCGTGCTCAGAGCAGCTGCAAACACAGGTGTTTTGCTCAGTTCACTCCAGCAGGCAAAGTGTCTGAGGCAGGCAAAGAAAGTTAAGGGGCCAGGGGTCTACAGCCCCTAACACCTCAGCACCAGCAAGGGTGATAGTCGGATAGCCAAGGCTCCCTTTTAATAAGTAGTCACTCATGGAAGACATCTATTCATATACCACAGTGGTTGTTCAGTGTACAGCCAGGACTTGTGTTATTTATAGTCATCTGGCCACAGAAAGCATGCCAAATCTCAGCTTGTCTGAACTTTGTGCCAGCCTACCCACTGCCTGTGGCTTATGGTCTAATAAACTTCATCTCTGTTTCTGTGAATCAGGTGTGGTTCCTGGATCAGAGTTTAATGTGGGTGCTGGGATTAACATGGAGACAAGTTTGGCTTGTATGCGAAGAGGATGTGATGTCATGGTCCTACCAGTATCTTTCGGCAATGGCCTTACCTTGGCCTGAGACTCATTGGCTGAAGGGGACCCTATGTCTTAGGTCAAACAGTAAAAGTTAGGTGTAAGCCAGAAAGACCTAGATTCTTGTCTGGCTTGATAAGTTTGGGCTGTTATAACTGACAAGCAAAGACTGGTATCTTAAAGAGCAGGCATTTCTCCTTCTTGGTCTAAAAGCAACAAATAGAGGTCAGAGTGTAGAGAAATTTTGTGTCTAGTGAGAATCTGCTTCTATCCTTGCTGGTGGATGCCTTCTTGCTGTGTCTTTCCATGGCCTGTCTGCTGTGCATGTGTGTGGAGAGGGAGAGAACCTTCTTCTTCCTGTGAGGGTGCTAATTCTGTCATGAAGCCCCTACTCTCATGACTTCATCTAAGCCTAATCACCTTCCAGAAGCCACACCTCCAAACACCGTTGTGCTGAGCATCATAGACATTCAGACCATGCTATAACTTAAGTCCATCATTCAGGAATCAGGCAATGGCAGCTTCCTTTGCTGAGTGTTTTCTCATCTACATATCAAGAACAATGATGGGGCCACTTTGGGGAACATCGCCATGGCGTACAGTCAGGCCCTCCAGTTTTATACAGGAGCCCGTCTTTCTGCTTTACTCTTCTGGAGCCACTAGAAGCCATAATGGCTTCTGCGTCATTTGAAGACCTCCACAGCCCCAGCTCTGTCTGGCCTTGGAACCATGTTCTCTGCTTAGATATGACCTCTGGACTATTGTGTGGCTGTCTTCACGCCTTGGTGTTCTTCATACCCTGTTCCCTTCTGAACAGCCTCTACAGACACACCAGCTTAGCCAGAACCACCTTACCTACCTGTATCCAATGTGGGGTACCTTAGGCCTCACTATTCTTCCTCTTTGATCACGGTAGGGGGTTCTGTGTCAGGACATCTTGATAGAAGATATCACAGTTCTACCTAGACATGGAGAGGCCTACAGTTTGCCCACTGGCACAGTAGACAGTCCCTCAAACACAGATATCTCAGTAATTACCGGAGTCCACAGTGGGTAGCCTCTTTCTAGGCCTCCTGCTGACTCACGGTCATTTGAGGCCAAGCAAGCAAAACGCCCACCATAGGTGTTCTGCCATCATCACAACTGTGAGCAAGGAGAGAGCTTGACCACACTTCAGTGAGCTGCACAGACTTCTTCCAACACACACAGTACTGGAGCATGTTTCCTCTATTCAATGTAGGTTCTTCCCTGGCACACTGTTGCTGCAGTGAGGGGACATCAATGCTGGTGCCTGAGAGATGCCCTCTTCTCTGTCCTTTGCACTGCCCAGACATCTTCATAATACTGCTGGATTAGAGGTTGCATTGATCATTTTATGTGTGCTTTTATTATTGGTAGTGCTAGAGATGACATTTAGGATTGTCCTTGTCCTCCAAGCACTTAGTCATCCCAGCCTGTAAACTCTGACTCATCCACAGACACTCTTGGTACCTGGATAGCAAGTGCACTGCTAATATTTAACAAGTGTTTGTTGAGTGAAAATCTTAGAATCATGGGTAGGGCATCAATCATCTCACAGGTATCACTTCCTCAAAAGCAACATCTCTGAAATGGAGCCACCTCCAGTTCAATTTCTGGTATAATCACCCCTCTAGAACACATTGAATCCCTCAGTCCCTAACACCCTAGATGTGATTCCAGTGATATTGGGAATCTTCAAAGTTGGACAGTTTTCCTTCCAAAGCCACATGTTTCACCTGAGCAGTTTCCAGTATTTTACTATTACACACCTATGTGTGCTTTGGCATGTTTGCATCAGTCAAAGGACGGCCGCAGAAGTCAGTTCTCTCCTTCCGATATGTGGGTCCCAGACATCAACTTGGGTTGTCTGATTTGGAGACAAGTGCCTCTACCCACTGAGCCATCTCTCCAGCTCAAGTCAAGTCAAAACATTTTTAAAAATTGCATCTATACAAAACATTAGCATCCTTTTTTCTTGTCATTATCCCCTAAGCACTGCAGTAAGTACAATAAAAATTTATATTATATTCATTATAATTCCTTGAGGGATGAATTAAGATATACAGAATGGCTAACATGTTGGCACACGCCTGTAATCTCAGCACTCATGAGTCATAGGTAGATGAATTACAACCAATTTAAAGCCAACCTGTCTTGCCAACAATTTCCAGGCCAGTCAGGGCTAGGTAGTGAGACCCTATCTCCAAAAAAAAAAAAAAATTAAATTAAAAAAAAAAGATAAGAAAGGAGTGTGTATGGTATTAATATAAATATTATGCCATGTAATATAACAGGAACATTCATAGATTTTTGAGGTTAGAATCAATCCCTTTAAGGTAGGAAGGGATAATTGTAATTATATTAAAATGATACCATTTATTGGGTCCTCAGAGAGGTGGCCGACATGGTCAGACGAAGGCATAGTTGATCTGTAAACCAAGTATAGAATTCTCAGGAGAAACCACATTTGCCAGCCCCAGGGTCTTCAACCTCTGGCCTGCACATCTGTAGAGAACACTTGTGCTGCTGAAGCCATTCAGGCTGCCGCATCCTGGGTGGCCGCACCAGCATGGTAATACAGTGTTCCGTGGAAAATGTACTGGAAGAAGTCTCGGAGCACCAGGCAAATGAAGACACGCCCAGACTGGCATTTCCTCTTGGCAGTTGCAGTACATCTTTTGTTTGTGGAAAGGAAGCTTAAATTTTGGAAGCATGAATGAGATTCGGGGTTAAATAGAGGAGAGAAGGCAATCACTCTCTTTGGAGTACTAGCCATGTCATTTACTGATGTGACCCAAACAACAGGGCTGCTCGTAATGCAGCCTAAATGGAAGTGGGGCTCGAAGCACAGTTGGGTGGGGGGAGGACAAAAAAAAAAACAGTGAGTTTGGGGAGCTTGTCCTCCAGTGAAGAAGGCAGACAGGACATGAGGAGAGAGCAGAACTGAGGGAGCTGCCGGGACCTTCTGGGAGTCATGTGGGATAGAAAAGAATTCAAGTTCTTGTAGGTGCTGCTACAAAAAGCTTCCTAGAGCTGTCCTGAGCCATTGACATGCACTGCTCATACAGCCTGGTCTGCAGTCTTGTAGAAGAGCAAGGGAACCCTCCTTTACATTAAAGGAGGGTTATGGAGCCAGGCTCCACCCAGCCCAACATGTCTCCCACCAGGACTCGGGAACCAGGAAGGAGTCTGGTCTGAGCTGCTCAGCCAGTGGAGATTTCCTCAGATGGGCTTTAATGCTGAGGCATAGCTGCAGAGAACTGTGGTTCTTGGACAGTGTCATATTCCATTTTTAAATTCCTTAACTATGACTATACTGAAAATGAAGACGAATGCAAGGACCATGGGGCATACCAGTGAACTGATTGGTGCTTTAAGAATTGATGTCCTTAACTAAGCATGGTGACACACATCTGTAACCCCAAAAGTCAGGGCCTGAGACTGGAGGGTGTCAACTGAGTTTCTGTCCCACCCGGTCCCCCAGCCATTTAGTCCCCAAAGAAATCACACAGAGGTCTACATTAATCATAAACTGATTGGCCCATTAGCTCAGGCTTCTTTCTTATTAACTCTTATAACTTATATTAACCCATTATTCTTGTCTATGTTAGTTACATAGCTCAGTACCTTTTTTCAGTGGGGTAGGTCACATCTTGCTTCTTTTGTGGTAGGGCTCACGACTGCAGAGGAATGGGCTTCCTTCTTCCCAGAATTCTCCTGTTCTCCTCGCCCCACCTCTACTTCCCGTCTGCTTGTCCCGCCTATACTTCCTGCCTGTCTACCTGCCAATCAGCGTTTATTTAAAACACAATTGACAGAATATAGACAATTGTCCTGTACCAGGAGGGTTGCTGATTCAAGGCCAACTAATGAGGCTTTGTCTCAAAAAAAAAAAAAGAAAACAAAAGAAAAATATTTGCAGCCATTAGATAGAAACTGTTCAAAAGGGGCCACTTCTCAGTGGGAAGGGATAGTGTTGGCAATTTTCTGCTCCAGGAGAATTGAGCTATGTTGTCAGGCCATTTTAAAGAAGATAGCTTATGTTTAGAAAAGGAAACGTCAGCTAAAAATGAACAATCTACAGTGTGGGATATGACAAGATCATAGGTGACCATAAACGATGGGACTTCCTTTCTCAAGGTAGTTTCATTCTCACCGGGTGACTCCCTGTGTGTTAGTCATGGAGAGGAGCCCCCAGAAACATTCATGATTCTTAAACTCATTTTATCCTCTTCCTTGAAGTTCCACATTGCCTGTGCTGCATGAGAGAACATGTGACCGTGAGAGGTCTCTAAGTCTGGGAAATTGAGGCAGACTCATTGGCTGGAACAGAACATCAGCAGCAGGAGCAGGCCTCTGGGAGTGTGCTGATTCTGCCCAGTGGTCAGAAACATCTTTCCACCTTGGAAAAATCTGTCATTTAAGGAATAACCTGTAAAGAGAGTGGTATTTATTGTCATAATTCTAAGACGACCCTTTATCATCCCTCAAATTTTGCTGAGTCAACAGGGAAGCCCAGGAGGTAGTCATGAGTGGCCAGTGTGGCTGCGCGTGTGTAGACTGAATGGTGCCATCCCCTGCTATGTTTGTTTGATTGTGAGAAAGCTATTCGGAAGCATTATTTTTGACTGTGCATTCAAGATAGAAGCCACTGGGAGTGCAAAATGACACAGACCCAGGGACAGTGCACAAGCATGATGTTGATGGACCAAGTGCTTATATGTTTCCAGAGAGAATCAGTACTTGTATGAAAACTAAGAGGAAAATTTCCTACAGGAGCTTGGATCTGTGCTCTATTTTGAAACACAGGGAATAAAAAAAAAAAGGGGGGGGGATTACAACTGCTTGCCCAGCTTACTGGAGACTGTTGTAGTTTGGGTTAGGGTTTCTAATGCTATAGTTAAAACTCCATGACCAAATCTTGGAGAGGAGATGTTTATTTTACTTAGTCTCCCACATCACAGTCCATCATTGAAGGAAATAAGGGCAGGAACTGAGTCTTTGATAAAGTAAGGATGTTGTACCATCCTCCGAGATTTGTTATGGGGCCTTTAGAACACAAGACAGCTAAAGCTTTTACCTAGCAGCTAAATTTCAAGAAAAACCTCATACATTTTATTTGAGGAAGGTTTTTTTTTAACTGCATTGCTTATGTTCTGAAGATTAAATCTTAATGTGCTCTTTGTCCTATAGAGAGAAAATGGAAGCCTAGAGCGATCCAGGCATGTTCTACCACCAGGGACTGTGTCCCTAGCTCATATGCTATATTTTGAGGAAACCTGTACACTATATCCTAGCTTCCTGTATAAATAAGCTAAGTTAGCATTTGTCAAACTTTCCAAAAAGAGGGATGAGGCCAGTATGTTCATCTACATTGAACCTCATATTACAGGGCCTGCTGTCCCCACGGAAGTTTATACTTGGTGGTTGGAACAAGTCTTTCTCTATCCCGTCAGTCAGCTCTCAAATAAGGACATGGAGACTTATTAATCATAAAAGTTTGGCCTTAGCTTAGGCTTCTGTTTAACTATCTCTTGTAACTTTAGTTAATCCATTTATATTAATCTATGTTCTGTCATGTATTGCCCATCCTGCTTCCTTTGTGTCTCCTTGCATCTTTCTCATGCACCTAAATTCCTCCTCCTTTCTCTCTCTGTCAGGAAGTTCCACCTATACCTCCTGCCTAGCTATTGGCCATTCAGCTTTTTATTGCACCAATCACAGTGATATATTTTCACACAGTGTACAAATGTCCCACAGGTGGTGATCCAGCCACTAAACACCAGCTAGTACTTGAAGTTCTGAACGTATCGGATAGCTTACCCTCCCAACCAAAAAGCTTTGGTTTCTCTCATCTCTGCCCAGGTTCTCTCTCAGCCCAAACTCTTGGGACCATGCCCTGCCTCCAGCCAGCTGTGTGTCTACAGTGGCTGTGACCAGTGAAGACATCTGGAAGGGGCTTGCTAAGACTGTTTTTGAAAGAAATTGAAAGTGCAGTCCAAAGATGTTCAGGGAGCTTTCCTACAAGGGGAGTTGGGTGGATGAGGACCCAGTCACCATGTGCTCACCTGAAGACTAGGAAAGGTTTGAGGGGCATTCTAGTGAATGAGGACCTCTCCCACCAAATAGTCACCAAGTAGCTGGGAGAGGTTAAGGGATAGAGGACTAGTGAATTAGGACCTCGACCATCATGTGGTCACCATGTGGCTGGGAGGGACTGAGAGTAGAGGGGTCTAGTGAATGAGGACCCAGCCACCATGTAGTCAGTCATGTGGCTGAGAGAAGCTTGGAGTGGAGTATTTAGTGAATAAGGACCAGAACACCATCTGGTTCCCCGGGGGCTGTAAGAGGTTCAGAATGATCTAGTGGATAGGATGTCTGCCACCCTATGGTCACCCACCCTATGGCTGGGAGAGGCTAGCCAAGGAGACATTCACCTGCACCAAGGCTCTGCCTTGTCAGCTCTTCATCTGGGAGGAGCAGGAGAGCTGCATTTATCTTAATCTCCTTTACTCCCAAATTGCTCTTTTTATAGGACAGTTTCATTTCCATGTTAAACATAATGAAAATAACTTGATTTTATTGTTTAGAAGATTCATAGCAGCAATAACTTTGGTTTCATTTCCTTATATCTTTATTCACAGTCTGGCCGGTGACTAAACTAAAGAGAGAAGGAAATGAACGGCCATTTCACTTAAGCTGAATACATTGGCTTCTTACAGAATTAAATCTTGAGTTAATCAACTATGCATCTGGGCTTCTTATAAACCCAGGGGAGATGCTCATACTGTTTACCTGCAGCTTAGGGGTGACTCTGTCCTATAAAACATTTATTCCCTTGAGGAGCCAGTGGGGGCTTCTAGGATTTCACCCTGACCATGGTAGAAGAAAATTCTGCAGACGCAGAGCTGGGGAGAAGACATATGTGAAATAACCCCTGATTCCTGTCATTCACTTGTAAGTTCATGAAGGAATGATCAGAATTTTTGATACTGCTCAGTCCTCGCCTCGGCATCTAGAGCAGTGCTGGCCAATAAATAACAGATATCCATTATATTTGTTAAGTAAATGAATCAATTAATCATTTACCAATTTACCCCACAGTATACCAAGAATGGCTGATATTTAGAAAGATTAATAACAGGCGATCACTTTAAATTTAAATACACGGCTGAGATTGCCACGTGCTTTCTGCTCGGTGTACAGTAATTTCTGTAAAAGAACATTTGATTCCCACTTAAGAAGAGCTTTCTTGATACACGTTAAGGTATACCACAAATACACAGTAATTAACAATTGTGGTCTTGAGACAAGTACAGAAAGATAGGCAGAGGGAGCCGGGAGACAGACTTTAATGTGGTAGGAGCTTAATAAACTTTAAAAGGAGAGCCACAAATCAATAGGGCTTTTAGATGGAAACTTTAGAAACTTCCTATATAGGGGAAACCTTATATATAAAGGAAAGCCATACTGGAGCCATACCAAGCCACATCAAAAAAAGTTAAAAATAAAGGCTTAACCGTGTAAGATAGGCCTGAGAACTTAGTTGAGAGAGTAGCTAAGATACAAGAACTTCTAAAATAAAGATTTAGGAGCACAAGTGACGGGGTCATTTCAAATTTAAGAATCCCAGATTAATTAAGGCTGTCTTGGGAAGCACCTACAATCGAGTGACAGATGGGAAGGAAATAGTTGCAATATCGAGAAATTATATATAATATATATATGTTTATGTGTGTATGTATGCATATATGTATGTATGTGGAATTCTTCTAAGTCAGTAGGAATCGAGAAGTGCCCATGTGGGAGAACCAGTGATGGTAATTGGTGCTGCCAGGAGTGGACGTGTTTCACTGTCATGAAACGTCCTAAGTTTTTAAAACATTTTAAATGCCATATTCTTAGGGTCTCTGAAAGATTTGAAGAATACCTATCTAACTTAAATATATCTATATATATCTAGAAAACCTAACAACATCACTACAAGTTTGACTATTATAGATGATTATCTATTAACCTAAATTTCTTAATTATATATTACATTTTAAAATGAGCTGCACAAACACAATACCTTAATCAAGATCAGAAATATACATATAATAAGATTGACCTTAAATTTGTATCAATAAACCAAGATCCATAGCAATGTAAATCTCTATAGCATATCTCCCTTTAAATATGAAGAAACATTTATAAACAATATTTGGGATACGGGAGTAGTTCTATCTGTTGTAATAGGAGCGGCGGGGCTGCATCCCCAGCACCCTGGCTGCCTGCTACCTTATGCCCGAAATAACAACACACAAACTGTATTCATTTAAACACTGCTTGGCCCATTTCTATCTAGCCTCTTCTAGGCTAATTCTCACATATTAATTTAGCCCATTTCTAATCATCTGTGTTGCACCCCAAGGTGCGCTTACCAGGAAGATTCTAGCCTACATCCATCCTGGGTCGGAGCTGAATCGCGTCTGCCCGGGAGAGCGGAGCATGGCGTCTCTGTCTGAGGCGTCTTACCTCACTTCCTCTTCCTCCCAGCATTCTGTTTTGTTTACTCCACCCACCTATGTTCTAAGCTATGAGCCCAAGCAGTTTGTTTATTACTTAACCAAAGACATCAACAGATTGATATATGACACTCCCACATCATCTATCCAAATTTCTTCCTGCTGTTTATTGGGCAAAATAATTTTTGAGGGATATTCAAGGTGACCTTTCAGGGAGTCCTGGACTATCAAACTGCTTTAGTCTTGAATGATTCCTTAGGTTCTCATCCTTTGTGGAAACAAAAGAAAAAGTTCTTTTCCAAAGCAACATATCCTTAGACTCAAATTCTGAGGTCAATATACTTTTAAGGTATATATATGTTGGTTACTCCTTCACAGTCAAAAAATTCAAAGAAAACACAATAATATACATAATCCAGACTCTCTGTGAATTACCCATCTTTGTGTGGCTTATTTTTCTTTACTCCTCTCAATCTATGACTGTCTGTACTATGTCTCTTTAAAGACTTTGTTTTATTATTTAAAAAAAACATTTACTTCTTTTTATAACTCTCTATACTCTTTTTCTTCTCTCTCCCAAGCCTATGTATATCTATCCAACACTGTGACCCATTTAGAGGTCTTTTATATCTGGATCTGTTCTATTGTATATCTGTAATTCTTTACTGTCTTGAAGAGCTTTAAAAATGGTAAGCAGCTTGGTTGCAGCAGCTCTGGATGCTGGCTCTGCCTCTCTGCACTTTCAAAATGGTGGAGGTACCATTACTGCTCTGGGATCGCCAGGTAGGAGCTGTGCTGAACACTTTAACTCTGAGAATGAGCATGCAGCACATAAACCCTTTTTATCTGAGTAATAGCTAGATATGTCATGCAGTGCATTACACGACCTGGAAACATCTCTGTGTGTGGTGGCAGGGATCTGCCCTGCTCTCCCAGCAGTCCTGATTGCGCCGCCTGCCCAGGGATGGATGCTGAGCTGCAGTCATGGTCTCAGCTACTTTTTCAAGTGGGCATACAAGCACTCCAGCCCACAAACCCCATTCAAGTGCTCCGTAGCCAGACCTGCAGAGAGAGTCAGCGTTTACACCAGCAGCATGGCCCAGAAAGCCGGCATTTCAGAACCGCAACTTTTTTCCTTCTACCTCTGAATCAGGAAAACCTCTCTTAAATGAGCCATGCCTCTGCTTGCTTCTAGCAAACAGAGCCCACACAAGAAAATGCCTATCAAGCCAGTGCTTAACTCTGTTCTTTTGTGTCTAAAATTTTTTTTAAGCTTTTTCAGGTTTTATGTGGATTTTAGTCCACCACGTTGCTGCAGCAGTTGTTGTAAGGAGCTGCTTGTTCGTCCTGGCCTCCCAGAACTGAAATAATCACACAGAAACTGTATTAATTAAATCACTGCTTGGCCCATTTGCTCTAGCTTCTTATTGACTAATGCTTACATATAATTTAACCCATTTCTATTAATCTGCTTATCTCCATGTGGCAGTGGCTTACTGGGTAAAGTTCTGGCGTCTGTCTCTGGTGGGGCCACATGGCTTCTCTTCCTGCCTTCCTTCTCCCCGCATTCCATTTAGTTTACCCAGCCTACCTAACTTCTGCCCTACCAACAAGCCAAGCCAGTTTATTTATTAATGGTGATCACAGCATACAGAGGGAAATTCCATATCACTTCCCTTAACTTCACCTAACTTGTTGGTGAGCATTTGACTGGAGTGGTCCTCACTTTCTAGAACACACCCCAGACCTCACCAAGTCTCACCCATCACTAGGGGGGCCAGTGACGGATGACTGAATTCTCTAGTGCCAGCCAACATTCCAGACACCAAGGCTGCAGAGGTGAACCACAGGTGACTGTGCTAAAAATCCTGTGAGGATAATGGGTCCAGACGGGAAGAACCCCATCTGGTGGTGAGGAATACCGTGCAGAGAACTTAGAGCAGGCCCATGGTATAGAAGCCGAGGCAGTGTCTGCCTAAGGAACTGCAGAGAACATGGTCAAGGGAGACCTGAAGGAGTCGGAAAAGATGGCTAGAACAGTATATAGAGAAGCTCCAGATGAAGACAGCTAGTGGGCTGGCTTAGGACCAACAAGCTAGTCTGAATGGCAAGTGCAGAGTGGAGAAATACCCAAAATGGCATGGAAAGGGAAGCAGGGCACCAGTGGGCGGAGACCTTTTATGTCTGTCCTAAATTTGGGTTTAGGCTCAAGTGAGGTGGAAGGTCATTGTGAGGTTTTAAATCAGAGGTGATAGAATCTGATTTCTACTTCTTAACACGCCACACACACCACATACGCACATGCACACCCTAGATACACTACACATACACCACACACATATACACACGCACACCACACACACATACCACACGTACCACACACACATACACACACACCACACACACATACTAGAACATACACATAAAACCACCACCACCTCATCCTCTCTTGATGTGTAGAGTCAGGTCAGAAGTAAAGGACACAGGTGTTTGTTTTGTCTGTGGACACTCAGTCACCCAGGGAAGAGACAGCTTTGAGTAGTCAGGCATAGGCAGGAAGGTGAGAGCAAATAGAAGGATGAGCAAGAGATGCTGAATTTTTCTGTTTAGTGGAGCCAAGGAAACAAGATAATGGAGGTCTTGAGCTTTCTGAATGAGAAGCTGGTTAGCTGCTTCTGCCATCTATGAGGCTGAGAAGGGAGGAGGTAGTAATTTCAGACTGTGTGGAGTTGGAAGTCAGAGGCCTGGTTAGGCAGTTTATGGGTTGAGGTGTGTGGGAATCTCAGACAGGAAGTTACTTGTTGAAACCCTGCCCCCAACAGGTCTGTGGCCTCCCCTCTTCTCTGTATGCTGCCTTGGGCCTTCAGCAAGGAAAGCAGTGAGGAATGTGTTCTGGAAAACAGGAAGCCCCTGCTGGGCTCTGTGCAGGGGTTTGAGAGCCATAGCGTCGAGAGTGCTCAAGGAAGTGGAGGGGGCATGTCTGCAATACACTTGAAGGCTAATTAATATAAGACACACTTTGTGGCTGATTTTAGAAACCCACGTCAGACAGTCAGCACAAAGCTGAATAGGAAGCCTTTAGATGCTATGCTGGTCTGGGACATTTGGTACCTTACTCATCCGTCACATGTCTGTGTCACAGCTATTTGTTCCGTTCCTATTCTCCCAACGAAAAACAGAGACGTAAGCCTTCATTTGACCCCAAAGGAAGGACATAACAGTTCGCCCAAAACACAAGGTAGGATGGGATAGAAAATGTGGAAAATCCAAGCAACGGCTCAGCTTCACAGGGACTGCATAGCTCACTTTGGCTCTGAGAACTGAGAGATCAGAATTAGAACCTGAAGCATCCACTTCTCAGTCCCGTACTCCTCTCATGGCTCCTTGGGGTAAATATCACCAGGAAGAGTCTCAACTCTCGGATCCTCATAGCATGTCTGTGGTGTGGGAGGAGTTCTCCACTCCCAGAGCCTCTGTGACTTCCATAGGGCAGACAGTGCCATCGTTAGCACTGGTGGCCAGTGAGATCAGAGGGTGTGCAGGACATAAGGGTCAGTTGTGTCATCTGAGTTGCTGCCCTGACATTGGCTGGGAGGCACCTAATGATTAGATTCTGCAACTGAGATCACATGTTAAGTCTAGAAGTTTCCCTTCCCAGGCTAGACTCACCCTGCTCCTGGTCTTCAGAGAGTTTCAGATTTTCTTTTGCTGGTTTTAATTTTGTTTAAACTCTCTTAGTCGTGTGTCTAATTTTCCCTTCCTCTCTTCTCCCTCCTTCCTTTTTATTTCTTCTTTTGTTCCCTTTCTCCTTCTATATTTAACATCTTGTTTTAATTATTTTTGTGATTTTAACTTATATTACATCATTCCTTCCTTTCTTTTACTCTCCCTCCAACCCCTACTATGACCCTCCCCCAACTCCCTCTTAAATTCATGTCTTCTTTTTCTTTGATGATTGTTGTTAGACACACACACACACACACACACACAGAGAGAGAGAGAGAGAGAGAGAGAGAGAGAGAGAGAGAGAGAGAGAAGAGAGAGAAAGAGAGATCATAAATATATAGTCAAAACCTGATCTTCAGTCTCAGCCTCTCCTTTCAGGGCCTCCATGTCTTGCCTATAAAATAAATGCTTTGAGATTTCCTGGGGAGGAAGTTCTGAGTGTGTATACTCAACCTGGAGTGTAAGCACTGCCTGTGCCCTGGAGAGAAATGCACATTTAGGGCTCCCTCTAGAGTTCTGCTGATTCAGTTTCAGGAGACAGGCCTTGTATGTTGGTTTCCTGGCCCTCTAGGACATCTGTGCTCAGCATATGGATGCTGTGTTTCTACAGGATTGGGTGTGGCTAAAATGACTTAAATCAGAGCATCTCTGATGCTGCAGGAAACATCAGAGTCAGCATCTTAACATTCCCTCGTGGATGAAGGAGGTTCAAGAGGTCCATGGGGCTTACAAGGCTTCAAGGGATCATCACAAGGTGCCTCCTCCCCCTAAGTTTATGTAGTACTAAACAACTGACCAGGTGATACTTTACCATAATGTGGCTGTCTCTGAGTTGCCCAGGAGACTCTTCATCCATGCTGTTTGGGATTGGCACAGGACAGGATGTGAGGCACTCCAAGAATCAGGGCTATTAGCTACCCAGTAGTTGCCATGGGAAGCTCCTGGTAGCATAACCGCTTTGGTCACTGATGTTCATATAAGCTCATTGGTTCATCAAATTAGACTTAGTCTTTCGTGGGAATGCCTTTTTTATCTGGGATAAATATAGAGATGTTTCTTCACATCTGCCCTGGAAAAGTCACATGATGTAGATGTCCCATTTAGAACAGAACAGTGCATTTTTTGTATTCTCTGAGTATTGACATCTCTATATTAAATCACCATCTACTGCATAAAAAGAAGCTTCTATAATGAGGGTGGAGGAATGCACTAATCTATGAACAGAAAGATAAAAGTTAGGCGTCTGTTAATTACTAGATTCAGTTAGCAGAAAAATACCATCAGGTTCTCCCCTATGGCCCATGGTCTAGCTACCCATAGGTTTTCAGCCCCGTTGATAGTACCAGGCATGAGTTCCGTCTTGTGACCCAGGCTTTAAATCTAGTCTGAAAGTCTTCTGTTACTGTATTAGTTGCTTTTGTGTTGCTGTAATAAAACACCATGACCAATGTGACTTAGAGAAGGAAGAGTTTATTTGGGCTTATGGTTCTGGGGGGATACATAACCATCCATCACAGATGAGAGGCCTGACTGTAGACAGTAGGCAGCTAAGAGCTTATACTCTCAACTGCAAGCCTAGAGCAAAGAGAACTGGGGGTGCCACGTGACTCAACTCGCAAAGCCCACCCGCAATGACATACTTCCCCCTAAACCTCCTACACGGTGTTACCCGTTGGAGACTGAGTATTTAAATACTGGATCCTATGGGAGACATTTCTCCTTTGAATCACCACAGGTACTCCTATAACAATCACGACACCTTTGTGGGCATATCTTGCCAGGCTAGTCATTACTGTAGTTTGAAAGGTTAATATCTGAGTAAGATTGAGGATTACTTTTATCCTTAGCAGTGTACGAAGAACCTTGTATCACTATGAAAGCAGCCATATAGATGAAGTTTCCAAGTTAGTACCAGTTTGTTTTCTCCAATTCCCATGACTCCAGAATGTGATCTTCAGCAGTAGGGTCTTACCATCAGTTTCTAGAGGGTAACCAAGAACAATGACAATAACTTATAACGTTTGTGGGATCTATGGGATGACACTGAGCAAGATGTCAAAAAGAGGCAACCTATATTGGTGTCAGGTTTATTGTTTGGTGTCTTAGGAGAAGCATCGTCCCTCCATTACAGGATACTCTCATTTAAAGATCCTTTAATTATTGGTTTCTGTATGGCATTTTCAAAGGCCCTTAGTGCCTAGGTGTGAGTGGTCACTCCCCATAATCTCTTCTTTGCTCTGCTCTCCTAGCCCCTGCCCCATTGAACACTCCTGCTCCATTAGAGTTTGGGAATCTAGGAAGTTTCAATTCAAGGTAAGGAAGAGAGAATGAAAATAAATTCTTGGTTTTGTTTTTTGGTTTGGTTTGGTTTGGTTTTTTCAAGACAAGGTTTCTCTGTAGCTTTGGTGCCTGTCCTGGAACTAGCTCTTGTAGACCAGGCTGGCTTCGAACTCACAGAGATCTGCCTGCCTCTGCCTCCTGAGAGCTAGGATTAAAGGCGTGCACCACTACTACCCGGCTGAAAATAATTTCTTGAATATTGTTCTGAGTCTTGAGGTGTGGAAGTAGAGTTATGGCAGGATTCAGTAAAGTAGTCAGTTACAAGGTGATTATATCATAACAGACTTTTCCTGTAAATAAAGCTTGTGACCCAAATCTTTCTTGATTTTGGTTAACAGGATTGAGCCACATGTTTGTATTGCTATAATAGAATGACCAAGACAGTAATTTATAATGAATATAAGCTTGCTGAATCACAGTCGTGGAGTCTGGGAGACCACACTAGCATGATGCTAGCTAGCATCCAGTGATGACTTTTCTCTGTCACCCTCTGCCAGGAGGCCGGAGAACAGTTGAATAAAAGAGTGTTAGACTCTGCTTCATAGCAAACCCACTCATGTCACAATATTAGACACGTTTCTTTGATAGCAACATCCATCCTTTACTCCATCCTCATGGCCTGATTACTTCTCATTCGGGCTCAGTTCCAGAAACACTATCCATGCCTCCATCAGTATCCAGGTAAACCTAGTAAGGAAGCACTGCTGAAGGATGAGAGCATGTGCTGCTCCTCAGTAGCCTATGTTGTGTGCAGTAATGGCTGCCAATACTTTTAAAAAGATTTATTAATTTTAAGTATATGTCTTAAGGGAGTTTGAATGACAGTGCCCCCCCCATAGACTCATAGGGACTGCTACTACTGGGAGGTGTGGCCTTTATAAGAGTTGCCATGGTCATGGTATCTCTTCACAGCAGTAAAACCTTAACTAAGACATGTGTGCATGTGTGTCTGCATGTGGTTATGTGACATGAGTGCAGATGCCTTTTCACTGGGTGCTGGGGTTGTAGTGACTTATGAAGTACCTGGTGTGCTGGGAACTAGAATTGGGTCTTCAGGAAGAACAGCAAATGCTCTTAAATGTCGATCCATTTCTCCAACACGATTCTTATGAATACTAATTCAGTGCTTGTCATATATCATACTTTATTGTGTATGCTTAACATGGACCATTTAATCAAAGTAATATATCTATGAGAAAGGTGAAACTTCCCATTTTACAGATTAGGAAATGGTGTCATACATAATTACATAATTTGTCCAAAGCCCCATGGGCAGTCTATTGCCCAAATGAGGCACTATGGTGTTTAATTTTAAAGGTCAATTTTATTAGATTGAACAGTGCCTAGGAGAGGGACAGAATACCTTTGGGAGACTATTAAGTAAGAGGGAGACTTGTCCTATGGGCAGGGGCACTTAGATGAAATAAACAGGGAAAAGGGAATCACAGAGTGCATGCATTTCTGCCTAGCTCAGAATGTGCGTGTCGTCATCATATGGCCTGGGATTCTAGACCGAAAAGAAAGGGGAAAGGAAGTGCTATAACTTTAGCTTGGTTGATAGAGAGCTTGGCTAGCATCCATGAAACTGTGGGTATTGTCTCCAGAACTGCATAAAACCGAATGTGGGGAACATGCCCATAATTTTAGGGTTTAAGAGGTTGAAACAAGATGATGAGAAATGCAGGATTATCCTTGGCTACAGATTGAGTTTGAGGCCAGCCTAGGATATATGAGACCCTATTTCAAAAACAGGGCGAAGGAGGAAAAATGAGCTGAGCGCCAGCTTCCACCTTTCTCTGCTCTCTGACCTGCTCAGACGCCAGCAAGCTGACCACCACATGCCTTCCCAGACATTATGAGCTGACCACCACATGCCTTCCCAGACATTATGAGCTGACCACCACATGCCTTCCAGACATTATGAGCTGACCACTACATGCCTTTCCAGACATTATGAGCTGACCACCACATGCCTTCTAGACATTATGAGCTGACCACTACATGCCTTTCCAGACATTATGAGCTGACCACCACATGACTTCCAGACATTATGAGCTGACCACTACATGCCTTCCCAGACATTATGAACTGATTCCCCCTAAACTGTCAGCCAAATCAATTTTCCTCCTTTAACTTCATTTTCAGTTGGTTATTTGGTCACAACAACAACAAAAGAAACCAAAATACACCATCCACCACGGCAGGCTGACACCTCTAAAAATGGGAGACAGAGATGCATCTTTCCTCCTTTCGAATTCTTTTTCTCTGGTATTTGTCACGGTGACAGGATAACTAATAGGGTTTACACCGTATCTCTGATACTGGCAGAGATCCGTGGAACAGGCATGGCATAGTCTGGAGTTGATTTCTCAGGAAGAACCCATGAGAGCATCTGGGGTAGTCAGGATGACCCCTTTGCCCTCTACCACAGAAAAGGGTGGGGAAGACCCAAGGGATGCTCCAAGATACAAATACAAAAATGGTACAAAGCACTCTTCTGTGCAGCTTACATTTAAAAAGAAAAGAAAAGCTACTACAAATTTGGAATGGGAGCAGCTGTTTCTAATCAGAAAAGCAAAGAGTATGTTTCAAGGGAAAAATATCCCAAAGATAAAAATTTACAGAAATATTTTAAGTTAGAAATATTTAAGTCTGCTGGAAATTCTATCAGAATTCTCAAAGGAGCAGTTGAAAAGAGGTGTCAATGCATGTTTGGAAGCTTAGCTGCATCACGTACATGAGATGCCTTTGTCCCCACATTCCAGGTGAACCCAGGGTGGCCGACTCCAGCACAGGGTGCACACGTGCCCCCGTGCACACACCTCTACTATTGTATTAGGAAAAACCATCAGTCATCTCTGCTACTTGTGACCATTGCCCGGTACCCACTGTTGGGGGGTGTCGCTTCTTCTACTCTCCAGCCTCTGGAACTGCAAGCCAAAAAGAATCTTTCTCTTATAATCGATCCATTATCAAGTCTTTTGTTATAGCAACCAAAATGAATTGGACGGAGTCCAGTCCTTGTCCTATTAAGTAAATCAGTTGAAATCACCCCTTCTCCATGGCGTGTTTCTCTACAAGTACCATCTTCTTGTGTCCTTTATGAGCATTGTGACTACAGAGCACCTCCTGCTGACCTGTGGAGCTCCTGCAGGGCAGTCTTGCAGCCAGGGTTCAGGTGACCCCAGATTCTTTGGATGTGATACTTGGACAATAATTCATCTCCCCCTCCTTGTCCCTGCCCCCCAGTGTGTGTACGTGCGTCTATGTCTCTAACTACTCCTCTCTCCTGTTTTCTCCAAATCTGTCTTTCTAGCCACAACATTCTTCTTGGGCTTTGTTCTGATACTGAATCTCTGTTCAGCCTCCCTTTGCCCAGCAGAGAGGCTGAGCTCCCTTAGGCCCCACTGATCCAGACATGACTATTATAACCTCTGTATCTAGGAACTTATTCTCCAAATTGGCTCAACTAGGCAGTTCTTGGGGCTCACAGCACCCAAGTAGCTGACCTTCCCAGGCAGGACACAAGCCAGAGACAAGGAAGAATTTCTTGGTTTGTTTTTGTTTTGTTTCTACCTTCCACCATTCCATCTATGCGCTTCCTCCCCTTCCACTCTCTCTACCACTTCACCCAACTGTATTTTGGCATAGCCCAGGAGTGCTACCCTTCTTCTGTGAGAGGAAAATGACAGATTTTGCTAAAAGGGAAAGTCCCAACAATGGGCTTCCTTCTAGATCTCTGGCAACTGACCTAACCCCCTTCTTCAAGCTCTAACACATATATTTTTCTCTTAAGACTATTGAATTTCAGAGCTTTCCCTCCCCACTCTTCTGCCTAGCAATCAGGTCCACTGTTTTGTTGACAGACATTTGGACACACCCATATACTATTGTTTACTGCTTGTCTGTTTTCATCTACTGGGATGGGCCCGGCACTGTGGCAGGAGTCTTTATTTCTCTGGCATTCATTGAGCACCTAATATAATGTCCATAGTGTGGTTACTGTGGAGCGAATGCATGAGTGAGTGCCTTTTGCCATTTGGAAGGATATACTTGGTCTCTATATTTTTATATTTATCTTAGTTTTAAAGCAAATTGAGTCTTTGAGAAAGAAAATAAAGGCCTTTCGAAAAAAACATAGAAACCGCACACACACACACACACACACACACAGAGAGAGAGAGAGAGAGAGAGAGAGAGAGAGAGAGAGAGAGAGAGAGAGAGAGAGAGAGTTACCGTATAGCAGGCTAACAGTGGCCCTACTAGATACAAGACAAACCCCAGTAGCAGAGCAGGTTACTTCTTTTGGAGTGGAATGTGTGTCAGTGAGGTTCCATAGATCTCCAGACATTGCCGGCCATTGCATTCCTCCTGGTAACCCTCCAGAACTTGATGGACACCTTCCTTATTGCTAAGGACACTATATACTTGAGTCATAGAGCATCACAAAATCATGTGGGTACTTTCCTGAAAGCTTGGTTAGCTTTCTTAGTGCTGGAAGGTGCTATATAACTACTGGAAGATAAAAGTAACCATCTATCACACCAAAATGTGAACCCTGAAAGCCACAGTCATGCCTGGTTTGATAAGACATGATCAGTGGTGTAATAGTGGCATGAACATTATGGGAGTAGCTAACCACTTTCTGACTGGGCTGAGAATCTATAACCAGAGAGTTCCTAGTCCCTCGGGGAGCACCTACCACTATCATGCTGCTAAGTGGACATAGTATTTTAAACCAGCTCCTAACATTATACCATCGTACCCATAGATCATTGCCTTTCTCAGCCCTCATCTGAGAAGCTTCTGTTGGCAGTGGCTGGCAATTAACACAGTGACCCACAATTGGTCAAGGTGCAGAAAACAAGAGACTGAAGAATTCTTGGCTGAAGGGGGCCGATCTGCATTCTACCTCCTGTCATCTCCCTTGTTGAGGGGTCATTGCAGAAAAGTGAGTGAGGACAAGGAATGTAAGATCCAAAGACGATGGCTGACTATGAGGAAACATTATCTTCTAGACACAACAGAGCATCTTCACACGTGAACTCACAGTGCTTCCGAAAGCATGCATAAAACCTGATGAGACCTAATCTCAGTGTGGAGAAAGGACTTGGCACATAACCCCACCCCTAGCCATGAAGCTGCTGACAGTTGATAGCTGGGAAAGGGAATATTATTTTTCTCTGTCCCTGGTAAGTCGACTATGCTCCAGTGAAACTCCACTATCCAAGAATATTTTGGCAGCACAAATTGATCCTGAAGATTTAAAAAAGAAAAGAAAAAAGACTCAAAGTTTGGTGGATAGGAAAATATGATGGATCTGCAAAGAGTCGGGGGAAGGGGTGCAAATACCATCAAAACATGTTGTGTGACACTTTTAAATAACTAATAAAAAGAGAAAACAAGTGATGTTTAGTATTCTCAGATTCCCCAGTATGTAGGCATGAGGAACATACGCACACGTGTGTGAGAACATGTTATACACATGAGAGCGCACATGATATACATGTGGAGGGCAGAAGGCATGAGAATGGTGTTGCTGTAGAATGCTGTGTCTTTCCTTCCAGCGAAATGAACATTTTAAACCCTCTTTTCAAAGTAGTACCACTGTGACCACGTCCAGGCTGTCTGTGATGAAGTGCCTTAACTCCAGCAAGGATATTGCCGAGAGTCTCTGATCGCTTGTTACAGGAGGAAAGAAAGTATTACCAGCTTTTGCTGTCTCAGTACAAACGTCCCTTCTCCCCCAAATTAACTTATGGGGTTGATGTTGTCTCCAAGACAACTGAGATTGCTTTTGGAAACTTGGCAAAATAGTGTGCTGAATAGACTCTGGATGTCTCATGGAGAAAGAAGTTGCTGTGATTGACAGCTGGTAGTGCTGAGTACTGGGAGCTCCGTGGGGAAACCTCCCAGCTGTTTTCGTACTTCCGGAGTTACCATGACCTCATTAGTAAGTTTACACAGGATCGTTAGTTTTATTCCAGAGCTACAAGTTAAGTCAAAACATTTGATTACATACAGATAGCATATAAATTCATGATCCTTTGAAGATGTTTTGCTGTTGTTGTTGCTATTTTCTTTTCATTCTGGAAGGAGAGCAGCATTTTGGAAGACACTGGCATGTTTTGGAGGTAAAGGAAGTCTACACCAGCCATGAAAAGATGGGGCATTTGTAGAACAGTTAGTCCTTTTCTGAAGCGATATTCCAAAGAAATGGAATCAGCATACCAAAGAGGTGCCTGCTTGCATATGTTTGGGGGGGCTCTACACACAGTAGCAAAGTGAAGGAATCAAAGTAGGTGCCCATAACAGTTTTACAGATAAAAATGTGGGTATATTTCCATTGTGGGATACATGAAAGAAGCACTGGCATTTGCAACCAAATGATTGGAACTGGAGGACATATGTTAAGTGAAATAAACTAGGAACAAATACAGTGTTCTCTCTCTCTCTCTCTCTCTCTCTCTCTCTCTCTCTCTCTCTCTCTCTCTCTCTCTCTCTCTCTCTCTCTCTCTCTCTCTCTCTTTCTCTCTCTCTAATATGGAAGCTGGCTGACGTCTACCCAAGTGTGAACAGGGATCCCTTGAGACTGGGAAGGAGAAAAAGTGACAGTGGGTTTGGTCAGTACATATTACATACATTTCATGAGCTCTACTGAACATTATTGACATCCATAATTAACAAATATTAATTAAAATGAAATAGTCAATTTGAAAAAAAACAGGTGCTTGCAGAAGCTCCTAGGTATAGGTATACAGGCCAAGGTGTAGAGTGACCACAGGACTGCTTACAGCGAGCACTATACCCTATTGTGACCCAGGCCATTTCCAGAGCTCTGTTCATCTGACCTCTCTACTGTGCTGTGTGTCAGTACGACCTAGGACGTCACCAAACTTCTGTAGGTTCAGCCACATGTGTTCAGTTGCTAACTTGCTTTTGATGCACACCTTTCAGAGGCTTTATTTGGGGAAGGAAGGAAGCCGTCACAGCTGTTCTCCATTGCACGTGACTGATGGCTGCTTCGGGCTCTTCCTCAGATACCCATTTCTCACTCCTTTCCCTGTGCTGCTTCTTTCATTCCCATTCAAATGCCGACTGTGACCGTTATGCAATGCAGGTGCTGGAAATCAGTTCTTTTTCTCGTTGTCCTTAAAGTGTCATGCAATTCTAAGCTTCCTCGCCTGATCTTCCACCAACTCCTTCTTTATCTAAGTAGCATATGAATATGTTGTGGACACTGGGAGACCTCATTCGGGTGAATGGAACAAAGAGTGTGCATTGGTCCCTATGACTTTGTATGTTTGAAGTGATATGAATATAGCAAAAGCCCAGCATCCAGCTTGCTCTTGTCAAATTTCAAAGTAAAAAAAAAACACCCTGAAATACTAAGATTAATGAAGTCACCTAAATTTTTACAGTGGCAGATAATGGAAGCTGGGTTCACAGTGGTATTTATATGTCAAAATCTTCACCCTGATATTAGGAGGTGGGGTCTGTGAACGCAATCAGGTCGTAAAGATGGAAACCCAATGAGTGGGATTAGATGCACCCTTATAAAGTATCCCCCAAGAGTTCCTGCCCCACTTATGATGCAAGGGTCAGGGATCTATGAGCCAGGAAACAGGTAGTCATCTCATTTGTAAGCTGCTAGTGTCTTGGCCTCCATGACCATGAACAATGAAGATCTGTTATTAAAGCCACACATTCAGTGCTCTGTTTGTTATAGAAATCAGTGAGCCAACCAAGGGAAAGGAATAGGTGTGGAATATGTTGCCTCCACAAATGAGTCTGTCAAAGGATCTAGCACTTTACCTGTCAGACTGCCAGCATGCGTTCTATATAAATGAAGCTCGCTTTCAATTTATTTTACACTGTATTGAGCAGAGCTCCTACCTGCAATATAGTAGCTGTCTATCAAATGTTTGTGAACTCATCTTTATCTATTTAGACATGCAGGCATATCTGTAGCAGTACTTACATGTCTGTTAGCCAAGTTCTAGCAACAGTAATGAGTGAAATCACCTACAAACATTTGAATTAGCACAGATAAACCACCTGTCATGATTGGAGCATCGCCATCTTTATATACCAAGGTTCCTCCTTTAATACATTGTATAATAACAGTACAGCTGCCCATCTCATCTATCATAACTTAGCGGGTTTGACTGTATGGAGCTTCTCAAGTATATTCAGTGTTCATTTTACTTCATACATGTGTTCTTCAAATATAAGGTATATATTTTTCTTTTAAAGAGTTCATAATTGCACGTTTTTATTTTAAAAGCTTTGTACCAATGGTTCCTCAGACTTTCTAAATGTTGGTATTACCTGGATAGTGGTGGATTTTAAGGTTACAAATGTATGTCTCTTCCCTCAAACTTTCTGATTTAATAGCAATTAAATTTAAACAAAAAAATGAGGTTTTTAAAGCTACCTAGGTATTTTTAATATATAGAAATGTGTGGGCAGCCATAGTATCACCATGCATAGCAATCCATCAGATGTAAATTTACTTTATTAATTTTTCTTAAATTCACTGTGTACTGAAATAAATACATACCACCATTGTCCAGGCATTGTGAAGATGGAGGTTCCATAGCAATGAATGAAAAGGTACATCAGCAGCCTGGTAGTGGTGGCACACACCTTTAATCCCAGCACACAGAAGGTGGAGGCAGGTGGATCTCTGTGAGTTCAATACCAGCCTGATCTACAAGAGATAGCTCCAGGACAGGTCTCAAAGCTACAGAGAAACCCTGTCTTAAAAAGAAAAGAAAAGAAAAGAAAAGAAAAAGTATATCAGTACCATCCAGCTATGTTAATATCATGGAGGAAAACAATATGCAGGTGAATTAACCAATACTCTCAGAATGATTTTTATTAAAAGTTACGGAAAGTGAAAAGTTCAAGCTGAGATGTTCCTGCAGAGCCTGGTGGGGTTCCAGGCAGTGAGGCAGCATGGAGTACTGCTGCAAAGCAGGAGGGAGCCTGTCAGATGTTAGATGCATCCCAGAGGACAGGCTGACAAGGAGATTTGCAAGGGGCATCTGGTGCAGGGTCTTCTAAACCATGCCAACAATTTGGGGTTCTGCAGTTCTTAAGATGATGGAGTAGGCAATGCTGACCTGGAGTTGGAGATGAGGGTCTTCTTAGCCATTTGTAGAGTTCCTTGTGGTGCTCTTTCACTATCTGAAGTGAAAAGTAATAGGGTATTGGAGAAGAACAGTGGAACTGAGTTCATAATTGATTTGAGAGTAGAATTCAGGGCACCTTTGGTGAGCTGTATGTGTGGTACAAAGAAAGAAGGCATCACACCTGTGCCACATGCATGACCTGAGCAATTAGGTGGATCCTCATGTTATTTGGTGGAGAGATTTGGTAGGTAGCTGTGGATAGATGTGGATTTGAAAGTCAACTAAGTACTTCCATTTGACATAATAACTTTGAGATAAGAAATGAGCATGTGAATAATGCTATTCCCCAGAGAATAAGACAACATTTTCAGCTCTCCAGAAATGCCCTTTTGATCCTTTAGTAACTAGACTGCCACTTTTCCCCTCCATACATCAGTGTGGTCATTTTTTTGTGAAGTTCTTTTAGTTTTACAGTGGTTTTGGGGATGGAATGACCCTTTCACATGGGTTGCATAAGACCATCAGAAAACACAGATATCTATATTGTGATTCATAACAGCAGAAAAATTACAGTTATGAAGTAACAATGAAAATTATTTCATAGTTGGGGGAACTGTATTAAAAGATCACAGTATTAGGAAGACTGAGAAGCACTGCCTTAAATATCTACATCTAAATCTGTCATCTGCCAATGCAGCCTGATCGGGCTTGTTCTACCTTATAGGAATCCCTCAGTTTATTACTGTTGTTATTTTGTAGGCTGCAGCTTCTAACATGGTGCCTCAAGGGTTGGGAGCAGAAGGTCTTTGCTTCGCTCTTGCCCTAAGGTGCTGTGCTCACCCTTTCCTCATTCAACGTGATGCTAGCTGTGGGGCTTACAAGGACGCCTTTGGTCAGGCTGGGGAAGCCTTGTATTCTTGGTTTGTTGACTGTTTTTAACAAAGCAGGGTAATTGTTTATATCAAATGCTTGCTGTGTGTCTTCTTCATCTTTTGAAGTTATTATGTAAGGCTCTTTCCTTTGCTTGTATTCTCTTACCTTCCTAGAAATACCATGTTAATAGACTTTTCAATGTTAAACCAATTTGGTATTGCTGGGCTAAGTCCAGGTTGGTCATGGCATGAAATGCTGCTGCTTTGTTTTTGTCATGCTTTATTGTGGGTTTTCATGTCTGTCTTCCTGAAGGATATTGTTCTTGGACCCTTCCTGTGAGGCCTTTGATTTAGATAAAAGGAAAAACTGACTTGAGCTGTGTTCTTACTGTTCTGTGTAGCAATGCTTGTGGAGAGTAATGCAACATTTTCCTGTGCCGCTGGCACAATGTGCCAGTAGTTGCATCTTACACCTGGTCTTACTGTGTGGGAATAAGTTTTATTTCAAATTTAATTTATTTACTGGTTATTTGCCTATTCTGATTTCCATCTTCTTCTTGTTTCAGTTTTGACAATTAGTTGTTCTTCTTGGAGTATGTTTGTGAGTATGTTCTTGTGTGTGCAGTTATTCACTACACATGTATATGTGGAGACCAGAGGGCAACCTCGGGCATTCTTCAGGCACTATCCACTTTTTTTAGATGAAGTCGGTGAATTGAAGCTATCCAGGAATGCTCATGTACCTGGGCAGTGATTCTCAGAGATCTGCCTTTCTCTGTCTCTCCACTGCTGAGATCCCAAGCATATACCAACCATCCTGGCCTTCTAACTTTAATGTGGGATCATGGGCCAATTTCAGATCCTCAAGCTTACAAGGCAAGCACTTTACCCACTGTGCATCTCCCCAACTCAATGTGTGTATTCTTGAACATGTGTGTCGTATGACTGTCTTTTCTTGAGACAGGTCTCACTGTGTAGAGAGGTCTAGATTGAAGCTCACTGTGTAGTCCAGGATGGCTTCAAACTTCCTGCCTGATTCTGCTTTCCCACTGCTGGAATTAAAGGCACGAGCAGCCACACCTGTCTGCCATCTGACTTTGCACAGAATTTTCATAATACCACACAGAACATCTGTGGGTTTAGGAATGGTGACACCTCTTCTATTCTTCATTTTTGTAATTTCTGTCTTCTTTTCAATATCTGGTATTTTGTAGTAATACTTTGTCAATTTTATTAATATTTTCAAAGGACCAACTTTTGATACTACTTTTTCTGTTTTCCATATCATTAGTTGCTGTTCTAGACATTGTTTCTATTGTCCTATCTGTGCTGTGTTTAGTGTGTTCCTCATTTTCTAGTTTTCCAAACGGAAGCTTAACTTATCTCTTTGATGCCTTTCTTACCTGATATTAGTCACATTTATTTCCTTTCATTTTTAACTGAGCACATTTTGGTGTGCAGTTCTGAGCTTAATACATGAGCTAGTTTATTTACTCACACAGTTAGCATATAGACTAGCTTCATCACTCCACAAACGGCTGTCAAGCTGGCCCTTGGTAATCAATTCATTCTTTACTCTTAATGCCAGACACACCTAATCTGTTCTGTATGTCTCTATAGTTTTGTTATGAATGGAATCATAATATTCAGTGTTGTCCAAGTTTACCTCTCTGTGATAAACATCATGACCAAAAGCAACTTAGAGAGGAAAATGTTCATTTTCTCTTATAACACTCAAGTCATAATCTATCACTGAGGCGAGTCAGGACAGGTACTTGGGGCCGAAATCTGGAGTTAGAAACTAAAGCAGAGATCATGGAGGACTGGTTATTGTCCTGTTTCTCAGGCTTGTTCAACTACCTTTGTTGTATAGCCCAGACCCACCCTCTCACATATGGTTCTTCCCCTAGAGCGCTGAGTCCTTCCACACAAATCAGCAAGCAAGAAAATGCCCCACAAACCAATCTGAGGGAGGCAATTCCTCAGTTAAGATGCCCTTTCCCCAGGGACATCTAAGTTAGTATCAAGTTTACAAAAACTAAATATGACAAGTGTGTTGGGACTTGATTCTTTGATTCACCGCGGCACATTTTTTTCTATATCTTTGCCAGAATCAATAACTCATATCTTTGTAAGAATCAAAAACTCATATTTTCATGAGAATCAATAACTTATTTCGGCTATAGTTTGATGTCAGTATGTTCTAAAGGAGCGCATCCTTGAATTCTGGTTCTCATCCAGTCCAACAGTCTATGCCTTTTAATCAGTTTGTTTCAATTATTTTCATTTTAATATATTTTTATATGTTTGTGTTTAAGTGATACTCAAAACTTTTCTGATTTTTTTCAGTCAGTCTGTCAGTCTGTCTGTCAGTCTGTCTGTCTGTCTGTCTGTTTGTTTGTTTTTGCCAGAGGGTCTCTGTATACAGTCCTAGCTGTCCTGGAGCCCACTGTGTGGACCAGGCTGACCTCAAACTCCCAGAGATTTGCCTGCCAGTAGGATGCAGATAAGAAGTAGAGCTCTTTCCTACTATGTGCATTCCAACACACCAGAGAGAGAGAGAGAGGAGAGAGAGAGAGAGAGAGAGAGAGAGAGAGAGAGAGAGAGAGAGAGAGAGAGAGAGAGAGAGAGAGCAGAGAGCGCCCTGGGGGGCTGGAGAAGACTGACTTGGTTGAAAGTACTGATGAGTCCTAGGAGTCTTCCGATGTAGTTAGTTGGCTCTCTTGTGTGTTGCATCCTGTGATCTGCAAACAGGCATAGGTTGACTCCTATTCCTGTTTGTATTCTTCTTATTCCTTTCTTTTGTCATCACTCTAGCTGAGACTTCAAGGACTAAAGTGAATAGGGATGGAGAATGTGGACAGTCCTGAATTGTTGTGCCTAGTTTTAATGGGATTGCTTCCAGTTTTCCTCCACTTAGGATGTTTTGACTATGAGTTGATCATATATAGCCTTTATTAATGTTAGGTAGGTTCCCTCCAGCCCTATTTTATCTAGGACTTTTATCATGACAGGGTGTTGGATTTTGTCCATTGAGATGGCAATGTGAATTCTGCCCCTAAGTCCATTTATATGATTTATTATTCATATTGTTTTGCATATGTTGAATTCTCCCAGAATCTCTGGAATAGAACCTTTGGAATCCTGTAGAATTATCTTTTTGCTGTGTTCCTGGGTTTTGTTTAACAGTATTTTGTTGAGAATTTTTACATCTATATTCTTCAGAGATATTACTATGTAGTTCTATTTTTTTATCATGTCATTATCTGGCCTTGGTATTGTAGTAATACTGGCTTCATAAATTTAGAAGTATTCCTTCCATTCAAAAATTATATTTAGGATTGAGATGTCATTGAGCCTAGGCAGTTCGGATGCTCAACTTACTAGACCTGGATGGAGGTGGGGGTTCTTTGGACTTCCCACAGGGCAGGGAACCCTGATTGCTCTTCGGGCTGATGAGGGGGGGACCTAATTGGGGGAGGGGGAGGGAAATGGGAGGCGGTGGGGGGGGGGAGACAGAAATCTTTAATAAATAAATAAAAATAAATAAATATACAAAAAATTATATTTTTGAATAATTTGTGAAGCATAGGTTCTATTCCTTTCTTAAAGTTCTTATAGGATTTGAATTCAGCTATAAATTCATCTGGACCTGGGCTATTTTAATTTGGAGAGGTTTTATTTCTGATTTGGTCTTCTTGTTAAATAATCTGTTTAAATTATTGGTCTCATCTTGGTTTAATTTTTTTGGGTCACATGTATATAGAAATTCATTCTTTAGTTTTTCTAACTTAGTTGAATATAACTTAAAAATATGCTCATAATTTTCTGAATTTATTTGATATATGTTGTAGTATCTTCCTTTTATTCTCTAATTTTTTTAATTTAGGTCTTTTTTTTTTGGTTAATTTGTCCAAAAGTTTGCCAGTCTTGTTAATCTTTACAAAGAGCAAATTCTTCATTTCATTGATTTTTGTATTATTTTTTGTCTCCTCCTATTGTGTCTTTTCTTTATTCTTCTTGCTTCCATGTCATTGTTTCTGACTTGGTTTTGATAAGTCCTTCTGGTCTACTGATTTGGGGTTTTGTTTGTTATTGTTTTTCAAACTCTTGACTTGCATCATTAAGCTCCTTCTTTGTGTTCTCTTTGATACATGTAACATAAGCATGAAGAACCATTCATTTCCCTCTTAGAACTGCTTTCTTTGTATCTGAGCTGTTTTAGGATGTTATATATTCATTTCCATTTAGTTCATGGAATTTTTGCTTCCTTCTTAATTTCTTCAGTAAATGATTTATCACTGAATAGTCTGTTGTTTAACTTCTATGAGTTTGTGATTTTTATGGAGTTCCTTTTGCTATTCATTTCCAGCTTTATTCATCATGGTCAGATAGATTACATGAAATTATTTCAATTTTCCTAAATTGGTTAAGATTTTTTCTGTATTCCACTATGTGGTCTCGTTTGGAGATGCTTCCTTGGGTTTCTGAAAAGATTATATATTCTGTAGTATTTTAGTGGAATATTCTATAGGTATCTTTTAGGGTCACTTAGTCTCAAATATTCTGTTTATATTTTGTTTTGATTTCCTGTCTGTTTTGATAAAAGTGGCATATTGAAATCATCTACTATTACTGTATTGAAGTTAATCTAGGGCTTAATGTCTGATAATGTTTATTTTATGAAATTGGCTACTCCTGAGTTTTATGTGAATATATTTAGAATTGTAATATTCTTTTATTGAATTGTTCCTTAGATCAGAATTAACTAACTATATTATCTCTTCTAATTAGGTTTGTCTAAAAGTTTATTAAAATAATGACGCCTGCCTGTTTTTTTGATTCGAATGGAATAGATTTTCCATCATTTCACTGTAAGATAAGATGATTTTATAGTGTTTGTTTTCTTAGTTCTATTTTGCATAATGCCGCCCTAGCATCATCTTTTTCTCCCTAGCCTCTTAGGTGTTCTTATTCTTCTCTTTAATGCAAAGTATTTCTTCAAGTATTTTCTGGAAGGCTTGTTTTGTGACCATAAATTCCTTTAGCCATATTTTATTATGGAAAGGTTTTCTCTTTTATTTACAATGGATAATTTTGATGGACAAAGTAGTCTCAGTTGGTATCCTTGTTCTTTCACAATTTGAAGCATATTGCTATATGCTCTTCTGATTTTAAAGTTTTCATTGAGAAATCAGCTGTTATTGTAATGGCCCTGCCTTTATGTATGCCCTGAACTTTTACCTCTTGTTGCTTTCAGTACACTTTCTGTATAATCAATGACTTAATGGCAGAAAAGCGTGAAGAATTCCTTTCCTTGCCCTGTGTGTTTGGTGTTCTCTGTGCCTCTTAGACCTGGATTGGTCTTCTTTTTCTATATTTGAGAAGTCTTCTTCTGTGATTTTACTGAAAATATTTCCTATACCTTTGATTTAGAATTCTCCTTCTGGTGTGTTCAACATTCATTTGTCATTTCATGGTGTTCCCAAATCCCTGAATATTTTGCTCATGTACTTTTAAAGATTTATTACTGTTTTTGAATGATCCATTGATCTGCCTTATCTGTAAGCCCTAGTATTCTGTTTTCTATATAATCTGCTCTGTTGATCAGGGTTTAAAACTAGGTTCTTGGTTTGCTCTGTACTGTCAGTGTCTGTCTCAGAAAGCCTCTGAGATCTTTATACACCTGCTTTCTCGGTCTTCTCTCTGGTTTGCTCTCTCGGTGCTCTCCCTTAGTCCCCTCAGTGTTGTAGCAAGCTCTTGATCCCTCTTAATATTGGACCGAGCTGTGTTTCAGAGTTCCTCTGAGGTTACAGGAGAATAGGCGGGTTTAGGGGTGGGGTGTGGCTAGTAGTTTGGATGGTGGCTGGATGGGTTTGAGTTTGGGGGGAACCTAGCCACAGGAAACTCCCAGCTGGCTGGCTAGAAAAGCCAAAGGAGTAGTTGGGAGGGGGCCCGGGGTTTGAGGCATTCCACCATGTGGCTGTTCACTCATCTTTTAAGTACCCTCAGTATTGGAGAAAGCTGTGTTTGAGAGTTCCATCAAGGTTGCAGGAGGATAGGCAGGTTTGAGGGTGGGGTGTGGCTAGTAGTTTGGATGGCAGATGGATGGGTTTGGATTTGGGGAGAGCCTAGCCCCAAGAAACTCCCTGATGGCTGGATAGAAAAGCAAAGGGAGTTGGGGAAGGGGTATAGGGCTCCCCACTAGGGAGGTCCTAGAGAGTGGGGCGTCCTGACGTGTGGCTGTTCACTCACCTCTTAAGTCCCCTCAGTATTGGAGCAAGCTGTATTTAGGAGGGAAGAAGGGGAAGGAATAGGAGAACTTGAGGAAATGAGATAGTCGAGATGGAGGAAGGACAGAGATGAGAGCAAGGAGAGAGATATCTTGATTGAGGGGGCCCTTTTGGGTTAGCAGAAACCTGGCTCTAGAGAAATTCCCAGGAATCCAAAATGATGACCTCGTCTAGACCCTAGGCAATAGAGGAGAGAGGGCCTGATCTTGACTTGCTCTGTAGTCAGACTGATGATTATCTTAAATATCACCATAAAGCCTTCATTCAGCAACTGATGGAAGCAGAGGCAGAGACCTACATTGGAGCACTGGACTGAGCTCCCAAAGTCCAGTTGAAGAGTGGAAGGAGTGAGAATATGAGTAAGGTCAAGACCATGATGGGTACACCCACTGAAACAGTTTGCTTGAGCTAATGGGCGCTTATCAACTCCAGCCGGACTGGGAAGGAACAAGCATAGGACCAAACTAGTTCCTCTGAATGGAGTTGACAGTTGCATGGCTGGGACAGACTGAGGGGCCACTGGCAGTGGCACCAGGATTTATCCCTACTACATGTACTGACTTTTGGGGATCCTGTTTTCTTTGGATGGATACCTTGCTCCATCCAAAGATATATAGTAGGGAGGGCCTTGAACCTTCCACAAGGAATGTGCCTTATATTCTCTGAAGATTAGAAGGGGGTGGGGTGGGAAGGTGTGTGGAGGTAATGGGAGGGAGGGAGTGGGAACTTAGATTGGTATTTTTTTAAAAATCTAATAAATTTTTAAAAAGAAACAAAAAAAGAAGCTAAAAATCTAGGTTTTTATTAAGCTGCTTCAGTTCTTTGCTTACAGCTCATTTCAATTTGAGTTTCTTAAGTATCTCCGTCTCTAGTGAATCCAGTTTTCATATCCTCACTCATCTTCAACATTTCATTCAGCTGTTTTTGTGTGCAGGTGGGTTCTTGGACTTCAATCGGGAGTTTATTTTTGCCCTTTTTGTGTTCAGTTATGTTCACCCAGATTTTTTTCATGCCATTTTGAAGTCTTTGAACATTTTTATAATTGTGGTTTTTGAATTCTGTGTCTTGGGTTTGATCCAAGCTGCTTTTGGAGACCATGACTATGAGATTGGTGGTTTGTGTCCTGATTTTTATTGCTTTCATTTCTGTAATGTGATCTGGGTATCTGGAGTTAGTTAATTGTTTTTTTCCTTTTGATAAAAATTTTATCCCACAGAGCCAGAGTGAGTCCCAAATGGAGCTATAAAGCTTTGGAGAACTCAGACCTCTTCTAGGGACTGGTTGTGTGGGCTAGGAGTTTAGTACATAGAATCTTTGTGCAGAGTGGATGGAGTCTTCAGCGAGCAGGGTTTCTTACTGGACCAACTTTAGTCTTGTTTGAGCACCTAGCAGAGAAGGCCTTGGGCAGATGTGGAACTGTTCAAACACTAAATGGTCTGTATGCCATGAAAAATTACTTTTTAAACTCCAAATTTTCAGTATTAAAAATAAATAGCTATTAAAGTTGATCAGTTTCTTTTTCCATTTCCCTTGATATGGTAATGTTTATTGGATTTTATGTTCACTCAACCTCTTTGGAGTATATTCTTGTTGGTTTTAATTCCTTTTGTTTTGTAGTAGAAAGAATGATTTTTTTATATGAATGACTATAATTACATGCGCAGTGTTTTCATTTTTTATTATCTTTGTGTTTAAAATATTGTATATTTCCACGTGCGTCTCCTTTTAGCTCAGGAATTATTTACCTGTGTGTTATTTAGTTTCTGAATATTAGGAACTTTTCTTTAAAATTTATTACTGATCTTCACAGTTCAATCTCATCATTACTCTGATGTCAGATGGCACCTACCATACTGTCTCAGTATTTTGAAGTGGACTGAGATGTTTTAAGGCTCAACATAAGCCTGTTCGAATGAGTAGAGGACTGTGTGTACCTTAGAAGCCAAGCACTTGCCTAGTGTGTTCGAGGCCCGAGGCTTATTCCCTAGCCCCAGTGTTTTAATCTAGTATTAATCTTTCAAAAACCAGTGGATGGTTTGTTAGCTCTATCTACTGTATTTTTGTTTTATGTTTGACTTACTTCTAGTCTTTACTGCTGTCTTCTAATTTCTTGCTTTTATTTTCCTCCTTTTAAATTAATTTTTTAATTTTAACAGCTTATTACTGATATATGATGTATTATTATCATAATCATCCCTCCATGGCCTTCTCCTAGCCCTTCCCATTTTTGCCAGTCCCTTTCTTTTCTCCAAGATAGCTGTGGTGTGTGAGAACGCATACTTGTGTTGTGCCAGTCCTGTGTCGTGAGTTCATGATTACCACAGTATGGTATACCCATAAGAGACAGATTGCCTAACTGCTAAAGTCTTCAGGCTGTGTCTGGTCTTGTCTGGTCTTTAAAGTTTTCACACTGTCACTACAACCTCTTTGGCATCTGAGGGCAATCTTCTAACCATATGGAGATCTGCTGGTAATCTTTTTACTTTGTTGTAGAAGAATCAGAGAGCATAACTTATGTGATTTTATCCTTTGAACATTCTAAAATGTTAATTTTGTCTTAGGGTATAATGTTCCATCTGTAAGAGTATTTCGGAGGGTCTGGGTAAATGGTTCAGTGGGGAAAGTGCTTGCCGCACAAGCAGGAGGGTCTGAGTTTTAATCCCCAGCACAACTGAGCATGGTGACACTTGTCTATATCCCCAGACTAGAGGGGTCAGAGGCAGGAAAATCTTGAGGGTAGTTTGACTGGCAGTCTAGCTCAGTGAGCTCCGGGTTCAGCGAGACACCCTGTCTCAAAAGGTAAAGTGGAGCTGGGTGGTGGTGGTGCATGCCTTTAATTCCAGCACTCAGGGAGGCAGAGGCAAGGGGATCTGTGTGTGTGTGTGTGTGAGAGAGAGGGGGGGGTTGACCTTTTGCCTTCATGTATGTGTACACATAGATGTACATGACACACGCACACAGTTTCTGTAATCTGAGGCTTTTGAGGCATGATTCTGTTTGTACTTGGGTTATTGTTTTCAGTGGTATGCTTGAATCTAGTTTTGCGATAAGCAAGGTTCTTTGCATCCCAAGTAGATATCTGCTGCCTCAAAGCCTGTTCTGTCTTCCATTTTAGAGTGGGGGCAATCGTTTCCCACTGGCTGTTACCCTCTCTTCCATTTGCATCCTTTCTGTGCTGTGTTTCAGATGCCCTTTAAACCAGTATACAGGTGAACTCTGCACTCACCTGCCAACCTGCTGCTTTTACCTGGAACATCTGTGTCTTTACCTTTAATTAGGGTCATATGTGAGTTTGCATTCAGTCGTCTCATCAAGTACTTCCTCTTCCTATGCTTTGTTTCTTCTGACTCTTCTTCCTATTTTTTGCTTCATTTCGTAAAGATTCTTTTAAACTTGAGTTTTCACGATATATCCAGCATCCTGCCTCTTCTCATCATCCCCATGCTCCCATCCTTTGGACCCTTCTCCTCCTCCCCGAGGATGAGACAGAGGCCTCCTGACTCATCTCATAGCTCCTCTCCTTACTCCCACTTCCCACCCTCCCCCCAGCCATCTGCACATAGAACAGCAGCCAAAGAGAGTCTCTAAGCATGCAAGCTCCACTGGCTTGTAAGTCTGTAGTGGTGCCTGCATATACACAAAGAGAAAAACCATTATTATCATGGAACTTCCCAGGTCTCGGGGCCTCAGTTCTGGCCACCTCTAGAGCTTACACTTCCCATCAGATACATGTTCCCCCCCTCTCAGGTCCTCAGCCTCTGTGGCTCTTCCCAAAGATCCTGCACTGGCTTGTTTCCTTCTCCCTTTTGTTCCAGAATGTTGACCTAAAGCATATCTCTTGCTCCAAAAGGGATAAGAGTTTCTTCTAAGTCAAACATAACAGACCTTTGCCTGGGAGCATGGACTCAGGTTTCCCTGAGAGACATGGCCCATCATAGTAGTGACTGCATGAGGGCTCATTAGTCAGAGAACGAAACAAAACTCCTTAGTCAGTGTGTTTACCAAATGTATTGGTGGGTGTATCAGGGATATGCATCGCAGCAGAGTGGGGAGATGTCTGCTCTAGGCTTCAGATGCTCCCTGGTGGCATTCTTATCTATTGGTGTAAGCTAGTGGCTGATTAGCTAATATATCCCAGAGTTGCCTGGAAGTCAAGAGGATGCTAGGTCAGATGCACAGGTGGGTGATGCATGGGGAACTAAAGGTAGACCAAGATAACCGTGGTTGTTGATCTATACCGCTCCAACTCTGTACATTGGCTGAGCCCTCACCTGTCCTCAATCTGCAGAATTTCAACACAGGTGGTTTTTCCAGGGACCTTTTCTCAGTGAGGCCTGCCTTGAATATCTTCACTTGTCTCAGCTTCCCCCGTCCTTGCCTTCTTCCTCTGTATACACTGTTTCCCATGATGGCCAGCCACTTTCTGCATCCTGTGCAGCTATGAAGTATGGCATTGATTACTGACTTGTGTGCCATGTATACAGAAGAAGCCCCAGTGGAACCCTGCCTCTTCCAGTCAGTGATACACCCTGTGCGTTCCCTATAATACCTGGCCATAGGTGATGCTCCAAAGATGATGTTAAACAGATGTGCGGCTTTCTCATTGCCTTTTGTAATGTGTGAAGGTCATGCACAGTTATTAACCTTACCCGAGAGATGGCAGCACTGAACATTTAATCAAAGACTAAAGGTTGCCAGCATTGCTGCTGTCTTCTGGATTTTACAGTGACCTGTGAAGATTTTTAAGACATACTTTTATTGTTACTGTTTTGTTTTACTTTACCTTGAAAGGTGGAACAAGAACAGATATTTGGTTGTTTTGTATGACACTGAATCAGGAACTTAAGTATTGAACTACATAACTTTGCAGGCTGAAAGCCACGTGACCTCGAGTTGTAGTCATTACAGAAACTAACCAAGCTGCAGACATTTATCACGTTTTTACATTGGCCCCAAAAACTTAGTAGTTAAGACTGCTCTAGAGGTGTCGAAAGCCACTCGATCCAGAACATTTGACATAAAAAATGCTTTGTGCTAACAATTCACTTCCA
The DNA here is from genome assembly GCF_037038515.1 of Microtus pennsylvanicus. NCBI lineage: Eukaryota > Metazoa > Chordata > Mammalia > Rodentia > Cricetidae > Microtus > Microtus pennsylvanicus. The sequence continues at coordinate 14,044,991 of NC_134596.1, forward strand.
GGAACCTCCCAGAATCTATCCAGAAACTACTCTGAGTTGAACCCTGCAGCTCCCAGGAATGTAGCTGGTTCCAGAGCCCCTCCTGTTGCAAAGCACCCTCCCTAGACACCACCTCTTTAGGTTGCTAGTCCCAGAGTAGCACTTCAGGGAGTCTGAAGTCCCCATGGGAACACATGGGGCACAAGTGAACGTTTCTAATGGAAGAGTGATGGGGTAGGGTAGTCTTAGGTGAAATGCGGCTCATAAACCGTGGGATTTGGGCCAGAGGGAATGTAAGGCATTTCATTTGTTCTTGCCTGCATTCTCTTAGACCCAGGAGCATACAGCTTCTGAATCTGCCATGGGCAAGCAGCAGGTGCCTCAAGGTACAGTCCCAGGAAGCATCCCTATGTGGGGTCCAGGTACTGTCCGGTCAGATTTCTACCACTCAGGGCACTTCACGCACCAGCCAGCTGGTGTAACTCATCCTCTGCTCAGAGGAAAGCTGTTGTAGCAGATGGCCCTCCTGGCCAGTGGAAACTACAGTTTCTGCCCTGCTCCGGTGGGATGCCTTAGCTCAGAGCAGACTAGGCAATGACTTTCTCTCCTCTTAGCATCCTGGATTTTCTCCCTCCTGTGCTAAGCTGATGCATGCTTTCGTCTCCATTCTCCACTAAACTCTTCGCCTCCCACTACTGTCGAGGTGCTAGTTACAGAGCTCGAAGATACGGCCTCTGAACTGTGCACTGTGCACTGTGAGCTCCTCTCTCCTGGCCTTTTACGTCAGCTGTTCCCCTGCACAGCTCCAGGGAGCTGCACTCCTGGAGTCTATCTCTCGCTTAAGTGTCCCTTCCCTGAAATGGAGCATTGGCTTCCCTGGAAAACTGTTACAGCTAACTGTTATCACAAATATAATGAAGTGTGTCTGTTCAGTGAAGCAAGTTTTAAAACATTAATAGTGCCCTTCAATATAGGCTCTCCTGCACTAATATTATACACAAATGCTACACCTGTGCTTATATTTGTAAATAAGAATGTGATCATGTTCTTCTTGTCTTTTCTCTTTGCGTGTCATGCTGAAGGTTCCTTAGTAAAGTGCAGAGCTACAAACAACATGATATCCTTCCACACCAGCAAGTCAGGTCCAATTAACTTTTAAATGCTATGTAGCACTTATGTGTGAATACAGCCAATTTACCCAAATAAACCCCCAGTGGAAAGCATTCTGACCCTCCCTAGATTCTCTCACTTCAAAATCTCTTTATTAAATATCATCGAACATCCTCAAATACACTTGTGCTTTTATTTCTGTAAGATATGTTTCCCCAAGTGAAACCACTGAGTCAACAAGTGCTTATGTTTTGAATTTAAACAGCTTGGAAATTTTCGCATCCACATTGAAAGTGCAGCATCGTGTGTCAGTCAGTAAAAATGTCCTGAAGTGGCTGCCGCGTTTCTTCTCGTGCCTGTGTCTGAAGAGGAGCATGGCTGTCTGGCCCTACTTCCTGTGGAGTGTGACTCAAATGAAATTTCATCTAATATATTTACAGTTCATTTTCTTACGTGTGTATTTTCGTCTGGATTTTTTTTTTTTTGTGAATGAGAGGAGTCCTTGTCCTGTTTCACTTGTTAAATGAACCATTCTTCTCTGAATAAGGAGAAATTGTCTCCTGATGATGGGCAGCAGAATCTCCATCCTGATTGTTCCGATGTTCGTGTCCTCTATTGTTGAGAATGTGTTAATATACGTTAATATAATAATTTAGGTCAGTCTCTTTGCAATGTTTTGTTGACTTTCTTCTGCTTGTATTTTTAATAATTTATTTTTGTTTTACGTGCATTGGTATTTTACCCACATGTATGTCTGTGTGGGGATGTTGAATCCTCTGGAACTGGAGTTACAGACAGTTGTGAGCTGCCTTGTGGGTATAGGAACTGAACCCAGGTCCTCTGGAAGAGCAGTCAGTGCTTTTAACATCTCAGCCATTTCTCCAGCTCTCTCTGCTTGTAAGCATTTCAGTGTGAAAAACATTGAATATTTGTAAATATATACAGAACAATACAACACACCCTATGTATCCATCACCAAGTATTTAGAATGGTAAAGTTGTGGCCAGCCTCACGTGTATGAATGTGTGTGTGTGTGTGTGTGTGTGTGTGTGTGCACATGCACAAGCAATTGTTTTAGTGCCCTTGCATGTGATTGTGTTGGCCACGGCATTAAAAAAAAAAAGATGTTCACTGTTCTCATTAATATTCTTATTCAGAGCATCCCTGTGTTCATCTTTTAAAATAGTCATATGAGCTTACCCAAAATGCAACAGTGGAAATTACATCCCGGTGTCTTGTCCGTTTTGAAAGACATGATGTTTGTACCATGCCTCCTTTTGCTGTAATCTGTGCTGACCACCTTGACCTGCCTATGTCCTGTGACTTTTAGGCAGCCTCTGTTCACTTGGGTCAGAAGAGCTGGATGCTGTCACCTTCCTGTTGACTTGTTTGTTTCTTCCACCCGAGGCTGAAATGAGTTCATAAGTTCATAGCTGCGAAACTTATTGCCTGAGACCTCCTCCAGTGGCATGTTGTCTATAGTTGATCCTCAAAGCGAGAGGGGTATTTATGGAACACTGATTATAGCCTTGACCATGCTGGACTGGAGACACAGACAGGCATAAGCCCCACCTCCTAATAGAACTGATGGCACACCAGGAAAGAGAACAGAGAGCTGATTGGTTCTAAACAGTCAGGCACACTTCCTGGAGGAAGAAGTACGGAAGTAAAACTGAGGACGCAATATGAATGAGCCATGCAAGGGAGCATCATGCCGTGAGAGGAAGGCAAGGGCAAGAAGCCTTTAGTCAGAAGCAGCTTCAGCACAAATCCTGAAGGTACAAAGTGAACGGCTCAGAGGGTGGGGGTGAGACGTACAGAGAGTGTTTGGACCCTGGAAGTGATGAGAGATCTCCAGTGGAGCATGATAAGAGTCCACAGTTCATCCACCAGAAAAGGAAGAGAAGAGTGACCAGGGAGAAGAGTAAAACAACCTGATGGAAGGAGGGGGTGAGCTTACGGAAGGCAGCTGTAGTCAGGTGGGTACTTAGAATCATAAAGGCTGAGCGGCCTCTGCCACAGAAATCTGTTCACATGTTCTCAGGGCCGGACAGTTCCAGGCCAGTGTGCCATCATGGTTGGAGTCAGGTGTGGGCTGTCCTCTGGATTTGCAGACCACTGTTTCCTAGCTGCCTCCTCACACAGTAGAGAGGCCGGAAACTTTCCCATCACTCTTATCAGCGCTCCACCCCCCTGACCTCACTCCTCCCCAAGCCCCAACTCTGTGGAGGGTTGGGACCCAGCACATGGGATTTATGATTGTACAACTGATAGAATTCAGTTCATTGCAGGGACGGTTAGTATCCTGAGAGGATGACAGGAAATAAGCATGTGTATAGATTCTGAGATAAACAAGGGTAGAACACTGACAAAGGACAGCAAACTGAGGACACTCACAGTCAGAGGTGAATGCAGCATACATACGGAAAGTAAGGCTAAAAATCTGGCAAGGAGTGGAGGGTCACAGAGGGACTTTAGGTTGAAGTAGGCTCTGTGGTCCAGGAGCGAGTGAGTCATGGGTGTGAACGGCTGTGGGTGTCCTCAGGAGAAGGCATGAGTGTGGGTTCCCATGGGAAAAGGTTAGGGAATGGGATGAAAGGATGGAAGTCTACAAACAAAGGGTAAAAATATTAGTCGTCATAGCTATACTTCTCTAACACGGAACGCCCTCGAAGGCTGACTAGGTGTCAAGGTGTTACATTGCTTTAACATGAAAAGGGGAAGCATTTGATGGACCGAGTGTAGTGGAACCACCTTTGCGGCTCAGAATCCACGCTTCTATAGCAATGTAACTGACAGTGACCACATTGAATTGTCTGCTTAGGGCAGTGAAAGGCAGGCCGCACTATCAGAGTTTAAGCAGGCTGCTAAGTGGGGACTAAGTGTGGTGCATGGGGAGAGGGGTAAAGGAATGGGCAGTCACCTGAGCTACTCTGCACTGGCTCATGGAGCAGATGGATAGAAGTGAGCTAGAAATGGGTGGGCCTGATGATCGCTTAAGAGCGGATATCCTGGGGGGTCGGAGAGGTGGTTCAGTATTTAGAATACTTACAGCTCTTCCAGAGGACCCACAACCTGATTCCCAGCAACCACGTGACAGCTTAGAACTATCTACAGCTCCAGTTCCAGAGGACCCAATGTCCTCTTCCAGCCTCCACAGGTACCAGTCATGCATCCATACATATAGACAAAACATTCATACACATGAAATAAGGATACTATTTTAAAATCGTTAAAAATTAAATGTATTTTTTAAAGTATGAGAAATATGCCATCATTAAATCACTGTGGCTCCTGACAAAAGGCAGACAATGCCCAGTCTACAAATTTATCCGCTGATGACAGTAAAGAACCATGAATCATGACCCAGGAGATAAGTCACAGTGGGAAGAGAATCGTGTAACAACCTCATGTTTGCACTAGAGTGAGATGTCCGAATGGAGGTGCCACATGGCAGGTCTGCAGAACCAAGGCAAAGCTCAGAAGAAAGTTCAGATGTGGTTAGTTTAAAGATGACTGTATCTGGCCATTAGCCAGTGTATACATGACTCAAAATGTAAATCACAGTCACAGATGATTGTGTCAGTAACAAATAGGCCTGCGTCTCCACGAGCTCAAACCACCAAGGTTTCTTTTTGTGGAGCAGCTCGGATGGAGGAAGAGGGAGAGCAGGAGTAGCCAATGTTGAGCATGGGTAGTTCCATGTGGACAGGAAGGAGCAATCGTGTTGAATGTCTAGAAGCAAATCAGCAGTGGGTAATAATGAAGGGTTTAATGCCCATCATAGTGCATCCTTCTGGTCACTGATTATTTGATTCAGACTTATGGCTACCCATATATGAAAGTTGATTGTTTCCACTAACCTCCCACCTACCTCCGAACCAAGCACTTCTCTGTAAGACTCTGACACAGCTTTTCTTAGCCCAGAGACCTGTGATCCCAAAGGGCGTGTTAGTGGCATCACCCAGATGAACAGTCTCACACATATCACAGTGTGCAGTGGTGGACAAAGAACAAAGTAGTGGCAGGAAACACTCCCTCCAGAGAGGGGTAAGGGGAGGCAGATGGAACCACTGGGCACAGACATCCTGCAGTTGCCCAGGACAGAAGTTGAGAGAACCTAATGCTCTGGATCATTCTGTTCACATGCAGATGCTTCACTCTCCACTCTTCTGGGCCTCGCTCCTCACTCTCTGGAGGAGACCCCTGGACACTGAGGTCTCACTCTCTGGAGGAGACCCCTGGACACTGAGGTCTCACTCTCTGGAGGAGACCCCTGGACACTGAGGTCTCACTCTCTGGAGGAGACCCCTGGACACTGAGGTCTCTCTGGGATTGGCATTATTCACAGCCTTCTTCCTACCTATAGGTGCATATTAGGGGCTACACAGTAACTCTGGAACAGCCTTAGTTGGCTGCTGCTTGAGGCTCATGTGTCTTCTGCCCTGCAATAAGCTTTAGTCCTCAAGGAACTAAGATTAAATTTGTAGTGCTCATAGAGCTGAAGTTGTATAGGAACAAACTACCCAGTTGCTGATGCAATGGCCTTGGTTTCCAGTCAGTGCCGATGCCAGAGCCACACCCATATTGCTTCTGGAGCCTTCTGATGCTCCATTGCTTGTCATTGCTATTCCCAACCTACATATCTTTCACCCTTTCTTTCTTTTAATAGGTGACAGTGTGTGGAGCCACCTTCAAACAGCCGTAATCTACACACAATTCTTGCAAATAGATCCAGTCATTCCTTTCACTCTGGCCACTGGAGCCGCCCTCATCCCTGCCCACATACCATGAATGCTCCAGTTACGGTGTGAAAAGGCAATTAATTGCAGCTGTTGTTTCTAAGGAACCTCCCATTCGGTGCACAGCGGAAACCCAGTCTCAGTTCCCCAACACCCTTGCCTGCTGTACCCTGGCTCCTGCCACCCAGTCCCTTAGGGTAGCACCAAAGGCCTTTCTAGTGCAGGATAAGTGTGGTGCGATTAAATCAGTGATAGAGAGAGCGATGTTATTGTGTAGTGACACTCCGTCATGTGAAAGCAATTAATTAGCTTAATCACTAACCACAGACAAAAGTGAATTCAGTAAGTAATGAAGTACAAATTAACAGGAAATACCGGAAAGTAATGTTTATTTTGATGGGAAGGTATTTCCAAGCAAGCAACAAAAACACACACTCCAAAAGAGACATTAGAAATTTCATTAAATTTTTCATTTCTGGAGATAAAACAAAATAAAACCAGAGACATGCAGCCAATCACAAAAAAAAGTAATTGAAATGGAATATTTATAATACCATAAAAAGTGGCTTAAACCAATTAGAAAAATAGGCAAGAAAATTAATGAGGTGGAACTCCTAGGTATCTGAGAAAGAAGCATGTGTATAGCCCATGTGTGTAAAGTGCTCATTAAATTTAGAAATAATCAGAGAATAGTAAAATCAAAATAGTAATGTTCCTTGGTACCACACCTTGTCTGTTAGCCTAGCAAACAAATGCTCAGAAGCATATCTGTGGCCTGTGAAAAGCAAATGACCCGAATATATATCTTTGCTTTCTATTATCTCTCTGAAATCGAGAGGCATATGCATACACAGCAACAGCCCAAAGGTTTATAGCTCCCAGGTCTGTCTCTAGGCAAGGCTAGCTGCTTAGATGAAGTCTCTATCCAACAGTGCCCCCCAAACTGGCTGGAGCTTGGACTTAACGGAAGGTGTCAGTACACCTTCACTGAGGCGCATGTCACTTCCATCAAGGGTGGTTGTGCTGAAGCATCCTGGCTCTTTGCGATACTTTTCTGGAATGAGGTAGCACTACCATCTTGGGGGTGGCCTGCCTTCCTCTTCAACAACACTGAAGAACCAGGGGTGCTGTCTGGCAGCATCTGCCACCAAAGGATTCTAGGACCATCTGATAGACTGGAAGCCCAGAGCTTTCCTTTCTGACAACTAGTTGGAAGTCCCTGGGTTCTTCATGTGTCACTGTCCCTGGGATGTAATCTGCCCTTCAGGCTTCCTGCCACCTCTGAGATCAGTGGGAACAAGGGTTGATGGAGTCCTTTGGAGTGGAAGATGTGAAGCCCTAATGTAGCTCCTTGGTGCCCAGTACAGGCAGTTGTTGGTTGGGCCCATGTGTTCTTCATTTAAACCTTTCTGCTGCTTGGAGTAAAGACACACAGGAGGATTTAAGCCTTTCACACTCTGTATTTCATGACTTGATTTTCACACAGATCATGTGCCATTTAGTTGGTTTTATTAAAAATCTAAGAGCACTATGATTTCGTATAGCAAAGTTTCTCTCCATGGTATCAGAAGCTCCAGGTAGGGGGACCTTGGTAGTTCTGGTCCCTCCCTACTGACATCTCCTGCCTCTTTTGTCGTGTTTCTTATCTCCCTGAAAGAGATGTGCACAGAGCACCGTTTCTTGCTGAGCAACTGCACCACAGGCAGGCGTACATTGAGGAACACGTTTGCACATCTGTGCTTAGTGCTGGCAAAGCTTTGGAAGCTGTCAGCGCCCATACTCCATTCTGTGAGGAACCACCCGTATTCTGAGACATTCAGGAATATTTACCAAGAACCTCACATGATGGCTACTAAATATACATGTACCCCAGTCCACAGACTTTTATTGAGCACCCACTTCAGACCAGACACCATGCCAAGGTGGGAAATCATAAAAAAAAAGACAGCCCTGACCCCAGGAACCTAAGGTGATCTTATTAATTTAAGGTAGAGTAGAAAGTAAGTGATGATTGCATTGACTTAGAAATCATCTCATGAGTTTGTATTTGCACTCCTTAGAAGAAATATGCGGTGAGGTCATGGCTTTTTAATCTGACATCAGTGCATATTTGCAGTTCTCTAAAAGATCAACAGTGACTCAAGGTTTTTCTCTGGGGCAGGATGACGTGGATAGCATCTCCATGAAGCGAAAGCACACTCGTTTGGAGGAGTCCCCTGGAGCTGCTCTCCCTGACTGTTCAGCAAGCCATCATTACAAAATGTTACCTTAACTTCACCCAAACCTGATGTTCTGATGTCTGTACCACTGACAAACCACCTGCTGCCTGATGCTGCCCTACTGCACACTGTCTTAAAGCCTACCACGCGCACACATACATCCACACAACAAAGACGCAGACACATGCATACGTGTATACTATACACAAACCACATGTAAGTGAGCAGCAACTCTATTGAATGTGTCACAGGAGGGACTTAAACAGTCTGGAAAATGTGGACAAATGATTGCTATCCCCAGTTGGTGTCTTAAGAGCAACTCTTGACTCTTCTAGAATCTTTTCTCCATTTTAGAATGGATTGATTACTTTGCTGATAATATTGCCATTTTTGTTTCCATTAAGCCTTTCAGGGAATAGCTTTTTTTATTTATTCTGGATATGAAAAGTATTAGCTAGTAAGTTTGAAAGCAAGTAAGAACAGTGAAAGTCTGACTGTCTACAGCAGAATGCAGTAGAATTTTCTTCAGTTAGAGATGGTCTCTCTATCCAGTTTTACTGACTGGTTTAAGGGTACAGAACAGGCAGGTCTGTCTATTTCACTTTTTTAAAAAAAATTAATTTTTATTTCACACGTGTGAATGCTTGCCTGAGTGTGTGTGTGTGTGTGTGTGTGTATATATATGTGTATATATATATATATATATATATATATATATATATATATATGTACACCACTTGTGTGCCTGCCTGCAGAACAGGTCTTCTCTGTAAGAGCAGCAAGTGCTCTGTATGAATGTCTGAGCCTTCTCTTCTCTTCATCTGGTCCCATCCCCCACCCCACTTCCCATAACTCAGGTGACCATGACTATTCCATGCAGTCCTTACTCAGCTCTGGGAAGACCAAACTCTGTGACTTGCAGTGTCACTGGTGTGAACCAGATGCAGAAAGTCCAATACTGCACATTCTCACAATTAGAACCCAAGTCAGTCTCACAGAAGCTGAGCCTGGGATAGTGGTTAAAGGAGGCAGTGCACAGGAGATGCTGGTCAGTGACATAGGTAAGCTCTGATGTCCTGTTGCTTGGTGAGTGGCTGTGGTTGGCAATGTGTTGTCTACTTCAAAGTAACTAGAAGATAGAATTTTAAAGATTTCAGCCTGAAGATACAGTAAGATGATTAATGTCCTCGTCACCTTGATGTGATTGTCCCACAGTAAATTCTTGTATCAAAGCACACTGCATCTCATACAGTTGTAAAATTATGTCAGCTAAAGTAAATTAAGAAGAGCTTAATGAAGAGAGGCTCTTCCAGTCATGTCTAAAATGCAGCAGGAGTTACTGCTGGGCCGGGTAGAGGGCATAAAGGACACTCAAGTTAGTTCCTGTGTCTTTGAACTGGCCAGATGGAAGCGTGAGGCAGAGCTAATCAAAGGTGGGAGTTACAAAAAGAGGCTCTCTGCACCCGAATTTGTGTGTTTACTATACAAGTGGAGTAGCATAGTGACCCCAAAATGAAGCAGGATTTAAAAATATGTCACAGCTCTTAGCACATAAATCATAAAGGGAAACTGACAAATAAAAATGATAATAAAAGGCGAATATGCCTTTCAGTGAACCAAATCCCAGAAAGCATCACAGATGGAGAAAATATTAACAATAAATTGATATGATTAGATATATGATTAAATCTAGAATTGTAGTTTCTGTGGTGTCGGGGTCCCTACTGATTTGGGTTTTCTTATTCACTTATCCAGGAACCAAATATGAATTCTTTTATGGACCTGCGAGATTAGTTACAAGGGAACAAAGCAATTTAAGTGGCAGACCCAGTGCTTAAGCGTAAAGAAATAGCCACTGTACAGAGTATGGTAGCCAGGAACTATTATGGAAGCAGGATTTGGAGGGTGAAGGTGAAGGGAGTGAAATTGGAGAAATCTTATGAACTGGCTAAGACATGACAGCAATTATTCAGAAAAAAAAAAGTGGGTTCCGGAGCTAGGAAGAAGACTCGGTAGCCAAAACGCTTGCCATAAAAGCGTAAGAACTGGATCCCTAGAACCCACATAAAAACTAGGCAAACATGGTGGCTTCTGTAACCATAGCACAATGTGTCCCAGGGCAAGCTGTAACTAGACTTCCAGATCAGCAAGCTCAGGTTTTACCGGGAGACCCTGCTCCAACAAATAAAGTGCAAAGTGATTGAGAAAAACACTTGAAGTCACTTTGGTTATACACACATAGATGTGTGTGTGTGTGTGTGTGTGTGTGTGTGTGTGTGTGTGCGTGCACGCACTCACATAGCCTCACATATGTAAACACACACACTAAACACATGCTCTGGTTAGTTTTTTTGGTCAAATTGATACAAGCTAGAGTCATCTGGGAAGAGGAACCTCAATTGAAAAAAATGCTTCTATCATGCTGACCTATAAAGAAGACTATAGGGCGTTTTCTTGGTTAACAACTAACGTTAAAGGGCTCTGCTCAGTCTGGGAGGTGCCATCCATAGGCAGATCTTCCTGGGTTTTATGAGAGAGTAGGCTGAGCAAGCCATGAAGAGCAAGCCAGCAAGCAATGTTCTTCCATGGCCTCTGCTTAATTTTCTGTCTCAGATTCTTGCCTTTAGTTACTACCTTGGCTTCCCTGATAATGGACTATAGCCTATAAGTCGAATGAACCCTTTCTTCCCCAAGCTGTGTGTAACCATGATGTTTATCACAGCAATAGAAAACAAACTAACACAGCACACATACTCAGAAAAGGACTCTGTGAGAAAAGTTGCAAAGAGCCTAGGGGCTGGCTCAATGTAGTCATTGGAATATGCAAAGCTCTGGCTCAAACAGCAGCACTACAAAAAAATAAAGAGGTATTATGATACATAGGAATGTTGGCTTATCTGCAAAACTTGACTTTCAGGAACAAACAAGTGCCAAATAATAAAAAGGTAAAGCAGATAGATGCTGAGACCACTTGAGTCTCAAGCTAATAACTATAGTAACAGGCTATTACTTATTAGATAGGAAATGATTATTAGTGAAAACATAAATGTCTATATTGAAAGCTAGTGGAATACTAGACAAATAAGGATAAGGGACGGTGATCTGTGTTCGGAGAGTGCAGAGAAATTAGAAAGTCACCGAGTACTAATCCATTCAGATACGTGTATCCCTAAATGTGGGGGCTGGTGAGAAATGGACTAGTTAAACACCTATTACCCTGCAAGATATATATTAATTACAATGGAACAACCTGAAATTTTAAGTGGAGAACCACTAAATAGCAACGAAGCCTTAACAAAGAGAAAATTAGCATTATCAGTATTAGACAAAATGACACCGTCTGCCCCGATGTTCACTGGAGACTGACTGTCACTACCATGGTATTCCAGCCAGAATGTAGCAAAGTATAATCATGTGCCTTGCAAGACAGACCCCAACTGAGCGACATTCCACACACAAGAACTATGTTATGGCCGTAAAAGAAGAGTCTGAGTAATGATTTCTGGTTTTTAAAATCTAGATTAGAAATATGAGAATGAAATGTAAGGTGGAATCCTGGACCACAAGATACTGTTTTACTGCAAAGGATGTTGTTGGGACAGTGGAGAATTGGCATGGATATGACTCCAATGACTCCCAGGCTTGTGAGTTGGAATCTGGTTCTCCTATGTGAATTAATAAGCAATTGGACCGAAATACTGATGTAGTTAGGTATGCATATGCATGTAACTGTGTACATATATGCATATGCATGTACACAATATGCATATTTAGCATGTCACCAGTAACTATCTCTCTGGTTGTTTCTTTTAGTCTCTGATGTGTATTTTATAGTTTTAAAATTATTTAACTTCCCAGCAAACTGAACTGAGTGCAGTAGCAACTTTGTATCTTACTTCAGCACTAAAGGTGAGTGGCAACCACCTGTGTCCTTCACCCTCAGAGCCACTGTGCTGCAGACTACCCAGAGGAAGAATTTAATCTCATTTGGTTACTTTGTCACAGGATTTGGGAACAGAGTGTAATGTCTGTTTACAACTCAGAGGGGTGTGTTCAATGGTAATTTGCATTCATAATGTGTATTTTTGCCTTCACTGTTATTTCACAGAGTGGCTATTACATATTTCAAATCAAGCAAGGTCATTCATTGGACAGGGAAGGCAAAAACAGGGACTGATCTTTGAGGACCTAAATTCTCTGCCAGGAACAGCCATGAGGACCTCTAGAAGACAGCTTTCACAACACTCTTCATCCTCCAGCTCTTACATTCTTCCTTCCAGCTCTTCTGCGGTGTTCTTTTCTGATAATCCTTATGCCTCTTGTAGTTGGATAGTCTCTCTTCCCTAGATTTGGGAGCTTTTCTTCTTTGATTTTTTTTATTGAAAATATTTCCTGTGCTTTTGGCATGGAATTCTTCTTCTTCTGTGTCCGTGATTCGCAGATTTCATCTTTCCATGGTATCTAAAGTGCTCACATCTTCCACTCATTAATTTATCATTGTCTTTGAGCTAATACAGTTGTCTTCAAGACTCAGTATTCTGTCTTCTCCATGACTCATCCTATTAGGCATTCCATTGAGCATTTATGTGACTTATTGAAATTTTCATGTCATTTTCATTTCCTTTAGTATTTCTGCCTCTTTGCTAAATTCTATTTTCACATCCTGAACAGACTTCACTATTTAATTCAGCAGTTTACTTGTGTTCTCTTGGAATTGACCTAGAAGATTATTTATGAGCTCTTTGAATTCATTCAAGAGTTTATCTGTATCCTCTTTGAAACTGTTGGCCATATTTATAATAGTTCCTTTAAATTCTTCGTCTGGGATTTTGTTTAATCCAGTCTCAATGAGGGACATTTCTATGGGATTGGTAGTTTTGGAGAAAAACACACTGTTTCAGCTTTTCATGTTACTTGTGGGTTTTTTGCATTGATATTTCTGCATCTGGAGTTAGTTCATTGATTAAGACTTTCTGGTACATCTGTATTGACTGATCAATTGGATCAGTTCTTGGTGACCCATCAGCCTAACTTAGAGAAGTTGGTTGTTTCTGAAGTTTAGTTGTGGGGCCACTCAGTGCTGATTCCCTTACTTGGGTAGCTGAAGTGATCTCTGCTTAGCTAGGTGTGGGGTGGCTTCTGATAGCATGAGAGGGATCCATGCAGAGTAGCAGAGTTTATCTTTTTTTTTGACAGTTTTTTTTTATTTTTTAATTTATTTACTTATTTATTAAAGATTTCTGTCTCTTCCCCACCACTGCCTCCCATTTCCCTCCCCCTCCCCCAATCAAGTCCCCCTCCCTCATCAGCTAGAAGAGCAATCAGGGTTCCCTGCCCTGTGGGAAGTCCAAGGAACCCCCACCTCCATCCAGGTCTAGTAAGGTGAGCATCCAAACCGCCTAGGCTCCCACAAAGCCAGTACGTGCAGTAGGATCAAAAACCCATTGCCATTGTTCTTGAGTTCTCAGTAGTCCTCATTGTCCGCTATGTTCAGCGAGTCCAGTTTTATCCCAGGCTTTTTCAGACCCAGGCCAGCTGGCCTTGGTGAGTTCCTGATAGAACATCCCCATTGTCTCAGTGTGTGGGTGCACCCCTCGCGGTCCTGAGTTCCTTGCTTGTGCTCTCTCTCCTTCTGCTCCTCATTTGGACCTTGAGATTTCTGTCTGGTGCTCCAATGTAGGTCTCTGTCTCTGTCTCCTTTCATCGCCTGATGAAGGTTAATATTCAGGAGGATGCCTACATGTTTTTCTTTGGGTTCACCTTCTTATTTAGCTTCTCTAGGATCACGAATTATAGGCTCAATGTCCTTTATTTATGGCTAGAAACCAAATATGAGTGAGTACATCCCATGTTCCTCTTTTTGGGTCTGGCTTACCTCACTCAGGATAGTGTTTTCTATTTCCATCCATTTGTATGCAAAATTCAAGAAGTCATTGTTTTTTACTGCTGAGTAGTACTCTAATATGTATATATTCCATACTTTCTTCATCCATTCTTCCATTGAAGGGCATCTAGGTTGTTTCCAGGCTATTACAAACAATGTGTTTTCATATGTGAATATCATTCTTCAATAAAGAGACGGGCCAGGCCAGTGAGGCTGCTCACTGGGTAATAGTGCTTGCTGCCAAGACTCAAAACCTGGATTCAAGCCCTGGAACCCACATGGTAGAAACGACTCCCAAAAGGTGTGCTCTGACTTGTGTGTGCCCCCGTGCATGCATTCTTGCATGCTCTCTTTGTGCTTTGTGTTCTCCCAAACCCCCCCCCTCTCTCTCTCTCTCACACACACACACACACACACACACACACAATAGCAATACATTTTTAAAATAAAGGGCAATAGACATTAGAGACCATAAAAGAATCTTTACGTAAAGCTCACAAATAGGTGGGCTAAGGATTTCTACAGTTCCCGTCTGTGCACATTTTGGAAGAGTTGACTGGCACACGGCTAGACGTTTATTAGTTTTCTATTGATTGTTTTATTTAGTTTAAATGTTTTGACTCACACCAGCAAGCCACAGCCCCTTTCTGAAAGAGCCAGGAAGATCTTTAAAGAAGTGAATTATGCCATGACAGTCTCTGCTTGAAACTTGCTCAACAGTTACACTAATCTGAGGTCAGTAGGATCTACAGAATAAGGTCCTATCCCAAGGAACAAAACATGAACACACACACACACACACACACACACCCCACACGCACTCATGCATACATGCCCATGTATCAGTAAGCAGTAGGATATCTAGTAAGGTCAGTATTTCGGGAAACAGACTACCACTGCAAAGACAGTTAGGACACAGCTTAAAAGCACAGGCCTTTAATACCAACTCCTTTGGATGGCAAACTCAAGGTCAGCCTAGACCACAGAGTGAGTTCAAGGCCACCCTGAGGAGTTAGTGAGACCCACCCCTCCTTTTGAAAAGTAAAAAGAAGGCTGAGAGTGTGACTCAGCACTTGCCTAGCATGGAGGAGACCCTAAGCGTAATTCCTGGTACTGAAAAAGAAAGAAGGGAAGGGAAAAAAAGAAGGGAAGGAAGGGAGAAATGGCCAGTTGCTGTTCACACTTCCTGGCAGGTGGCATGCCATGTCGTAGCAAGGCTGGTCAGGAAGGCAAGAGATGGAGAGCTCTGGGCAGGGATTTTGACTCGTGTCTAGAGGAAGGAGTGATGACAGAATAAGCCACAAGAGCAAAGGTAGCCATGAGATCAAAGCATGGACCATTGGCGGAGTTTTTCCTCCTTTGTCCATGCTCTAATTGATTGCTTGTCTTCAGTGTTGCATCTTATGAGTTCCCCCACGAGTCTGGGTACGTTCTTTTTATCAGATAGGTGATTTGCAAATCTGTCTCAACCTATATCTTCTCTCTTCACTTTAGAATAATATCAATAGGCACATATTAATGAGAATGTTTGTAGACTACAGTGTTGCAGTTTGATTAGTTTGTGCAATTTATAATGTGAACAAATCAAACTTATTATCATATCCATTGCCTTAAACACTTGCCATTTCTCTGGAAAATATTCAAAATCCTCTCTGCTAGCTATTTGGGGGTATATAATAAATACTTTGATGCCTCAAGGTCAATCACCAAGCAAAAGATTTCATTTTGATAAGGTTTAATATGTTGGTTTTGTTCTCAAAGTCACAAAGACCTGTGCCCCAAATATTTTTTCTAAAATCTCATAGATTTATGTTTTACACATAAGTCTATTATCTAGCCTGGTGTAGTAGCCTCTGCCTGTAACCATAGCACTTTGTGGACAGAGACAAAAAGGGCAAGCGTCTGAAGTCATCCTGTGCTGTATAAATGGACCCCTCCATGTCTCAAAACACCAGAACTGAGTCTCTCGCCCATACTGGCTGATATCCTATGAAATGGGAGCCTAGGGTTAAAGTGGGGCAGTTTTGCTGACTGACGTCCAGTTTGCAAATGACTGCCCACCTGTTGACGAGAATGCTTTTTATCCCTATAGTTTCATGTTTGCCATTGTCAGAGACCAGGCACTTGCTTCTTCAGCACATATGCTAAATACAATGATGCAGCAAAGCTTACCATGGGCACCGTGCAAGGATGGCATGCAACTCTGTGGAGAATTCCATTTTAATGCCACTAAACTGTTTACTTAAAAATGACAGAGTTTATTTAACTTTTCCACAAATTAAAAAAACAATGTAACATGTAAACAACCCTGGAATGTACATTTTAATAAGTAAATCATATGAAATGTGTGTATAGTTTATCCCAGTAAAGCTGTTTTTACTCTAAAGGGGGAAATCAATTCTCTGTACCTATATGCATTGATGTCTAAATTCTCTGTTTTATGCCTAGATCTATATTGCTCAGCAGTAAACACTTTCTATATAACCCCAGTTATACAGCAGATTCTGGATCCTTTTTAAACCCATTTTTTTTTTGAGATTAGTTGTAGCCAAGGGTAGCCTAGAACTCACAGTGTAGCACCAGCTTCCCTAGAACTCTCATCAATCCTCCTGCCTCAGCTTCACCAGTACTAAGATTACAGGTGTGAGTTACCATGCCTGGCTTTACATGTTAAGTCTTAGATCGGATAGTCGTTGCTCCTGTTTCTTTAAAAAAAAAAAAAAAAAAGAGGAAGAAGCTGAGTGCCATATGGCTGCTCAGTTTTCCCCTCTGGAGGAGCCTCTGCGGGGTTTTCCATAGTGACCAAACACGTTTTTATTTCCTCCTCATCATGGGATCAGTTGCCGTCTTTGTGTGTGTGAATGACAGCCTTCCTGACAGGTGTTCTGTAGCATCTTATGACTTTGGTTGGTTTGTAGTTCCTGGGTGGTTAGCATGCCGAACACTTTCCGTGTACCTGCTATGTTGTCTTTGAGAGACGTCTATTCAGTTCACTGCCTGTTTCTAATAGACTCTGGAAAGTAGGGTTTTTTTCCTAATGAATTGATATGTCTTACAGATTTTTGAAATTAATCCCTTGTGTGGTTTGGAAACCTCGTCCCACACTCCGCCGGTTGCCTTTTCATCCCACAGACGTTTCCGTTCCTATATGGAAACTTCTTAGTTTGATGAAGTCCTTCTTGTCGGGTCTCTGGGATCATAGCCAAGAATCATCTCTAAGACCTAAGGCAAGAAGAGTTTCCCTTATGTCGTCTTTGGAAAACTTCACGGTTTCAGGACTTTATATTTGATACCTTAATCTGTTTTTGTCCTTAATCTGTTTTTGTCCTTTGTGGGTTTGCAGTTTTTGTATCTAGGGCAAGATTTGAATGTTTAAGGTAAGGTTAAGTCCAACTTCTTCCTTTGGCTGTGGGTATTCAGTCCTGCAGTGCCATTTGTTAAAGGAATTGCCTTTTTCTCCCTGGGTACATGGAGCACCCTTGTAGAGGATCATTCGCCTGGATCTGCATGGCTTTGGCCTAGGCTTTCAATCCACACTATCGTCAATGTGTCTGCTTTTAGATCAGTACCATATGGTTCTGATTTTTATAGGCTTTTAATACATTTTTTATTTGGGAGATGTGATGCCTCTATCTTTATTCTTGGTCAAAATTCCCTTGCCTACTTGGGTTTTTTTTTCCATACAAAATTTATAAATTATTTTTCTGTTTCAATAGGGTCTCCACTATGATTTTCCAAAGGCTGCATTGGAGTCACAAGATCACTTCGAATATTGTGGACATTTTAACATGTTTTTCCGTTTGTGAACATGAGATACTGTTCCGTCTGACTGTGTCTTCAATTTCATTTCTTTAGCACCGTATAGTATTAACTTCTTGGTTGAGTTGATCCCTGAGGATTTTTTTCCTTTTGGCTGGTATTGTAAATGAGATACTTTTCTTAGTTTCTCTCATCTAGTAGTTCACTGTCAACGCACAGGAATGCAGTAGACTCTGCTATGTTCCTCGTGTATCCCAAGATTGTAATGAGTTCATTTATCATTCCTAGTTGTTTTTCCTCTGAGGTTTTTTACTTTTTATATCACCTGCCTAGGTGACTTCACTTCTTCCTTTCTAGATTGCAGACCTAAGGGCTCCAGCCAGGACTTCTATACTGTAATGAATAGAAGAGGCAGAGTGAGCATCTTGTCTTATCTTTGACATTATCCTCATGACATTATAGGGCATTTCCCAATTGGCCTTTATTGTGTGGCGATAAATTCCTCCTGCTACTAACTTATGAAATCTTTTACCATAAAAAGTGGTAGATTCTTGCAAAGTAATTTTTTTCTATGTCAGTCAGGTCTTACAGCTTTTATTCTTCCTTCTGTTTATATGGTGTATCATACTGGGTAATTTGCATGTGCGTGTGTAAGTAGATAAATACTACTTGGTAATCTTTTGGGTACAGTGTGACATGTGGTTTGCTAGTATTTTGTTGGTTATTTTTAATCCATGTTTATCATGGTCTTAATTTTTCTTACAGTATCTTTGTTTTACTATGAGGGTAATGGTAGCCTCAGAAAATTGATTTGGGCACAGAGCTGTAATTCCAGTGCCATTTGGGAGGCAGAGGCAAGAAAATGATCATATTATTGAGTATAGATTGGTCTACATAGTTACATGGAAAGATGCTCTCTCTGGAGGAGGGGTACCTTTCTATTTTGTTGAAGAGTTTAAGAGGACTGGTATTATCTTTGGATATTTGAGGGAACTCACAGTGAAGCTATCTGGTCCTGGGCTTTATGCTGTTGGAGATTTGATTACTGATTTAACTTCCTTATTATTGATCTGTTCATAATTTTTATTTACTCTTGATTGAATCTGAGAATATACCCATTTCTCCTAGGTTTTCCAATTTGTTGGCATATGATTGTTCACAATAGCCTTATGATCCATTTTATTTCCATGCCACTCCTTACAATGTCTCCTCCTCCACTTATGATTTTACTCTTCTGAGACTCCTACTGTCTGTCTGTCTGTCTGTCTGTCTGTCTGTCTCTCTCTCTCTCTCTCTCTCTCTCTCTCTCTATGTCTCTGTATTTGTGTGTGTCTATGAGTATATCGATTTAACCTTTTTTATAAAACAATATTTGTCTTTACCTTGGCTATTTTATTTCCACTCTAATGTTCATATTTCTTCCTTCTCCTAGCCTTGGGCCTGGTTTTATCTTCTTCTAGTTCTTTGGGATATAGATATATTTGAAAGCTGTCTTCCTTTTAAATGCAGGCACTTAATGCTGTGACCTTCTCTTCTATACCCAGAGGCTTTGCTGTGTGGGATTTCATTCCCATTTGGCTCAGGATATTTTCTCCCTTCCCTTTGGATACCTTATTTGGTACAATAGTTGTTTAGAAGATTATCATTTAATATTCATGTTTCTGTGAATTTTCTTATTTTTCTTCTGTTTTATGTGAATTGTCCCAGTTTTGTCCATGATTTTTAGTCTAATTTTGCTATGTTTAGGGTATAGTCCCTGAGGACTTATTTTCATCCTATGTGATGCTGAGGCCACCCCAAGGACATAATAATGGAAAGAAATATTTTGCATGGGCTCTAATGTAGCTCCTAAGAACTTCCCAGGCCTATGCTCCACAGCTCTGTCACTGATTAGAATATAGGGCCTGATGGCTCAGTGGCAGGTGCTAGTCTTTCAGGACAAACTCTTGAATTACACATACAAGTATGCTCTTGGGTTCTTTTAGGTGGACTGACTTTGACTCAGCTAGAAAGATACCTTTTTAGTATAAAATAATAAATGAATTTAAATGCTGACTATCACTGAATTGTCTTTAATATCTATGATTACTAGTAATAAAAACAATATATAACTATTTAAAAAAATCAAAGATGATTACTGGGGAAAAGTTGGGAAGTATATAAAAGAACAAAGATGAAAATCACAGTTTTCTGAGTCCTGACTTTCGGGAGGCTGGGGACTGGCAATATTTTTTTCCCTTATTTTGATTACAAAGTTGGAGTTTGCCCATGATAACAAATGTTAGTCTTTTCCAAGCTCTGTTCTGTCTCCCGAGGCATTTGAAGTCCTGTACATTTTCTTACATGTATACATGCATGGCTGTTTGCAAAGCTTTATTTTATTCCATTTCCTCTCACCAAAGGGCCATATACTCCACCGCAACTTCTTTTCTTCCCTTGAAATCAGTATGTGGAATTATTTCTAGACACGTGTTTATAATATGCATCTGCGTGTCTATACACCCACGGTTGTGTATGCATATACACAAAACCCCACATTTTTAGACAGCTTCACAATATTTGGTGGGTGACAGGTTTCCTATGGAAACCCCACAAGAAGATGTGTACAGCAGAAGTCTATCCTGTGACTGCTTCCTGTGCTTTGCCTCTCCCGGCCTGCATCAGGGACAGATGCAGAAAGCAACTTGGTGGTCAGCCACATCGTCAGTGCTTCTAGCACTCTGTCCGCAGGCCCCACTTGGACAGTGTGCTCGGTCTTCAAAGATGCTGCCTCCCTTTGCTGTCCTGACCACATAATTTACTACAGAAATCTTGGAATCAAAGGGCGCTCTTCAATAAAGATGGTGAATGTCAAGAATCTTAGAGCTGCCCTACACCTTTCCCTATGCCAAGTGCCCTGTAGCCTGCCTGGCTAGGTCCATCCATTGCCTGGTGTTCTGTGACCTCTCAGAGTCCCTGCCTTCTTCTCTAGTAAACTTAGGGCTGGGGATCAGAGATTGGTCATTAGGTCTCTGCTTTCTGATCCTACCAGTCCTGGTCCTTCAGCCCTTCAGCTTTTATCTAATGGTCCCTGACCACAGAATGCCCTTGACCTAACCAGTAAAGTTAGAAAGTCTTGGCCAAGTGAGCCCCCTGCAGGAACATTTGGGGACTTTCAAGTCCTTGATGGGTTTTGTTGTTGTTGTTGTTTTGTTTTTGTTTTTCTTTTTTGTTATATTTTTTTTTAAAAAAAAATACCAATCCAAATTCCCACTCCCTCTCCTCCTCCCATTCCCTCCACACACTCTCCCACGCCACCCCTCTCTAATCCTAAGAGAAGGTAAGGCACTTTGCTTTGTGGAAAGTCCAAGGCCCTCCCTATTACGCCTAGACTGAACAAGGTATAAATCCAAAGAGAATAGGATCACAAGAAGCCAGTACATGCAATAGAGATAGATCCCGTGCCACTGCCAGTGGCCCCTCAGTCTGCCCCAGCCATACAACTGTCAGCTACATTCAGAGGGACTAGTTTGGTCCTATGCTTGTTCCTTCCCAGCCCAGATGGAGTTAGTGAGCTCCCATTAGCTCAGGCAAACTGTTTCAGTGGGTGTACCCTTCATGGTCTTGACCTCTTTGCTCCTCATATTCTCATTCCTTCTATGATTCAGCTGGACCTTGGGAGCTCAGTTCTGTGCTCTGATGTGAGTCTCTGCCTCTGTTTCCATCTGTTGTGGGACGAAGGTTCTATAGTGATATTTAAGATAATCATCAGTCTGACTACAGGTCAAGACTACAGGGCACCCTCTCCTCTATTGCTTAGGGTCTTAGCTGGGGTCATCCTTATGGATTCCTGGGAATTCTTCTAGAGCCAGGTTTCTTGCTAACCCTTTAATGGCTCCCTCAATCAAGATATCTCTTTCCTTGCTCTCATATCTGTCCTTCCTCTATCTCAACTATCCCATTCCCTCAAGTTCTCCTCAACTCTCCCCTTCTCCACTTCCTTCTACCCCCTATCCCCATGTTCCCAATTCTGTTAGGCAATCTTGTCTGTTTCCAGTTTCCAGGTGGGTCTATATATGTTTTTCTTTGGGTTCACCTTATTCCTTAGCTTATCTGGGATCATAAACTATAGGCCCAATGTCCTTTGTTTATAGCTAGTATCCACTTATGAGTGAGTATATACCACAGTCATTTTGGGGAGTCTGGGTTACCTCACTCAGGATAGTGTTTTCTAATTCCATCCATTTGAATGCAAAATTCAAGATGTCATTGTTTTTTACCACTGAGTAGTATTCTAATGTGTAAATGTGCCACACTTTCTTTATCCATTCTTCAGTTGAGGGGCATCTAGTTTGTTTCCAGGTTCTGGCTATTTTGACACATCTTAAGAGTAGTCTGTGTACTCCAATTCTGCTCCTGCCTCTGCCCCTTTCTCTCATTCTCTTTCTCCTTCTCTTTGTCTTTCCCCCCTCTTCTTTTTTCCTTTCTCCCTCCTTCCTTCCTCTTTCCTTCCTCCTCCTCTCTCTTTCTTTCCACCTTTTCCTCTCCTCTCTTTGTCCTGCTTACTTTCATCTTCCCTGTTTTACTCCTTTTCTGTCCCTTTTTCTCTTTTTCTCAGTTTGTCTGTGCACCCACCCCTTATTTTCCTGCATAGGCTTAAACTCTTCCCTGTCTCTGCCCAGAGTCCCCTGCGAGGATGTTTTCACTTTCCTGCCTGTGCGCCCTCACTGTCTCTTATCCTCTGACATTTCTTCGCACCAGAAACACAGCTTGGAGGCATCCACCTGTCACTGTCTCCTGCCTCTGCCAGTGTCTCCTGAAGCAGCTGGTTTTCCCTGTCTCACCACCAAGTCTTGGGGCCCTGTCCTTGGTCTATATGAACACCTCTGATCTTGTCTCTTCTATAGATCTCCACAAATGCCCTTGAGAAGCTAGTGGAGTCACTAGAATAATTAATGTTATACACTTTCCTTCTCTCTCTCCAATCAGCCTGCATTCTTGCTAAGCACACTGAAAAGGTCAGCTCACAACTGAGACCCAGAACTCATCATCTGCTTCTTCGGTCATGAATATAAGTCATTATTAAAGGAGGAATCTGCAAAGGAGGCATGATTGAGGAGGGCAAATGTAATGTTGGAATGGAAAGCTTATGCCAGCATATCACCTTTGTCAGAGAGTCTCTGCCCAATCCTGGTCGTAATATGTGGACACCAACTGTCATAAATGATAATGAGTGGGAAGCCTCTTATAAATGTTTGTTGGGACTCTCAATTTCTGAAGAAGAAAATTCAAAACACATGATTCAAAAGGGCAGATGCAACTTAATATTCAGTACCCGCTGGCACTTGGTTAGAATGGTGTTAGTCTGGTTCTGGTTCTCAGTTGGCACCCACACCATGTGCTGCTTCCATACACCGCATCCTCACTGAATGGTGACCATGTTCTCAAGCAGTGCTGATTTCATCAGAATAAAAGCTGAAGTATTCCATTCCATCCGTCTGCAGGTTGGAGGTAGTGCGTTTTTGTACCCTTCTCAGTCACCTCTAACCCCCTTCTTCCTACTGTCCTCTAACTGCTGTTCTGTTTAATTTTCTGTTGTATAAACTTTTTCTATACTAGGAAATCCAACCCGTGGTTAAACGTGATAGAAATTCCACCTTCTACATTTATATACATATATATTGTGTGTTTTGTCAGAAGAATACATGCCCAAAGCACAAAGAAGTGTTAATGCTGTTAGTCTGTCTCTGCTCCTCCTATGAGATGGTGCTGAAGGCTAGGAAATATATTAAGAAAAGAGATTCATTTTTAATTTATAGTTATGGAATTCCAAGAGCGTTAACCATCGTCTGCTCAGCTCTGGTGAGGACCTGCTGTCTACACCCTGGCACGATAGCAGGAATATGTAAAAGAGGGAGAGATCACGTGGTGAGACGGGAAGGTGCTTACAATGAATTGATCTCTCGGGAATTGACCAAGATCTCGAGAGAACTAATTAGTCTCCTCTGAGGAGGATACCTCAGCGGCCTCATTGCCTTCCACTAGAGTCCTCCTCTCAGCAGTTCCAAACCACCTAGCATGTCACATTAGAGTCCATGACCTCCCTCTGGCCCAAATCCCCTCAGATGGCCTTGGGGAATTAATGGAGCCACTGGAGTTTAGAAAGTGCTGACATGCTTGCTCTACTTCCATGACTGCTGGACTGCTACATTATATTCTTACTAAGATCTTAAAAGGTCAGTGTTAAGGCCCTTGAGGAACACCTAAGCCATATTGTGACAGATGGGGACTCTGAAGTCACAGATGCCAGTACTTCTGAAGTTAATATAAAAATGTCCTGCAGTTTCACTCGGCACTTTACATTTTATTGTTAATGGAAGCCAGAGTATCCACAAATCTTGCTAAGAAATGCATAAAGAAGTGAAAGAGGGTGCACGTGTCATGGGCTATAAGTTTCACAAAGCTATTCTAGGCAAGAATAGAGTCATAGCATTGGTGGGGAAATGGGTAGATTGGGAGTTCATTAGCTTAAGCGAAGAAAGCCAAACTCGGAAAAACACTGCGCGTTTTCTCCTATATACATAATTGTGTGTGTGTGTGTGTGTGTGTGTGTGTGTGTGTGTGTGTGTGTGTGTGTGTATGAACGTAGAAGAGGAATTATGAGGTGGAAGGAACATAGCTGAAGGGGGGAATAAGAAGGAGTAATTGACAATGAAATAAAGATAGCAGAAAACAGAAGGTATATGGGGGAGGGGCCAAGCAGGAGGAGGCATGGAGCATGCAGTGGAGAGGGGGTGAATGAGAGCAACATATAATGGCATACGTGTATGCAAATGCCATAGGGAAACCCATCACTTTGTATTCAGACTTGGAAATTAATATGAAAGAGTATAGAACAGGCACCACAATGAAAATAAAATCACTGAAAGAATATAGATTTTTAGAAACAGACAGAAGCAATGATTCATTTAGAAACTATCAGTGATGTTGAGGGACTTGAAATCAGATGCTAACAGTAGGCCATGTCCATAAGTAAATACAAAAGTCAAGTCACACCAGTATCTGGAGAGAGTTTGGGATGTTATTCACATTGCCTTCAGGAAGAGTCTTGTAAATACATGAGATCCCATACTCTAATGGATGCACATGTATGGGTAGAGGGAACTTGGAACCATTTTCTTTAGTATCTGTGGGTTTTTAAAACATGTATTCTTTAAGAATTTTATACAGTGTATCTTTGTCATATTCTTTCTGTCCCCCACTTCCTTCTAGACCCTCTCCCACCTGTGGGTTTGTATCCTTGGGTTATGCCCTGTGAGTTTCTCATGACTTTTCACTTCCTAACTTACTATCCAGTACCCGCTGGCATATCCCTTAGTTTGTACCCCACCGCTGTGCTTCTCCCATATATCATGTCCACTCCCCCCCCGTGGCCTTTGAAACCTGAGAAATGTAAGTCCAGCGTCCTTAAATGTTCCAGCTAATAGAGGTGCTACCACTAGCAGTTTTTAAATAAAAGTCACAACTCTTGGACGTTGTATTTCAAACACAGGAAACACATTCCACAGTACCTTGAATAGAAATCTGACCTGGAGATGTGACACACTGGTACCAGATTCTTGTGGGGAGATGGTCAGAGCCACATAGTAGAAGGGCCTTGTGCTTACAAGTGTGTTCCTGTGGGAAAGCACCTAATGAACTGTTAGCCTCGTTCAGTATAAGAGACTCCCCTATCCCCACACATGTAAATAAAGAGAGGATAACAGTGGAATGAAATACCTCAGAGAACAGCTGCCACTTACATGTGTTACAGAGTCACTGCATACAATCAACAATATATCCAGAGGACTTACCAAAAGTTCTCTTCAAGTAACCCTGTTTCTGGGTCTTAGAAGGTAAGCTAAAATATTAGTTCTGCAAATGGTGGCTTTAATAGCAGTGCCATGCAACATCTGAGACAGATGTCCAGAAAACAGGAGGAAGTTCATCCTGTGCGCACTCTCAAGTCGGCGGCATTGGCTCAAAGCCCACTTGGCTTCTGACCTCTTCTTTCTGCGTTCTGCAAAGGAAAGCCTGTGATTCCTTGGTACATTTGCCTAAAGACGTGGTGTCGTGCAATCAAAAGAAACACACACGTGAAATGTGAAATGGGTTCTGTCCCTCAGCTGATACCTTAGCTTCAGGAAAGTGACTGCACTCCTAAACCCAGGTCTTCACTGTACAATGTGACGGTGCTGCATTCATCGCCTGTAGACTTTGGGAGGTTTAGCTTTATTCTTCCCGGTTCCTCATCAAAGGTCCATGGTAACAGTGGACAAATGTAGCCTGATACCAGTTTAATGAGATGGGGTTCACCTTTGTCAGTGACCGTAGCCAGTATGTGAGTCCCTTGGTTAGCTCTGTTGAAGTCTTTAGTAGACACTGGAGACTGTCTTCCTTCATGCCCAGTGATTGTATAAATGCCACAACATTGAAGTTGGTGATGTAAGATCCAAGGACTAAATAATTGATGCCATTACAGGCCCTGCACACTGTGCCGGCTCTTTCTCAGCCCTTCATGGGAGCAGCCAGTATACAAAGCATAAATGAATGGCTGTTTCTGTTTATGCAAAACTTCATTTACAAAGATGGCTAAGGGCAAGGCCTGCTTCACCAACACATAACATTGAAGAAGGCCAAATTCACGGCCCTGGCCCCAGGTGCCGTTTATGTTTTTAAGAGTTTTTCTAAGTCTCCCATTAATTCTAGGTCTCCACGAGTTTCCCAGCTGGGCGGCAGCGGGTATATGAGATATGGGAATCCCACACTGGGTGCTGCACAGGGTTTGCTCATAGCTGTTGGAGCCTAATCCTTCCTGGAAACGATCCAGATAGCTTCTCTCCAGACCTAAAGCAGGGAAACTCGGGCTGTACTAGTGAATACAGAATGTAATGGTGAGTCTAGATGGAAAGAAAACATGGCTGCTCAAGCAGAGGGCCTAAACTGTCACTTTGCAGGGGACTTCCTGTGTTCCTGCAGCTGTGGTGAACTGAATGGGCTAAGGACCCAATTGAGCAGGGCGCTCAGAATCTTCATTCCATGTCCACAGTGGGTGTGAAGCATGGATTTCATTTGTTGATCAGTGTAAGTATCTTAGTTTAGTTTCTGTTGCAAAATGAAACAGATTCCCTGGGAACCCACAGGTACTTTGGTCAGGGAACAGCCAATCATCAGAGAAGCTTCCTCCTGCTGCAGATGGCTACAAATACAAAGACCTACAGCCAGACTTTACACAAGAGTGAGACCTTGGAACACTCAGCCCTGATTGGGATGTCTACATTAAGTCCCTTCCCTCAGGACGCAGGGAACGCCAAGGAAGAGGAAGTGGAAAGGGTGTAAGAGCCAGATTGGGTGGAGAACACCAACAAAACCAGCCCCTCTAAATCAGCACGCTCAAAGTTCATATGAACTCACAGATGCTGAGAAGACAGGAGCAGGGCACGTACAGGTTTGCACCAGTTCCTCTGTGTATGTGTTGTGTCTTCCAGTTTAGTGTTTTTATGGAATTCGTGAGTGTGTGAGCAAGTGAGTTTCCGATTCTTGTGCCTGCTCTTGGGCTTTTCTTTTGTCCTATTCAACTTTGATGGGATAGTCTTTGTTTTATCTTATTAAATTTTATGTTGTTGTATTCTAATATTGTCTCTTAGAAGCCTGTTCTTTTCTAATGAGAGACAGAAAGGGAGTAGCTCCAGATTGGGAGGTGCAGTAAGTGGAGAGGAACTAGAAAAACTAGAGGGAGGGGAAGCTGTAAACAAGATATATTACATGAGAAATTAATCTATTTTCACAAAAATGAAAAAAAGATGGAAATAAATAAACTAATTTCGTAAAATTATCCTCTGAAGTCCACATGCATGCTGTGGGCCAGCCTATGTATATATACATATATACACTAAATAAATAAATGTAATTGTTTAAAAAGTAAAAAGGAGGCGGGGGAAAGTTCCACTTCATCGCACAATTACAGCTATTGTTCGTCACCACGAGGAAACCACAGTGGTAAGAACTCAAAATAGAGTCAGGAGCGTCTGACATCACTCTCACTAGGAGACACAACCTTACAGCAAATTCCTTGAACCTGCTCCCTCTTCTGTTGTGCTCTGTGAGCCTTAAATGTGGGAGTGTTTTGTAGATATAGCCGTTGGCACTGAGCTCCACAACTCAGCATTTTGATTGGTTCTGATTTTCTGTAATGGTCTCTGTTGCAAAGAGATGTTCCCTTGATGTGTGTTGAAGAATAAACATATTGGTTGGTATAAGGACAAATATTTAGAATGTAGTTAAGGATCACGTTGTTTTCAATGACATGGTGGTTACATGATCCGCGACTTCACTAGTAATGAGTTGTTTCCCAGGTTTCCAATACCTCATATGGTTTCCCTCTTGTTGAATAGATCTTAAGGCCAATTAAGAGTTGTTGGTTGTTACTAAGGTAAGCATGCCATTACTACACTCTTAGGGCTATTGTGCCATGCTGGTTGTTTATGCAGTTTAAAGGTGTCATAGCTGAGTAGTACTGTTGGTTGCCTCAAGTATGACAAATGGTCATGCCAAAGTGGAAGGAGAAAAGCTCTTAGGCCTCAAACCTACACAAATAACTATAAACAATTGAGGGAAGCTAAGAGTGAGAGAGGTGGTCCTTCCCAGAAAAGAGCACACCCAATGGTTGTTCAGTGCCACATGATCAGCTCTGAAAACATACATAAAAGTAACATTATATGTACTGAACAGGTTATATATTGAGTAATATGTATGAGTACACACACTGTGCGTACTTGCAATAACAATTAGTGAAAAAAGAGAATGAATTTGAAGGAGAGCAGTGTGGCATATGTCAGCGAGTTTGGAGGAAAGAAAGCTAAGGGAGAAATTTTGATATTAAAATATCAAAAATAAAAATAATTATAAATTTAAAAGGGGCGGAGAAAGAATGAGCACATACATGCCCGTGCTCAGCTTGTTTTCTCCACTCCTATATATTTCAGGATTCCTTCCCCAGGGAATGATGTCTTCCACAATGGGTAGCTCCATCAGTGTCAATTAACACAATCGAGACAGTCCCCCCTAGACTACTCCTAGGCCAACCTGAAAAGGATAGTCTCTTCATGAGTAACTCTAGGTCATGTCAACTCCACTCTTCCTAACTTGGCAGAGAAACCCATCACTTAAGCTATACGTCAGCCCTGCCCCCATAGAGCCATATTTATTTATGATATAAAGTATGGTCCAACCTTCAAAGACCCTGTAGTCTTCAAACATCCCAATACATTTTTATTGAAACAAAAATTCGGATCAGGTTTTCCTCTCCCCCAATTTCTCCAAGATCCTCCCCAACTCCCTTCCCACCCAACTTTATGTTTTTTCCCGCCTCCCTCTCTCCTGTAAAAAAAAAAAAAGACAAAAACAAAACAAGAAACATACTACAAACTGCACGTTCTGGCTTTGCGGGAGCCTAGGCAGTTTGGACGCTCACCTTACTAGACCTGGATGGAGGTGGGTGGTCCTTGGACTTCCCACAGGGCAGGGAACCCTGATTGCTTTTTGGGCTGACGAGGGAGGGGGACTTGATTGGGGGAGAGGGAGGGAAATGGGAGGCGGTGGCAGGGAGGAGGCAGAAATCTTAAATAAATAAATAAATAAATAAATAAATAAATAAAATACAAGTAAAAAATTTAAAACACCCAAAAATGGAAACCTAAATACACAAACAAAGGACCAATAAAACAAAAAAAATTCCCAAACAAAGCTAAAAGACCAAAGGTCTACAAAAAATACCATTGAGTTCATTATGTGTTGGCCAGCTACTCCTGGGCATGGGACCTGCTATAAAAGTGTGGTTAATAGACCCATAGGACTTAATTGCAGAAACTAGGGTCTTGCCCTTAGTGCACCTTCTCTATTGTCCCAGTGCAGCACAGGAGGCTCTTCTCCAGTGGTGCTGACCTACTGAATAACCACAGCTGTTTCTTTACCACCAGTCCAAATGCTCTCATATCCTGAAATTTTCTCTTCCAAACAAATAACCCCCTAAAATCAATACAATTGTATTAGGGTTCTCGTGACACCAGCAGAATGAAGCCAGAGTCTTAACTAATGTGTCACACAAATATCCCCTAGCCCAGTCCCTGGCAGAGACCTGTTCCCCTCTGAAAATCCGTAAGTCCAGCCTGTACTATTGTACATTTCTCTCCACAGTAGTGTCTTCCTCTAACTAGAACAGTTCATTAAGCTCTGCTTCTAACATAAAACAATTTTTCTGACCCATCATACCAAAAACTTCAAAATTCCTCCATGAAACAGTTTCAGAAGCTTAAAATCAATGACCCAACTCTTGGTATCAAATTTCTGTGTCTTGCTTCCATTTCTGTTGCTGTGACAAAATATCCAAAAAATTTAAAGCAACCGGAGGGGGGGGGAAGCACAAATTCTAATAGTTCTTAGTAAAGACCTGGAATCAGATATTATGAGAAAAAAGTTGAAGGATCAAAGAAGCGGTGCGGCCAGCCACTAGAGAGAGTTTTTACCTCTACCAGTGCTCAGATCGAAGGGGTGAGCCTGTCCTCAGACTATCTCCTCAGACTGCATCCTCAGACTGCAACTGTCTGCCCCGAACCTCAGACTGCAATGAGCTCCTGTCTCCTCCTGTCTTATATTCCTCTCTCTGCCCAGCGTTATCCCTTCCTGTCTCCACCTTCCTCGTGCTGTGATTAAAGGCATGGGACTCACAAATACTGGAAGTAAAGCTGTGAGCTACCACCTTCTGGCCTCTACTGGCTTAGCTCTGCACTCTGATCTTCAGGCAAACTCTACGTGTTAAAACACAAACAAAATATCACTGACCCACTTTAGCTCACAATTCCAGGCCATAGTTCATCACCATGGGGATGCCAAAAGCAGCAGGAACCTTGGTCAGCCAGTAGCATCATGTCCACAGTCAAGAGCGGGAAGAGAATTAGTCAATGCTTGCTGGTGCTCACATGCTTTCTCCATCCTCATACAGTTCAAGATCCCCTTGCCTAGGGAATGGTGCCACCCACAGTGAATGGATCCTCCCACTCCCTTTAGGGTAATTGAGAAAATCCCTCACAGACACACTTGATCTAGACAATCTCTCATCAAGACACTTCCCTGGTGGTTTTAAATTGTATCAAATTGACAATTAGAACTATCACAGAAAGGATGCAATTTCCTGATACTAGGTTGGCCCTGGCAAAAGGAAAAATACTTTAGAGGTAGGTAGGGGACCCTTAACCTCACTTCAGCTGTATGAGTCAGGATCTTTACCCATTGTTAATCAGCCCCTCTCAGAACTCTGTGAGAACAATATCTGAACGCGTGGCTGAAGCACGGCTCTGGCACAGTGGATCCCCCTGGGTAGGAGCATTAATTCCAAAGAAGCATCCAGTGCCAGTGTGGCTGGTCTCAGGACCACACTTCAAACAAGATACAGAGGAAGTAATGAAAAATGATGGGGTCCATCCATAGCTTGAGGGCCCGACTACCGAGAGAGTGGGGGTGGCAACTAAAATGCAGAGCTTATTAAATGCCAAGTTCCTGGAAAGAAACAAGAAACAAGGAACACAGAAGCCTAAGAAAGCCAGGCAGACACTGGGGATCAGGCGCATCAGTGCATCTGGCCTTTTCAGGCCAAGCAGCGTGAACAGTAGCTAAAGAACCATGCTTAAGACAAGGAAAAAAGTATATTTTAATTAAACACTTTACTTTGGAGTCCTTATAGATTTCTACATAGTTCTAAGTACAGTTTCAGTATATCCTTTCCTCGTTTTTCCTCACATCGCAGCAGATCTCCA
Organism: Microtus pennsylvanicus; assembly: GCF_037038515.1. Classification (NCBI taxonomy): domain Eukaryota; kingdom Metazoa; phylum Chordata; class Mammalia; order Rodentia; family Cricetidae; genus Microtus; species Microtus pennsylvanicus. Next base: position 14,076,513 of record NC_134596.1, read on the forward strand.
ACCCACTGTGGTCAGCATCCAGAGCCTGGACTCCTACTGCAGCCTTCCTCACTCATCACTTACCCACCCATCACCATGTTTATCATCTCAATTTCTATAACTTTGTATTTTAACAATATCATATAAATGTAGTGAAGATTTTGCTTTTCTACATTCAGTATGCTTCTCTGAATATTCATCCAGATGGTTGAGATATCAAGTCCTTCCTTGGTAGTTTTCTGTAGCATTTTATGCTGTGGCTTGGTTCATCATTCATCTTAAAGACTCTGGGTAGCTTTTGGCTCTGATGGATATAGCTGTGAACATTCTTGCTCAAGTATTGGTGTGAGCTTCCTTTCTGTGTGATAAATGCTCATCGGACTAGTCACTCCTTTTTGAGATATTTGCATGTTTAGTTTTTTCTGAGAAACTGTCAAACTCCTCATTTCATTTTACATGGCTGGAGTGGGAGCCACCTACTCCGTGCATCTAAACAAGTCCACAGTGTAAGTGGCCTGCTCCATCTGTATCTGCACCATCACTGATATTAAAGAAACTCACAGTGCATGGGTGACCCACTGCCAGCACCCTGTCAGAACTGAGTGCTATACAAGCCCACAGTGTGAGCGACCTGCTCCCTGCATCCACACCGGCAGTGCGCGTGAGCGATGTGCACTAGCACCCTTCTGTCTTTGGTGTGTGCACTGATACTTCATTTTTTCTTCAGTTGCATGTCCCTTATGGATAATGGTGCTAAGCCTTTTGTGTGCTTACTTGACAGCCAAAATCTTTCAGTGGCATCGATCTCTGTGCTTCTCATTGTATTTTTTTACTATGGGGTTTTGAGAAGCCCCATCTTTATGCAGCTTCCATAGCAGCCTGTGGTCATGTGCACAGCTCACAGTTATTTACTTCCAGCTGGGAGCTGCTCTTTTACCCTCCTTTACAGAACAAGCTTTCTTAATTGATGTAGTCAAGGTGCTCTGTTATTCCACTTCCAAGTAATGCTTCTGGTATTAAGAGAAATTCCCTTCCTAATCCTGCATCCCTAAGATTTCCTCCTCTTTGTTTCCTTGGCATTAAGTTGTGCTGGTTGGGTTTTACTCAACTCAGTGTGAGCTAAAGTCATCTGGAAAGATTCTCAACCAAGAAAATGCCTCCATCAGATGCCTGGAGGCAAGAGAATGGGGCGTTTCTCTTGATTACTGCATGATGTAGGAGGGACCTGTCCAACTAGGTAGGTGGCCCTGAGTTGAATAAGAAAGCAAGCTAGTAGGCAGCATTTCTGTGAAGCATTTGCTTCAGTTGCTGCCTACAGGTTCCTGCCTTAAGTTCCTTCCTGACTTCCCTCCAACATGGAGTAGGACCAGAGACTTGTAAGAGGGAATAAGCCCTTTCTTCCCACATTGCTTTTGGTCATGGTGTTTATCACAGCGATATATACTCTAAGGTATAAGACTATGACTCATTTTAATTGTATACATATACCATGTAGTCGGACTTTTTCGTGACATATCTTCACAGTGTACGAAAAGATTATTCCACAGCAATACCATGCATAGTAATTTGTGTGTACAGTGTAAGACTAAAGTCTTCTGATGCTCATCCATTTGCTCCAGCACCATATGTTAGCAGAACAACTCAGACACCAAATTGATTTTATACCTGTGTCAGAGGGATTATTGTGAAAGAGGAAGCAAAAAGAGTGTAAGAGCCAGAGGTGCTAGCTGACTGGTAGAAACAGTGTCTTGGAAACACAGGAAGTCAGGTGTCTATATGAAGTCATAGCAGTTGAGATAGTATGCACAAGACCTGTGCAAGCTCAAGCAGACCAAACCTCAGCATGGAGGGGAGGCAGCCATGAAGTTGCGCCTCTAGCAGAGGAGCCCACTGCTCAGTAAACCATGCTCCAGTGGAAGGCTATACATCCAAGAATAAGTGGACAGCACAATTTGGTATTGATAGGTTAAAGGTGGGGAGAATACAAATCTGGGTGGATAGAGAAAGGGAGGATCTGGGAAGAGTTGAGGAAGGGATAAATATGATCAAAACACATTGCAGTTACAAATTCATAACTGATTAAAATTTTAAGAATATCATTTTCTGAAAGACAAAAAAGGTTAGTTCATCTCTATTGGTCTAAAGTGGGCTCTCTAACAATGAAGTATCTGCTCTCCCCCAGTGCCAGACTGTGCTATTGGGCTCTATATTATTGACTAGATTGAATTCTACTACTGTATTTTGCTCTTTTAAACTTGTTTTAATATTCTAGTTCCTCTGTCTTTTATATAAATACTATAATATCTATAATATAATTGACTATCACACACACATACACACATACACACAAAAAAAATCATACTGGGTTTTGACAGGTAATACCCTATCTCTGAATGCTGATTTGGGCAGTGTTGACATCTTTTAGCCTGTTGAGTCTTCCAATCCATTGAACATTGTACACTGTATTTATTTGTGTCTACTATGACTTCCATCACTGTTTTATAGTGTTCAGTCTACAAGAACTACCTTCTTTTTTAGATTTATAACTAAGTACTTAGTTTTGTTATCAGTTCAAATGATATTATATTTTTGTGTGAGTATCTACATGTTCGCTGATAATATAGAGAAATACAATTGATTATATATGCTACCTCTGTGTCTTGTGACCTTGCTGTGCACACAAATTAGTTCTAGGAGGTTTTGTTCTATGCATTATAAACTTACTACATAGGGTGTTGTGTCATCTGCAAACAATGTTTTATTCCTTTTATTCTAAAAATTTGTTTATTTCTCTTATCTAATGACACTGGCTAAAATTGCCAGCACTCTGTCAAATCAGAGTGAGGACAGAAGTCATCCTTGTCTTATTCTCAACCTCAGAAATAAATTATATTGTTTTAACACCATTAACTACAGTGTTAATTAGGGTGTATATACTGTTTGTTAAACGGTGAATGTTGTCTTCTATCTCTACTTCTCTGAGAAGTCTTATGTAGAGATATTAAGTTGGTCAGATTTTTTTGTATCAATTATATGTTCATGTCATTTTTCTGTTAGTCTATTAATATGGTGGATTATACTAACACGTTTTCAAATATTGAACCACCCTTGCAGCCCTGCAATAAATTTCACTTGATTATAGGATGTAATATTTTTGTGTAATACTTAATTTATGAACTAATATTTCTTAAGTATTTTGAAATCTATCTGTATGAGGTATATGAACCTGGTGCACACACAGTCTATCTGGCTTGGAAAAGAAAGTGATATTGTTATTATGAAGTATGAGAATGTTCCCTTTTGCTCTATTTTCTGGAAGAGCCTGTGTAAAAAATGTTGTTAATTCTTGTCTAGATGTTTGGTAGGCTTCATCTGTGAAATCATGTAAGTCTACACATTTCTTTAAGGGATTTTTATAAATTCTGAATTTGTTTTTATATTTGTAGAACCACATAAATTATCTGGCTTCAATGAATGGAGAATTGAGGGCTTTCCAAGAAATTACTATTTCCTCTAAATTACTAAACGGATGCATAGACTTTCCATTAATTTGTTACTTCTTTATTGTATTCCTGATATCTTCAGGATGTCGTGATATCATTCTTTTATTACTGGTATCTATAATACGTATAATCTTTTGTTAGCTTAGTCAATTATTGAGTCAGGGACTTTCTGGGTGACCAGTGACTTCTTATGTAGACCAGGCCAGCCTTTACTCTTCAGTGATCCTCCTGCCTCTGCCTCATGAGTGTTGAGGTTACCTGGATGTGCCACCATATCAAGTTCAGCAAGTCTATCTTAAATAATTTTAGGTTTATAAAAAAATTTATATAGAGTGCAGATTTCTAGTTTAATTTTGGCCTTCCCCAGCATTGCTGCCTTGCAGACCCACAATAGCTCAGTGCCAGCAATCAATACAGCAATAACTATCTGCCAACATCACTACTGACATTTCACCTACTTCCCCATAACATCCTTCACCTATCCTGGAATCCTGTCTGGTCCCACCTTGCATTGGGTTGTCATGCCCCTTTGGTTTCCTCCAAGACGTGACAGTTCCTCGGTTGCCCCTACCTTTTTTGACCTCTCTACTTCTGAAGAGTACTGGTCAGTTATTTTGTGAAGTAATCTTTGAGTTTGTGTGAGGGTTTCTCATGACTAAATTGAGTGTGTATACCTGAAGTCAGATGACCCAGTGATGGCTACACCAGGAGGATGGGCAGCTTTCCTAGAGCTTCAGAAAGCCATTCCCTGAAGGCCAGGGTTATATAACATCCTGGGCAGGGGAGAAATGTTAAGCAGTAAGAGAAATGGGGGAAGGAGGGAGGAGGAAATGGAGAGCAACTCACAGAGAAAGACAACTGAAAGAGCCTTGGAGATAGGGAAGAAGAAAGCAAGGAAGAATCTGGGCAGGTCTCATGGATTTGGAGAACAGGCAGGAGTCCCACAAAGAGAGTTTGGTTTTAATGAGTCTGAGGACTCTGTGATACATACAAGTGGGCAGAAGTACAGAGTGTGACCTGAGAGGAAAGAGATCAAGACAGTGAAGAGACATAGCAGTCATATGAACACAGATAATTTTTAACAGTGACTATCAGGAATGGAGGAGAATGCTCCTGGCTTGTGAGAATAAAGTGGAATCAGGGAGACAAAGAGCGTAGTGTGGTAGAAGATGCAGAGTAGCCCTGTGTGGGAGGAGAGAGCTGCTTGCTGGTTCCCACTGCCTGGAACCGAAATAACCACACAGAAACTGTATTAATTAAATCACTGCTTGGCCCATTAGCTCTAGCTTCTTATTGGCTAACTCTTACATATTAATTTAACCCATTTCTATTAATCTATGTATCACCACGTGACTGTGGCTTACTGGCTAAAGTTTTGACATCTGTCCCCAGCAGGGCTCCATGGCTTCTCTCTGACTCTGCCCTTCTTTCTCCCAGCATTCTTTTTAGCTTTTCCCACTTAGGTCTGTTCCCCTATAGCTTGCCTATAGGCCCAAAGCAGTTTCTTTATTGATTAATGGTAATCGCAGCATACAGAGGGAAATCCCGCATTACCAGACCTGAAGGACTACTGTGAAGAATGGCTCAAGATGACAGCCATGAACAGATGTTAACTGGGAGCTGAAGGCCAGAGGTTGAGTCATCAGAAAGTGGTGCTTTTGTGACCATTGCTGTAGTCAGGTGATAAGGACAGGATCCAAATTTGGTAGAGAACAACAGGGTACACAGAGTGAGCTAAGTGATGAACAAAGGGAGGGAAAGACATTCATAAGGAGTTCAACATGCAGTTGTGTTTGATGAAGGTATGGAAAGAAAAATAAGTATAGTTTCACTCGAATCATGGTAGTCAGATGGGTTCTAATGCTAATGACGGCACACAAGGCAGGCCTTGAACCACAGTGCTCACAAGTCCATAGTTTGGTGCTGAGAAAACTCATAATACAGAAACACTAGCTCAGGTCAGGACCCACAGTGCAGCAAAAGCGTCCAGTAAGCATGAGCACAGGCAGAGCCTAGCTCCCTCCCACTCTCCTTCCTCTGTGGGAGCTACCAAATGTGAGTTCCCTTTCAACAACATCCTTTGGCTCAAGCTGTCACAACGAGGTCATAGCCTAGGCTACTCATATGCTATCACCCAGGTAGGTATAGCATTCCAACACAGCCAATTCTGACTCAGGTGTTATATGCTGCCCCCAAAGCTCTGCAAGCCATCAGTCCCATCGCTGTCAATGAGCAATGCTAACAAACTGGCACAACCCTTAAAACTTGCCCTGGATTCGTGAGCAGCATCAGTCACTTGCAGCATGTCCATACTGCTCTTGTATCACCAAAGTAATTCAGGCAATCCCAGGGCCGCTGGAGTTTACTTTCATAGCATTTGTCCTCCAGCTTACATGTCCTCTCACTCACCAGCTTCTTACGGCAAGCTATTTCATAGTTACTCTTATGAATGCTTGTAAAAAGGAAACAGGGTGTTCCTGAAGAATTCAGGAATTGTCCAGGTGATTCGGTGGGAGAAGAAGCAGTTGCATGTGTGGACCAGGCATAGCGATGAAGAGCTGTAGGGTCTGGGGAGATAGCATAGGTAGCCATATTAGAAAGTAGACTAGCTACTTTTCTTTTTGCTATAGTGAAACACCTGAGAAGAAGAAGATTAAGAAAGGGAGGGTTACACAAAGGCCAAAATATAGCGAATAAGTTTCACTGGTGTGTTTAGCCACAAATAGGTCATCTCCATCACAATCCTTCCCCAAAGCTCAGGGACCATCACAAAAGAGGGAATGGAAGCATTGTAAAAGCCAGAAGTCAGGGAGGGTGGGAGAGAAGCAGTATCTTCTGGATACGACAGGACCATCACCTGTAGGAACTCACAGCACAGCTGATTGCCTGCACAAGTCCAAGCTAGCTAATGTTCTACCATGGGGTGAGAAGGGGTTATGAGCTCCCACCATTGACTGAAGAACAGTGGACAGTTGATAACCTTCTGGGCAAAGGAAGTCGCTCTTCTGAAGGATGTAGCTCCTAGCAGGTTGTCCCAAAAAAATATGAACAGCACAAAGTAGAGTTGGTGGGTTAATTTTTTTTTAAGAGAGAAAGAGAGACCACAGATTGGGGAGGGGAATAGAGAGGTGGGACTGGTGTAGGAGGAAATTGGGGTAATATGATCAAAATACATTGTATGAAATTCTCAAAGAACTAATGAAAATCATTTTAAAGAAAGAAACAGTGTGTGTTGGCTTATGGTTCAGTGGGGATACAGCCATGATGGCCTGAAAGGGGTAGAGCAGAAGACAGGAGACAAGAGCAGGAAGCCTCCAAGTTATATTGCATCAGCAATCAGGAAGCAGAGAATGAATGAGATGGGGTTCTGGGCTATACACCCTCAAAGCCTGCCCCCGTAGCCCACTTCCTTCAGCTAGGTGCCGCCTCCTAAGGGTCCTGCAACCCTTGGCTGGAGACCAAGTATTCGAACACATAAACCTGTAAGGAACATTCCTCAATTACCTCATCAGTGGTTCTCTTGAGAAGGAGCAACAAAACACCGGAAACAACTAATAAAATTTACCAAAGCTCAATGAATTTCACTGCAATGGAGTAAAACTTGTGCCAGTTGATTAGATGTGATATGAAACTCTTCTGGATCAAAAAAAAAAAAAAGAACTGAAAATAATAGATAATTTTCTGTCTGGATGTAGGGAAGAACATTCCCCTTGAATAAGGCATAATTTTAAGCAGTGTGAGATAGAAAACACTTCTGCCGAAGGAGAGCAAGAGTAGGGGAGGGATGCCTGTGGGTTCCCAAAGGGAGAACACCTGGCTGCTCTAAGAAAGCAGGTGCTGCTGTCGGAGAGGGAATGGTAATAGTCTCCAGGATGCGTCAGGTGGAGGGACCTTACACCATGTGACACACCTCCTCAGCATCAGGCATGCTGGGAATTAAGTAGCTAATGCTTTCCTAGCTGGATACAGCATTGCACCTGTGTCAGGACGTGTTGAATGACATACGCCTAAGCAGTGGAGCTAGCTGGTGTGACTTCCTGTGTGACTTGTGCAGGTTGCAGTCTTGGTAGGACAGGTAATATTCATGTGTGCTAGCTAACCCTTGTTCCGTAGGCCCGCTATGAAAGAATAAGAATGGTGCATACAGAATTCGGATGATGTATTTAAAAACAAAACTCCTTCTGTATTCAAATAAAACACAAGACTTCATATTCGCCCACTGGGCCCCCAAAGCATAGCAAAGCCTGAGCCTCCTCAACCTCTGTCTCCTGTGGTGTCAAGGGCATTCCACAGCCATCTTTCTATAAGATGTAGGAGCTGCCGTAGGTGGGTAGTCTACCAAGGGCGATTGAAATAAACCAGGCACATTAAGACAAATGCCACCAGCCAAAGAATGCACTGGGCTCTAGCACAGACCGAATAGACTCAGTCAATGAGACTCAGTCTGTCCTATCACAAGGTGGTGAGAATGGTGTCTAGTGGCAACTGGATGAGCTGCAAAACACTGTTTCCTTCTGTCCCTGAAGATGTTTGCCTCTGATGGACCAAAAATGGGCCGTTTCCAGTGTCCAGCGTGAACTTTTAAATTCCCCTGCTGTCTCGGGCCTCAGAATACCACAGTTGCTGTCACTCCACGAAGTGAACTCTCTGTAAGGTGCTATGTCGCACATCCTTCTGCCTGGCTGTCTTCATCCTCTTGTGAGCTCTGCCTGCTTCCTTTTTCATTCTCCATCCTGTAGAATCTGTGCTAGAGTCACCAAATCTTTCTCCGTTTCCTGTATGTGTAGTGACACCATCAGGAGCAACCCACCAACTAGCTGACCTGGGTTGTCACTCAGCCCTTCCTCTGCAGTTTCCTCTCCACCAGACAGCGGAAGGACATGACAGCACACATGCTCAAATGCCCGGGCCTCAGCTGAGGTGCCCACAAATGCAAGGATCAGGTCCCTCCTCACACTCTCCTCCTTTTTTGTGGGAATTCTGTTTGTGTTTAAGAAATGAGCATGTACGTCCTTTTCACTGCAAAGTCCCATGTCTCCTGAGGCAAGTGACAGCAAGTAGCTTCCCTAGACTTGGGTTACCCTCTATAGTATGGCATGCCCTTATAATCGTATTGAGCAAGGGATACTGCAGCTACTGGTGTCCAGGTCTGACTTCTGCTACAGACTGCAGGGTATTGATGGAGAAAGGTAATTACCTTTATTTCTGCTCCACTGGACCTGGAAAAGCAGGTGTTCAGCTGGCTAGTGATGGTGCATGCCTTTAGACCCAACACTCAAGAGGCAGAGCAGGTAGATCTCTGAGAATTTGAGGTCAGTCTGGTCTACAGAGCTAATTCCAGGGCAGCCGGGACTACACAGAAACCTTGTTGAAAAAAGGAAGGGAGGGAGGAAGGAAGGCAGGTGTTCATTAAAAGTTTGCCTGTTGACTACATAGATACATCCTAATCCTCATACCTGTTTGGGTAATTATTAAAAAGAACAAAAAACAGGAAATATCAAAGAAAATTGGAGAAGAGGGAGCCTACTCATACTGATGTTGAGAGAATGAATTAATTTGGTCATTATGAAAGACACTTTGGAGGTGCTGATAAAAACTAAAATTAGGATTACCATATGATTCTACAACTCCATTATTGTATTTGAGCAGTTTGTCAAAGATACATCTATGTTATTCATAATAGCGAAGATATGGGATCAATACAAGAATTGCATCAAAAATTGCATTGTGTGTGTGTGTGTGTGTGTGTGTGTGTGTGTGTGTGTGTGTGTGTAAGGGAGGAACTAAAGGCCTATGGCATATATAAATATTATCCAATCTTGAAAAAGAGGGAAAATCCTGCCATTTATAACAAGATAGACCTTTAAAGGAAATAAAATGAACCAGGCTGAAAAAGACAAACGCCACACAACCTTGCTCATATACAGAATCAAAACGGCTAAACTCTTTAAGAGCTGAATTGTGGTTTCTGGAGACTGAACTGCAGGGGTGATACCCTCAGAGGATGCAACGTTCCAGTCAGACAAGGAGTCAGTTGCTGTCAGACAGCCTAGTTATGCCCTCCAGAGCTCCAGGAATAAGTACAAAGAAAGAAAATCAGATCTTTTCATTCACTGATTGAATGATCAGGAAAGCTTTCCCGGAGAAGAGCCGGAGGGCACCTCTGCTGATGAAGGGTCGATGGAGTTTGGACAGAAAGGGAGTGAGTCAGGAGGGAAGGCACAGCAAGTTCTCCAAGGAGGTGTGAACAGGATCCCAGGAGGTCATTGTGATTGAGTGTCAACCTCTCAGCACCTGCCACCCCCAGATACCACAATGTCTGTGTGGTCAGTGAGGCAGTGCCCCTCCTCTCTCCTGAGCCACCTACTTGGCAGCTGCTGTTTATATGGTACCTAATATTATTTTAGCAGCCAGGCCTTGCTCTCATCTGCAGCTCTGATGTGGGCCCATAATTTGCCTTTAAAACAATGTCACCCTAGGACAATGAGATCCTATGGATCCCTAGAGCATTTTCAGGGATCTTTCCCCTTTCTTCCTCACTGGGACTCTTTAAACAGAAAGATTGCATAGCACAGAGCTGAAGGGGCCTCCAGGGCATGGCTGGATCTGTATGGAGTTGTGAAATGTGAGCATTAGTGTTGGAAGTCTGCTTTCACCAGTAGTCCTAAAGGCACACAGTGTTCACAGACCCAGGCACATTCCTGGGCCTGTTGTCAGTTTTAGGGCACCACGAGAAGCTTTTGTCTCCTAATCGACTGTGTCTTCGGGGTGTCCCTATCCCAGCCAGCTAAGTTGCCCTTTAGGGATGAACTCAGGGCTTCATGACTTATTTTATTTTGTACCAGTGCTAGGAATAGAACTAGGGTTGCACACAGGCTAGGCAAGCATTGAGCTCTATCCTCAGCTAACAGGCTATTTGATTTTCATAGCCCTTGCTCCTCCTAGGACGAAAGCACACACATCACCCTTCCCTTAATGCTAGCTGATACCCATTCCTCGCCCAGCCCCACCCTCATCTTTATCCATCAGTGGCAATTCTCCTAGGTTTCTCTTTGGGGAACTGGGATTTTGAGAAGCACTCCAGCCTCTGCGTCTCTACATAATTCATCCCAGATGCACTCTGGACTCCCAGCACCTTATGGTGCAGAGTGAGCCTGCTCTATCTTTCTAGAAGCCATTAGGCTTTTTGTGAATTTAGATCTCCTGAAAACTTAGCCAGCACACATTACAGGTTCAGATTCCATTTGAGAACCAGAAACAGAAGTGAATCCCAGCAGGCCTGAGGCAGAGATGGGCATCCAGCCAGGTGTACAATGCCGGGGCCACACTATACCAGGGACAACCCGAGTGACCAGTGTATGAATCCCGTCCATTTCCTAGAAACCCACTTTCCCTAAGGCTCTAGGATGACTGAGAGAGAAAACCACTCTCCACATGCCTGTCCTGACCCGGGATGAGAGGATGTGACGGGAACAACCTTCCTCTTTCAGTCAGCAGGCAAGCCTCTCTAGCATACCCTCTGGTGGGCAGAATGCTGGGTCCACAGTGGAAAACAGAGAGCGCCACCTGGGCTAGAAGGCTGTGTTAAGGGAAACTCCCTCAAGGTAAGGCCTTTGGGTGGACCGTGGAGAGAAGGAGCTTTTGAAAAATCCTCCAGGTAAAAATGTGAACAAAAAGAGGTAGGAGGTAGGAGGGCACATGACTAGCCTCAGCCTGTCTCCACTGGGGCTGATGTCCAGTAATCACAGCTTATTAGCTCTGTGAGTTTTAGTTACATTTCTTTGATGAAATGTGAAATTTTAAGATTTATTTTTCTACCTTTAATGATTTATTCTTCAGTGTCTTCAAAATTCCTGTTTATTCAATTTGTTTTTCTACTTTTTGTCTATAGTTCATTTTTCTACTTGCTTATTTTCTTCTATCCTGTCTTAGAATTCTCTAAATATTCTGGGTGCCGTTTTAATATATTTAGTGCATTTATACTTGAAATATAGCACTTGAAATATACTACTTCTCTCTTTCCCTTTACCCCCTCCCATACCCCTCTTTCTCAAATTAATAGCCTCTTTTCCTTTTATTATTATTATTACACGTCGGTATATGCACATTTATTCAACCTGCTGAATTCATTCCCTGTTGTTGTTTGAGTGTCTATGATTTCAGGACTGACCACTTCAGTTCATTGCTTCAGAGGACTCATCCTTAAGACAGGTTTACTCGTCCTCTCTCAGCAATCTCTAGTTACCTAAAGTTCTTTGCCTACGGGTGGTACCCCACCACCACTGAGATTTTCCCCCTTCTGCATTAGCATGTCTACTGCTATTGTAATTCTCCAGGTCTTTTATATGCAGCCCTTTTCTGGGAGAAGCAATCCTGTTTTCTGAGCAATAGATTCGGGAGCTGTGCTACATATGTATACCCACTGGCCCTGGGATCCCCACAATCTGTTGATCTCTTGTCTACTTGTGGTTTTCTGCCATGGTCCCCACTTGCTGTAAAGGGAAGCTTCTTTGATGACGGGTGAGAACTACACTCATCTATGGGCATAAGGATAGCATTTAAAGTGTACTTAGGAATTAAGCTGCTCTAGCAAAGTGGTAGTACTAGACGGTCTTCTAAAATCCGTGATCTCACCAATCCCTGGTAGTTGTCTAGGTTGCTACTACCATCAGGCGTGACTTCCCTCCTGTTGAGTGGACCCTAAGTCCAATTAGATAACAGTTGGCTACATGTGAGTGTCACTGACTGCACCTTCATGGATATCTTCCCATGCTGGTCTTTGATGTGGTTCATAGGGGTCACAGCTGCTTCCTACCTTGGGAGCTCACATAGTACTTTATGGTACTATGATAGCTACACCGAAGGAAGAAGGCTTTCAGGTTAGATCCAGCTCAAAACATCCAAGTCCTATTTCCTAAGTGTGTGATAGTGCTGATAGCTTCAGCCATGGGACTGGCCCCCAACGTCTGAGAGGAGACCAAGGAAAACAACAATGTAATATACTGTTTGGGGAGTCACTTGGGCTGTTCTCAAAAGGATGCTACTTGTGCCTGGTACTAGGGATTTTGTTAGGGTCTTGTGGGGACCATTGTCAGTTCAAGTGATATAACTTTGTTTTATATATATTCTTAGTTAGGGTTTCTATTGCTATGAAGAGACAGAAAATATTTAATTGGGCTGGCTCTCTTACAGTTTCAGAGGTTCAGTCCATTATACGTGGCAGGCAGGGAGCATGGCGGTGTGCAGGCAGACAGGGTGCTGGCTACATCTTGATCAAAAAGCAACAGGATGTGAACTGAGTATCATACTGAGCAAAGCTGGAGCAAAAGAGACCTCAGAGCCTATCTCCAGAGTGACACACTTCCTCCAGCAAAGCCACAATGCCTAAAAGTGCCACTCCCTTTGGGGGCAATTTTCTTTCAAGCCACCACATTCCACTCCCTGCCTCCTCCCCCAAAAGCTTGTAGTCATATCATCATGCAAAAATGCACACAGTCCAACTTCAAAGGTTCCCATGGTCTATGACAGTCTCAAACTTGTTTCAAAGTCTCTTCTGAGACTCTTGGGAATCTCTTAACTGTAATCCCCCTGTAAAACCAAAATCAAAAAGATCACCTACTTCCAACATATAATGTCACAGGATATTTGCCATTCCCAAACATAGGGAAGGGAGCACAGTGAGGAAATACTGTGCCAAATCAAGATCAAAAACCAGCTGGGCAAATTCCAAACTGCATCTCCATGTCTAATGTCAAAATGTTCTTCAGATCTCCAACTCCTTTCATATTTGTGGACTGCAACACATTTCTCCTGGGCTGCTTCCATTCCTTGTTAGCAGGTATCCCAGGACTCTGGCATCTCTAACATCTTGAGGTATCCATGGCAATCCAGGCTTTAACTTCACAGCATCACAAAATGGCCTCTCTAGGCCTCCAATTGTGGGACACCCTTGACACATTCCTGACCCCAGCCGCATTCCTTAGGTGCTGAGGCAAATTCCATAACCCATTTCTTCTATTTTTCACTCTAAAGCCAGAACCATGGGGTGACGCTGCTTGCAAGCATGGCCCCCTTGTCCAGCAACATCTTCACCAGCCTCCTGGTTTTGATTGTTACCTTCACTGCCTACACTTGGCTGTCCTGGAACTTGCTCTGTAGACCAGGCCAGCCTCTGGGGTTAAAGTCATGCACCATCACACCTGGATCTAAACTTTTCTTTAATTCCTTTTCCCCAAGTTGGAAATTTAGCTTGGTGTGATCTTGCCCCGAGGACACCACTCCTTTGATTCCATTTCATAATCCGTTTATTTCCCTGAACACAGAATTTAGCTCTGTTCCACTTTCTGGTGTCCCTTTTCTCCTCAAATATTTTTCCGTGCTCAGCTTGCTCCTTTTCATTATATATCTGCATTAGCATTAACACTAGTAACCACACAACAGGGTGTGATAGATTCATATCGCGCGCGTACACACACACACATACACACTAGAGAGAGGGGAGAGAGATGTGTATGTTCACATACACTTGCATGCACTGTATATTATTTTTGGTAAACATGATGTACTATGAATCTTTGAGGCTTAATCAAACAACCTTGGTGTTATTTTCCATTCCTTCCGCCTTCTCCTTCTGCACTGAGCCCGTCTCTTCTCCTCTAATGAAGCCCCCATCACATTTTTCCACTTTTCCCTTCCCTTGTATTCTGGTATTCTCAAGCCCCCACTTTCCATGGTCCCTTTACGCGGTCCTAGTTTCTCTAGTTGTTCCTTGTTGAGGATTTGGAGGTAGGAACTTCACATGAGAGAGAACATGTGATGTTTGTTAGTCCGGTTCTAGATTATCACACTCAGTATACTCTTTTCTAGGCCTGTCCATTTACCTGCAGATTTTGTGGTTTTTCTTTACAGCTGAATAGTATTTTACTGTGCATATGCTCTACATTTTAATTGTCTAGTCATCTGTTTCTGAAGGGCACTTAGGTTGTTTCCATTTTACAGGTGTTGTGAATAGGATGGCAGTGTCTGATTCTGAGCAAGTTTGCATGGAGTTGGGCATGTGCCAAGGCATGGTATAGCTGGGTCAGGTGGTGGATGTGTTATTAGTATGAGGATTCCCCATACTGATTTCCAGAGCAACTGCATAAGTTCATGTCCCTACCATGAGAGTTTTCTTTTCCCCACAACCGCACTGACATTTAATTTTAGTTGTTTTTCTTGATTTTAGCCACTCTGACTGGGGTGAAATGAACTATGAGAGTTTTTTTATTTGCATTTCCCTAAAAGCTAATGATGATAAACATGTTTATGTATTTTTTAGTTTTTTAAAATTTTTTTATTGAGAACTCTTTGATTATACCCCAAGCCTATTTTTTAATTGTGTCATTTGTTTCCTTGACTCTTGTTTTTTGTATGTGATGGATAGTAATCCTCTGTCATAGATATAACTGGAAAAGATTCTCTCCCATTTTATAGGTTTCTTCTTTATTTTATTGTTTTCTTAGTTACATGGAAGTATTTTAGTTTTATGAGGTCCTACTTAACAATTATAATCTTAATTCATAGGTAAAGGGGTTCACATTCTGAAAGTCCTCTCCTACACCGTCTTGTAGGTTACGGCCTATATTTTCTTCTAGCAGTTTTAATTTGGGGGGGGCTTCAAATTGAGGTCTTTGATCCCTTTGGAGCTAACTTTTGTGCTGGATGGTAGCGTCATATCAAGAGTCGTGTTTCTGCATGATGACGTCAGCACCATTTGTTGAAGATGCTTTCTTTTCTCTAATGCATGTGTTCGTCAAACATCATTGATCTAAACCATTTCTAATATCCCTGTAACACCACGAGGTGTCTTACCAGGGAAGATCTTAACCTGCGTCTGTGTGCGGTGGGAGAATTATGGCGACTCCTAACTCAGCTTCTTTCTCCCAGCATTCTGTTCTGTTTACTCCGCCTACCTAATTTTATGTCCTATTAAAGGGCCAAGGCAGTCTCTTTATTTAACCAATGAAATTTACACAAAACAGAAGACTCTCCCCCATCAGTCAGCTTTCAAAGTGTTTTTCTTTGTTCTGTAAACTTAGTATTTTGACTGTGATATGCCATGAGGAGTTTCTTTTCTGGTCTCGTCTAGTTGGGGTTCTGTATGCTTCTTGTATATGATCGTCTTAAAGATCTGATCTGCGTCATTTACTTGGTATTCTTGTCCCTCATCTATGCCTATAATTCAAAGGTTTAACCTTTTAATAGTGTCCCACATTTCCTGCATGGTCCTTTGCTGTGCTTCCTTAAATTTGTCATTTCTTTGCTTATTTGATCTAGATTCTCTATTTTATCTTCAAGGCTTAATATTCTATCCTCTGCTTTATTCATTTTTCTTTTCTTTCCCCTGAGCTTTCTAATTGAAATATTTTTTTCAATTCTATCTTCACTTCGACTTGTGTTCTTTTCAATGTTTCTAACTCTGTTGGATTCAGTTTTGAAATAACTGCTGAATTGTCTTTGTTATTTCATTCGGGTATGTACTAGTATTTTACTTGACCATTACTCAGGTATCTATTGTTAGCCTCTTGGTGTTCAGTGAAGTGTTTGTTCACATCTTCTTTAAATTCCTTGTCTTCTTTCATAAAGTTTATGGTTCTTCTTTTAAATCCTGTGCCCTGGGGTTCCTCTAGGCAATTCTCATTGGGCAAGTGGTTTGGTGGGAGACGTGTGATCTTGGTCATTCAGGTTGGCTTTGGTTTTGTGATCTGACCTGGACTTGTGAAGCTCCTTCTTTGGTTGTATGGCTGATAAGACAATCTGCATGGCTTCTATTGGGTCAATGCAGAAGATGCCTGACCTAATCTAGGCCCGGTAAAGATGGTCTATAAGCTATTTAATTGGACCAGAAAAATATGACTCCCAAACAGGTCTTGACCTTGGCCTATGGGTGCAGAAAGCCACAGTCGTGGGGGAGCGGGGGAGAGATCAGAGAAGAAAGGTGTACCTTACCAGTCAAACTAGCCATGCAAGGTGGAGATGGCAGCAGGCAGGGTGAAAGAGCGAGAAAGAGAGTAAACAGCTTCCAGGCACAGGTGGTTCCTGAACAAACCCGGTTCTTGGGCTGAAGATGAAGTTAGGCTGTGGGTGTGGGACAACCATAGGCCAGGGCAGAGGAAAAAGGAAAGGGAAGAGGTGACTTACCTGCAAAGGTCACTCATGAACAAAATGGGTAATGTCTCTTAATCTGCTATGTATTTTTTAAATGTTCCCCCAGTGTGTGGTTCCTACTCTCTGTCTTCATAGTATTTTCCATGAGAGCCAGTTTGGGTCCCTCCCATCTGCCTGCCTTTCCTGCCATACCAAGAAATAACTGTCCAAATCAATATTATAAAGATTTTCTATGGGTTTCTTCCTGAGAAGTTTATTATTATGGTTATTATCATCATCGTTATTATTATTATTTTATGCTTTGCATATAGGTATGCTTTTAAGTAAGGCCCTAATTCATATTTTGCATATTGAAACCTAGTTTTCCCTATAGCCAAAAAACACACCAACAAAGCAACCAAACAAAAAACCTCTCTTTCAATTGCCTTTACACTTTCATCAGAGATCACAGACCATTTAAGTAACAGTTGACTTCTAAGTCCGCTGCTTTCTCAGTGATCCATAAGTTTGTCTTTATCCCAAACCATGCTGTTTCATCTGCTGGAGACTTCTGATATTCAGAAATTCGGTGTGAGAACTCCACTTTTGTTCTTCTTCAAGACTATTTTCTATTAAGCTTCATTTCCTTTCACTTAATCTCTATTTTATTCTTCTGGTTTTTATTTAAGAACTCCAGAAATGTATTGCCTACAAAAACGATTTATAGAGAATTACTCAAAGGGTGCCTCTAATGAGAAAAAAAAGAGAGAAATTATATAAATTATTCATGCTCAATTAGCGAAAGTTCTGAATATTCTCTGCTCTCTCTTTTCCAGAGTTCTCAGGGGCTAACTGGGCTCTCATACCTCCCCTGTGGCAGCAATGGGCCATTTCCAGCAGGGACGGTGCCATGTCGACCCAAATGCCTGAATGCCACTCACCTCCAAAGAGCAAGGAGTCTGAAAAGTAAGTCTAATGCTGGGGTCCTGGTGGCAGGGCGAGAGGGCTACCAACATCTCCAAAGACCTCAGAGCTGTAGGAACAGAGCCCCAGGAAATGGGGTCGAACCCCATGCGGTGTGCTAACCTCCCACAGGAACACAGCCAATGAGGGGTCAGAAGTACCTTCGACACCGCCCTGGAGTTGAGTGTAGGATGGCTTTGCTCTTGAGAAGAACGTGACAGTGGTGACTGACAAGTAGCCTGCTGCACCCTCGTGCAAACTAGCATTGCCACTTTTGCAGCTGAGGTTCATTTTGTGTCTCAAGAGTGATAAAAGCAAAGAAAATAGACCTTGTTGTCTTAACACGCCGTTTTCATTTCATGTTTCCTTTTTTAATGCTCGTCCAGAATGACAGTTTTTGTCCAGCCGAGTGGCTTTCATCTTACAGTTCTTGAAATACACACTTTCATTTGCCTTTTTGCCTTGCTTCTTATCATTAAGAACTTCAAATGTACAGAACAATCTAAGGAATAGGACAGTGATAACTCCTAAAATCTTTAACCAGACTTACTCATGATTACACAGAGAGTTTATAAACTTTGTATCCGAAACATTTGGAAGCGAGCTGCAGATGACAAGGCACCCTCTGGCATGGATCTCCTAAGCTCACAGCAGTCTCTACAAAACCAGACCGGCATCCTCACTGTGAAATCTGGAACACTGAAAAACAGTGTTACCCAGTATATTGTCCCGATTCTGATGCCCTTGATTGTCTGGGAAACAGGCATCATCGCTCTTTCTTCCCTGTCTTCCATGCATTGGAGCTGATTGTATCTTTACCATTCTTTTTCTGCCTTGCTTTTGTTTGCGTCTTTCCTGGTATTGCCCCCATCACCCCTTTCTTTCTTTGCTGTTTTTCTTCTTGTTTGTTTGTGTGTTTGATTTGTGGTTTTTTGTTTGTTCAGTCCAAGAGATTCAGCCCAGGACCAATGTATGGCTGAGTTACTACCATGCCAAGAAACAAGTTTGGTTGTGTATATGTTCTTTTGTTTTGTTTTATAGGGCTGAAATCAAAACCTGGAGCATATGCATGATAGGCACATGCTTTGCCATGGACATATGAATGATAGGCACATGCTATGCCATGGACATATGAATGATAGGCACATGCTATGCCATGGACATATGCATGTTAGGCACATGCTTTGCCATAACACTATACCTCCATTCTCATTATGTTGATACTTTTGAAAACTCTAAGACACTTACTTTGTAGAATGTCTGTGATCAAATTGGTTGGGTTCTTTCCTTCTCCTTAGATTCAGGTAAGCACCTGAGTTTGCCTTAAGAGCCCATCAGGGTACACTGCTTTATCTGACCTGTGAAGAGATGGCCATGCCATGTTCGCTTGCCTAAAATGGCTTCTGGTAAAGCTCCCTTTATAAATTGCCTCTTTTATTTCTTCTAATCAATAAGTTTGGCAAACACAGAGATGCTGTGGATGCGGATATTGTCTTCTGGGATTAGTTTTCATTAAATAGCATTAGCAAACCTATATGGTTGTACAGGAATTTTTAACAGATCCATTAATCTGGACGTCTTCTCCTGTCTCGTTCCATGTTTATGAGATCACCACACAGGAGAATATGTTTTGATGGTCAGGAGAAGGAATGAAGTGAGACCATAGTGTGTGTGCCTCATCTCTGACACCCACTAGCCGAAACCCTAGATCAATTTTCGCTACTCAGCCTTCAACATGTCCTTAGACTAAGTGATACTGCCAGTGGTGTGGGGAGGAGTGGTGTTCTGCCTCACTGAGCACTGCCTATGAGCTATTCCACGGAACAGGGAAGATGGGCAGAGTGCCAACTAGATGCCACTCTCCAAGCTCCTATGATCTTCATGGTCACATTCTAAAGTTCTGCATTTAGGAGATTCAAGGAGAAACCCAGTCACCACAGCAGGGGAATTTGTCCCTGCAGCATCCTGCTAAGGTGGAGATGCACCGTTCTGCTTCTTTCCAATCTACTTGGCCACCTCAAGTCCTTCCCCTTCTGTTTCCAGCTCTCCCTTATCTACTGCCACTTGGCTTTTCAGTCACCAGTCGTAATGAGATGTTTGTATGAAGATTGCTAGCTTCCCCCTGTGTGACTCAGTCAGTGGTTTCATGTGTACTTCTTGCCTTGCAACGAACCTTCCTTGAGAATGTTTTGAAAATGTTATCAAGCAAACAGCTGTGGAAGTGCAGGCTGCTGCAGAAGTTATACCACATCTGTATCACCATATTGTGTCTGGGTTTCTATTGCTACAATGAAGCACCGTGACCAAAACCAACATGGGAAGAAGGGGGTGTATTTCCTCTTCTACTTCTAGATAACAGTCCATCATGGAGGGAAGTTATAGCAGGTGAAGCAGAGACCGTAGAGGAGGGCTGCTTATTGGCCTCTTCATCATGTCTTTTCTCAGTCTGTTTTCTTACACCATCCAGGATCACCTTCCCATGGGTGGCACTGCCCTCAGTGAACTGAGTCTTCCCATGCCACTCATTAATCAAGAAAATGTCCCACAAGCTTACCCACAGTCCAATATTGTGGTAAAATGTTCTCAATTGAGACTCCTATTTCCTAAATAACTCTAGCTGGTGTCAAGTTGACATAAAAGTAGCCAGCACAACATGCGTGGTGGTGAGTCTAACAAAGAAGCCTGCCCTGGGAGAATACATTAGTATCTTAGATTTGCTATTTCTGAACGATGTACTTGCCCCACTTTTTCTAAACAACTCATCAAAGCAGTGGAGGGCTGAGGTTCACACAGCATGTTGGTTTGTGGCTGCATCCTGTGCTCTCCTTGTGTGTGCTTTCTGTCTGCTTCTCTGTACACTGAGCTTGGGGGATGACCCTGCAGTTGTTGCCCATCCTTCTTCCTCCTGAACAGTAACACTGTTCTCCTGTGCCAAACCCAAGCTCCCAACTAGGCCTCCTAGCCTTCTGATCACCACCTACAACGTCCTTTCTATCAGCCATTAGTGCGTAACTGCTCCACTGCTGATCCCCTGGCCCCTGACTCAGTCCTTGGGGACACAGCTTTGCCTCCTCCATTTCCAAGATGCAGACATAAAACAGTGCACAGATGAGTGGAATGGTCTGTGGTTCTACATAAACACCAAAGAGCTCACTTATGTTTCATCTGAATGGATGTATGGAAAGCGGGATGCCTCTTTTTTCATTCCCAAGTGTATCTAGTGGCATTGCAACCCATATAACAACCTGTGTTTCAGAGAATGACACAGGGATGGAAAGCCCCCTCCACAGACTTGCTGGTCACATGAGGTAGACAGCCCTGAGCTGCTAGCCTTTCCAGCCTCCTGACACCCATAGCATGCTATGCATAGACATGTGTATACATAGCATAGACAAGAAATTAGAATGGAGCTTATTTATGCGAAAGAATTAAGCATGTGTGTGCCCTGCCCTCCGAGAATTGACCACCACTCCAACATCAACCCCTGCTAAGAGCTGTGTATCAAAGACCCAAATGCCTTCCACCCACCCCCATCTTTATGGGCTTGACACCACCACCCTGCAAAGCACACATCCAGCTCATGAACTGTCAGGGACATCCTCAAACTGTAGCTCTTCCCCACACAAATGCATTGGAACTCATGTTAAAGTTCACCCAGGTCACTGATAGCACACTTATTATGTATGTGTGTTTGCAGATAACCTATAAAAGGATGCATATGTGTGAGGTTAAATTATTGATAGATTACTGCTAGTACACAGCTGATCAGAATAGCGTTATCACAGAAAATAACAGAAAAGGGTTTCTTAATGAAGTAGACAACACGGGAGCTTCTAAAGAGCTGTGTGGTGAGGAATCCCTGGTTGGTCCCTTTGTTGTGCTGGGAGATTTCCTTCCCCAAGGCAATACAGTAGCAGGGAGGACTTCCGGATCATGAGCATCCTCACAAATGAACATTAGGATGGGTTCTTTTGGGGGCTTCAGTTTGAAAGTTAATGGTTTTAAAGCATTCTATATTAACTTCACCTTGAAATAACTGAAGGGGTCCTAGGATGCTCAGGGATGGCAGATGATCACTGCCCTGGCTCCATCCCCATGACAACGCCATGCCCCAGCAGATGCCTGTATCCCCATTACTGGTCCATCCTCTTTGTACCCACGCTTTAGATACTGGGCCTCCCCATCCCCACAGCTTTCCTTGGGAACTGTGATGTCCTTTATGTGACCATGCAAGGGAATGAATGGACAGAGAGTCACACGTGTAAACTCAGAGAAGACATGTTGGTTCTCTTGCCCCTGTCATCAGAACATGCCTAGATGCTGGTGTGCTCCTCATGTTCCTCCCTTCTGTGGATCCAATGGCAAGGTATTGCCAGTCAGGAAAGCACTAGTTATCTGAACTCAGCTTTTATGCCTTTGCTGCATCTGTGGGAAGACACAGCCCACAACAAGAGACCATGAGAAAAAGTAGCAAAAGGCTGGACCATCCCCAAGGTGGGGCTAGAATCTTCAGGAATGGGAGAAACTTACATTCACACAGAGTTTGTGTTAGCATGAGTATATAAATGAGCTGACCAAGGTTGTAGGAGTCTGGTAAGCTTTTAAACAATCAACTTCTCAAGGAAAGCTGGTTTCTATTGAAATCATTGTGCAGCCGTGTACAAAGGGGCTACTAAACCATGCAGATGCTAAATTCTCAGACAGGATCCTCCAGGGGCACATACTGAATTCTCATTTCACATATTCATTCATAAGGGAACCAACCAGAAGGCAAGTCATCTAAGTCAAGGAGCTTTTTAGTAACTGCGATGTAAATTAGAAAAGAAGCCTAGGTGTAGGACACTGTTAAGCTACCTCTACAGAGCACCATAACACATTTGAGGTCGCTTTTTATTAGGCAATAAAAATATAATTATCCATTTTATAGGCAGACCTCTGACTTTTGCATTTTTATCAGATATATGTACATCCTTAAATATTTATGATGCTTCTCAAGAGCTTCAGAATAAGATCCAGCAGGCTTACCAGTTTATGTTGAGGCAGAATATCAAGATGTTAAGAAATCTCAGCCCCCCCCCCCAACTTTTCTAGCTGGAGAGTAAATTTTGGGGTAATAATTATATTAAAAAATAAGGTGGCTGCTAAATGATAAGGACTGGGTAATGCTATCCCAGTTACCTTTGGATTTATTTGCATGGTGAACTTAACCCAGAGTGTCGGTACAATGGTAGGCGGCAGCTGACAAGGATCTCCATCATACATTCCTACTCCTGATATCCCATCCTCTATCAGGGATGTGCCCACTGCCTTGTCCTTGGTAAACATTACAGAGAAAGTGAAGGCTGCCTCAAGAATGATGCCTTGCCCAACATGTGTCAGTCCTTCACAACAGTCCAGCCAAGAAAGAATGGGGGATCTTGGTAAGGGACCCTTTCCTAGCCGAGCCTTTCCCTGAGATCATAGCCCCAATCAACACTGGGTTAACAACCTGGGGACAGAATCCACTCAGACTGTGGGCTGCTCACTGCCCTACAGATAATAGGAGGCCACAAACACATTTTATTTAAGTTCCTAAATTTGGAGTCACTTAGTCGCAGCAATGGTAGCATGCCTGAAGTGAAGGGTGTGTGCCCCCAGATATGCAGCTCTTGAGTGACCTTTTTCATGGCACTTTCTTTGCTGGAAGAGCGTCTGCCCTCCTCTGCTTCCCCCACTCCCATTGTTGGATGTGTTCATCTTTCCTTTATTGATTCACTTGATTCATGGTCAGATTCAGTTTCTCTTCTCTGTAGCTATGGTGGTGTCCTTGGACATTGGTTAGAGAGACCACAGATAGTAAGGACACTTTTTTTTTTTTTTTTGGCTTTCTGAGACAGGGTTTCTCTGTAGCTTTGGAGCCTGTCCTGGAACTAGCTCTTGTAGCCGAGCCTGGCCTTGATCTCACAGAGATTCAACTGCCTCTGCCTCCCAAGTGCTGGGATTAAAGGCAGGAGCAACCACTGCCTGACTTTGAGGATAGTGTTAAGTTCAGAAAAGCATGTTCCATTCATGGCCAAGAGGGAAGAATTTCCTTAGTTGGAATCAAGGCTTCAGACCTGCAGAGACTCTTTCCCCCAGAATTGTATGCTACTTGCTTGGTCTTGAGCCGCTGCCAGTGTTGGAGTGAAATTGTTTTTGCCATTCTTTTCTCAGAGTAGTATGTACAAACACATTTTCTGCTTGCGATTGCAGTCCCTTTATCAACCTAAACAGCTGATCTTGGACTTCCTGTTCATCTGTACAGAAGAATTATGAGTTCTTTTGCTGTTCTAGACTATGGAAGTTGCCAGAGCAAATTTGTGAAGGCATGGCACTCCACAGGACTTTGATGGGTTTCTAAGGTTATTAGTTTAAGGATGTGTTTGCAGATCAATGCCTGGATAATAACATCAGCTGTAACAAGCCAGCCTCTTCCTGATGTTCCTCAATATTAGCCCTGTTCTTGTTGGAGCCATGCTACCACAGAAGACACTGTCCTCGTTTCAAATGAGAGACTGTGAGGGCCAGGGGCATGGATCAGTGATAAAGCAATTGCCTAGCTTAAAGAGGCTCTGCGTTCAATCCCTAGCAAGCCAGAAATTATTTTTTTAAAGTGAGGACTCAAGATTAGAAGTCAGTTGTCTTTAGATCCTATGAAATGCCTGTGTGGATTTAGTATATGCTTCTAGTATCTAAAAGAGTAAAAATACAAATAACTAAATAAGAAAGCAGTTAGTATAGTTTGTTCATTAGTCTGTAAAGTTGTCAAGGAATGAGAGGAATCAAGTTGATAGTCTCAAGTCATCGGGATGGTGGCTGCCCATGCCGTTGTTCTCATTTTTGTGTGTTTACTAGTTGGATCTGTTTGGAGAGGCAGTTGCTTGAACACTGAATTTCACTGGCGACTGACATGTGAATTTTCAACTGCAATAGGTCTATTTAAGCTCCAACGTCAAAGTTCTCCTCTGCTTGTAAAATTTCAATTATTTTCTGAAGATAACTGGAAAATTCCCGTGTCTACTCCTATAGCCGTATATTGGCTGTGAATGTTAATGTCCCTTCTCCTGAAACTGCTCTTCAGATGAAGGAAAGGAGTGGGGGGAGCTTAACAATGTTATTAGGGTGTTTCTCTGTGTCACTCTTTGCGATGGGACAGCAATGCAGATTGCTTGGTAAGAAATAGACCATTATTGTCACCTTCCGAGTGCAGCCAATGTCCCCTGCCCATTTTTCTGCGAGCTTGTTTCTTCCCTTTACTGATATTCAATCATACTCTATAATGTCAATATTCTCCAAGTGCCTTAGAGAGATTTTCATATTGACCCCTAGAGCACAGCCTTGCATGGACACCTGCTCTCCCTCTGCTTCCCTGCAGCATCCTCACATGGTTGTTTGGCTTTCAATTGTCTGGTGGTCATTTGGATTTCCTCTAAGTTGCACATTCAAAGTTTATCAACCCATGTGTCTTTTTCTCCTCACTGGGGAGTGCCAGGCATAGATTCTGAAACCAACTACTTCTTTATTATAGTTTCCAAATTTTTCTTCCATTCTCTTACATTATTTTGTCATTCTCTTACATATTTTGTCATTTAAAATTTGGGGGGTTTGCTGTTACAGGTTTTATTAAGGTTTTTCGGGGGCTGGCTTTTTGCTTTCGTCTTCTGGAGCCTCCCCCTGCATTGGAGGCCAGACAAGTGCTGAACCTTGCATAGATCCCGTGCTTTAACATGCCTGACTGTTTCTTACTGTGTTAGCCCAGGGTGGTCACTGCTCCGTATGATTGCCTAGGTATCGCCTTTCTCCCTCCAGTGGCTCCAGCATACCCCGTGGTCCTCCACAGGGCTCTCTGCACACTAGCAGACGAGAAGTCAGAGAAAAGCTGAGACCCGGGAGGCAGTTAGGAGCCAGACCTGGAAAAGGCCACATCACATTCTGCTAACCTTCCTGGAGTGGCCATATCTATCTGCATTGGGCCTGTGCTGTGCATTCATGAAGAAGAGGCCCAAAGTCCACGTCATGGGGGCTACAGTCTACCCTACCTTAAGGTACCAAGTGTGCTCACCCGCCCTCATCCTCTGACACACTTGTAGGTTGTTTAACAAATAGGAACAACAGACAAGAAACCATCTTGTTCTTAATGAATCCCTATGGAATTTGTTAAACTGGTCTTCCCCCCTCCCCCTTAGATGGCCAGCTCACTTTATGGATGGCCAGTTCTCTTGAGATTTCATGCACTTAAGATTCTCTACATCTTTGGTTCTTTCAGTTAATAAAACTCTCATCTCCAAGTGACAGGAGAGTACCCAGCCTGTTTTCACAGAACTGCCAGCACTTGGCGCTGACACTAGGGGAACTCTCCAGGGATAGCTATCACAGCTGCAGCATGTGGGCTTCCTGGACGTTTTCCTCACAGGTTCATGTATCGCTTCTCTTCAAAGAGAGGGTGTTGTGCTTATCCCTTTTGTTAAGAAAGCAAGATGTTTGTCACACAGAGAGAGCCCAGCCGGTTTCATCTGGAATTTTAGTGGTTTGTGGGAAAACTGGCCATCTGAATACTTTTAGATATGAGAAAACTGGTAGATCATAGCAGAATTGCCGCTATCAGTTGCTAACATGACATATTATGGTTGCCTATGATACAGCCAGGAACAAAAGCAAGTGTCTGGTCATGAGGGAAAAAGTGAATAAGTCTAAGGTAGGAAATTAAGCACATGAGCCTGGATCATATGCCAGGTTTTCTCTCCTTACTCAGTCATACACTATATACATGCAAGCACACAGACACATAGGCGCACGCTCACACACACACACATACACACACACACACACACACACACACACCTACCCCCTCCCTCCCCTTTGCCACTGCTTTAATCATCATCCTTCCATGTATAGTATGAACTTAACAGGAAGACAGATTCTTCTCAGACATGTCAAAGCACTGACTGTAACGGAACATTCTCATCTGCAACATTCACACTTGAGAACTATGCAGCTGTCTTATTTTTAAGACATCACCTGGAAATAATGCCATGTTTGAAGTAACTTAGAGCTTTCTGTTGGGCCACACTCATAACTATCCTCATCGGGTTGGAACCCATAGGCCACTTTTTTCTTTATCAAAACTATCTTGGCATTTCTTGCTTATCCTCTTATGTTTTATAAACTGGTCGTCAATCGAAAGCTCCTGGTCTGTCTGCATTCAGAAAATGAGCATCATCCAGACAGTCTCCTGCCCTGTGCCTTGGGAAGGTGTCTTGTTCTCTGAAGAAGAACAAAGTCGGAGCGTCTCTTGCTTTTGCTTGTGCTCCGTTGGTTGATTCACAGACCATTCTGTGATGGCTTTTATAAAATAGATCTCTTTATTGTGTTTAAAAATGCTTCACTAACTAAATGGAGAAAAGTATTGATTTGTATATCTTGGTCTTGTTCCAGCTATCTAGCTTTCCCTGTTTCCTATTAGTCATGAATATCCTTCAATCTTAGCGGACCCACTGATGGTCTCTGTTAGTCCTTCTTAGAGGTTTGGATCTGTGCTATTCAGTAGACCAAAGAAACTCCCTTCTACCTCTGCTTTGTTTCAAGATGGAGTAAAGCAAACAAAAAGATGATCATATGATTTTTCCTCAACTTTTCTTACATTTTATCAGTATCAGAACTGTTTTTGCCTATTTGGGACATAAGATATAATGAAGAATTTAGTAAGATTTGAAAAGTGTGGTTTTCTCTAATGTGAGTCTGGAATGAGACCTTCCTGTGATGACTGCAGAATTTCCAGAAACTCCTGTGCACTCAACCCTGACCCCTCCAGTTCAGTAACCTCCATCACCATGGACCCAAGACAAGATCCTGGGTCCTTCAGCTCCTGGCCCTACAGCTCTTGAGCCCTACAGTGTTTTTCTTTTTCTTTAAATGTCTTTGTCTGCAGCTTGGATAAATTTACCCATCTTTAATTTTCAGCTTTATATGTATACTTATAAGTGACAACTGTCTTAATTTTTTTTCTTCTCACCGTTTCTTCATCTCTAATTGTGACCTCGAAGGCACATTACTTTCATATACCAATTATACATAAGGTTAAACATTTGACCTAGTTGACTTGAATGTATCAGTGCTTATATGGAAATGATAATAAAACTCCAAGTGCAGGCTAAAGCCAGTGCCGATGTTCACTGGTACCAGGCTCTGTCCAAGTTTCAGTGCGTTTTCTCCTCTTGCTTCACATTTCCTAGTCCCAAGATACAAAGTGGACTTGTGGATATCATTTTAAGCTCCTCACTTAAAATGAAGGGACAAGGAGGAAACAACGTGGGAGCAGGCTATACTGGGCCAGCCTGTCACCTTCTACCTGGTAAGCTGATGCTTTCCTCACAGGCCAGACTGGGTGACATCACTTTACCTCAAGTGGGGCATATTGCCAGTATGACTTCACTCAGGTTGGAGATCTCAGGCCCGGGGCCTGAATGTGTTGCTGGCTTTAACCACTCCTGATACCCGCCAGAGCTAAGAGGGCTGTTTGTCTTCTCTGGAAGGCAGAGTCTTCCCCCAGTTCCTGCTGAGTCATGATTCTATCTGCAGTAGGCTGAAGGGTGGAGAGAGTGGGCAAGTTCCAGCCCCTGAACAAGTACCTTCCGCCTGCTTTTCTGACATGCATGCATGGTTCACTCTGTGCCCAAGTTCTGTAGCTTTGATTCTTCCCCTAAAGCACATATGTCAGAAACACTCACAGCCCTTAGAATAGAGCCAAGGCTATCTGCCTTGCTGGGACAGATGGTTGGCTCTGCCCATCTCCCACAACCCCCGTGGCTGTAAGCCCCTGGGCCTGCAAGAGTTTCTGTACTCTTGACTTCTGTTCAAACATTCTAAATCTCCTCAAATGTTCCTTTTAGGTCAGGCAGGGTTCTCCCTGATAGAGCACATTCCTGACATTCATAGGGTTGTGGGTATGATGTCCCATATGACAAAAATTAAACAATAAAATCAGAGTTGGGGCTGGGAAGTGACTTGGTGGTAGAATGTTCTTTGCCTAGTCTGTACAAAACAGTGACTTTCTTCTCCGGGACCCCAAAAAAGGCACACTCACAAAAATCTTATTTTAATTGTGATGGATGTACTTGTAAATAATAGCATTATGTTTAATCCAGTCTAAGTTGAGTCGTGGTTATTTCTATGTCTACCCATCAGAATGGAGTAAGCACTTGAGTTTAGGATTTCTAGTCCCTTCTGTTCAGTTGTTCAGCATATTCGTTTAGCACTTGGTGTGTTCTAACTCACCCTTCCTTTAAAGACGCTCACACCGCCAGAGGAGGAGGCTGGGAGGATGGAACAGCAGCAGCTGCATGACAGTGAGAGGCTGGGAAAGAAGCCAGACCCACTAGGCTGTTTCCCTTTAGCTCAATACAAAGCTGAACGAAATGGCTGGGTGGATCCATAGCAGAGGTATCAACCTGTTTGGTGAGTTGCTTGGCTCTAATAAAGGCCTTTGTGGAGGTCCCAAAGACACATATTTCATACCTGTGTAACAGCTGGATTTTTGAGCCTGGCAAATGAGAGCGTATATCCTCTGCAGCAAGGAAGCTGCACACACTCCAGGGCTAGCAACCTCAAAGGTAGCCGCAACACTCGGCCACAGGTTTTCAAAGATGAGAGAGAATATCTGATAGCAGTCTACCCTAGAAGATGGTTTAAGACAGCTGCAAGGTCAAGGGTCTTACAAGTCAGGGCAAGTGTCTTCATGCTCTGTAGCCTTACTGAGTTCACTTCCAGGTCCAATTGTTCTATCAGAATTAGTGATGATTATTCCTTGTGTGTTTTTTCTCTTTTGATGTGTTGGTAGGGGGTGTTTGTGTGAGTTCAAAGCACAATGTGGCTATATATATATGTCTGCACACCATATGCATGCCTGATGCCATGGGAGGCCAGAAGAGGTCATTAGTTCCCCAGAACTGGGGTTGCAGATGGTTGTAAGCTGGCTTGTGGATACTGGGAATTGAACCTGGGTCCTCTGGAAGAATCACCAGTGCTCTTAACCACTGAGTCATTGTCACAGACCCTCTCCATATAGGTTCCACTCAGAAAAATCATTAGCTTTGTTTATAAACACAATACTCAGTTGACACACATAATAGGGATAGGGAAGACATATTTCACAAATGCCGTGGCATAAATCTAATATATATATATATATATATATATATATATATATATAATTTATCCTATAGTAATGGAGCCACTCAAAATAATAAGATTAACATAAAATGTACTCTTTATAAGTGCTAATTTCAGTTGCATTAAAGCTTCACATACTTTTAAACCATGGAGCTAGAGAAGGAAGCTTTGGTGAGATCCTCTCTATTCTGTCATTGGTTATGATTTTTTAGACCTAAATCCATACACATTGAGGGACAAAATAGGCAGCCATATAGAAGATGTTTTAATACACAGAGAAAAAATGAATGGAAGTCAGAAAGAGTTTCCATTTACTTCCCACACCCTCATTAGCATCCCCGTCAGTTGGGGAGTGCACACGGACACATTATAATGACAGGGTTGTGAGCTTTTCGGGTCTGAACAAATGGATAACATGCTTTTACCATTACAGCATCAAAGAGAATGGTTCCATACCCAAAATCCTCTCTGCTTGGCTCAGTTCCTTCCCCTCTTCTCAATTTAAAGTTCTTAATTACAAGGAAAAGGAGACAACAAGAAAAGGAGATGTAGCAAAACATGAAAAAAAAAGTCAGTGCATATCAAAGAAGAAAGGAATTTAATGAGCTAACAGTGAAGCATTAAATAATACCTCCATGATATTTAAGAGGAGGAAAAATGCACTAGAGAATCATATGGGTCATAGAAGATGAAGTGACCCTTGTTTGGGTTACATAAAAACAATATTCATTTTCACATATAGTAAGTGGTATTTAAATTGAGACTACAAGGTTGGTGGTGGCTCGTGCCTTTAGTCCCGGCAGTTGGGACGCAACAGCAGCTGGATCTGTGTGAATTTGAGGCCAGCCTGGTCTACAGAGCGAGTTTTAGGACAGCCAGGGCTACACAGAGGAAATCCTATCTCAAAAAAAAACAAAAATAAACTAATAAATAAATTGAGACTACAGGGAGAGAGTTTCATGCCTATGAGATTTCCGAAACTCCGGGACATTATTGTGTTCTGCAGGTAAATGTGGTGGCTTGGATGAGAAATACTCCCCCATAGACTCAGGAATCTTAACGTTTGGTCCCCAGTTTGGAGAGGTTCAGGAAGTGCGACTTTGTTAGAGGAAATATGGTAGTGAGCTTTGAGAGTTAATAGCCTCGCCCTACTTCCAGTTCTTTCTGTTTCATACTTGCAGTTGAGATGTGGTCTCTCAGCTTCCTGCTCCAGCTGCCACGTCCTGACACTAACTGCCATGTCTCCCCTCCCCTGATGAGCTCATCACTCTGCAGCTGCTAAGCCCAAATCAGCTCTTCCTTTTATGAGTTGCCTTGGTCATGGTGTTTTATTAGAGCCATAGAAAAGTAACTATACATAAGTTAGTACTACGAAGTGAGTGGCTGCTTAAAGAACCGGAACACACTAATTTTTTAAGAAAGTTGCAAGAGTTTGGACCTTTGAAATAAAAAAGTGGTTGCATACTGTCAACAGAGTTCAAAGGGACACTCTGGTGGGAACCAGGAAACCTTTAGTGCTGAAAACAAGGCAGGCTGTGGAGGCCCAAGGACTGCCAGAGGAGAACATCAACACTGGGGCTGGAGGTCATCCCTGTGATATTTGGGCAAAAAATCTAGTTGTGTTCTGCCTGTGTCCTGAGAACTTGCCTGAGGTTAAATTGAAGACTAATGGGCTCATTTCTTTGGCAGAGGGACATTCAGGATGACACAATTATTGATTCCATGGAATGTTAGGAATAACACTTACGCAAGTCTACCTTGAAAAAGAGCCAGTGGATAGAAAGAAATACAAAATTACAGTTTGGAGAGGGGAAAAACATTTCCTGATGCTTAGTGTTACAGCTGGAACATGCTGGAAGAGAGGCTGTAATTGTTAAAGAAGAGGCCTGCCTTGCACTTGAACAAAGGGAAGGGTGCTCTTAGGGCAAGACTCCGCCAAGAATAAGGCGTTTTCTGCTCCTAGAAAGCAACTGAATGAAGTAAACTGCTGCTGATGTGACTCAGGGAGTCCAGGGCCCATCACAAGCTGGCAGCTGAACTTGGCAGTGATGTCCATTTGATGTTGGTTTTAGAAGTTTGGAGAATGCAAGAGTGAAAGCTATAGATTCTTTCTTCCTTGTTTCTGGGAGGTGCCAGGGCTAGGCAGCATGTGACAGGTGTCCATGTGGGAAGGTCCTGGGAGGTCAGGAGATTATGAAAAACCATTTCATAAAGCTGTGAAACCGAAGCCTGGATTTCAGTGGAGACTCGTGAGACATCTGCCACGAGCCCTGTGTGCAGGTGTGCAGGGAGTGGCACAAGCCCAGGATAGAGATGTGTGTTGCAGGCAGAAAAGCTGGAGGGGCAGAGCCATCTAAGCACTTTGATAGCAGAGGAGGAGATACAGGATGTTCCCTGCTGGGTTTTGGTTTTGCTTTGGTTCGGTATATCTTCATTATTGTCCCCACTTTCCTCCCATTTGGAATAAGAATATAGATTGTGCACAATTGTATATTGGAAGTATGCAATTTGCTTTTTTATTTTATAGGGAAGTATAGCCAAGAAAATACCTTGAGTCTTAAAAGAGACTTTACACTCAGACTTTTGAACGGTGCAAAGCCTGTAAAAGACTAATTTAACTTCTGAAGTTGGACTGAATGCATTTTGTACTGTGGTATGGGCCTGTTGGGGCCAGGAGTGGAGTGTGGTGGTTGGGAATAAGAAGTATTCTCTCCACAGGCTTGGGCATTTGAACAGTTGGTCTTCGGTTGATGGCGCTGTTTGGGAAGTTTAGCAGACATGGCATTGCTGGAGGAAGTAGGTTACCAAAGTGGAATTTGAGAGTTTCTTGGCCTCTACCCACATCCAGTTCTCCTCTCTGCTTCTTGTACTTGAGCTATGAATCCCAGCCTTCTGCTCCTGTTGCCACGCCTTCCACTTCCTGTCATGCTCCCCACCATAACAGACTCCTAACACTCTAAAACTCTGAGCCCAAATGAACTCTTCCTTCTGTGAAGTTGCCTTGTTGTTTTATCACTGTGACAGAAAAATCTGTCCTTGTACATGGATGTTGAAGTTTTGAGTTTGCATCCTCATGACAGCTCATGAAAAGCTCTTACCAGCGGAGCCCTGTGGTGGTGAAGTTCTCCTATGGATACTGTAGAATACATTGAATAATTGTGTAATGTTCTGTCGCCCCTGATGTTCAGAACTATGACTAGAGGTACACATAGGAAGATCATATGTAAAAAAAAAATAGATGAAGTGCAAACATCAAAAGGGCTGGAGAGATCAGTTAAGTTGTTCCTGCAGAGGATCTAGGTCCAGTTCTCAATGCTCACAACCATCTGTAACCCCCATTCCAGGGGATCCAGTGCCCTCTTCTGACCTCTGTGGGCACTACATGCATATGGTATATTAATGTATGCTGGCAAAACACTTATACACATACAATGAAATGAATCTTTAAAGAAAACATAAAATGTTCCATTTGACATAACATAAAATATTCAAGCATATTTTATCTTAAAACAAATATATTTCATAGCTATGAAAAAAGCCCTATAGACAGTGACTACGCCAGTGTCCGTGGGTGCACCAGGCTCTCTACCTGTACTCTCAGAATCTGTTTTCACTGGGCATATGTATGTGCTATGAAAATAAACAGTAAACCTTCCCACTGAATGTGTCAAAATGTTGGTTTCCAGATCTGGGACCTAGATGGACAAAAGAACCTATAACATCCTGTCACCTCCTATCAGCCACACTAGAATCAAAGCTCAGAAACCCATAGCCGACCCGAAGAGGCTTCACTGGCCAAAAGGAGGGACAATCTGAGCATCCGTAAAAATGATAACTGCATTTATCGGGTAAATTTAAATGCATCGAGTATATTCACATCATGTACAAAAATTAGGCTTTTTCTGTGTCTAATGCTGGTGGGGATCGAACCTAAGACCTAACATATGCTGAGCAAGTCCTCAGCCACTCAAAATGATACAAAAGAAAAGGATGAGGAGAGGGTAGGAGAGGGAGGAGGAGGGGGAAGGATAAGGAAGAGAGGATAGGGAGGCAGAGAAAAAACAAACAAGTTGGTGAAGGAAGCTAGCAAGATCAGTCCACCGATGAGCTGACGTGAAAACAGCACAGCATCTACCTTGGGTTTCCTGCTTGGCGTCCATCGCGTAGGGTGGACCAGTAGATAGCGGAAGTTTCTCTTTAGGAATTCTATTCAGCAAAGAGACTGGGGAGATGGCTCAGTCAGTAAAGCATCTGTTGCACCACACAGCCATGAAGACCTGAGTCTGGATCGTTAGCATCCAGGTGACAGTATAAGTGTGACAGTGTGCCTCTGTAACCCCAGCACTGACGGAGGTAGGGCAGGGGCCGAGCCCTAAAGTTGGTGGCAGCCAGTATGGCTGAGTCATTGGACTCAAGGTTCACAGAGATACTATCAAAAAATAAGGCCAAGAGCCATCCAGGCAGGGTGATACCCGCAGGCCTCAACATAAATGCACACATACCATCGAGCAAACACATGAAGAAGGAATGGCAGAATCACAGGCTCTGTATACAAGCATGAACCTGAGGAACAGATTCCAGGTTAGGCAATGACGGCTCCCGAGTTAGGGTCCCTCACAGGAGTTCAGGCCATTAATTGGAAGAGACAACACATACCCAAATTGAGTGTGTGTCTGACAGAGTCTTTGTAAGCAGGGGTTAACTGATAGGAAGGGAAAAGTTCACAGGACACATTAAGAACGATCAGAAAAACTCAGAGAGTGAGAAAACTCTAGGAAATACGATCAAGTTTTTAAAAAACTGAAAGAGAAAAAGATGGTACAAAATGTACAGGTTAAAATAAGTCAAACCGATTACAACCTGCCAGTCACTCTTGAACCCTGGTTCAAACAAGTGGGAAAATAGTTATAACACTTGAAATCACTGGGAATTTGCCCACTCTGAATAGTTTTATTTATTAGTCTCTTAGAGTTCAGGTGGAAGCCTCACCCCAACCCCTAGCATCCATATATCCAAAGAGTCTGGAATGTTCCAGTGGAAGCTCCATCCCAGCCCCCTCCCCATCTCTCTCTAAACCCTGCTGCATCTGCATCTCAGAAAACCCGCCAAATGATGACTCCTCCCCTAGAGATGCTCAAGACCATTCCCGCATGGTGTTTAAACTGCCCCACAGAAAACAGACACGTGGTTTACTGGTCACTGTGTTCTATCTCCTCTCTGGGGGACTGGAAAGCTATCTGGAAGCATGATATCCATTAAAGATGGACTTTTTCTAATTCAGTTTGATTTGGTCTGATTTGGATTATTGCATCGGGCAGAGAGGCTTATCGGGGTACAGAAATTTTTCTTTGATCCAGTCTATTCGGTGTTCTGTATGCTTCTTGAACCTTCATAGGTATATCTTTCTTTAGTTTGGGAAAGTTTTCTTCCGTAATTTTATTATCAAAAAAAAATCCCCTCGCCATATAATAAACAGAAACTTTTCAATTAGCGTACAACGTAATGGATTTCCGTATAGTATTTCCATGCCACTTTTTTCATTGATTCTCCTCTCCTTCCCAACCCCCACCCCACCCTCCCGTCTTCTACTCCCTCCTCCCAGTAGCCCCAATTGCACATATATTACTCTTTTCAACCTCTCTCACTTAAGACCTCTTTCTACCCTCTCCTGGTCCCATTTATACCTTATAACACACACACGTACACACACACACACACACACACACACACACACACACACATCTCAGATCTGTATATGAGAGAATGCATGTGATATTTGTCTTTCTGAGTCTGAATTACTTTGACGAGTATAATGATCTCCAGTTGCACAGATTTTCTTACAAATGTCATGATTTTATTTTCCTTAAGGCTACTTGAAATCCCACTGTGTGTAGGCATCACATTTTCTTCATCTATCCATATGTTAGTAGAGATCTAGGCTGGTTTCTCTTCCTAGTCCTAATGAGCAGCAAAGTAATAAATACGAATAGGCAAGGATCTGTGATAGGACCTAAG
This sequence comes from Microtus pennsylvanicus, assembly GCF_037038515.1. Lineage (NCBI taxonomy): Eukaryota > Metazoa > Chordata > Mammalia > Rodentia > Cricetidae > Microtus > Microtus pennsylvanicus. The sequence goes on from NC_134596.1 coordinate 14,112,284, forward strand.
GCCTCGAGGCGTGTTCCCAGGAATGGTACTGCTGGATCACATGGCAGTACCAGCTGTAAGGATTTGAGAAGCCTCAACACAAATTTCCATAGTTTCTGTACCACTTTACAGTCCCAGCAGAGGCTAAGGACTCCTCTTCCCCGAACTCCTCTCCAGCGTTTGTCTTGAGATTATCCCCCATGCAATTGTAGACTTTTGGGGAGGGCCTGGCTGTGCCTTTCTTGTGTGTCTTTCCTATGTTTTCCTCTGGCGGCTTCAGCATTTCACCTCTTTGATCTGTTTTTAATTTGGTTTTGTGCAAGTGAGAGATAGGGATCTAGTTTAATCCTGCACATGAGTACATAATTTCCCCAGCACATTTGTTGAAGATTCTCTTTTTCTAGTGTATATTTTTGATACTTTTGTCCAAGAGTAGGTAGCTATAACTATGTAGATTTATTTCTGGACCTTCTATTCTCTTGTACCACTTTGTGCCAGACCAAGGCTATCTTTGTGACTGTTGTCCTGTAACATAGTTTACTGTCAGGTATTATGATACCCTAGTGCATTTTCTAATTAGGATTTCTCTGATTTTAAGGGGCCCTCTATATTTTCATATGAATTTTATTATTTTTTAGTTCTTTGAAGAATGTTGTGGAAATTTTGATGGAACTGGATTGATACATGTACCATTTTTTATAATATTGCCATTTTGTGGAAAACATAATTATATTGAAATTATTTAAATTTGGAAATGTTACAACAGGAAAAAGAAATAAAAATACAAAGAATACAGGCAAATTTTTACTTCCTGAACTTCTCACACCCTCACTGTTCACTACTTTCTAAGATGAGAAACTATTCAGCCGCCACAATAATATTATTTATAGGGATGCGACATCAGCTTTGCAAGGAAGCCCCCAAGTCCCATGGTAGCAAATCCTATTGCTGTGACCACAGGACTTTTTTGGGATTCTTTCTACCAGGTCTGGTGCATCTCTTAACCAGTCAGATTGTGTCCTTTACAAGCTGCAGATGTTGCTCAACAACTGCATTTCCTGAACCATGAGTATTTGCAGGACGACTGTTTGAGAAGCAGTGTTGCCATTTTACTACACGGGCTTTGCTAATCCATGAGCGTGGAAAGTCTTTACATTGTCTAGTATATCATTCAATATAAATGATATAATATTTATATCATTTATTTATATAATATAAAGTCTCAAAGTTTTCATTGTGGAGGTTGTTCACCTTCTTGGTAGATTCCTTGGAATTGTTTGAAACTCTTGTGAAGCAGATATTTTTCCTGATTTCTATCTTGACAAATTTTTTGTTGCTGATTAGAAAATCTACCTATATTTTATGTAGGCTTTATATCTAGCTACTTTACAGAATTACTTATCTGATAAGAGCTTTATGGCATTTCTAGGACCCCTTAGCGTGGTGTCATGTTATATGCGAAAATAGTCCCGTGGTGTCTTCCTTCTTAGTCCTTACCCATGCTGTTTCTTTCTCTTGTCTCATTGTTCTAGCCCTGAACTGAATAAGGATGGAGAGTAGATACCCTTGTCTCAACCCAGCCTTCAGAAGTGCTCTGTTTGCCCTCTTCTAGTAAATGTTGGCCAGAGGGCTGTCACGTGTAGCCTCAACATATCGTGTTGAGATGTGTGCTTTCTATATCTTGTTTCTTAAGGATATTTATCATGAGGGCGTGTTAAACACTGAGAAATACTTCTGTATGTAATTTCTGTTCTTGGGTCTTTTTTTGTAATGTCTTACATTCGTTGATTTGCCTACGTTGAACCAATTTCTCTTTCCTAGGATGAAGCCAATTTGATCATTGTATATAATCTTCCTAATGGCTTTTTAATTAAGTTTGCAAGTAGTTATTGAGAATCTCTGAGTCTATGTTAGTTAATCAGCTGAATTGGTCTACAGTTTTCTCTTCCGGCTGTGTTTTCCTCTGGGTTTGGTATAGGGTAACACCAGCTCTGTAGACCGAGTTTGGTAGTGTTCCTTTTCTATTTAACTTTTATTCTTCTTCCCCTACCTTCCTTTTCCCCCAGATCCCTCGTCAGTTTTCCTTCAAAAAAAAAAAAAAAGCAGGCCTCCCAAGTAATATCCACCAACATGCCCTAATAAGATACAGTAAGATTGGGCACTAACACTCATATCAAGGTTAGATAATGAACCCATTAGGAGAAAAGGGGTCCCATAAGCAGGCAAAAGAGTCAAAGACACCCCCCCCACTTTCATTGCTGGTAGTCCTACAAGAACACCCAGTTACACAACCATAAGGTATAAGAAGAGGACCTCACTAAGACCCATACAGGGTCTCTGTTTGTCGCTTCAGTTTCTGTGAGCCCCTACAAGTCCTGCTTAGTCAATTCTGTGGGTCATGTTCTTGTGATGTCTTTGACTCCTCTAATACTTCTCTAATACTCCTCTAATCCTTCCTCCCCGTCTTTTGTGGAGTTCCCCAAACTCTGCCTAATGTTTAGCTGCTTCCATCAGTTGCTGGATGATGTCCCTCTGGTGCTAATTGGGCTAGGCACTGATCTATGAGCATAGCACAATATCATTTGGAATAATTTCATTTACTTCGTTTTTGCCAGTTGTGTTTGATACTATACTGGGTCTCTGGGCAGTCCTGCTTCTGGTTCCTGATTATCCAGACAATGTCAGGTGTGGGCTCCCTCTCGTGGCATGGGCCTCAAGTTGGACTGGTCATGAGTTGGCCACTTCCATAAGTTCTGCTCCACCATTTTCCCAGCCCATCTTATAGACAGGACAGAGTGTAGGTCGGCAGTTTTGTGGCTGAGTTGATGCCCCAGTTCCACTGCTAAGAACCTTGCCTGGTTGTAGAAAATGGCCAGTTCAGGCTTGATCCAGTCTCAATGGTTTATATGTGTTAAAGAATGTGTCCATTTCTTCTAGATTTTCCATCTTCTTGGAATATATTTTCAAAGTATTCTCTAACAGCTTCTGGGTTTCATCAGAGCAACAACTCCCTTTTTGGCACTGATTTTATTACTTTGTGTTTTCTTTCTCTTTCTTTTGGTTAGTGTACCTAAGATTCGCCAATCATACTTACAGCCTTCTAAATAACTCTTTAGTGAATTCTGTGAGTTGTTCTTTTAAGCTATGTTTAATAATTTCTGCCTTAATCTTTATTTCTTGATATCTACTGCTTTGAGTTTGGCTTCTCTTACTTTTCTAGGCCCTTGAGTAACATCATTAGGTCATTTATTTGAGATCTTTCTGATTTTGTTAATGTGATCATTTATGGCTACAAAACTTACTCTTAGAATTCTTTGAGCTATATCCAGGTGTTCCAGTAAGTTATGATCATTTTCCCACCCTTTAAATATTAACTACCCTGAAGAATTATTGTTAATTTCTAAGTGGCATGATAGTATTGTGGTTATATTTCAGAGTCTTATAGAGAATAATTATCTACATGTAGACAAAATAATGTTACAAGAGTTTTTTTCCAAAATGATGTGGAAAGGGAAATTGTTGAAAGTATGGAAGAAATAATATTAGCTATAAATTGATTATTGTCATGACTGGGTGGCTAATTGATATTTATCATATATTCTTTTATTATTGATTTTTATTGAGCTCTACATTTTTCTCTGCTCCCCTCCCTGCCTCTCGCCTCCCCTTTCAACCCTCCCCCAAAGTCCCCATGCTCCCAATTTAGATCTTGTCTTTTTCTACTTCCCATGCAGATTAGATCTATGTAAGTCTCTCTTAGTGTCTTCATTGTTGTCTAAGTTCTCTGGGATTGTGATTTGTAAGCTGGTTTTCTTTGCTTTATGATTAAAAAACACCTATGAGTCCTTAGTCATCAGAGAAATGCAAACCAAAGATTTGAGATTCCACCTTACACCTGTAAGAATGGCCAAGATCAAAAACACTGATGACAGTTTATGCTGGAGAGGTTGTGTGAAAAAGGGAAAACTTCTGCATTGCTGGTGGCAATGCAAGCTGATACAACCCCTTTGGATGTCAGTATGGTGTTTCCTTAGAAAATTAGGAAACAACATTCCTCAAGACACAGTAATACCACTTTGGGGTATATATCCAAAGGATGCTCAATCGTGCCTCAAGGACATGTGCTCAGCTATGTTCATAGCAGCTTTGTTTGTCATAGCCAGAACCTGGAAACAACCTAAATGCCCCTCGACTGAAGAATGGATAAGGAAAATGTGGTGCATTTACACAATGGAGTACTACACAGCAGAAAAAAATAATGACATCTTGAATTTTTCAGGAAAATGGATGGAGCTAGAAAACATTATCTTGAGTGAGGGAGCCCAGACACAGAAAGACAATTATCATATAATCTTTTGTCTATTTTTATACATACTTAATTTTTCATTGAAAAATATCTTACTTACATTTAGTATGTGTTTGTGTGTGTGTGCATATATTTATGTGGGCATATATGCTCTATGAGATATATGTGGGGAGGTCAGAGGAGTAGGGGTCAGAGGAATAGTGTGTGTAGGGGGAGGGGAGTCAATTCCCTCCTTATACCACGTGATTCCCAGGGGCCAAACTCAAGTTGTCAGTTTTGGCTGCATGCACCTTGACCCGCTGAACCATCTCATTGGTTCCAGGAAAAATACTTTAAAAGTATATATATCAATGTTTTCTATCTAAGTTCAAAAGTATAGGAATCTAACTAGACCTCTAGTTCACACTTGCTAGTGCTCATGAGGTTGCAACAGGAGAATATCAAGTTGAAAAGCAGCCTAGGATGCATTCTGAGACTTTGTGAACAACACGTAGAATCTACTAAAGAGTTATTTGAAAGGCTCTAAGTATGACTGACAAATCTTAGGTACACTAACCAGAAGAAAGAGAAAGAAAAATTTTATAAGTTATAAATCAGACTCAGAAATAAACCAGCAAAGGAGGAAGAGGAGGAGGAGAAAGGAAAAGGGGAAGTGAGGGAAGGAAGGGACACAATAGTCCAGGAATTGGAGCATTGAAAAGCCATTTACATATTCTTTCTGGCTTTCCAAGGCACAGTTTCTCTGTGTGGTCTTGACTGTCCTGGAACTTGCTCTGTAGACTAGGCTGGCCTCAAACTCACAGAGATCCTCCTGCTCCTGCCTCCCAACTGCTGGGATTAAAGGTGTGTGCCGCTACCACCCAGCTGTTTACAATTTTAGTGCCCCAATTTGTTGTTAATCCACCCTGTTCTGTGTTCTGAGAGCTGACTTGGCACAGAGCCAGCGGTCCATGGATCAAAAGCTCTGCCTCTCTCCATCCTGCCTGCATCTGCTGTACAGGTGGAAGGGGCTCAGAGTGCACACATGCGTCTCCTTCCAAACCTTGGAGCTGCCTGTCTTTGTTTGTAGAGCTCTCTGCAGTCCCTGCTTCCAGTCATTTTAGAAAATGTACTTTACCAAAGAAAAGATGAAAAAGGCCAAGTGGCCAAGTTGGACAGTCTGCATCCTGGGAAGCAGATATTGCTATAGCCACTTTTGTTTCAATATCATGCAGCCCTGACTATTCTCAGTCATCTCCCCAGGCTCTTTGCCTGTTCCTTCTGCCTTGCTGTCTCACCTCCCTCCTCAGCCAGGCCTTTTAATGTAAGTTTTGTGGATGCATTGCATTGTTGCAGCCACAATTACTCAAAGATCAATATGTATCCCTAGCTGTAGCACATGGAAACTTGCTTTAAGATTGATTGTGCACATTGGACACTTTGTTAACCTCATACCCTTTCATTCCAAGGCTTTCCCAATTTTCCTCTGAACTAAGACCCACGAATGCCCTATCCCACTAATGTGACATACACATAAGCCAGTGTCACTGAACTTGTCTCAAGTCACAGGGATGAAGGAGGCAGATGGTCTGGACAGAGGAATGCTGGCATCTGAGCTGAGGTGCCGAATATATCCCCAATGTTATCTGTGAGCCTCTCACCAGAATGGGCTTCTCCATTGCAGGGTAGAATGGATTGAAGCATGTGTGCCCCCTTTTGGTACGTTACTCTTCATAGTAGGGATTTGTGCATATATAAGAGATAGAGCAAAGATCCTCAATACTAGACAGCTGTGTGTTTCAAATCTATGTCACTAATGGTAACAATGGAGTGTGTTCATGCAACATCATTTTCGTTCATCCTTTCAGCTATTTTGAGAGGCAGGGCTGTTCTTAGCATCATTTTTCAAATCAAGAGAACAGGATTCCACTGGTTATTCACTGCCCAAATCAGGAAGTTAAGATACAGTGGAGGTTCACACATGGTAAGCCACTAGCCCCCAGCCTGTGCTCTACCCAGGGCCTTTTCCTGACCCTGAGACTAAGCCTGACCTAGTCTAGACACTCCAGACCTGTGCTACCCTAGCCCTTCATGCCTTTAATTAAAATTAAAAGCAAGTAATTAATCAAAGCTTTTATATTCATGTACAAGGCTGTCTCTCCATAAAGGTAGTTCAAGAGATCTATGTTGTATATGGGTAAGAAAAGTTTTTATAGTTCAGGAATAGAGGGTTTCAAAATGGGGGGGGGTTAGAAGGCAAATAGATAGGGTTATAGAAACAGAACCTATAACAAGTTGGCCAAAACAACCTCTTAAAACAAAGATATGGTTGCAAGGTGGTCATAACAAGGTAGTCATAACAATATGATTATAACAAGGTAGTCATAACAATATGGTTATAACAAGGTAGTCATAACAGTGGTCATAAGTCCAACTATACAGCTGCTAATTACCATCAAGATGTAAGTGCCACCATTGCACCATTGCAGGAGAGCCTGCTTGTTTGTCCTGGCTTCCCAGAACCGAAATAACCACACAGAAATTGTATTAATTAAATCATTGCTTGGCCCATTAGCTCTAGCTTCTTGTTGGCTAACTCTTACATCTTAATTTAATCCATTTCTATTAATCTGTATATCACGACGAGGTGGTGCCTACCAGCAAAGTTTCAGCATATCTAGCTCTGATGGCAGCAGATCTATGGCATTCCTGGACTCTGCCTTCTTCCTCCCAGAATTTTGTTTAGTTTTCCCCACCTAGCTCTGTTCCCCTATAGCTCTGCTATAGTCCCAAAGCAGTTCCTTTATTAACTAATGAAAGCAACACATAGACAGAAGGACCTCCTTCACCATTTCTCCTTTTCTGTTTAAACAAAAAGGAAAGCTTTAACGTTAACATAACTAAGGAAAACTATAAATTTTTCAACTCCAGAAGGATATAATATTACATAGATAAACAGGAAGTCCATTGTAAGCAACTTTCAAAACTCTAGAATTGACAGAGACTTCAAGCTGCCTGGACAGTCACCCAAAGTTTTTCTGTACCATTGGGGCATCCATCTTCAGCCTACAGGCCCATAGTATTCGGCAGACTTTTTAATGAAGCAGGAAATTTCAAAGACAGTTCAGTCACTTTCTTCTGTATCCTGCAGAATGTCTCACAGACTCCTTCATGAAGCAGGAACCCTGATCATCTCACCTTTAGGCAAGTCCAGCAGTCATTTCTCTGTGGATCCTGCATGTCCAGTTCATCTAACAAACTTCATAAGGAGCCTCTTCAATGCCCATCTTCCTCTTGAAGTAGATTTGTGCTGCCAAGAGCATATGTGTCTCACTGTCATGAAAAGTCCTAAATTTTTTAAACATTTTAAATGCCATATTCTGAAGGTCTCTGAAATATTTGAAGAATACCTAACTAACTGAAATATATCTCTATGTATCTAGAAAACTAACATGACTACAAACTTGACTATTATAGATGATTATCTATTCATCTATATTTTTAAATTATATATTACACTTTTAAACGAGCCACACAAACACAATACATTAATCAAGGTCAGAAATACATATAACAAAATTGACCTTAAATTCGGATCAATAAACCAAGATCCATACCAATGCAAATTATCTGTATTGCACCTTTAGGGATATCATAATGTGCTGGTCATTGTTAGCGTTCATAGGCATCGTAGCTAGTTATGACTATTGTTTTCTTTTTCTTTCTTACATATCACCTTCCTGTACTGTGAAAACTAATCCTCAAGGAACAGGCTGGCAGGTCAGATTCAACTCAGTTCCTCCAAGTCTTGCAACTGAAGTTCATAGTGTTCCATCAACAATCACTTTCAAATTCTGACAGTCTACAATTTACATGAACTTTGATGAACTTATGCTAAGTGAAATAGCTAATCATAAAAAAGATAAATCCTGTGAGATTTTACTTATAAGAATATATAGTCTAATTCATAGAAGCAGGCAGTAAAATGGAGGTTGCTGGATTCTAAGGGGAATAGCAATAGGGATCCAGTGTCTAGTGGGGCCAGTTTCCATTTAGAAAGACAAAATGTTCTGGAGGTATAAGGGACATTCACTGCAGCTAATGTCACTGAACTGTGTGGTTGAAATGGTAACTCACATTAAATGTATTGACCCCGAAGTTAATAGCAAGGTTTAGAATGAGTCTGTCCAATGATTATGATCCCAGGTGCTTTCCAAGAGGAAGTTGAGACCATCCTCTCTTGCCAGCCTCCACGTTGAGCTGGTGATCAACTGGCCAGGAAGCACCTATGGCATCCAGGAAGCAAACGACCCACCTCCAGCAACTCTCCCCTACCTTAAATTCAGCTGCTTTTGTTGAACAGTAAAGCACGGGAGAGGAGATAACATGCCCTTGTGCTCTCGTTTGTCCCCAGGTGGCAGTGACAGAAGAGACTCTTGCGGCTGAAGCTGTGGTGCTTGAGGCGGAGGAAGGAGTCTCCTAACTGGTGCCACATACATCAGGTCAAACCATTTCTTCATTTTTAGCCACACCCACCAAATCTTACTCCAGAGTAGGAGCCAGATGCAGATAGGACATCACAAATGACTAGCTCTGAAATTATGACCTCCTGTGAGACCTCGGTCCCCACATCCTGGCATTGGGGATTTTTACCTTCCCTTCCCACAGCAGTTAACACCCTGTCACAGCCAGCCAAATAAGGCCAGTGTGCCTTGCTCCAAAGATACAAAATCTGCTCACTGAGAACTCCCATCCTCTGACTATCAGAGAAGGAGGAACAAAAGGTATTCATCAGCAACACCATGCAGCGTGTAAAATTAACCACGTACTTGATGGTATAAGATTGTGAGCATCTGTGCTGGCATCAGTGAACTTCCCATAAAGGCCCACATGGTGATCACTTTAATTCTGTGGACTTCATGGTCTCTGCTACTCAACTCGTTCATGTGCTGGTGACTGACTTCCAATAACATTTTATGTGTAAAACAGATAGAGGGCCACATTTGACCTGTCATCTATATGATGCTAGATGCATCTATTTCTTATCACCCTTCACCGAGAATACAAGTGGCTCCGAAACTGGTTTCTCCAGGTGACAAACTCACCAGCTGTTTCGGGCACTCAACTTGTCCCTCGGCCTGCAACTGTTCTATTCAGGACATCTGACATCCTGTGAATACGGTGGGGTTGTCACTGTGAAAATGGGAACTCAGGGAGGGAGCAGATTTTTAGCAGTCATCATGAGTAAGTATGTAGTTCCAGGCAGCCAGGACTGAACTGGGAGTCTCTCTGATAGCCGATAGATTAGACTTCAGCGTGTTGGAAGACACAACACAGATCCCAGTGCCTCATCTCACAGGGCTGCAGAGGATTGATGCCTTAGGTTGGCTTTAATGATGTAACAGCTTGCGTGTAAAGAAAGGGAAATATTCAAAAACGAATTCAGAACTGTATAACGGAGGTGGTAGGGATTTCTTCTGGCTTCTGGGACTCTGAGGGGTGTGTGTGTGTGTGTGTGTGTGTGTGTGTGTGTGTGCGCGCGCGCGCATGCGTGTGTGTGCATGCGCATTCCCTCTGGTCCATTGCATGGTGAGATGCCCTTCTCTTGTCTCCTGCAGATGGATGGTCTCTAGCCTGCTTCCAAACCCGCCCTCGGCTGAGTGCTGGGCAGCACTTCTACATGATCCTATGACGCTTGATATGGACGCAGTCCTGTCAGACTTTGTTCGGTCCACGGGGGCAGAACCTGGTCTGGCCAGAGACCTGCTGGAAGGTATGTGGACCTCATTGTTCCCAAACTACCCATTCAGGCTTGGACAGAAGATAAGGGGTCCTCACTGCCTGGCAATGGTGTCACCCATTTGGACAGCATTTGGCCACTTTTGAAGTAAAACAAAGTGTTAATGTTGAGGATGGACTTTTTCTATTTTGCTTGTCATTATTTAGGATAGGACATGGGTCACCAACTGTAAATGTGCACAGATGGGGAAGATGGCACAGGAGAATGCTTCCAGAGAGTGAGTCCAGCTGATCACTTTTTAAGGATAATATACTACTACCATGAAGTGGAAATTCTCGAACATTCAAGTATATACTTTCCATGGAGATCTTTCCTTCATATCTTTGTCTTAACTGAGACACAAATATCTTAGGCCAAAGTTATCATTGAAGAAACCTTCTAATATAGCCAGAAAATCAAAATGCACCTTTGGGCTTTTCAGGTAGAACTCTTGAGACATGGAAAGTATGTGCCTGGTGTATATGGCCTATTTCTGGGGCTCTCATCATAGACTGGAGTTAACCTTGGTTTTTCCTCCCGAGTGATGATGCTGATGAAGCAAGGAAAAGTGAAGAACTGATCACTGCTGCTCAGACTTTTGGGCATGAGGAGCAACGGCTTGTGTTTCAGAACTGATCTGCCTCAGATCACTGTTTGTGGAGTTGGGAACCTTGAGCATTATAAGCCACAGTGATTCTCAAGGTCACTAGAGAAAACTGACTTACTAGACATTTTCATAACCAGGGGTAGTTCCTGAACGTTGGAAGCTCTTGTTGGGGTACCAAGGAAATCCTAGCGCATGGTCTGAGCAGGAAATGGGAGGAGGGGAGCAGGGAAGGCTGTCATGGTGAACTGGGGATGTGACTGGTGTGTGTGTGTGTGTTTGTGTGTGTGTGTGTGTGTTTGTGTATACCCATTTGTGAATTCTAATTATAGAAGAAGATGTCATAATATTTTAGGGTTGGGGCATAGGAAGATTAGAAGTTTATACTCATGTATGAACCTCTCAATTTTTATTTTTATTTATTTATTAAAGATTTCTGTCTCAATTTTTAAATGAAATCAAAACAAATGGAAACAGAGAACAGAGGGAGAAGAGTAAATATTTTTTTAAGAGGTATGTCTTGAAAAAGTATACACGTGTGTATGTGTATATATCCTTAAGATTTTAACAAGGCTGATTATATTGCCTCTAAATAGGGAGTTTTATTTCTTCTTTCCCAATCAGCTCACTATGATTTCCATAAAAGGTTGAATGAAGATATGTAAGGTGCCCCTAATTAAGGGAAGGTGGCCAGGCATTCACCCTTAGGCAGAGAACAGACTTCAGGCTTTTGTATATGCTCTTGGTCCAGCAGGGGACACACAGAATTTACAGAAAACTTTGTCCAGAATTGATGCTGGGTTCTTTCCGATGGACTTTCTGTATCCGTGAACAACATACCAATTTCTCCCCTTCGCTGTTGGCCTTTGCGACTGCACACCTGCCCTCTCGTGATACTCAACCTTCCAGCAGTTACTCTGCCTGTTCTTCTGCAGCATGCCTCTCTCCTCTGCTTCTGGGACTTAGATGATGTCCTGTCACGACCTTTGCTGCTGCCTGTGGGCTCCCCTGGCTCTGTTAATTGCCTGGCTCCAGCTTGTCTTCTGTACATTGTTTGAAATAAATCGCTGCTAATGCTATCTTTATAGATTTTACAGTCCTTTCACCCTTTTGTCAATTCCACACAGGTTGTAGTCATCTGAGAAGAGGGAGCCTCCTTAAAAAAAAATGTCAAAAGAAAAGGAGAGAGAGAGAGAGAGAGAGAGAGAAAGAGAGAGAGAGAGAGAGAGAGAGAGAGAGAGAGAGAGAGAGAGAGAGAGAGAGAGAGAATGTCACCCTCAGATTGGCCTGTGTTGTGGAAGAGTCCAGACCTGGGCAGGTAGTCCTGGTGCATATAAGAAAACAAGCTAAGCTGATGGAAACAGATGCAGATCCACAGCAAAACACTGGGCGGAGTTCAAGGACTCCTGAAGAAGAGGGGGAAAAAAGGATTGGAGGAGCCAGAGGGGTCGAGGACACCACAAGCAAACCCACAGAATCATCAAACCTGGGCTCACAGAGCCTGAGCTGACAACCAGGGAGCCTGCATGAAACTGCCCTAGGCTCTCTGCATATTTGTTACAATCGTATACCTTGATCTTTTTGTGGGACTCCTAACAGTGGGAACAGGGGCTATCTCTGGCTCTTTTACTGGCTTTTGTACCCTACTACTCCCCATACCAGGTCCCCTTGTCCAGATTTAATACATGGGAGGTGCTTAGTCATACTGCGACTTGAAATGCCTTGTTTTGTTGATATTCATAGGAGACTTGTTCTTTCCTAAACAGAGAGGGAGGTGTGATGGAGGTGGTCTTGTATCTTATATGTTGCTTTCATTGGTTAACTAATAAAGAAAACTGCTTGGCCTGATAGGACAGAAAATTAGGTAGGCAGAGTAGACAGAACAGAATGCTGGGAGAAAGAAGCCGAGTCAAGCAGTCGCCATGATTCTCCCACTCCAGACAGACGCAGGTTAAGATCTTTCCTGGTAAGCCAGCTCGTGTGCTACACAGAATATTAGAAATGGGTTAGATCAATATGTAAGAGCTAGCCAATAAGAGGTTAAAACTAATAGGCCAAGCAGTGTTTAAAAGAATACAGTTTCCGTGTAATTATTTCGGGTAAAGCTAGCCAGGTGGCGGGAAGCATCCCCGCCGCTCCCACTACTACAGAGGAGGAGTGGATTGGGGGTGGGAACAGAGGCAGGGTTGGGAAGAGGGACTTGGAGGAGAGGAGGGAGGGGAAACTTCAGCAGGGATGTAAAATAACTAAATAAATTATTTTAAAAGAAGGGAGAAAAAGAAAGCTGAGCAAGCCATAAGGAGCAAATCAATTAGCAACACTCCTCCATAGGCTCTGCTTGGGTTCCTGCCCTGACTTCCCTTGATGGACTGTTATGTGGAAGTCTATAACAAGCTGCCTTTCATCCTGGTCTTCATCGTAGGGATGGAGGCTCTCCAGGCAGAGCTAGTTTTAATTCCCTGGTTTCCCCTTCCTTGCTATGGAAAATGATTTGGGATTCGGGGCACAGAATAAGAAATTTTAGGGATAAAAAGGTGAGGCGTTTCCACATTTCTTAATATTGCAAAGACCTTTTCTGTGTCCAGAGGCGGAGGGCTTCCCAGCAAGGAACGCCCATTTCTAGTTGAGACTGCACTGTGTTCTTATGAAGAGCATTGAAGAAAAAGGACAAAGCTACTCCCAGTTTTGTGGGAAATTGTAGTGTAGTCATCTCCTTCATCTATCTGGGCTCGTTTGCTTTGATTTTGGCTTCTTGTTTATATTTATTTACAAATAAAGTTATATGTGTGTATAATGTAGAGCATAATGTTTGCAATGCAAATAGGCAAACATACACACACACACACACATTGTGGCATCGTGGCATGTCTAAATCTAAATCTGTACATCTCTTATACAAGGATCATTTTGTGTTGATAACACTTAAGTGATGAACATGGATGAGCTGCTATCTCTAGACTAGGATATGGAGTCTCTGGGTCTGGCTGAATTATATGGTGGGTCTTCTTTTAACTTGATTGAAATCTGCACTGATTTCTATAGTCATTGCAATATTCCCACCAGCAATGAATAAATGCGTTCCCTTCCCACATTCATGCTAGGATTCATCATCATTTGTGGGATGGTGGTGGTGGTGTTAGCAATTCTGACTGGGGTGAGATGAAATCTCAAAGTAGTTCTGTTTGCATTTTCCCAGTGACTAAGGATGTTGAACATTGTTCTCAGCTGTTTGTGTTCCATCTTTTGAGATTCTCATTTAGTTCTATGCCCCATTTTTTAATTGGGTTGTTTTCTGGGTGTAGTGTGTTTAGTTCTTCGTATATTCTAGATAGTAAACCTCTGTCAGATATACAGCTGGTAACGAATTTTTTTTCTTTGGGAGAAGAAAGCTGCCTCTTTACTTTAGCAATGGTGTCTATGTCCATTGGGAGTTGAGACTATTACTATTAAGAGTTATTGCTCAACAGTGTGTACTACTAATTCCTGTCATTTGGTGGCTTTTGTAGAGTTCTAGTAGGTCTCTCTTGATTCAGTGTTCTGGAATTGATTTGTTCCTTGTCCGTTCTTCTGTATGTTTAACATCCTTTTCAGACCTAAGTGTTCCTTCCAGAATCCTCCCTAAAGCCAGCTTAGTAGTTAAATTTTGTTTTGTCATGGGAGATTTTCCTTTCTTCTTTAATTCATTTGTGCTAGACTGGCATCTGTGGTCTTTTATAACTTGTTGAACATTGGTCTAATTCTTTCTAGATTTTATGGGCTCTAATAAAAAGCCTGCCAAGATTCTAATGACCCTGTCATTGTATATGAGTTGGTCCTTCTTTCTTGTTGCTTTCAATATTTTTTGTCTATATGTTTAGTGTTTTATTTATTATATGACATGTGGAGCTTCTTTCCTGGTTCCTGTCTATTTGGTATGCCTCTTGGATCTTGATAATTATCTCTTTCCTTAGATTAGGGGAAGTTTTCTTCTGTGGTTTTTTTTTGTTCGTTTGTTTGTTTGAGACAGGGTTTCTCTGTTGTTTGGGTGCCTGTCCTGGAACTAGCTCTTGTAGACCAGGCTGGCCTTGAACTCATAGAGATCTGCCTCGTTCTGCCTCTTGAGTGCTAGGATTAAAAGCATGTGCCAGCACTGTCCAGATCTTCTATGAGTTTTTAATTTATTATTTTAGTTAAAAATTATTATATAATATTGTGATCATTTTCTTTCCCTTCTTCCAATTCCTCCCAGATTCTCCCTCAACCTCCCACCCACCCAACTTTTTCATGTCCCCTCTCTGAAAAAAATATGTTAAAACACAAAAACCAGTAAGACAAAAACCAAAACAAAATACACACCCAATAAATAATAATAATAGTGTTGGCCAACTACTCCTGAACATGAGGCCTGCCCTGTAGTATAGTTGATATATCCAGTGTCATTCCATTGGGGAAAAAAGAAAAGAACTGGTTTTCCTTTTCCCAGCAGGTATCAATTGCAGTAAATAACTTCTTGGTTAAAGGTGAGATGTTTGTGATCTCTTCCCCTTCTCTGTTCTGGGATTTTGTCTGGTTTGGAACTATGCAGGCCTTGTATGCTATCAAAGTGTCTCAATTCATGTGTGTGTGCCATTCCCATTGTATTTGGAAAATGTTGTTTCCTTGGAGTCATCCACTATCTCTGGCTCTTAGGGTGTGTCTGCTTCCTCTTCCCCATAGATCCCTGAGCCTTGAGGAGAAGGGTTTGATGAAGGCATATGATTTAGGACTGAATGTTACAAAGTCTCTCACTCTATGCACATTGTCTAGTTATGTGTCTGTCTGTGTTAATTCCTGTTTACTGCAAAAAGAAGTTTCTCTGGTGAGGGTGATTCACTGATCTTTCTATAGGTACAGCACTATGCCATTAGGAGTCATATTTTGCTATGTTCCTTGAGCAGAAAACTGGTATTATGTTTTCCTGTATAACCCATGATATATCTAGTCTCAGGTTCTTGGCCATTTTAGCAGTGTCAGGTATGGGTTCCACCTCATGGGATGGGCCTTCAATATAATTTTTTAAAGAAAAAATTGGTTGGTTACTTCCATAATGTTTGTGCCACTATTGTACCAGTCTTTATTGCAGGTAGGTCAGTATTGTAGGTCTTGTAGGGTTTGTCTCTGGGATATATTGCTGATTACTTTTGTCCTCCAATAGCATACAAATAAAGTAATTATATAATGGAGTAGCCAATACCCCAACTATATGTCTTTTCCAACAAGTAAAACCTCCAGTACCAGAAATGGGTTAAAGTTTGTTGAGTCATTGGTCCCATCAACCTCTTCTCCCGTAAGCTTTATGAGCTTTTGCCAAAGCAATTAGATACCTTCTATAAGCTATAAGACCCCACTGCTGAAGACACAGCTTACTTATGTTCAGTGGAACGTGGAGAAACCAAGTTAATGCTTAGCTTGAAGCTTCATCCGTATTAGCTAGCATTCATGGTACTAGAAGTTACTTTTCTTTTTTTTTTATTTTGTTGACAATATATTCTGTGCCTTTGATTTGGGTCTTTTCTTTTTCTGTGCTTACTATTAGAAGATCTGGTGTTTTTATGGTGTCCCAGACTTCCTTTTGTGTTATGTTCATGAAGATTTTTGGATTTGACATTTTCTTTGGCAGAGTGATCCAGTTCCTTTACCTTTTCTTCAAGATATGATATAATCTTTTCCATTTTATCCAGTCTGCTTTTGAAGCATTCCTCTGAACTTTTTGTTTGAATTTCCGAATTTTTTTATTTCAAGTTTTTATTTTGACCTTTTTTCAGATATTCTATTTATTTAATTAAATTGTTTTCACACCTTGGATTGCTTCATTTTTTTTCATTCAACTGTTTGTGCCTTTGCATTCTGCAAAACTCCAGAATGCAGTATTCCATTCTGGCATTTCTTTATAGTCCCTTTAAATTCTTTGATCATATTTATTATTGCTATTTGAAAATAATCTTCTTATATGTCATCTGAGTCAATTTTCTCAGGTAATATTACTATGTGACTAAAATTTTTGTTGGAGATTTGTTTTGCTTATTCATATTTGAGATTTTTCAATGGGTCTTAAACATCTGAAATTAGGTAATTAGTGGTGTTTTTTGGTAGAGAAGTCTTGTCTCTCTTTTGTTAAGTGGGTATCAGATGTTCTATTGTCTGTTATCCCAACTTGTCAGGCTGCCACATGAGGCTTAGGGTTCAGTCTTTGAACAATTCTTTGTCGATGTTCAAATGATGTTTCAGAAGTAGAGCCAGTTAAGTTTGAGCTGAGGTTTCTGAGCCCAGGAGCAGACTTTCTGTAGAGTTTGCAAATTCCCAGAGTCAGTTTTCAGGGATCTGAACACTGTTCCTCAGGTAATGGGCACTGTCCAAATTGTCCATATGAATATGGAAATTTTTTTACATGAAAGGCAAGTGTGGAACTCATGGTCCTCAGGTGTGTCACAGAGGTGGGTGGAGTTGCTGGGTTATATCCCAGGCTAGGAATGAGGGTAATGGTATTACTCAGGTGGATGTGGTTAGTACAAGTGAGGCTTCCCTACCAGAGGGATATATGTAGAGAGGTGTACAGAAAGGCAAGAAGGACACAGGGTCATTAGGCAGTTTACAGAGATGGAATTATTGGTTTGGGTCTAATGCCCCTCCCTGGAGAAGGTTCTTAGGTTGCAGAGGTAGGTATAGTTGGCATTGGGAATCTTGCATCTACCTAGAGAGAGGGACAGGTGTGTGCAGTGAGAATGTGTGGGGTTGGTGGGGTAGCTGGAGTAGAGGAGGTCATGAGGGAAGCCTGGACTCCCCAGCTAGGGTTGTGGGTTAGAGAGGTCAGGCAGGTCTGGATGGCCTCCCTAATGGAGGGGTGTCTGCAGAAAAGGGCACAGAAAGGAAGTGGAACATTTGGTCCCTATGTAGGTCACAGGGGACGGCAGTTCAGCATTGTTTTAAAGTAGAGCTGATGAGTAAGCTAATGAAGTATTTGTCTTTTTGTTCCTGCCCTATACCCCTACCATGATGTCTTCCATGTTCACCCATGCTGTCACAAAATACAGAATTTCATGTTTTATAGCCAAATAGTATTCCACACTTTCTCTATCTGCTAATCAATCGATGGTGGGTAATTAATTATATTGGTTCTAGTTCTTGCCTATTGTGAATAGTGCTACAGTGAACGTGGAGGTGCAGACAGCTCTTTGATCTGTTGATTTTATTGCCTTTAAATACATGCCCTGTGGTGGGATTGTTTTTAATTTGCTAAGAACCCTCCATGCTCTTCTCCATAGTGGCTATACTAATTTGCATTCCATTCCCCCAAAATACCATACTTTTTACTTTTTTTTTACTTACTTTCCTTTCTGTTAATAGCCATATAACATAAGGAGGTGATAGCTCATTGGTCTTTGGCAGGGTCATTTCCTGAGTCCTGAGGCATAGCCTGCACTATATAGTGTCCAGCTGCAGCCACCAGGGGGAAAAAATGTATGCTGAAGTCACCCGGCGGTCCCAGCTTCTTCATAAGTGAAGGGACTGCAGTTCCATATGTAGAGGATTCCTTAAGGTGTTGGTTTTGTTGGTGCTGTAAAGTTTAAAATGTTCTCATAGGCAGGCCTTGGGGATGTGTGTACTGGGAGGATGGAGATACTGCATCCTTCTAGGAATCCAGAAGGGGGCTAAAGGATCAGAAGATGGAGTGGTGTCCAAAACTGGACAGAAGAGACCTGGGACTTCTCGTGCTATTTTAACTTTTATGGGCATAATTTATTTATGAGTATACTTTACTTGTTTATTTCAATATTGAAAGATTGAAAGGGGAAATCCTGCCATAAGAATCACAGTACAATGCAGAGAGAACAGGAAGAGTCTGATAATGATACGGCCCCTGGCTGCAAGACAGGATTGGGACAACAAGGTAAAGAAATGGAGACAAGAAAGTGAACCAGGATCTGCCTCCAGATGGAATGTGTTCCTGCCTGCCACCTGTCTTCTTTCTGTCAGTTCTTACATATTGGTAAGGACAGAGTCAGAACAAGAGACTTTCCCCCAAAGCTCTGCAACTCTGTGAAGTCCATTTTCTGTTGGTGTGATAGGATACCTGTGGCTAGATAATTCATAAGCAATAGCAGTTTTCTTCAGCTTATTCTGGAGTCCAGAAGTCCCAGAGCATGTCACTGTGGTCTGCCCATCCCCTGGGGAGGTTAGGAGATGTAGCATGGATAAAATGGAAAGGGCACTGGGTGTACCAAAGAGGGGAGAACACTGAGGGCATCCATACTTTAGACCACTTCCTGCTGGGAGCTAATCCAGTCCTTCCAGAGGAGGAAGTCCTTCCCAGAGGAAGGCTCTAATGCCCTGTAAAGATCAGCTCTCAACACTGCCACAGTGATGCTGAATTTAAATGTGAGTTTTAGGAGAGATGAGTCACTCACTTAGGTGCACCTTCTTAACTTGCAGAACAAGTTCCTCCCCTGGGTACTCAGCTTTCTTCAGCAACCTCCTGAGACCCTTCCTTTTCCCTTCATTCAGTCCCATCACCCTCTGCTTCTGCCAGACTATAAAACCTCAAGGCCACCCCTAGCAACCCGTTTCCTCAGTGGGGCTCCTCTTCTAAAGGTTCTACATTTTCTCACAATGTTGTCACTGGCTGGAGACAAAGTATTCAGGTACAGGAGTCTGTGGTGAGATGACTTTTCACAGCCAAACCATAGCACCTGCCAAGGTGGGTCAGAAATGCCAGGACTTCCAGTCCCGGGACACTGGCTGACCAGGATTGAGCCAAAAACCTGATTCAGAGTCAGCGATCTCCACCAGAACTGGAATGGGACAGAACCAGCTACCTAGGACAGAGAGCAAACAAGCTCCACCGGGAGGAGAATCCAGGTGCAAATCCAGCCGCGGAAACCAACCCAGTCCTGGAACACTGGTGGATCAGGATTGAGCTAGCGACCAGATCCAGAGTCAGTGATCTCCACCAGAACATGTACAGGGGAGTAAAGGCTGAGCAAGTGAGCCAGAGCCAAGGACCACTGAGGGTCCGGACGTAAATCTGGGATCTACAAGGGAGTAGACCTAAGCCAGGACCCCGGTGGGTCTGAGCGTGAGTCCAGGACATCCCAGGAACTAGGCCTGAGCCAGGACCTCTGCCAGTCAGGACGTGAGTGAACCTGGGCCTTCCAAGGGAATAGGCAGGAACCAGAAATCTCAACGGGGCCAGATGTGAGTCTGGGTCCTCAGAGGGAGTAGGCTTGAGCCAGAACTTCTGTGGGGCCGGGCATTGGTCTGGGTCATCAAAGCTAATAGGCAGGAACCTAGAACCTCTGCGGGTCTGAGCTTGAGCCTGGGACCTTGAGGGAGTAAGCAGGTCCTCTGCAATTCCAAGCGCACCCAAGCCTGGGACCTCTGAGGCAGTAGACCGGAGCCAGAAACCTTTCCAGGTCCAACTCCAACCCAGGGACTTCTGCAGGAGGGGTTCCAGACGAGGATTTACAGAAACAGGGAAAAGCCTGCAAGCTAGACCAAGTAAGCCTGAGAACAAACTCCAAGGGAGCAGAGCAAAGCATGGGAGCGCTGAACTATCTCCAGAAACACAGAGTAACCAACGGAGTAGCTAGAACTGTAACACTGACTATACCACAAGGAACAACCATCTGAGCTTTGGATTCACAGGCACCTAGAACATTATTCAACAGAATCTCAGACAGCCCCAACCACACCTATTACAGGAAAAGATGAGTAGAAAAAGTAAGAACACATGCAATACCGCAAAGTGCAACACAACACCAGTAAAACCTAAAGACCTTACAAACAGCAAGACCTGAACAACCAAATATGGATGAAGCAGAAGAAAATGGCCTAAAAATAACTTCAAGAGAATGTTTGAAAGTTTAATAGAGGAAATGAAAAATTCCCTTAAAGAAATGGAAGAAAAGACAAACAAAAAAATTGGAAGATATCAGCAAATCACTTAAAGAAAAGGAAGAAAAAAAATCAAACATATGAAAGAAATACTCAGGACTTGAAAACTGAAATAGAGGCAATAAAGAAAACACAGGCTGAGGGAATTATAGAAACAGAAATCATGAGAAAACGATCAAGAACCACAAATGCAAGCATGAACAGCAGAATACAAGAGATGGAAGAAAGAATCTCAAGCGCTGAAGATACAATAGAGGAAATAGACTCATCAGTTAAAGAAAATATTAAACCTAACAAGAAGTTAAGCCAAAATATCCAAGAAATATGGGACACCATGAAAAGGCCAAATCTAAGATTATGCTATGAAGATACAAGAAGCTTAGAGAACAACAAATATACTGGATCCAAATAAAAAGTCCTCTCACCACATAATAATCAAAACATTAAACATACAGAGTAAAGAAGGAATATTAAGAGCTCCAAAGGAAAAAGGCCAAGTAACATATAAAGGTAGACCTATGAGAAATACACCTGACTTCTCATTGGAGACAACAAATGCCAGAAGGTCATGCTCAAGCGTTATGCAGACATTAAGAAACCAGGGATGCCAGCCCAGACTACTATACCAGCAAAACTGTCAATCACCATAGAAGTACAAAACAAGATACTCCATGACAAATCTAGATTTCATCAATACCTAGCCACAAACCAAGCCCTACACAAAATACGAGAAGGAAAACTCCAAAGCAAGGAATTTGGCTACACCAACCAAAGCACAGACAATTAATGGCCTCATAGCAGCAAATCCCAAAGGGAAAAACGTACACATTAATATCACCAACAGTGAAAACTAAATTAACAGGAGATAGCAATCACTGGTCATTAATACTCCTTAATGTAAACGGACTCAACTCACCAATAAAAAGGCACAGGCTAAGAGATTGGATACAAAAACAGAATCCATCCTTCTTCTGCATACAAGAAACACACCTCAACCTCAAAGATAGACATTGATCAGAGTAAAGAGTTGGAAAAAAATATTCCACTCAAATGGACCTAAGAAACAAGTGGGTGTAGCCATCCTAATATCTAACAAAATAGACTTCAAGCTAAAATCAGTAAAGAGACAAGGAAGGTCATTTCATATTAGTCACAGGAAAAATCCATCAAGAGGAAATCTCAATACTGAACATCTATTCCCCAAATACAAGGGCATCCTCATATGTAAAAGAAACACTTCTAAAGCTTAAATCATACATTAACCCCCACACACTAATAGTGGGAGACTTTAACACTCCTCTCTCACCACTGGACAGGTCAATCAGACAAAAAATGAACAGAAATAAGAGAACTAACAGATGTTATGACTCAAATGGACTTAACAGACATCTATAGAATATTCCATCCAAACAGAAAAGAATATACCTTCTTCTCAGCACCTCACGGAACCTTCTGAAAAATTGACCACATACTTGGTAACAAAACAAACCTCAATAAATACAAAAAATTGGAATAATCCAATGTACCTTGTCAGATAACCATGGTATAAAACTAGAAGTCACCAACAATACTAATTCCAGAAAACCCACAAACACATGGAAATTAAACAATACTCACCTGAATCATCAATGGGTCAAGGAAGAAATAAAGGGAGAAATTAAAGGCTTCCTAAAATTCATTTAAAATGACCATACAACATACCCAAATTTTTGAGAAACAATGAAAGCAGTGTTAAGAGGAAAGTTCATAGCATTAAACACCTACAGAAAGAAGCTGAAAAATCCCACGATAGTGAATTAACAGAACATCTGAAAACTTTAGAACAAAAAGAAGAAAATTCACATGAGAGGACTAGGCAGCAGGAAATAAAGTGAGAGTCGAAATCAACAAAATAGAAACAAAGAAAACAATACAAACAATCAATGAGACAAAGAGTTGGTTCTTTGGGAAAATCTACAAAATAGACAAACCTTTATCCAAACTAACCAAAAGGCAGAAAAAGAATATTCAAATTAACAAAATCAGAAATGAAAAGGGGGACATAACAACAGACATGGAGGAAATACAGAGAATCATCAGGTCATATTTCAAAAACCTGAACTCCAAAGGAAAGGGACAACTTTCTGGATAAATATCACTTACTAAAATTAAATCAAGACCAGATAAGCAAATTAAACAGTCCTATAACTGCTGAAGAAATAGAAACAGTCATCAAAAGTCTCCCAACCAAAAAAAGCCCAGGACCAGATGGTTTCAGCTCAGAATTCTACAAGACTTTCAAAGAAGAACTAATACCAATACTCCTCAAATTATTCCACACAATAGAAACAGAAGGAACATTGCCAGACTATTTTCATGAGGCTACAATTACCCTGATACCCAAACCACAAGAAGACATAACTAAGAAAGAGAATTACAGACCAATCTCACTCATGAACATTGATGGAAAAATACTAAATAAATACTGGCAAATTGAATCCAAGAACACATCAGAATCATCATCAAGTCAGCTTTATCCCAGAGATGCAGGAATGGTTCAACATACAAAAATCTGTCAACGTAATCCACCATATAAACAAACTGAAATAGAAAAGCCACATGATCATCTCATTAGATGCCAAAAAATAAGTTTTTGACAAAATACAACATCCCTTCATGATAAAGGTCTTGGAGAGAGCAGGGATACAAGGAACATACCTAAACATAATAAAGGCAATATACAGCAAGCCAAGAGCCAACATCAAACTAAATGGAGAGAAACTCCCAGCAATTTCACTAAAATCAAGAACAAGACAAGGTTGTCCACTCTCTCCATATCTATTCTATATAGTTCCTGAAGTCCTACCTAGAGCAATAAGACACCAAAAGGAGATCAAGGGAATGCAAATTGGAAAATAAAAAGTCAAACTCTCACAGTTTGCTGATGATATGATAGTTTACATAAGTGATCCCAAAAATTCTACCAAGGAACTTCTGTAACTCATAAACACTTTCAGTAATGTAGCAGGATACAAGATTAACTCAAAAACATCAGTAGCCCTCCTATACACAGATGATAAAGGGGGAAGAAATCAGAGAAACAACACCCTTCACAATAGCCACAAATAACTTAAAATACCTTGAAACAAATGGAAGACTTGTATGACAAGAACTTTAAATCTTTGAAGAAAGAAACTGAAGAAAACACCAGAAAGTGAAAAGATCTTCCATGCTTCTGGATAGGCAGAATTAACATAGTAAAAATGGCAATCTTACCAAAAGCAATCTAGAGATTCAACACAATGCCCATCAAAATCCAAGCAAAATTCTTCACCGACCTCGAAAGAACAGTACTCAACTTCATATGGAAAAGCAAAAAAAAAAACAAAAAAAAAAAAAAACAGGATATCCAAAAGAATCCTGTACAATAAAAGAATTTCTGTAGGCATCACAGTCCTGACTTCAAACTCTACTACAGAGCTAAAGTACTGAAAACAGCCTGGCATTGGCATAAGAACAGACAGGAGGACCAATGGAACCAAATAGAAGACCCGGATATTAATCCACACATCTGCAAACACCTGATTTTTGACAAAGAAGCAAAATTTATCAAATGGAATAAAGAAAGCATATTTAACAAGTGGTGCTGGCATAACTGGATATCAACATGTAGAAGAATGAAAATAGATCCATCATGCACAAAACTCACGTCCAAATGGATCAAAGACCTCAACATAAAGCCAGCCACACTGAACCTTATAGAAGAGAAAATGGGAAATACACTTGAACTCATTGGCATTGGAGACCACTTCCTAAATATAATCCCAGCAGCACAGACACTGAGAGAAACAATAAATGGGACCTCCTGAAACTGAAAACCTTCTGTAAAGCAAAGGACATGGTCAACAAGACAAAACGACAGCCTACAGAATGGGAAAAAATCTTCACTAACCCCACATCAGACAGATATCTGATCTCCAAATTATACAAAGAACTCAAGAAATTGGTCATCCAAAGATCACATAATCTAATTTAAAAAATGGAGTACACACCTAAACAGAGAACTCTGAACGGAGGAATCTAAAATGACTGAAAGACACTGAAGGAAATGTTCAATATCCTTAGTCATAGAGAAATGCAAATCAAAATAACTCTTGAGATTCCATCTTATACCTGCAAGAATAGCCAAGATCGAAAACATTGATGACAACTTATGCTGGAGAGGTTGTGGGGAAAAGGGAACACTCCTGCATTGCTGGTGGGAATGCAAGCTGGCACAACCCCTTTGGATGTCAGTGTGGCGAGTTCTCAGAAAATTAGCAAACAACCTTCCTCAAGACACAGTAATACCACTTTGGGGTATATATCCAAAGGATGCTCAATTGTGCCACAGGACATGTGCTCAACTATGTTCATAGCAGCTTTGTTTGTCATAGCCAGAACCTGGAAACAGCCTAAACGCCCCTCAACCAAAGAATGGATAAGGAAAATGTGGTACATTTACACAATGGAGTACTACACAGAAGGGGAAAATGACATCTTGAATTTAGCAGGAAAATGGATGGAGCTAGAAAACATCATTTTGAGTGAGGTAACCCAGACAGAGAAAGAAAGAATCACATGTACTTACTCATAAGTGGTTTTTAAACATAAAGCAAAGAAAACCAGCCTACAAACCACAATCCCAGAGAACTTAGACAACAGTGCAGACACTAAGAGAGACTTACATAGAGCTACTCTACATGGGAAGTAGAAAGTAGAAAAAGACAAGGTCTCCTGAATAAACTGGAAGCATGGGGACCTTTAGGAAGGAGTGAAGGGGGGAGGGGAGAGTCATGAATGGGAGCAGAGAAAAATGTAAAGCTCAATAAAAAAAACAATAAAAAAAGAAAAGAAAATGAAACTCCAGGACTTATTTTCCCCATTTAATTAGAAGTTCTTTAAAACAAAGAAAATAACATTTTTAATGATGGTGTCTGTAGGGCAGTTTTTGAAAGATTTGATTAACTTAAAATTGTAGTGTTACTGGGGCATGATGTGCCCTTCCGCATGCACACAGTGCGCCTTGTACGAATCAGGGTAATTAACCATCTTTTTCCCTATTTCTTTGTGTTGGGGCCTTTGCGTTCCTTTCTTCCAGTAGGTCTTCACAAATTATATAATAGGGATGTTGTTACATGCCAGACATTGGGTTCTTCAAATATGCTCTCATGGCTTTGCTCACAATGAATTAACAATGGAGAGGTTAGATTTGCAATTGAGTAGCTGGGAAAGCTGAAGCCAAGAAAACTCTCTAGAGGTTCCACAGTCAGGGCAGAGCAGAGCCCACTGCCTCCTGTTCAGAACCAGCATCTAAACCTAGCTCAGACCCCCAAAGCCTCTGCTCCCTCTACAAAAGCTGCATCGCCCACCCCCGGCTCTGTATGCACTACCTCTTGCAGCTACACAGCGCTCCCCACACACACAGAAAGATGCCAGCATGTTTTCCATAATTGCTGAAGGAATGGCTTAATAAATCCTTTAATGAGGTGCCTAATTAACCTTTATTTTTCCAATGATGTCATCCATACTCTAATAGATTGCAAAACTTAAAAAAAAATAAAGGAAGAAAGCAAAGAAAAAAGAATGTGGCGAACATCTATGTGCTAGACACTGTCTGGCCACTTTGCATACATCAGAAGTTAATTAGGAAGATTTCTGAAAGGGAACCATGCACAGGAGTTGCTCCTGAAGCCCCCACCCCTACCTGAAGGGAAAGCAACACTTCACTTCTGTAATAACTGTGAAAGCTAGGCCTCAAAGCTCCTCCAAGGTGTCCCAGCAACAAGCCCACGCCTTGCCTTCTTCACCACAGAAAACAACTCCTGAACAAAGCAGCAAGATCTAGCTTAGGAAAACCAGTAATGCGAAATTAACATCTCATGGCCGTTGGTTTTACCTTGTTTGTGTTTGTGTGACTGTCCAGAATCTTCGTGGAATTTGGAAAGCCAAAGAAAATGAAGGTGAATAAATTAGATTCTTTTCCTCGGAAAGAAGGGACAAAGAAGGAGCCAGGCACGGTATGCACCTGCAGTTCCACCTTACTTGGTAGTCTGAGACATGAGGAACACTTGAGCTTCATCGTTCCGGGCTAGCCTGGGAGACATAGAAGATCCCTGTCCCTTGTGTTGAGATACCCAGCCAACTGCAGGTGTGTGTGTATGGTAACTAGTTGAACTGATCATTTGAAACAGAATTCTTCAGGCTGTTTCTGAGGAAGCATACCCTCTTTTCCTGGTCTCTTAGGCTTGAAAATTATGTAGTTTTGGAAACTGCTTCTAATATATTTTCTTGATCCAATTCACGCAGAAAGGCCAGTTGCTTGGCAGTCACAGTGACAGGTCATTCACTGACATTTATGTTGGGCTCTTGAAATCATGCCCATGGTGTGGGGAGAGCAGCTGCTGACTGAGATTATTGTGAAAATACTCCACAAGAAAGAAGGGAGGTGAAGGGAAGACCTTTTTCATCCCAGTAGAGCAGATCCACATTGCTGCCCAGAGAGCATCTTAACTGGCAACCACAGAGAGCCCAAATGGCTAGGCAGTGATAGCACAGCCGCCTGCTTGGGGACCCCTGATTTTGGAAGAGCCCTGTCATTCTGCTCCATTCCACTAAATCTTTTTTCATTTTTCTTGTGTGGCAGAGAATGAAACCAGAGCCTGGAGCAAACTAAGTGTGGGCTCTACCACTCAGCCCCATCTCCAGCCCCAGCCTAAAATGACAAAGCAGAAATGACTTCCCCATGAAGCTTTTTTTCTAAGTAAATATTTTTTATTAAAAATTTTCACTTATTTTGCATACTAAGCACAGTTTCCCTCCCTCCTCTCCTCCCACTCCCTCCCCCTACCTCCCATTTACTCTCCCTGCCCCAATCTACTTTCCTTCCTCTCCAAGGCAGAAAGGGGCCAGCCTACCATGGGAGTCAACAAAGCAAGGCACATCAAGTTGATGCAGGACCAAGCTTCTCCCCTCTGCACCAAGCCTGAGCAAAGCAACCCAGCTTGGGGAATAGGTTCCTAAAAGCCAGCTCAAGTGCCTGGGACGGGTCCTGATCCCACTCAAGGGACCCCACAAACAGACCAAGCCACACAACTGTCACCCACATGCAGAGGGCCTAGGTCGGTCCCATGCGGGCTCCCTAGCTGTGGGTCCAGAGTTCAGGAGCTCCCACGAGCTCAAATGACCAAACTTTTAAGATACCTCCTCTGGCCTGGTCCCATTCAGGACACATTCTTTGTTTGGATGAGGGAAAATATCCAAATACTCTTAAAAGCTGTCTGCCACCATTGGTGGTAACTTCCCTTTTTGTGGCTGTGGTCAGTTACGTGGCTTTTATTTTCCTTATTTCCTGGATGTTTGGGAAGGCTGTAACCCAGGACCATCGCTGACCTGTTTTCTCGTGTTAAGAGGGTCTGTCCCACTTGGCTACTTGAGGTTAAATGCTTCTTCTCTGGGCAGCCAACCTCCACAACTGGGCAGGTGTCAAAGTCAGTAAAGTGTTCACTGAGTTTGATGCCCATATCCCACATTAAAAAGCCAGGTATGGTAGGGTATGCTTGTAATCTCAACACTGGGTGGGCAGAGACAGGTGACTACCTGTAGCTCACTGAACCAACCAGCTTAGCCTAATCTGTAAGCCAGGCCTATGAGAGACCCTTCCTTAAAACACGCTAGATGGCACCTGAGAAGCCTGCACACATGCTCACACCCACACAGACTCACACAGAGAAAGACACACACACATGTACACACACACATATGCATGAAGGCACAGCAGGAAGCCAGACTATGAGCCAGTTCGTTCACCCTGGTATAGATTTTAAAAAGACTTAAGAGGGTTGGGAGATGGCTCAGTGGGTAAAGAACTTGTCTCACAAGTATGAGAAACTAAGTTTAGAAACCAGAACCCATGTAAAGCGAGACACAATAGGATACATCTGTAACCCCAGCAATCCTGCAGCGAGATGGATTGTGGAGACAGGAGAATCCCTGGGAGCTCAGAGGGGGGGTGCTAGTCTGGCGTATACAACAGTGACAAGAAAGAGGCTCTGTCTTTAAGTGTGAGGACTGACATCCAAGACTGCCCTGTAACATCTGTATGCCTTCACTCACACATATGCAGAAAGACAAGAGAGCTATGAACAAGTGATAATGTAG
This sequence comes from Microtus pennsylvanicus, assembly GCF_037038515.1. Taxonomy (NCBI): domain Eukaryota; kingdom Metazoa; phylum Chordata; class Mammalia; order Rodentia; family Cricetidae; genus Microtus; species Microtus pennsylvanicus. The sequence goes on from NC_134596.1 coordinate 14,141,018, forward strand.
GTACATTGATTAAAAGCTTATTCACAAATACTGAAAAACGAAAAAATGCAAGACAAGCTGGGAATTGAAACACAGCGTTACTGGGCAGCTGAGGACATCAGTAGTTCTTAGTGTTTGCCTGTAAGTGTGCTTTACTATGCTAGTGTGAAGAGAAGGGTTCAGACTGACATACTGACACATGAAATGATACTGTGATACATGCTGTGGGTGGTGACATGGATGAGAGTAGAAGGGAAACGAGAAGCCACGAGTTGATTCTTGCCGGAGCTGAGCTGTGGATTCTGGTAGAACCATTACAGTCTTGTGTCTACGTTTTCATACATTGAAAATGCCCAAAACCGGCAGGACACCTGCCAGGATGAGCACTCTACACAGAAGCTCCCAGGTTGCATGGTGAGCATCCTGGGAGTCCTGAAGGCTAAGATCCTGGGCCAAAGCTTGGGAAAGGAGAAAGCTTCCCGGATAGATCTCCAATGAATTGCTATAGGTTTAAGACTGACTGTAGTTAATATTGTATTGCACATTGGAAATTCTCTAAAAGATGAGACTTTAAATAGATTTTTAAAAAATTGAAAAAGTATGTTTACAGCAAGGACTCTCGTGCCTGAAGGGATTTATAACAATTCTATTGCCGTCAAAATCTGCAAGCAGCATGGCACCTCTCAGCATGTGAATGGCAAAGCACACCTTCCTGTGTTGCATACAATGGACTACTCCTCAGCAATGAAAATGAATGACTTACTGATGCATGTCCCAACATGGATGAGTCTCAGACGTCTTCTTCTGAGTCAGAGTGAAGACATCAAGCAGCACTGTATTTCCAGGGTCCATTTGTTGAAAGCTCCAGTGCAACCCTGCCTGGTAAGCAGGATGACTCTGGAGATTTCTGTTCCCTAATACTGAACCATGTGCTGGCATAGGTATAGTCGTGCCCCCCTCTTTGTTTGCCTTTTCCATAAATTCTGTTGCTGATAGCCAATGACAGTTCACTATTAAAATGAATTTTCAAAAAAATAATTGATAATTGTAATTCATTGTTTGCACTATACTATTCCCCACACACACACACACAACTAGGCTATGAATCACCGCATCTGGTGTGCATATACTCAGGTGGTCCTCATTTTACCCGATAGTGACCCCAAAGCACAAGAGTAGGGTAGTGGCTCTGGGAAACAATAGAGAGGGCTGCAGTGACTCCTGGAAGTGGGAAGGAAGATGGCGGCTTCTCAGACCTGCTCTGAGGGTTGGGCACACCCACAGCTCCAGCCATCTCCCACGAGTTTTAGGGCACATCTCCCTCAGATAAAGAGGAGCTACTGTAGTGCCACAGAAAAACTCCGCAGGTGGGATTGAGGCTGATAATCATTTGATTTTAACAGACACTACGTCTTTATCTGCTAGTCCTAAGGTAACGCCAGGGGTTCCTTGGAAACAGATGAAGACCGCATTCACAGGGAGCTAAGAGGACAGGAGATGCATCAGTGAAGCAGCCTCCGTTGCTTGCTTGACAATGGCGGTGAAACCACCAGCCAGGAGTCCTGAGTGGCGCCTAAAGCTGCCACGGAAGCAGAAGCTCAGTACTCCAGCCACCTGGGATAGGATCAGACCTCAAAGCTGACCATCTTCTAAGAACATCCAGGACAGAGCACAGCCCTGCTGACTCCTTGACTTCAGCCTTGTAAGACTTGGAACAAGGAAATTAGCTGAGGCCTCTGGACAGCTTGTTTCCAAAATCGTAAAAAAAATAAAACGTTGTTGTGAGCTTCTCAGTGTGTAATAATATTCTAGGCATAGAAAATAATGCCAGAGGGACTGATGAGGAGAGAACAGGCTGGCCATGCTGATGGGATAGGCAGTGTCCAGATTGTGCCCCTGCTACAGGTCGACTAGACATGTCCAACTGAGCACACAACTGCTTCAGTCCCAATACCAATATTCAAGCCACCATCAATAAAAGAAGGAAATTAGCCAGTGTTCTGCCACCCAAAATAAAATCCAGTGTCTTTACCACAGCCGCACCCTATGCACTCCAAGCACAGACCCCCCTCTCTCAGGTCATCTGCAGATGACACAACTGTGCAGGTTCATGGTATGGTTAATATTGTCATTCTAATAACTGAAAATTTTATCCTCCAAATAGCTGTGGAAGGACCCTTTGCCTGCAGTCACCCGCGAGGAGCCTATTTACTTGCCTTAGTAGTACCACGGACTAGGCATCCCTGGATTTCTGCAGACTTCGTTAGCATTGTTTCCTGGTGCACAGACTGCTTGGTGGGCATAGCCCTCTAGGTCTCCTGGGAAGACTTGAGGTTTCATGGCGTCTCCTAGGTAGACATGTACTCCATGCTTAATGGTCTCCAGAAGAGGTGCAGCCTCTTTGTCGGACATAACCTCCTAGGTACACATAGTCTCCTAAGTAGATAGTCTCCAGGTAGATCCAGCTTCTGTACTGGGCACAAACTCCCTGATGGACATAGCCACTTGGATAGACACAATTGGTGAATGTGGCCTCTTCAGTGGACACAGCCTCCTGAGTAGACACAATTGGTGAATGTGGCCTCTTCAGTGGACACAGCCACTTGGATAGACACAGTTGGTGAATGTAGCCTCTTTAGTGGACATGGTCTCTTTAGTGGACATGGTCTCTTGGGAATAGGGTGCCCTCCACCCATACACAACACAGTTCCTCCATCACCACACCTGGTTGGGAAAAGTCACAGCTTCCCCAGATCCCACTTGCTAAATTAATATGCCTCCAGTCTTTTATAGACAGGATCTCAGCAGGATGTCTTTCTGCTGTGTGGATGGGCTGACCACCCACGGACAGCTGCTAATGTGCACTCTATTATGGGCTCATGGATTCCATGGAGGCTGGTCCTTCTCAAGGCGAGCCTTGGGCCCTGGTGTGAGACTTGGACCCCAGTGCCAGCAGCCTTCCTTGTCTACCTTGCGGTACATGGACACTGTAGACTTCCATGGTAGACTTCCAGGAAAAAAAATAAATGGATAGAAAGAGCTAGAAGACTTTTTTTTTCCAAGTGGCATATTAAAACTACTCCTGGGGGAAGCTGGCAAACATCCAAGAAACGTGAAGTGATTTATTTCTCAGATCTGCAGGATTTAGTTTGATCTTATTGTAGTTTTTTCAAGCCTGCCTAGGGAATTTCAACTAAAACAATTTAGCTGAAAGGAATGGGGCCTTAAACCCCATGCAGACGGACAGCACAGGATACACAGGAGGAGTGGGCACTCCACAGTGAGTGCCCTTGGCAGCGAGCCCTCTAAGAAGGCCCCTGTGAGCCTCAGCAGAGCATACTTTCACTGTCGTGTAAATCTAGACTCCCGTTGAGAGCTGATTTCATTTTCTCTTAAGCTTTGTAACAATTGGAGTCTGGCTTAGTCATGTTAGCCAGTTCTCCACCACTAAAGCAAAGATAGGAGGTAATCTGGAAAGAAGGAAGGTGCACAGCTTGGGAGGTTCAGGTCAATAATTATTAGGTGCCTTTGTCCTCAGCCAGTGGTGAAGCAGCATCTGATGGCAGCAGCATGTCTCAGAGCAAAACCGCGGGCGGGCGGGCGGGCGGGAGGGAGGGAGGGAGGGAGGGAGGGAGGGAGGAAGGAAGGAAGGTCCATAATTCCCTTGGAGTGTGCTTCCAGTAACCTAACTTCCTCCCATTAGCCCCACCTTACAAAGACATCACCACCTCCCAAATGCTCGAAGCTGGGGCCAAGACTCTAGCGTGCACGCACATATGGGTACCCACACACTTCTGGGGGGCAGTAAGTATCCCAATTGTGCCTTGGGTTAATGAAGCTGCTGCTCTTTGCTGTTGCTGATTTTGGTGCGTAGCTTCAGACTGCCTAAAGGGAGGAGGATTCGGCTCAGTGAGAAGGATTGAACCACAAGTTAATTACAGCTTTCTACTCCATGGCATGCTATTCCAAAAGCCCCCTCTGCCGACACCCCCACAGGAACAGTCGAAGCATGGCGTTGCCTGGACACCTGGGTGAATGGCAGAAGCATGTGACCGCAGGAGATAGCCATTCCCTGAACACACTCACTTGTCTATTTTTTAATCCATATGAGACTTTAACATAAAGTTAAATGTTTTCTAAAACTCAACCTAGGAGACTATGGTTTTGGTCCTACTGACCTTGTGTTATTCAAATGAGCCTAAGGTTGACTCTGTGACCCCTTGCTTGTCTATTTTTTTGTCGAAGTATGAGGTACATTAGCTCAAAAGTATGCCATCTTCAAACTCAAAAGTTGACACCCCTGATTTCTTTTGTGGTGCTTGGAGTCAACAGCCTTACACAAGCTAGGCAAAGCCTCTGATTCTGATCAATTACCCCAGTTCTAAATATCCAGTCATCTTGAATAAGTCCAAACAAGCAGAGTTTGTCTAGAACAGTGGTTCTCAACCTCCCTAATGCTGCAACACTTTAGTATAGTTCTTAAAGTTGTGGTGATCCCCAACCATGTATTTTTTTTCGAAACAGGGTTTCTCTGTGTAACAGCCCTAGCTGTCCTGGAGCTAGCTCTTATAGACCAGGATGGCCTCGAACTCACAGAGAGCTGTCTGCCTCTACCTCCCAAGTGCTGGGATTAAGGGTGTGTCCCCCTACCACCCAGCCCATAAAGTTATTTTGTTGCTACTTCCTAACTAATTTTGCTACTGTTATGAATAATAATAAATATCTGATATGCAGGCTATCTGATATTTGACTCCAATCACTGATCTAGAACCTGCCTATTTTGCATAGCCTGTTCTCCACCCACTCCCACCCCCCACCCACATCTCCAGGAACTGATCAGACACAGCTTTGTACTGATTTGACCCCAAGCTCTCCGAGCTGGAGACTGTCTGCTCTCAGACCATATCTACGTATTTCCTGTGGGTTGACAAATATGTATATACAGAAGGGAAGAAAGAGATGGGAATGAGTTAAACTTATCACAAGGAATAAGCCAGGAGGGCTAATGGAGACAGCCAGCTCTCCCCTGCCAGCAGGGCTGCCTCCTTTGTAAGCCTCTTGTTCCACTCCAGTGACAACTGGTTGAAGCCCAACCACCCCTGGAAGCCTGCACAGCTTCCCTCAGCCTACAGATACAGATGTTCCGCTCATCCAGAGACACATTTGAGGGCTTGTCTAGCAGCTCACAGCACAGGTCTACATGACAAACGAGCCACCGCAGCCCCTGGGTCCCTTCTCCATCTGTCTCTCCTGGGTATTGCCTTGTGCTCCTTCCCTTCTAGATGAGCAGCCTCCCCCTCCCTTAGGCCGCTGCTATAGTTGTACCTCCCCAGCAGAGGGCATCTTTCCAGAGACTACATGCCAGAGCATCTCCAGGAAAGCTGTGTTCTGCTGCCACCTTGTGCCCATCTCTCTTTCCTGGTACAGCCCCAATCTCCCCAGTGCACCTCAGCCATCACAGGTCACTACAGCTGGTCCGTGCATGCTTAGATCCAGTTATTAGCTTCCTGCAGAGCTCACAGTCGTTCTCATTCATTTTTATGTCATCCACACTCAGGAGTGTCTCCATGTACTCAGCCTGTGTACATCCTTACCTGTAGCTTTTGGCTTTTCCAGTTTAACAATTTCTTCAGCTACTGTGACAATGCTTCTCCCTACACTTGCACAGATGCTTAGATTAATTATTTTCTGAATGTAGAGAACACAAATATATGCAAAGTCTTAAAAAATTATGTTGTGTTTATAAGCACGGATGGGGTTCATTAGTATACTTTCTCAGTATGTAAGTACATAAGTACATCTACGTTCATATAACAATAAAGTGATTTCATTTGTGGACTGTATCAACAGAAAGTGAGAACCTACTGCGTATACAATTTTTGACCTGCTTTCCCTTAATTTCTTTAAGATAAATAGTCAAATTGAAATTTGTATATTGAAAATGTTTCTTTAGCATAAAATATACCAATTAGAGGCTGGAGCATTGACTTGGTGGTTTAGAGCATATACTCTTCTTGCAGGAAACCTGAATTCAGGTCCTGACACCTATAGCAACTCCCTATACCCAGCTCCAGGGGAGCCAGTGTCCCTGACCTCTACACACACACACATACACACACAGAGAGAGACACACACACACTCATATCATAGACATACACATAATGAAAATAAAGTAAGTCCTTTTAATAAGCCAGCAAATATATGGATATAAATAGCTGCATTGTACTTCACATTGTTGTAAAATTGATCATTTCATTACTTTCCTTGAAGTATGAATGCCATCACTGTTACCATCCAGGGCTGAAATGTGTCTTTGGTTCCCTTTACCAAGCATTGTCAAGTGACTGAGCCCACAGTCTATTGTAGTTTAGAGTTATATACATACTCACTAAAGATAAAGTCAAAGTGGACGTGGTAGCACAGGCCCGGTAATCCCAGCCCTTGGGAGACTAGGGCAGGTTTGCAGTTTAAAACCAGCCTGGGCTATACAGCAAGACCCTGTCTCAAGGCGAAATAAATAATGATAAGGAACCAACTGTTACCCAGACAAACAAATCATGTTACCACACACACATGAACTGAAGCCCTGTGGATATTCTTTCTTTATTAAATAAATGTATTCATTTATTTTACATCCAGACCACAGTTCCCCTCCCTTCCCCTCCACCTAATTCCCTTCTGCCGCACCCCACCCCCAATCTACTACTTTGTTTCTGTTCAGAAAGGGACAGGCCTCCCACGGGTGTCAACAATGCGTGGCATATCAAATTGAGGTAGGACTAAGCTTCTCCCTTTGTATTAAGGCTGGACAAGGAAACCCTGTATGAGAAGTAGGTTCCCAAAAGCCAGCCAAAGTGTTAGGAACAGGCCCTGCCCCCACTACTAGAAGTCCCACAAGTATAGCATGCTACACAGCTGTCACACATATGTAAATGGCCTAGGGTGGTCCCATGCAGGCTCTCTGACTGTCAATCCAGAATCTGAGTTCCTAGAGTCTACGTTAGTTGTTTTATGGGTTCCTTTATAATTTCCTTGACCCCCTGACTCATACTCATGACTCCCTCTTCTTCAACAGTATCTCCCGAGTTTGGCCCAATGTTTGGTTGTGGGTCACTGCGTCTGTATCCATCAGTTACTGAATGAAGCCTCTCTGATAGCAATTGGGCTAGGTGTTGTAATAGGAGCAGCGAGCTGTGTCCCGCCACCCGGCTAGCTTTATCCGAAATAATTACACAGGAACTGTATTCTTTTAAACACTGCTTGGCCCATTAGCTCTAGCCTCTTACTGGCTAACTCTCATATCTTGATTAACCCATATCTAATAATCTGTGTAGCACCACGAGGTGGTGGCTTACCGGTAAGATCTTAACCTGCATCCGTCTTGGAGAGGAGAGCTATGGCGACTGTCTCACTTCCCTTCTTCCCAGCATTCTGTTTGGTCTACTCCGCCTATCTAAATTCTGCCCTATCAGGTCAATCAGTTTCTTTATCAATTAACCAATGAAAGCAACAGACAGAAAGAAGACCCACCTCCATCAGCTAGGCACCAAGACTTTTTTTCCCTGATCCTGTTTGGCTGTATCCTAGGTCTCTGGGTCCTCAGGCTCCAGGCAGTGACGGAAGTAGGGTCACTCTAACACCAAAGGTCTGAAACTGGATCAGTCACAGTTGGCTGCTTGCACAATCTCCCAGCCCCCTTACTCCCCATCTCCCATACTTCCCATAGGCAAGACAGACTGCAGATCAAATGTGTGACTGAACTGGGGTCCCAGTCCCTCCACTGGAACTCTCACCCAGTCACAGGAGATGGCAAGTTTAGGCTATGGTCCATCATTGCTAGGGTCCTTAGCTGGGGTCCTCCTTGCACATTCCTGGGAGTTTACATTGTACCAAGTTTCTGCCTGATCCCAAAATGACCAGTCCCCTTTCCAGGCATCTCTTTCGGTACTCTCCCCCTCCATCTACTTCCCAGCTTGATCCCTCAGGTTTCCATCCCTCCCCTCCCCCAGTCTACCTATGAGATCTCTTCTATTTCCTCTTCCCTTGGAGATCCTTGCATTCCCCCCTTGTGTTGTAGGAGGCCACTTGTTCGTTTTCCAGCCACACAGACTCAAAAAATAATTACACAGAAACTATATTAATTAAATCACTGCTTGGCCTATTAGCTCTAGCTTCTTATTGGCTAACTCTTACATATTAATTTAACCCATTTCTATAAATCTGTACATCACCACATGGCTGTGGTTTACCGGCAAAATTCTATCTTCTGTCCCTGGCCACGGATACATGGCATCTCTTTGATGCCGCCTTCTTTTTCCCAGCATTCAGTTTAGTTTTTCCCGCCTATCTCTATTTTTCCCTGTGCAAGCCCAAGACAGTCCTTTATTAACCAATGGTATTCACAGCATACAGAGGGGAATCCCACATCACCTCTCCTTTTCTGTTTAAATAAAAAGGAAAGTTTTAACTTTAACACAGAAGAATTACTTATAACAAAACAGGTATCGAGCAAGAATTTCAATTATAATATTTATATCTTCTTTATCTTTTATCATAACTAAGGAAAACTGTAACTATTATTCACTAAAGGATATAATATTACCTAAGTTAACAGGAAGTGCATTGTAAGCAACTTCCAAAACTCTAGAATTGACAGAGACATCTCACTGCCTGGACAGTCACCCAGAGTTCTTCTGTAGTGTTGGGGCATCCAGTCCTCAGCCCACAGGCCCATAATATCCAGCAGACGTTTTCATGAAGCAAGAAATTGTATGTGAGCATCATATATTTGAGTCCTTGCTCAGGTTGGTACAATCTGACTAATTTTCCATCTTCTGATTGTCTAGGTACAAACAACTGGCTATTTACCAAAATCCACCCTTCCTTCTCCCTAAGCAGATTCCTAGGCCTCATTTCCCAGGCTCCCTTGAACATCATGTAGGTATGTCAATGGGATAGCAGAAAGAGCAGCACAAACACTCCAGGCCTGGCCCATGGAAGCCTATCTGAGGAGACAAGGCATAGGAAAAAATCACAGTAACCTATAGAAGAAACTCTGCCCTCTGGGTTCCTCCTCTTCCTGACTGAGTGAGCTGGCACATTTTGAAGATGGCACATATCACCTTGTGTATGCATGCATGGACTTCTGGATGACTATGTGGAGCAGAGCCTCTGATAGCTTGGACTCCTGGACTTGGCTGCCATGTGCAGAAGGAATTTCTGACCTTTGATCAGAAAGCTAATGACGAGGAGTGTGAGCTCTTCTGATTGCCACAGCTTAACTGACCCTAATTCATTATTTTTATTAAATACTAAGATAACACCAAGTTATATGTAGCATAATTAATTGTGGAAGCATTGCAGGTTTGGCTTTGTTCTGTGGATTGGGGCAGTGGTGATGCTGGTGTTTGTAGTGGTGAGTATTAAACCCAGGGCCTTTCCCAAGCCAGGCCAACGATGCAACAGGCTTTACCTTCCACCCCCCTAGCTCTGTAGTTTTGAAGAACCCAGCTTCAGAAGGTTTAGTCATGAACACTGGGACCCTTATGCTTCTCTTCCTAACCACCATGTCACCCCTCCATCCAGGGATCCGCGCTCCTGCAATTTCTTTTTCTTTCCTTGCTTTCCTTGAGCATTTGATCATACATGTCTATGTCTGCAAATTGTGTGTTGTTTAGAATTACATGTTTGAAGTTCAGAAATGAAAGCAGATCACATAAGTGTCTAGGATCATTCTTCTCTCCCGTGACCACGTGCTCCTGGGACCATCTGTGTTGTGTGAAATTTAAATACCTTGACCTTGCCACATAGCAGTCTGCTGTTTACGCGGATGAGCGTGCACTGGCTGGTTCACTCTACTTTTGATTAATATTGACCTTGTGATTTTTTCTACATGAACAGAGTTGCCATGCGGGTTTCAATAGGGTTTCTTCTGTGTGTCAGAGGTGCGGGCATTTCTTGAGGATTTCTGCCTAATCTAACCTAGCGATGCTGCTAGGTGCCAGAGTATGTGACATTTTAGATTAAAAAAAAATAATGACTAGGATCTTTTCTAAAGGTGATATATCTCAGAAGAGTCTGCCGAAAACTAGAGGAAGCAGTGCAGGTTGGGGAATGAATATCCCAAGATAAAGAGGCAGCGAGTATTAGGACCCCATGGTAGGAAGGCCTATCTAGGTGGGCAGACCTGCTTTCTGTAGCAGCCCCAAAAAGAAAGAGGAAAGCAGAGGCAGGCACCCCAGGGTACACTATAAGAGGACTCTGCAGTTATTAGAGAAGTATGGGAAGTTTCCATTTCTGAGACCACAGAGGAAACAAAGAGTTGGGGTTCCTACAAGACCAGTTGACTGTCATGAAGATTAGGCTGCAGGACCCATGGCATGAGAAAGAGAGGAATCGGGATGTCACCTTCTATAAAAGGTACTTACAACCCTTTGCTGTGTCTCAGTGGGAAGTAAGCACAGCCAGTGTGTGGAGGATTCCAATGGTGGCTTGGACAGCACTAGGCCTGGGATACTTTGGTATGGCTAAGTTTAGCCACTAAGTAGGGAATGTCATGAGAGTCAAGAATTTTTCTAGAAGGCCTGGATGAGCAGCCCTGTTGTAGAGCTCTTTCTGAGAACTGTGAAGCCCAGGAGTAGATCCCCAGCACGGGGCAGGGGGTGGTGATGGAAAAGCCAGGAATGTCCGTATATAGATGACATTCTTGGGAGTATCTTAGAGGAAGTGGAGGGTTGGGGTGGAGCATTACTGAACTGAAAAGGCTTTTGTCCAAAGCCCAGTGCTGTAAGGCCTGGCTCAGCCTCACTGAGTGCTGCACTTTGATGGGCATTAGAGACATAATGTTTACAGGTGTGTATGTGTCTGTGAATGAAAGGTGATGAGAGGGGCTGTAATCATGTATTTCACATCATCGATTATGGGTGTCCAGTCTGCTTTCAGACCCTGCCCAACAGCATCCTTTTCTCCATACGTGTTATAATCTCTTGTCCTTTCTATCCACAGGCAAGAACTGGGACTTGACAGCTGCTCTAAGCGACTATGAGCAACTCCGACAGGTGCACACAGCCAACCTGCCGCACGTGTTCAATGAAGGGAGGTGTGCCAAGCAGCCCGAGCGAGAATTGCCCCAGCCAGGGCACAAAGTGGAGCGGCCCTGCCTGCAGAGGCAGGACGATATTGCCCAAGGTACCAGCTGAGGGGCTTAATGCGGCTCCACATCTCCCATGGAAAGCAGGGGAGTGTGACTGAAGCCTTTAGGGCGGGCCCGTCCAGTGGGGAGTCCTGCTTCGCCTGACAGATATCTCTGGTCCTCCAGTTACGTCTGGCAGCTTAGCCTCCAAGTCATTCAATGGCGTGTTCATTGTTCCATGTGTTTCTTCTTTACTGTTCTTTTTCGTCATCAGACTAAGGTATACTTGTGATAGTGATTATAAAAAGGAAGCTTGAAGGGTCTTTGTCCCACCTCCCAGCTCTCACTGTCTTCATAACCACTGATCAGCCAAGTCTACCTACCTCCTTCTCCTGCTGAGCTTGTTAAAGATCTGCAAACAAATAATAGTCATCGCTGTGGCTTCACGTACTCATCTCCCTGACCACATTGCTGCTCACTAAGTGCAAAACCAGGGCTTTGCTCTGCTCCTGCCGGCTCTGCCTGGTCTTGCTATGACTTTGCCTTGCTGGTGTTTTGAAGGGTGTGAAGAGTGAAAACTGGAATCTTGTTTTAACTTTCACCTTGTGGTTTGCTTGTTAGTTGGCCTCCTCCTCTCTGCCTCATGCCTGTTTCTTCATTAGTTCATTTTCCCATCAATCAATAGGCTTTGCTTTATCAGATTGTAGAATCAGCAACCTGATTCTCCCCTTGCCTGTATATAAATCCCACTTTATCATTTGCCTTATGACTTTGTGTTCAGAGGACTCTGCCATACAGAAATGTTTATAGTATTAATGCCCTGGCCTTGAGCTAGTCTCTGGATTTGGAAATAAAACACAAGGTTAATAAACCTTTTTCCTATTGTTTGTCAATTTAGTCTTCAGATGTTTCTATTTCTTCAGCAGTTATAGGACTGTTTAATTTGCTTATCTGGTCTTGATTTAAGTTTGGTAAGTGATATTTATCCAGAAAGTTGTCCATTTCCTTTAAGTTTTCCAATTTTGTGGAGTACAGGTTTTAAAATATGACCTGATGATTCTCTGTATTTTCCCCGTGTCTGTTGTTATGTCCCCCTTTTCATTTCTGATTTTGTTAATTTGGATATTCTCTCTCTGCCTTTTGGTTAGTTTGGATAAAGGTTTGTCTATTTTGTTGATTTTCTCAAAGAACCAACTCTTTGTGTCATTGATTTTTTTTTGTATTGTTTTCTTTGAAATCAGCTCTCAATTTGATTATTTCCTGCTGTTTAGTTCTTCTGGGTGAGTTTTCTTCTTTTTGTTCTAAAGTTTTCAAATGTTCTGTTAATTCACTAGTGTGGGATTTTTTTCAGCTTCTTTATGTAGGCATTTAATGCTATGAACTTTCCTCTTAACACTGTTCTCATTGTGTCCCATAAATTTGGGTATGTTGTGTAGTCATTTTCATTGAATTTTAGGAAGTCTTTAATTTCTCACTTTATTTCTTCCTTGACCCATTGATGATTCAGGTGAGCATTGTTTAATTTCCATGTGTTTGTTTGTGGGTTTTCTGGAATTAGTATTGCTGGTGACTTCTAGTTTTATACCATAGCGATCTGCTAAGATACATGGGGTTGTTCTAATTTTTTTGTATTTGATGAGGTTTGTTTTGTTACTGAATATGTGGTCAGTTTTTGAGAAGGTTCCATGAGGTACTGAGAAGAAGGATGGAATATTCTGTAGATCTCTGTTAAGTCCATTTGTATCATAACATGTTAGTTCCCTTATTTCTCTGTTCATTTTTTGTCTGACTGACCTGTCCAGTGCTGAGAGGGGAGTCTTGAAGTGTGTGGGGTTTAACGTATGATTTAAGCTTTAGAAGTGTTTCTTTTCCATATGAGGGTGCCCTTGTATTTGGGGCATAGATGTTAAGTATTGAGATTTCCTCCTGATGGATTTTTTTTCCTGTGACTAATATGAAATTTCCCACTTTGTCTCTTTTGATTGATTTTAGCTTCAAGTCTATTTTGTTAGGTATTAGGATAGTTACACCTGCTTGTTTCTTAGGTCCATTTGATTGGAATATTTTTTTCCCAACCCTTTACTCTGAGACGATGTCTGTCTTTGAGGTTGAGATGTGTTTCTTGTATGCAGAAGGATGGATTTTGTTTTCGTATCCAACCTGTTAACCTGTGCCTTTTTATAGGTGAGTTGAGTCCATTTACATTAAGGAGTATTAATGACCAGTGAGTGCTATCTCCTGTTATTTTTATTTTCACTGTTTGTGATGTTAATTTGTACGTTTTTGCCTTCTTTGGGATTTGCTGCTATGAGACCATCAATTGTCTGTGTTTTTGTTGGTGTAGCCAACTTCCTTGGTTTGAGTTTTCCTTCTCGTATTTTGTGTAGGGCTTGGTTTGTGGCTAGATATTGGTGATATCTAGAGTTGTCATGAAATATCTTGTTTTATGCTTTTTTGGTGATTGAAAGTTTTGCTGGGTATAGTAGTCTGGGCTGGCATCCATGGTCTCTTAATGTCTGCATAATGCTTGACCATGACCTTCTGGCTTTCATTGTCTCCAATGAGAAGTCAGGTGTAATTCTGAAAGGTCTGCCTTTATATGTTACTTGGCCTTTTTCGTTTGCAGCTTTCTTTACTTTGTATGTTTAGTGTTTTGATTATTATGTGGTGAGGGGACATTTTTTTGTGATCCAGTCTATTTGGTGTTCTGTAAGCTTTTTATATCTTTATAAGCATATCTTCCTTTAGGTTGGGAAAGTTTTCTTCTATGATTTTGTTAAATATGTTTTCTGTGCTTTTGAGTTGAACTTCTTCTTTCTTCTATACCTATTATTCTTAGGGTTGCCTTTTCAAGGGATTTGCTGATGTCTTCCAAGTTTTTGTCTTTTCCTCTATCTCTTTGAGGGAACTTCTTATTTCCTCTTTAAAAGCTTTAAATATTCTCCTGAAGTTGTTTTTTTAGGTCATTTTCTTCTGCTTTGTCTTTATTTGGTTGCTCAAGTCTTGCTATTGTTGGGTCTTCAGGTTTTACTGGTGTTGTGTTGCTCTTTTTGGTGTTGGGTGTGTTCTTACCTTTTCTTCTCACCTTTTCCTCTAATTAGTGTGGTTGGGACTGTCTGTGATTCTGTTGAATAATCTAGGTGCCAGTGAACCCAAGGCTCAGATGATTGTTCCTCATGGTACAGTTAGTGCCACAGTTCTAGTTACCCCATTGGTCACTCTGTTCCTGGAGGTCGTTCAGTGTTCCTGCGCTTTGCTCTGCTCCCTTGCAGTTTGCTGTCTCGAGCCTGCTCTAGCCTAAGTTGTCATCTCAGACCTGTTTTTCTAAATGTCCCTAGTCTGAATCCATTCCTGTGTAGGTCCCTAGCTTAGCGTTAGTCCTGCAAAGATCTCTGGCTCCCATCTACTCCCTCGGAGTTCCCAGGTTTGGGTGCACCCAGAACTGCAGAGGACCTGGCTCAGGCTTACTTCCTCAGATGTCCCAGACTCACGCCTAGACCCACAGAGATCTCTGGTTCCTGCCTACTCCTTTGGAGGTTCCAGATTCATGCCCAGACCAGCAGAAGTCCTGGGTCAGGCCTAGTTCCTGGGAGGTCCTAGACTCAAGCCCAGACCCACCAGGATGTTGGCTTAGGTCTACTCCCTTGAAGGTCCCAGATTCACTACTGGACCCTCAGTGGTCTCTGGCTCACTCACTCCTCTGTACCCTGTTCCGCTGGAGTTGGCTGTCTCAAGTCTGCTCCGGACCAGGTTGCTGGCTCAGTCCTAGTCCACCAATGCCCCGGGACTCTCCACTGTCATTTGAAAGTCCACATGTATGCTTTCTTTCTGAAACCTTAGAAGCACTCTGCCTCGCCCTGAAAAATGTGCCGCATGCTCCTAACTCCTCTACTATCATGCCCTCAATGACATGAATGCTCTTTTGTGTTGCCTGATTATTTAGGCAAAAGTCAGCTTCTTTACTTGTTCATATTTAAAGCCCTGTGCTCAAAACATTTTGGCAGTGACAGGTCATAGCTACCACAGAAACACCATAAAATCATAAGGAAGCCAAAAGAATCTCAATGTCATAAAAACATCACTCAGGGATTGGTTGGTGCTGGTGAGAATGGACATGCACTCTGTCATGTGACAGTACCACACATCGTCTAGTCTATCAAAGTACTGGTGATAAGCAGTTGAGATCCAGTATGAGTATCATCAGCTATGTGTTTCCATAGTTTCTGTGCTATGCTCTTCACTGTTATTTTAGTGTGGACTTGTGACAAAATTCTTTACTCTAAAAGAGTCTGCCAGGTCCTGCTAGCTGCAGCCTCAACATTTACCTTGCCCCTCAAGAGGTCACATTGAAGGCCTGGGCCGGGTCACACGGGTCTGCGTGAGGCCACTGTGTGAAGTCACACAGGGGCGTATTTCTCAGAAGGCATCTGTCTGTTAAAAGACACGTGGCTACATTCATTTCCTTCTTTCAAGAAGAATGTTTCCTCAAATACTGCCTTCAAATCTTATTTTTCCTGAGACTCTCTTAAAGCTTAAGTGCCTGAAAAGGTTCGCATGACTAAAATTCTGTCAGTGGAGCAAAACTCCCCGGTTCTCATTCATTTCCTTGAGTTTTTTGTAAACGCCCTCAGCTGTCTTCTTGAAGCTCCTCTTCTCGTCTCCTAAGAGACATGCTTGCCCTGGCATTCTAGCCTACGTCTTTCTCCTGGGCATTCGTGTGAGTCAACACTTGGGTTTTCATTCCAAATTATTTCTTAGTATTATTAGTATTTCACCATCTCCTCTGTATTTCTCTGAACATATTTGCTAGGCTCCTTTCTAAATTCAATCTGTTCAGCCTGATTCCTGTGATGTAAGAACTTCATTTACATTCTTCTATTTGCCTGCCTTCCCCGGATGTTTCCTCAGTTTCCCTGTGAGCACGTAGTGCTGTGATTATCAGCTGCTCAGACTGGAGGATATTAGCCCAAAAGCAGGCAGTGTGGGCGCTAGTTGTTCCTCTAGTTGTGTGAGAGAGCTGCAAGGTGATCAGCCTTGTTTTTTTTGTCTTTGTGTCTGACACATAGTAGTTGTACATAGATGGGTGCTGTAGATATTTCAATATACATGACCAATGTGTAATAACCCTCTGAGGGCTAGCGGACCTGTCATCCCAGTTACTGTTTCTGCTGAAGACATCCAAAACATTTTCTTCTGGCAACTTGGAAAACTACAGTAAATTGTGGACTGTGGTCACTGCTATGTTATGAAACATTAGGATTTATTCCCCTAGTCAATCACCAGTCTCAGTTTCCTCTCTCCCTCCCATACCCACTCTTGCTGCCACCATCCTACGGTAGCTCTGCATAAAAGAGCAAGATCTGTGGGGGTCTGCCTGGCTTTTTTCACTCGATGTAGGTCCCTCAGGTTAATCCATGTTATCATAAATAACACAATTTCATTATTTTTATAAATAAAACTATTATTAATTAATTTATTAATAATTGATCTTTATTAATTTATTGATAATAGTATTAATAAATACTATCCCCTTTTATGTATGTGCTCTTTTCTCTTTTTCCATTCTGCTGACAGACTTGTATTACTTCTGTTTCTTCACTGTTAATACGCTGTTAAGCATGTAGGAGAGCAGCTACCTCACAGATTTTTCTCTTCTTTGGATTGGATCAAGGATTTGAGCTCAGTGCAGGAAGCAGCAGGGACATGTCCCAGTGACAGACAACCCAGACCTCCTGTTCCATCTCTCTCATTCTGAGTGGCCTTTGTAGTTTCATATCTCTCTCTCTCTCTCTCTCTCTCTCTCTCTCTCTCTCTCTCTCTCTCTCTCTCCTTCCTCAAAATGTAAGATAACCTAATCATACTGTCTCAGAATAAAATTGAAGTGAATTAAAACTATTCATTCTGAAATATACAATCTCCATACCTTTCTGTCCATTGGGATGGGGAAAATATATGAGGTCATCAAGGCAAACCTCTGCTTGACGGTCTGCTTTGACAGAATTTCATTAATGCCATTTTATGGCCACTGATACACAATGAGGCTGTAGGAAGTCTTGCTCTGAGGCAGGCAGTGGCTGTGATTTTCCTTGCAGCGGGGATGCTAGCCTAAAAGGAGGTGAGCAACCTTGGAACTCGTGTGCATATACTCGGGAATCTTCCACAGGGGTTCATCATAGTCACACTTAAACACCAAGGGCCCTCCTTCCCTCCGCTGAATAAGAGGATTTCTGCTGTGAGAAATCCCACGCCACTAACACTGACTCTACAGTGACTATCCCTACATCATATGCTCCAGAATTGTTGTTTCGGGGCGATGCACCCTTTAATCCCTATACTTGGAGGATGAGACAAGAGGATATTAAATTCAAGGCCAGCCTTGGCTCCATAAAAATAGATTTCTGGTTTATGTTAATGTTACCATTAAACACTAGGTCCTTTATTAAAAGTATGTTTCACTGCAACAAGAAAACAAATGGGGCTGGAGAGATGGCTCAGAGGTTAAGAGCATTGCCTGCTCTTCCAAAGGTCCTGAGTTCAATTCCCGGCAACCACATGGTGGCTCACAACCATCTGTCATGAGATCTGGAGCCCTCTTCTGTCATGCAGACAGAACATTGTATACATAATAAATAAATAAATAAATAAATCTTTAAAAAAAAAACCAAGAAAACAAATGCATTTGCTTCACATCATTCAAGTCCTCACACATTAACAGACCTTACTTGAGAGACATCCTCTCCTGCCTTTCCCATTCTTTGGGCAGAGAGCCCACAAAGAATAAAACAGAGTAGGCTACAGCGCCAGAATGCTGGAACAAAAGGACATAAGGCAGCCAGAAAGCATGCACAGCCTCCATCCGTGTGTCCCAGAATGCCCACATGGGAAATGCTCATCAGAGAAGCTAGAATAAAGTAGCCCATGTCTGGAAAGCCTGGGCCACAGCAGAGCAGCCTAAGCAGGATGCTTCTTGCCTTAAATCTGCAAGTGCATGAAAACAAAGATGGTCTCCCAGCTCCCGCCCACTGACCGGAGAGGAAGGCTCTGAGGAATGGAGTTAAACGGAGCTCAGGAGCAAAAGCGAGCCCTGCTGCTCCTGTCAGTAGTCTGGCGGCACTGCTCTCAGTGGTTCCGTGGCTTGGCTGAGGCAGGCCACACATAGGTTTACTCCAGTAGCAGGCAGACCTGCAAGGTGGAAGAGTCTTGGAAGACAGAAAGGCTGACGTGGGAAGATTATGAGCTTGTGTGCATGAGTGTCGTGTGTATACATGTTCCTATATGTGTATAGTATAGTGAGCATATATGTAGCTGCACCTGTGTGTGTAGTGTGTCCTGTGTATGTTCATGTTACATATGTGCTATGTAAATATTATATAGTGTATGTAGTATATGCATCTACATCCATGTTCATATATATAACATGTACATAGTATATCAGTACATATGCATGAGCATATGGGGATATATGTGTCCATATTTGTAGTATCTAGTACATTTTATACCTGTGTATGTGTGCATGTATGCATATATATGTGCATGTATATTTAAACTATATGGTGTGTGCCTGTGTATATGTAGATAAATGTATTGTCTAAAAGTCTCATATTGGAGCTGTAGAGATGGCTCAGCAGTTAAGAGCAAGTGTTGCTCTTGTAGAGGATCCAGGTTTGATTCCCAGCACACACATGGTGGTTCATAACCATCCATACTCCAGTTTCTTAGGCCCCAATGCACTTCTCTGGCTTCTTCAGTCACCAAATATACACACAGTACACACACATATATTCAAAGAAAATACACATAAAATAAAATGAATAAATCTAATTTAAAAATTAAAAATATTAAAAATGTCATGTGTATGTATATGTAGATATACTTATTGATAGTTACAGCAGTTCTGTATACTGTGTGTATAAATGTCTGCAGTGTGTGTATTTACATGTACAATGTGTTCATACATTTGCATCTGGGTATGTTTGTACATGTGTGCATTTATAATGGTCCATAAGTGTATTATGTGTGGGGATATATGTGTGTTGTATGTTCATAGTGTACAGGTATGTATTTATCTGAGTACTCATGTGTGTTTTCATATATGCAGTATGTGTGCTGTGTGTGAGCGTTCAAGCATGGCTGCAGGCACCCTCAGAGCCACATCGAAGGTGACGTGGTCCCTGTGTCGTTCCTTTCTTCTCTTCAGCAGAGAAGCGCCTTTCCCGGGGGATTTCCCATGCCAGCTCAGCCATCGTCTCCCTGGCCCGATCCCACGTAGCCAGTGAATGCAGCAATGAGCAGTTCCCACTGGAGATGCCCATCTATACATTCCAGCTGCCGGACCTGAGCGTGTACAGTGAGGACTTCAGGAGCTTCATCGAACGAGACCTGATCGAGCAGGCCACCATGGTAGCTCTGGAGCAGGCAGGTGAGTGTCTGCCACCCACTGGCTCCTATTCCTCGGCACCCACCCCCGGTCACTCACCCCACCCCTATGCAGCAGCCTGACTGCCTCTTTCCCCAGTGAGCAGGAGGAAGATCTGGGTTCTTGGGATTGGACATCAGAATTCTCCATTTGTACCAACCCTAAAGATTGTTGTACTCTGTCACTGAGCACTGGCTGGATAAGCAGCCATGCTGGTACCTCCCCGCTCATTTCCCTTCTTCCTGAATTCCAGATTTTCCCTGACTATAAGTGTCATGCTACTTGGCCTTGATCTCTTCCCATTTCTCATCCATCCCATGGAAACTGAAGAAGGATAGGCAATATGATTGAGTTAGGAGAGAAACGGGAGACCCTGCCAATTCTATACACATGGGCAAATCCTGTTCCTAGAACGTCAGCTTCCCATCAGCAAAGGTGACAACCCTGGTGGCCATGGGGACTCTGTGAAGACAGACATGTGTCTCTCTTCCCAACTGTCACAGTCTTTCTGGCCTCCCAGTCGGGGAAACAGAGAGGTGACTTGAGCCTTGTCTAGCATTCCCTCATGACCCTGTGATGCCAGTGAGGAAAGCAGGGAGGAAGCCAGAGGTGTCCTCTTTGACTTTTCAGTCAGTAGAACCAATGACTCAAAGCAAATGTCTGAACAGATGTAAGTTCATCCTGAGAAAGGGCAATACCTTCTCAGCATCATCACTTGCATTAAAAACAACTGCAAAATTGAACATCAAAGGGCTTCTCGGATATCTATGTGAAAGACTTTGTTCTTCACAAGCACTGTAACATGTGGGCCTGCTTGTTGGGGTTAATGTCCTGCCCGGTACCCATTAGCTCAGGCTCCTTGCTAGCTCTTATAAGTTATATTAACCCATTATTCTTATCTATGTTAGCCACATGGCTCGATACTTTTCTCAGTGGGACAGCTCATATATTGCATCTACAGTGGTCTGGGCAGACTGCAGAGGGAGCTTCCTGCTTCCCAGAATACTCCTGTTCTCATTGCCCCGCCTCTACTTCCTGTCTGGTTGACCCACCTATACTTCCTGCCTGGCCAATCAGCTTTTATTTAAAACATAATTGACAGAATACAGACGATTCTCCCGCACCACTTCCCCCTCTTTTTTTTTTAAACAACGGAAAATATACATAGTCCATTTATTGGTAATGTGGGTGTAGTATTTCAGGCTACTTTCGGCTGGTTGGGGGCACTGATAATCTTATGGGAACCTAAAGAAAATTTAAAGTTATGATCAAGTCCTGACTGGAGTATCCTGTGAGGCTTGATCATCTCAGGCAGCATCTTGAATCTGTTTTGGATGTAGAACTCAGACATCTGGGCCATCTGTTCCTACTGGTAGAGATTTCTCAGGTGGTCTTTCTTGATCGAACCTGATTTTTCTCCCAGGGGGATTCACTACCAGCATGCACCAAGGGCATGTCACCAGCAGCGGTTCCCGCTGCCCCCGATAGAAGTGGAACACAAGGCCTTGGCATTCGGCCGGAGGCCTGACTGTTGGAGGGACTCCTAGGTAACCTGTCCCAGCAGAGCAGGGAGGGATACCTCCTAGATGTGACATCTTAGCAGACAGCAGAGAAAGTGCTCTACTGAGAGCTTCAGCAGCAGCCATGCTGCTAGGAAGCAGAACTCAGTTCTTGGCCAAAGCACAATAAACGTTGCTGTGTTTCAGAAAAAGATAAGAGTAATATCTAGAGGGTGGACATTGGGAATCGAGATTCTGTCATAAATCCATAAATGGGATATTTGCCAAGCCATGTGCAGAGGTTAAAGATACCAAAATTAGTATCATGTCTGTAAGTAACCCAGCAAGGCCATTGCTACCTTTGTGTTTTTCAAATAAGGGAAAGATGAGCAATTGTATGGAGAGATCATGGCACTGGGGAGAGAAGAGGTTAGAGAAATAGACTCTAACCACATTCTTCCTCTACCATACAGACTGGCCAGAGCATCGCACTAGCAGAAAGACAATGGTTGGGTGATCATTGGCGTGTCTGTTTAGCTCACCCTTCCTCTGGGTGTGGAGCTGTGGCACAAGAGTAGCATGTAGGTCTTTGAGGCAAAGACAAAGCACACAGGGGGTCGATATCTCTTGCTTTTTGGTCTCCTAACACCATCTAGGTGTACTTGTTTCATTTCAAGGCTTGTCAGAATAATTCAGGTGTCATTCTCATCCCTATGCTCCAGGTGAGGAGTAGAAGACACATGTAGATAAAGGAATGGATGGAGGCTGGTGAGGTCTTGTTGGTGCTGAAAAGCCCTTTGGTCAAGACTTACGTGGCTTCCCCAGTGCTATGCTTGGCTTTAGAACAGGGCTATGTCACTATCCTGGAAGTCGTGTTGTAACTGAGAAAAATCATTATCTTGGCTGCTGCACAGCCCTCAGAAACACCTGACTGGCTCTGCAGATCCCCTCTTCCTTCCCTCTGCACCACTGACTGAGCCACAAGCAGAGCAATCCAGGGACTTGGTAGTAACTACACCAGCTGCAGGAGCTGCCAGCCCAACAGGTCCCGATGGCTATTCAGACAAGGCCACTGACGCAAGCCACTCACTCTTCACCAAGAAGGAGCAAGTTGGTATGGGTTTTAGAGAAGGAAGAAAGAAGCTTAGTGAAGTGAGTGTAGCAGCAGCTCAGAGTCTTGTGGAGTTCCAGGGACAATAGCACTGGTTTTGTCAAAGGCCACCGAGAAGACTGTCCTGCGCTGGTCCTTAGCATCTGGCATTTTTCAAACTAGATAGATAAATATGGACACATCTATATGTGGACACTCACGGTTTTCTGTGCAAGGCCAGCCAGAGACTCCCTCCTGCCTCCCCTCCTTTTATGATCTTCCTTGTACTGTCTTGCTCCAAACTCCTCTCCCTCTGCTTTATCTGACCATTAAAGCATCCTTGCAGAATTCACCCACTTAGGTCAAGATAAACCTAGACAACACTTTGATCAACCCAGAATCAAGAACGGACTTCCCCAAAGCTTCTTCACTTGGCCTTGGATTGAAGCCTAATGATGTAGGCCCCATCTACCCTCAGGGGTAGAGGGTTTTACCAGGTACACCTGGAGCAGATTTCCTAGGGCTACCTTAGAGGTCTACCTGCTACGTATGATGTGTTCTCATTTGTCGATAACTGTTGTTGGGGTTTCTGTCCTACCTGGTTCCCGCAATCATTAAGTCCCAAAGAAATCACACAGAGGTCTACATGAGGGTATAAACTGGTTGGCCCATTAGCTCAGGCTTCTTATTAACTCTTATAACTTATATTAGCCCATTATTCTTGTCTATGTTAGCCACATGGCTCAGTACCTTATTCAGCGAGGCAGTCACATCTTACTTCTGTGGCTAGGTCAGAACTGTGTCCTCTTCCCAAATTCTTCTGTTCTCCTTACCCCACCTCTGCTTCCTGTCTGGCTGTCCTGCCTATACTTCCTGCCTAGCTACTGGCCAGTCAGCGTTTATTTAAAAATATAATTGACAGAATACAGACCATTGTCCCACACCACTTCCCCCCTCTTTTAAACCATTTTCCCACAGCAGATAACTATTCTACTGAGCTAAAAATCACAGCGAGATATTAATACAATATATTGGGATCAAAGGAATCTTCCCAGCATCCTCATTTTCCACTTTTGACCATTCTCCTGGAATTGGTGTAGAGCGGTATGCAGTAGCTACATACTCTCCTTTCTTCCTAATGACTATGAACTTCCAACTTTCACTGTGCCCTCTGAGGAAATGGGACCCTTTGAGAGCTCTCCGGACAACCAAAGCTGAGGCCATCTGGGGTGAGGAAGGCACAGTGATGGCTGTGATTTCCCCATCGCATATCTGAGCCTGCGCAGCACTTCATGCACATGTGCAGTAAACTAACTGTCAGTTCTCACTTGGGCTGCACACCAGATCCAAAGGTGACAGGAAAGAAAGAGCCCCTGAGAGGCCAGGCATCCACCTGTGCCTCCCTAACCTACCAAAAAGGGCTGAGCTGAGGAGGGCCCCCAGCTCTACATGCCCCCTGCCTTCTCTGGACCATACCTTCTCAGAGTCTTCGAAACCACCACCCTCTCCAAAGGCTGTCTTTGAACATTCCATTCCAGATATGAATTGCACGACTTCTTTCCCTAAAAGAATAAATCACCAGTGGCAGAAGAATTCCCAAAGGAATGATTCAAGGGCAGAAACAAAGTATTCAGTGAGTGGAGATGTGCAGATATACTGCATTTATGGATTTGTGCAAGTTGAACCCTGTACCTTCAGAATGCCATCGACTTTACTACAGTACATGATTTTTTTTATATGTTCTTGAATTCAGCTTGTGAGTTCTTTATTGAGAAATTTTGCATCTAAGTTCATCAAAGAGGATTGTCTATAATTTTCTTCTTGTTTTTGTTGTTTCTTTGTGTGATTTTGGTGTCAGGGTAACACAGTCTTCATTAAGAGTGTGGTGCTGACCATGCTCCAGTGCATGGCCACACTTCCTGCCAGGAAGTAGTGGAGCAAGAAACATGTGCAAGTTGCTCCTGTTCCCTGCATCTTCAGGCAAATGCTCTTCCCGCCTTTCCCTCTTTGGAACAGAACTGTTCCTTGTTGCCCCAGCTCTTCTCCTTCACAGCATCCAACTGAGGCAGCTTCTAATCTGCCATCTTACCCAAGAACTTCCAAGTCTCTGGACCCGATTAAAGAATGTATGGATTTTGTTTGGGGTGTGGGTGTGTGTTTATAGTTTATGTACAGTGAATGTACATGAGTCTACAAGTCTCTGGGCCCATGCATCAACATGTAGAAGTCAGAGCAGGTGTCTTCGGTCATTGTCCACCTTACTGACTTGATATGATGTCTCTCACTGACCCTGACACTTAACATGGTGGCTAGCCAGAATGAACCCAGGATCTGCCTCTCTCTGTCCCTCAATGCTGGCATTATAGGAGTGCACAGACATGTCTGACATTTTCGTGGATTCTGGGGGTTCAAACTCAGATTCTCAAGCTTACAGAGCAAGTGTTTCCACGTAGAAGAAACTATCATTGGTCCAGATCTGATTCTTCTAGAATGAGCATGTACAAGTTAATTTATTCTCTGGGGTCTTGGTTTCCTTCTCTGTAAAGAGACAGTGAGGATAGAGAGACACACTAATCTAGCCAGCATGTGTTTATCCCATGCTCTGCTCTATTAAAAAGAATGAGAGAAGAAAGCTATTGTTTTGGACAAACTGGAGGCTTGTCCTCATATATACAGGCCACTTAATCATTAGCATACTGCCTGTCCCAGTTTGCTTTCTATCACTGTGACAAAACACCATACCCAAAAACAACTTGGGGAGGAAGGGGTTTATTTAGCTTATATTTCTGTTCACCATCCATCACACTCAGGGCAGGAACCCAATAAGAAGAGGCAGGAACTAAAAGAAATGCTTCTCACTAGCTTGTTCCCCTTGGCTTGCTCAGCCTGCTTTCTTATATACGCCAGGACCATCTGTCCAGTGGTGGCACCACACACAGTGGGCTGGGTTCTCCCACATCAATCATTAATCAAGAAAATGTCCCCACAGACATGCCCAGTCTGATGAAGGCAATTATTCTTCAGTTGAGTTGCCCTTTTTCTAGCTGACTAGAACATGTGTCAAGTTGATGAAAACTAACTAGACTACTCCCTTCCCCCTCCCCCATCTACCCCTGTTCATGGACTGCTGCAGGGAGTCATTGCACCTTAGATGCTCTCAGGATGTGGACCAGGATGCCTACATTCAAATTAAGTGTGTCAGTATATTGTCATTGCTAAAACCAATCTTATCACTTTCTTTTAATTTGTAGTAACATAGCTTTAATATCTCCCAGCCTGGTACTTTATAAAGAGACGTTTAAAAGTCAAGTGAGATAGATTGCTGTTGCACAGCCGAGAGACAAAAAGTTGCTAAGTGATTGCACAGTATTCCCACTTGTGTCTCCAACAGGCCATCCACGGATACTGTTAATTAAGGCTCCTAATTGCATTTCTCATTCAGCTTCAATAAGATGATTTGCAGGTGGTAAGGATGTGCCCATTGTTAGCATAAGCATTAGCATCTTCATATTCATTTCATTTTGTAGTGTGCATTTTATTACATGTAATACATATTTCATTTACAATTAAGGGCATAGTTAGTTCGTCCTATTAAAACACTTCCCATTAAAGCAGAATTACTGAAGGCAGCACTGGGGGACAGATCACAGACTAGTCTGAACAAAATACTGACAAGCTTATTATATTAAACTTTGTTAATGTGCTGGCTCTAAACTGAATACACTTTTGAGAACCTTAAAATTTACAGCTGAGTTGAAGTCTTTCCATTTGTATTTCATTGTTTTTAAAGCATTAACAGCTTTTGTTAGAATCACTTTTTCACTTCACTAACAAGAAGTGAAATCAAGACAAACGAGGCAGTGGCTTGCAGTTGTTCAACACCTGCTAGCATTAGTCTCTTTTTGTTGAACTCTGGGTTTTTCTTGGGGGGTTGTTTGCTTTTGGTTTTGTTTGTTTTGTTTTGAGGCAGAGTCTCAGGCTGGCCCGGAATGCATTGTGTAGCCCTAGCCAGCCGCAAACTCTGAGAGAAGTCATACTCTCACACAGCAATGGCCTTATCCTAGGCAGTGGACAGTCTAAGGAACTTAACTATGGCAGTCATTTCACAATGTGTATGCACATGAAGCATCACCTTGTACACTGGAAACACAGCCAGCTGCCATAGTTTCTTGGGCACTAGGTAAAGGCTCCCCTACAAATGACTTTAGTGTTCATGGCACAGCAAGACGCAGGAGCATCCTGCCAATGCCAGGTCTTCTTGTCCCCTAGATTTTACAGGGGTGTTGTGAAGACAGGTACGACTTCTCTCAGAGCAGATTTCAAGTGTACAATATGGTGGTTTCACTAACGATGGGATCCAGGCTGTGCAGTAGATCTCCAGAACTTCCTCATCCAGAATCACTAATAGAGGGTTCAATTAATTCACGTTTAGTATAAGTGCCAATATGTATTTGGTTTGAATGCATTCTCCTGTTTAAATCTAAATCTTTTATCTTGCATTTTTGTGTATTAGTGGGTGTTTTTCCCTCTTTGAAGTTATTTAAGGGTGTTTTGTTGTTTTGGTTTTTGGTTTTGGGATTTTTTGGTTTTTTATTCTGTCTTCCCTCCCACTACCTTGACAGTTGGGATGTTACCCTACAGTTTATGAAAATGTGTCTGTGAGTTCTTAGACTTTGCTATAAATTGGTACTTTTACCGTCTGCTGTCCAATGGAAGGCCTTCAACTTTATATCACATAATATAAACTGCCAAAATCCATGCCGTTGCTGACATTTATTTTAATTTACATATAATTTAGTTCCCAAGAAACATCGCTAATTACACATTAATCAGTATTCACTTACTTTTACCAACATATCTGTCTTTCTCTTCTCTTTATTCCATTTACATACTCTGCTTCTACCCAGGCTCATTCCCTGCCATGATTAATATGTGTGCTGCAGGTCCAATGGTAACGAGTTGTCTCTTCCAGTCTATCTGAGGTAGAGTATTCCATATCGTTAATGGTTTCCTTTCTGTGAGAAACCATGCTATGGGGAATACTTTCAGCCGCCCAGTCTGTAGGATTTCACACCCTCACTGCATGGAGAGTCTCCCTTGGTTGGAGCCTCCCAGAGTGCTTAGAACTTTAACCTCCTATCAGCATGCACTCTCTCCAGCCTTCGAGAGTACTGGGCATGGGCAATAGATCTGTGCCCAAGTCACTTCTGAGAGGTTATAAATGCTGTTACAATTTTGTTGTGACTCTCACATATTACTGCTAGTATACAGAAACAGAATTGATTCACGAACATGGATCTCATCGCCTATGACCTGTACAAAGTAGTTACAGGATTTTACAATTTCCTTCTGATATTCTACATAAACCATCACATCATCTGAAAATGAGGCTATTGCCTCTTCCTTTCTAATCTGTAGCTGCAAATGGTATTCTTAGCATCTCTCACTGGGAGGATGTGTGGTATGAGGTCCTCACAGTGGTTGAGTGGGCATCCTAGGCTTCCCTCATTTAGAAGAAAATCACCTGTTCTTTTTTATTGTTTTTATTAAGCTTTAGGTTTTTCTCCACTCCCCTTCCTTTGTTTCCCCCTCCTATAAGGCCCTCTCTCATGGTCCCCATGCTCCCAATTACTCAGATCTTGTCTTTTTCTACTTCCAGGTAGATTAGATCCATATATGTCCCTCTTAGGGTCCTCATTATTGTCTAGGTTCTCTGGGATTGTGAATTGTAGGGTTTTTTTTTTCTTTCTGGATCTGTGTTTCCTCACTCAATATGATGTTTTCTAGATCCATCCATTTGCCCACAAATTTCAAGATGTTGTTATTTTTTCTGCTGTGTAGTACTCCATTGTGTAAATTACCACATTTTCCTTATCCATTCTTCGGTTGAGGGGTATTTAGGGTGCTTCCAGGTTCTGACTATGACAATGTTGCTATGAACATATTTGAGCACATGTCCTTGTACAATTGAGCATCCTTTGGGTATATACCCAAAAGTGGTATTACTGGGTTTTGAGGTGGGTTGTTTCCTAATTTTCTGAGAAATTGCCATACTGAAATACAAAGTGGCTGTACCAGCTTGCCCTCCCACCAGCAATTGAGGCATATTCCCTTTACCCCACAACCTCTCCAGCATAAGTTGTCATCAGTGGTTTTGATCTTGGCCATTTTTACAGGTGTAAGATAGAATCTCAGAGTTGTTTCGATTTGCATTTCTCTGATGGCTAAGGATATTGAGCATTTCCTTAAGTGTCTTTCAGCCATTTTAGATTTCTCTGTTGAGAGTTCTCTGTTTAGGTCTGTACCCCATTTTTATTGAATTATTTGTTCTTTTGATGACCAATCTCTTGAGTTCTTTGTATATTTTAGAAATCAACCCTCTGTCTGATGTGGGGTTGGTGAAGATTTTTTCCCATTCTGTAGGCTGTCGTTTTGTCTTGTTGACCATGTCCTTTGCTTTATAGAAGCTTCTCTATTTCAAGAGGTCCCATTTTATTAATTGTTGCTGTCAGTGTCTGTGCTACTGGGGTTATATTTAGGAAGTTGTCTCCTGTGCCAATGCATTTAAGTGTACTTCCCACTTTATCTTCTATAAGGTTCAGTGTGGCTGGCATTATGTTGAGGTCTTTGATCCATTTGGACTTGAGTTTTGTGTATAGTGATAGATATGGATCTATTTTCATTCTTCTACATGTTGATGTCCAGTTATGCCAGCACCATTTGTTAAATAATGATTTCTTTTTTCCATTTGATATTTTTTTGCTTTTTTTAATAATCAGATGTTTGTAGGTGTATGGATTGATATCTTCAATTCAGTTTCATTGGTCCTCCTGTCTGTTTTTATGCCAGTACCAGGCTGTTTTCAGTACAGTAGCTCTGTAGTAGAGTTTGAAGTCAGGGATTGTGATGCCTCCAGAAGTTCCTGTATTGTTGAGGATTGTTTTGGCTGTCCTGGGTATTTTGTTTTTCCATATGAAGTTGAGAATTGTTCTTTTGAGATCTGTGAAGAATTTTGCTGGAATTTTGATGGGCATTGCATTGAATCTGTAGATTGCTTTTGGTAAGATTGCCATCTTTACTATGTTACTTCTGCCTACCCAAGAGCATGGAAAATTTTTCCACTTTCTGGTGTCTTCTTCAATTTCTTTCTTCAAAGATTTAAAGTTCTTGTCATACAGGCCTTTCACTTATTTGGTTAGACTTACTCCAAGATATTTTTATGTTATTTGTGGTTATTGTGAAGGGGTGTTGTTTCTCTGATTTCTTTCCCAGCCCTTTTATCATCTGTGTACAGGAGGGCTACTGATTTTTTTCAAGTTAATTTCGTATCCTGCTCCATTACTGAAGGTATTTATGAGTTGTAGAAGTTCCTTGGTAGAATTTTGGGGGTCACTTATGTAAACTATCATATCATCAGCAACAAGTAAGAGTTTGACCTCTTATTTTCTGATTTTTATCCCCTTGATCTCCTTTTGGTGTCTTATTGCTCTAGCTAGAACCTCAAGTTCTATATTGAATAAATATGGAGAGAGTGAACAGCCTTGTCTTGTTCCTGATTTCAGTGGGATCATTTTACGTTTCTGTCCATTTAGTTTGATGTTGGCTGTTGGCTTACAGTATATTGCCTTTATTATGTTTAGGATAGCTACACCAGCTTGTTTCTTTGGTCCATTTGATTGGAAATTTTTTCCCAACCTTTTACTCTGAGGCAATTTCTGTCTTTGAGGTTGAGGTGTGTTTCTTGTATGCAGAAGAAGGATGGATTCTGTTTTCATATCCAGTTTGTTAGCCTGTGTCATTTAATAGGTGAGTTGAATCCATTTGTATTAAGGGATATTCATGATCAGTGATTGCCAGCTCCTGTTATTTTAGTTTCCATTGTTGGTAATGTTATTGTGTATGTGTTTCCCTTCTTTGAGATTTGCTGCTGTAAGATCATCTATTGTCTGTGGTTTTGTGGATGTAGCTAACTTCCTTGGGTTGGAGTTTTCCTTCTAGTATTTTGCGTAGGGCTGGGTTTGTGGCTAGGTATTGGTTAAAATCTGGTTTTGTCATGGAATATCTTGTTTTGTCCAACTATGTTGATTGAAAGTTTTGCTGGGTATAGTAGTCTGGGCTGGCATCTGCATAACGCTTGACCAGGACTTTCTGGCTTTCATTGTTTCCATTGAAATGTCAGGTGTAATTCTGATAGGTCTATCTTTATATGTTACTTGGCCTTTTTCCCTTTGCAGCTCTTAATATTCTTTCTTTATTATGTATGTTTAGTGTTTTGATATTATGATCCAGTCTATTTGGTGTTCTATAAGCTTTGTGTATCTTCATATGCATACCTTTCTTTAGGTTGGGAAAGTTTTCTTCTATGATTTTGTTAAATATATTTTCTGTGCTTTTGAGTTGGACTTCTCCTTCTATCCTTATTATTCTTAGGTTTGGTCTTTTCATGGTGTCCCATATTTCATGGATATTTTGTGTTAAGCTTTTGTTAGAGTTAATGTTTCCTTTGACCCATGAGAGTCTATTTCCACTTGAGATTCTCTCTTATATTCTGCTGTTTATGCTTATATTTGTGGTTCCTGATCATTTTCTCATAATTTCTGTTTTACTGTATTTCCCTCAGTTTGTGTTTTCTTTATTGTGTCTATTTTGGTTTTCAAGTCTTGAATCATTTCTTTCATCTGATTGCTTTTTCTTTGGTTTTTTTTTAAAGGGGTTTGTTGATTTCTTCCAATTTTTTGTTTGTATTTTACTCCATTTCTTTGAGGGGATTTTTCATTTCCTCTTAAAGGGCCTCAAAAATCCCCCTAAAGTTAATTTTTTAGGTTGTTTTCTTCTGCTTCATCTATATTTGGGTGTTAAGTCTTGCCATTGTTGGTGTCGTGTTGCTCTTTTTGGTGTTGAGTGTGTTCTTTTTGTTGTTGTTTTCTTTTCTTTTCTTTGTTTTGTTTTTTGTTTTTCAAGACAGGGCTTCTCTGTAGCTTTTGGAGCCTGCCCTAGAACTAGCTCGTCTAGACCAGGCTGGCCTCGAACTCACAGAGATCCACCTGCCTCTGCCTCCCAAGTGCGGGGATTAAAGGCGTGCGCCACCACCACCCAGCTTGAGTATGTTCTTACCTTGTCTACCCATCTTTTCCTGTGGTTGGTGTAGTTGGGGCTGTCTCTCTAGTGATCAGTCTTCCAGGTGCCAGTAGATCCAAGACTCAGATGGCTGCTCCTTGTGGTGCAGTCAGGGCTATGGTTCCAGTCACCCTGGAGATCACTTGGTATTCCCAGAAGTTGCTCCGCATTCCCAGGGGTTGCTCTGCAATCCCTGGCATCTTTAGAACCTGATCCCACAAAGGTTGCTTGCTTGGGGCTGCTCCCACTGAGGTCACTGCCTTGGACCTGCTCCAGCAGAGGTCACTGGCTGAGGACTGCTCTGGCCAAGGTTGCTGGCTTAGGCCTGCTCCCTTGGAGGTAGCTGATTCATGCCTCTTCCCACAGAAGTCTCTTGCTCAGGCCTGCTTCCTCAGAGGTGGCTCCCTTGTACCTGCTCCTGTGGAAATCATTACCTCAGGCCTTGCTCCTGTGGAGGTTGCTGCCTCGGACCTGCTCCTGCTCTGGTGGAGGTCATTGGCTCAGGCCTGTTCCTACAGATGTTGCTGGTTTGGGCCTGCTCTTTTGGTGGTTCCTCCCTTGTACCTTTTCCTGTGGAGGTCTGCCTCAGGTCTGTTCCTGTAGATGTCCCTGGTTTGGGTCTGCTCCCATGGAGGTCCCTGGCTTGAGCCCAGTCCTGAAGAGATCTCTGGCTCAGGCCAAGCATTTGTTCTTTCACCATTTGTCATGCATGTCCCTTGTCAAGTTCAGGAGTCCCTAGTTAATCCCAATTAAGAGTATTGACTTTTGTTAAATGTTTTTTCTCCATTTATGATTATCTGAACTGCTTCTTCTGTAGTTTATTATGATGAATTATGTTAATTAATCAATATTCTAATATTGAGCCAACTTTTCATTCTTAGAATAGGTCTTACATTGCATGCTGTGTGATTTTTGGTGTCTATATCTGAGAGCTGTTTGTTTGCATGTTGAAAATTTTGCTGCATATTCATGAAAGATTTCTGCCTGTATTTCTCAGTACCTTCTTCACCTGGTTTTGCTGTCAAGGAGCATATTGTATAGTATTGGTTAGTTGGTCGGTCGGCCAGTCAGTCAGTCTTTAAAACAAGATCTCAATGGACAATTCAGACTGGCCCCAAGTGCGCAGTCCTCCTGCTTCAACCTCAGCACTGATTACAGGCATGTGTCAACCAAGCCCAACAAGGATTGGTTTGAATGTAACTCAGCTCATTCTCTTTGATGCTTGTTCTGGGTGTTACAGTGCATACACTACCTTTTCAATGCTTACTGGTATTCAGATTTAAGTCCTTTAAGAAAGCGTATACATCTTACCTTCTGTGTTTCCTTATTCTCCACCATTCATCTGGTTGTTTAAAATACTTTACAGACACTGAAACAAGCTATGTAACTTTTGGTCTCTGGAGAAGAAAAGCTTATTTTGCCCCACCCCACCCTATTTTTCTCTTTATAGTTTTGAGAAAGGGAAAATTTTCATTCATATTTGGGAATGTGTAGCACACACAGACACACACACACACATGCACACTCACACACACATACATCTGTTCCCTGCCTTTCTGAGCATCTGTTCTAAAGTGAACTTCCTTTCCAGGTCGCCTGAACTGGTGGTCTACCGTGTGCACAAGCTGTAAAAGGCTTCTTCCTTTGGCCACGACAGGGGACGGGAACTGCCTCTTACATGCCGCCTCACTGGGTAAGCACCCCAGCACCAACAAAGGCCAGCAAGGCTCGGTTCTATCTGATGCATGGATAACAAATAGAGCCACTTATGCTGCTGTCCTCTGAATGCCTGTGGCATCCTGGCCCTTCTAGTCAGGCTGGGTTGATGACAAAGAAGCACTCTGGGGTAAACACCTGTCTCGCTAAGAGACCTTGAGCAGGAGCTTCAAGGACAGCAGGTAGATGGGTACTCTGGAGCAAACTACGAGGACTTCCTAGAGCTAGGTACTCTGGAGCAATCTATGAGGACTTCCTAGAGAATGCTGGGTCTTTACTGAGACCTGAGAACTTGAAGGAATAGAAGACACTGTAGGCAGGAGCCAGCACAGACAAAGCACAAAGGCGGAAATCACGGGATCTTCAGAGGCTATGCTGGATGAGGCTCCACCAGAAAGACTTGGGAGCAGTGTGTGGCACAGGGTAGTTTGCTGGCTGCCTGTAGACAGTCTGTGATGAGAAGACAGATGTAGGAATACTCAGGTAATCACGGTTAGGTACAGAGCGCATGTATTCGCTACCTTCCCCAGGGAACCACATCAGCGGATGCACAGCTGTGCGTGGCAACGTTAGATAACTCACAGTCTCCATGAACTTTCTAGAATCTCTGTCCTCCCATGCACAGGGTTGATACCATGTGCCAAGCAAGTCTAGATTTATACCAGGGCCCTGAACATCAGATCTACGGCTCTTCCTCAGGCCTAGAGGACTGTCTGGACTGTCTCTGTCAAGGGAACAGGACTCCTGGATAAGAACATAGCTCTTATTAGGCAAGATATCTTCCTAGTTAAATGTGACCTGACCAAGGGCCAGGCCCACACCTTATTTAGACCAAAGTGGAGCCTGCTCAGTACAAGGCAAGCTGAGGATGCTGAAAAGATCTCTGAGCAAAATGCTCAGAGAGGCCCTGAGACTAGAGATGAGACTAGAGACTAGTGTGTGTGATGGCAGCAATGGGAAATACAAAGGCAGCCGCTCCCTGCTTCCTCCCCACAACAGGGGCAGCACATTCTGCCACTCCCATTGAGCCTGTGTGGTGATATGCCCCTTTAATGTGAGCGCTAGGAAGCAGATAGCTATGAGTTCAAACCCAGCCTTTTCTACATGGTGAGTTCTAGGATAGCCAAGGTTACCCAGTGAGACCTGCCTCCAAAAACAACAATAACAAAAACAGAGCTGCCAAGAAACAGACTTGGTCTTCTCTAGGGATAAGCTCCCAAGAAACAGACTAGGGATGTTTAGGATGAGCTCCCTAAAGATTATCCAATCCCAAACTGTCAGCCATATACATGTGGCTGACATATTCATGTATATCTATAAACAACACTAAGTGAACTCAGCAGGTGGTATCTATACGTATCTATGTCTATATGTAACAATAAAAAAGATAGCAGGCCATCAATCTGAGGAGGAGCTGGAGGGAGAAGACAGGAAAAAATGATGTAAATACAGTACTCATATGAAATTCTCAAAAATGTTAAAAATCTCAAAATAAAAAATTATTTAATTTTTTTAAAATTAAATTTTTTTTAAAAAAAAAAAGTCTAGTCTGCTTCCCAGCAACTTCCTTGGTTAGGTCTCACTTCTCAAAAGTTCCACAGCTTCTCAAAACTGCCATCTGGGGACCAAACATCCAGTCACCTGAACTTGTGGGGAAAATTCACATACAAACCCTGGCGGGTATACCCATTTTGCCTGTTAAATCACTTGCAAGCTTCTATAATCATTAAATATACTGAGACATGCGTTTCCAATATGGCAGATGATAGTGCCATAGATTATGGAATACTTGAAATGTAGCTGCTACCAATAGAATCACTATGTAATTCTAAAATGCACCTAGACTTTGAAGGCATCATAAACAACATAAAATGTCATATTCTTAATGATTATATACTTAAAATGGTATTTTGATATGTTAAACTAAATGAAATTTGATATTAAAACTCAAAACAAAACATTAACAATGTAACTACTACTTTACTATAATGAGCTTACAATTAAAAAATTTTAGATTGGCTAGATTAAGGTAGCCACTCAAATATTATACATCTCAAACTTTGTATCTCAGTAAACGTCTATATAAGATTTTACACTTTCACTATCAATTACATATTGATATGTTAAATATAAATAAGTATATTTATTGCCACAAAAAAAGAAAAAAAAACTATGGCAAAGTTGAAAACAGAAAGAAGAAAGGAGGGACAGAGATAGCTGACCTGAGCTTGTGGGTGCTCACACACTCTGGAATGACAGCTAGGAAGTCGGCATGGGACCGACCTAGGCCCTCTGCATCTGGGTGACAGTTGTGTAGCTTGGTCTTCTGTAGGGTCCCTAGCCGTGGGAAAAGGACCTGTCTCTGATGCATGGGCTGGCTCTTTGGAACCCGTTCCCTATGGTGGGATGCCTTGTTCAGCCTTGATGCAGCGAGGAAGAGCGTGGTCCAGCCTCACTTGATGTTGATTCTCATGGGAGGGAGGCCTTTCCCCATCCGAATGGAGACAGAGGAGGAGGAGATGGAGAGGGTGGGATAGAAGGGAGATGGGGGGAGAGATCAGGAGTAGAGGAGGGAGGGGAAACTGAGTTTGGTTTGTAAAATAAATTTAAAATGATGAATAAATAAAAAAGAAGGAAGGAGGAAAGGAAGGAAGGAAAAAGAAAGAATTCACTCCGTGGCTGGCGTTACTCATAAGAAAACTAACATCACTGCATCCAACCCCACCCAGCCCCAACCCCACCCAGCCCCACCTGTACCCCACCCTCACCCCACCCTGAATTGAGGGCCACTATCAGTACTGGCACATATTATCTCCCGGTATTATAGTCCTACCACGTTCACTTCCAAATCCAACATTTCCACTTACTTTTTTTCAATGTGTCTTTTTATTTTTAATTGACAAATAATAGTTGTACATCTTTATCAAGGATAGCCTCTTCTGGCCTCTGAGACAACTGCATGTGCCTGCATGTGTTCTGTTCTTGCCTGCTTTGTCTCCCCTTGTGTTGCGAACATGGTACATTATGTGCTGTTTGATAGCGACCTCGCTTCTTACTTCCCTACAGTATATGCTCACAGACTGTAGGATCTTTACCTGCTGTTGTTGTGTTAGAACAGGAAGTACCGTTTCATTCACATATCTGAGCGGATGGGAAGCACACTCACAGCCTGGGGATGGGGGGGGGGGGGGCTGCAAGTCTGTGAAGAGACACAGCCGCCTGGCATGATAGTTCCTTCCTTTGCACCCATGTGGGAGGCCAGCCTGCTGAGCTGTGACCCTTAGAGTTTCCGTAGGCTCATCTCTTCCTCACCTCCCTTCCTTCTCTGTCCCTCATGGCCTTCTGGCTGCAGGAATGTGGGGCTTTCACGACCGGGACCTGGTTTTGCGGAAAGCTCTCTATACCATGATGAGGACAGGTGCTGAGCGAGAAGCCCTGAAGCGGAGGTGGAGGTGGCAGCAGACACAGCAGAACAAGGAGGTTTGTACCCACCCCTGCTGGAGACAGGAGCCACATCAGGAGCAGCCTCTGACTGTGCTATATAGTCTGGGGGAGCCTTGTTGCAACAGCGCAGCCCAGGGGGACCACGGCACATTCCTACTTACACCCGCCATGCTGGTGTGCTTAGGAAAGAGCCTCCCTGCACTTTAACAGTGCCCCAACACCAATCATAAATTACATAGTCATGCACTGATCTGAGAAGCCCTTGGCCCCTCAATCCAGAGGAAATCTCCGCAGCCCCTGGCCATGGTGACATTACCACTGTTCTCCACAAGAAGAATCTGCCTATATTGGGGATAAAATGTCTTGATGGTCCTCTAAACTGTACTTTGGTCAGCCCCAACCAGGTTCACTCATTCTAACATGTACCCAGGAGTGGCCTTGGTGATTAGAAGCTTCCCAACAGCTTTGAAATCAAGGGCCAGAATTTCTTAAACTATGTAAGAGTAACCATCAGGGGACACTAACAGATGTGTCCAGCTGGGTCCTAGTGGGGCTCAGGTCAAGCTGGGTGGATCGGTACTGTTGCCTTGGTGGGAGGAGAGGGTGAAGGCAGGCAACAGCGGCTGCCTCCTGAACCAGCTTCCCTTCGCGCCAGTCAGGGCTGGTGTACACTGAGGAGGAATGGGAGCGAGAGTGGACAGAGCTGCTAAAACTGGCCTCCAGCGAGCCTCGCACACACTTCAGCAAGAATGGCAGCGGCACGGGTGGTGGGTGAGTGCTGCCCTGCTCCCCATGGGTCTTCCGGAGCTCCTGGCCACTCAGGGCCTCAAAGAGCTTGGGGAGGAGGGTAAATGACCCTGCATGCTAGCCAGATAGCAGAAGACAGAGAGTGTACGTTATACATGAGGCCATATGGGAGGTGAGGGGAGGCTGGACACATGCACCCAAGCTCTCTACACATAAGTTCATGAGAGCTGCTCAGCCCTGTCTCCCTCAGGTTCCTCATACAACGCAAACTGTAGAAACTAGGGGATTCAGGGCCTAGTCAGACCTGGAGGTGGTCTGTGACAGTGGCCATTGCTACAGCTGCCATTGCATACACAGGGCTGAAAAAAGACACCAGCTACTGTTTATAGAGTTTTTCTTTAATCGACTTAGTGTGGGGTTTCAAGTCACACTGAAAGCAAGAAATCATCAAACCACCCAGTGCTTCCCCAATGGACTCCATGACCATTATGTGTGTTCTTAGTACAAAGGCCTTGCATGCTGTGTGCACTCAAGGAAAGCTTGCTCCTGCAGGCCAGCTCCAGCTTCACTGTGGAACGAAGAGCAGTCTGGACCAACAGGCACATTTGGCCATGGAATTTCAGAAGATGTATTCTTTGATTTTTGCTCTTTTGTCCTAAAGTAAAAAGTCCCAGCCCAGAAAATTTCTCCGCCAAAGCACGAAGAATGAACGCTGGCACCAAGAACACAGATGTGCGTGTCTCCTGGCCAGTCTCGGGTTTGCAGGCCAGGAAAGCCTCTGGGCTCTCAACGCCTCACCACAGTGAGCCTGGTGCCCAGTGGGTCCAGCCCTCTCAAGCTAGGATGCATTCCAACATAGCCAGCATAGACATTCCATGTCAGTCCTGATAGTCCGGCCTGTGGCCAGGCAGACGTATGTTTGTACAGTGGAAGATTTGTTCCTGAAAACTTAGCTTTTATCAGTTCCATGCCCTCCAAGTCCCAGGTGTTCCTTCCAGTCCAGTGTTTCTTTCACTGTTGAACTTCCCACGCTTGCCAAGGAGAGAACCAAATCTCTTCTGGGGAAGCACAGGTGGGAGAGAAGAGAATAGCGATCAGCGTGCTGGTCTGTTTTCCATGGCTGTCACAAGTGGCCTGACGCTCGGCGCTTCTGAAGGGAAGAAAATGCATTGTACTGTTCAGGGGACAAGAAAAAAGTGCGTACGGTTCTTTTAGCGCTTCTGTTCTCAGTAGTTTGACTCTTCAGATGTGGAGCCTACAGATACAGAGATCTATATGTTCTCGTGGAGAAGGTGTAAATATATGTGCATTTTCATGTGGACAGGCACATGGATGCATGTAGAAGCCCAAAATTAGTGTCTGGTGTCTCCCTCAGTCGCCCACTTCTTTGTTTATTGAGATACTTTCTCTTGCTGCACCTGGAGCTTACACACTTGGCTAGCCTTAGCTAGCCAGCTGGCCCTGGGAATCCCACATCTGTATCACAAGTGCTAGGATGACAGCAACCACCATGCCTACCTGCTTTCATGCCTGGATTCTGAGGATCCTAACTCCAGCCCTCACAAGCACAATCACCGCACCTATCTGCCCAGCCAGAGCTATTTGGTTAAAGCAAAACGCGTTTTAGACATTCTTCTTCCACTCTCTTTTCTAAAAAAAAAAAAAACAAAAAACAAACAAACAAACCTCGATCTTCGAGCCATTCAGTGGACAAAGCAGGATAGGGTGTCTGCAGTGGGTAGGGAATGGGAGAGCACAAAGGACTGTAGCAAGTGCCAAGGCCAGACAGGGTGGAGAGGGAAAACGGAGGGTTGGCACTATTGGGCATGGCAGCCAAGCTTATAGGCTAGGAGACAGCTTCAAATGAGTAAGAACGGTGGAATCATTCCAGGCATTTTCCCACTGTACAGGAGGAAGTTCTAAGAAGCATGAATTTAATAAGGATTAGACTGGAATTGAGAGTCCTAGTGAACTTAGCATGTCCCGTGGCCGCTGTGGTAGGTGACTCACAGGCACATAGAAAGGGCGGTAATGTGTGAAGTGAATATGGTTCATCTTCTTGTGCCAGGGAACAAGGAAGTAATCCAAAAGAACGGCAAAGAGATATCAGAAAAACACAGACCAAGCTGAAGTAAGTGAAGAAGACCGAATTCAAGCATATTTGAGCGTCATAATATCACAAATGGATTATAAATCATTTAATAAAAGTATCAAACCAGAACTCGACAGTGCTATCAACAAGCTTGTGAAATAACAAGAGATGTGCGGGGGTTCCGAGTTCCCCTGTGGATTGTGTGTTAGTTACAGAGGTGACCTGAGCAGCTCTGTGAGGGTGTGGCTGGAAGAGGAGCCAGTGACCTAGGCCCCACCAGTGGGAGGTCCACCTCCATATCCCACCACCTGAGAGGACACTCAAGGATGACTTGGCAAACCCTAGTCTAACGTCATAGAGACCCAGGCTGAGAAAGGTCCACAAGCCACCTGCCCTGTACTCCTCAGCATCTCAGAAGTGCCGTGGTTATGGAAATACCAAGCAGCGTAAAGCATAAATACCAGCAGGATAAAGGGGATAGAAGAGACCTAAGAGAAAGCAACTCATGACCCTGAGCTGGGTCCTCCATCTTAAAGGTGTTGCCGGGACCACTGTAAGCAGGCCTTGATGGCTGTGTCCTGATGTGGCCGTGTAAACAAGAAGCACTCTGACCCCTCTCAGAATAAAGACGTGGAAGCCTAGAGAATGACTTGCAGATGGTTCTGTGTGATGTTTTATGACTTCTGACTGCTGCCACATTTTACAAGCATTAAATAAAGTTTGTTGGCCACAAAAGAAAAAGGCAAGAGAAAGGAAGGAAGAAGGGATGGAGAGAGGGAGGAAGGGAGGGAGGGAAGAGAGAGAGAGAAAGAGAAATCAAAGAAAGAAAAGAGAAAGGAAAGAAAGAAGGAAGGAAGGAAGGAAGGAAGGAAGGAAGGAAGGAAGAAAAAGAAAGAAAGAAAGAACCATAATGTGACATGGCATCTCCCCAAAGGCCTGGTGCATTTCTTAGGGTTTACAGCCTTTGTTCTAGGAGTGATGGAGAGAGTTGGACCAGCACTCTGCACACGGAACTTATTCCCAGCCATCCCTGCTCCCTTGCTGTCTTTGGGGAACTGATTCCAGGAGCCCTAGGATACTGAAAACCATAGAGTCTGCCGCCTCCTGCTATACACTGTCATCACATCTAGGAGACTTACACACGGTCCCACCATCTAAGAGCTCTGGCTCTCTTCCCTTGGAGGGTGGCCCTGTTGTTGAGGGACACCTAGGTCACAGTCTTCTGCCCCAGTGTCTCACTGTCTGGATGACAGCGATTCTTGGGGTCTACACTACCCACAAGGCAAGGCAGGAGCTTGGACCCAGGCTGCGGAGGCTTAGTGTACTGCTGTGCGTTCAGCCTCCTCCTCCCCTCAGGGTAGGATTCAGGCAGCTTCTTCATGACCTCTTCCCAGGAACCGTTCCTGGAAGGTTCCTCAGATCCTCGTAAATAGGGTCCAGTGTTTGGGGGTGCTCAGTCCCTACTCCGAGTCCCTGCCTTTTATGTTCCCCACTCCAGTCTAGTCTCATGACAAGATCACTTTGTTTTATTTCCCAGTGTGGACAACTCTGAGGATCCTGTGTATGAAAGCCTGGAGGAGTTCCATGTCTTCGTCCTAGCCCACATACTGCGGAGACCCATTGTGGTGGTGGCAGACACCATGCTAAGAGACTCTGGTGGTGAAGGTAGGATCCTCAAGGAGCTGTATTTAGGGGTGGTAGCATTTTGTGCATTTCTTCTTCCTCCAGCACAGCACTGATCACCTGCCCTGCATGATAGCAGCAGGAGACTATGAGAAATCTGGCCAAGCACCAGACAGCACAGATCCCTATGAAAGCCCCAGGCCCTGTTCCAGGAGTTCTGCAGGATAGCGTAGCAGAGAGGAAAGGAAGGAGGGCAGAGTGTGGGGGCTCTGAAGGGTGGTGAAGAGTCAGGAACTGC
The DNA here is from genome assembly GCF_037038515.1 of Microtus pennsylvanicus. Taxonomy (NCBI): domain Eukaryota; kingdom Metazoa; phylum Chordata; class Mammalia; order Rodentia; family Cricetidae; genus Microtus; species Microtus pennsylvanicus. The sequence goes on from NC_134596.1 coordinate 14,182,170, forward strand.
AGGGGTAGCCAAGCTGCTGTTGTCTGGCCACTGAGAGCCTCGCCCATGACCTCTTGGATGACCCCTCCCTCAGCACTTGATACAATCTCCCCCAGATGGATAAGTGCACTGAAGCCCCCAGTAAGGCTGGACAATACCCCCACCCAGGTTTAGCCAGAGACAGGGCGTAGACCCTCACATGACATCCCTAAGCCTGAAGCTCCTGCGAGTCTAAGGAGCTGTAGTAAGGATGTCTGAAACTCCACAGAGCTGGCCATGCTCTGAAGAGGCAGAAAAGAGGAGAACCAGGAGAGCTGTCACCAGGTCCCTTCCTCCCTCAGCAGACCCCACTCCCAGCACTTTCCCCAGTGTGGTTCATTTTCCCGTTCTCCCTGGTGGCACCATTGCGATCCAGTTCACTCTTGCTGCCGTGTTTGTCACTTCCAAAGACGGCCTTGTCCACAACATCTCTTCACCGCGCGCGGCATGCCAGGGAGGTGACCCTGTGACATTTCACTCGGCTTCACTTACATTTAAATCCATCCCATAATAGAAGTCATGAATGTCCTGGAGCCCTGATGGCCAGGCATCAGTCTTCATGCCAGAGAAAGACCAGCATGGCCGTGGCTGCTCTGAGGGCAAGGGCTAGCAGAACGTGCATCCGTGCATCCTGCCCAGTTCTCTTTGCCTGCTGCCAAGCACCAGAGCCAGCAGCCCTCTGGTCCATGTCCCTCCTCCTTATTACAGCCCTCAAAACAGGATGCTTATGTGGACAGAACATCCTGCCCAGTACAGACTGAGTGAAGGGGGCGGGGGATGACTGAGAGATCCTCAGAGACCACTCTAAAGGCCCCTGTGCTCCACACTAAGGAGGGCACAATTCCCACTCTGACGCCAAAGGCAATGCTCTTCATGATCAAACCATAGCTGCTAGGCTGGGGGTTGGCCCAGTGGGTAGACTGCTTGCCTAGCATGCATGAAGTTCTGGTTCCATTTCAGCAGTGCATAAAATGGGCATGGTGGTACATGCCTGTAATTCCAGCACTCAGGGAGTCAAGGGAGTTGGAAGTTCAAGGTCATCCTCAGCTACATAGTAAGTCAGGTCTACATGAGACCCTATTTCAGTGGGGAGGGGAGAAAAGAATCAGCTACTGCTTGGAGTTGGTGTTCAAAGAAGTGGTTTTCAGGTTTCTCTTCCCTTGCTCTTCATAAGAACATGAACAGGATGGTATCTCATCACACAAAGACAGCATCTCTACTTCTCATGTTCCACCTGATCTGCAGCTCAGTACCAGAGCTCTCTGACCGCTCCCTTCTGTTCTGTAGAAGTTGTTTTCAGTATGCACCAATCACACTCAGGGAATGTAGGTCCTGCCTGCGTGTGAACATTTCAGTGACAGCAGAAGAGAAAGGACAGCAGAGACTTCTAGACAAGCTAGCGGGCGATACTTCTGACCGTCTTGGGCAATGGTCTTAGCCCTGACCCTGCCGCTCTTCTGTCTATGGTGTGGCTCTCAGGAGCAGGCTAGCCAGGCAGATCACCATGGAAACCTTCAGTCCTGGCCCTGTGCACTAATTCTGTTCCCCTATTCCCTCTCCCTGCGCCAACCCACTCCTCCCTTCCCCCACTCTTGCCCTCCGACTCTCCCCGTGTCTGTGTCCACAGCATTTGCACCCATCCCATTTGGAGGGATCTACCTGCCCTTGGAGGTGCCCCCCAACAGGTGCCACTGCTCGCCCCTGGTTCTGGCTTACGATCAAGCGCACTTCTCGGCCCTTGTGTCCATGGAACAGAGAGACCAGCAGAGAGAACAAGGTTTGTCCAACTCCCGAGACACAAGGGGTAAGGCGGGGTGGAGGGATGGAGGGAGTGCTGGAAATGGGGTATGTGTGGACAACCGCCTAGCGCACATGCACACACAAGGAGCAGCCATGGTTTCTGCACAGCCAGGCTCAGTGGGTACGCATATGTGTTGACTGGCGGTAGTGGCGTTAGGGGTAATGGCCACCTAAACCACTCTGGAGATAGGTGATGATGCCACTGTGTGTACTTAGCTGTTGGCTTCCATCATGTGCATGTGTAAGTTTTCTATATCTTAATTAATTTTAGCTGGCACATGTGTGTATTTCAGTGTGACTTGTAGTGCACTAGTCAGGGAAAACGTATCCATGTCCTCTGACATGTATTACTTCTGATGTTGAAAATGCTCAAAATCCTCACTTCTAGCCTTTTGAAATCCATGTTGTCTGTGTCTTTAGGGGGATTTTTAACTGTAAAACTAATTATTGCTAATGTTGTGTGTGGATTTATAGATGAATGCAATCCACCTCAGATGGAGTTGGAAAACAAAATCCCTTCAGGGCAAGTATTGACAAGCTGTGGCCCACCACTTAGTTTGCAGATAGTGTTAGTGGCACACAGCCAGACTTTCATTGCCTGACATTTTCCCCGTGGCTGCTTTGCAGTGGGGCAGCAGAATGTGTGTGTGTGGCCTGCTGGCCTCCGACATTAATTTGTTGGCACTGTTCTTGAAAGGCTTGCCCACTCCTGCTGTACACTAGTGAGCTTTTGAACCAAAAAGTCAACACTTTATCTGAAGGTCACTAGAGCCAGGTTTCCTGCAAGAAGCCATCTCAGTGCTGATGGGTTTGATGGGACCAGCGCCACCTGCTGCACAGGTGCACAGTTGCAGCTAGCGGTAAGACCGGTGGGGCTGATTCACTGATGGAGAAGAGGACTTTGTTGCGCTCTGAGTTAGCTGTGATGGATATGTGAGTGTCTGGGTAGAAAGGACAGGTTTTAGTATTGCCACTGTTATTTTCAGTACAGAATGAGATTTTCCTCAGGAGACTGAAGGCCAAGGAAATAGCATGTGTTCTAGGATTTGGGCCCTTGAATGTGGTTCTAAGAAACCCCAGGTGGTTGGTTCAGGGCTCCCACAAGCCAGAAGCTCAGGGTGACCATTCTGACTCTTTACACTGAGTGTATCAGTGCCTCCCCATCCTGCCCCCTCCTGTGGACAGCTGGCAAGGGAGGACACAGACAGAGCCCTACCTCCTCCAGCCCATATAAAGCACCCCTTCCACATATGTTCCTGGCCTGACAGCCAGTCGAGAGTCAGCAGGCCTGTGGGATGGACTCTGAATGATGCAGGGTGTAGAAAGATCCCCGGTCCCCTTCCCAAAAGCCAAATCAAAGTGCAGCTCACATGCCGACGTAGCTAGGAGCAGGTCCAGGCAGCCAAGGCAGCAGACTGCTGTTCCTCACCCTTCCTCATAACTCACTCACTGCCTCTGACCACCAGAAGAGGCTCTCCAGCATCAAAGCCTGGGGTGAGCATGCTTTTCCCTCATCTCTCTGCTTCCAGAGGGGCCTGCCTCCTTCCCTAGGGTTTTGTTTGGCTTCTGTTTTTGGCGTGGTCTGAAATGAGGCCTTCCTGTGTTGTCCAGAATGGCCTCCAAAGTCCTGGACTCAAGGGGTCTTCCTGCATCAGCTTTCCAGGTTACTGAAACCATATGCGCATGAAGGCCAGCACCTTTAATACTGTAGAACTTGCTACAAGCTGTGACTTGGGCCAGGGCTGGGACTCTTGTCAAGGTCCTGAGGTCAACATCCAGTTCACAGTCTCAGGTCCCCCAAAGGTCTTCCAGAAGTCTCCCTGGTGGAAGGTACTATCACATCCCTCTAGGAAACACGGCAGAGTACAGGTTTCTCCCTGGGGGACAAGCTTTTTCCAAAGTCTGGGTTCTGGCCCCAGAGCACAGTACAGGTAACTCTTGGCTTCTGTGGGTGCTGGGTCTCTCCACAGTCCCTGTGGGTCCTGCCTCCATGGCTACTATGTGCCTAGAACTGCGCATTCCCACTACCAGTCCTTACAAGCTGGGCTAGAGCCCTAGAGGGGGTGCAGGCTCTCTAGAGGATATATCTCCATATACCAACAGTGGCTCTGCCATCACCCAAGGGAGACACTGAAGAGATGCCTGTGGGTAGCTGACATCCTGGATGACCCAAAGCCTGACTACATTGTCCCTGTGTGTGGCCTTCCCCACCACAGGCACTCACCAGTGCTGTGGGTGGGACTTCGGCAGCTTCAGACACAGCAGTAAAGCTAGGGCTGATATCACTGTCCTTCTCCATGACTTCACGCACAGATTCACTGTTCTGTGGACCGTAGGCATGCAATTCATTGTCTTTCCTTATTAAGTTGAACACCTTCCCCTTTCTGCTTCAAGGAAGTACTTCCTGGCTTCTCCTTTTGGGTCTCAACTCCGTCATTGCCGACTTGTGCTGTGGGGCCCGTGGATAAGGGGTGGTGTGCAAAAGTACAGAGATCCCTGAGCATCAGCCCGACAGCCCAGGCAGCTGCGGACAGCAGACAGCTAAAGATAGCATCTGCTGTGAGGGCTCGGTGCACAAAGGGATGCTGCACCTGCGTGGGAGCTGTGACCTTCTTCCCACGGCTCAGAACAGTGCTCAGCTTCATCTTGTGAACCGGTGATTTCTGGGATTTTTCTATGTACTATTTTAAATCATGGTCAGCTATAGTGAAACTACAGAAGCTTCAGATGAAGGAGTTCCTGCCTCACTGTTCCATGCCCTGTGCCACCCACACCCTGACCTGGGGCAGCAGCTGCTGAGCTGTGAAATGCAGAGGATGGCTGTAAACCACGTCCTGTGTCCCTGTGAACCGAGTCCTGTGTCCCTGTGAACTGAGTCCTGTGTCCCTGTGAACCGAGTCCTGTGTCCCTATGAACTGAGTCCTGTGTCCCTATGAACCGAGTCCTGTGTCCCTGTGAACCAAGTCCTGTGTCCCTGTGAACTGAGTCCTGTGTCCCTGTGAACCGAGTCCTGTGTCCCTGTGAACCGAGTGTCAGAATGAGACTATATTTGTCACTAACATCTTTAAAGAGATTAAAACTCGAGTAGTCCTTTACCCAGCACCTCTCTACGGAGAGGAAATTGTTGGTGTCATGATGCACACCTTAATCCCCAGCACATGGGAACTGAGCAGGAAGTTAGAAAAGCCTGGGTTTCATAGAGAAACCCTGAGAGAGAGAAAGAGAGAGACAGAGAGAGACAGAGAGAGAGAGAGAGAGAGAGAGAGAGAGAGATTTAGGTTTCACAAAACCATGTGAAATACAGAGGTAGGGGGCATTCCCAAGCCAAGGAGAAGGTCAGAAGAATGTGCCCCTGACGAAGATTAGATCCCAGAGTGTGGAGTTTACACCTCTGCTCTTTGAGCCCCAGGCTGTGGTGGTGTTGAAATGGCCATGGACTTTAATAAACCAGTTCTTCAAGCAAATAAGAGTGGATGAGTTTAACCAAAAATTCACAAAACTATAAAGCCAAGCCACTCATTACCTCCTCATCTTCTAAAGACCTTGACCTACAGTGGTCCTGGTGCCTCTGGAGGAACCTGCCTCACAGAGGGTGGATGCAGGCTCCAATCCTCCCCTCCCCTGGTAGCACCAAGCCACAGCACTGTGGCTTCTACAAGAGCTTCCAGGGAAGCCAGAAGGCACTCTGGTGGTTTGAATGGGAATCCCCCCAATAGACTTGTATGCTTGAACACTTGGTCCTCGGTTGGTGGAACTGTTTGAGAGAGTTTAAGAGATGTGGACCTGTGTGAGATGTCGGAGTCCAGCCTGAACCAGTTTGTACCTTCCAGCGTAGGGGCATTTGGTTAGAAATGTTAGGCGGAATAGACAGAGGTACAAAAGAGATAGAGAAACAGAGAATAGTACTGGGAGGGCAACTCCCAGTATTCAGTGAGTCTGCCTGCATTTACTTTCCATATGTTTACATACCCCAATCCAAAAAGGGAGTAGAAGGCAAAAGACTGCTTTAACACGATACAAAGAACAATCAGAACAATTGTTAGACTCAGTACTCGAGACATCAAGCCACTATTTCCTGAGCTAAGCATTCTGATGTTTTGGACAGGATATGTAACATATACACCCTAGACCAACCATCCTGTAGGCAGACACGCCTGGGTCAAACCTCCTGTTTTCAAATGAAGGAGCAGGAATAAGCTTAAATTCTCTGACCTTTGGTCAAGGTGAAGCAGATCCACCTCTATCGGGCCCCGTTTTAAAACACCAAGTAACCACACCCTAGGTCAGGACGTCTTGTTTGTAGCCACTCCTGTTGTGAGCAACTTCTTAGGAAGAGTAAAAATAAGGTCAGACTCTCTGACCTTTAGTCAAGGTGAAAGAGGCTCACATCTGTGGGCCCACACAGTGAGATTACCAGGACTCTTGATCTGTCTCATGGCTGTGGATCACGATGTGAGCTTCCTGCTTCCCCTTGGCATTATAGACTCTAACACTCTGAAATACTAAGCCAGATTACTCACTTTCTTGTCTAAGTTGTATTGGCCATGGGGTTTTACCACAGCAACAGAAGAGTAACCACCTCCACTGTGGAGCAGCCAGAGCCCCTTGAAGGTAAGAGCCATTTCAAACTCATGGAGTGCTTGAATGCCTTTTAAAAGGAGAAACTTATCCAGAGGTTTCTGACTCCGTTCAGTACAGGAACTTCCTTGGCCAGTGTGAGCTGTCTTCTGATGATCTGCACCTGCTCAAAATGTGTGCTTCCTGGTGCCCCCTCACCAAATGCTGTGCCTGCCACCTGTTACAGCTGGAAGCAATTTTTTTAAAGTGATACTTGGTAGATTCTTAAAGACCCAAGCCCCCAGGTCACTCCAAGTCACCCTATGTTAAAAGCCACTAAATGTAGTAACTGAGGGACACTCCAGTAGCCTCAAAATGGGATAAAATGTGTTGTAGGCTGTAAGTGGAGGCCCTACCACATCCTCACTCCCTTCCTCCTTTCCCTCAGCAGTGTAACTGCATGCATCCAATCTCCTGGTGCTTAGCCTCCCCATACAAGGGCCTCCCCAGTGCTCAGTCCTGTGAAGGAACTCTCTGCTTCCTTCCAGCTGCTGCTGCCACCTCCAACATTCAAGAACCCTCCTGTCTTCCCCAGGCCAGGCATGTGACAGAGGAGAAAGAAAATTGAGGCAAAAGTTATAGCTGGTTGAATAATCCAGTTACAGCAAGGCTGAGTGGGAAAGCCTCTAGCAATTCTTTAGGGCCTTTTAAATAGAACACACATATTTTCTTAACAGTTCTTAACACAAATGGTGGTCACCTACTTTCTCCAAGAGAATATATTCTGGGTCCTTTGGCCTCATAATACTCTAGTTCCTGGTTCTTCATCAGGATACAGGAAGCAGGCTGCTGTACCCATAGGCAATCTCTAATGGGCCTCCCTGTTACCTTCAGATGGCCCCCAAAGGGAACTCTCTGAGAGCCTAGCACAGGGCATTTCATTCTGGCTTCAGAGCAAATGGGTGAATTATAAAAACACATAATCAACTGACAAGAGAGCAGCGGGGCCGTGTAGTTCACTAAACACAGGGCTCAGAACAAAGTTTGGGAATGATGACCAACAGGCCTCAGTCACAGCGCCTCAACTCAGAGTTTTCAACTTTACAACAACGTAGAGACACATTCAGTAGAAACCACACCTGGGATTTTGAGTTTGGTCTTTTCTTGACCTAAAATGCACTGATCCTTTCTCAACTTCACACAAAAAAACACATCACTATTAAACCATAACCTCTCCTTTCTTGTTTGCCCCCCAAAATTAGTTTACCAATGATATAAAGGATAATTTTTAAGATCCTATAGTCCTTAAACATTCAAACACTTTAAAATTCCAAGTTCTCTTTTACAATATCCAAAGTCTCTCAACTGTAGACTCCTATAAAATAAAAAATAAGTTGCATACTTCCTTATTCCAAGAGGGAAGAACTAGGGCACAGTCACAATCAAATAAAAACCAAATTCCAACAGTGTTAAAAAAAACTTATTATTTAACATTTGGGATTCACAAATGATTGTCTCAGCTCCAGTATGCTTGGGAGCTCCACTTGGCCACCTCTGCCATCCACGGGACACACAGCTTGTCTCATAGGTTCAGGCCAGATTTATTCCACACCTGCTGCTGTTTCTGGTGGTCAAATCACACACTGGGCATCTCTGGTACGCTGGTGTCTCCACAGCAGTCAATCTGTATCTTCACCAATTGTCTCTCTTTAGGAACTCTGATCCTGCCACATGGTGCCAAACCTTGGCTGTTCTCCATAGCCCCTTCAAGCCTGCAACTTTCATACCACCAAAGTCAGAAACGTTCAAGACTCTTACACATTACCAAGTTTCAACTTCCTGCTTGAGATGCAGCCTTGGCCCACTCTGATACACAGAGTGAGTTCCAGGACAGCCAAAAACAACAAGAACAAAATCATAGCTGATCCTTCGTCCACAACTGACCAAAAAGATTCTTAATTCAATCATATCGTATGAATGACCTTTACAAACTCTTGAATTCCCTCGAAACTTTGTAAGTCAGGCCTCCATTATATGCATTTCTTTCCCAACACTCCTCTCTTCCACATTCCCATAGAGTCACCCATGAAGTTCTGAGTTCCAAACACTTCCATAGTCCTCCCCAGAATAGCATGATCAGGATCCTGGTACCAATTTCTGCCCTTGTTTGTTTTCTACTGCTGTGAAGGACACCAAAACCAAATGGTGGAGGGCAGAGCTTTTTTGTTTGCTTGGGTTTAGGGTTGGTTTGGTTTTCTGCTGTTGTTGTTGTTTGCTTGTTTTGACCTACACATCGTGGTAACGATCCATCATTGAAGGAAATCACAACAGAACTCAAGGCAAGAGCCTGGAGGTAGAAACTAAAACAGAGACCATATAGGAATGCTGCTTACTGGCACGCTTGCCATGACCTTTTCGGCTTTCTTTTTTTTTTTTAAACTTATTTTTATCTTATGTGCATTGGTGTTTTGTAGTGGGTATTGGGTCCCCTGGAACTGGAATTACAAACAGTTGTAAGTTGTCACGTGGGTGCTGGGAATTGAACCCAGGTCCTTTGGAAGAACAGTCGGCACTCTAATCACAGGAGTAGCATGGTCTGTGGACTGGGGCCTCCAGTCCTCCCACATCAATTGGTTATCAAGACAATGCACCACAGACTTCTCTACAGGCCAGCGTAATGGGGCATTTTCTCAACCGAGAAATCTCTTCCCACATGACCCTAGCTTGTGCCAAGTTAACAAAAAGCTAGCAACATAGGTCACTTATCCAAATAGCACTGGTGTGTGATAAGCCAATGTGCAGTGCAGTCTGTGGGTGCTCAGACCCTGTGTGGCATTGGCACACCAGAGTGCCTCCATCACTGATGGAGGGTTCCATGTGTCCTGAGCGATGGTCTCTATCATCTAACATGCAGGGTCTAAATGCAGGGTCTGTCTGCATTTGATAGCACCATTTCCCAAAATACCAACCAATCGCAGGCAGAGTGCCCAACAAGACACCTGCAGCCTTATCCTGTCTCACTGCAGCCTCTACGGGTACAGAGGGTGCAGGCATTCTCTGTCCTCACAAGATGGTTCTGGGCTAGGACAGCAGGTCCCTCCACACAGGGCTCTGGTGGATCTCATTGAATGAACTTTCCATATACAGGTGGGTTTCTGAGTCCTTTCCAGGGGTGACTGCCTAGCCTTTGCCATTTCCCATCCCCCGCTTCACAGAGGAGGAAAGTGAGGAGGGAGAGCCCATCTCCAGGGAACGGCCACAGTCACAAAGCGAGGTGGTGGCGGATGAGTAGGTGAATACTATGCCTTCTGAAAGATGCAAAGGCAGCTGTCCAGTGATTGTGTGGTGTGCAAGCACTAGACAGAGGCCATAGGAAGTGGTGTCTCAGGTCAGCACTTGCACAGACTCACACAGCACTTTGACCTGGTGATGCAGGAGCCTTCAGTGTTAGGGAAGGGGAGCCCGAGCTGCACTGCCTCACAAGGGCTACTGCCGGCAGTATGTGAGGTGATTGCCAAGATACAGCTCTTGAGTGAAAACAGCTGGGGTGCACTGAAGTCAAGACACCCTAGAGTGTCCTCATGCCTTTCCCGGGGGGAAGGGGTCAGGTCAGAGATGGTGGGGGAGCTAAGGGCAGCAAGGGCAGCTTCAGACTCTGGGAGAAGGAAGGCCTGCACACAGTCAGGTTTACAATTCGTTTATTGCAACAGAAAGTCAACACAAACAACCGAAAAGGAATTTCACCAAAAGCAACTGGCAACCTTGTCTCTTAGACAATACACATTTATAAAAATGGGGCATCCAGAGATCTGGGGGAGCCACTAAGTCCATAAGTACAGCTACAGTTGATGTGTAACCCACAATAAAAGCAAACATTAATGTGTATCAGTATTCCCCGGGCCAAATAAATTAGGAAGTTTTTATGATAGTGGGACCCAAACCCAGGGCCTAGTGTCCTGCTGCTGAGCTGCTCCTCCAGCCCTGATCACATGATGGTGTGACTTCCAGGACCTTCAACAATAAGTGCTTTGTGCTACAGGAGTGGTTACCAATCAGTAAAACCAATTCTTTTCCAGTAGCTACTTGTGTTCACATATGAGAATTAGTATATATTTGCTTAAATGAAATTTTATAGTAGGATATTATTAATGCAATATTCTAAACCAAGGTTATTTTCACTCAGATGCCTTTCTCTATCGTATACCAGTCAGACTGGCCTGTGGGCACAGCAGTGCATCCAATACCTGGGAGCAGGTTTGTGGGGCGAGGGTCTGTGATGGGAAAGAGGCTGTAGAAGCCAGGATGTACCTAAGACATGTGGCCGGTGCTGTCCCCGCACTTAGTGTCCCTTTCTTTAGCAGCATCCTTAGTTTACCAGTTGCCGTGGAGAGTCTCGGGAGGAGGAGGTGGGCTGCCAGGCCTCCCGAGACAACTCCCCCTGCTGCTGCTCTTTGGATCTCAGAACATGCATGCTGAGCAGTGCCAAGTCTTCCAGGCACACCACCACCATGCCCTGCATGGCTGGCCGTTTTAACCCAACCAGGGGCAGCAAGGAAAAGACAGGCACTTAAGAAATGACAGACGTGCCGGGCGGTGGTGGCGCACGCCTTTAATCCCAGCACTCGGGAGGCAGAGGCAGGCGGATCTCTGTGAGTTCGAGACCAGCCTCGTCTACAAGAGCTAGTTCCAGGACAGGCTCCAAAACCACAGAGAAACCCTGTCTTGAAAAACCAAAAAAAAAAAAAAAAAGAAAAGAAAAGAAAAGACAGACACATACACAGAAGAGTTGGGATCAGGTTGGCTGTATGCGCTTTGATGAAGCCATACCAATCACACTATAATTGAAACCTCCCTGTGATTGTTATGTACAGAATGGGCTAGGAGACCACAGGAAGTGTCCATAGGCCAGCAGTCTCCGGCTGTAAGCATCAGGGAGGAGGAAGCTGCAGTTGCCTGGAAACATTTGTACTTGCGTACACTGACCAACCATTTGTAAAGATTAGTACTTGGACCAAAGGAAGGTGTTGCCATTCCAAGCCTGACCTAAGAATGGTCTTGTTAATTTCTCATGGGTCTGAGGCATTGCTCCTCAACATTGCTGTGCCCAGTCATTAGGAAATTCACCTGATCTTTATACATTTACTCATGACTTCCTCACCTCCCCACACTCCGCCAACACCTGATGGAGGAAGAGGAGGAAGAGCCAGGGTGAGGGCTCCTGGACTTTCAGTTTACAGCCCAGGCTGTCACATTTGGCACACTTGACTCTTGACCAACACACTTCACAAGAGATTAAAAGGAAGCCAGGGGTTATGGACAAACTTAATGGCTATAGGGCCCTCTACCAGGTTGCATACGAGGAGCAAGCCCTTGAGCCCTTGAGTGCTACTGTCTGCCTACATCTTGACCCTGGATATCTAGCCCCCAGGACTGAGGGGAAAATCACTCAGTTGCTAACTGGCAACCTAGACTATGGCGTTCTGTCCCAATAGCACAAGTTAGTGGCACTGGGAACCATACAGGAATGAAAGAACCTGTGTTGCTGAAGATTCCCTAACGACAGTCTCCCTCTCCCGGCTCAGATAAAAGCAGGTAGCGCCACTCGTACCTGCATATGCATATGCATAAACTCCACCACTGGTATGTTCATATAGGAAAAAGTACAGTATACGAGAGGGAGAGAACCACTGTCCAGACAACCACTGGGGCCATCAGATGTGGGTAAGGTGGCTAGCGCATTTGCTGTGTGCACCTGGAAACAGTTTAGAAGTTTGCTTATGTCTGTGTTTGGAGAGCTGGTCTCTTTATCATTACGTAAATGGTCCTCTTCTTTGTAACCGTTTTTTTCTGGACTCTTCTTTGTCTGATATTAAGTGGCTCCCCCTAGCTCTTTGTTTCAGAGAGTGTCTTTTACCTATGTCTTTAGATTCATAACTATTGTAGGGAGCGCAGACTTGAGGCTTGTTTCGCTTTAATCCCAACCTAACAGTTTTATCCTTTGACAGTGTTGACTGTTGGCATGTGATTATATGAATGATTCGGATCGGTGGAAGCCCACCATCTCTGCTAGTCTTTTCTCCTCGTTCCGCCTGGTTTTGGTTTCTCACCTGCCGTCCTATCCTGAATTGATGGTGGTACTTAATGACTGTTTGCCCGGATTATTGACCTACTAGTTTTATCTTACCTGGGGTTTACCGACAGAATCGTTAAGGAGAGCCTCACACTCTCTGCACTCCTTCCTTCCCCTCACCGTGGACAAGGTGCAGCACAGCTCTCTTGGCTGTCCAGATCTGGTTATCTCAGAAGTGCTAAAAAGGAGAGAAAAGGGAATTTTATCTTCACCTTCATTTATTCCATTTCCATCACTCTGAGTAAATTCGAGTCACTGCTGGTGTCCCCTTCCACTCTCCAGTGTAGATCAGCAGGCAGTGAACGGCTCCTTTGGGCTTGAGAAAGCCTTGGATGGCCTTTGCGTCTCAGAGCTCTCTTAGAGGCAGAATTAGCAGGTTTTTCTCATCCCTTTAAATGATGCTGCCTGCTATCTTCTGCTTTCTCCGTCCCTGATCTATGTGCTGCAATCTTACTTCCTTTCTCTGTATCTAACTTGTCTTTCTTCTTTGCCTTTGCTTTCAGAAGCTACGGGTGCTGTGGGAAGGGATGGTTTTGTTGTGTTGCTGTTATTCATTTTCCCTAGTAATATTCTCATGGTTTTCCTGATCTGTGGTGGTTTCGTTCGCTTGCTCTGTGTGTGTATGTGTATCTGTGTTTGCATGCACGTGTGTGTATGTGTGTGCGTGCGTGTGTGTACCTGTGTGCGTCTGTGTGTGTTCGTGTGTGTGTGCATGTGTATCTGTGTGTGCATGCGTGTGTGTATCTGCGTGTGTGTGCATGCGTGCGTGTGTCTGTGTTTATGTGCGTGTTATGCGTGTGTATCTGTGTGTGTGTGTGTGTGTGTGTGTGTGTGTGTGTGTGTGTGTGTGTGTGTATCTGCGTGTGATATTTTCTCTACCTCTCTCTCATCTCTCTGGAGTGACTCTAACACAGCCTTCAGCTGAGTTTGCTGACCTGCGGCTCATGGGTGTCCCTGCCTCCTACCCAACCTTTTCTACTTTATATTCCAGCTTGGCTGATTCTGACTGTCCCGTCCTGAAGCCCACAGATTCCTTGCTTGCCTGTGGATCTCTTGAAGCTGTTCTTCATCTCAGTTGTAGTTTGCTGTGGGTTTTGTTTTGTCTGTTACTATTGTTTTATTTCTATGTTTTCCTTTTGAAACTTTATTTCTTCTCTCCTCTAAAATCAGGGAGGTCACTCCCTCCCAGGATACAGAGACATAGTGCTTGAATAAGACACCTGTTTAAGCACAATACCAGAGAACACTGTCCTCATCGCACCCCAACTTTGTGTACCTGTGCTCTGCAGCTTACACTCCTGCTCCTCAGTGGAGAGAAGAGAGCAGGGAACACTTTCAGGCAATGTATTTCTGTCATGTTCACGGGGAGGGTTAGGGCGCACCTGTGTACTCAGGCTTGCAAGCACCAAAGGTCATTGTTGTGTCTTCCTCGGTCACTCAGCACCTTGGCTTTGGAGACATGGTCTATTGCAGAACCTGGAGCTTGTTGATTTCGTTGTTACCGTCCAGCAAGCCCCAGGGATTTCCTCCTGTCTGTCTCCCCAGCACTGGGATTACAGACGTATATGTCCACACCCAACCTTTACATAGGTGCTGGGTATTAACCCCCACGTTGGCATGGCCATTCCTCCAGCCCCTCACACAGCTTTTTTGTGAACACCATGCTGGCTCGGTCCTGTAGACGGGAGCTTATTGGTTCCCTTCTCTTCCCTGGAGGAAGGGTCTGCACAGCTTCAGTGGCTTGCATTCTTTTTTCATGAGTGCAACCCTTTTAGCTAAGTTCTTCCTACTTGGGTCTGAGTCAACCCCTCCTAGCTGTCTCCATCTTCCCTTGGAAGCCTCTTTCTTTCCTTAGAATTTGAGACACTTATATCCGCTGTGGTGTCAGTTCGGGGGTTGGTTAAAGACAAACTGTGAATTTGCAGCTTTATCGTTGTAATAGCAAACATCTCAAACAGAAATACCCATTGTGTTCCATAAAATGAAAATTCCAAATCTTCATTGGCTAGTTGGAAATACCGTCAGTCGGTTTACAGGCTAAAAGTCAGAAAGAGCTCTTTCCAAAACAGAAAAGTAAATCCTCTTGGACCTATTTTGAAAGCCTTTGCTATTCTTGACATCTGCCACCAGGTGGTGCTCTGCCCCGCGGCCAAGCGTCTTCCTGGGTAAAGCAGGTGTTCAATAACAATTTTCCATGTACGTGTGACAGGAATGGAGTGCAGTGGAAGCACATGCGGAGGATCTGCTTCTGAAGTGTCCCTGGATGTACCTTCCCTCAGCCCTCAAACAGGCTGAGCCGTAGGTCCCCAGCCCCTCACTCAGGTTGACAGGCTGTCAGGCTTTTTCCTGTGGATAGGCTGGGGAACCCAGTCCAGCCCATCTGCCGAGGGTAAGAATGCCCAGGCACCCTGTAACAGGGGGGTAAGAATGGTGGGGTGTCCTAGTTAGGTAATTTGTCAGAAACAAAACAAAACCATAACGACTTACAACAGACAGGGTGGGCTCCCAAGTAAACAATCCGCTAACAGAGGTTCTGATTAGCAGGCAATTCTTCCTGGGGTTCAGGAGCCTGCTCCAGCTGCCTCATACTCATAGCCCTACTGTCTTTACAGGAGACATGGCAGAGAGGGAGTAGCCCCCAGTCCTGGCCGTAGTCCCCAGATCTTACCACAGTACTCTACTCAAGGCCTATATATTCAGCATGCAAACGCCCCCAAGGCTAAGAGGATGAAAGTACAGTCACAGCCGGCAGGCGGTTCTCCAGCCAACGCTGCCCCATGAAGGGGTAGCCAGACGAACCCAGAATGCCCAAATTATACCCACAGGAACTGATTCTGATAGCTTATTATTGTCTAGAGCAATCTTTCCCAAAATCCCTTGATTTGAAGATCCACAAGGAGGCATATTTACAATGTAGTCCTCCATCCTCACTCAGGACCCATGGGTTGGCTGGCCCTCTGCATGCAGGAGTGCAGAGCCCCAGGAGTCTGGGAAGCAGTGTTGGTAAGGAGTGCTTCTGCTGCCCCCAGACACTGGTGAGAAGCCAGGCTAAGGCCTCAATGTTTGTGACCTGTAGACGTCACCCAACGGAGACCTGTTTCTGAGCTAGCCCAGAAGCCCACTGTGCAGATCAGCTGAGGAAAGGGAGGCCACTTCAAAGCAGAAGCTGAGATGCCACCGCCTCCTCCCCCATCAGACCCTGCCTGCACTGCCCCATCCCTGGCCACACATAGTGAAACCCCCTAAGCCGGCCCATAATCAGCAAAACTGCCTTTCTTTTAAGATAGAGATTGCGCTGACAATCTCCTTTAGCAACACTAGAGGGTAGCATTGAGTCCAGTTTCAGACTTCCCAGTATTGACTCCTGGGTTTTCTGTTTTGTTTGCCTTTTTGTTCCTGCCATGGCACTGCATGGTATGACTCATGGGCTATGGCAAGCAAAGGAACAAAGCAGCTGCCAGATGCCCTGGGCTGGGCTTCTCGGCTGTGGTGGAGACCCCAGAGGGGTGGGGCGTTCTAAGTGGAGTGATACAGAGAAGACTGGTACTCATTTGGAAGGTGAAATTGGGAAACCATCTCCCTACTTCTTCCTGTTCAAGATTCCTGGCAACACCCTTAGGAGAAGGCAGATGTGACACTAAGGATTCCATTTTCTGGGTACCCGGGACCCCTCAGGAACTCTTACCAGATTCCAGTACATCTGTAGATACCCACTCCTAGTACCCCTGATCTCTGACACTAGTGTGCTTCCGTCCGTATGCTGTGGGGTGAACCAACTCCTGAGAAACGGCAGGCCAGAGCCCCACCTAGTCACCACCTCCACAGAGGGCTCCCTCTCCGCTCACCTTTTAGACAGACGGTGGCCCAGCGCTGCCTTCTGTGGGGTTTCCTGCCTCTGTGTCCTGCATAGGTAAGCCCCCTGTGAGCAGGCTCAGGGGCTCTGCAGCCCCCACCCCACCCCAGTCTTGCTGCAGTAGAACTCACCTCTCCTGACTTACAAACTCTGCCGGTCCCCGGGATGAAATGGAGGCAAGAAGCAGGCCACTAGCAAAGTGGCCTCCTCCGTACACCTCAACAGGCTGGGTCTTTGCTGGGAAGTAACAGAAGCAGTCGTGGGGGTTTTTTTTGTTTTGTTTTTTCATCCTGACATGCAGAGGGGGTCCCTGTCCTATTAACAGAAAGAGACCCAGGCAGTCCAGGTGCTGCCTCCACCGGCTCTTCATCTACATCATGAGAAATTGTTAACGTGGGCGATTTTGAAACCCATGCTCTTAACACTCCTGGTATAGAAGTTCTGCGTCTATTTGTCTCCACGGGGTTGCCTGTCACCCGGACAGCTAACCTTGATCTTCCCTTACAGTGCTCTGAGTTCTGCTGAGGCCCCCAGCCTCCTTGCAGGCGGGTGAGCTGCCTGACTCCATTCCGTTCTCTCTCTTCTGTTTCAGCCGTCATCCCCCTGACGGATTCGGAGCACAAGCTGCTGCCCTTGCATTTTGCGGTGGACCCCGGAAAGGACTGGGAGTGGGGAAAAGATGATAACGACAATGCCCGGCTAGCCCAGTAAGATGTGCTCCACAGTCCGGTCCCTAACCCAGCGGTCCGTGGGAGAGCCGTAGTGGGGCTCCTGTTGGGGGTGGGGATAGAGGGCAGAGAGAGGATTGCGTGGGCAGATGAGGGAGCTCATGTCACCTCCGGAGCTTTTCACTCAGCCTTCTTTTGTCAGCCTCATCCTGTCTCTAGAAGCCAAGCTGAACCTTCTACACAGCTACATGAATGTGACATGGATCCGCATCCCCTCTGAGACCCGGGTGAGCCTCACGTGCACGGGAGCCCCAACCTTGTGATGGGGGGAGGGGAGTAGGGTGGCTGCTCTACGCTGTGTGGGATATGAAGCACTTCCCCTCCCGAATGTCCATAGACAGGGAGGGGGCACGCTGGCCACCCGCAGCTGCGGCCCAGAGGCCCCACCCCCTTATGTGCCAGGTTCCCAGTCCAACCAAAGACTTCCTGTTGGTGCAAGTGGGGGCGTGTTGTGTGTGCGTGTGTGTGTACACGCAGTGTGTGTGTACATGCAAGTGTGCGCCCCAGTTAGGTTTTTCCCACTCTTATTTTGCACAGCAGGAGAGGAATAACACGCCCACTCACAAAGCAAACCGTAGGCAAGTCATAACACAAAACTATCTCTGCTGAGATCGGAACAAGATGTGCTGCGGCAGAGCGGAATTAATTATAACTGTGTGTGGATCCTTAGAAGAGCTGGGGAACCGACAGCCCTAGTCCTCAGCGTGCCCCGCCCCTCCCCTCCCCGAGGCGGAGGTGGCCGCAGGTGAAGTTGGCAGAAGGCAGAGAGCCGCCCACCCAACGCCTGCCGTAGGGGAACTATTGGGCGGCCCCTGTTTGCAGATGCTGAGAGATTTCGTTTTAAGTCTGTGACTGATGTTTTCATAATCTCAGGAGGGAACTCCCAGGGAAAGGGATTTGTGAAAATTGCTTACAAATAATTGGTCCTCCCTGACATCCGTTTACTTAAGCATCCAGCAGGCTCTAAGAACTGTACGGAGGGACCCTGCTGAGTGGTGTCTTCCCCACTGCTCTGAGGGCTCACTTCCCCTTCACCGGCACATCATCGAGTAGGGCGCCCCCGCGTGGCTCTGATTCGCCGTGTTTCTGAGGGCACAAGGGACAACCAGGCAGTGGCAATTCCTGCCTCTCCCGTGTTGGAAGATGCCACTGTGCCCCAGGATGTTGCTCTCTAAAACCCACATGTTATGCAACAGCAGCAGCTGAGAACCATCAGAACCTTGCAGCAGGGCACATCTCTGCCCTACATGAACAGTGTGTTTGGCCAGGCCTGGGGTGGGGGTGGGGGGGTCCTGTTCTGCCAGCCTAACCAAAAAGGGTCATCCTCCTGGAACCTGTTTGAGGAAAGGACAAAAATAAAGTGAGAAGCAACCGCTTTTCCAGTCTCCTCTGGAGACTTGTAACTTGTCATGGCTGGATAAAAGGAATAATGGGGCCAGACAAAGAATGTGGTTTGGGGCAAGGTGTCTAGCCCCTGCTTAGAGTAAGCAGGTGAAACATCTGTGTGGGAGAGACGTTGTCTCACCTGGTGGCCTCTACCATTACAGAGATCTGAAACCTGCTTCTAGTGGTGCCGATAGACCATGAAAGAAGGTCGTAGTGTGGACCTGGTGTCTCTCTATAAAAAATTCTGAGGCTCTGGAACTCCACTCCAGGGTGCTTATGGGCACTCTGACTCTACTCATCCACTCGGGATTCTAGACTAGTTATTTATCTATGAATCCCAAGATAAAGTTTGTGCTCGCTCCCTAAAAGGATGGTACCTTTGCCAACACCAGAACCTGCCTTCCACCCTTGCAAAGATCAGGGCTCTGTGTAAGATAAACACATCCCTCTCTAGTAGACCCCATCGCCCCCCACCGTCACCCCCCAACAGCAGAAAACTAAAAAAAAAAACCCTGCCAGTGTCCTGGTCTCAGCTCCGCCTGTGTTCTTGGGGACTACACGGTGACACCTCTTTTATAACGGCCTTCCTTTCCTGCCTTGCCTCTCCACAGGCTCCCCTTGCACAGCCAGAGTCTCCAACAGCCTCAGCAGGGGAGGATGTGCAGTCCCTGGCCGAATCACTGGACTCGGACCGCGATTCTGTGTGCAGCAATTCCAACAGCAATAATGGCAAGAACGGTAAGGACAAGGAGAAGGAGAAACAGCGCAAGGACAAGGACAAGACGCGCGCAGACTCCGTGGCCAACAAGCTGGGCAGCTTCAGCAAGACGCTGGGCATCAAGCTGAAGAAAAACATGGGCGGGCTGGGCGGCCTGGTGCACGGTAAGATGGGTCGCGCCAACTCTGCCAATGGCAAGAACGGCGACAGCGCCGAGCGCAGCAAGGAGAAGAAGTCCAAGTCTCGCAAGGGCAGTAAAGAGGAATCGGGAGCGTCGGCTAGCACCTCGCCCTCGGAGAAGACCACGCCGTCGCCCACGGACAAGGCAGCGGGAACGTCGCCGGCCGACAAGGGCAGCGGGCCAAGGGGCGACGCCTGGAAGTACAGCACGGACGTGAAGCTGAGCCTCAACATCCTGCGCGCCGCCATGCAGGGCGAGCGCAAGTTCATCTTCGCTGGCCTGCTGCTCACCAGCCACCGGCACCAGTTCCACGAGGAGATGATCGGCTACTACCTGACCAGTGCGCAGGAGCGCTTTAGCGCGGAGCAGGAGCAGCGGCGCCGGGACGCTGCGGCGGCAGCCAGCACCACGGCCACGGCCACGGCCACCGCCACAACCAAGCGACCGGCGCGCAGGCCCGAGGCTGAGGGGACGCCAGGCCCGGAGCGCGCCTCGCCGGGCCCGCCAGCCGCGCCGCCCACGCAGCTGGTGCTCAAGCTCAAGGAGCGGCCGAGTCCGGGATCTAGCGCGAACGCGCGGGCGACGCGGGCGGCGGGTGGCGCGGCGTCCCCGGGCCCGGGCGGTGGCGCGCGTCGCGCGGGAACCGGCACGGGTGGCCCGGCCCCAGGCCGCAGCCCACCCGCGCCCGCGCGCCAAAGCGTCATTCACGTACAGGCGGCCCGGGACGAGGCGTGCGCGCCGGCCGTGGGCGCGCTGCGACCGTGCGCCACCTACCCGCAGCAGAACCGCTCGCTCTGGTCCCAGAGCTACAGCCCGGCGCGCGGCGCCTTGCGTACGGTCAACACGGTGGAGTCGCTGGCGCCCGGCGGAGCGGACTCCCCGGGGCCCGCGGAGCACAAGTCGCAGACCTACAGCAACGGCTTCGGCGCGGCCCGCGACGGCCTGGAGTTCGCCGATGCCGACGCGCCGGCCACGCGCTCGAACACAGAGTGTGGCCGCGGTGGCCCCGGGCCCGCTCAGCGGCGCTGCCAGCGAGAGAACTGCGCGTTCTACGGGCGCGCCGAGACCGAGCACTTCTGCTCCTACTGCTACCGCGAGGAGCTGCGGCGGCGGCGCGAGGCGCGCGCTGCGCGGCCCTGAGCCGCCCGAGACTGCTTTTCCATCCTGTGGGTCTTTTTTTTAACTTGCTCTGGTCAGCCGAAGGGCCGGCGCCTCCTCCTCGGTCAGTGCCGTGTATGTGTTTGGTCAAACGTTCCTAATGGTGCCTGAACCTACACTGATGCCACTCAGGTAGTAGACGGATAGGAAACAAGTCATACTGTTGGAAGTGGGTGTGCTAGCCTAGCATCTGCCTCGTACCTGTGGAAACTCAATAGCCATTGCAAGAGTATTTTTGTTCCTCTATACGAGAAATAAAGAAAATCGCAGCCCTTTGTTTTTAGAAGGGAGTGTTTTACATGCTTCCCCCTCCCCAACCTAGGGACTGACCTCTTCCAAGTAGCGGTCACATGCGTGCAGTTGGTAGCACGCAGGGTTTAGATACAAACGCGCAGCCGGGCCTGAGGGGAGCCACCTCCGCGGTTCCCATGTCCTTCCCACCTGGGTCCCTGAAGACCTCCAGCAGGCACTTTGCTACCCGCTGACGCTGGCCCCTTAGGACTCCCCAGCTCCATCTCATAAGCAAATCCTCCCACAGCCCCCGGCTCGAGCAACATTCACACTGCCATCCAAGCCGCGGGCGACCACAGAATGGGCACCGGACAACCTACCTCTCAGGGCACGGTGAGGTGTAGCGATCGCTCCAGTGCAGAGCAGCTCCTGTCACAGGAGCTTCCCAGAGACACTTGGGGGTGCGAAAAAGCAGGGTCCTGAACTCCTGCTCATATTGGCCCACCTATGAGCCAGAGTGACAGGCTGCTCGTGTCTCCTTTGAAGACATGGGTACAGTGGACTGTCGCTGGAAGGTCCCTTAGGAGGTGATATCACATCCGTGCCCCAGAGGAGGGGACAGAATTGACCCCTTGGTCACTGTGTCGGCCCCAAAGTGGGCTGCTTTGAACCCAGCCTGGCCTCCTTCCGTAAGGTAGGGGCTGAGAGAGGGCCGGGAGGAAACTACCCCTCCTCCACCTGCATCTGTCAGGGTTCAGCCAGGTTAAAGGGCTCTCTGCTGGTGGAGCCCCTTCACGGGGCAGGTGGCCCTGCTCCTGGCTCCATGCCACATTGAGGGAGCAGCCCAATCTGAGCAGTCTCCTTTCTGGTGCCTCCTACATTTCTTGAGGAAAATTTAAAAAATAATAATGTGTCCTTAGCTACCCTATTTTGAGCAGCAATATGCAGCCTCTTCCTTCAAGATTACCTCCGCAGACCACTGTTCTTGACCAAGGACACCGCGGGGCTAGCCTGCCTCACTAAAGAGCAAGCTTGCTTCCAGGAAATACGGAGAAGATGGGTAAAATCCTCGCTAACGAAACAATACTTTCATACCTGTGAGAGCTTTAGACCAGCCCCTCCCCCAACCCTAAAACAGGAGAAAGCACCTGCTCCCCCCTCAGAGAGCGCAGGAGATGGGTCCCACCTTCACTGAAGCCAGCCTCTCCTCCTGAAAGCATGTTTCATCCGTGACATCCAGAGCAGCAAGAGCAAAAAAAAGGAAAAATAAAAAGTTTTCAAAAAACGGGGAGGGAATTTTTTTTACCTGTTTGGAAAATGATAATAAAATAACTGAGTATCTCCTGTGAGTACTTCCTTTTTGTTTTTAATTATTCCACAGCCTGTGGAGTTTTCAGTAATGTATTCAAGTTTTACATAAAGTGGTTCCTTAAATCAAAATTATTTATTAAATAGACTCTTTAAGAAGTTTTTTTCAAAGTTTTGTTTTCGTGTTGAACAAGATGCTTTAAGTGTGTGGTAATAACTAATATTCATGACCCCGATAGTGCTGGGGTTTCTTTTGTTACTCAGAAAAAAAAAATATTCTCAGAAAAGTCTCTCACTGAGAGGGTTTGTGGCAGCTTTTTTTTTGGGGGGGGGGCTGGTTTCTTTTGAACACGTCACCTGAACTGCTCTTTCATCCTCCAGCGCTGTAGGTCACAGAAGCCTCCGCTTCCAGCAAAGCAGGCCGCTCTAGCTCATGCCTCATCCCTCAGAGCACCCACCTGATGTTTCCGTGTGTATTCAGAAGCCCAGTGCGTAGACACAGGAGGCGGGTATTCATGTTTGCCTCTCTCGTACTGTGATGTTAAAACAACCAACAAGAAATTTCCAAACCTGGCTATGCAAATCCTTCATCTTTCTCATGCACTCTGCCAGGAAAAAAAAAAGTAACATATAGGACAGAGGATTAAAGTAGTTCGTTGTAATAAACCCTCCCAAACGGGGTAATGATATGTACTCTTGAAGCGTGACAGCAGATCCTATCTCCTTCATTGCCAAGTTACTTCTCCTCCCCCATCTAATGATGAATGTGCTATACAGAAGAGCCTGGAGCATAGACCCAGACTGCAGACTTGCCATCCTGGCCGAATAAAAGGCCCAAGCCTCTCAACTTGGTCTCATTGGGCTAGACAAGGTGGAGCAGCGGTTGGGGTCTGCTCCAAACAGTCCACGTGGTTAAGAGTAGCCATTGCCTTCTGAGAGAAGAGCAGCTTCTGTGTAGTATTAAAAGTGGAGAGAGGCCAGTGTAGTGTGAACACATTGTTTCTGTGTGCCCGCAGCCTGCCTTGTGATCTTAAAACAGGTGACTGCTGTGCCCTCTGGCCATGCTTAGTGGCTGGAGACAGGAACACGTAGACCAAATTCCCCAAGATCTCTCTTTGACTGGGCCGCCCTTTGTGGACCAAAGAAAGGGACGAAGATAGGGAGTCCCAGCTGATGTGTTGAGGGACACCGCCCACGCCAGTGGTGAGCAGTGCTCCCCATCTGATCTGGCCAGACTTTCCGAGAGAGATGGGTGTCTCTAAGCAACAATAAATGTCCAGGAGAACTGATATTTCTAAGCCCTGTGGAGATTATTTCAGAGGTTTACAGTTCCTTCCCAGGCATCGCCTAGGGGTGATTTTATTACTTTGGCAAGGGAAGTAGTTTTTGAGTGTATTCTGTTTATAGACTTTATGCACTGTTGCGTTCAAGTTTTTATAGGCCAACTTGAAACTGTACTATACGAGTTATTTTTATACGACTCTCAGACGTGCCACAGAGGAATACCTTGCACCCTTCTTTTCACGGGGTTGTCCCGTGGAAGAGTGAATGGGGTGGGCGGGGCTGCACTGTGGGATGGTGGAGTCTCGGCGCCTTTGTGCGGACCCTCTGACACTAGGACCGTGTAAATGTCTTCTCCCTCTTGACTGAGCTCTTGGTTTCTTTTCTTCTGTGTACGGGTTCGTGGTGCTGCATCTTTCTTATCGATGAAAAATTTGTCCCTAAGTTACGGTGTCCCCTTCCTTACCTATTAGTACCCAGTGCCATTTGAACCTATTGTTTTCCAAATTTAATGGTATCCAAAATAACTTACAAATTCTGCTAGCTTATTGTCACGAGTATCTCACTATAACAGAAGATGAAAGCGCCACCCCGGTGCAAGCCTCAGGGTGTGGAGT
Organism: Microtus pennsylvanicus; assembly: GCF_037038515.1. Taxonomy (NCBI): domain Eukaryota; kingdom Metazoa; phylum Chordata; class Mammalia; order Rodentia; family Cricetidae; genus Microtus; species Microtus pennsylvanicus. The sequence continues at coordinate 14,206,136 of NC_134596.1, forward strand.
CCCCCCATGAGGTCAGTACAAGCCCCAAGGCGCTGGGCAGAGCCAGCGGTAGCAAGGCCCTCCCTTTGCATCTGTAAGTTTATTTTGCAAACTCTCCTAACTGTAAAACCAGACCTTTCCCATCAAAATATATTAGACATTGGTGCTGGGAAATTTGTGAGAGACAGAAAAAGGAGAGCGACAGTTGGTACTGTGTGGGTCTTCATTGTTTATATCAAGGCTTGGAGGAAAGCTAAGGGCACCTTCCTCGCGTTTGAGGTTTCTTTGTGACATGCTGTTTGCCCCTGATCATAGAAAGGACTTTGCATATCGGTTCCTCCCATGTTCTTTGCTTCCAAGGCTTCTAATAAGGAGAAAGTATTTTGGTAACTGAGTGAGCTAGCTCTGGCCTTAGCCCACGTGACATAGAAGAGTGACCCAGGTCCGAGCTCTTGGAGGCTCCTGCTCTTGTCCTTTGAAGAGAAGCACTTGTGAGAAATCCAGAGGTGGCCAGTACTCCTGGCCCCAGGAAACAGGCAGTCCCTTCCCAAAAGCCTTACATAGCAGCTCTCCAGACCTCTGAGCACCCCGCCTCTCTTTGCTGATCCATGTGGATGGAGGTCTTCAGGGCAGAGACCCCCCACTTCCTTCTTGCTGCCTTCAGATCCTCCCTATTGGCCAGGCCTATGGGGCAGCACTGGTTCTGTTGATCTAAAGCCTGGTTCTGAAGAGTTAACCTTGCTCTCACAGGGCTGGGGCCAGGTAGTTCATCCTAAAGGCTCTGTACTCCACAGGGATGCTGGGAGTGGCCCACCCCAGACCTCCTCTGTGAAGAATGTCTCTAAGGAAGACCAGGAGTCTCGGGACAACTCCCAACAGCAGACAAGATCATCTGAGAGTTTTCAGCGTGGGGTGAGGTATACCCGCAGCACACAGGCTGGTGCTTTCCCCAAAGAGCCAGCCCTCTTCCCACTCCACTGCCACGTAGAGAAGAGAGATGCCTGAGGATCTGCAGGAGTGCATGGTCTGTATGGGTGTGGAACATGTAATTACAGGGCACGCTCAGAAGCCATCATCCCCAAACATGCTAGCCGTAGGCCCTTTCTAATAATGCAGAATAATTCATTAAAATTTGGATTTTTACTATTTTAGTTTAAAAAAATTTTTAAAAGATCACAACCCCTAATTATGTTTAAATGAAACGATGCACACTGCTGTGTGTTATTCCTCCAGAGAATATCTCATAGAAGAGTGTGTGCATATACATGCATATTATGTATATACATGTATATTCTGGTTGACATCAGGTGAGGAATATCAGTTGGTTTTAATGGAATCTGCTCAAAACCAAAGCAGTGAAATCAGCCATTTCAGAATCTGTCTCCACCTTCTGAAGGATAGCTTCCCAGGAGAACACAATTTCCATGACATAGTAAGAGGCAAGATTTTACAAAGCCTGCCCTGAACCAGTATGTTCTTGGCCAGAGACAGGGTCATCTGATTACCAAGCAGCCTCTGGCCTCAGGGCCTTTGTATATATGTCGTTTCTTCTGTTCTTCACTGCCTACTCTTCTTCTCTTCACCGCCGTCCTTCAGCAAGGCCTCCTCCAACTTGGCTCTATATAGGAAGCTGATATGTCCCACCCTCCCTACCTGTTCAGCTTCCTCTCACAGCCCCTGGTCAACAACTCATTCATTCGATATGCCACAGCCCCCAGGATCCCATAGAATGTAAGCTCCATGCGGGCAGGACTTCCCATATATCTTGCCCACTGCTGTGTCCTGGTGCCTACAGGGGTGCCTGACACACACTAGGCACTGGATAAATACTGGTTGAAGAAAAGAAATGAGATCACTCATTTGATACACCACAAGATGTCAGTTTCATTCTTCATCGAGTCCTGATTTTTCTGCTACCGTTACATATAAAAACTGTGAGCTGGTTAGGTGGTCTGGGTCATCAGGACTAGAGGTATCAAGTGAGTAGCTATGGCAGCTTATCATTGATAACAGCAGTGGTCACTGTCCGTCTCAGAGTGGGCCCTGTAGCCAAGCCTTTCCTCACAGTGGGGCTCTGCTATTTGCAGGGGGCATTTGGAGACAAGCAGAGATAAAAATGGTCCATAGCGGGTAGCTCATAGTATGAGATGTGCTATGGAGAGTCCCATCATACTGGCTATAATGTCCTTGGAGACGCCAACCATTCCAAAGGAGCCTTTCTAATCGATTCCTAGGTATCCATCTGTCCTTCCTGTACCAGACACAGTGGCACAGGTGTCCCAGCCCAGATGAAGGATTCGTTCTCCAGTTACCAAAACGCGGGGCAGCGAAAGGAAAGGAAGTGATCAGTCTGATGATTTGGGACAGTGGTGGGATTCACTGGGTGTGCACTGGAATGACAGAAAGCCACACACACCTCCCAGGGCCTAGGACACTAATGGGGACACCCTGCACTCGACCTCACCCACCGAAGGGAGTGACGCTCCAAAGCCTATTCCCTCTGCCAGGTATTTTCACAGCTACCTAACCACACTGTTTACTTCCTGGTCCTTCGGCCAAATTCATTTTCCTCTAAGAATCACTGGCAAAACACTGTTACAGGCTGCTCATTGGGCCTTTATCCTCCCAGGGCCTGTTGTAAAGGCTGTGTCCTCTTTTATCTCCTTCCGTGGTTCTTGCTTTCATCTCTCTGGATACTATACTGTAGGGTTCCTCTCAGGTGTGATATCCCCCATAAATCCCTCCTGCATCTGTCCAGCTGTGCAAATGGGCACTTGCACGTGTGTCCCCATACTTGAATTGCCAAATATGTGATACTCCTTTCACTGATGCCCGAGCAACTTGGGCCCCTGCTCCTGCCAGGACTCAGAGGGGACATAGCTTCCCAGAGGGCACTGCTCACCCTGGCGAGTGCCCAGGGGAGGCCCAACTCTCAGCCTCCGTGTGAGCACATCAGAGTTTGAATGATGGTTTGGCAGCGAGAGGAGGGCAGCACTCACCCATGACCCAAGCTATGGCATAGGCATGAGCACAGCCATGTCTAAGAGTCCAGCACACAGAGACCAACCTGCCTCCCACAGAGCCAGTATCATGGAGCTCAGCTCTGCCACAACCCCAGGTGGCAGACACTGGGCCCCCAGTGACACAAATAAAGAAACACTTAGGCGCAGAAAGCAGGCTCAACTGACTCCAAGCAGGGACTAAGCTTGGTGACCCATCACTGCCTCATGGACAGAGCCTGCACTCCATCCCCCCTCATTTTTTACAAACTGGCCTCCATGTAACTGGAAGCATTGATGCTGATTATAACAAAGGATTCCTCAGCCTGTGCTTGCCTAGTTCCTTTAAATGGGCATGCTAAATGCTAACTCACACAATCATGAATTCTCTCTCTCTCTCTCTCTCTCTCTCGACTGATTTAGGGATGAAATAGATTGCTTTGCTTTCTATTTATTTTATTATTGTGGACAAAGAAAAACACTGAGGCCAAAATGGGTCATAGATCACCATGCTTCAACTAAGTTGTTCAAAAAATCGTTTCTCCCCACACGTTGAGTGTTCATGCTAATTCCATACAAGTCTTCTCTTCCATCTGGTCCATTGTCAGTGAAGAAACCCATTGTAAGCGCTGTCTAAAGTGATGAGGTCGCTCCTTTGTGAAGTATTAAAGCACCGAACCGATTTTTGCAATATGTAGTAAACCTTGCTTTCATTTTGGAAAACTCCCAGTAATGACCTACTGCACTTTTTTTTATAGAAGAACAGTATTTCATTCCTTTCTTTTATGAAAGATTATTTTAAGTAAAAATAGCTCTGTAACCCGTGTGACGTGGCTTCTCCATTACTTGATACAGAGGAGCTTTGATGCCGACTCAATAAAACGACCGTGTTTGTAAAGCGCGAGTTGATCCAGTTATTTAGTCGCCCCGAGTCCTAGGTACTCAGTAAGATGCCATCAGAGAGAATCATTACGGAGCCAGCGAAATGACTCAGCAGATACAAGTGCTCGCTTCACCACATAATTACCTGAATTTGAACCTACATGAAGGCGGAAGGAGAGAACCCACTCCAAAGAGTTGTTCTCCGAGTTCCACGTGCATGCCAGTGTGCACACAACAATAGTGATCACAGTTTCAACAGTCTTTATGGCCTAGGAGGAGGATTGAAGTGGGAGTGTGTGTGCCCCTGTTTAGAGGGGAATGTGTTTTTCCCTTTGGATGGGATGTGAACCCCATGATCCCAGGCTTTCCTTTTGCTAACGCTCAGGACGCTCCCTGCATGGATGAAAACGGAGGAGTCCTTAGGCGTGTAATCACCAGGGGCTGTGACGGTAAGCAAAAGATACAGCTGCCCGTGTGACAGATTTTGATTTATGCTTTCCTGGTTTCCTGAAATGTAGAAGAACTAAGGAATTGTCTTTCTTTCCCTGGGAAGAGTCCAGAGTCCTGGGTCTCTCTCAGGCACAGCACTGTGCCGAGACTCAGATAGAGCCGTGCATCCAGTGCCCACTGCACGCTGTGCCCTGATCTTAGTATGGGGACAGTGGTAGAGGGTGACCTGTCTCCTGTACTGAATGGCTCCACAGGGCATGGCACATTCCTCTCATGTGGAGTCCAGTCTATACAACAGCCTGGAAGGGAGAAATCAAAAGCCTCATCTTATAGAGAGTCAGGATCTGGACCCAGATGTGCCTGGCATAAAGTGTGTGCTCTTAAACTGTCTGCAGGATGCCAGTCCACAGGAGGCAGGACCTGCCTGGCACGAATGCCCAGTCCAGAGAAGCTGGCACACAAATCCTCATCTGACTCCTAGGAGCCAAGCATTAGCACAAATGGGAGAATCTTAGAAAGATCTAGACTAGCCTGTGGGGTTCGCTGGGACAAAAGCCTATAGGTATATATACCTCCAGGGTCCAGCTGAGGCCAATAAGTTCCCATTGTGTCTGACTCTGGTGGTCTACCATAGGAGACCTTGGGACTGGCTAGAGGGTAGAAGGCTCGTCTTAGTTCTTCAGGTTGGCAGAAAGTCAGTACCACACCAACCCTGGCTCTCGACTTCTATTCTGTAACACTATATATATAAAGTTCTTAAGCATGCCATGAAATCTTGAAATACATACATCACTTGGAAAACCAAAGATGCCTCAGGGAGTTCAAGAGATGGCTGAATGGGTAAGAGGTTAGGAGTGCTCTCCCAGAGGACTTAGTTCAGTTCCTAGCACCTGTGTTGGTTACGTCATAATTGCCTGTAACTCCAAAGCCCGGGGGATTGGATGCCCTCTCCTGGCCGACACACACCACACACACCTACCCCGTCCCCCATGAACACACTGATAAATAAAAATAAACAGTTAAAGAAAAGGATGTCTCCGTTATTTTTAAAAGAGGGATTTTAAAATGGAGAACTAGACAAGCTAATATGGGAAGACGAAAAACACAAACAGGGAACCGAGATCACAGCAAACCGTCTGTGGGAGGCAGCTGCCTCTCACAGCTGCAGCTCAGTGATAAAGCACTTGCCGCACGTGTGCAAGCCCCTCAGTTCAGTCTCCAGCGCACACAAGCCAAGAGGAGGGGGCTCTCCTGAGTGGGGTCCAGGCCTGTGGAGATGGCAGAGGGAGCCCTGCTCAGCTGGGGCTCTGGCTTAAGAGGCCCAGAGGACACAGAGCTGGGCTCTGGTATCTGAGCACAAGTTGTTGAGAATCTCTGAAAGATTCTTCTATATGGAGGGAACGAACTGGAACAAATTGCAGCTGGTTGCTAGGACAACGGTGACAGAAAGTGAAGCAAGCCCTCTGTGTGTGTCCCCGCCACACACTCACAGTGTGCACAGTGTACAGTTGTCCCGTGTCAGAAGGACTCGTCCCAGCACCCCCCACAAATATCACAAGCCGCAGATGCTCCCAGCCCTTCTTAAAGTGACAGTGTCCGCAGAGAGCCTCTGTACATCTGCAGACTTTAAGTCATTAGACACAGGAGGCCGAATACTAAGGAATGTTAGTTGTCAGTGTTATACTTGCCAGGCTCAGAGACTAGTCTCTCAAGAAAATGCCTGGTCATGGGGATATTTCTCCTCCAGTATATTTGCTCTGTGTGTGCTTGATATGGAGCCATAGATTTGTAGACATGTGTGCATGCGTGTGCACGCGCGCAAACCCACGCAAACACACACAGGAAGAAAAGATGCCTCTTCTACAACCCCTTGGGTCCTGGCAATCATCCCTGAGTCCCTACTCTGTGGCTGACCCATGTTTCCTTCATTCTTCTTGGGCATTTTCCTCTTAGGAATCCAGACTTTTGTTCCTGAAGACCGAGCGTCCTCAAAGGCCATTTATTGGATGCTAGTTTGCTATTAACTTTTATGTGGGGACGTGGACTTCACTGAAGCCTCCCAAAAGAGGGCCCTGGGTTCCACACATGATGCCCCTGGTAACACATTATGCCCTATTTTGGAAAAACAAAAAACAAAACCTTTTTGTTACGGGAGCTCCTTCCGCTCCTTCAGCCAATAGCTGCTGAGATACCAGCCCATTGGGGCGTGGTCTCTCTCTCTTTAAAAAAGCTGCCACTGCTCTCTGGCTTCCAGCTCCACTTCCGGCGACTAGGCTCCCTTCCTGATTGCGCAGAGGGCTGTTGTCTGGGATGGTGATCTGTAAGTTTTTCCCCCCTTACATAAATAACCATTCTATTAATCATAATTCCAAACTGGTGTGGGATTGTGACTTACACCTTCACCTTTTCTTTAATAAAGACTCAGTTCTCCAGCATCACCTGGGCATGGCTCTAGGAAGTTGCCCTGATTATATAAGCACTGAGGGGGGAAGACCCATCACAGTGAGCAGAACAAGGCCCTGACTGGAAGCCTGGACTCTGTGAATGGGGGAGAGAACTAAGTGTCCATTTGCGCCCACAGCTCTCTATGCTTTATTGCGGGGACAATGTCATCAGGTGGTTCAGGTCCCTACTGCCTTGGCTTTTCTGCCACGACAGTCCCTTTGAGCAGTGAGGCAGAATAACCCTTTTCTTCCTGTCTGTCAGGGTGTTTACACAGCAACAGGAAAACAAAATGAAGACACTATAGTAGATTGTCCAGGTTCTATGTGGCAAGGACATTAAGAATAATGGAGTCCATTAAAGTTCATAGAACAATTTAATAAAAAAAAAAAGATTCGGTTCCTTAGTCGGTGGAGTAATGAATGGTTTTGTGTTGACTCGGTGGCTTGCAAAGTCCCCAGGAATCTCAGCTTCCGGCTTGGTAAGATCCCAGAGCCTCCTGCTTGAAGATCCCAGGAGGGACCTGAGATGGGAGAGGAAAGCACAGTCTCTCATTTGTCCATCACAACAGCAATGAGATCTACTCACCAGGCCACCCTCTCTTGTCCCAGACTATGGTGGTCATGTTCATGTCATGGGAGGGAAGTGCCGATTGATTCCAGCCCTGACTTGTACCCTTCAGGATAACCTTACCCTTCAGGTGATTGTCTTCCCTCTGGCATCATGACAGAATAGCAGACAGGCAACCAAACTCACCAGGCCAGCTGCATCTGTATGCCTGGAATAGAGTTAGATTAGTGACAGTGACAAGGGGGTACAGTGACAGATGTACATATAGGAAAGTAAAGAGATAGATCTCTCGAGTACCCTGAGACGTTTGGTGGCATGTTTATACTCATCAAAAAGAACCCCGTGTGAGGAGTCCCTTGAGACTCAGGGGGATGGGTAGCCTGTTCTGTGATGTCACTAGGCATCCTTGTTACTCAATGGGCTTGTATAGAAAGAGTCCATGCTTACATGGGCAGAGGCTTTGACTTACAAGTCACCACAGAGATCTCCTTTCCAAGGCCAGCCTACGGACCATGACTACCGTGCTTAGGTTACCGTCTCACAGATGAAGCCTATGTGGTGTCCAGGGGATTACAGGTGACCCCTTCCAAAATGGAGGGTGCAGTAATTTGGACCTGGAATGTCTCCCAGAATGTCTGCAAGTTAAGGGCTTCATCCACAACTTGCTCTATCAGAATGGGCAAGAAGTTAGATTCCTAGAGGTGCCATCAAGAAGTTTAACAATCTCTTCCTTTCACCTGTCTTTCCAAGCATGAGGTGAACAACTGTCCCAACCACACAGTCCCTCCACACAGTCCCACCATGATACTCCTCTCCACACTGCAGGGAGACCGTGGCCTCCAAAGCTCAGCCCGAATATTCTCTTTTATTTCTTTGTTTCTTTATTTGACAGCACTGGAGATTGAGCCTAAGTCCTAATGCATGCTAAGCAAGTGCTCTTGACACTGAACTACAGCCTCAACCCAAACTTCTCTTCTCTTTGTAAACCAATCACCTGGGGAGATCAGAAGTGAACCGGAAGCTGATGGATGCAGAAGGAAAGCAGTTTCACAACCTGGGCAGATGCGCTCTGGATTCATATCATCAGCAAACAGTGAGAGTTTAACTTCTTTTCTGATTTGTATCCCCTTGATCTCCTTTTGCTGTCTTATTGCTCTAGCTAGGACCTCAAGAACTATATTGAATAGATATGGAGAGAGTAGACAACCTTGTCCTGTTCCTGATTTCAGTGGAATCGCTGTGAGTTTCTCTCCATTTAGTTTATGTTGGTTGTTGGCTTACTGTATATTGCCTTTATTATGTTTAGGTATGTTCTTTGTATCCCTGCTGTCTCCAAGATCTTTATTATGAAGGGATGTTGTGTTTCATTGAAAGCTTTTTCATCATCTAATAATATGATCGTGTGGTTTTTATTTTTCAATTTGTTTATATGGTGGATTACGTTGACAGATTTTTATATGTTGAACCATCCCTGTATCTCTGGAATGAAGCCAACTTGATCATGGTGGATGATGGTTCTGATGTGTTCTTGGATTCGATTTTCCAGTATTTTATTGAGTATTTTTTGAATCAATGTTCATGAGTGAGACTGGTCTGTAATTCTTTCTTAGTAATGTCTTTTTGTGGTTTGGGTATCAGGGTAATTGTAGCCTCATAAAAAAGAGTTTGGCGATGTTCCTTCTGTTTCTATTGTGTGGAACAATTGATGAGTATTGGTATTAGTCCTTCTTTGAAAATCTTGTAGAATTCTGAATATCTTGTAGAATTCTGAGCTGAAACCATCTGGTCCTGGGCTTTTGCTTTTTTTTTTTATGACTGCAGAAACAACTTCTTTAACAACAACTAACTCTTGCAATTTTTCAGGTTTGTTGCTATTTGTTTTTGTTTGGTGTCAGAGCATTAAAAAGTTTTTTTTTTCTAAAGTCGGGTTGAATGGCTTGTACCTTTAGTCACAGCACCTGAGGGACTGAGGAAGGAATATTCTGAATTTGAGTCTAACCTGTACTACATGGCCAGTTCCATATCAGCATGGATTAAGAGACTCTTGCCTATAGAAAAGAAAGTAAAATATTTCTTTCCTAGGTGCCTCACCACTGCCATCAGGACAGGAACATTCCAGAACTAGAGGGAAAGAGGAAGGGAGGGAGGGAAGAAGGGAGAGAGAGAGAGCCCCATAAAGAATAACTATCTACCCACCCGGGGAAAGAGGATGTGACGATGATTCTCATGCCACATGGTGACAGCTGATTCACGTGTTTTTATTGCACCTTTTTTTATTCCCTCTCAAAAAGTAAAAAAGTTTGAGCCCTTCCTTGTGTGCCTATTGCTTGCAGCTCAGGACAGTAGTGCAGGGTTTCACACAGGTGAGGGTCGCAGCACACCTGCCTGCACCGTGGTGGCCTTGATCTTCACATCCTGAAGGACAGGCAGCAAAGCCAGTGAATGCCAAGACAAAGCAGAACCTGGCTGTCACTGTGACACTTTTGCTAGTGGCTCCATTGCTCTACCAAGGATTTAAGAAACGACTTTGAACTCAGGAGATGGCACCCCACGGAACATTCACATTTTGTGGAGGGTAAAAGTGGAAAGAGTTATTTCTTTTCCATTCCGACCTTCAAGAAGTATTAACGAATTTTCTGGAAATGGGAGCAAGACATCCAGCTTCTGGTCAGGAACATGGAGCATGTCACTGACAGATGACCTGTGGGGAGGCCTGGAAGCCAACGCAGAATGAACAATGAGTAGGGGAGGGAAAGGCGAGAAGAGTTTACTGTGCATCCATACCATACCATGAGAAAGGGGGCAAGTGTAGGCCTGGCCTAAGCATGGTCGTCTGTTTGGGCTTAAGACAGGTCAGGCACTGGATTCACTCATGCACCTCCCACATTCAACAGGCCTGTGGGCCTTGAGAACATGCTGAGGGAGGATCTGAGGAGTCCCAACGGTGCCTCCTGCGACAGAAACAGAATGACCTTTGCTGGCATTGGGGAAAATAAAGACAGAGTAGGCTAGGTAGCTTATTTCTAAACAACTACTGAGCAGCAGCCCTGGTGTGGGACAATTGTCTGTATTCTATCAATTATGTTGTAATTAAACGCTGATAGGCCAGTGCCAGGAGGGAAGTATAGGCGAGACAACCAGACAGGAAGTAGAGGCGGGTCAATGAGAACAGGAGAATTCTGGGAAGGAGGAAGCCCATTCCTCTGCAGTTCTGCCCATACACAGAAGAAGGAAGATGTGACCTGCCTGGCTAAAAAAGGTACTGAGCCACGTGGCTAACATATGCTAGAATAATGAGTTAATATAAGTTTTATGTTAATAAGTTAATAAGATGCCTGTGCTAATGGGCCAATCAGTTTATGATTAATGTAGACCTCTGTGTGATTTCTTTGGGACTTAACAATTGTGGGAACCAGGCAGAACAAGGACCGGATGGGACAGAAAACCTCAGACAACATAGCCCCTGTCTCAATTATAAAAACAGGACTGGAGGAAGCGGGAGAACGCAAGTTCCAGCACCTGGCGCTCCAGGTGCTTGCGCTGCAAAGCTGCCTAAGGAAGGTGCTGGCCCCGCGGGCGCTGGCGCCACGGGTGTGTTCACCTTTCGCTACAGCCCCCAGGCAAAGCAATGGGACATTGTATGATTTTCTCAAGCCCTCAAAGACGAATGAGTTCCTGGAAAATTTTAAGGAAAATGTTCACCTTCGGACAGCTAACTCTGAATTGATTGGATATTGGCGTGTAGAATTGGGAGGCAGAACAAAGTATTCCATATTTGGAAGTATGATAATTTTGCTCATCGAACCATGGTTCGAAATGCCTTGGCCAATGATAAGGAATGGCAAAAACCCAAATTTGGCTTTCGTTGATGAGCAAGAGGTTGAGATTACCTACCTGGTACCACGGTGCAAAATAGGAACACCTCCAAAGGAAGGAGTCTAGGAATTGGCTACCTTTCAGATGAAGCCTGGTGGTCCAGCGCTGTGGGGTAACGCATTCAAAAGGGCAGTAAATGCCCATGTGGAACTGGGCTACTCTACACTAGTTGGCGTTTTCCACGCTGAGTATAGAGCCGTCAACAGAGTTCGTGTTCTCTGGTGGAACGAGAGTGCAGACAGTCGGGCAGCTGGGAGACACTGGTCTCACAAGGATCCCAGAGTCGTGGCTGCTGTTCGAGAAACATAACCTTGAGTCTCAGCAGAATATGTTCCTGATCCCAGCTTCCTTTTCACCACTGAAGTAGGTTCCCACCCGACATCGGGTATCCCAGTCACTGATGTGAGTGAGGTGTGTCTAGAGCAGGGGCCCATTGCTCCCAAGAGAATCGTTCCCTTTGCTGCCTGAAGGAGGTGGTGAGTTACTTCACTGTGCCCTCTGCATCCTAAGGCTACCTGTGTCCTTTGCTACCAGTAGTTCTAAAAATACTTCTGTTCATCTTCCCCGTGCCATTTCATGTCTACCAGACACGAGAAAGAGTTGCCATTACTCCACGACCCTGGCACTTTATTCTTCTATGATATCTTGTCTTCTGTGATTTCATGACTAATTGATGTCTTATATTCAAATAATGATTTTGAATTTTTTTTCCTGGAATAAAATTTTAAATTAGTTAAAAAAAAAAAAAGGACTGTCCTGTGATTGGAGATGTTATGATTTAGTTGGTTGCATGCACCAGAGTTCAGATCATGAATGGCTAAGCAAATGTTTCAAATTTAAGCAACACTGGCTTGTAGCAAAGTGACCATACTCTTTTTGAAAAATAGTGGTTCCAGTTTAGTAGCTTCCCGGCTTCCCCTTCTAAAGATAAAACTGGGATTAGTTAACAATGGTCAAACCTACTCCGAGTTGCTTTTATGTTTAGATTCGTAAACCTGGCTACTCAAATATGTTTCCAGAGAAGAATTCCCTACGTCATTTCATAGCAGAACAAAATCACCCATTTCAGTTTGTGTTCACAACCTGTTGCAAGGATTGTATTAAAGATAACAAGGCAACTGCAGTCTGTTTTTGCTCTTGTCTATTCTAATTTAGTTAGAATTCTCTGCATCGAAAAGTCTTGCCTTTGACTTATGCAAAGGCATTTTCGTCTGAAAGGCCTAAATAATTCCTATGTGAGCCCAGCGTGAAAGTCAACAGAACTTACCTCACGTGTATGCCCGGCCCACCCCAGAGCAGCTCAAGGATGCTGCCTGGAAGTGTTAGTGGTATTGCTGTTAGGGTGTCTGGAGTACCTATACAGGGACATTCCTCAGATTCTGCCTTTGGACCTTTCTTGAAAATGGGTTACAATGACTTGGAGTGATGATCAAGTCCAGGTTCCATACCTCAGTGGACAGTCAGCTCAGAGACCAGCTGACTCTGACTGGGAAGTGCCAGGTTTTAGCATGGTTTGTCTCCCCAAAATCCACATGTTGGCCTCTTGGTGGAGGATTTCAGTGTTGAAAGATGGAGTCCATCAGGTTCCAGAGATGGAGTCCAGCAAGAGGTGCTTAGGTCGCTGAAGATTGAAAGAATGCCCTTGGAAGGGGCTAAGGTATGTCTCGTGGGACTTCTGATCACAACACCACCTCTAATCTCTCCCTCCCACCCTTGCTTCCATCACTTTGACAACACCCACCATAATTCCTTCACCGAAAACTAACTCAGTGAAGTCCCTGACCAAAAGTTTGAACTTTGAAAATTTTGCACAAATAGATTTCCATTCATATGACACCCTTATATGGACAGAAGATGGATTAGGGTTATAAATAAGGTTTAGAGAACAAGGAGCCGCTGACTACATAGGGAGTCAATAGGGCTGTTTCTAAGGGTGATGGAATCACTCTGACAGGGATGGAAGCCATAGATACAGGAATCGCTATGCTTGTTAAAACCCGCAGAACTATTCTTCCTAACTCTGTCTCTCTCAGACTCTCTACATCCATTCAGGCCTATGTGTTGCACATGTCTGTGTATACGGGGCAGTTTTCTTCCTGCAGTCCCTTGAGGTCCTTCACTCAGCGGCTAAGGAGTAAGTATGAAGAGTTCACTTCCATGTCTTGTGGTTGCAGGCACAGATCCTGCTAGCTCCCTTCTCTGCCCCCAACCCCCCAGCAAGCAGCTTATGAGAGCTTCCTGGGACTCAGCTTCTGCAGTTCCGCAATGACAGGCAGGCAGAGTCCGTTCCAGATGAGTCAGCCTTGGCTCCAACCCAGGCCAAAGCTGCTGCTGGCTGAGCTGAGAGAATCAGGAGACTCTGTTTGTCCTAGACAGACAGTAAATAAACAAGAAATCCCCCCAGTGTCCCATGAAAATGACTTACAAGAAGTCAGGTGAAGTGAACACTTCCTAAGCTCTTTTTCCCAGAGAGCTATTTTACAGAGGATATTGACAGCTGTCTCTGAAGGGATGGAGTCCTGATTTTGTTAAGTAATGGAGCCTGGCACCCACACCCAAGACACTATAGAGATGTGCTGTGTGGTTCTGAGTGCCCCAGCATTTCTGGGAATGTGTGAGGATGTTTACGAAGTGCTCAGGGAAGCTTATCCTGACTATAACTGCAGTTACAGACAGTTGTGAGCCGCCCTGTGAAAGTAAACTAATGAGAGCTTCTAGATACAAAATTACTGTGAAAATTTCAATGTTATTTCTGTGAATTAAAAACAAATGGAAATGCAATAATGTTATTTACAAAGCAACAAGATGACTATACACATCAGAAAGACCAGAGTGAAGCCAGCCTTAGAGGTGAGGATGCTCGAAGAGGTTGCTGGGGATACTGTGTCTCTCAAATGGCTATCCGGCTTTTTTAAAACAATAGACCTCAAGAAACTACGATTCCCAAGAGTCTCAGGTGAGAGAAGAGAAAACCTAAAACCCACATTAAATGGGCTAGTATTGTGTATGGGGGTTGGGGGAGGGTGCTTTTATCCAGGAACTAGATTTACAATTTGCCAGACCATCTTTCAGAAGAGCCAATGATGGGTAGACAGTAGGTCTGCCAACACTTGCCCAGAACTGTCTGGCTGTGCACACTGCAGCCTTCTACAGGCCCCAGCCTTACTTCAGGACCCTGCAGATGGGCTTGAGGTGATCGGATGCCTCAGGTCAGTGTGATCACTATTCATTTGGTTGTTTTCATTGGCTTATCAAGGACAGGTGAGCAATCCTGGCTGAGTGTAGTCTCAATCACAATAAAGAAAAAAAAAGTTTTCAAAGAAATGGAAATTTTGGAAATTGAGAGTGCAGTGATGGAAGTAAAATGGCCTCAGCAGAACTCTCCACATGCCAAATGCATGCGATGGCTTGAGGACGGAACAACAGAAACTACAGTCAAAGAATACAGGAAAAAGTAAGTGAAGGAAAGTCCGCATAGCCACAGAGATTCGAGTGCATTCAAAAAGACACACCAGCAAACACATCCTGAAAACAGAAGAAGAAAGAGGGAAAAAAAATACTTGAAGAAATGAAAACTGAAAGTTTCTAAAGCTGATTCAAGACCAAACCCATAGAGGAAGCTCAGCAAACTGAAAACATGTGATTTCTGAGATTCACAGACAGTAAAGCACACTAAATACAAGAAGCAAAAAACGCTGACAGCCAAGGGTGAGTGGAAAAGCTCAGAAACAGCTGGAAAGGCAACTGTAGTTTCTAAAGAAACCAAGTGGGATTAACAGCTGACTTCTCTGGGGGATAATGGTAGTCAGAAGACAGTGGGGCCCTTGCACTGCTCAGAGAAACTGTTAGCCTTGAACTTTACATACAAACTTTACTTCGAAATGGAAGATGAAATAAAGGCACCACCACAGAAGCAAAAATTGGTCAGATGGTGTTGCTAGCAGAAAATATTTCCTCCCTTATAACAAAAACTAGTGGAAGCCTCTCTTCCAGTGACCCTGTAAGATGATTAGAACATAGACACACACAGCATCAATGTTAGTAATTTGGTAATCATCTTGTGTAATTATAAACATTAGAAATTCATTTTCTCACTCGGGAGGCAGAGGCAGGCGGATCTCTGTGAGTTCGAGACCAGCCTGGTCTACAAGAGCTAGTTCCAGGACAGGCTCCAAAACCACAGAGAAACCTTGTCTCGGAAAAAAAAAACCAAAAAAAAAAAAAAAGAAATTCATTTTCTCGTAGCTGATTTTAGAAGGATCTGTGTAAGGCAGTGCACACACACTGTGTAGCTCAGCATAGAGCACAGAGACACAGTGTGTTTGTATGTGGCATCACAGCAAGGTAGGGGGCAGTGAAGTTGAACTTGGGTGTGTAAATTATCCCAGAGTGAACCTAGCATCTGCAGGAACAAAGGGAGGGAGCTACACACAGTAGAACACCGGGAGCAGAAACCGTAAATACATACCCACTTTCCTTCCTTCTATCTCAACTTCTTTAAAAGCGGGAAAATTACAGTCCTGCGCTGTGAACACTCTAGACAATGATGAGCCTGGTGGTCCCCTAAGACAGTAATGGAGCGGACCGCGTCCTATAGCTCCCTGAGATCAGAGCCATCAGGACGTGTGACAAGGCTGGTGTAAGCAGGAACACTGCACTTGGAATCAGAGAAGGCAGCTACTGCACTGGGCACAGACTATCACACTCAGTAACACACGGCTGGCTGTAGTTTAGGGAATCACCTGCTATGTTTGATATCATTACTCTAGAGAGTTTTCCTTCGGCTTATTAGCAACCAAGTAGACAGCCTTGGACTCCGGAGATGGACCAGGCAGCCCTGAGGCACAGGCATCAGAGAAGGGGACAGATCTGGGCATTCTACTGTCCCATGCTACAGTACCTAGAGAGGACTGAATATGTGATGAGGAAGACAATGGCAGAACTAGAGGTGTGTGTGTGTGTCTGTGAGAGTGTGTGCATGTGTGTGTCTGTGAGAGTGTCTGTGAGAGTGTGTGCATGTGTGTGTCTGTGAGAGTGTGTGCATGTGTGTGTCTGTGAGAGTGTGTGCATGTGTGTGTCTGTGAGAGAGGATGAGTGAGTGTGTCTGAGAGAGAGTATGTGTGTGTGTGAGTGTGTGTGTGAGTGTGTGGGTTGTATAGGGGTTGTGTGCACACGCATGCATGTGTGCGTGTGTGTAGGGGTTGTGTGCACACGCATGCATGTGTGGGTTGTGTAGGGGTTGTGTGCACACGCATGCATGTGTGTGTGTGTGTGTAGGGGTTGTGTGCACACGCATGCATGTTTTGGTGCACACATGTGCATTTTAGTTCCTAGCAGAAAAGTTTTAAAATTAGAAACAGTTTAAACACAGGAAAGGTTTGCAGAATAAGAATGCAAAGCGGTGAATGTTTGTGCAGCTGCACAGCGAGTTTTGTGTTCTAAGCTAATATTTATCATTAGAAATGAGTCAAAACTCTTTCATTCAGTTTTTAAAGTTTATAAAATCAAAAGGTTCCAGAAGAGAAAATCTTATTGTTGAAGATTGTTTTCAAATCTCACGTGGCCTAAGCATCCAGCACGAGCAGAGCAGCCGTGTTCCAGGCCTTTGAATTTCTTTTCGGAGCCACCCACCCCTGCAGGCATCTAGCAGTGTGTGCCTCGTGTGGGCGGCTCCCTGCTTATTTTTTTCTCTTTGGTTTTTAAATTGCATTTACTTCTCTGTGTGTCTGTAAGGGTGTAGGCATGCATGGACAGAGGGCAGGGCATGTGTGGAGGTCAGCGGACACCTTCTGGGAGCCGGGTCCTACCCCCCAGCATGTGAGCCTGCATCATCAATCTCTTGTGAGGCTTAGTAGTGTGCTCCTTTATACACTAAGCCCTTCACTGCCTGAGTTTATCTCTTACGGAGTATTTCTACCACACCCTTCTGCATTCATGCACACAAATGCTCACTCTTGTGTACAGTGGTCTACAGTATTCTGGACAATAACACGCTGTGTGAAGCTGAGAGGCAACAGGCTATCCCAGGCCGTCGTGGTGAGTAATAGTTCCCATCCAGCCAGTTCTGAGCAAGTACAATAGAATGTTTGCAGAACTACAAAATCTTTTAGAATATGTATTTTTTTTTCTGAACTCTTTCCATCAGCAAACAAAGCATGACTATGCACTGAATGAAGAAAGGAGGACTGCTCCAAGATATGCTGGAGGAGGTTTATTGTAGATATGAGGGAGACAACAGCCAAAGGCATCTGGAAGTGTCCCCACTAAACTGGGCCAGGAGAGAAGGGGTGGGGTAGGGCGGGGCTTAGTGGGAATGAGAGAGGAAGATGAGAACAGAAAAAGCAGGGAGGGGAACCAAGAGCCCAAGAGACTGCATGCTCAAAATGAGTGCGGTTACACAGGCATCAGAGGCTGGGGAAGGGAATCCCAGACCATGGGCTGGAGGGGTTGAGGCTAGAGGGGCAGGGTATGCCAGCCAAGATGACTCTGTAAGGGGGTACTTGTGAGTAAGGACTGGTGGCCAGAGGCAGCTTTGATATGTTAAAAAAAGGGGGGGGCACCTCAGTTAGCTATTTGTCCTGGATTTCTCTGAGATCTAACATCCAGACCTTGGTTGATGATAAATGGTGACATAATATTTTCTTTTTTTTTTTTTTTTTTTGGTTTTTCGAGACAGGGTTTCTCTGTGGTTTTGGAGCCTGTCCTGGAACTAGCTCTTGTAGACCAGGCTGGTCTCGAACTCACAGAGATCCGCCTGCCTCTGCCTCCCGAGTGCTGGGATTAAAGGCGTGTGCCACCACCACCTGACATAATATTTTCTATTACTACTTGCTTCCTGAAATTGGGGCATCTGTGTTGGGGCCCAGGATGGCTGGAATGATGACCAAAGAATGAAGAGAGGGGCACGCAGGCTGGGGGGATGTCTGTTTGTCAGTTTGTCTCTGCCGGGGTTCTGTGGGACCACCTGGGGCTAGGGAAGGGTGGGCCGCTTTGGAGGCATCTGAGATGTTGAACCACCTAGGCACTTTGAAGTAGTCTAGGATGCAGAGGCCCGGGCTGCTTCCATTCGAAGCATCTAGGGCTGACCCGTTGGGAGCAGTTTTAGAGCAGTCCAGGGCAGATGCAGACTAGAGACAGAAGATAAAGGTAAGGAGTTTAAGGGAGATGTTTTATCTCTGTGCACATTTGAAATTTCCAAGCCCATGGTCCTGGTACTGGCTGAAAGGGAGGAGTCCCAAGACCAGGGAAGAAAAAAAGATGCCACCCTCAGAAACAGGCAGAGAAATTGTAGAGATGAGAGGTTTTGTTTTTTAAGTGGAAAGTAGAAAAAGCTTAGAGATAAGAAACCTTTGGAAGTATAGGACAGAGAAAATTTAGAAATAAGACATGGGGGAATCATTTGTGCAGTGGCACAGGTCGTATCTCTGAATTCAGAAATCAAATATGACCACTGAACTGTACTCAGACCAAACTGTTTGTAGTAAGACATAGAGGCGTTCATAAAATCTGAGTCCGTGGGGGAAAGAGAGAAAGAGTTGTGCACTGAACTTTGCCTGAGGGAGGGTTCCTATGGGCTCCCGTAGGAACTGAAAGACACAAGTCCAGGAGGGCATCAGAAAGCTGTGAGAATTTCAGGAGGCAACCGGGAGGGAACCAGGTTGCAAAGCACGGAAACTCTGGCTGAGAGAGGACTCCAGGAGGCCCAGGAGGGCTTAAGGCAGAGGTAGATACTGCAGCTCTGAAAGGGGGGGGGGGACACCTCCAGGAGGAAGTTGCAAATACTCCTGAGGGGATGGTCAGGGAAGGGTCACGGTTTAGGCTTAGGCTGTGTGAAGAAGATGTGGGACTTGCTGGAGGGAGACAGAAGGGGCAAGGTCATGGCGGCCCAGAAGGGCTTAAGGAATCTGCAGGACTTAGTGGGGCAGCTTCTAGAGGGAGGTGTGGAAGTTCCGGGAAGGAGTAGACGGAGCCGAGAACAGCTGACTGTCATGGTAACAAGAATCTCAATCCGGGGCCTCACCAACTGGAATGGAGATTTGTCAAGGAGAAATGTCCCAAATCGCAGAGGTGTTCCTTTCCACGTGACAGGGGCCCAGTTGGGGGGAAAAGGAGCCTCCTGGCCCACAGGTGTGGCTTTTATGCTAATAACAGACAAAGCAGGCAGCTCTGACTTAACACCTATCCAGGAGAGGAGAGGGCAGCTGAAGAGGTGACCTGGGAGAGGCTTTTGGGGAAAGGGACAGGGTAAGTGCCTTTGGTAGAGAGATGCTCTCGTAGCAGGCCAGAGGGAGGAAGAAATGTGCCCAGGTAGAGCGTGGGAGGCTCCAGGAGTCAGAGGACGAATACGCAGAAGTTCACCTAGACTGCAGGAGCCAGAGAGACATGGAGTGGAGAAGCAGCTGAAGAGGTGGACTCTGGGATTTGGAGTCAACTTTGGAGGGTGATAGAAGCCAGCAGAACAAATGATCCCTACATACCCATACATACGTTAGGAGGGTCAGATCAGCAGAGATCGGGACAGAGGCCTAGTTCCTTGGAACAGAACTCCTATGTGCCAATCCCGGGTTTCAGGGCCAGGTGAATAACACAATGAGGACATGACTGCTCCCCATGTTGAGGGTAGAGGATGGGGTAAGCCAGCCAGGATGACAAGTGACAGCTACTTCTGCATAGGGCTGAGAATGGCTAGAATCGGTTTTGGTATGTCAAATGGGCACCTCAGCCATTTGTCCCCGGTTCCTGTGGGACCTAGCATATACACTATATATATGTATGTAATATATATATATATATATATATATATGTAATATACACAGCACAGTATAACTGTGTCACTGTGATGTGCCTAACAACAGTGCCACAAAAGGGCAGTGAAGAGGTACTGTTTCTGGAGGTTGAGGGATCAAACTAGTCGAAGTCAGAATTAACAGTGCAGAGCCCACCCCTGAAGGACCGCAGGGCACACATATGAAGGATTCCTTGTGGAATTCACAAAGGGGAACAAGAATGAGCACAAATGACCCAAGTAGATGGTAAGAAGCAGGGAAATAAGCAGATGTCACTGGAGAGAGAGAGAGAGAGAGAGAGAGAGAGAGAGAGAGAGAGAGAGAGAGAGAAGAAGAAGAAGAAGAAGAAGAAGGAGGAGGAGGAGGAGGAAGAGGAGGAAGAAGAAGAAGAGGAGGAAGAAGAAGAAGAAGAGGAGGAGGAGGAGGAGGAGGAGGAGGAGGAGGAGGAGGAAGAAGAAGAGGAGGAGAAATAGAATCCAAACAAAAATCATTGAAATAAGACACACAAAAGGGATTGTCAAGATTGCTCAGCAGCTAAGAGCACTGGCTGTTCTCCCAGAGGACACAGATCTGAATTCCAGCATTCACATGCTGGCTCATAACCATCTACAGTTCCAGGGCGATCTGACACTCTCTTCTGGCCTCTGTCACACGGTGCACATGTGGTGCACAGACACACACGTGGGCAAAATACCCATGCACATTAAATAAACTGATTAGAAAACGTGGCAAGAGATGCCGCTGTAGCCCATGCTCCTTCCGTTCCAGCTTCCTCAGACGCCGCAGCCACGGTGATGCTGAACCTGCAAAGACCTGGACTGTCATCCATGAGCTTCTTTTTAAAGAAGGAGTGGTGGTTGCCAAGAAAGATGTCCATATGCCCAAACTCCCCACGCTGGCAAATAAGAATGTGCCCAACCTTCATGTCACGAAGTCTATGCCGTCTCTCATGTCACGTTAGATGAAGGAGTAGTTTGCCTGGAGACGCTGCTATTGGAACCTTACACAAAGGCATCCAGTAGCTAGATCCAAGATTACCTCTGGAGATTTCGCCTGCCACCCTGTGCCACAGTTGCCCTGAGACTAGCAGGCCTCAGTCCAAAGGTCCAGAGGGTGAGTAACCTGCAAGATTCACAAGAGGGGAGGCAGACAGAGACTTCTCAGAAGGAGCAGTGAGCCCCGATAGTGACAAGAAAGCTGGCTCAGCAACCAAATGACAGTTTACGTTACAGGAGGGGATATTTGTTCATCCTACCCACCCGGCTTAACCCTGACATAGCCACACAGAAACTGTATTAATTAAATCACTGTTTGGCCCATTAGCTCTAGTTTCTTATTGGCAAACTCTTATATTAATTTAACCCATTTCTATTTATCTATGTATCGCCACAAGGCAGTGGCTTAACAGGTAAAATTCCCAGTGTCTATCTCCAGTGGATCCATGGCATCTCTCTGACTCCGCCCTTCTTTCTCCCAGCATTCAGTCCAGCCCCTCTGCCTACCTAAGTTCTGCCCTATCAACAGACCAAAGCAGTTTCTTTATTCATTAACCAAGAAAAGCAACACACAGAGGGGGCTCCCACATCAAGTTTAGAGGTGGCTTTGGTCAGGGGACATCGTCAGCTAGCTACCTCAGTGAAACTGGAGATTGTGTTAGGTTGAGTAAACTTGAAAGAATAACATGGAAAAAAATAACAAAACATATTTTATTTTTTTAAAGATTTATTTATTTTTATTATGTATACAACATTCTGCCTCCATGTATGCCCGCGCGCCAGAAGAGGGCACCAGATCCCATTACAGATGGTTGTGAGCCACCATGTGGTTGCTGGGAATTGAACTCAGGACCTCTGGAAGATCAGCCTGTGCTCTTAACCAATGAGCCATCTCTCTCCAGCCCCAATATTTTATTTTTCTAAAAGACGTAATTCACACAAAAAAATTTCCATGATCCATTAAAATGTATAAAATAAAAGGGTTCATGATACAAGGAGAAACGGCTACAAATGTGATTACTGTGGGTTGTTTTACACTCTTCTGAGGGAGGCAGAGGCCATGGTTTTCTTACCAACTTGACACAAGCTAGAGTTATCTGGAAAGAGGAACCCCGAGTGAGAAAGAAAATGCCTCCACCAGATTGCCTGTAGACAAGTCTATGGGGCATTTTCTTGACTAATGATTGATGTGGGAGGACCCAGCCTACTAAGGGCAGTGCCACCCCTAGGGGAGCACCAGTGTGTATAAGAAAGCAGGCTGAGCAAGCCATGGGTCACAAACCAGTAGACTATGTTCCTCCATGGTCTCTGCTTCAGTTCCTGCCTCCAGGTTCCTCCCTTGAGTTCCTGCCTTGGCTTCCCCTGAGAATGGGCTGTAACCTGCAGGCAGTTAAACCCTTCCCTCCTCAGGTTGCTCTCATTACAATAACAGAAGCCTAGCTAACCCAGTACAGGAAATATCCCCCAAAGGCCATGTGCTAAAGCCAGTGCAAGTTGTGATGCTGTTGGGTGAAAGTTTTTGCACCCCAGTAAACCTCTCCACGGACGCAATAATCCAAATCACACCAATCCAAATCGAATTAGAAAAAGCCCAGGTTTAATAGATACCAACGCTCCTGGGTGGCCTTCCAGCCCCCCAGAGAAGAGACTGGGAAGGAAGACCAAGAAAACACATGTTTGTTCTTGGGGGCGGGGGGGGGGGAGCAGTTTAAACACCCTGTGGGAGTGATGTTGAGCATCTCTGGGGAGGGGGTCATCATTTGGTGGGCTTTCTAGGAGGTGGAGTCTGGACTGAGGCAACTCCCAGGGGAGGAGGCTTGGTTTGTAATTTCCACCCAAACATTCCAGACTCTTTGGAAATATGGATGCCAGAGACTGAGGTGATGATTTCAACTAAACAGTTCAGACTCTTTGGATATATGGATGCCAGGGGCTGAGGTGAAGCTTCCACCTAAACATTGGGGAGTAGTAAAACCTTTTTGAAGTGGGACCCAAGAGAGAAGGACACAAGGTCATGGGAGATATCATACCCACAAAACAAAATATTTTTTAAAAATTAAACTTTAGTTGTTGGCAGTTTACGGTGCTAAGGTTTTTATGTCTTAATACACTTGCTGTCTTTTAATATTTGTTGAGATTTTCTCTGTGTAGCCAATTCGTCATCAATGTCTATGAATATTGCTTGAATGCTGGAAAGTTTTTACGTAAAGGTTTTACATAAAGTTTGATGTAGGTATGTTTGTAGGTCTCAAGACCATGGCCACACAGTAACGTATGTGTCCTTATTAGACTTAAATAATGAAGACACAGCACGCTCCCCTCCCCCTCCACTGAAGGCATGGTCCTCCACAGGAAATGCCCTACTCCCTAGAGTATTGGAATGCTGGAGAGACCTGGAGCCAGCTTTTAAGCCACACTTTGTCACTTGGGCCAAGCAGAGTGTCCTTTTGGCCACAAGCTGGTGTCTAAGGTTCAGCGGTCAGGTGAGCTCAGATCATCACACCCAGAAATCCACTGCGTTGTGCAAGAAAACATTATCCCTTAACTTCGAGCTCTGGTTGGTCACCTTTTGTCGCTATGATGAAACCCCATGGTCAACAGTGACTCATGGGAAAGGGAGTTGATGTTGGTGTGGGGTTCCAGAGGGGGAGTCCAGAATGAAAGGGGAGGCATGGCAGAAGAGGCTGCAACAAGCCGCTGAGAGATCACATCTTTAACTACACCCAGAAAGCAAGAACTGGAAGAGAATGAGGCTATGAAGTCTCAAAACCCGTGACTGCTTCCTTCAGTAAGATTCCACCTCCTAATTGATTTACCTGGCGCGAGTGAGAAGTATGATGTCTTGCATGTGTGTCCAAGAACTTTACGTGTGCGTGACGCCTATAGAGGACAGAAAAAGGCATCAGATCCCCTAGGACTGGAGTTATAGATGGTCATGAGCCACCAAGTGATCGTTGGGAATGAACCTGGGTCCTCTGAAGAGTAGCCATATGTCCCTCAACCATATCTGGAAACCTTAAAGTTTTCATTTTCTGAAGATTTCTTTTTATCGTTTTTGTTTGTGCAAGTGTATTTGTCTAACACATATGTGCAGGTGCTTGTGGAGGCGAGGAGAGGCAATGGATTCCCTGAAGCTCGAGTTGCATTTTAGGCAGCTGTGAGTGCCCAGACTGGGTGCAGGGAACTGAACTCAGGCTCTCTGGAAAAGCATGTTTGGGTCTTAAACCCCTGAGTCATCTCTCTGACCCCTAAAGTTTAACTTTTAGGAGCCGATGTTTGTAAATGATCCGACTCTGTTTACATTTTGACCCTCTTCAAACTTAAACATGAGAGCATTCACCTAAGCAAGTGAGTGGCAGGAAACATGGGAACTCCCAATCCGCAAAACAGATAAGGAGGGCACTGTCCTGACCCTTCCAGGGAGCCTGTCGCTCAGCAGAAAGGAAGGACATAAAAGCCAGGAGGAGTCAACGGAACAGAGATGAGATCCTGCTGTGTGTTTAAAAGATACACATACCAAACTAAAAACAAAATCTGAATTACTGGGAGGAAACTGTAGGTTGGGATATTGCTCAGCGGCCGAACATTGCTGAGCTTGTGTAAGACCCTGGGCTCCATCCCTGAGCACCAACTAAGTAACAATCTGGTCTTGATACAAAAATTTCAGGCCTGCCTCAGAAAGAAACTTACCCCCACTGCAGGCTGTGGATGCCTGTCTTCCCAGCTGTTGACATCCTGAGGGGGTCGATGCTGTAGAGTCAAGTGGGTATGATCTTAGAGTCCAGGTAGAGAGATGCTCGGGGAAAGGGGGGGAAGACTTCCATCTGTCGGGGTTCACAAGTGCTTGTCTGAGGGAGACAGCGTTAATCAGGATGTCATGGGCCCTGTCCTGTGAGCCAGGCAGAACAATGGACATGAGATTTCCTTTTGCTAGGAAGCTCCTGTCATCAGTATGTCCACGTCCAGCCTTCTAATTTAACTGCTTGGTAATTTTGGATTACTTGGATCAGATGACTTGATCTTTGTGGGTCTCGGCTTCCCCATTCCTATCTCTTTCCTGCATTGGAGCACAGGGTTACCCAACACAAGTGTGGCTCCTCATCCTATACTGTTACCCCCTTTCTCACCAAGCCCCAACACCTCATTCAGCTAGACTTTGAAGAAAAAAAAAACTGGAAGCAAGTAATGTCTTTAAAAGCCCTAGGCCCTTAGTCATTTAAAAGACAGCAAGGCTTTGACCAAGAACTCAATCTGTGCTAATTAATGTCCTTTGCTTTTCTTACATTTGTGTAACTTTTTTTTGAAAAATATTTTACTTCACACTATTAAGGGTTCTTTGCAACCTTCTATCCAACGCCCGGGTTTTAGAATAAATTCTCGCTAGTGCTGAAGTCAGGGGCACTGACTCATTCTCGGGTGTAGAGAGTTGCTCAGCAGCCAATGCAACCGCCCACAGCTGGCTCCCCGGTAGGTCACCGCGACCTTGCAGCCGGGCTGACTTAACCCGCATTTTCCGCTGGCTCGAGGTGGCTGAGGGCAGTCACACGGTCTCCGCGGGCAGCACCCCTGCCAGACGGCCGCGTGGGCGGCAGCCGGGGGAACTCCACGCTTCCGAGCGTCCGGGCCGCCGTCGGCCCCTCCCACAGCCTGGGCGGGGCGTCCTTGTCACCTGACGTGCCTGCCGTTGACAAACCGGGCGGTGAGCTAAGGTCGGGGTGAGGTTGGGATGCCGACAACCCGCGGGTGCAGAAGTCACACTGGCTGAGGCTGTGACCCCTCAAGGAATCAGGAGCTTGACCTTCGTCCCCAATCCGGAATTGGCTTGGGCTGGAACTGAGTCTTGAAAGCCAGGCTTCTCCAGGACCAAGAAATGAGGAGGTCACTGGGAGGGAACCAAGGAGGCCCAGGCTGGCAAGGCCTAAGGAAAAGGCTGATTGGGGAAGTGTGGACACCCGTGTGTAAGATGAATCCCTACCCGTGGTGAGGCCTTGGAGGTGGGGATTAATGGAGAGGGACTGAAGAGATGAGAATGACAGGTTACAAAATGCCGTAATCTTTCCTGTCCTCTTTAGCATGCCTGGTACTGTTTATGGGTTTGTAACATTCCTAGCTGACACAATCTCACAGCAAACTCCCTGATCCTCTATATACGTGATAACAGCTAATGAAAGGAGACAATAAATTTGAAAGAAAGGAAAGGGGTGGGGTGGAGAAATGCAATTGCATTATAATCTCAAAAAATAAAAGAAAGGAGTTTTTAGAGGATATGAAATAGGCGGTAGTGGTGCACACTTCTTTAATTCCATTACTGGGAGGCAGAGGCAGGATCTCTGTGGGTTCAAGGTCAGGCTGGTCTAAATGGGGAGCAGCTACTACAGGAGAGAAGTGACTACATAGGGAGACCTTTGTTTCAAGATTTAACCAAAAATAAAAGAAAGGAAAAACAGATACAAAATGTCAAGAGTAAGTTTGCTGCTGTCGCCTGAGATACACACTATAGGGCAAAGAGTATGCCAATTATCTTGATTTGACGTTGTTGGGATGCCTCCAGACCTCAAAACTTCACGCTAGCTGCCTGAAAATTACAGTTTTTATTTATCGACTGGAAATAAATTATCAAGAGAACTTGACTCCAATCAGCATCCAGGAATATCTAACAACAACAAAAAAAAGGCAAATCTGAGTAAGACCCAGGAGCCTGGTCCGGGAAGTAGACAGAAGCCAGCCTGGTCAGATAGGGCTCACGCTAGCAAAAGAACTCCTAAGGCCTCAGAGAGGCCACAGAAGCTGCAACCACAAACCGTGCCAAACCTCCATGTATGAGCACAAGGAAGACCCTGCTCCCCTACCGGCCTGGTGGCAGGCAACAGACCAAGTTGTATTCATTCTGTGGCTTGATTGCCAAGGAGACAGTCCACATGGTCACTACAGCAAGGAAGAGGGAGACTTTCCCCCCTGAAAGTGACAGGACAGCCCGATGTGCTGCCCCAACGTCACAGAATCCCAATTTGTGTGAGACCCAGAGGCGTCATCTCCCAGGGGCCAAGAAGGAAAGGGCAAACAAATGGGCAAACAAATCTAGAAGTATCTATCATTAAAGGGCTGCTTTTTTGTGTGTGCAAGAAACTGGCTGGCTGCTCAAGGCTATGCCAGTATTGTCTGTCTGCTGAATAATGATACTACTTATGATTGGCTTGTTAAGAGTCACATGCATGCTCCTAGGTTGGAAATTTAGAAGGAGGACTCCCACGAGGCCCTTAAGCTAGCCAGTAGCCACCATCAGACATCACCTCCTGAGGCCCCACAGATGGACTTGTTCCTGGACCAATGGAGAAGCAGCAGCGTGCACAGTTTCCCCTCCTCCTTGGGATACAGAGCTTTGCCTGCACAGGGGCGTGGGTCACTGATGGCCTGAACTCTGCTTCCCTAGTCTAGGCATATGTCCAGGGCCAGGTTCAAGTGGCACCACTTAGACCACAGGCCCTTGACTTTGATACTCTGCAATCTCTAGTTCTCTAATCCGGAAGCTACTGGGCACCTTGTGGAAGGGCTAGCCTGAGATAGAAGCCAAAATGGATGGGACATGGAAAAGAATTGTGAAGAGGGCGAACGATAGAACCTTGGATGCACCTGGAGCTCCTGGTTTCAAAGTCACAAAGCGGCTACATTCCTGCTATGTAACAGCATTGTCAAACAATTACAAATGACAAGCACTGATGCATAGAATGGCCAACTGATTTGGCTTGCAGAGCTCAGCACAGAAGCACAGATCTCTCCTGAGTTGGGCTGTATTGCTAGGATCCTTCCCTAGAATTCCAGACGCCACCCTTTTACCAGAAGACCCACCTGCTAGTGAAAAAAACTCAAGTTCCTTGACCTTGGTGTGGCTGCAGGAAGCACAAAGCCCCCTCTGCTGGGGTGTGTCTGCTACAGCATGCCCCCCCTCCTCCAGTACCTTATCTTCTCCTGCCCTCTCGGTCTTAGGTCTTTTAGGTGGAGGGGTCAAGATAGGCAGAAACTCCTGTGTTATCTGGTGGCCCATGGATCAGCTGATTTAGAGCCCTCGGCATCCCAAGGGGAGACAGTAAGCCATGTCCCAACATACAGTCAGGGTCCTGGTGAGCATGAAGAATTAGAGGTCTTCTCAAAGTGCACATGAGTAAGGCAGGATTTCCTAGGCTGCAGGAGACCCTAGGCCACCCACGTGGGTCCCTGTGAAAACACACGGCATCTCTCCACTGCCCACAGGGTCTGCTTCTACAGAGGGTCTTCAGATTTCTGCTCTGCCTATGGCCCTGTGGCTTCCTGGCAGCTCGGGCTAACTTGGGACCAGCAGCCTCAGAACACAGGTTCACAGGCCCAACCATGGTCCTGAAGGTAGAGCTACCAAATGAACACAAAAACACCTTACCAAGCCTTCAGGACATGTTTCCACTGCTTCATTGCAATGTATTGTTTTGTTTTTCAAATTCAAATACAACTTAGTGTACAACAGTTTTATTTGTTAAACCCTGGCAGCAATAGCTAGAGAAGCCCAGTGCGGAGAATGATTAGTGTGGGAAGTGAGATCCTGGCCTTGCCTCTTGTCAAGTGTTCACTAAGGTCACCCCTTCATGTACCTACCCCGCAGATGCCACTAAAGCAAGCCCGGCAGCACCCCCATGCACCCCAGGAAGCTACAGAAGTTACAGAAACACCAAAGCAAGCCCTAATATGGAGCAAGACATAGAAAAGGCAACAAGCTGGCCCACTGTGTCCCCTGTCTGGGCATAACTACCCATGACAGCATACCAAGGTCCTTTCCCTTTGCAGGTGACTGTCTCCAGCCATAACTGTGGGAAGCCACACAAGTAGCCTTGGTGCTGGTTGTAAAACTAGAACAAACCTGGAAACTGGTCCAGGACCTTCTGTGTTAAGTGTCCAGGGGACTCGTTCAGATCCTTGGAGGTAGGGCTGATGGCTCATACATCAAGAGGTATCCTGAGGGAGGGGAGGCCTCTGGGCAGCCTGCACCAATGGTTGCCTGAGTGATCTAAAGACTGGCAGTAGTATTTAAAGCTGCCCAGACTGGTGTAACTGAGCCCCTGGAGGCCAGAGTGCTTCATGCATCACCAACACGTCCTCCCTGCGCTTCTACCATGTGAAGCCTTGGCAGGCAGATGCTCCCAGATGTGAACCTGGTGTCAGCTGCACATGGGATTTCTTCACCACCCAACATTCAGAGAAAACAGGCTCAGAGGGGCTGCGGGAGCAGTAAACCACCGCACAGACCCAAATTCTAGAGGTGCAATTTCTAGTGTTCCTGAGACTCCAGGAATGCTTCATCCATCAAGAAACTGCAACCTGCCAAGTGGTGGTGGCGCACGCCTTTGATCCCAGCACTTGGGAGGCAGAGGCAGGCTGATCTCTGTGAATTTGAAGCAAGCATAGTCTACAGAGCAAGTACCAGGAAAACCAAGGATATACACAGAGCAACCCTGTCTCAAAAAGCCGAAATAGATAGATAGATAGGGAGGTAGATAGATAGATAGATAGATAGATAGATAGATAGATAGATAGATAGATAGATAGAAAATAAGGAAAATTTTTAAAAAATTCCAATCTATGGGGGGGGCAAGAGGCTGACCCCCAAGGCTCATCTCATATGGGTGTGACTTGGAGGCAAGGGGCTCCTCCCTTCCTGCTTGCCTGTTCTAGACTGGGTGGAGCATAGGCACACAGGGCTAAGGACTGGGACCCCCTGAGACCTCACAAGAACAATTCATGGTTGTACTTGCCAGATATCAGACGAGACCCAATCAGACCCGAGCACGGGCTCAGTGGGTGGCTGTCAGAGAGGGGAGTGCGTGAAGACAGTGTGTAGCTTCATGTCGGTGATGTCGAGTATGCATGTATATGCATGCACACATGCATACAGATGCCCCGCCATTCCATAAGCACCCTCCAAGCCACAATCACCACACACAGAAGATGCGTGGACTACGATCAGTCTGCTGAACATCTACGTTAAGTTGGGCCACTCACACTGCACGGGGCGGCTCTTTTCCCTCCTGATCTCTGATTCTTGGGAGCTTTGGCTCAAAGTTGGATGGGGTTCAAAATCATGGAAAGGGCTTGTAGCAGATACTGCTAGCCTGGGAAAAGTTCCAAACCTGCTGTTCAGTGTATGGTTTCTACTGAATATATGTCGTAGTCACACAAAGAAATCCTGTCCAGACCACTGATATCTGCATGTACAGACATCCACAGGGACAGACAAACATGCAAACCATGCCAAGGGAAAATCATCACCTGTAGACTGAATGCAGGTTTTTCATGAAAATTGCATCATCTGTAGCCACAATGTATACACATGTGTGTGTTTATATTTGTGCATGTGTGTGTGGGTTTTCCAGGTAGCTTACACTACTTCAAGTATGTCAGCTTTTGAGCAACTCCATTCACGCCAAGAGAAAGAAAATGTAATAAGCCAAAGGCTCCCCCGCTTCTCAGGAAACAAGCTGGCAGAATTTCTAGCTAGGGCTGGCAGGATCTGAGCTAGTACTGAAGGGCCTATGAGCCGCCTGCCGGAAGGGCTTGGGCGTGGGAGGCAGGAAGTCAGTCTCGCCTCCCTGCCTTTGGCCTCCTGAGCAGTTTGTTACCTGTAAACGAATCAGAGTCAGCAGTCAGCTCATGGGACCTGCTTGAGGTGAAAGAGCTTGGGGGGGTGGGAGGGGGTCCCAGATTGATACCAGGACTCTTCCTCTTCATTCTCACAGCCAGTCCAAGTTGTTCCCAGAACCCTGTGACAAAGTCCCTTTAGGAGCAGGCACACCCTTGTGGCCCACAACACACCAAAGGAACACGACAGACAAAAAAAAAAAAAAAAAAAAAAAAAACTTGAAAGAAATGAAAACATTCGGGCCGAGCCCACCCCCTTAGCTTGGGGTGTAAGATACACACAGGAAGGAAGTGGCTGGCCGGTTCCAGGAGGCAGAACTGCAATGTCTCCAAGAAGGAATAGTTTCCGACCAGCTCGCCCTGCCTGTGGTTTTAAACAAGATTTCAGACATAGCTGTAGCCAGTCCCCTGCCCCCTGCTGCGTCCCTCCTGGACCCTCCACCCAACGTGGGCAGCAGCTGCCGTCTAGACACAGCAGGGAGGACGGGTGTTCATGCAGGAAACAGTCCAGAAGGCTGCTCTGCTTGATGGTTTAGAGTTGGAAGCAAGCAGAAGAGGCACACGCTGCTTGTGGTGGGAACCGGAAGGGGCAAGCAAGCCCAGCGTGGTGGGCAGGGAATCTCCCCCTGCCTCTCGCTGGGTACTCCCAGAGACTGACTCATCAGCGAAACCTGGTTTTGATTTCTGCTCCTAACTAGCTTCAGGCCTCAGCAGATCCAGCCTTGACATCCGGGGTCTTTGCGAGCAGGCCCCTTCCCTGAATCAGACATTTCTTCTGTGCTTCTGTGCTGGGGAGGGCTTGGAGGCAGGATCCAGGTCTGAGCCTTTCCTTCCCCTAACCCTCCAGCGTCCACAGCCTCCCCTCTGCTGAAGCTCCTGCTTCCAGGGTAGGCAACACACTGGTAACTTTCCCACTCTGCCCGGGATACCGGTGCTCTGTCTCTCCTCCCTGTCCTCTGCTCAAGTCCTGTCCCTCCTGATGTCTAGCTCACCGTCAGCATTAGCAACGTTCGGGACTCTCCCGATGGAAAGTCCCTCTGTCTTGCTGCCACTCGCCTGACTCTCTAACCCAAGACAACTCTGTGTCCAGCCATGTGAGTCCGAATGAGTCACTTCAACTCACTGAGCCTCGGTTCTACATCTGGAGGATGGACATGCTGAGAGGTGCCCACTGAGATGACGCTGTGCTTGTAGATCAAGAAGCCTGGCGCACGGGGCTGGTCCGGGACCAGCGTAGACAACTGACGCCAGGGTGTAGACTGCTGAGGGGTCTTCCTTCTGCTCGGTGGCCACGCCCCTCACACAATAAGATTGGCCAGGTCCCCTACATCCCTTCCCACAGCGTCTTGCCTGCATGAGGCAGGTCTGACATGTGGTTGAAGTCAGGAGACTTTCCATGGAGAGGAATGTATCCAAAAACCCCAGAGTAGCCAACAACCTTTCCCATAGAGAGCAAAGGCAGGTGGAGGGCAGTGATGGATGGCTTTACTGCCAGGGGCTGGCCTGGGCCGGACACCCATTGCACAGACAAGAAGTGCCCATCAGTAAGGCCCACACAGGAACGGGCTGTGTCCTTCACGGAGAGCTTACAGCTGAGCTCTCCGAGTGGGTGACACCAGGCGAAATTCCCCAGGGCCACAAAGCCTGTGCGTGCACGTGGAGATCAGAAGTTGATGACCACGGTCATCCTCCACACTCGTCTATATTATTCACTTGAGTCGGTATCTCTCAGTCAAACCCACCAATATGGCTCACGAATACGGCTGCTCTTGCTAGCCAGCTTGCGATGGGATCCTCTGTCCCTTCCTTCAAAGGCTAGAATGACAGGCAGCTGCTCCACTCAAGCAAATCTGCATCTTGTGGTCAGTTGACGTTTGACAGCCAGTGTAAGACTACACGGAGGGAACTGGCAGCATCTTCGGCGAACAGGGCCAGGAGGTCCATATGGTCACATGCAGAGGGAATTTTGACTCCTAGCTTACACCAAGAGAGAAAAACTAAAGGGATAAAAGATCTGAGCACCGAATCTGAAGGGAGGCACTGGGGAGATGGCTCTGGGGTGAAGCGCGGCGCGCTGTGCAACTGTCAAGGCTGGAATTTGGAATCCCAGGAGCCCTCACAAATGCTAAGGTCCTCTCCCATAGCGCCATAACTGTTCAGAACACTTGCTATCGTCCCCCCTTTTAGATAGGGCTTCACGAGGCTGAAGGCGGCCTGAAGCTCAAAGTGATGTTGCCCTTGAACTCTTGATCCTCACCTTCCAAGTGCTGGGCCACAGACCGGTGCTGCAGGCTAGTCACCCTTCTTATCTCTATCATGGGCACCAGTTCAGTCTATTTTATTTAGGAACGTTATTATTTGAGTCTTCTTTTTTAAGATTTATTTGTTTGTTTGTTTAGTATATATGCAACATTCTGCTTCCATGTATGCCCACATGCCAGAAGAGGGCGCCAGATCTCATGACAGATGGCTGCTGGGAACTGAACTCAGGACCTCTGGAAGAGTGGCCGATGCTCTTCACCACTGAGCCATCTCTCCAGCCCCTATTTGAGTCTTCTTGCTTTCCTTCGTATTCTAAGAACAGGTTTGCCAATTTTGTTGACTTTTTAAAAGTAGGTACTCAGCTTTATGTCTTTGTTGTTTTTACCTTCTGTATCCCATTTATTTCTGGTCTAATACTCATTTTTCTTTCTGTTGTTTACCTTGGTTTTATTTATTTACTTATTTTTTTATATGCGTTGGTGTTTTGCTTGCATGTATGTCTGTGTGTGGGTGTTGGATCCCCTGGAACTGGAGTTAGTTACAAACAGGTGTGAGCCGCTATGTGGGTGCTGGGAATTGAACCCAGTACCCTTTATCGCTGAGTCATCTCTCTAGTCCCTTGGTTTTATTTGTTAAGCTTTTGTTCTTTGAAATTTTCATAGATGCATAAAATACATCTTAATTATATCTGCTCTGCTCCTTCCTTCCAACTCCCCCTGCCTTCTTCTCTAATGTATCTTCCTTCCATCTTAAATTTCTCCCTTTATCTGTAACGGGCTGAGTCCCATCAACGCTACCCACACAATATGCGCACGGCTGTGAGGACTAAGGCAGAGGCAACCTGCCAGCTGCCCCCCATCGAGGAAAAATGACTCTCTCACCTGTCACAACCTTCAGCTATCAACAGTTCTTCATCTGGAGGTGGGAGCACAGGCTGCCCACCGCCATATTGGAATTTTTAAATAGCCTGATCCGCTTTAGGTAACCACAGCTGCTGCTTTTGATGTGTCCAGAGTTCAGCTTTTCACAGCACCCCGCCCCACCCTCTGGCTCTTACATTCTCTCTTTCATGGTGACCCTGAATCTCGGTGGCGATGGGGCAGATAGGTGCTCCGCCTTTGGCTAAGTATTCACAATCACTTATTCTCAGCTCTTTGAGGGGCTGTGTATTAACCACCACTGCATTGCAATAAAAAGCTTCTCTACCCAAGATTAAAGAGCAGCAAAAGTCTATGGATTAAAAGTCTATGGATAAGGCAGTTTGGAAACATAACCATTTAGCGAAATAACAAAAGGTTTCCCTACTTTGGAGCCATGGCTTCTTACAGGAGAAGAAATTAATAACCCCTGGTGGAGTAGGTCTCAAGTTCAATCAAGAGAGAAGATGGCCACCCCATAAACAGTCGTGCCTCTGTTGTGAACGTGGATACATTTGCCCTTACTTTGGTTTTAAGGAATTACAGATCTTTGCAAGTCCCTCATTAGGTGCTGGAAGCCAAACCTGAGTCCTCTCTGCAAGAGCAGCAAGTGCTCTTAAACACTGAGCCATCTCTCCAGCCACAATTTCACAATAATAATTATATAATGATAATAAAATAGATAAAGACACTAGAAAAATGGAAAGATATCCTATACTCCTGGATTGGTAGAATTTATATTGTGAGAATGGTCATTTTGTCAAAACCTATAGATAGATTCATTGCAGTCCCAATCAAAATACCGATCTCATTCTTCATAGAAATTAGAAAAACTATCCTTAATCCCTCATGGAACCACAAAAGATGTGAAATAGCCAAAAAATATTCCCAAACAAAATAGCAATGCTGGAGGGATAACAGTTTCAGATCTTAAGATTATGTTACAGGGGCTGGAGAGATGGCTCAGAGCACTGGCTACTCTTCCAGAGGTCCTGAGTTCAATTCCCAGCAACCATATGGTAGCTCACAACCATCTGTAATGAGATCTGGTGCCCTCTTCTGGCCTGCAGGGATACATGGAGGCAGAATGTTGTATACATAATGAATAAATAAATCTTTTTTAAAAAAAGATTATATTACAGGACTCTAGTAATAATAATAGGAATTTGTTCAAACGTGTGTATGGCTGTAGTGAGTGAGATTGTTTCCCTGGTTTCTTTTTCAGTATGTTTATCACTAATGTGTTCAAAACCTACTGACCTTTTGTGTTAATTTTTTTTTTATCTCAAAAGAGTATATCAGCTCTCAAACATTTCTGCTTGAGTCTTCAGAGCTTTTGTGTATAGAATCTTAGCATATGCAAACGAGGATGCTTTGCTTCTTCCTTTCCTATTTCTTTCCTCTTTATTTCAAACTTCAGCTTCAAGCACTGTACTGAATAGAGTAGCCACCCATATCTTGTTCTAATCTTAGTGCTCTGAGTGTTTCCCCATTTAGCAAGGTGTTTGCTACCCCTTATTATATTGAGTTATGCTCTCTATTTTTATCAGAAAGGGTAAATATTTTGATTTGGATTTTTGTCAAAAGCCTTTAATGTATATTGGATGAAATAATCTCAAGAATTCTGTCTTTGAGTCCATTATATGATGCATTGTTTATTGGTTTACATATCTTGAACCATCCTGAATCTCTGGAATAGGGTTCTTGGTTATGATGAATGGGCTTTATTACATGATCTTGAATTCAGCTTGCAAGTGTCTTATTGAGAATTTCTTCATCTATGTATGTTGGAGCCCACAAGGCTAAACAGTGACTTCACAGCTGGCAGGCCAATGGGCAGACCCACAAGAAGTGTATAGTTCTGTTTTTTTTTGTTTTTTTTTTTTTTGGTTTTTTGAGACAGGGTTTCTCCGTGGTTTTGGAGCCAAGAAGTGTATAGTTCATGACCACATGGAACAACCCATTTTGCAGAGCTGCGGGAACATTTGGAAAAGCCACTGTCATATCTGTGGAAACCTTGTGAAGCCGTGATTCACCCCTTCAAAATAGGATTCATTCCAAAACACCTCAGCAGTGTGACGTCTGCAGGGACAACTTGAGTGACCTTGCTCCATTCACCCACACCGTGAGGCCTTGGAGCAACGGTATTCACACTTTGTTCTAACAGTCAAATTTACAGACAGGTCCACAAAATTACCTGCTAACAGACCACAGAGAAATTTCTATAGAAGACAGGCACTGAGCTGGAAGGCAGCATGCCCCACCTTTGCTAACAAACAAATCTGGGCGTACCCAAAACTGGTTATCACAAAAGAGATTAGATGAGGAAAAAGGGTGAATCCGGGATTCAGGGTTGTTTAGTAACTTTATCTAATGATTTAGAATGTCAGGTATTTCCCTTGAATGCTGGTTCTTTCCTGGGTCAGGCCACCTGTTCCGGACTACTGCTTTGTCAGATTCTACTTCCCCTCTTTGTGACTTCAATAGGTATGTTACCATTGTCCTTGCCTACGGAATTTTCCAACTACACCTGTAAAACCTAGAAACCTTGCGGAGGTCAGCCGTTCTTCTTCTCCTCAGTGCTTCTTCTACTTCTTCCCCTTACTGTCATTCTTTCTTCTCCTTATTCTTCCCTTATTTTTCTTCTTCTCCGTGCCCCTTCACTTCACTTTTGCCCCTCCCCACAAAAAGTAAAGAACATGCAGAGCTAACATACTTGAGTTAATTTTTTTACCCTCAGATCCTCGCCTGCCATAGACATATCCAATTCTGAGCCCTGAAGGGGTACTGAGGCTGGTACTCAAGGCCCCCATACATGTAGTCTCTCTCTCTCTCTCTCTCTCTCTCTCTCTCTCTCTCTCTCTCTCTCTCTTGCTCTCTCTCTCTCTCTCTCTCTCTCTCTCTCTCTCTCTCTCTCTCTGTGTGTGTGTGTGTGAATCTGGTTTTAGGTATCAGGATAATGCCTTTGGAAGCCTTTTTCTGTGGAATAATTTCAGTCATGTCAGAGCTGATTCTTTGACTTTCTGGTAAAATTCTTCAGTGACTCTATCAGGCTCTGTTCATGTGGGAGGCTTTCTTTTACTGCTTTACTCTCGGTGCTTGTTATATATCTGTCTAAATTATTTATTTCATCTTGATTTAAATTTCATATATTGTATGCATCTAGAAGTTCATATATTTCTTTTAGATCTCCCAGTTTGGTAGAACCTATGTTTAAGGAAGTGGTTCTCGACCTTCTTAACACTGTGACCATTTAGGACCTCATGTGGTGGGGACCCCTAGCCATAAAATTATTTTTGTTACTTCATAATTGTAATTTTGCTACTTTTATGAATTGCAATATAAATATCTGCATTTTCTCATGGTCTTAGGGGATCCATATGTAAGGATCTTTCAACCCTAAAGGAATTGTAATCCACAAGTTTAGAACTGCCAGCTTAAGGTTTGTCTTGGTGATTCTCAGAGTTTCACTGGTATCTGTTATAAGGTCTCCATACATTGCTTTGGGTCTTCTCTTTCTTTGGCTAACTAAGGGTTTGCCAAATTTGTTCATCTTTTCCAAACCAACTTTTCATCTAAATGATTCTTTGAATCATTTTTCACTTCTATTCTGTTGTTCAGCCTTGATTTTTATTATTTCTCCCCATAAACTATTCTTGCCTTTCCAAGGCCTTAAAATTGCACCATTAAATGATGGTTTATTTGGGTGCCTTTCTGATGTCTTCATGTAATTGCTTAGCACAATAAATTTTCTTCTTAGGACTGCAACTGCTGTACCCCATATTTTTAGAATGCTGTGTTTTTATTTTCATTCAATCATAAAAAATGAATTGTATTCTTGATTTATTCATCCTTCAGTAGTATGTTGTTTAATCTCCATTACTATATATCTGTCTTTAGCTTTATTGCTGCATATACATACATACATACATACACACATATATACGTACATACATACACACACACACATAGCATTATTCCATCATGGCCAGATAAAATGCAGGAAATTATTTTAGTTTTTCTGTATTTGTTGAGATTGACTTTATGTCCTAATAGGCGATAAATTTGGAGAAAGTTTGAAGTAAAATATCCTGTAGAGAGAAGATATTCTTCTATGGGCCTTGCAGATTAAAAGTAGTGTAATAATTGTGGGCAACTTCAGCATCCCATTCTCACCAATAGACAGATCACCTGGACAAAATGAAACAAATATTGTAGTTAAATGACATCATAAGTCAGAAAGACTGAGTAGATATCTGACTGGAAGGGGAAAACTCACCACTGAAGCTGCTGGTGTGCATAGAGGTCAGCATTCAGACAGATAGAACATGGGGCTGTTGTAAAGAAACCCGGTTTCTAAGCCCAGAGTTCCACACGTCCTCAGCCGGGGGAACATGGAGAGCCTGGCTGAGTGACGAGCACCAATGTAATGATAAAAATAAAAGGCTGCCATTCCCCGAGGGGTGGGAGTGGGCAGCAGGCCACAAGGGGCAGCAGGTCCCACAAGGAGCCATGGCAGGTGAGAGACGAAGATGCATAGGCAAGTCATGTGGAGAAAGTGGGTATTTATTTAGTGGGTTATGGAGAGGAAAAAGAAAGGGGGAAGGGGGAAAGGGGGAAGAGGAGAGAGAGAGAGAGAGAGAGAGAGAGAGAGAGAGAGAGAGAGAGAGGTAGAGAGAGAGGAGAGAGGATAGGAGAAGTTACCTCCTCTTTGGGAGAGAGATGGAAAGGAAAGAGCTCAGGCTGGAAGCAGAAGGAAGATCCACTTGCCTCTGCAGATGGGGGTGGGACAGCATGGGGTTTGTCTCTTAAAGGGACCGGACAGACCATTACACTGTATATGTTTAAAACTATAATGTTCCATTGGTGACTTCTTCCATTGATTGATACAAGGTGACTTCCTTTTTCTCTTCTATTTTTGGACTGAAGCTAATTTTGTCAGATAGTAAAGTAGCCATGCCTGCTTGTTTGACTCCATTTTCTTGAAACACCTTTTCCTATTTTATTCAAAGTCGCATCTATGATGATGTGATGAGTTTCTCAGCCACAGGAAAAAGATGGATCTTGCTTTCTAATTCAATATGATACTTCGGAACTTAGGGCCCTTAATATTCAGAGCTATTATTGAAAGATGTGTTAATTCCTCTAATTTTTTTGGCTGTGCAGTATTTTCTTAGACCCCTTTTGGCAAACTGTCCTAATGTTGCTTATCTTCCTCCCGAGTAAGAGTGTGTTTATTCTCCTTTTCAGTCTGGAGTATCCTTCCAGTATTCTTGGTAGAACTGGCTTAGTGGCCACACATTCTTTAGTCTGTCTTTAACATGAAAACCTTTTATTTCTCTTCTAATTTTAATAAATAATTTTGTTTAGTTGTGTTCTTTAAAAACTCAAAATATGTCTTCTCTGGCCCATCTGGTTTTAATGGTTTCTATTAAACAATCAACTGTTGTTCTGATGGTCTGTCTTTACAAACAACTCGATCTTTTTTGTAACTTTCAGTACCCTTTTTTCCCCTCATTCAGTGTAATTAGTGTTTCACTATAATTTGTTATGAAGATTTTCTTTTTTGGTCCTGTCTATCTGATATTCTGTGTGCTTCTTGTACCTGGATGAACTTCTTTCTCTTGGTTTGGAAACTTTGCATCAATGAAATATAAAGAAATATTTCATGTGTGTATGTGTGACAGAGAGAGAGAGACAGAGACACACACAAAGAGAGGTGCAAGTGTCTGAAGAGTCCCCAGAACTGGAGTTACAGGTGACTATGAGCTGCCTATCCTAGGCTGGAAACCGAACACAGGTTCTCTAGCAGAACTGCCAGTATTCTGAAACTGCTGATCCATCTCTCTAGATCTCTTGCATGATATTATTGAAAATATTTTATATGAATTTAGAATAGATTCCTTTTTTATGCCCACAATTCAAAACTGAGATCTTTTCATGGTTTGAAATAACTCCCTTGTCCTGATACTATTTTTTGAAAGGGTCATTGACCGTTACTAAATGATCCAATTCTTCTACCTTCTCTTCAGGTCCTAATACTCCATTTTCTACATGCTCCAACATATTGGTGAGGTTTTTCCATTGAAATGTTCATTTCCAGAATGATTTTAGTTTGTTTTTTCTTCAGAAATTCTTCTTATTGAGTTATACTTTCATAACTTGAATCAACTTCCTTATTTCATTTAGTTCTTT
This sequence comes from Microtus pennsylvanicus, assembly GCF_037038515.1. Classification (NCBI taxonomy): domain Eukaryota; kingdom Metazoa; phylum Chordata; class Mammalia; order Rodentia; family Cricetidae; genus Microtus; species Microtus pennsylvanicus. The sequence goes on from NC_134596.1 coordinate 14,246,149, forward strand.
CTGTTCTCTTGGAGAATATTCATGTCTTCTTTGAGTTGTTTAGACATAGCTATAATTATTCATTCTAATTTCTTAGACATTCTTTCAAGTTGTTCTCATTGGGGGCCAGTACAATAGGATTAGTCAGTTTGGGGGACATGTTGTCTTAGGTTTTTGTGTGTTCCTTTTGTTTCTATGATGATACCCATCTGGTGTTAGTTTGTTGATTAGGTCTTTCTTTTCTCTTCATCCCTCCCTCCCTTCTTCCTTCCTTTTCAATTTATCTTTCTTCCAGTGAAGGTATTTGCACTATCCAGAAGAGGATTGAGTTGCATGGGTTTATAATATTGTTCTCCTCTCTAGAATGGGTATTTAGGGCCTCAGGATCTAACCATGCTATTCCTCTGAGAGTCTACTACAGACTGAAATACCAGGTCACTATCCCAAAATCAAAACACTCCTGACTGGTCCTTGCCCTTGCTACAGTCTAATATGACAGTTCCCATCTGGACACCTTACCCTGGATATGCTTTAGTCTGATAACCACTTCCTAAGTCCCCTACACTTGTTGCATGACTCCATACTCCTGGGCATCTTACTTTTAGTTATCACCAGCTCTCTCCCTGGGTCTACAACTTCTGCTAAATGAGAAGGGACCTGTGAACCTGGCCATTTTACAGTGGGTCATCTCTAGCCTCTTCCTTGAATTGGCAGCTTCTACCACATGCATCATGAGATTCCTGGCACCTTGGTACCTTAGCCTAGGTCAGCTCTGGCATCATCCCCAGGTCCACAGCTTCTCCCCCAAGTTGTAGGACTCCCCATGCCTAAGTGCCTTGCTGTACACTAACTCCATGTCCTTACTGGGTCCAACACTTCTATCCAAATTCTCTGTTTTCCTCATTTTAAAATGAGTTCTTATAGAAAACTCATCATTTTTAACTTTTTGGGTGATTCATTGATATCTTTATTATTTGGGTATTTATCTTATGCCTTTGATTGAGACATGCTCCTTTGCATTGTCATATGCTTTGTCTGTGTCTTTAACTCACAGCAGATACGTTCTTTTTGGATGTACTTAACATAGAGATGCATGCTCAGCTCATGCATCTTCTCTGGGATGCTGTGTCATTTCCTCATGACAGAGCGTTCCTGGTTTAGTTTTCAGTCTTATGAGTCCTTCCTCCTTTTTGGACATATATTCAATACTGGAGGTTCTCTGTCACTGAAACAAACCCCTGGGCTCTTAATTATTCTCAACAATCCCAAAACAGTCAAGGCATGTCTATTCTCCTTCAGCACTCCAACTCAGATGAGGCAGAAAGCAATCTCTCCATCAGCCACCAGGAAGCTGAAATGCTGTCGGTTTGTTTCACTCTTTTCTTTGCCTCTGAAAGAGGAATTCAAGAGTTGATTTTCTCTGGGAGGAAACTGATTTGCTGACTCTGAGGGAGGGCTAGAACATATAAGCCTGTTTCATCGTGGCTGGCTGTTTTAGGGTTTTTATTGCTGTGAAGAGACACCGTGACCGTGGCAACTTTTTAAAGTAAAACATTTAATTAGGGTGGCCCACTTTGAGCTTCAGCGGTTCCGTCGATTATCATCATGGTGGGGAACATGGTGGCGTGCTGGCAGACATGGTGCTGGAGGGGTAGCTGAGAGTCCTACATCATCCAGGCAATAGGAAATTGACTGAGACACTGGGCAGTATCCTGGCCTGTAGATGCCTTGGAAATCAGACAAACACTGAAAGCAGGTTTTTAAAAATTGCCTGTAGTTTTTCTTGTGTATAAGAAGATAGGTCTCGCCTTGCCTCAGTTGGGTCTCTATAGTGTCATCTTCCTTTATCCACTCCTAGATGTGCTGGTCACAGATCTTTATGCCCTCCATTGGGCTAAGGATGTCCTCCCCCATTGCTAGTGTGGTTTAAAAGAAATGTTTTTTTTTAATTTAAAATATTTTTCCATAGAATATATCTTGATCATTTTCCCTTTCCCAATTCTTCCCTGACTCCCTACCCTCCCAACTCTATGTTCTCTCTCTTTACCTCTCTTAAAAATGAAAACAAAAACAAACAATAAAAAAGAAACACATGCACACCCCAAAAAACCTCACAAAACTGAAAATAAAAATAAAGCAAAAGACCAATAAGTAAAAAATTGTTTAAAAATCCCAAACAAAGCAAAATGAGACAAAATTTCTTTTTAAAAAAAATCCAATTGGGGGTTGGAGAGATGGCTCAGTGGTTAAGAGCACTGGCAGTTCTTTCAGAGAACTTGGGTTCAATTCCCAGCACCCACATGGCAGCTCACAACTATCTGTAACTCCAGTTCCAGGGGATCTGATACTTTCATACCAATGTACATATAATAAAGTTAAATAAATTATTTTTAAAAAATACTATTGAGTTCATTTTGTGTTAGCCAACTAGTTTGGGGCATGAAGCCTATCTTGAGGTATAGTTAATGTAATCAGTGAGACATCCCTTTAGGACAAGTACTCTGAAGGTGTTTATTCCACACACTGTCCAGAGGATAATACATATATTATAATCCACTGGTCAATACATCCATTGGCGAAAACTGGTTTTTCCTTTGCCAGCAGGTATCAATCACAGATATCTTCTTGCTTGGGGGTTGAAGTCCATGTCTACTTCCCCCACTCAGTGCTGGCGCCCTATCTGGCTCGAACCTGCTCAGGTCTTGTGTATGCTGCCATGATCTCTGTGAGTTCAAATGCTCACAATCCTGTTGTCTCTGGAAGACAGTTTCTTTAGAATCAAGGTTGGCCTCAGGCTCTTCGTATTTCCATGTCCTCTTCCTCCTAGATCCTTGAGCCTTGAGGGGAGGGGTTAATGGAGACATCTCATTTAGGACTAAGTGCTCTGAAGGCTTGTACTCCGCACACTGTCCAGTGTGGGTCTCTCTGTATTTGTCCACATCTACTGCAAGAAACTTCTCTGGTGACTGCTGGGTGAGCAACTGATTATGGATATAGCAGGATGTCTTTAGCAGTCAGTTCATTGCTGTGTTACTTTAGCAGAATAATAGTATTCCACCTATGCCCATGACCTGTCTAGACTCAGCTTCTTGGCCACTTCAGCAGTGTCAAGCATGAATCCCATTTCATATAGTGGGCCATCAACCCAATCAGAAAGTGGAAAGTGGTTGGTTACTCCCATAACGTTTGTGCCACTATTGTACCAGTATGTCTGCAGGCAGGTTACTATTGTGAGTTACAGACTTTGTAGCTCAGAGATACTGATGATGATCTCTTTCCTTTTATAGTGCAGGTACTTTCTAGTACCATGAATGATAATCAGTAGAGGTACAATATACAGTAGTAGCTTTCCATAGTTTTTCAAATGGCCTTTAGTGTTAGTTGTTCCTCCCCATATTCTGTCCTTTACCCTTCTCTCCCAAGCCCTCACTATTTAGTTATACTATTCTCTCCCCTTTGTCTCTCTGTAATAATATGTAATAAAATCTTTATCACAGGGAGAGGATGTATTATTTTAGATGCTGACTTTGTATCCCACCCAACTGAAAACCCCAACTTGCATCTAAGAAGATCATACAGTTTCTGTCCTTGAGTCTGTTTATGTTGAGATTATGCTTATTGATTTATGTATGTTGAACCATCTGTGTATCTCTGGGATGAAGCTGACTTGTTCATGGTAGATAATCTTTTGGATGTGTTCTTGAATTTAGTTTGCAAGTATTTTATTGAGTATTTTTGCACCCATGTTCATTACAGGTAATGGCCTATAATTTTCTTTTCAAAATTTTATATGTATTTTGTTTACATGTATGAATGTTTTTGCTTGCACATGCTGTACATGCCTGGTACCTGAGGAAGTCAAAAGAAAGCTTCAGATTCCCCTGAAACTGGAGTTACATGTGGTTGTGAGCCACCATGTGAATACTGGAATCAAATCTGGGTCTTCTGAAAGAGAAACATGTGCTTTTAACCATTGAACCATCTCTCCAACCCTGTATTTTTTCTGTTGGATCTTTGTCTGACTTCAGAAACTGGGTGATCCTGGCTTTGTAAAAGAATTTGAAAATGTTACTTAATTTTCTGTTTTGTGGAATAATTTGGAGAATACTGTTGTTAATTCTTTGAGGGTTTTGTAGAATTCTGCATTGAACCCCTCTAGCCCTGGGCATTTTTTAGTTGGTAGTGTTTTATTTTGTAATACATTTTAGTTAAAATAGAATTACATCACTCGGCCCCCTCCCTTTCCTCCCTCTAACTTCTCCCAAGCACCCTCCCTCCCTCCAACCTCTCCCATACAACTTCACTTTCAAACTGATAACCTCTTTTTCCTTTCATTATATGATTATTTTTGTTATACAGAGAAAGAAAGAGAAATAGATGAGATGCACAAATATATAAATGCAATCTGCTGAATTTGTTTTGCTGTTTATTTGCATATGGTTTTGGGGTTAATCACTTTGTATTGGATAACCAATAAGGGGGCTCATGCCTGAGAAATGATAATTCTCCCTCAGTTGAGTTTTAATTACTGTTTCTATCTCACTGAATGTCATGAGTCTATTTAAAATATTTATTTCATTTTGATTTAGCTTGGGCAGACCATATCTAGAAATTCATTCACTTCTTTTATATTACCCAGTTTGCTAAACTATATATTTATATAGTATGTCCTTATGATTCTGTTATAATAAAGTTATAACTTTATTATAATCTGTTACACTGTTGATGTCTTTGAAATGTCTTCCTTTCATCTCTAATAATATTTATTTGGGTTCTCTCTCTTTGGCTAAATATTTGCCAATCTTTTTTGTTCTTTCAAAGAACAAACTTTTCATTTAGTTCTTTGTATGATTTGACTTTGTTTTTTTTTTCAATTAATTTCAGCCTTGAGTTTGATTATTTTTGTCTACTCTTTTGAGGTATTGATTCTTCTTGTTTTTCTAAGGCATTCAAGTATACCATCATTAAGTTATTGAGAACTCTTGAAATTTTTTTAATGGAGACACTTAGAACTGCGCATTTTCCTCTTAAAACTGCCTTTATGGGACTAGAGAGATGGCTCAGTAGCTAAGAGCACTGAGTGCTCTTCCAGAAGACCTGGGTTCAATTCCCAACACCCACATTGCAGGTCCCAACTGTCTGTAATTCCAATTCCAGGGCATTTGGCATCCATACACAGACATACATGCAGGCACAACACCAATGCACATTTAAAACAAAAACAAAAACTGCTTCCATTAGAGCCACAAATTCTTGGCATGTTGTGTTTTCATTTTTATTTTTTTCTAGAAATTTTAAATTTCCATTCTTGATTCGGTATCATTTAGTAGTGTGTTATTTAATTTCCATGAGTTTATGTACTTTCTGTAGTTTCTATTACTGTTGATTATAGCTTTAGTCTATCGTGTGCAAATAGAAAGTAGTGTATGATGTTAATTTTTCCTATACTTGTTCAGACTTGCTTTGTATACTAATATGTGCTTGAATCTGGAGAACATTGCTTTGGGTGGTATGAAAAATATGTACTCTTTGGTATTTGGGTAAAATGTTCTGTAGATATCTGTTAAGTAATTTGATTTATGATGTCATTTCATTCCAGGGTGTCTCTGTGGATGTGATGTGTTGAAATCAACATCTATCACTGCATTGGTATCAGTGTGACTTTAGCTCTAATAATACTTCTTTTATGGAACTGAGTGTCCCTGGGTTTAGTGCATATATGTATTATAGCATTGTAATAGTCTGTTGGTGGAATTTTTATTTGATGAGCATGAACTGTCCTTATTTCTTCTGACTACTTTTGGTTTGGTGTCTATTTTAACAGGTATGTTTCTGGGTTCCTTTTGTGGGATACCATTTTCCATCCTTTTACCATAAGGAAATATCTATCTTTGATGGTGAGGTGTATTTCTTTGGGACATCAAAATATGGATCCTCTTTTCTAATCCAGTCTGTTAGTCTGTATCTTTTTATTAGGGAATTGGGACCATTAATGTTCAGTTAGTATTGAGAGGTGTGTATTAATTCTTGTCGTTTGTTGTGTGTGTGTAGTTTTTTTTCAAATCTCTCTCTCTCTCTCTCTCTCTCGGGTTTTCAAGACAGAATTCCTCTGTGTATAGCGCTAGTTGTTCTGGAACTCACTTTGTAGACCAGATTGACCTCAAAGTCAAGAGATCCACTTGTCTCTTTCTCCCAAGTGTTGGGATTAAAGGTGTGTACCACCACACCTGGTCATCAAATGTCTTTTGGATTATGTTTTGGCATTGGTCATTTGTTCCTGTGACCTCCTGAGTATGTTAATCCTTCTCTTCAGGATGAAGTAATCTTTCTAATGCCTCTACAGAGCTGGCTTTGTAGTTACAAATTCCTTTAATTTTTTTATCATGGAAAGTTTTTTATATCTCCTTCAATTTTAGTAGATAGTTTTATCAGTATAGTTTGAGTTGATAGTTGTGGTCTTTCAGGACTTGGAGTACATCTTTTCAGACCTTTCTCGCATTAAAAGTTTCTGTTGAGTGATCAGGTGTTATTCTAATAGGCTTTCCTGTATAAGTGAATTGACTTTTTTCCCTTAAGCTGTCAATATTTCCCTTTAGTCTGTGTGTTTCATCTTTTAAACTATAATATGGCAGGGAGAATTTGTTTTCTGGTCTTTTCTATTTGATGTGTTCTGGGGGATTCTCTGTGATCACCCCTCCAGCAGAGTACTGATCCAAGGAAGACAGTAGTTCTGTTTGGTATGACTAAATAGCCAAAGTTGGTTCCAACTTTGGGAGTCTTACCCCAAGCAGTTTATTTTTTTTTTTAATATTTATTTATTTATTTATTATGGACACACTATTCTGTTTGCATATATGTCTGTAGGCCAGAAGAGGCCACCAGCCCTCATTACAGATGGTTGTGAGCCACCATGTGGTTGCTGGGAATCGAACTCGGGTCCTTTGGAAGAGCACACAATGCTCTTAACCACTGAGCCATCTCTCCAGCCCCCCCAAGCAGTTTATTTTAGGCATATTTAAGCATAGCTCAATTTGGTGAAAAATTTCCTGGTGATAAATAGCTCAATCTTGTGTGCACAATAAAGCTTAAGACTGACTATATCAAAACTCTTTGTAAAGAACATGTGACATCTTTCATAAAGATAGGTTCTAGAAATTGACAAACTCAAGAGAAGAGTCTGGGGGAGAATCTGATGTGGTCTTGGCTACACATCGCAAAGGTCACCAGACTTCTCCCAGACTTCTGGAGGAAGATAAGTTTATACTTATAAATCTCTCCCTTTGAAGGGATAACCCTGTGTGTTTAACATTCCTAGTTCCCCTAGTACTTATCTGAGCACAGGACCTCTGTATCTCCACAGTGTGGTGTTGGCCTTATGTATACTGGTAGGCATCTCCTTCTCTAGGGTTGGGAAATTCTCTTCTAGGATTTTACTGAAGATGTTTTCTGTGCCTTCACTATGCCACTCCACTGTACCACTAATTCAGAGGTTGTGTCCTATCTCAGTGTCCCCAAACTCCCCCATGTGCAATTCAGCTAAAATTTTTCATTGATATTTTCTTTCCACATCCTCCATCTCTGACTTTGTTTTCAACATGATCCATTTTGGGGAAAAAGGCTTTCTGCTGAGGGCTAACTGGCTTATTGGGTTTTTCATTTCCTGCATCATTTCAATTTGAATTTTCTTCAAAAGTTCAAACTTTATTTTCGTGTCTTGGACTCATGCCCTTATTGCATTCATCTCTTTGTCTTTGTCATGTCTTGAGTTGTTGGATGTCTGGGAGTTCTTCCATGCTGTCCTTAGGGGCCACTGCTTTGGGATTTGTATTATTTAGAGGTGACATGTTATCTTATTTTGTGTTGTTCTTCTATATTGAGATTTTCACATCTGGAGTTTGTTGGGCTTTCCTCCTCCTCCTCCTCCTCCTCCTCCTCCTCCTCCTCCTCCTCCTCCTCCTCCTCCTCCTCCTCCTCCTCCTCCTCCTCCTCCTCCTCCTCCTTCTTCTCTCTCTCTCTCTCTCTCTCTCTCTCTCTCTCTCTCTCTCTCTCTCTCTCTCTCTTTCTCACTCAGTTGACCTTTCTTCTTTAAGCAGGGCAGTGCTAATTTATAGCTGGGTGAGGGTCTTAACTTCCTCTGTCTGTCTGGTATTTGGGGCTTCAGTCTCAGTCTTCTGGGTCTTGTTTCTCTGCTACAGTCTGGTGCCTTCCACAGTGCTCAAAGAACCTGGCACAACTTTCCCCTGACAGTGTGAACTGGACCTGTGTCTCCAGGCCAGGACAACTGAAGGGTCCCAGACAGGATGCTAGAAGAACTCCGAAACTCTGGGTCATAGGTGATGGCTGGAGATAGCTGATGGGGATTGGGCTGGGATCTAGTAAGAGTGATGGGACAAGAGGGAGTGGGTATCCATGGTAAGTAGCCACAGGAGTGGTACAGCCTGAATGGAGGGGGAAGGGAGAGAGTGAAAGTAGCCTATCTGGGTCTATGCCACAGGTGGTGGATACAAGATACCTGGTAGCAAGTGGAGTTGGGAGTCTGCTTTTCCGGTTTTATAGGTGTCTTATAGATAAGAGTTCTTTTTGAGTCTCAGAAAGATTTCAAATTGAACCTTTAAACGATATTGGAAGTCTAAGACTGTGGGGGGGTCTTGGCAGTGGGGTGGTTGTACCATGCTAGGAAGAATTGTGGTCTTCTTACTGTTGTCGTCTTGGGTGTCAAGGAGATAAGGGGTGCAGCTGTGATGGTCAGCCTTACAAATGTCGTGGTAGCTAGAATCACCGAGAAGCCGCATTGCTGGGCATGTCCATGAGAGGTTTCCAGGAGGTTTAACTGAGGAAGAAAGACCCACTTGAATGTGGGCAGCACTGTTCCATAGGATGGGGTCTTGTGCAGAATGGAAGGGGAAGATAGAGGAGCAAGCACGAACATTCCGCTTTCTCGGCTTGCTCCTGGACACCACAGACCAAACAGCTTCCTCTCTAGTGCCTTCCTCTGAACCACAGCTGCAAGAAAACTTTCCTTCCTTAAGTTGCTTTGTGTTGGATATTCTCAGCAAGAGGAGGGCGACCCAGATGTGAGCTATGATATCTGCTCTTCCTGGGGCACTTGGGCTACTGGTCTTCTGTTTCATTGTTGTGGTGTTGGCTTGGTTTTTCTTCTCATGTCTCTACGAGATTGCCTTCAAGTTCACCTTGACTCTTGGCTGCTGGGAACATCTTCATCTCTGTGGTTGTGGTTCCCATGCCTAATATTTCCATTTGACTCTGTAGTTTCCATGTCTCTGTCCAAATAATTCATCTAATCTCGCATACTGGAATCTTTTCCTTTAAAGGTTTAATGTATTAGTGACTTTTACATGTTAGAAAAAGTAACTTTTTCTTAAAAAAAAAAAACAGATAAAAGTAAATACGTTTCATGCTGGAAGATGAATGCCCATCTCCTTCTGCTGTGTTTTTAATGTTTTATCATATTTTAATTTAGTGTACGTATGTACACATATGCAGACTTGAAGACAACTTACAGCAGTCCACTCTCTCCTACCATGTAGAGATCAAACTCAGGTCACCAAGCTCAGTGGCAAGCACCCTGATCATCTGGACCATCATCTCTCCAGCCCTTCTGCTGGATCTTTAAGAGAGGTGTTCTCTGGGCATGGGGTTGGGCACAGTGGTGTCCTCACCTCCCAATGTGACGGGGTTCCTGCTCCACATCACCCTGTGCTCAGGTGACTGCCACTGCGCAGCTGCACCGAGACACAGCAGTGTCTACAGAGGGCTTTGCTGGGGCTCCTACAGCACAGTCTCACACAGAAGGCCCTGTTCCCTCTCCCGGCTTACAACTGTTCCACTATGGATTATAGAAGGGGGCAAAGCAGAGTTGGGGGAGATGTTACCACAGCACCAGGAATCTCTGTTAAGACTCCGCACTCCCCCCTGTGGGCTCCTGGCAGGATTCCTCTTATCGTTTAATCAAGTGTATAAAATAATGTAGGGTATGGTGGTCAATTTGCCTTGGCAAACTGGTTCTCCCACCTGCCTGCTGCATTGTCGGGGACTCGGTTTTCCTCTAATGCTTCGAGGTTCCTAAGTATAATATATCGTGATCTGTGTATACAGGCCATTCTCTCTGGTCTCACACTTCCCATAGCTTTTCCATGATCTGATCGCTTCGTGGTGGGTTAAACAACAATGGACAAAAAAAAAAAACTAAAAATGAATGAATGAGTGGCAAAAGGCAAAGGATTACCTGTGTACGGACAGTCACCATCTTCCGTGCTCTTAGTTCAAGCTTTCAAAGATGTTTTTGGCATCTGCATTGGTTAGGGTTCTCTGAAGGAAGAGAACTGGTAGAATGGATAGACAGGCAGGTAGACGGACAAACGGACAGACAGATGAGATGCAGATATAGATATAGATGAAAGATGTAGCAGTGGAGTAGGTCGGGAGGAGGTGGTGTGAGGACGAAAGCAGGAGTCATCTTAAATCCAGAAAAGTGGCCACTGGTTAAGGAATGAAGGTGTCCTCTCTACGTCTGGCAGAAGTAAGAAGGCGTCGTCTACAGCTTCCACAAGTCCTGCCAGCTCCTTTATTTGGGGACTTCTGACCTCTGTGGCTAGACAACATAACACGTTCAAGTTGTTTCAAGCCTCCAATTCCAGAAAGATCTGTCCCAACAATGGTAGGAGTCGGGACACCTCCCTTCGAATTCTCTCCAAACTCCTGCTCAGCACATTTGGGTTTCTTGCTTGATGGTGTCCAGATGTTCAGCTGCTCCCTGCGATCATCTGTCTGTTCGCCTTTTCCCCTGAACACCTGGGGCGCTGGCTTGCGTACATTTCCCATCTTCGTCCCAGTGCTTTAATTCTGACAACGGTAACTCCCATCACTCAGCCTTCTCTGCGGCATCCTTTCCCCAGCTTCTGCTCTGGTTGGGGGCTACGGTATCTCCGCCAATGTCCCTGAGATGGTAGTTGTGACTCACTAACCGTTTCCTGCAGGAGCCGCACTTGCTCTGCTTGGCCCTTCCATTGTGCGGCTGTCATCTTTGGCTAACCTGTCCTCTCACAAAAAAAAAAAAAAAATAAAGACAGAGGTGTGCTCCAGGTACTGGCAGCGCTCCCTGCTGCCTCCAGCTGCTTACTCAGCCGGCCGCTCCTCTTCCTGGGAAGGGTGGCATGCCTGCCCTGGTCGGTGAGTCACACTAACCAGCAGCCCTCACTAGAGGGTGCCAGGGCACCTCTTCCCACACAGGGCCATGGCAAGGGCTTCTCTCTGGTGGACACTGAGACTCCTCCCTAGTGCACTCCTTCTTAGTGAGACCCCTTTCTCATCTGGGGTCAGATTTCACACGCTGGACACCACGCCAAGAAGAGCACGGATTTCTGGCCATTCTGGAAGCCAAGAAGCCCAATAATGGAGGAGGCAAGAGATTTGGTCTCTAGAGGTGTGCCTCCTGGCCCAGAAGCCCTCTGCCTGCTGTGCCCTCACATGCTGGGAAACAGTGGGTGCTCCTTGGCCTTTCTTTCAAAAGGCTACTAATCCCCACGATGAGGACTCCACCCTGGAGTAATCACCTACCACAGTTTCCTGCACCACTGTCTTCAGGATCAGGTTTCCTTGGAGACATTCAGTCTGTGCTCAATGGCTCTGCCCCGGTACAGACCCTGAGCTGTCAGCTTCTTTGTTTCACACCTGGTGGGGCTGGGGTTAGGGACAAGTGGAGCCTCATGCCACTGTTCTCTTTCATGTCCACACCCCTAAATGAAACCCCTGCTCCACCAAGATTCTCACTATGACCCAGGGCTTCCAGCCCCTCCTGGTGCTTTTCTGAGTTGTTGCCACCACCACCAACAACCCCAACCACCACCACCTGTAGATGGAAGTTTTTGCCCGTCCAGTCCCATTGGTCCCAAAGAAACACACAGAGGCTTATATTAATTATAAACTGTTTGGTCTGTTAGTTCGGGCTTATTATTAACTAGCTCTTACAACTTAAATTAATCCCTAATTCTTGTCTGTGTTTAGCCACATGGCTCGGTACCTTTTCTCAGTGCAGCATTCTCATCTTGCTTCCTCTGTGTCTGGGTGACAACTCCGTCTGGCCTTTCCTCCTCCCAGAATTCTCTTAGTCTGGTTGCCCTGCCTATATTTTCTGCCTGGCTACTGGCCAATCAGCACTTTATTAAATCAATACAAGTGACAAATCTTTACAGGGTACAATAACATTATCCCACAGCAGCCACCACAACCCAACCTCCTCCACCACCACCACTACCACCACCACCGAACCCTCCCTGCAAGCATACAGACTGCACCATCCCTGTGTAGGGTGGTACAGCTAAGAGTCTCAAGTTTTCTTTCTAGAAGCCTGTGAAAGTCAGGGTGCCCACCTGTGCTTTCCTCCTCTTCCTCCTCCTCCACTCTGCCTGTGGTTTTGCTTTTGTGAGCTGTGGCGACCAAGAGGGGTTTTACCCTGCCCTCTGAGGGCTGGAGTTGAGGCAGCTCTCTCTCTCTCTCTCCTAAACGTTCATCTTGGTAATTTCCATGCTCTAGTGACAGGTCTGTATTTGGGGAAGTCCCTAACAAAGGCAAGGCACCCCACAAGTTAGCCTCCTTGTCTCAGCCTTGGAGCCCCAGCCTAACACAGCCTACAACCATTGGCTAGCTTCCACAAGAGAAACACTGAAAGGAAAAGCATTGACTCCTAAAACCAAATTCTTAGCACAAAGGAGATTTATTGGCCCCAGAGGGACAGATGGCAGGGATGAGGGACGAAGACAGGAGATAGAGGAAGAGAGAGAGGGGAAGGGAACAAAGGAGAAGGGAGAAAAGTGGCAGGGGATAGTACAAGGGGTGTTTACCCCAGGGGACAAAGGACTGCCTATGGATATAGGGGACACAGATATGGCCCATAAGAAGATGGCAGTTGGGGGCTGGAGAGGTGACTCAGAGGTTAAGAGCACTGGCTGCTCTTCCAGAGGTCCTGAGTTCAATTCCCAGCAACCACATGGTGGCTCACAACCATCTGTACTGAGATCTGGCGCCCTCCTCTGACGTGCGGGCATACATGGAGGCAGAATGTTGTATACATAATAAATAAATACATCTTTAAAGAAGATGGCAGTCTATAATGGTACAAGGGGAACCCCCATGTTAGAATTAGGTGCTTAATTTTAATTGGGTGTGTTAATTAGGTGAGCCAAAGGGGGCTTTTAATTGCTGGACTTCAATACTTTGATAGCTGGACCTTGGTAGTCAGCCTCAGGAGGATGGAGTGGCCAAATAAGGGAATAAACCTTGGGGGCTCGCTTCCGGGATGCAATCTAATGGTTTGAGCAAGTTAAAGGGAATAGGGAGAAGGGTATGGCCTGCCACAGCCAATGCCTGCCACGCTCAAGCTGACCTGAGTCTCTTCACTGACTGTCAATTCACTAAGAGTGGCAAATTAATAATAACTTTGGCTATGGGATTAAAAAAAACCTGAATTCTTGTATTACTGATTATGAGCCTAGCCTTTCATGGCAGAGTCACTTCTAGTCCAAGAAACCCTAACTCAATAGTAGCTTACAGAAGCCACCCATGTAAAGACACAGAAGCAAGAGCTGTCTACACACCAGGTGGTTGGTACAGAGGCGACATCACATTGAATATTTAGGGCCAACTTCTCAGGTCTGGGGTCATGTGTGGCTTCCATTCCCAACAAGGCCTCATGGTCCAAGATGACTAGTGTAGCTCCAACCATCACATCTGTACATCAGCCAGGAGTGGAGCACAGTTTTATTACAGCCTTGGCTCCTACTGTATCATTCCATGTTACTCGGTGCTGAATACAAGATTTCCTTCAGGGTTAAAAAGATGCTAAAGAACTAGGGGAAACTGGGCACAGCTGCACAAGTCTATACTTCTGGCACTCAGGAGGTGGAGACAAGGAGGAGCACAAGTTCAAGATCATAGCTTCCAACTTTTGCTACCTAAAGTACCTATGAGGCCATCCTGGGCTACATGAGACCCTGTCAAACAAACAAGCCAGAAGTGCTGGCTGGATGGCTCAGCGGGTAAAGGGGCTTGCCACCAAAGCTAACCACTTAATGTCAATCTTGGAAAGCCGCATGATAAATGAAAACAGACTCCCCAAAGTTGTCTTCTGACCTCCGTGTGTGTACTGGGCATATGCATGCCCCTCCCCTCAAAAAAGTTAACAAATATGAATTTTAAAAAATAATGTAAATTTCTTTTTTAAATTTTATGTGTATGAATTGTTTGCATGCATGTGTGCATACATTCAGACATACATGTATGCATTCACGTAGACACAGGTATATCTGTGTACCACCTGTGTGCCTGGTGTTCCCAAAGGCCGTAAGCAGAAGAGGGTGTCAGATCTTCAGGGAGAAAAGCTCTTAACCCCTGAGCCATCCATCCCTCCAACCTCTAGAAATACTGTTTTAAAGCAGAATTGGAGGGCCATAGCAATGAGGGGACATGTGTGCCCCCAGCACCAAAGCCTCTGTCATGCCACCCAGTCTTGCTTCCAGTCTTCCCATGATCCCCCAGGATCTGGGCTGAGCTTCAGCTAGACAGAAGTGAATGAGGCCAGTGAGGACCCCCACCCACTCCCACCCCTGATCATGGAGACAGCGTGATTACCTTTGGTCTTTGGGGCAGTGTGACAGTCCTAGGGTCCAGCACTGCTCATAGCCTGGGGGAGGTGGCCCTGCTACATATGGTGGCTCTCGGGCTAGCATAGTCCGACAGCCATCGCTGTCCTCTGATGGGAACTGTGTAGCCAGGCCACCCAAGGGACCGCAACCTGAGGCTTCTATTCGATAAGTAAAGCTCACCCTCCAATCTGAGGCTGGCAAGGGTGACTTTCCCCAGAATAAGCTCCCCCAGGGAAGCCGGAGACCAGGAGGAACAGAGATGGGAGTTGGCAAGCCAGTGCCCATGGCTTCAGGTCAGGTTCTCTACAGAGCCTCTTAGGCCCAACAGGTAGAGGTCAGAAGTCATGTTCACACACACCACCCTCCCTCTAGGCAGACGGAATTTCCCAAAGCACAAGCAAGCCTTGGAGTCCTCTGCCAACCCACTCTTTTACGTGGAGACTATGAGCATTCTGTTGAGAGTGAGCCAGGGCATTGCTTATGAAATTAGGCAGCTGCCATTCTGATTTCTGACTCCAGCTGCCTATCAGTGAGACTGCTTCTCCCTGGAGTTGCTGGGACATCATCCCCTTTGAATGTACCCCCTAGCTGTGAGGAGGCACAAACTGACCAAGTGGGAGAGTAGGTGGACCGACCCCCAAGCAAAGCACTGAATTTGTGGGCCTTTGTTGGCATGATGAGCAAATCCTCCATCTCTGCGCCTCCGTTTTCTTTCTCCTGCAAATCAGGCACAACACAGTCTCTCCCTTAGGGTGCCCCTTAGAGAACCAAGTCAAGAAACACCTGCCCAGCTGTAGATGGAGGCTGACTATTGTTTCCTGGCTGCGCAGACCCAAAATAATCACACAGAAACTGTATTAATTAAAACACTGCTCAGCCTATTAGCTTGGGCTTCTTATTAACTAACTCTTGTATCTTGAATTAACCCATTTCTATTATTTTATATTTTGCCATGAGGCTCATGGTTTACCGGCATAGCGCACAAACATCTTTCTCCTCCAGTGCATGGCTTCTCTCTGACTCTAAATTCTTTCCTTTGCTTAGAATTCCTGCCTTGCTCTATTCTGCTAAGCCACTGACCAAAACACGTATACAGAAAGACAGCCCACACCACCCAGCAGGGCACCTTTAATCCCAGCACTCAAGAAGCAGAGGCAGGCAGTTCTCTGTGAGTTCAAGGCCAACCTGGTCTACAAAGTGAGTTCTAGGAAAGCCAGGACTGTAACACAAAAATCCTGTCTCAAAAAAAAAAACCCAAAACAATAATAAAATAAAGCAAAGAAGTACCAGCCTAGCCTTCTTGTGGGAGGATTTTTGAGCTGAATGCACCAAGTGCCTTGAAGGTTTGCTCACACCAGCATGAACATGCCACCCAGCAGGGGGCAGCAGACAGACCAAAAGGACCCACAATGAAAAGAGCAGACTCTGCTGGTCAGAAGAGGTGAGGTCCAAATACCTACCACGCAGAGCTGGGAAGGCAACTCCTTCAGAGAAGTCTCCTGGTGGTGTCACCGAGATGATGACCATGTCACACTGCCTGGTAGGTGACAGACAGAGAATCCGGTTCAATCACCCATCCTCCCAGCAAATGATGAGAATCATCTTCAGTGCCATCTACCATGGTTCTGGCTTGAAAGTTTAGGGGCGAGCATCCCCTAATCAGGAAACCCCAGATCCATAATGCACTAAGATCAAAGGTAGCCACGGGGGTGCACACTTCTGTGATTCCATACTCCAGAATTGGCTGAGGCAGGAGGATGCAGGGTTTCAGGCCAACTTGCCTTTTAAAAAAATGTGGAGGGGGAAGAGCTGGGAGATGGCTCTGTGTGTAAGATGTTCCCACACATGCATGAGGACCTGCGTTCTGATCCCAGACCTCATCTGTAATCCTAGAGCTCCAACAGAGACAGACACTCAGGGCAGATGAGCCTGGTGTGCTGTATGGGCAGCAAACAAGAAAAAGATCCTACCTCAAACAGGGTGGAAGGCAATGCCATCTGTCCTACATACACACATGCACACACACACACACATGCACACACACACTCATACATGTAGACACACACATGAACACACACACTCCACATACATGTAGACACACACACATGAACACACACATACACGCACACACACCTTCCACATACATGTAGACACACACACAAAGTAAATAAATAACTTTAAACAACAACAACAACAGAAACCCCAAATGATTCTAATCAGAACTGGTTTGAGTGCTGAGATGTGGCAAGCAGAAAATTCTGCACCGTGAAACTGTCACACACACAAAATTATCAAGAATACTGTTCTACATTACTTTCAGGCCATGTGCGTTAAGGGGTATAGGCCACAGAGGTACCTTTCTCCTTAGACTTGCATCTCACTATTTTCATGCAAATATACTATAATTTTGAGAGAGAGAGAGAGAGAGAGAGAGAGAGAGAGAGAGAGAGAGGAAGAGAATCGCAAATGTTGCGTGCACTTCTCACCCCTCCCTAGTGGAAGTCCAGGCATGGAAGTGAAGGCGGGGCTTCTTCCCCTCCCCAACTTGCACCTGGATTCCTGAAGTGCTAGGAAGTAGCAAAGCCCCCGCCCTAATGAAGGCTCAGCAGAGAGAAGGATGGGATGGAAGGAGAGGATACATGCCTGGCAGGCTCTAAGGTTAGGGATGTCAGGCCCCCTCTTGGTCCTGGACTTCTTGATTTCTGCCTCTGTGATCACCAGCATCGAGGATAACAACCTGGGGATCGGAATCACCCAGTGAGGAGCTCCTGAATGAAGGACCAAGTTTGAGCTCAAAGGCGGCTACAGAAACTTCGCAAGGACATTCAGGCCAGGCGCCTGGAAAGGGGTAATGCAGTTAATGCAGTAGGTGTGAGGACCAGTGTAGCAGGCTTTCAACCCCTTGTGGCCCACTTAGACACAGAGCCCCCGAGTTATAGAACCCTGCTTCCCCACGGCTAGAGCGCCTGTGCCCCTCCGGAACAGTATTTTGGTACATCTACCAGACCAGCATGTGCCAGCTCTGACTCAGGGCACACCCACTGTCCCACCCAGCGCTGGAAGGCAGCACAGGTTCCAGCGCCCCCGGATCTCCTCTGGGAATAGAGGGAACAGGCCTGGGCCTGGAGCAGTGGGTGTCAAGGTATCACTGGGCCCCTGCGTGGGCCGGATGGCTGTGGGAATCCGAGGGGATTATGCGGTGGTTTGGCAATGCTGTAAGGCAGACTCCACGCCCACTAAAACCTTTGGAGCAGAGGGGCCCTTGTTTTTAGGTGAGTTCAGTTCTAAAGGGGGTGGACACAAGCCACCAAGCCAGGGCTTTCTTAGTTACATCTGTTTCTGACCCTCTGGGGTGACCAGTGGCATCCTCCAAAGAAAAATTCAGTGAGGACTTCCACAGTCAGGGATGCCCGCCCCCACCCAGGCAAGGCTGAGCTGCTGGTGCCATCTGCAAAAAAAAGCCACCTAGTGACATGACCAGCCCTTGGAGCAGATCAAAGGAAGCCATAGGGGCAGCACCCCGCTGCCAGTTCTTCCAGCCCAGGACTGCCTGGGGCTGCCTGGGTGAAAGAGCTGGAGACAGTGCTCTATTAATCCTCTTGCTTGTGGGCCACAGCATCTTTGGCCTCCTGCTTAGACCTCCAGGGCCAACAGTCCTGTTCTAATACCAGTACCCAGGCTTTGCAGGCTGTGGATGTGTTGTTGTGGCGCAAATACCAAAGTGCTTGGAGAGGTCTGGAAGCCAAAAGGGCCTCAAAGCCCTGGGAAGAGTTCCTTCCCTGTGGGTCCCAGGAGTCAATGCCTATCTACGGCAGGTGGAATTGGGGTAGGGGCACCTGTGGGGTCCCTAAAACAGGCGCTGTAAGTGAATATGAGTGAACACTGAGGGACAGACTCACAGACAAGAGAGAGCATCTCCTGGACACTCACCACTCCCTTTCACAGTGCCGAAGGCTAGGTTTGCCTGTCTCTTCTTCCATGCCTTCTAATGGCCGGCAACACAGTCTGTTTGGTCTGCCCTGTCCCCTGCATAGCATGTTCCTCGGCTTAGTGGGTTTTCCTGATGTGAAGACAGGCCTCTGAGGACTCCTAAGTCCCCGGGCAGATGGGAAGGCAAAGTGTGTGCAGAGCAACAGCAATTACATGCTCCACCCTGAGATGGGGTGCT
Organism: Microtus pennsylvanicus; assembly: GCF_037038515.1. Lineage (NCBI taxonomy): Eukaryota > Metazoa > Chordata > Mammalia > Rodentia > Cricetidae > Microtus > Microtus pennsylvanicus. The sequence continues at coordinate 14,264,956 of NC_134596.1, forward strand.
TTGTGGTAGGAACCTGTCCAGGCAAAGGCCTTATCCGAAAGATCAGGCAAATTACTAGGTAGCCATCAGAACGGAGTCTAGGCACAGCCGTGTGCGCAACAGACACCTTATTAGGCTAATTATGGGCTCTTGGGCCTACTGGTACCGCACCGAGTGGATGGAGATAAACTCAAGGTCAGCCAAGAGAGCAGCACCCAGGCTTTCCTCAGGAGGCTAGCTTGCCACCGGTCCTCAGGATGAGACCCACAGCAGAAAGACGGAAGAAATGGGGGAGGGGGGATTAGGCTATACCACTTTAGAAGTCTAAAGGCCCTGGGGGGGGGGGGGCTCTGGTTCTTTTCTTCCTTCCAATTCATCTGTAGCCTTCATCTTCTGACATCTTGGATGGTCAGGACCTGCTGGCCACTGGACATAGTCCATAAAAAGGATGACAGGGCAGGAGAGCGGTTAAGAACATTCATTGGTTTAGATTCCCAGAACCAGCGGCTCACAAACCGTCTGTAACTCCAGTTTCAAAGGGTCAGGTGCTCTTAGTGGGCAACAGACACACATGCGGTATGCAGAAATACGAGCAGGCAAAAACACCCATACGCCGAAAAGACTGTCATTTAAAATATTAGCAAGATGGCAAAGGCGATGGTGCGTACACAAAGATCAGCCTTGTATCTCACATATATTTGCTCATCTAGAGCTGTAAACAGATACTCCTATTTCACGAACTGTGAAATAAGAGAGAACGGTGGTTGGTGGATGTTAGGTGATTTGCTAGCAGCTGTCGGAGCTAGGAAATCAAGCCGCAGCCTTGGCCCTAAAAGGGAGGCAGGCCCAAGAACCACCCGCCACAGAAGAGCTGGGTGGGGAGTGGCTCCAGGGAAATGCTGAGAAGGTAAGGTTTGCAGGGCCTCAGCTGAGTGTCTCAGGTTGTCACCAGCAGCAGAAGGGTCCGTTCCACGGGGTGTGGCCATGAACTCCAGGGCTTTTGAGATCTGGAAGGGGCTGCACACCATCATGGGCTTGAGTATCTGTCCCTAGTGGCTCTCTGGGACTTGATATCATAGGGACACTACCTGCCAGAACATCATAGAGCCTAGAGTGCATCTTCTGTACTTGTGGGGACCGGAAGGACCCTGTGTCACTCTGTCCTCCAGTGCTGCCTGACGCCTCTACCAGAAACCCCTCCACCATGCTTGGCTCGCCTTCTGCCCTGTAGTTCCTAATCCGGCTTGCACAGAGGCCTGCTGCACCATCTGTCACCTGGCACACCTTTTCCCCTAGCAAGCATGTCATCCTGCCCTCCCCTAAGCCAGCACTCTCCAGGACAGGGTCACCTGGAAGACAGGACTAAGGACCCAGCTACACATCCAGGAAGGTCCACCAGACTGTGACAAGGCCAAAGTCAGGGCCAAACTAAAGGGCCTTGTCAGAGACCCACAGGTCCCCCTGGGTATTAAAAACAAAAACAAACAAAAGAAAAAACAGATCTGGGGTATATATATATATATTTTTTTTTTAAAGAAGACACATATCAAGGTCCCTCCAAATGACCTAGCAGGCTCAACTGGCCTTGCCATTGCTCCTTTCTTTCTTCATGAAATAAAATGAAGAGGCATGGGGTTATTTTATGGTGTTAAAAGTCAGTAGTCATACCTGGCACCTGGGGAAATAGCCTAGCTCCTTCCTGGGTTTGTGGACTCAAAACCTGTGTTGAGCAATCCCTCCAAAGTTTGCTGATACAGTCTTTAGGGACCTCAAGAGGATTCCTTTCCCCTCCCCTGGGGCCTGTCCCCGACTTTGATGCCTCCTTCTCTTCCTCCTGAGCCCAGAAGCCCCAGGACTTACTACAAAGCTCCCCAATATCTCCTTTTGTCTGACACATACCAGTTAACCACGGCTGTCCTCTCTTTCAATGTCTCCCTCCAGAGTTGCGACCTAGGTGTGCAGGTAAACAGGCTCAGAACTCATCCTGGGCTCACAGCTAGGCTGCATCACAGACGACTAGTCCCCCTGTCTCCGTTCCTTATTTGTCAGATGTAGCAGAAGCTCTGAGATGGAGCAGAACAGGGCACTGTGCAAGCCCTGGACCACCAGAGCCAGACGCTACACGGAGCTGGGGAGGCTTCTACTGTATAGACTCAGATCTTTCCAGATGATGCTGCCTGGGAGCTCTGAGCCTCTTCCCTGTTTCACCTAACATCTGTGTGAATGGGACACCCAGGTCAGCTCCCACCAACTAAGCATGCCTCAATGTGAGCCAAGTCACTCCAGGTGCAAAGGCTCTAAGAGCTGCCCACTTCCCTGGAAGTTCCTCATCCTCCCCACAACCTCACCCTCTCTGTGTGTCCTGTGTCCCCCATTAAGCTTCTCCTTTGCTTCTGAAGCCCACAGACCTTGGTCCTTCTCCTCTGCCTAGTGCCAACTCTATGCCTCTCCTGACTCTTAGTGAATTGTCCCTGGATCTCCATGACAAAGCCTGGGGTCTGTACTAGTCTATTTCTTGCCACTATAACAAAAATAACTGGGAGTGGATCATTGATAAAGAATTGAGGGTTGTCCAGTTTTCAGTTCTTGAGGCTAAGAAGTACGGGCACATGGCATTGGCATCTGGTGAAGGCTAGCTTGCTGCACCAGGACGTGGTAGGGCATCCTGGTGAGACAGATGAGAAACTAGCTTGGTTGTCTCTTCCCCTCTTTGTAAGGCCACTCATGGGGGCCCCACCCTCATGACTTCATTTGGTCCCCATTATCTTCCAGAGAGCCCACTTCCAAACAACACTGACAGGAAATTTTCCAACAGATCTATTCTAGAGGCAGTCGTTTGGACCATGGAGAGGGCTGATCCTGCACTCGCTGACAGTGCACCTTCTTTACCCACCCTCCCAGTCATGGCCACAGGTTTAGGCTGTGGTTCATGAGTCACGGTCCCAGCTCTCCTCCTAATGAGCTGCAGTTGGCCAGGCACATTAGTGAGCCTGGATTTTTCTCACCCGGAGACCAGTGCTTCCCACGTGACCAGTGTGTTCCTGAACCCCATGGGTATGTATGTCCTGACTACCTATGAGGGTAGCAGAAGGCTTCCACACTGGAGACATTACTGTGCACAGACGTAGGCAGCCATACTCACCACAACAAGAAGATAAATGCATAGCCTATCATCCCAGCACCCAGGACTCAGAGGCAGGAGGATCCAGAATGGAACCGTCACTCTCTGCGTCTTGGTTGCAGATGCGCTGTAACCCTCTGCGTCTTGGTTGCAGATACGCTGTAACCAGCCACCTCCCGCTGCTGCAGCAAGACCTCTTCCTCATGATGAACAGGCCCAAAACTCTCAACAAAAACAAGAGTACTGGAGCTTAGCAAGAAACCCGACACTAGAGAAATTCCCAGGCATCCACAAGAATGACCCCAGCTAAGACCCTAAACAACAGAAGAGAGGGTGCCCGAGCTGGCCTTACCCTGTGGTCAGATTGATGATTATCTTAAAATGTCACCATAGAACCTTCATCCAGCAACTGATGGAAACAGAGGCAGAGACCCTCAGTGGAGCAGGGAGCTGAGCTCCCAAAGTCCAGTTGAAGAGTGGGAGGACTGAGAATATGAGCAAAGAGGTCAAGGCCATGATGGGGACATCTACTGAAACAGTTTACTCAAGCTAATGGGAGCTCACCAACTCTCAGCTGGACAGGGAAAAAACCAGTCTAGGACCAAACTAGACCCTCTGAATGTGGGTGAGAGTTGTATGGCTGGGGCAGACTGCGGGGCCCGTCTCAGTGGCACCAGAATTTATCCCTATGGTTGGTACTGGCTTTTTGGTAACCCATTCTCTTTGGATGGATACCTTGCGCAGCCTAGATATAGTAGGGAGGGCCTTAGACCTTCCCCAGAGCAATGTGCCTTGCCCTGTCTGAGGAGTGGATGGGGGGGAGGCTGAGGTGGGGTGGTAGGTGGTGGAAATGGGAGGAGGGGAAGGAGTGGGAACTGGGATTGGTATGTAAAATGAAAAAAGATAGTTTTCTTTTTTTAAAAAAAAAGTTAATTAAATTTAAAAAATAAAAGGTAATTCAAGAAAAAAAAAACCAGATTCTTCCTTAAGTTACGTGAGGGCTTGGTCCTAGTGGCAAGAAACATAACTAGTTAAACAAACAGCCACAGAAAGCTGCTGGCTAGTAGTGAGGGAAGCCCTAAGAGCTTCAGGCTTGCCTATGGGGTCAGGTCCTTCCAGAGCAGGGCAAAGAGCAGCCAGCAAGGCCAGGAAGTGTCACTAGGGAGCAAGCTGCCAGTGCAGCCTACACCACAAGCCAGGGGGCTGGGTGAGGTAAGGAAGGAAAGATGGGACAAACCCGTCCTCAGAGGGCAGCAGGTCCCTGTGTGTGGGTGTTCAGAACTGCTGTGCCAGATGGGATGTCATTCCGAGCCGTGGCAATGGTTATGGGTGACATTTTAAAGTGATTCCTTCAGCTGTGCTACAAACAGACCTAAACACAGCTAGGCCAGGTGTGATGACACGGACCCGTAATCTCAGCAGTTGGAAAGTAGAAGCCAGCCAGAGCTATCTTCGACTCTGTTTCAAAAGGCCCAAAACAAAACAGACACAGGAAGAGCTGCTGTGATCAAGTGCCCATGTCAGGACAACCCCAACCAAACAGCCTGGGGTGTCCCTAGCCCAGGAGCCAGACCCTGAACCCAACTCCCAGACACCCGACTCCAACCACTTTCTTCCACTTTGATGTCTTCAAAGGGATTGGTGCACAAATCCTGAGCTGGCTGCATGTAGCATTAAAGAGTTTGTAAATGAATATTTAGTCATTAAAGTTACAACCGCAAAGGCCTAGTTCTTCCCTAAGCTTTTAAATTCAACCTGCCCATGCTTTTGCTTTGTAGAGCTGTTATTTGCTAGGGGCAAGGGAGCTACTCGACTGTGTTTGGTATTCACATATTTGTTGATGAAATTAAAGATATTAAACTGTATTTGTGCATTTAATTTTTAGCAGCTTTGTATGCCTCCCAGTATTCTTGGTGACAAAAAGAAATAAAACAAACCTCACAAATATTAAAATACAGTGTTCCAGCTTGGGTGGTGGTATCACACATCTTTAATTCCAGCCCCTGGGAGGCAGAGGCAGGTGGATCTCTGGGAGTTTGACATCAGCCAGAGAAACCCTGCCTTGGGGGGCAAGGAAACACAGTGACCCATGTTCTCCAAGGTTCTACTAATTTATAAATTTCGATTTTGAGTGAAAAAATCTTAGCTCTGATTGTTCAATCATTACTTTAAAGTTTGGTTCCAAGGCTGGCCTTTGACTCTACTGAACCAGGCTGTCTTAAGCAAGAAAGCAAGACATGCGTGTCATGTTTAGCAAGATTAAGTGGACGCTCCTCTGCTCGTGGCTGGAGAACCGTTCGGTGACTTTTACACTAACTTTCCATTCTCCGCTGATACTATCTAAAACCCGAGCAACCCCACCCAGCCCCCAGTCAGAGGCTAAGACCATCCCACGATTGCTCGACCATTCTCCCATGGGGCAGGAGAGGGCTTACAAGTCACCCTGTCCGTCCATTGCTCAAGTTTGCAACTCCACGTGCTTGCAAGTCCCTTTATTCCTGGACCACTTCCCAGCCTTCCTCTTTGTCAGCAGAACCAAGAGGTTGACCAAAGTCCTCTGGATAACTCCAGGGGACACCTGCCTGCAGCTGCTTTACAGTGCCAGTCTGAGCCCTCGTCATGTGTCCCTGGCAGACTATCTTTACAAGTCAACTATGACAGCTGAGTCCTCGCTCACCCAGGAGAGATGTGCGGCAGCAAGGTCAGGATGGCAGGGACAGGTTAGGAGGGTGCCCCAGACAGAGTCTCTGTGGGTCCTGAATACACATCTATGGGAGAAGGTTCCGTTCAAAATTCCTCCATGGGCAGCCTCCTGGAGCCAGAGGTTAGCAAAAATATAGGCTCTAGTGCTTTGAGAAGTACCCCTTGCACCCCCTCACACATACACCCCTGCACGTTTCCCAGGGAAATGGGGTGTGGAGAAGGTCACCCATGAACACTGGTCACAACTTTTGGGGCAGAAGAGCAGAGGCCTTCCTTCAAGGCTGGATACAGGAAGGACAGCCAGGAGATGACTGGCTCCTAATACAGATGCCAGGGCCTAGTCTCACAGCATCCTGTTAAAAGCTCTGAGAAGACAACAGCTAAAGCAGGTACATTCCAGAAGGTAGAGGGGTTCCCCTGAACCAAGACCCTGAGACCAGAACATTGGCTCTCTAGAAGCATAACTTGGGGGACTCTCCTCCTCTTCGCTTAATCCTATCAAATTATTTTTTATATTATTAAGTGAAACTTGATATTAAAACTGGAGATAAAATGTACACCCTCACCTTCAGGGTAAAAATAAAGCAAAAGCACAATAAGGATCATTTTGTATCCATTAGGATGATGTTTCGGCAGAATGGACCACAGCAAGTGTGGGGAGCATGAGGGGGCAAGACCTCACAGACATTGTTCATGGCTTGGGAACTGGCCAGGAGGAAACTGTCTGGGAACTCCTCAAATGGTTAACTCCGAGCTATCACGTGACCTATTAAGTCCATGCCCACGTATGTACCTAAGAAGTCAAATGTGTCCACACAAATGTGTGCCAGGAATTTTCTCATAATTCCATTCACAACAGCCCCAGAGGAGGAACGACCCATCATTCACCAGGTATTCTGTGGATCTTTTAAAAGGTATGTCCTTTAAAACCACAAAGATGAGCACTCAGCGGTAAAGGGGGATGGGTTCTGACATGCTACAACTGGATGAGCCCTGGAAACATCTTACTTAGGAGAAGCCAGACACTCAAGGCCGTATTCTGGAATTCTACTGCAGTCCTCAGAGAGGTAAATCCAGGGAGCTAGATAGAGCGGTAACAGAAACGTATGGCTTCTTTTTGAGCATGTTCTGGAGTGATGGTTGTGTCTAGGATATGCTGAAATGCACAGAAACACATACATAAAATGGTTATTATGACGTTCTTGTAGTTTTCTATTACTGTGACAGAAGATTCTAACCAAAAGTAACTTGGGGAGGAAAGGGTTTATTTGGCTTACAGATTCTTGTCACAGACCATCATTGAGGGAAGCCAAGATAAGAACTCAAGCAGGAACCTGGAGGCAGGAACTCAAGCAGAGACCCTAAAGGAAAGGAACACTGTCTGCTGACTTGCTTCCCACTGGCTTGCTTAACTATCTCTATTAAATAGCCCAAGTCCACCTGCCTATAGCTAGCACCACCGTAGTGGGCTAGGCCTGCTTACATCAATTAGCAGTTAAGAAAATGGTCCTCAGACATGCCTACGGACCAGTCTGATAGAGGTGATTCTTTAGGTGAGTTTCCCTCTTCCCGTGTGGCTCAATCTGTGTCAAATTAACAAAGACTATATATATTATACTACCAGTCCCTCCCCCCATCTACATCCAGGAACTTCTTTTTACAAAAGCAAGCAGAGGACAGAGACAGACAGGCAGGCAGACAGACAGACAGAGAGACAGAGACAGATAGCCAGATGGATAATTTTGCTGGGTATTGAAGTCAGGGTTTTCCACACATGCTAGGCAAATACTTTACCTCTGCAATATATAGCCCTAGCCCAGTGTGTGTGTGTGTGTGTGTGTGTGTGTGTGTGTGTGTGTGTATTGCTTTGTCATTCTCCCATGGGGCAGTGGAGGCAGGGACAGATCATCCTTTATGCATAGGTCATGCCAGCTAAATCTAAATGTTCTGGGCTGTTTAAGGCCCTGAAGATGGGATCTGGCCCCTTCCATTTGAGACTCAGTCATGTTTATCTCAAAAATGTCCTCCAAATCCCTGTGCTAGTCAGGTTAGACATTGACTCTGTGACAAGAAAGAGAGAAAGCAACGAAACAACCCATGATTGGCGTTGCTCTCCCAAGGACGGCTTCTGTATTTCTTCAGCACAGGTTACTATCTGTCTCATGATACAGAGGCAGCGGTAGTAAAAGCAGCCAATGGGTGCTCATCCATGGAGAAGCCAGGGAGGCCTTTCTTTCTAGAAGTGTCTTGATAATAACTCCAATGTGGAAGTTTTGACAGGGCTTCCTTGGTTGATTTCTAGGGGATTTGTACATGCGTAGCTATTTATCTGCTGCTTTGGATCGGCTATATATTGTCATTCGAAACCAGAAGCGTGGTTATGCTAGATAGTTTCACGTGCTGTATAAAGACTGCCTTGTATTCTCTGTAAGGCCTAACTGGGTATTTACAAAACCTCATACTTAAACAGCGTGACATTACCCTGTGTGTATAATTTGGAGTCACCTTTCTTAAGGTGGTATTACACAACACTGTTGTGTAGGTCAAGTGGCTGTCTTCCCAAGACCGCCTGCGCCTGCTTATAAAAAGACCACGGCAAGTGGTTTTGTCAAGTGTAGGTATTCCTTCAGCAAAGGAGGGAGTAAGGAGGTCACTGCCCCCCCCCGGTCTGAGTGCCCCAGCCTCTCCTCCCAGCCAGCTGTATGCAATTCTGTTCTCATCACACACACCCTCACGCTGTATGAGGATACAAGCTGAAAAAAACGAGGGGCAGGGAAATTCACCCATATAGCTATGGGGACGCCTTCATGCATGCTGGGTAAAGATTTTCCGGTGTGATTGCTCTTGGGTCAACCCAGGCTCCTCAGGGACCCCTCATCCATGCCCAATAAACTCATTGGTTACCCAGTGTGAACTTTGAAAAAAACAAAGGGAATGGCTGTTTGAATTGAATCTGGGAGATGCGGGGATCCTATGGGGACCCGTGATGGGGTTGGTCTCTTTTACCATGAAGCTGAGCTCACCATGAGCAGAGAGCAACCGTGGAGTTTGCCACCATTTTGATGACCTCATTATGATTGAAGGCACTCTTTTGGCTAATGATATCAAAGAGACGGCCATTTACAAAGGTTTTCAGCTGCTAAGTCATCTCTCCAGCCCATGTTTTGTTTTAACTTTGACACAGACACAGTTCTGGTTTTTTGGTTTTTTTGAAATCTGCCTGCCTCTGCCTCCCAAGTGCTGGGATTAAAGGTGTGCCCCACCGCCCTGCTGTTGCCGCAGATTTTGTATGATGTATTTACCGGCTCCTCTTGGGAGTTTTTCCAGCCCTGTGGCTTGAACACAGGCTGGCTAACAAGGGGAGCAAATGCTTGAGATCTGTGGTGGCCTAGGGCTGGATATCGGTAAGACACAGACCCTAAGAAGGACTCAAGAGATAAACTGCCAGGGGCCACACAAACTGCTGTCAGTGGGCATCTGCTGCAGCCAAGGTAGGACCAGCCTGCCAGGCAGGAGGCTGGAGGAGGCCCTGCTGAATCTTAATCCCTGCTCTTTCTGCCTGATGTCTCCACACTTCTTTTTTGTTTTGTTTTGTTTTTCAAGACAGGGTTTCTCTGTGTAACAGCTTTGGCTGTCCTGGAACTCGCATCATAGATGAGGCTGGCCTCGAACTCACGGAGGCATGTGCAACCACTGCCCGGCATCTCCAAGCCTATTCCTCCTTTGCTCTACACTAGTCTGCTCTGGTTCTTGCCTCATGGCACTCTGGGTACCCTGGCGCTTTTACTTTTCAGTTACAAGAGAAAGAGGTGGAAGAGAACAGGCCAATGCTACCACCATAGCTCCCCAGGTTTGGAGCCTGGCCCAGCTGTAGCAAGGAAACTTTAGAACAGATCTACCCGATTCAAGATCAGCTTGACAAACAGAACCAGACCTCCTGACCATTGCCAGCTGACTTGGACTCTCCTCTAGGGACCATGTTCTTCCATCCCTATGGTTCAAAACTGGTTTGAGATGGGATCCACGACTTAGGGCTGCAAAAGCTTCCTCCTTTGCTGGGCTCTTGGTTCCCTCCCAGTCTGGCTCTTCCGCTTACCTACTTCCTCTTTAGTATAGTCATACTTATTTTTGTTTGTTTGTTTGTGTTTTTGGAGACAGGGTTTATGTCGCCCCTGGCTGTACTGGAACTAGCTCTGTAGACCACACTGGCCTCAAACTCATACAGATCCTTTTGTTTCTGCCTCCAGAGTGCTGGGATTAAAGGCATGGGCCACCATCATCATCCGGCTCCTACTTACATTGTTACCCTATCTTTTAAACTACTTAGAGAAGTTCCTCCTGGATCTCATCACCACCGTCACCTGGTACACACACAAAACAAAGTATAAAACTCTTATGGTCACTCTAGGCTGGTGAACCCCCAAAGGACATGTCTCCTGCCTGCAGAAAGTAGCCGGAAAGAAAACAGCACCCCCACTGTTTTTATTTTTAAAGGGTATGAAATAAAGGAAAATGCTTTGGGATAATCCTTCCAAATACTGTGAAAATTATTCTGTGATTGGTTTAATAAAAAAGCCGACTGGCCAATAGCTGGACAGGATAAAAAAGGCTGGGCAGAAAAAACCAGACTAAGGACACTGGGAAGAAGGGTAGAGTCAGAGGAGTCGCCAGAGCCAGAGTTGTTGCCGGACAGATACAGAGAAGAAACAAGATGAGAGAGAGGCAATGCCACACGGCAGAATGTAGAATAATAGAAATAGGTTAGTTTAAATAGTAAGAGCTAGTTAGTAATAAGCCTGAGCTATCGACCAAGCTTTTATAATTCATATTAAGTCTCCATGTTGGTTATTTGGGAACTGACAGGGAGGATAGAAAAGTCTGTCTACAGAAAAATCACCCCCCCAAATAAATAAATAAATAAAACAGGATCCTAAAATGAAACCAAGGAAACCTGCCAACCACAGCACCCCTGGAAACAGCTGGCCTGCCCATGTGCCTCAGAGCCCAGGAGTTGCAACACCATACAGCTCACTTACAGTCCCACCCCACAGTTTTGAAAAGCAGATTGTCCAGAAGAAGTCCTTGGACTATGCTCAGATACCACCCCATGCTGTGGGGCGGGATCTTGGGGACCCACCTCCCAGAATAACTGGCTCTCTCCATAGAGGTAGATCTGAACTCTCATTCTTTAACTTCCCCTGGTGTTTATTTCATGCATTTTCTCAGACACCTACTACCACGAACAACCTTGTTTGCCTGCTGCCTCGCGTCTGTGAAGGTGAGCTCCTGGCAGAGGCATCTGGACCAAGGTTTAGCGCACACCCTGTGGGGGTTTTATACAGCTGCTGAAATTCCTCTCCGTGGGCAGGAGACACGAAGACATGGTCTTCCACGGCTAGTTCTTGTTTCTTCATGTATGGCTGTTTCCTCATCTGGAGGGCAGGTGGCTGAGGGGAGGAAATGAGTGAACAGACCCAGGACCTGGAGCTGTTACTAGCATACCTTGAGCGTCCTTTCGGTCGCTTATCGCTACCCTTAGGGCCGCCCCAGCTGGAGTCTGCCTGGTGCCTGCCTCGGCTTTCCGCCTCTGCTTCACGGATTCTCTTGTGTCGAGGAGGCATAAGCAGTTGCTGTGCAACCCCAAAGCACAACAGGGTTGGCTCTGGGAGACAACGATCAGCAAACTACTGGTGGCCAAAACCAGAAAGTGTAGAAGGAGGCTGAATACCCATGTCACCCATCCTCAGGCCAAGAAACCCTCAAGAGACTGGGGATAACAGCTTTCACGTTACAGTAGGGATTCATAGAAGACCTCCCTTGTGAGGAGCATGGGAGCTGAGCCTGCAAGAAGTGGGGTACACACCCCAACATCTACATTAGAAAGTGCTCAAGTTCCTAGTCCCAAAAAGCTGGTGACTCTTCCTGTAACACGAACTCCGCATTCTCTCTAGAAGAGGACGGCTGAGCGGGATGGCTCAGTGGATAAGCATGCTTGTTGCCAAGCCTGACCTTCTGAGTTTGAGCCCTGGAACCCAGAATGGAGAAACAACTGAAAGCTCTTCCCTGACCTCCACAGGAACACACGAGAGGATGAGAGGGAGAGGAAGGACATTTTAAAAGGAAAGGGCCTGTGGGCCAGCGTCCAGCTGGTGAAGGCTAGCCAAGGCCCCAGGTAGAGACACGGGAATGCTGCTCTTGTTCCAGCCAGAGCTGAGCCCAGAGTGGCAACCGTGAGGTGGTGTGGCTTCCTCTCAGTGAAACGGAGGTGACAATTTACTCCTGTCCAACCCAGTGTGTAAGCCTCGCTGGATACACACACACACACACACACACACACACACACACACACACACACACCACTCAGAACTATGAGGAACAGGCCACCTCTGCTTCAGAAACAGACCTTCTGGAAGTATCTAGGTCGGGGAAGACTGCACTAAGTCCAGGGTCTGGAGTCCCTCCCTTTGAAACAAGGACAGACTCCAGAGTTTCCACAATGTCCCCTCCTGGGATCACTCCACTCAGAGGCCGAGAAGACAGAGCTGCGGTAGCCTCGGGAGAGCCTGAAGCACAGGAAGGGACTCATCCCACAGCCACCTGCAGACCTGGAGGATAGAAGGTGTGTGATCAGGGAGCAGAGGACCCTGGAGGGAATGGTTCCAAGGACTGGTGGGGTGAGGCTCAGGGACAGGCTTGCCGAATCAGGAGGGCTGGGGCAGTTAAGGCAGGCCAGAAGGGGCGGAGCCTCAGCCCTCCTCCCAGGGTGGTCTGTGGCAACGCCTGAAACTTAAAAAGTGCAGAACTCCAGAAACGTCTCAGAGGTGAAGACTCCCGAGCTCCATCCTCCCTGATCCACAATTGTCCTCTCACCAGCCCATGTCCCCCACACAAAGTAACAACAAAAAAACAAAACAAAACAAAACAAAAAAAAACCCTGTAAACTAACAGACGCCGCCAGCAATTAAGGTTACCCAAACAACTTCCTGTTTCAATCCTGAGCAGCTCTTGAGCAGACGGTTACCTCGGTGGATCAAACAGGAAGGTGGGCACGGTGACATGCCCATCTCTACTCCCAAGAGGCTACAGCGTGTACTGTGGGAACCAAACTGACGGGGGCAAGAGCGGGCCTGAGGCACTCAGTTCCGATGCTGGGAAGCAGGGTTCAGGATCTCCAGGAACCAACCGCTCACTGTCTGCCCTAGGGAACCTACCACTGTGCTGGGGCTGGGACTGGGGATCGCCCATGAGGAAGTAGTCTGAGGCCCTAGACAGTGTGCAGGCAGTGCAGGGGAAAGGCAGGCCTTGAGGATCTCTCCCCGCCCCCCTGCCCAGGAGTCTTTGGGTCTCCAGCCCAGCAGCCCAGACGTGAATCACGAGCCTTCCTTCCGGATTTCCACAGAAAACACCAGAGGGCAAGCAGTTCAGAATTCCAGGAATTTACAAGAGCATTGGGAAGCTCTGGAAGGGCTTCCTGGCCTGATCCCTCTGTCCTTACTCTCCCTCTCCTTTGGCTCTGATTGTCCCTGGGAGCCCCTGAAAGACTGAACAGGGAAGTACCCCTTCTACCCCCAAAGACAGACAGACAACGAGAGAGAGAGAGAGAGAGAGAGAGAGAGAGAGAGAGAGAGAGAGAGAGAGAGAGAGAAGAGAGAGAGAGAGAGCGCTCCCTCTGTCTCCCATGGCCCAAGAGCTGTTACCTACTCAGACTCTCCCCAGTTCACCTCCGTAGCTCCATTCAGCCCTCCATAGTCCCCTAAAAGCTACTTGACAGCCCTCTATGACTTCCCTACAGATCGTCACCCCACTAGTCCCCACAACCGCTCACCCAACTACATCCTCTTAAGCTTCCTTCCCACAGCCAACGCAGCCTCTTCAGGCTCCCGCTCCAGGGAAGGACTCTGCCCATGACAGGAGTCCTTGCCTGTATCAGCAGCCCAGGGAAGGACTGAACAGGGGCCTGGTACCACACAGAGGGGCCCTGGCACTTCCTGGGGTTGTGAAGGCCAGGAGGATGGAATGGTGGGACAGGACCCGACAGACTGACGTGCCACAGGTGGCCCGGGTTAATAAATGTGAGATAAATGTGACCAGAAGGCAAAGGGCTTTCAGCTTCAGGAAAACAGGAAAAAGGAGAAAGCAAACACAGGCTCATCCTGAGAGAAGACAGAAAATCAATCGAGTAAGTTCACTGTCCACTAAGGAATTCCCGAGAGAGGAGATGAAGGAAGAGGGATTCACAAAAATGATAGTCGGAAACACTTAGGGCTGGACCAAGTCCTCGGATAGGATGCAGGTGAAGGAACGACCTTAGAGAGAGGTGCGTGCAAGAGCACAAAGCAGCAGGGAGTGACGCTCCACAGATTTCAAGGATGGTAAGTGTACCTTTGTCACTCAGACTGAGGACCCGGGGCATCGGACTTCCCCTCTGAAGCAATGGATGTGCAATAGCGAAGACGCAATGTTGAACCTCATTCTCTATATAGTGGGCCCAACTGTCAGCTGAGTATGCAGCAGAATAAAGGTGTTTTCAGATTTTTAAGGTCTCAAGCAAAAATGGTAAACTAAAACAAATCACACCTCCTACGTGCCTTCTTGCGGGTGGTTACTGAAAGATGTATTCCAGCAAAGGGAGAAAGTTAAGCAAAGGAAAGAAAGATGTGGGATTGGGACTACTCAGTGACCCACCCAAGCAGGTGGAGTCCCAGCCCAACAGGAAATGGCCAGATGAGGGCGGAAGGCAGGGGAAGCCGGGGGTGGCACAGGAAAGTTGTGGTGGAATACGCTGCCATAGTAACAAGAAAGGGACAATTCAGAGCTAGAGAGAGAAAAATGTGGGCAACAAAACCTTGCTTCTCAAAGTAGGCAAATGTCACAGCTTTTGGCTCCTGGGTGGAAAGGGAAGTCAGTCATCTAATCTCCTTTTTAAAACTTAAAGATATACACACACATATATATACACATGCATACATATGCATGTGTGTGTGCATATACATACATACGCACACACACATATATATACATGCATACATATACATATATACACATGCATACATATACATATATACACATGCATACATATACATATATACACATGCATACATATACATACATACATATGCACACACACATATATTTGTGTATGTGCAGGAGGTCATGAGCGGCTCACAGCGGCTGCTGAGAACCGAACCAGGTCCTCTGGAAGAACAGTGAGTGCTCTCAATACCTGAGTCATCTCTACTACTGTTTGTCTGTTTATTCTTTAGAGACAGGTCTCCCTATATTGCCAAAGTGGGCAGAGAACTCCCGAGGAGCTTGAACTAGGAAGGACAATGGGATTGGAAAGATGGTTCTGCAATTAAGAGTTCTTGTTTTGGTGAAGACCCAATGTCGGCTCCCACGTGGCAGCTCACTGTACCTCCAGCTGCAGGGGGATGTAACCCCTCTGGTCTCCGTGGGCATGTGCACTCACATGTATACCCCCACACAGACACACATAATTAAAAATAATAAAAACAAGCCTTTATAGAAAGGAGAATGACAAGACACTTGGGTGCTGTAAGAGACTTATCTTACTAATGTGTGTGGAGGGGTGGTGTGGGGCAAGGAGGAGAACTCTTTCACCATGGGGGTTTGGGAAGGGCTCTTACTTTTTAAGGTTTTGTTCCGATGTGTTACTTTCACTAACTTTAAAAATTGGAGGGCATAAATCAAATTACTTCAAAGTCTCTGAACGCCTTGACTTTAGCACTCTAAAAGAAAAACGTCTGCTGTTGGGCATTTTGAAGCACTTCCGCCAGCATTTTCTCAATCAGTTCTGCAACCATCACAAGATGTGGACGGTGCGTTTCTTTCTTCCTGAGGACATACATAGAGGAAAACAGAGCATCTCTGATGGTTACCCCAGGGCCGGATGCCAGCGGGGAAGAGCAGTGAGCACCTAGCACCCTCCTTCAGGTGTGATCCTACACACACACACACACACACACACACACACACAGAGAGAGAGAGAGAGAGAGAGAGAGAGAGAGAGAGAGAGAGAGAGCGCATCCTTCTCTAGACTCAGCTCAATGAAACCTGCTCCTATTTAAGAAGTTTCCCAGCAAGCACCAGGCCCCTTCTCCCTGCTGAAGCCAGATCATTCTATTTTTACTCTATGTCTCTGAATGGCTCAATTCCAAACTCAGCAGTGATCTGGGTGCCAGACTCCTTGGCAACATCCCTCCTTTGGAGCACCACTCTGCTCTGTGCAGGGAACAGCATGGTCACTGCCATCTGCATACCCGTGGTCCTCACAGCGACGGCAGGGATAGCCTTCCAACCACCTTGGGCGTGCCCAGAATGCACAGAAGACCCTGTGTGTACCCTGTAAAACTCCAACATATGGAGCACAAGCAGAGGGAGAACACGGCCCTTCCTAACAACTCTTACGTGTAGTATGTGGCCTTTGGAGCCACCTGACTTCATAGTTAATCTTCACCATGGGGTTTCATAGTCATGGTTTAGACTCAGTTTGGGCTACTAAAACAAACCATCATTCGCCTGTACTTAACATTAATTGCTCACAAACCTGGTGGCCCAGATGATCAAGATGAAGGTGGCTCAGATCTGGTGTCTAGAGAGAGGGGCCTCCAGACTTACAGAGTGCCAACTTCCTCTCTGTGCCCTCAAACGGCCAGGAGAGATCATCTCTTATGAATGTACCAATCTCATCGTGAGCATTTTATAATCACGAGTGCTTCCTGGTGACTTTAATTCATTCTCTAGGGACTGAAAGGGGCGGGCGACATTCAGCCCAGAGCAGGCAAAGCTACTGGGGAGGCTGCCAAGGCTGGGTGACTCCCACTTGAGAATTGACTCGGAGGGTGGGGTGTTCAATTCCTTGTCCCTTTCTCATGCCACTGTACTGGGGGACAGGGAGATGGGGCCTGAAGCACATCTGTCCTCCTGTGGACTCCCGTTGGGGTGGGGGCATCTAGGGTGAGTCCCACCCATCCTGTTCTCCCTAAGGGTAGGCCATGGCAGCTGGTTGATGGTCGTGGGTGGTGCAGTGAGGCACATGTCACCAGCTGGCCTTGGATGAGCTTTTGCCTCAGACAAAAGAGTATTGTTGTTTTTCCTGATGTGAACTCTACCTGAGCAGTTTTGAAGCTTTAGAGAATGAAAGCAGGTAAGTACCACCTGTGTCTTTGGGTGCCTAACAATAACTAGCTCTGCAGTTTGTGACCCATGCATCTTTCTTCTATGAAATGCGTAATACAAACATCGAATACCTGTACATAAAAAGCGTATTTGCACAGAGCGGTGGCGGCACACACCTTTAATCCCAGCACTCAGCACTCAGGAGGCAGAGACAGGTGAATCTCTATAAATTCAAGCCTGGTCTACAGGGCGAGTTCCAGGACAGGCTCCAAAGCTACAGAGAAACACCCCACCCCCGTCTCAAAAAACAAAAACAAACAAAAAAGTGTGTTTGTTCCAGGCCAACCTGATCTATAGAGCGAATTGCGAATTCCAGGATAGTCAAGGCTGCACAAACTGTCTTGAAAAACAAACAAACAAACGTGTGTGTGTGTGTGTGTGTGTGTGTACGTGTGTGTGAGCCAGACATTGATGCTGGATATTTGCTTTACTCCTCATCTTATGACTGGAAGCAGGGTCTCTCAATGAACCCAGCACTCATGGATTTGGCCCATCTGGCTGGGCACTGCCCCCCCTTTTACAGAGCTGCTGGGGATTCAAGCCCAGTCCCTGTGGTCACACAGCCAGCCCTCTACCCAGGGAGCCATTTCCCCAGCCCCAAGAATGTTTCTTACAGGATGTGGTCCCCTCAGAAATAAGCTGGATACTGTGTGATCTGCTGAGTAACTACTCACCCTGGACCTTTAGGAGGTTTTAAACGTTTTGTTTCTTTTTTTAGTATTGCATAATTTAGTATCTGCTACATTCACAGACGGGTGTGGGAAGGATGAGGAGGAGTTCAGACTGACTCCTCCCACAGCACCAGCCTGCTGGTGATAGCTGTGTGTGCCTCTCCCGGTCCTTCATCCCCACTGCAGAGGTATTACCTGCTTGGATCTGATGTTTATGACTCCATGAACTGCCACCTGCTCCCGCCATGGTGGAGCTCACTGGATAGGAAGCTCACTGGCTCAGGATGGGGAAGATGCTGTTGAGCTAGGGAACAAAGCCATTTTCCCATTAAGACAGAGCTACCCTCTGGGAACTGATCTTGGAGACCCCTCTGAGATACCTGTGGTTAAGAGAAAAGAGCAGGACACAGACAAAAGGCAGAGGTAGCTCTGTTTACTAGAGAAATCACATATTGACCTGTTACCTAAACATCAACAGCTTAATCCTACTGATAGCAACACCATGAACAGAGAGGACAGTGCATTCAGTGGAATAAGTCAGACACAGGAAGACAAGTGTCACATGACCTCACTCACATGGGGGGGGTTCTGCTGCAGAAACTGGGAGCAGACAGTGGTCATTGGAGGCCAGGTCAAGGGTTCAGTTGCATGGCAGGGTGTCTAAGTTCAACAATAATGTGGGCCAGAAGAAAGGGCTTTGAATGTTCTCATCATCCTGATGTGACCACCATGCGACATGATGCAGGACTACGGCACACTACGTATAGTTATTAAATTATTAAACAGCTTCCTTAAAAATGAGGGCCTGAAGCTTGCCAACGGGGACAAGTTTGCCAACGTCAGTATTCTGCATCCTCAGCATCCTGATTCCAGGAGGTCCGAGTGGATAAATACAGACAGACCCCTGGGTGAGGAAGTCATTGTTGGTTGACGTCATGAAGGGTCCTAAAATGAGAGTCGGAACCCCACTGTGTCTAGGCCTAGGACCCCAGAGACAGTACTACTTCATCTTGGAGGACATAAGAGGTATTGGTTGAAGTCCCACTATTGACTGGGGCTTAGACCCTGGAGAAAAGTGGCCAGAAAAGAGGTAAGTATTGAACTCTGTGTTATGGGGTGGGGGGACTTCCTTATGTTATCAAAAACTGGGTAGGAGCAACCCCACACAGGTTATAACCCAAAGCTCAAAGCAACAAATCTCTCGCCTCTATCACCGGGGTAACCTTGGGAAGGTCACTTTACCTCTCTGGGCTTATCTTTTCTGTGATATGAATCAGAACGACTCACACCTCCTTCTGGGGGTGCCCATGTGTCTGCAGATGTATCAGACTGAAGCGGAAGTGGAGAAGCTGAGCTGGTTGCTGCCCCAGGCATCTAGGTAGGTACGTAGTGTGAGCCAGACGACCCCTCATCCTAGGTGAGTCTTGGTCTTCATGCACACTGAGACAACCCTGCAAGGCTACAAACTGTTTCTCAGAAGCGTCTGGGGATACAAGCCAGACCCTGAGGGGCCTGAAGGCTTGGCGCATGCCCTGCTCTGCCGACTTGGCTTCTGGCCTCTTGCTGTCTCACTGTGAACTTCACCCTCTACAGACAACAGTCCAGACCTGCTTCCCAGGAGGGAAGAAAACCCAGAACATGACTGGCTGGCTGCTCACATCATATTCAGTGTGTTCAAGATGGGGAGCCCAGCCTGGTACCAGCACCGTCCAGGGCTGCACGGTCACTGTTGTGATGAACACTGAGCATCCTTACAGGGATGGAGGGGAAGGGTGGTGCCCATCTCCTTT
Organism: Microtus pennsylvanicus; assembly: GCF_037038515.1. Taxonomy (NCBI): domain Eukaryota; kingdom Metazoa; phylum Chordata; class Mammalia; order Rodentia; family Cricetidae; genus Microtus; species Microtus pennsylvanicus. Next base: position 14,284,419 of record NC_134596.1, read on the forward strand.
ACCTTTGATTCCAGGTAAAGGAAAACCATGAAGGGCCACACAGGCTAAAGAAATATTCAGTTCTAGGGGCCATATGGGAACTGGGGCCTTCCCACCCCTTCTGTGCCTTAAGTGCAGCCTGGCTACTGCCCTGTTGCAGACTCAGAGGGGTGCACGAAGGACATGCAGGCTGAGAGAGGTGAGGAGATGGACCTGGATTACTAGGTAGGTCTGCTGCAATCACAGAGACAGGCAATGCCAGAGGAGAGAAGGTGCTCCCCTGATGGCTTAGAAGAGACATTGCGGTCACAAGTCAAGGGATGGACGTGCACCCTCAAAGCCTCCAGAAGGAGCTAGTCAAGCTGACTTGACTACAATTCGGTTTGGACTTTTGACCTTCAAAGGCTTTGTAAGAAAAAAAAAAAATCATTGTGTGTTGCCTTAAGTCAGTGTCTGGGGAAGCTCATTAAAGCAGTATTAGGAAGGAGTCCAGGTTGGGCCCTTCGATACTGTCACCGGTCAAAACCTGCCTAGTCTCTATACCACTGCTGTGGCGTCAAAGTCCTTCACCCGTGTTGGCGCAGGACAGTCAGACATGATGCGGCTGTTGGAAGTTGGGTCTTTACCTGATCACACTGTTTTGCATGTAGCAGACCTCGGGAGTGTTGCTCACAGTCTATCAGTGTTCTATCAATGGGTGTATGAGACCTGATGGGGGAGGTGGAATCCTCTGTATCCTCACAACAAATCACGTGCATAACCTGCGATTTAAGATCCTCTGCAAGCAAACGGAGTGTTTCCAAGGGTCTGCATGATTGTGCCCTGGGAAACCCTAAAAAGCAGAGCGACCCATCTCACGCCTGCTCAACTAGTCTTCTAGAGCGCAGCTTTCTCTGTGGTGTCCCTGCCAAGCAGTGTCTCACCATCTGCTTGAATGCCTTGAGCAATGGGATGCGTCGTTGTCTGTGGAACTGGTACCAAGGGCACTGCTGCGGTTTGGATACCGCTCGTTCCCAACAGAAAGTCATGCTTGAGTTTAACCATGGTGAGGGGTAAAAGAGGTGGACACTAAACCCAACTGTGATGTTTAGAGGTGTTTGGGAGGTGGTTAGGAGCAAGTCATTGGGGCGAAGCCCCTCCTGATGTGAGATCTCTCTCTGTATGCTGTGAATATGTTTTATTACCATTTGTTAATAAAGAATGTGCTTTGGGCCTATGGCAGTACAGAACAGAGCAAGGCAGGAATTCCAAGTAGAGAGAGAGGAAAAAAGGTGGAGTCAGGGAGATGCCATATAGCAGCCAAAGGAGACAGATGCCCCGGACATTGCCAATCAACCACAATACACAAAATAATAAAAATGGGTTAAGATGTAAGAGCTAGCTAAAAATACACTTATGCTATTGGCCAAACAGTATTGTAATTAATATAGTTTCTGTGTGATTATTTCTGGTATGGGCTGCCAAAAATCAAAAGAGCAGCCTCCACCTCCACCCTCCCATGACTGGCTGGTTGATACATAAAAAAGAGAATCCCAAGGTATATATGCATATACGTACCTCTAGGTATGGGCCAGGAGGAGTGCAATCAGATGTGGGCAGTAGACCTTGCGTCTGCAGGAAGGGCTGAGCTGAAACAAACCTCTTCTTTGTAGCTAACACTTTCCATGACACCACATTCCGCACAGCCAAGGACAGGCTAGCACACATGGTAAATCCATCCTTTCTTAATTTTTTAAAATATTTATTTATTTATTATGTATACAATATTCTGTGTGTGTATCTGCAGGCCAGAAGAGGGCACCAGACCTCATTACAGATGGTTGTGAGCCACCATGTGGTTGCTGGGAATTGAACTCAGGACCTTTGGAAGAGCAAGCAATGCTCTTAACCACTGAGCCATCTCTCCAGCCCCATCCTTAAAGATGGCCGACTTTTAACCCCTCACCAGCTGCAGCACTTGGGAGAATGAGCCCTGCACCTCACCTGGGCAGAGTTGACCCTGTAGATAGGGGCTCCGGGTGAGCCAGCCCTGAGGGAGTGGGAGGGGCATAGCTGCCACTCTCTCTGTTTGTGATGTGGTGGTAGGGGCGAAGGATGCCCTCCTCCCTTGCTCCTACTGCCTCCAGATGTTGAGGGAACTGACCTTCCCCAGTACGAGCTGCAACACTCCGAAATCAAGCCCTGCACCTTATCTGGGCATGAGAGATATGGACCCACCCCTCATCTGTCATAGGGGTGGGGAAGGGACGTCCTCCAACCCACCCCCACCTCTCTATGCCTGAGGCAGGTGGAGAGCTGCTCTGCCCCTCACCATCTGCAATACTCTAGGGAGAGTAGGCCCTGTACCTAACCTGGGCAGCAGGGTAGAGCCAACCTTGTTGGCAGAGGTGTGGCTGAGCCAGCCCCATAGGTGTGAGCATGGGAAAGCCGTCCACACTACTCAGCTATCAAGTGGCAGTGTGGTGGGGGAGAGAAGTCTTCCTTTACCCCTCAACCCTTTCCACCTGTCACCCCCCTTTACCAGCTGCAACCCTCAAGAAAGGGAGCCCTGCAGTAGAACTGTCCCTGTTGGCAGAGGCACAACTGAGCTCGAACTGGGGATGTGATGTGAATGGGACATCTAGCCACACTCCCCTCATCTGCCATGCGGTGGTGAGGGCCAGGGAAAGATGCCCTCCCCACCTTGCCCCTGTCACCTGTGCTTGGCCAGCAAACTGCCCATCCCCCTTCCCAGAGGCAGCACTCAGGAAAGGGGACCCTGCACCTCACCTAGGCAGCACAGCCGAGCTGACAGGAAGTACAGGTGGGACTTCTGGACAGAGAGAGCTCTGGGAAGGAGAAACGTGCATCGCTAGCTGGACACAGAGAGGCAAAAAAATATGAGTCAGATGGTAACACACAGATGAATAGAAATGGGTTAATTTAAAATTATACGAGCTAGCGGGACAAACCTATGCTAAAAGCTGAGCTTTCATAAATAAGAAGTCTCCGTGTCATTTTCTGTGAGCTGGAGACCCAAAGAAAAATCCATCTAGACTTGACCCTATTGTCAGGGGTACGGGTGAACTGGCCCAGCCCCTCATCCGCCATATGGTGGCGTAGGTGGGGAAGAAATGCACCGTCATCACCCCTTGCCACCTGTGCCCGTGAGAGGTGGGAGAACTGGCCTTGAGCCTCCAGTTCAGCACTCAGGTGAGTGGCCCCCTCTACCTCACCTGGGAATACAGTAGAGCCGGCCCTGATGGTCCAAGCGTGGGAGAGCCAATCCTGAGGGCACGAAAGCAGAACTGGCCCTGTCCCTTGCTCATTGCTGCAAGGGGTGAACTGGCCAGGGAAATGCAGGAGAGCTCAGCAGGAGAGAGCTGGTGGGCTGACCAACCCTGTAACCATCCAGGCCCAGAACCAGGGTTATGAGTTGGCATTACCCCAATACCCACCCTATGACCTGCAGGAGCACATGAAGGGGCTGGTCCTGCAGACCCGAAGCCGCAGGACCTCCACAACACAGGGCAGATATCTAATAAGAGTCCCAGTGACGGCCCAGCATCAGTGGTGTGGCAGGACCTGAGTCCCCAAACCAGACCAATGACTCTGCAATGAACACTTGCAAGTAAAGCTATCTGGACATAAGGGTATATGTGTGATCCACTATGTCACACTATGGCTTCCATGATAAGATTTTTCCTTTTTTTCCTCTTAAATTTATTATAATGGGGGTGGGGATGTAAGGGCAGAGGGCAGATACGAAGGGATGGGAAATGTATGGGATGGAGATGCGTGATGTAAAAGATACAAAGAATAAAAAACTAAAAGAACAAAAAAAGAGGCCAAATCTGTTCCCTGGGATGATTGATGGTAGCCTGCCACATCCTCAATCAGACATCACCCCTCCCCTGACCTGGACGCAGGCAGATATGGCACACCACCAAACTGTCACAAACTGCAGAGGGGCCTTTCTTCGTCCCAAGGTGACAGAGAGGATGTGCTACTTGGATGTCACATGTACTAATGGATTCCACTTTCACGTATCAGTAAAAACCGACGCTTCTTAGAGGATGTTTGGTTTCTCTTCTACTATTGGGGGCTCCTCAAGGTCTCAGGGGGACCTCTAGTTCCTGAGGCGGGCTGTCAACGCTGCTTCCCCCTTGGAAAGAGCTCTCGGCAATGACGTCATGACTGACGGGCATTTCTTTTTTCCTGTCGATATTTTTAAAGCATCCAGGACCCTTTCCCCACACCACTGTTTATGGAAGGAGACCTACCCTGTAGTTAGTGCTATCTGCGGAAGTTTCTACACAATAAGGGAACATTGCAGAGGAGAGGAACGACATCGTCGTTGTCCTGAGGCAAGACTCCAACCAAGGACCCGGCTGCAAAATACCTTGTGCCAACAAAGGCTTCAAGAGGAGTGCTTGCTGGGTGCACACCTTTAATCCCAGCACCTGGGAGGCAGAGGCAAGTGGATCTCTGTGAGTTCGAGGCCAGCCTGGTCTACAGAGCAAATTCCAGGACAGGCTCTAAAGCTACAGGGAAACCCTATCTCAAAAAACCTAACAGGAAGTTTATGTATGAATGATAATATGTTTGGGTGCTTTCAGCACACATACCTATCCTGATCTTAGAAACCAGTGTCTACCAGGAAGTGACTACAGAGTTAATGTAGCTTCAGGAAAACCATCTTCAACTGAAATGCCTTCTTTGGTTAATATTTAAGATTTCTTAGTGCAGATTGAAATGGCATACAGCATGGATGTTCACTCTGGATGAGGGCTGAGGATGTGAGCCTCAATTATATCCCCTTAACCCACAAGCTACTGTTGTTAGAGACCAGGGGGCAGACCCAGTCACTAGTCTGACCCTGCTAGCTGTTCCTTTCCATAGCTGGCATCCCGGAGTAACCATGGAGACAGGTAAAGATCACAGGGCACTTGGTCTCTGGTGTTACAACAAATCTCTGTTCTCTTCCCCAGGCAGTGAACTTTGGCTCATGACCAACCACAGAACTTTTGTGGCTAGAAACAGGCATTTTCTAGAATCTTAGTCAAAGGGTGGCTGCATCCAGGGAAAGTGTGCATGCTTATGGGAGCATTATAGTTTGAGTTGGAAGCCTCCTCCGTGTCTATGTGAAGAGGTGCTCCCCAGGGTGGTAATATTGGTAGATGGTAGAACCTAAGTCCTTAGATCATGATGATGTGCCTGTCAGAGACACAGTGGGAACCGGGCTCCCTCTCCTCTTCCACCTCAGGGAGAGGTGAAAGGCTTTGTTTCACCAGCCCTCCCTCTTGCTTTGATACACTGCCTCCCCACAGGCTTACAGCTAAGGAGCCAGCTGGCTAACAGCCCTTCTTCTTGGGCTTCATTAGCCCATTTGCTACAGTGACAACAAAAAGGATGCTGGAGGAAGCATGGAACCCTCTGGGGACATGGGCGTCACATCCTCCTGTGTCCTTTCTGCCGACTGCAAGGAAGAGAAGGGAATGTTAGTGAACTCCAATGTCCCCCACACCCAGAAGAGACCCCTCTGTCCTCAGAGATCTTGTGCAAAGCCCCAGCTAAGGTTCTGCACCTCAACTCAGTGGCTGGAGTCTCTCCAGATTTTAACTTGTCGCTCTCCCAGAGTCTCTGTAGACCACACCCTTCAAGTGTGTCCACCTAGGCAAATAAAATAATGAATCATAAATTTTATTTCAAAATGTAAACGTCACTAAACATGCATACATGTTAAAACAATAAAATTTACAATTTCATTAATTTTTTTCTTTTGCATAGGACATTACAATATAGAATCTATGCCTTACAAAATACATAACAAAGTTTTATCCGAGCAAGCCAAGGCCAGATTGGGAACTATACAACTGTAATACTTCACTGTAGTGATCCAGGAAAGACGGAACATGGCCTTTGGAAGCATGTTGGGAGCTAGGGTAGTCTTAAAAAAAAAAAAAAGAAGTTCCTATAGAAAGGAAAATCTGGAACTTGATGGAAATGGCCTTGGACCCTCAGATTTTGCCTTGGGGTTTTGGCAAAGGATCCCACAGAAGTTCCACCGATGGCTTTGCATGAAAAACAGTCACCTGGGCCTAGCCAACAAAACCGCAACAGAGATTTCCAGTCACCAAGGAGGATAGGAGCTCTGACGTCACAAAGCACCAGGCACCCGGGGCCTCTCCAGTATGCAAGGGAGAACAGAGAGGTCCTTCCACTCACATACCAGGGTAGTCCTCCTAAATTCAGGTCTGACACTGGAGAGATGATCAGGCAGCGTCTGAGAAGTGGCCCCAGCTGCTCCTGGGGAAGGGCTACTCTGAAGTCTAGGCTCTCAGTTCTGACTAGGGCAGCCTGGCCCACAGGTGATCAGCTCACAAGCTGACCCTGTTAATGCTAACGGGGCAGCCCCCGCATGAGCTCTAGGGAAACAGCAGGGAGAACCCCCACCCCCATGCCTGACCTACGTTTCCTGCCCAGTCCCAGGGATGTGGGGGAGGTGTCTTCTTTGCCATCCTGTTTGTTTCTAAACAAAGTAGTGAAGTTTTAAAGCTGTGTGAGATTGGGGGATGGGGGTAGGGGAGCTGGGCTGGGCTAGAGTTCCAGGACAAATCCACTAACCCTGTGGGGGGGGGGTGAGGGGTGGGGGGGTGTGGGGTCAACAGAAACCAAGCAAGCCTCCTTTCCCTGGTGGACTGGGGCCTCCAGGCCAGTTCTGTTCCTTTCACTGGAGGTCAGTTGGTCAGCCAGAGGAAGGGCCTCTCCCTCAGCAGTGCTCAGGCCCGTATCAGTAGTTAGCTGGATTGAGCATCCATGTTTGGGTACAAAATTCTCTGGAATGTGTCCAGGACAAACCTTCAAAGACTCAGAATCAGGAAAATTAGTCAGAGGACCTGGCTCTTCCTAGTGCCATCCTGATTTCAAAACAGTGAGTCCACATCTGGATTTCAGCTTTGAAAGACATGGCCACCAGGACTCACATAGGAAACTTTGGACAGCAAAAAAAGATGTGGGTGACCTATCAAGCATTTCTTACTGATCACAACATGGCTATACATAAACCTTTCAGCACTGTCTCTGACCGAACGGCCTTTTGTAAAGTGTGTGTGTGTGTGTGTGTGTGTGTGTGTTGGGGGGAGGGGGCAGCAACCAGTAACACCTGTCAGAAGTCAAACTAGACAGCCTTGTAAACAAAGCCACAACCAGGAGTGAGAAACGAGGCCAAACTATTGCTCAGATTTGTCTTACGTGGAAGGTGCCCCTGCTTCGTGGAGACCCCAGATGAAGCTCTAGGAAATGCTGTGACCTTGTGCGTGTCGTAGCTAGACCTGCTTCTGGCTAGAAAAGGGCCAGCCTCCTGGACAGGAAGTCTTGAAAGGTAACCCCGTCTGTTCTGCCACATTTCTCTGGGAGCCACAGAATGTCATCTTCCCTCTTCCCCACATCTAAACACCCTTCACCAGGGACACCAGGGTGCGCGTTTTTTGCACCCGGGGAGGCCGCACGCTGGTGAGTCCTGTGTCTGTCCCAGTGCTGGCCTCAGAACCAAGTTGAGATGGGATGGGCCGGAAGTGGGGACTTCGCACCTCAGGTCCTGTGGGTAGGAGGCATGGCGGGATCCAAGTAGGGCCACACTCCCATCAGGGGCATCACTGTCCATCCCTACATAGCACCCATCAAGAGAGAACCTAGGGCCCTCTTTGAAAAAGGGCTGTTTTCTGTATGGCTGTAGGATTCAGTAGGCATTTGGGGAACAGACAGTGACCCCCTAATATGGCTGATGCAAAGAGGGACGTTTTCATTTGGGACAGGAGCTAAACTCCAGCCCCCTGATGGCTGAAGTCCAGAATTCCTTTTAGACACTGCTACAGGGAGCTCTCCCTTCCTTCACTCAGGCACTTTCATTGTGGGATCTCTGCCTCCTGTCCCTAAAAAAAAAAAAGGATTTGACTTTTCAGTATTATTTCTGGGCACCCTATAGGTTTCTCAGTCAAACTGAAACCAGAAAGTATGGCCATAACCGCAAAAACTCAAAGCCCCCGCACCAGACCCAGGCTGGGAAGACTCTGCTGTACCTTAAAAGGAATCCCTTGTTTATGACGAGATGGGGACCTAATGAGAACCCACTGGAAATGAGTCGAATCATGTTCCTCCCCTCATCCCACCCGCTGATGAGATGAACCGAAGCCCCAGATGATATGGGGGGGGGGTCCATGAGGGTTGTCTTGGCCCCATGCTGAAGGACCACACCCTGCCATTAAAGGAGAACCACTTCGGGAATGAAGACACGTTCATTTGCCAAAATAGCCAACGCCTGCATATTTCTGTTTTAAGGCAACGTTACCCTTCCATCCATCAGATGGAACAGCCCTGGGTCATTCAGAGGAAAAATTAAATTAAGTGCTCTTTGGAAACAGCCTACGCCCGCTTTCCCTCCCCCACCCCCCAACCCACTCTACAACAAACCAGCTCTTTCTTTTATTCCAAGATGATGGGGCTTAGAGTCCTTTTTTACCCTTCCTAAGTGCAGACAGTGGCTGAGTTAGAAAGCCCCCTTCTGTGACTGTGCAGGTAGAACACACGGAGGCAGCTGGCTCTTCCCAAGGAGAGGCCTTGGCTGGCCTTGGGGGCAACACTGCTGCTTCTCTCTGTCTTCAGAACCATAGATGTAGGTGCACCAAAGGACTTTGGAATAAAATTCCTGAATCTGGAATGTGAATTCCTGAGACGTGAAATGTGTTCAGAGTGTGGCTTTCTCCGCCTCACACAAATGACTTTGGGAGGGGCTACACTTTGGAACTCAGCGCGGAAGATCGCCACACCCCAAGCACCCAGGGTTCCCTTCAGTCAAGGTCCCGGCCACAGCCGTACTCCAGTCTCCTCCCCAGATGAAATGCGAGCAGAGCTATTGCCAGCTTTGCTCTGGACCAGGACAGGGACCATCATCCCCCAACCACCATGTTGGCAGCAACAGCCCAACTCGGCACCCACTGTGCCACCAGAAGCCACCATATGCCATTAGCCTCTCAAAGCTGACACAGGTAGTCAGAAAGCAGTGCCCCAGGTCTACATGGTAGCCACGTGACAAGAGTCACAAACCGCAGACCGGGCTGGGCATGGTCTCTGGGTTTTTCCTGTGCTGCGCCCCCACACTTGTGTAAGGGCTGGCTGGGGTGGAGGCAGAATGACCACAACCAAGGCACTCTGGGCCCAGGAAGCCCATCTACGGCCCTCTGAGTCACAAGGGCTGATCCTCCATATCAAAATGAAGAGAGGTCTCTGTAAGACACCCCAAATCCATCCCAAGCCCACCCAATCAATACATACGCGCGCGCACACGCACACACACGCACACACATACACATATATATCCGATCAGACCTGGGACCTTATGTTCTTAGGCCCCAGTTCTCGGGTGAAGGGGAGGAAACGCCTGGGCCTCTGCAGGATGGGAGTAGATGGACCCTCCGTGGACCTGCAGAAGAGCAACCAGGACACGGTCTTGCCAATGAGGCCCAGCACCTGAATCCAACACAGCAGCCCAGGTCTGGACTCCAGGAGAAACAGGTCAGGCCCGGCTTCTACTCCAGCTGTTTTCCCAGCAGTCCCCTCCCTGTCCCTGCCCTGCAGATGGGTGTGGCTTGGGTCCTCCGGGGCAGGGCAGGCAGAAACAGGAGGGAAAGCGGGAAGTACAACAGGGGTGAGACTGGGTGTTTGCTAAGTCTGCACTCAAGGTTCGGAGAAGGTGATTCCCACAACTGTCATATGGTGTCCCCGCCCCCCCAGAAAAGCAGAATCCTTGTTTCTCCAGCATCATCCCAGTAGCATCTGCTGCTCTGCTCCAAGGAGTTCCACCAGCAGTCTCTGTGGGATGTGTGAGTGCTGCCACAGGCACAGCCACACACAGACTGAAGAGGCAGAGGCCGCGTGATGGTCCTGCTTCAGACAGAGGCGCCTCCACGGTGGTCCAGGGCACGGGAGTTTGGGGGAACTGGATGAAACAACACCAATTTTGGGGGAAGCAGTTTCAGCACAACATGCCCAGGGCACTATTTCCCAGTCTGAGAACATGGTGTGATGGTGAAGGGTCCCAGGTGCCTTCTGTAGGGCAGGCAGGGCCCAGGCCGCCTCCCTGGGTTGTTGGCAGCAATACTGTGCCAATCCAGGCAGGGTTTGCATCTGGCCTCCGTTTTTCTGAGGATTTCTGGAGGCAGAAAGCCAAGCAGGTAGACAGGCAGGACCACCTCAGAAGGCAGATGTCCTTCTCCACGGTTCCACAGGCAAGTGCTCCCACGGTCTGTCATGGCTTCCCGCATCCCTGTGAGGTGGCCAGTCCCTCAGACCCACCTGTTCTCTAAGCCAGGCCAAGGGGCAGAGGTGCCACTGAGTGGTAGCAGGAAGGGGGCACAGGCCTTTCAGGGCCTGCTGCAAAACCACAATGTCGGTGGCCACATCTTCTCCCAGCTGGCCTGTTCTGCCCCAGTGTGATTCCCAACCTCACAGAAAACTCCAGAGTGCAAATCTATGTACAGAGTAAGGCGGCAGAAAGGCGTGCCCTCACTGACCTCGTGGACCGCGTCCATCCCTGAGAAAGGGGGGGTTTCGACACCGCTGAATCTCAACTTCGTGGATAGCTCTATTGTGCAATTTGTGGGTCGTGTATATATTTTTTTTGAAAAAACAATTTTTTTATGTTAAAAATTGACACCTGAGGTGAAGAAAAGTGTTTTGCTGTGGACTTCTCAAGTTCACTCAGCTTTCCTATTATCAAGGGGGCGGGGCGGGGCGCGGTCCGGGCGCGGCGGGTGCTCAGGGCGAGCTGGCCGGGCTGATGGTGGGGCTGCTGGCATCGGAGCGGCTGTAGTCGCTGAGCGAGCCCGTCCGCGAGCCCCCACCGCGCCGCTGCAGCATGCCCGGGTGGAAGTTGGCATGGCGACGCGCGTGTTTCGTCAGGTGGTCGCTCCGCATGAAGCGTTTCTCGCAGATGGGGCAGCTGAACTTCTTCTCGCCCGTGTGCGTGCGGTAGTGCCGCGCCAGCTCGTCCGAGCGTGCGAACTTCTTGTTGCACTCCTGCCAGCTGCAGGCGAAGGGCCTCTCACCTGTGGGAGACAGGGGCAGAGGTTTTAAGTCTCGGCCACGCCCCACCATCTAGTCAAGCCACTGCCTCTCAACCACCCTCGAGGCCCATTTTCCCATCCTGTGGACAAGCTCTCAGCCCGCACCTGAGATGCAAGCAGATGAACAGGGCTGAGGAAGACACACAACATGGCCGACTCGGCAGTGGAGCTCAGACAAGGGAAAGCATTCCATCAACACTCCCCGGGCAGGACCAGAGTAGGAAGGGGAGGCATCTTGTCTAGCAAGAGGGGGTCTGAGAGACCACTACCCGGAGTCTGCCAGCCCACTGGACCTGCTCTGACAGGGGTCCTAATGCAGGCCTGGCATGCAGCAGACTTCAAAAGGCTTCTGCAGACTCAGGCAGGATGACACACAAAGGTAATGGCTCCGAACACACACACACACACACACACACACACACACACACACACACACACACACGGCACGAAGCTAGGCAAGTGTGGAGAAGGCAGAGCACAGTGCAACTCAGGGGGTAGTGTGGACTCACTCTGGACCCCAATCTACTTTTTGCTCAAATCAAGGGACACGCTAGCATTTACCCAAACTCTACAGATAGAGAAGGGAGGGGGGGGGAAGACCAGCTACTAGGGGAGAAGCATTTGGCAAGCATTTGGTGGCACCCCAGAATGAACCCTATCTGTACTGGGGGAGCCACACAGCTGCCTTTCCTGCTTCCTTGTCCTATAGAGCCTCTAAGGAAGAGTTCCAGCCTTTCAAGTCTAGCAAAGGAAATCCACAGGGCCCATCCATCCACCTTAAATATAAACAGATACTTGGGGCCACCTGACAGCCAATGAAAATCACCAGCATGAAAAGGAGACAGCAACAAAGCTACCAGCTCCAGAGGAAAAGAAGACAGGAAACAAAAGAACATTAACCTAAAATTTCTGATTAGTGTTCAACACAATCTGAGATACAATGGGATGCCCAGAGCAAACAATATCACAGGAAGCAAGTTCAGAAAAAAACAAAACCAAAAAAAAAAGCACTGAGAAATTAGAAATACTCTAGATTAAAGAATAATTCCAAAAAGCTAGAAATATACTCAAGGAACTATCCTAAAAAACAAAAAAACCCCAATTCTAGAAAATTCGTGAACGCGGCAGTGTTCCATCCCCTGGTACTATGGAGACAAGGATTTTCCTCAGCCATTTCCACAGCATGGGGAAAGACACTGAGAGGCGACGCAAAACCAAGCAGCCTGGGGCATGGCCACGATGGCCGCCCTTACGTTCTGGTTCGGTTTTCCAGGACTGTTCTGTGAGTAGACTGCTAGCCTTGCATGCAATTCTTGTTTCTGACAGACAGTGGAGGACAAGAAGATGGAAGCTCCAGCAATCAGTACAGGGGCTTTTATCTAAGAAGAGGTACAGACAGTGGAAAGAAGGACAGTGTGCAGCCAGTGTGTGTGGTAGGGGTAGGGGACAGGGAGAACGACAGGAGAGCATGCTGGGAAGATCAGGAGGAGGTGTGAGGGAAGTGCTAGGAGAATCTCTGCATAATTACAACAGTGAGTAGAAAACCTGAGATCTCAATACTCAATAAGTGGTATGCGAGAAACAGGCATCAGACTTCCACGCCAGAACAAGGCACCACATGTCGGGCATACTGGACACACTGGAGGGCAGGGGATGGAGAGTTTACATCTCATATACTCCATCCAGCAAAAAAAAGGGGGGGGGGCACCACGAAACCAGGGGTCAAGGGGGAGGCTTGGGGAGACAGGGTCCCAAGGCCTTCAGGGGATAACCCTAGGAAGAAAGCAATTCTTTGCAGAGAGCATGACCAAGATATTAGATAAATCTAAGGACACGGACAAGGCACATTTCTTTCTTTTCTTTTCTTAAGATGACGATGAACTCCAGGAAATGCAGGAGCAATCTGGACACACGACAACAACGACCATATTCAAAACACACTAAAATGCCAGATGATCTTGTGCGACCAGTGAAGAGCTCCAAGGCTCCAGCTGCTTTTCGTAGGTAATGACTTATCTTTCCCAATGACCCCATGGGAAGGCAGAAGTAAATATAACTCCAGCACAGGCCTCAGTGGGTCAGCCTATGTGACAGGACCAGTCACATAGAGCACAGCGCAGAGACAGGCGTCACAAACAAAATGTGGCTTTCGAGGAAAGGTAGAAAGATACACAGTGGGATTTAAACAATATAATAATTAAAATTATGTATTTATCAGTTCAGGAGGAGGTGGGTAAAAGCGTAGGAGTGAGGTGAATTCTTAAATAGCATGAAAACAGGTTAACTTGAGAAATTAAGAAACATATATTATATATACATTATATAACACAGACATACATGATATCTATTTTATTATTATTATTATTAAACAGTACCCATCAGGACAACTAAAATCAGATCAGGGAGCAGTGCTGAACTGAACACAGTTCAATAAGCCCTTCTGTGTTGCAGGCTGCCAGAGATGACTCTAAAGGTGAAGGTGTTTGCTTGATCAAACATAATGAATGACCTATGTTCTATCCCCAGGACGCACACATTGGAGGGAAAGAAACAGTTTCCAAAAGTTATCTTCTGCTCTTTACACATGCCATTCCATTCACATGTGCCACCACACCCCAAATTTAAAAAAATGTCTAAATACAATTTTAACAATATCTGACCCAACCACAGTCAAAGAGATGGTAATGCTGAATATGCCAACTGGTTCCGGGAAGAGGGGCTTGTCAACAAGAAAGTGGGAAGTGGGTCACATGCTAATTCTATTCTTGGCTATTCACAGGGCCTATTAACCAGCAGCAGCACCTTGGGAAGGTCTGCAGTCACCTGTATCAGGTCAAACTGCTTGCAGTGGGAGGAACGATGAATGAAAAGATACAGCCAGCCGCTAATCCCCAGAATCTGAGAAGCAGCCTAATTTGGAAGGGGGAAAAGGGTCTTTGTAGATATAATTAGGGTAAGAATCTTTTTTTTTTTTTTTTGATTTTCGAGACAGGGTTTCTCTGTAGTTTTTGGTGCCTGTCCTGGAACTAGCTCTTGTAGACCAGGCTGGCCTCAAACTCACAAAGATCCTCCTGCCTCTGCCTCCCGAGTGCTGGGATAGGGTTAAGAATCTTGAGATGAAGCCACAAGTTCCAAGAGGGAAGTAAAGGGCAAATGGTGGTAAGGGACCAGGACCCTCCATCTACAAATTCCCAGTTGCCAGCTCCAGCACTGGAAGAGAGGAGAGAGGCAAGAAAGAAGATGCTGTCTTGGAGCCTCCAGGAAGAGCCACCCCTGCCAGCATCTTGCTCTGAGATGTCTGGTTTCGTTTAGAAACTGAGAAGTAAATTTCAGCTGCTTCTAGCTATCCACTCGATGGATACAGGAAGCAAATATGCTGTCCTGTCCTCACAGTCGGGCCCACATGGTGATGCTATAGGCTATGTACCACCAGCTCTGGTACCAGGCCTGGCGTGTTCCAAAGTGTCTGTTCTTATTTGCTAACCCCACCCATGGGGTCTTCTTAGACTGGAGCAGAGGTGGGAGCTGGGTTCAGGGTGGAGACAGAATCCACTGAACTCAGCTTCACTTGGTTTCCTAAGAGGCCCCGATCTTTGTCTTTTTCAGGATCTTTCTGCTTGCGTTCCTGGAAGCATACGAGATGGGTACTATCAAGGATGGGCCAGGTAATGAAGGGCAGCGAGTGTCTCACTGGGGCGGAAAGTGGGAAGGGTTTCCACACTTTCACTGGTACATGCTCAAGGCAGGACCTGAATTCAGGGCGTAATCCTCAACCCAAGAGACACCAGCCTCCCACCTGCTCTCTATGCCTCCATCAGCCTATTTAAAAAAAAAAAAAAGTCTATGGGCAGAAGCTCAAGCTACATGCCCACTTCCAGTGGTGATATCCAAGGCTGCCAAAGATACATGTGGGTACTAGTGTGTATAATGGAGGGTGAGTGAATGGGGGTGGGGGTCACAAGACACTCCATATTGCAGGACACATCCCTTGCACTATCCCTGTGAGCTCTCTGAAGAGCTTCTACGTGTGTGTGTGTGTGTGTGTGTGTGTGTGTGTGTGTGTGTCTGTGTGTGCCCCTGATACTCATTGCATTAGGAAAAACACAACACAAACAAGACCCAAGCACACATTCCAGCAGCTGTCCGGAGGAGGATGCCATCAATTATCACACAGCCTCTGGAATTTTCCATGGCATTCTAGGAAGAGCAAAGGTGGGGAATGTCACCGCTGTCAACAGTTTTAGCTCCCGGTGCCACGAGAGGGTCTCAGGTGCCTACAGGTGCCCTCCAGCATCGCTCTGAAAGCGCTGCTCTGGACACTGGACTCAGGGTAGAGTGGCTGACCTAAAATATCACAGGACACACCCTACAGACAATCCCAGCACACAGCTGGAGACCCCACCTCCCGTCACCGCAGAGGGGGTGGGGGATGGGCTAAACAACAGTCCCAACATCCCCCACTGTCCTGCATCTGCTCTCCTGGGTACAACCAGCCCCCAAGGATAAGGTGTAGTCTAACTCAGAAAGGCACTGGCCCTCAAGAAGGTAGCCGGAATAGAGGAGGCTGGTCCCTATAGAAAGCCAGTCTTTTTGAGAAATCCCAAAGCTCTGAGGGGACCCCATTCTCAGAAGCTAAAAGGGACCAGGGGGCAGGATGTTGTTGGGTGACCAATAAAGGTGCATGGGGAGGTGACTGGAGCCACAGGGCAAGATGGGGGATCAGGCTTTGTGAAGAGAAACCCGGTGAGAGAAAGGGGGCTGGCTGCTGAATCTGAGGCGCTGTGACTGGGTGGGCAGGGAAGTAAGGGACAGAAAAGTGAAAGAAAACCATCCATTGAAGGGGACTGGGTCAGGGCTAGGCTGTGTTGGTGTCACAGGGTTGGGGAAGTGCCTGGGGAGGCACAGGAACCAGAAGCTATAGGCCAAGTGAAAGTCCGAGGGGGGCTATGGAACAGGAATCCTGCATAGAGGGTGCAGGGGCTTAAGCCTTATGGGGGGACTTCAGAACAAAGCGGAGGCTGTGGGGGTGCAGTGTGTCTTGGGGATTTAGCCGGAGGTGAGACTGGCCAGGGGTACTTGGCTCGCCAGGATCACAGTTACATAAATGTTCCCTGGCGCCGCCGCGAGGCCGCTACTAGCAGCAAGCAGCACAGGGCACAGGCAGAGCGTGATTGCCTCATCTTATCAGGGAACACGACGTCCCACACGCTCTTGCCCAAGCCGCAGGCCTGGGCGGGAACAGCGTGTTCTCTCTCTGTGAGGCTGGCCGGAGGAGGGGGAAGCGAAGACAGCCCAGCCGAGGCTCTCCTCCCACCAAAGCCCTCACTGGGTTTGGGCGCGCGCTGTCCCGCAGCAGAGGCGCACAAGTGTTGCTGGTTTCTCAAAGTGCCCCAGCTCAGAGTCTGAGCTCAGCTGTGCTGGATCCTCCGGTCCAAGGGGCATGCTCCAACCAAGCACCAATCAGAGAGCTAAGTCTCACTGCCACTCACTCCTCCCCACCAGCTGAGGGGGCGACTCCAGGTTCCAGCAGCACCTGCACAAACCACAATGCCTTTCTGCTTTGTGTGGACCTCTCAGGAGTAGCAGCATGTGTGTTTAGAGACTTTTCTGTTGCCCTCCCTAGCCCCATCCTACATGTGCTGAGGACCGGGCAGAACAACCTACTGCTTGATCTTGGTTTAGGGTTACTGCCCAAGCCAGCATCCAACTCTTATGGCAGAGGGAGAAGGGAGGGCCTGGGAGTGATGCCCCTCTGACTAGGAGACCCCCTGCAAAAGCAGATCATCAATATTATGCAGTATCCTAGATTATAGGAAGAGCCCTCTGCAGGCTTAAGGATCTGTGTGGGGGTTAGGGAGGCGGGGCAGAACAATCAGAAGCCTTTAAAGAGATCCGACACCTACACCTCACCTACACCTCGCAGCCTCTCACAGGCTTGGCTACTCCATACCAGAGTGGGCTGTCATTCATCAGTAGACAGCTTTGATCTGTGGTCACTGGCTTGGGGCCACTTCTAGCTTTCAACCTCAAAAATGCCTTGAGATAGTCTTCGCTCTAAGAAGGCCTGCTTGTTCTCCTAGCAAAGCTCAACGCACAGCTCAATATTTGGGACGATCAACTGGAGACCTCAAAGAAAAATTCTGGTACACAGCCTCACTGGGTATGAAGGATTGACTCTGACTAGTGGGAGGACTTCCCTAATCCTTAAGGGTACCATGTGGTTGTCAGACAGCTAATCTGCAAATGATTTGCCTCCTTCACCCACAGAACAGGTGAGATATATATACCGTGGGGAGGAGAGCTGGCTAATGGCAGAGCCAGTCACAGCCAGGACCCAGGACTCAGTCTGCATCAGGAGAGATGCACAAAGCAAGGAAACTGTCTTCCCTGCCCACATACTGCTGCTGATGCCCTGAGTTGCCATCTTACCTCTTTCTCAGTCACTGTGCGGGGTAGAGAATGACTGGAGGACACATGCCTGCTTGTAAGAGATATGTTTCTGTCACCTGTGGACTTGTATGCCTGGGCAAATGGGTGGCATGCAACAGAGAGAGGAACCACTGGCTATGGATGCTGCTCTTGCCCCTGACCCTACTTCAGGGCACTCTGGCCTGCTGCTACTGTTGTGGGAACCAATGCCACGGATCGCATCATATCCCTACACCTGATCTTAGCCAAGAGGCTGAAAAGCAGTAAGCGCAGGAACGCACGCCATCCGGATGCTGAAGGGGGCCTGCTACTCAACGTCAGACTCCACTACGGACCAATATGTGTCTTGACAGTTTCTGTGGTGGATGCAGGAATATTTCTTAAAGTTGGTGTTTTAGTTGTTGCAATTTGGCGTGGGATAATTTGTGTATAAATAAATAAAATGTGTACAGAAAATAAAGTCAGAAAAGCTCTGCAAAGGAGCTGCTGTGTCTGAAGATATAGCTGCTGGAGTGGGGCAGGAGGGCAGAGCCAGACTCAAACAAAGTGGCAACTCCATCAGACATATCAAGTGAGAGGGGGAGTGTCACAAGAAGTATTAAAACAATCAAGTGTCTGTAAGGGTTAGCCCCATACTTCATCCATTATGCTACAATCACAATACATCACACAGCCCTCCATAAATACACTCAACATTTACATACTAGTTCAAATGTCGAAAGTTAAAAGAAAGCCTAACTTGTCAAAGATTTGACTGTGAAAGATGAAACCCTGAATGTTCTATGAGCAAACTGTTTTAATACTTGGGCCGAAGTTCTTTATAATAAGTCAAAGTCCGGAAGCCATGAAAGTAAGGACTGCTAACCGGACTACACAGAACTTGGCAGACGAAGTCATTCTAGACAAGAGTGAAAGGGAAGAGACAAGCAGGAAAAGATACACATGAAGCTCGCCATCTTCAATATTGAGTTCATGAAAACTGGAAGGAAAAAAACAGAAAACCACGCAGAAGCAGTTCATGGGGAGATTACAGTGGGTCTTTCAAACAACCCCAAACATCCCTCCATCAGGACTTCAAGGCAGAAAGAGTCCACTGAAATATACCTTTTATTCACCAGATGCTCAGGCTACAGGGACACAGCCACACTGTCCCTCTGCTTACAGAAGGACAATTGCGAAAAGCTCTTCTCGGGGTGACTTGGGAGACTTGGCAACGTTAGTGAGGGTATAATTGTGGTGGCTGAGACTGCAGCTCTGTATCAACTGTCATGCTCAAAGTGCTGGGCCAGCCCCTGCTGTCACATTTTAAAACACTCCAGATCCTCCAGTCCCCTAAACCCAAGGTGCCTAGGCTACACACCTGACTGATCAGCATAGCTGAAGCCCAGAAATCAATAAGGTTCTTCAACAGATGTTTAAGCAAACTGTGGAACCCATGTAACTGAAGAATGACACAAATAAGCCGGTGTTCTTTGCGGACCGTAAGAGTCAGGCTTGATGCGGGAGTGATTTCTTATTAATAAAGAAACTGCCTAGACCCATTTGATAGGCCAACCCTTAGGTAGGCGGAGAAAACAGAACAGAATGCTGGGAGAAAGAAGCTGAATCAGAGAGTCGCCATGACTCTCCCACTCCAGACAGACGCAGGTTAAGATCTTTCCTGGTAAGCCAGCTCGTGGAGCTACACAGATTATTAGAAATGGGTTAGATCGATATGTAAGAGCTAGCCAATAAGAGGCTGGAACTAATGGGCCAGGCAGTGTTTAAAAGAATACAGTTTCCCTGTAATTATTTCGGGTAAAGCTAGCCGTGCGGGCGGCCGAGTGCCGGGGATGCAGCCCGCTGCTCCTATTACAACACAGGCTACCAAGTATTACAGCCTTGCGAGGAAAACAAGGCGTAGAACAAAAGCATGAAGCATTTGGACAAACAGTTTGAAGGTGCACATACACCTGCCTGTCGTCTGTGCAGAAGTGAGAACAGGTTCTCCTGTGCAGACAGAGGCCAGGGAAGGCTGCAACACTACTTAAGCCAAGCCAAGACCCTCCCCCCCCAAATTCCATATGGTCAACTAGAAAATGATGCTAGTCATGGGACTGGCAAGATCGTACAGCGGGTTTAAAGAGCACCTGCCATGCCAGCCTGACAACATGAGTTAGATTCTTGGAGCACACAGTGGAAGGAGACCAGGCTTGTGGTGTTTTGAAAGAAAATGGCCCCAAAGGGAATAACAGTATAGGCAGCATTGTTGGAGTAACTGTAGTCTTCTTGGAGGAAGTGTGTGGAGGCGGGCTTTGAGGTCTCATCTAGCATCAAGATACTGCTCAGTATTTTAGTTCACTTCCTGTTGCCTTCTGATTAAGATGTAGCTAGTACCACGTCTGCCTGTAGGACACCATGCTCCCACCTTGATAATGGACTAAACTTCAAAAACTGTAAGCTGCCACCTCCGTTAAATGTTCTCCTTTATAAGAGTTGCCGTGGTCGTGGTGTCTCTTCACAGCAACAGACACCCTAAGACAAGGCTCCCAAAAGCTGTCCTCTAACTTCCACAAGTGACTAGTGGCGTGCACACACTAGCACGCATCTACACTACACAATAATAAATAAAAACTTAAAAACGGAAAATGCTGCTCGTGGTTCCTGTCTATTTAAAAACTAGACGTGAGTGCTAGGCGCATAGCTCAGCAGTGGAACACTTGCCTAGCATACACGGGGCGGGCCCCGAGTTGTATTTCTAACACAACAACAAAATCAGAATCAAAATTCACTTTAAATATCTTTCAGTTGGACACAGTACCTCACGTCTGTAATTCCAGCGCTCTGGAGATGGAGGCTGAGATTGCCCTGAGTTGGAGGCCAGACTAGGCTATCCCCTGAATACCTACCTACCTGCCTGACTGTAAGGGCAGGTGCTGGCATCCTGGAGGCCAAGTCCTACCTGTAGCAGTAACACACACCCCAATGCCAAGGCAGGAGAGTGGGTCTCTCGGTAGGGGTTAGAGTGGTGGGCACCAGGGATACAGCAGACTTCTGGGAAAGAGTTTACTCTCAGACCACGATGGAAATGGTAAAAGACAGAGAGCAAAAGGCACAATGTGGAGAAGCCCAGGCACTTCCCCTGGTAGAGTGGGCCACGCTGCAATGTTCTAGGGCAGCTCCAGCAATCAGCAGCCTGTGTAGACTCCCAGATAATCACTGCTGCTCAATACTGACAAGCCCTCTGTCCACCTGGGGGTGGGGCTAGGGGACACACCCCCTCTGCAAAAGAAACTCCACAGCGGCACCAAGGCCCCAGAGGGTGGCATGACCTTGTGAGCAGCTGAGAAGGCTACCTCTCTGCCCTTCGATAATTACTGTGCCCCCTTCCTCTGTCCTCTTCCTGTGCACCCTCACCCCCAGCCTGGGTGCCTCCTAGATGTACCTAACCAGGGCATGCACCTTGCTCTGCAGATATTATGTTCTATTGGAGGAGCCAGCCATGGTGGGTCAGCTTCACCCTCACACTATGCCAGCTTACCTGCCTCTACCAACCCTGAGACCCGCAAGTGTAGAACCCATCTCAGATGAAGAGTCAGTGCTCCATCAGAGCTGGGCCTCAAAGCCTAGATTTTTGCCTAGAAAGAAATTTGCATGTCCGTCCTCACCACAACAATGCTGTCGGGAAGTGCTATGGCCTGCTGCCTGCACACTCGTATTGCAGGTGAAAGGAGAGAAACATCAGTGCCCCATCTGACCCACAAACGGGCTGAACACAGGTCACACTGTGAGGCACCTGGCTCCTAGACTCACCAGATCCCATCCTCAGCACCCTGGCACTTCAGGCTCTGCAGAGGAAGGCTAGCCACTACCTCAGAATCAGGCTGTAGCAGTTGTCCAGTTCCTGATCAGCCAGCCTACAAACTAGGGCAGTACCCCTGCAGGACAATCGCAAGAGATGGCTGGCACTCACTAATGCTCTTGCTGCAGCAGACAACACCTAGCCTGCAGAAGGGGTCAGTTTTCCCAGCCCCAAGGCCGTATCTGTGAGAGGAGAGCTGAATGCTGCCGATCAGTTGCCCATTCCAAGCAGAAGAGTGTCTGGGGGAGCCGGAGAGTGACTACCTCGAGGTCCTGAACCTCCTACCTGGCCTGCCCCCAGTGACGCAGAAGGTTCTAATTAATTGGGGGATTGTTCCACGAAAATGCAAGCAGGACCTAACGAAACAGTTTATCCAGAGCTGACTTCATGGAGCAGACACAGCAAATTGTCATTTTCACTGTGGGTCTCAGCTATTTACTTTTTTTATTTAAAAAAGGAAAAGTGGGGAAAGTGACAAGTCTTTCCTAACGACAGCTGCAAAGTGGCCAAGATTCGTGTTCCACACCCTCAAGGCCCACCAGAAAAATCTCCTCTACGGGATCCCCAGCCCACTGACCACACGCCTCCAGTTACTGGCAACTTACACCCAGCATGTTCTGGGAAATCCATTGTGTTTCTAGTTTGAGACTGGGCTTTCCTGCAAAATTCCCTTAGCCATAGGTATAACCCCTCAGTTCTGCCTGCAGCTGCTCACGAGTTTGGGAACTCTGCTCAGGAAGCCGTCTAGAAGACAAAGCCAGCCCATTCCCGTCCCAGCCCTGCCCATGGCTTCCATAGAGCCCCTTCCTCCTTAGACCCTATTTCCTATGACCTTTGATATCCTGGCCTGGAGCAGGACCCCAAGGGAGCTGATCCAAGAGGCCCCAACGAGAAGGAAGGCAAGTGCTATACTCTGATAGGGATTAGAAAGATCTTTCCCACTGTCACTTTAGAAGGGATTCCACGATCCAGGTCCACCTGGGTCTGTTGGTGCCAAGGCAGGTCTGGTGACCGCAGGACAATTCCCAGAGCAGGAACCCTGTCCTGAGTCCAGATCCCTCTCCAGCAAGACTCTGGCTGTAGGGGGAGCTCAGTGGCATCCATATTCATCTGGAGGAGGGTGAGACGAGGGTGTGGGGGTGTGAGCACATGGGACCATCCAATGTTCTCAAAAGCCACAGGCAGGGAGGTTTTACCCATGGCAGACTACATGTTTGGATACAGGCAAACAGCAAACTCTCCAGAGCCATGGGCACAGGAAAGAAACATGGTATATGACTGTCCTTTCTGAATTTCTTATATTTTTAAATGAACTGGTGGTTCAGGCAATCATAAAGAATACAACAACATTCTACATAAAGCCGTGTGCATATACCTACGCACTCCAGGACTGCCTGCTTCCACTAAACCAGCACCCCCAACCTCACAAGGAAGCAGCACTAATTTACACACACTGGGATACTTGCCTGGAGCGGTCAAAAGGACCACAGGCCAGACGTTTCATGATGGTGTTTTCTCTCCTTTTACTAAGGGTTACAAAACACATTTGAAAATTTCCGTTTCTAGGGTCTCCTATAAAACAGCAACCACCACAGACAGGCCCTCCCCTACACAGGCACCCTTCCCTTGTTACTGCTGGAGGTACAAACGAGGAGGTAAATTTTCACTCTAGACACTTTCAGATATGGAAATGCTACGTCAACGGTCTCCTGCAGGTGATGGAGGTCAGGAGGGAGGAAGCTGAACCCACAGAACAGACATTTCTATGTCTTTCCTCTCAATTCTCAGATCTCAGCACTGCTTTCCAAAGGGACAGAGTGTGCCTTATGGTTCGTCTTCCCCTGCATTCCTTCGCCATCCTGAACTGAAGAACCCTATAGCATTTCAGAAGCCAGGATCAACAGTCTCTCTCCGGGTACCCCACGGGGACACTGTACACTGATACTGTACTCAGACAGTGGCTGACAGCCTAGGAAGGATGTGCTTCCCATTTCTGAGTTTCTGAGCTATCAAACAAAGACAGGACCTAGGTTTAATTATCTGATGAAAATATTCTTTTTTTTTTTTTTTTTTTTGGTTTTTCGAGACAGGGTTTCTCTGTGGTTTTGGAACACAATTTGTAGACCAGGCTGGTCTCGAACTCACAGAGATCTGCCTCTGCCTCCCGAGTGCTGGGATTAAAGGCATGTGCCACCACCGCCCAGCGAAAATATTCTTTATTTGAGGATGAGCTAAAGAAAAGGGATCTTGGCAATTTAGCAACTTAGTCGGGCGTGGTGGACCACGCCTTTAATCCAGTACTCAGAAGGCAAAGGCAGGAGGAGCTCTGTGAGTTTGAAGCCAGCCTGGTCTACAAATTGTGTTCCAGGACAGCCAGGACTGTTACACAGAGCAACCCTGTCTGGGGGGGGGGGGGGGGTGTAGCCATCCAGCATATATAAAGAACTCTGAAATCTCAACAATAAGTACCCAGCTTCAACACTGAATGAAGAATCTGAGCATTACAGCGAAGAGGAAGATGAACAGCTAGGAGGGACTTGGCTCTTCCCACCTTATGGAATCCAGAGGAGAACAAGGAGAGCACAGCACTGCAATTCACTCACTTACTGGGAGGGGGGGAGGGAGGGAGGGAGGGAGGGCAGGCCACTGTGGAAAGTCACTCAGATTCTTTCAAATTTACAAAGTCTTATAATGTAACGCCCTAATTCCACTCGCAGATCTGAAGCAAGGTGAACCGAAGAGATTCCACAGTAAGACCTGTACATACAATAGCTTACAACAACAGCTATTCACCACCATCAAAGCTGGAAACAATGACGTTCTACAGACAGAGAAACAAATTTTGGTGCATCCACAATGGAGTATTATTCGATGGTTAACAAAGAAGCTACTGACTTGCAACAAAACGAATACATTATGAATGCATTTTGCTAAGCTGAAGAAGGTAGGATGCACTTCACATGGCTCTATTTCTATTTCATTCTGCAAAACACAATCTATAGGCAGAAAACCCATCAGGAATGGGAGGGGGTCTGGGGACTGGTTAACTACCACAAAGGAACACACAAGGTGACTTCTCCAGTGGTACTAGGATAGTAGAGACTACATCTGTCTGTTCTCATAGAACTTGGGGGAGTGGGAGGGGGACCTGAGTGGGGTCTGGATTTCCACGCAGCACTGTAGCAAAAAAAAAAAAAACAAAAACAAAAACAAAAACAAAAAAAACTGAACAACAACAACAAAAAACGCCAGCACTTGGAACTGTACTCACAAACAAGGACCTTCAGTCTACACAAATAAACACTGACCAGGAAGTTGGGGAATCCCAGGCTGGAACTCACACTGAGTCACACGCCTTAGTGGGAGGGTGGGGACAGCAGCTGACCTGAGTTACTGGGAACACAGTGCTGCCTGGAAACGCTGAAGAGTAGGCAAAAGGACCTTCACCGTGGTGGGCAAACCACCTCAACTAAGCGCTGTCCAACAATCACAGGTGCACTGTGGAGGGGGCAGAAAGGGGAGGGCACCGCTTGGGGGCAGAGGGTCAGCAAGGGGCAGTCCACAGCGAGGTCAGTCCATGAGCTGGCCCCAAGTAAGACCTGGATGTGGACTCATGCTAGGTCACTGTGCAAATGCAGGGACAGGATAGAGGGTATATTTCACTGATATATAAAAGGCAAACTCTCTCTCTCCTCCCCTCCCCTAGCTCTACCCACTGAGTGGCATTGCAGCAACCACACCCCAGCCACAAGGAACACACCCAGATTCTGGATTCTGATACCATTTTGCAAGGAGAGGAAACAGGGTCCTTTGGATTTGATCTGAGAGCTGGGACAGGAAAAGTACATGAGCCTGGGCATCATAAAAACGCCACAAAGTCAGGAAACACAAAATCTCCAAACCAAGGGCTATGTCGAAAGGACACAGAAATGAAAGAGTCCCTTGGCCGGGGCTGGGACATCTGAGTAACAACATAAATAGCACTAAATTCACATAAACTGCATCCCCCATGGGCATGAAGCAGAGGAGAAAGATCTTTCCTTTCTGTTGCATTTACCTCCAAAAGCCCTACACCCAATCCAGAGGTCAGACGGCTACAGGCTGGGAGCAGCCTATAGAACACTTAGACGAGGTAGTTTCACTATCTTTGTTTCTGTGTCAAAGTACCTGAGCAAAGCAACGTAACGAAGTGTTTATTTTAGGCTCACAGTTCGACGGGATAATGCCCATCACGGCAACCGCATGAGGCAGCTGGTCACACTGTATTCTCAGGCAGCAGAGAGAGATGAATGAAGGAGCTTGTCTGCTTTTTATACATCTGGGAACCCAGACAATCAAGACTGTATCATCTATACTCAGGGTAGGGTTCCCCTCCTCACAACCAGAATGTGTCTCCTGGGCCATTCAAAAATCTAGTTGGGTTGATAATGAAAACTGAACACCTCAGCCAGGATCCTTCGCCGTCCGTCTACTGTGAAAATCTGTCCGTCCGACCAGACACGGCTGCTGCACCCGTGAACTAACAGCGGCTAGAGTTACCTGCACATGATCGAGCAGTCAGCATCCCAACATGGACTGGGGAGGAGCTCCTGAGGTCCTATCCCTTGCTGACAAGCTACTGGCATGTGACAGCTTCTCACGGGGAGAAGGGGACGGCCATTTTTCTTAGGGCTGTGGCCACTGATGAAGTTGTCCATGCTCTGGTGCGTGAAAGGCTCCATATGCATACGCAAGAGGGCAGCACTAACTGGACTCCTTGAGCTCTTTTTAAAGGGAACGTAAGAGTGGGAGAGAAATATAGGGAAATAAGAGAAATGAGCTGGGGCAGATAATCAAGATACATATACACACATGAAATTGTCAAAGAATAAATAAAAATGTTTATTTTCTTAAAATGACAGAACTGGGCATGATGGTGGTACACACCTTTAATCCCAGCATCTGGGAGGCAGGGGGAGGTGGATCTTTATGAGTTCGAGGCCAGCCTACACAGCAAGTTCCAGACAGCTGGGGGGCTATATAGAGGGTCCATGTCTCCCAAC
Source organism: Microtus pennsylvanicus (assembly GCF_037038515.1). NCBI lineage: Eukaryota > Metazoa > Chordata > Mammalia > Rodentia > Cricetidae > Microtus > Microtus pennsylvanicus. Next base: position 14,310,812 of record NC_134596.1, read on the forward strand.
AAACAATCAAAAACCAAAACCAGGGGCTGGAGAGATGGCTCAGTGGTTAAGAGCATTGCCTGCTCTTCCAAAGGTCCTGAGTTCAATTCCCAGCAACCACATGGTGGCTCACAACCATCTGTAATGGGGTCTAGTGCCCTTTTCTGGCCTACAGGCATACAGACAGAACATTGTATACATAATAAATAAATAAATATTTAAAAAAAAAGAAAAAAACTTAAAAAAAAAACCAAAACCAAAACCAGGCCGGGCGGCGGTGGCGCACGCCTTTAATCCCAGCACTCGGGAGGCAGAGGCAGGCGGATCTCTGTGAGTTCGAGGCCAGCCTGGTCTACAAGAGCTAGTTCCAGGACCGGCCCCAAAGCTACAGAGAAACCCTGTCTCGACCGCCCCCCCCCCCAAAAAAAAACCAAAACCATGAAAAACAAGTAAAAATCTTAGGTGCCAGGAGTGACCAAGGGAAATATGACAACCATCGTCCAGTTACCGAGCTTCAGGTGATGCCCCTTGTCATTTGTGATCAGGACAACAAAGGCTGTGTGGATTTATCAGTGCATGACAAGCTAACAGTGCTGAGACGGTACAAATGGCTAAATCAGATTCAAACGAGAAACTAAGTTCCCACGCTTCTCAACTATGTTGGAAGCAATCCACTGTGGTCACGTCTGTCAAGCTGACACGTCCTTTGTCATTTCCCACCTGGAAAGTAAATGCATAGGATCCACCAGGCAACAGATACCTACTGCCCCAGCAACTGAAGGGTGGACCAGTTTAAGAGGCAATATCTGAGGAAGCCTGTTCCTTTCAGGCTCCCTTAGACCTAATGGTTCTGCAGCCTGCTTCTGACCAACCAACTCGGTACATTTCCTCGAGAAAATGAGGAGCATCTTCCTTCTCTTCACTCCTGGGTTATGTTCCAACGCTACTAATATCATAGGAGTGGTGTCATCGTATGCCATGGAGTGACGGTGGCCCAATCTGAATGCTAAAATTTACTTCAGAGGAAAGAGGGAATGAGCCAGGCCCTCTGGTAACCTCCTGTGACTCCAGACCACAGAGGCAGAGAAAGGGGGTTCTCCTTACTCTGCACAATGTACCTAGGGGCTCAGGAGCCTCTGGCAGGTACGGGAAGAACATTATTAGAGGCAGGGCAAACACAGGGTGGCCTCCCATACCTGCTAGGGCAGAGACTACCTAATGGAAGGCTCTGGACAGGTACCCTTCTGGCTCAGAGTGGGGCAGCTTCCTCAACAGCAGCTCACAGGCTAGATAAGGCCACCCTAGTGGACCAATCCCAACTGGTTCTGAATCCCCAGGCAGGGCAGAGGTCTGCTCCCTGAGAAGCCCTGAAGGAAATGACCTAACAGACCACCACTTTCAGAGCAGCAGCAACTGATACCAGAGGTGGCTGAAAAGGCAGCCCCTGGCCCTGTAGGCCAAAGGTCAGCTGATAGCAGGAAGAGACACATCAGAAGAGAGAGGTCAGGAGCAAGAAGCACACTTCCCAAGTTAATATTACAATCCTCTGAGACAAGGACACTGCAGGGACAGACAAGGATGTGCACCTAAAGCAAGAGACCCCAGGTAGAAAACTATGACATAAGAAGAAAATGGGTCACAAATGAAGACCCCAGCAATAGGATTAGAAGGGAATGCTGAAGACACTAGAGAAACCAGCAAAGGGGACAAGGGGGTAAGGATTTCAGTCCCTGACAATGGGACCCTCCGCCCCCCCCCCACACACACCAGCCTGGTCAGATGCCACATAGGAAGCAAAGCAGGGAAGCCTACAGCAGATGTGCTCACAAATCTATACCTCTGAGCCCTAAGATAAATGCAGCCCATGGCAAGTTCCATAGAGAGCTGGAGAGAAGGCTCAGCGGTTAGGAGCATACACCACCCTCATAGAGGACCCGAGTTCAGCTGCCAGCACCCACTCTGGGCAGCTCATTTGCCTGTAACCCCAGCTCTAGGGTGTGGCACCCCTGGCCTCTGCAGACACCTGCTCCCACGTGTACACACAGACACGTTAATATACATAATTAAAGATATGGAAAGAAAGTGGAAAGATGATGCAAAGATGGTACTCCTATGTGAAATTCTCAAAACGTCAATTAAAAGTTAATAAAATCTTTTTTGAAAAGGCATTTGGGCTGGAGGGACGGCTCAGGGTTAAGAGCCTTTTTTCAGAGGACCTGGATTCAGTTCCCAGCACTCACATCTGGCTCAGTTCCAGGAGATCAAACACCTTCTTCCGGCCTCCACAGGCACCAGGCAACATGTGGTGCACAAGTGCACATATGCAGGCAAACATCCATAGATACAAAATAAAAACAAATAAATCTGAGGGAGGGAGGGACTTAGGAAGGGAGAGAAGGAGAGAGGGAGGGAGGGAGGGAGGGAGGGAGGGAGGGAGAGAGGGAGGGAGGGAGGGAGGGAGGGAGGGAAACGTTCCAGAGTGGAGCGGAGCATGAAAATGGTCAGCAAAAGGGCTCCAGCCTTAGCAATGTGGGTTTTCATAGATAATCCCTTGAGAAAACTCTCAGTTTTGATCTGAACTGTGAAGATGGAGACATTTCCCATCCTCTGTGTGTCTAGTCCATGTCCTCTTCTGGGAACAGTGGGGGCATGTATCACTAAGATGCAGAGCAAGCAAGCACCACCCTCCAGGAGCCACACTGTGCAGGCATACCCAGCAGGAACACAGGCCTAGGATGGCATCTGGAAAACCAATGCCTAGAGAAAGCCATGCCAAAGAATCATTCTAAGGGAGGAGAAAAGGGACATGTGGGGCACGGGTTCCTGTCGCTTGCATCCGGTCACCTACCAAAGGAAAGTTGCCATGGGTGGGCGGCAGGGGAACAACATACTCATCTGCCATCACGGTAAGACAAGAAATAGCCTCCAAGTCAGACTCCTCCTGGAAGGCAAACTCTGAAAGAAATGGCCATGAAACCGGCAGTGCTGCCTTGAGGGAAGGAACAGTGAGGAGAGGCAAAGAGAGACCCCACTTTTTTAATAATAAAATGTGCACACGTGTCGATTTTTTTTATAAAAAAAAATAGTTTAATTCTCATTGCAAAATGGGATGGGTGTGACATTCTCGGCAACCCGGCTGTTCCTTAGAGAACGATCTTCTTTTCAGAAAGCCCTGGGAGAGGCGAGGGACCGTGCTGAAGCAGTGGGCCTCTCCCTGATGCACGTGATTGCTTGCCAATACTCGTGGTTTCAGAAATACCGGAGCAGCGCAGCACCGGTGCCCTTTCTTCCTCGCAGCTGGTCAGAACACGAACCTGAGAGTCAGGACATTTTAAAAAACGCCTTCTTTTCCAGTGTCAGGGCCCTACGTACGCAAACAAAGCACACATTCAAGCACAGGCTGCACCCCAACTTTACAGTTTTCTAGGGGGCTCCGACTTTGAGGTTAGGGGAGCGGGTTTTGGGTATCTTTCGGCGCCACATAGTACTAATCCTGCATCAATATTAGACATACTGGACTTGCATGTAAAAATAGCTTGCATTTAAACACTTAGGGTAAAGTAATGGGATGTCCCAGATTTCTTTCACAACAACTGGAAGGGCGGTGCTTGTGGGGTGTTCTTCAACGTGAGAGTTTAGCAATCCCAAGGAGCAGGCCCAGCATACTAGCCAGAGTTTAGCAATCCCAAGGAGCAGGCCCAGCATACTAGACACACTTCCTTCCTGCCGGGATGTTTCTCTCCCCCAAGGCCTACTCCAGAGCTTTGGGTTGGGTCAGTTGCCCTACTGACCACCCCCTGGGTAGGTGCCATCCTGTAGCCCGAGACCTTGGACCATCTCTATCACTGTCCCTCCACTACAGTCTAGTGTGCTTTCCACGGCCCGGAAGGCAGAGCTGTACAGGGTCTAATGCTGCACTTGGTAAACACAGGACATGCTTGGGTCCTTTAGTCTGAGCCATCTTTTGGGACTGGCTGCAGTCAAGTGTAACATCTGACCCCAGACTATAACCTGGGTGCTGCAGATAGCAATTCTCTGGGGGTCAGGCAGGGTTGTGGTGGGGTACTGTTTTCCTGGCTTCAGCCTGGTTTTGATTTAAAAGGAGAGCGGAATGGAAACAGGCACCCCCTCGTACTCAAGGCCTGGGAGCACCTTGGTTTTACAGGGCCTGGGGCTCAGTGCAAGGCCTAGTGGGAGGGACTAGTGCCCTGAGCTTCTGCCTCCAGACAACCCCTTCTCAAAAGCCAGGCTGCAGGAGCTGCCTCCCACAGGCTTGATAGCTCACTGTGGGAACTGGCCACAACCCCTGCAGCCCCCCTTCCCAGCAGCTATTCTTGGTCTGTGTCTCCCTTTGGGGGGAGGATAAGGGTGGAAATGATCAGAAGCTAAAGTTAGCAAACTGCAAACAATCGAGGCCAGGAATCCGAGGTCAGCTGAGGACAACAGTTTGTTCTCTGCGGCCCTGAGGTGGTTTAGCAATAAAGGGAATTGAAAATGAAAACAGATCTGGAAGCAGCCCAAACCCTGCTGGGACCAGGCATGCTGAGGTCGGCCCCAGGTGGGCCAGGCCAGATGGCGAGCAAAGGTCCAGGCAAAGGCCCCACCCATGGTACCCCACTTTGCAGGGAGATCTGCTCTATCCCGGCAGACACACTCAAGGGCGCCTAAAATGCTGGCTACAGCACCCTCCTGGCCCTGAGCTAGGGGAGACTTTCTTGTTGGGTGGCCAGCACCATAGCTGTAAAGCCCACAGCAACTGCACCTTACAACCAGGGCAGCGAGTCCACGTTCTGACCTGTTGGCCATTTTCTTTTTAATACGACCCACTGGAACTGCCTTGGTGACAAAGAAACCAAGCCAAAGGGGAAGCTGAGGGGGTGCCAGGAGACTCACCACCAGCAAATGGTGGGGCAGCTTTGAGCCCAGTTCCCTGGCAGGAAACTGCCTCCCTGTCACCACCCTCTGCAGCCCTCCCCCCTCTTGAAGGCCCACCCAGTGTCTGAGCAGGCCACAGGCTCAGAGGAGGTGCCCACAGCCCAGACCAGCTGTGCCGTGGCTGCAGACGGGCGAGAAGGGCAGTCTGGTTTTGTCCTGCGTGCTGGAAAGCGTCCCTTCCCGACAACGGCTCCTAGTGACTCCCCAGGAGGACCGACTGTTGGGTGTTTTAGGTTTCAATCTGGTGATACCTACCACTAGTGACTGAGAAATGATGTCCTCCCTGTTCTTTAGGAAATTTAGCTTGGCCGTGTGATACAGGAGTTGGAATACATTTTATTAGGTTTCTTTCAGTCTGTTTACAAATGTTGAAAGAAATCACCCAGAAGGCGTAAGAACGGTGGTCCACCAGAGCTGTGGTCCACCCCCAGAAGACTCTAAAGCTTAAGGAGAGATTCTAGCCCCGAGGACAATGCCCCAGCTTGGGACAGAAGATGCCAGAGGCCCTCCCTGGTATGAGGAAGGCCCACAGGGCACTCTTTTCCTAGAAACAGCCTCATTTCCATTTAAAAGAAGAAACAAACTCAAGAGGGGTTCTTCCCTGCAAGAAATAGTGTCATGAGGGTGCATAATGGAGGACAGGGTGATTCCCCCTGCAGTGCCCTGGCCCAGAGTCAGACCCACAGCACCAAGTGATGCTGCCTACAGGCGCTAATCTCAGTAGTTACTAAGGCCAGGTGGGGCGCTACTTTCTCACTGTGGCTACTACTTCCGCACAACAAGCAGAAGCCAGAACGTTAACAGCCTGTAGAGTACCCTGGCAGAACCCATTCCAAGGTATTTTATCAGTCCCTGGAGCTAATGGAGGCCCCTCCTGCAAACAGATAAGACGAGGGTTGGAAAGCTACGTGTGGCCCACTGTGGGCTAGCCCAGGTCAGGCCTCTGCTGGGAAACACCCTCCCTGAACTGCAAGATCTGAGCATCCAGTCTTTCAAGGCTGGATTGCAAAGCTTTCAGGGTGGGAGGCGGGGCCACAGGGCACACTGTTTTCCTGGAAACAGCCTCACTTCCCTTTAAAAGGAGAGAGACTACAGTTCCTCGGTGAAGAGGGTGAGCCTAGCCCCCTCTTGACACAGCCTACTTAAACAGTGACTTCTGTTCACTGGAAAACCCTCTCAATATCTAACAAAAACATACTTCTCTCTTTGCCGAGGGTATGGACCACAGGGGTCCTCATGCCTTCCTAAAAAAACGCGACTGACCCCTGGCTGAGAGGCACATTCCTTGGCCGGCTCCTAGGAATTCACACTGGAATTACTGAGGATAGCTGCCCCAGGAGAACACATCACTACAGCTGCCAGGCCTATCTGCTCCGGGGCTTGAGTGAGGAGGCAGAGGGATGGACACAAGGCCAGCCTGGGGGTGTGTGATGTAAACATAAGGCTCTGAGTGTCACCTCTAGCAGAGTACACAGATCCAGGTCAGGCTGAAAGAAGTCACTTGGTACCTTATGAATGCTACCAGGATCAAAGAGTGGCAGAGCGCTCGCTCAGTAGGCGAAGGCTCTGGGTTCAGCTCCTACCATCAACGACGACAGCAACATCAGCAATGATGACCGCAGGAGAAGGATTGGTGATCGATTCCTCCTCTAGTCTTTCCCTGACAGCTTCCGGTTTCCTAAGTAATTTTTAATGAAAATGTCCAACTTTTGCCATCAGAAATATCAGTGGATACAAGGCAGTCAAGTCAGTGTTTCAACAAGGCAATTTGTGTGCTGCTGCAGCAGCAGCAGCAGACACCTCGACCTGCCCAGGAGCCCCAACCAAGAGCCTCAACTGTCAACTCAGGCTTTCCAGGCCTTGACGTAACTTGGAATCCTTCACCAGGTCCCGGGATGGTGGATTGTGGTGTTCTTGCAAAGTGAGTTGTTCTGGAGACATAAGACTTTTCCACTTGGGTACCCAGGGCCTACCTTCTAGTGTCTTAAACTGTCAGCACCATGTTCTCACAGGAGGACCATGAAAACTACTGGATTCCACAAGGACCCGGAGCAGTAGATGCTAGACCTGGGCTTTTCGCTAAAGCTGTGGGGGAGTCTAAGGGCTCAGTGGGCGTGCTTCACTTGAGGCCCTTCTAGAGCGCAGACCCTAGACCTGAGCTGCCTGGTATCCCTTGAGGTCTACAGGCTGGACATAGCCCGCGCAGGTCACAAGCTCTACCTAGACCTGGTCCAGAAAGCTGAACCCTAGACCTAGACCACATTATGTGCCACACAATTTTGTCTAAACACTAGGTGAGTGGACCCCTGGTTCATGTCTTTATCATGAACCATGGTAAAGGCCACTGTGGGGAAACACGTAATTTCTCCTAAAAGCACCTAAGGGAGATGGAACCTCAGAAAAGCATCCTCAGGGAGAGACAGAAGAGAGAGACCTCCTTCTCTGAGGTCCACAAGGAGCTCTACTCACAGAAGTCCACCTGCCTGGCAACAGACAGCTGCTCTCATTCTGCTCGAGCACAGAATATGGACCTGCTATATCTTGAGTGGGCATCTAGGGGCCCTGTGTCTTAAGGGGCCTGTTCTATTACTCTCCTACTTTCTCTAGCCTCAAAGGCCTCAGGGATCTGTCCAGGATCCCAGGGTCACAGGTGCTTGATGCCTTCAGACCTCATTCCCTTCCCAGACGATTATGTTTCTATCATAAGTAGCTTAAAAGCAGATGCTGCATGTCTTAGGATAGCTGGAGATCAGAGCACCTGTCCCTAGGGCACCCCAGCAGCTTCGAGAATGTGGTTTATTTAGTGATACATAGGTACCGCCCGTATTCTACCATCTAACTTCATGTAGAAGTCCAGGGAATATCAAATTAACCTACTTTTTATGAATTCGTACCAAAGTCCACATTGGCAGGGGAGGCACTGGTAGCTGTGACCTGCCTCCCCTCCCAATAGGCCATGTGTGCCCAGGAGAAACAAGCAGCCCTAAGGACCTGGGTCACAGGCATAAAGGTACAGGCCTGGCCACACCACCTGCAGAGCCCCAGAGGCCCTTCCTCCTATAGCTATCAGCATGTTTCCTCTCTAGTGCTGTGGGGTCCAGAAGAGACACAACCCACACACTTAAGTAGCAGATACTCTAGGACTGTGAGGGGTGATAGAGCAGAGGCCAGAACCTGGCTGAGGCCCAGGTCCAGCAGAGCATGACACACTCTCCAGTTTCCCAGTGCCCATTGCTGACCTACGGGACATAGACTTCCACGTGGGTGGAGGTGACTGTGGGTCCATCTGGAGTTCCAGGAGAAAAAAAAAAATCACAGACCAGGCAGGCAATATATTACAAATCCAGTTTCAGCTTCCTCTCCCTAAATGCGTGGCAGGCAGTAGCATTTCCCAAGGGGTCTGGTATCCCCCAAGATGAAGATATCTGTGGTCCTGTAGAGACAGGGTGCAGAATGAAATCCCACGAAGAGGAGCAACAGACCTGCAGAAGACCAGGAATCTAACTGCACCCCATCATACTTGCTATCTGAGTCCACAAACTGCACACACTGAGGTCTAAACATCTAGCTCCGAAACTCTTGTTGGAATCTTCACATGGAATCGTTAAGACATCTCTGACATCAGACAGATGATTAGGGCACAAATTAGTATTTATGGATGGGTTAGGGAGCCCAGACAGAAGACTGTGCCTCAGGAAACCCTCTGATCCTGACCTTAGCCTTCTATAGTCTCTAGAACTACGACAAATTCCTTCTGTTTTCAAGACTTCCCGTTCACGGTATATGACAGCACCCCAAATGATGAAGACATCAGCCCTTTGGAAACAGTACTTGCTAAAACTAACCCTGGCACAACTGAGGCTCCTGGATGTAAGGCTGAAGGTCAGAGATGTCGACTGTAGTGGTGTGAATAAGGATGGTTCCCACAGCTCATGTATCTGTATTCTGACACATCAGGAAGAAGCACAATTTGAAAAGGATTAGGATGTGTGGCCTTTCAGAAGGAAGTGTGTCACTGGGGGTGGACTCTGAGGTTTTAGAAGGCCATGTCAGGCCCAGAGTCTGTCTCTGTTTACGGATCAGGATGCAGAACTCTCGGCTACATCTCCGGGACTATGTCTACAGGCTTTCGGGCATGCTCCTCACCAAGAGATCATGAACTAACCTCTGAAACTGTAAGTCAGACTCCAGTTAAATGCTTCCTTTAAAAAGAGTTGCTTTGGTCATGGTGTCTCTTCACAGCAATAGCACAGTGACCAAGACACTGACTTGAGTCCCAGACTCCTTAAGCATGCAGTTCTCTGTGGCCAGAGCAGGCAGCAAAGGCTCCCTGGGCCATTTATGTCTAAGTCTTCAGTGAGAACCAAGTCAAGCAGCTACCTCTCTAGGGAGCATCTTCAGGTGCTGCTGAGCATCTTCTTGGAGCATTTCTGTATGAGCAAAGCAGTCTGCAGCAATGCATCACTTTCTGTAGGAGCATGCGTGCTCACGTGTGCTCCCGTGCATGCTGCTACTCCTGTCCAGAACATACACATGAGCTGCCAGCGCTCCCTGTGTTCTGCTGTCAAGCCAGTGTACAATCAGGTAAAGAGGGTGTCGCAAGGCACCTGCTGCCGCCATGTGCTTCTGCTGTGAACTTTTTTTCCCCCTTAACTTTAACCTTTCCAGGTTATTCTGGCAAAAGAAGTGCTCATTCCAGCTTCAGGCTGACTGGAAGGGAGAAGCAGGGATCGCCCTTCCCTGACCCCTTCTCCACCAGCGAGAAAGCTCTGAGCTGAGTCTTGTTCCCAGCTTTCAGACACGCAGCAGCAGGTGAGGGGGGGGCCAAGTCCAGGCTGGAGTACCCAGGGCACTGTTGAGAAGCATGCTTTTGTCGCCTGCATTGGGTTCTGATGCTGTCCTTGGGGGCTGGTAGCCAGAAGCATACACATTCCTACTAAAACTGTATTGTAACATGGAGGGATTGTATTGTATTGTAACCACAGCACCTGTGCTGCACAGGGTCTCAGACGCCAGGAAGGCGCACAGAGACTGGAGTCCTTCCAGATACCCCAGGGCCCAAGATCACAATCGCCTGAGCCGCTGCTTCCCTTGGCCTCCCTGGTCATCTGCTTGAACCACCTCAGCCTTTCACGCTGGTGGGAGTCTCCTGTGGAGCTCTTTCCTTTCTCAGAAGTATCATCTAACCCACACACCAGTGTGTACAGCCAGTCTCCTGAGGGGCCCTGTAGACTGACCACCCTCTCCACACTGTCACCCCCAACTCAAAACGCCAAGGCAGCTCCTCTGACCCTGAACCCTCAGGCTACCTCTGGGGCTGAACCTTGCTTCTAACTCTAGCAAGACTGTCTTCCCTCATTCCCTACCAGAAGATGATGATGACAGCAATTCATAGGGCACTAGTCAGGGTCTCACAAAAGAAGTAGGTGGCCCTGGTATACCCAGGTAGTTCCCAGCGTGCATAGAGAAGCCTTTTCCTCTTAAGGCTAGTTCTGCTGACAGAGCTCTCTGAGGACACTTGCTGATCCCTAGAGTGTCCAAATATCACATGACCCTCGAGTTTCTCAAGGCTTTCTATCCTCTCACTTGCTGAGCTTGCTGTCTAAGGCCCAGGGTAGCTCAGCCTGTCCCTGCTGCAGCCTCCCCACTCCCTGTGGCCTACATGGTTCTACATGCACCTCCCCAGACACTTTCTAAGCTGCTGGCGCACGGAGAGGGAGTGAAAGTGACCACCAGGATGCCCAGAGATGTACTGGCCATACAACACAGAACCCTATATCTGGCCCCAGAGTGCCCAGGACCATCTATGTCAAGGTCAGATAGCATATTCATTTCTCCATCCTCAAGAAGGTGATGGAGAAGGCCTTGAAAGGGCCTGTGCCATAGCAAGCTTGCACCACGAGTGCCCTGAACCTAGCACAGAGGCCAGAATCACAGGTAGGCGGCAGAAGGCATTGAAAGGTGAAAGCAGCAGAGATGGACAGGAGAGAACGGAAAGCTGTGGCCTGGGGCTTCCCACTGCACCGGAAGCCAGGGTCTAAGCAGAATCCTTAGGGATGGGAAAGGAGCCAAGCTAAGTAAAGTCCAGGATGGGCAAGAATAAGGTGTCCACTATAGAGACGGGGTTTCTCTGTAGCTTTGGAGCCTGTCCTGGAACTAGCTCTTGTAGACCGGGCTGACCTTGAACTCACAGAGATCCGCCTGCCTCTGCCTCCAGAGTGCTGGGATTAAAGGTGTGTGCCACCGCCGTCCAACTACCTTCTGGACTCGTGGAGACAGGACTGAACAGGAAGGCCTGTTTATTTCAGGGTGAGCTTTGCTGATCAGCACGGAGGTACATCCCAGTGTCTGTAGAACCATCCTGGGGTCTGGCTAGTATTGAGCACGCAGGCCCACAGGAGGTGCTCTGCTGAAGCCCCACTCTCTTCCGTTACAGTAAGAACAGGGTGGACATGTCCAACCAGCAGATTCTCAGTATACCCACAAAGCACCCACTGGTGGGCAGGAGTACGATGGGAGTCCTTTGCTTTCTGTGTAGCCTGGGGAAAATATGATGTCATGTGACTGAGAGTGTATGGAGCTCACACGCCATGGCAGGTGCACATGGAGCAAAGGCTACGCTGTAGTGCAGGCAGTCCTGTGACAGAGTGAGCGCAGTAGGCACAGCTGCCCTGGGCTATATACCTCATTCTCAGGCATAGAGCACAGCACTACCAGATGAAGCCTACCCATCTGGGGACGTCAGAACCCAGAGGAAAGGAAAGGGCCACGCAGTGGGGCCAGGAGGCCCTAGAGCAGTGTGAACTCACACCCTTATTTTCTCCACTATGTCCACACCACATCTTACTGAAAAACTTTCAGTCTCAGTTTATGATCTGGTGACACACTTCCCTTGCCCGCCCCCCACCTGCTGCTTGCCTCCAAGCACACCACAGTCATTTGGGCCTAGACCTGCCCCACCCCAACACTCCAACTAGGCATGTCCCTCCAGGAGGAGGGAGGCCCTAGGAGGCTGGCCAAGAAGGCTGGGGCAGAAACACAAGCTTCCCAAAACTATAAGATCTCAGGGACTCCAATCCTCAAGAGACAGGGGAACCAGACAAGCCAGGACTCTCACAACATTTGGGGAATAAGGAGAGGAACCCCATGTCACCTGCCCGGCACTTCCCATAACACATGTACAAAGTGAGGTTCAGCACCCCTTCACCATTGACCCTGCCCCATCATCTCTCTCCCCAAACCCAGGGCTTCTTCCAGGCTGCAGGCAGGCCAAACTCAGAAGGAACAGGAGCTGGCAAGCTCCTGCCTCATGCCTCCACAGCTCACACCAAGCTGAGCCTAGCCCAATGATCACCCTGAACTACCCAGAAGCATCATGGGCAGAACACCTGGGAATGCTGAGCGGTTCCAGACTGGGATCTCAGCCTCTACTGTTATCAAGAGCTTCTTGTCTCCACTCCACCCAGCTAGCTGCCTTTCCTGATCCTGCACTGGCCTTACACGGTCACTTGGCCATGGACTGTACTTAGTGTGTAAGGAGGAAAGAACCAGATAGGACAATACATGCATACATACATCAAAACAAAACAAAAACAGGACCAAAAACGAAAAACCTATGGAGTCAATTTTGTGTTAGTCAACTACTCCTGAGCATGGGGCCTGCCCTGAAGTGTGGCTGATATAACCACTGGAGAAAACTTATCACTTCCTTTGCCAGAGAGAGAGAGAGAGAGAGAGAGAGAGAGAGAAATGAACATGAACTCGGGTGGGCAGGGAGGTGGAAAGGATCTGGGAGATGTTGGGAAGGAGAAAGACTATCAAAATATATAATAAAAAATTAAAAACTGATTAACATAAATAAATAATTAAAAAGAACCAGGCAGAGAACTGAGCCTCAGACCCTAAGTGAATGAGGCCTCCTGCCCATGGGCAATAGGGCAAAGGCAAGGCCACTATTTGGGAAACAGAAAAGCTAATCCGCTCACAGGGACCAAGTGCTCCTGAGGAGCTGGAAAGTATTATTAGGTGTGTCTCAAGGCTGAAGGCTGACTTCCTGGGCCGAAGGCATTCTTGACAGCCAGACCTTTTGTACAAAAGCAACACTGAGCAGTCATAGTGGCACGTGGCTCACAGGCCTCTGTGGGCAATGATGATACACCTCACAGAAGAGAGGGGAACCAGGCTGAATTGCTGGACAAGAGACCACTCCCAAGCTGGACACTGCTCAGAGTGCTAGCCTCAAGATGCCCAAGTCTTAGCACCTCCCAAGTCTATTAAGGCGGCTGGGTTGCCTGCAAGCCACCCACTCAGGCCTCTCTAGGGAGAACTCCTAGAGGCACCTCCAGCGGGAGGTTCAGGGTCACCCTGCTGTGCTATGTTTGATGGTGGCAGAGCCTGAGTCCAGCTCTTTTCTCGGGCCTTCTTCTGTAGTTGTAACTGTCACCTACCAGTGAAACCTCGGCTGAGATTCTACAGACCAGGGTGGACCTCATGGGCAGACACCCGGTCCTTGCTGGGATGTGTCAGTACCAGACTCTAGCGGTCTTCACAGAAGTCCCTACTGGTCTTCATGTCTTACCATTCTCCTTACTGCTACAGACAAACGACTGGAAGCAAAACCCAGGATAGCACATGGCCTAGGCATACACGGTAGGTGGGTGGGGCTAGGATATTTCCCGGAAGATGGAGTCTATCCTGTATACCTCTGCCCTAACAGCCCCCAAGCTTTGCTTTCCTTCCTACTCCCCATGGTCTTTGAGACATCTAAAAGTGGTCAATAAATGGCCTTGTCATTGCTTTGCCCAGGGTGGTGCTGAGCAGACAGACATCTAAGCAGCAGGCCCTGTGCAGGGTATAGCACAGCACCTAAAGAGGCACAGAGCAAGAGGGAAGAGACCGTCCCAAAGACCACAGGGACAGGATATGAAGTCGCAAGGCATCATCACCCACTGTCCGAGCAAAGGGTCCTGGACAGTGTAGAAGGCCATGGTCACCCCATGTCCCAGGAAAGGTCCCATCCCCCTCCTCTACCCAGCGGACAGGCTCCACACAGTGGCACATTCTCAGGCATCCTCTGGAGCAATCAGATGGAGGGAGAAAGGCAGGCCATGCTCTTATTTATAGTCATTCAACACGTTTACCTCAGACCACACAGGAAGCGTTTTCATGCCAAATACACTAACACGAAGGTGCCGAGGAGACAGGAAAGAGGTAAGAAAGGGCGGTTCACAGTCAAAGAGCCAACCTCAAAAACACTTCCGGGCTTCCCTTTAGGAAACAATTCTTGCATTTGCAAACAGAGTTGCTGCCCCCACAATAACACACACACACACACACACACACACACACACACACACACATACTGGGGCTGGGGGGTGTGGCTAAAGCTCCCCAAAGCAATCTCTCTGGGAAAAGGAGAAGAATGTCTGCTGAAACCAGAGCAGCCCAGGAAGGCCCCAGACACAGCTCATGTCCATACACTGCTGCCGAGGTAAGCCTGCTCAAGGGTTCTACAGAAATACTGGGTATGTTTCTACAAATGAAATTTCTGGGTTCTTCAGACCGTGAAGGACTCTCAGGGACAAAACTTGATATGGTACCTGGAGGGTGTTGGTCTCCCTGAAGAACAGACTAATATCCTTGCCCAGGACTCTGCAGAGTCTAGCCCACAGTTCTCCTGGACTTGGGACTGTTTCTCTTTTTTGGGTGGAGTCACTTAGCAAGGCTGAACATTGCTGCCTACTGCTGTGAAAATGTCCAAAACTATAGACACGGGGGAGGGCGGGCACTGCTAGCCCTCAGACCACAGTGCCTTATGTGAGTCTTTCTCCTGGAGGTTTCCACCTTACCTGCTTCTGAATACCAACTGAATACAATCTGCTGGGACCTGGGAGGTCTTGGTTACCTGGTAACAAAGGAGACTCACCTGAGAAGGGGCTGTCACTCTCTAGAAGGAGCACAGCTCAGCACCCAGCAACAAGGTCTCCACAGCAATAGAAAGACAGATGCTCATGGAAGCTTGCAGTTCTCACCACTGTCGCTAAGTCCTCCAGAGAAGAGTATCCAAGAGCAGACAAGAAGCAAAAAGATCTATCTAGGTACCCAAGGGCAAAACTGTGGGACATGGGGCTAGAGAGATGGTGTGGTTAAGAGCACTTGCTACTCTTACAGAGGACCAGGTTCAGTTCCCAACACTCACATGGTGGCTCACAACTGTTCAGAACTCCAGTACTATGGGAGCCGGAGCCCTCTTTTGGCCTTTGCAGGTACTGCGTTCACGTGGTAAACAAACTTACAGGCAAAATACTACTTACACATTAAAAACTGCAGGACATAAAATTCCGTTTTCCCAGGCTAAACACACACACACACATTCTCTCTCTCTCTCTCTCTCTCTCTCTCTCTCTCTCTCTCTCTCTCTCTCTGTCTCTGTCTCTGTCTCTCTCTCACCTGGGTACAAACCCCTCTTGGATGCCTGGGTCATTTTCTCTTCTGCTCTTAGAGGTCCTCATGACCAGACTGATGGGAATTAAGGATGAAAACTCAGGATGGTGTTCAGCCCACTCATACCTCGAGGTCAAGCCTCCTTATTAGTAAGACATATCTTTGTTTACCCAATGGGGCACCACTGCATTCCTCAAAGCAAAGTAGCACAGCGGGTAAGGGCAACTGTTGCCAAGCTTGAAGATCCGAGTTTGGTTTCGGGAAACCACATAATGGGGGGGAAGGGGAGGGGGGGAGAGAAAAAGAAGGAAAGAGAGAGAGAGAGAGAGAGAGAGAGAAAGAGAGAGAGAGAGAGATACCACTCCCCAGGCTGCCTCTGACCTTCATGTTTATGTCACGGAATGTATGTGTGTGCGTGCACATACATAAACAAAATATACCAATGTAAGAGATGAAACACTGGTCAGCGATGGAGACAGCAACACCACTGAGCACACGAAAGTCACACGAAAGTTACACACAGCACACGAAAGTCTCAAAATGTTCGTGCTTTGGGTTCCCTTAACACCCCTCACCACAATGCTAACTACTGTTTTCTAACAGTATGAAGTAAATCTTAAAATAAAATAAAATAAAAACTAACAAAGAACAATTCTGCAAACATGCATGAAAGGATCCTATTAGGAGGGCCATGCCTAACTTACAAAGAGTTGGGGAAGGGGAAAGCATTCTCAATGGAGGGGACACCATGCAGCCCAGGAGCTGGGCTGGGTCCCTTGCTGGGGGCCAACTGCTGCTCCCTAGTGAAAGCAGGCAGAACTGGGCCATTTGGACCGTGGAAAGCAATGCCAGCCTTGATTCTGAAATTGGCACAGCAAGTCTGGACAGTCCTTTGGTGCTGGGTTGGGGCCCTGCCCCACATGGCAACTCTTAAGAGGCTACTGCGGAAGTGCTTTCCTGACAGGTTCACACTCAGGGTGGGCCCTTGAGGACAGGGGATAAAGGGTCCATAAAACAGCCCAGCCCCTTTGGAACAGGACCTGTGGTGCTTTGCATGACCATGCTGACCAAACCTCACTGAATAAACTATCCATCAGGTGGACCTAGAGCAGCCATTACAATGAATGAATCAGCTTCCCTGCACACTCACCTGGCTCCTTGCTGGGCAGGGAACTCTGTATAAGGTGGCCGACAGTAAGACAGAGCAAAGACCCTGGCAAAACAGGAGGCCTGAGAACCTGCTGCTGAATCCACTCCCGGGCTGGCCATTCCCACAGGGACGTTCCCACCAACAGCATGTGGGCAGGACAGCCTGGCCAGGTGCAGATGGCCCAGGCTGCCAAGCTGCCTACAAGAGCAGTTAGAGTTTAACAGTGAACATAATCTTTACTGGCATGGCAAAGGTGTAAAATGAGTTCACACCCTAGCCTCCTCCAGGAGGATTGGCCCTGAACTGGGAAGGTAGGTGGCCCCTGGGCTCTGGAAGCTCCACTTATGGGCATTTGAACACTCCGGGAGAAGAGAACCAGCTCCCCAAAATTTTCCATGGAACTTAATCAGCCTCAAAGCCAATAAATCCTGGTGTGGTGTTTACGTAAGCGCTCCCAGTCTCTGGCCCTCAGCCAGGACTCCGAAGCCTACGCTGTGCCAGCTGTCAACAGTGGGGTGCCCTCTGTGCTGCCCCCACCCTGCCGTACCAACCTAAAAGAAAAAGTCAATGAATCACAGAAATGTTCTTCCTATAAAAAGAATATAAATGTTTATTAAGAAATTACAGGAACCAGGTCAGGCATTTTGCAATCTTAGTCATACTAGCTAATAAAAAAAAAAAAATCAAAATAGAAACCCATCTTAGAAACTTGAGACAATGAAAGCTTCTCAAGCCAGAAGCACTTTGGAGCCCAGACTCAGCTTGGTTGTCAAGGCAACTCAGTATTTACCTCCAGTTCTGCTGTGTAGGAGGACCCTGACTGGGACAAGGAACAGCCAACCAAGCCACCTCCTCCCCAACAACACACAGGATGGGTGCCTGGGTGTCCCCAGAGGGCGGAAAGAGGAAGCCACAGCTTCCCCAATGGATACACAGATCTTCCCAGCAGAGACACCTTATAGCACAAAGAAGAGGTGCCTACTTTCTCCTTCCTGTTATGCCCTGTGTCCCTGTTCCTTGGTGATTGGAAACCACTGAAGGCAGGTTAGAACCAGCTCAGGTCCAAAGTACAAGGAGGAAATTAAGGGTTGATGTGCCCAGACTATGCCCTCAGCTGGACAGCTCATGCCCACGCTCAGATCCTATCCAGGCCCCTAGCCTGTGCGGAAGCCCGGAGGAATGAAGAGTAAGTTCCCTCCTGTTCAACTACAGGTCCCTCTCCATACATGGAGGCCAGCTCTATCTGCACAGCCACTGCCAGGCACACTGCTCCCTCTGCCCTGCGCTTGCCGGGCGTCAAGCTTGAAGGGCTTGTGGTGCCACAGCAGCAAACATTCCTGCTACAGCCTGCACGACCGCCAGACATCTTATGCAGGCTTTTATCCAAGGGAGCAACTGTCCTGTGTGCTGGCTGAATGGCTCACACCTCACTCATGTGTACACACACACATACAGGCACAAAGGCACGCATGGACATATAGGCACACATCCATACACACCCACGTAAACTCTTTCTTCCAAGCTCCACTGGTAACTAAACAAATGAGTTCAAAACATCAGATCATAACTCAGGCCAAAGTCAGATGTGGGAGTAAAGACCTGTAATTTTAGCTCCTTAGAGGCTTAGAGAAGAACCCCAAGTTCAAGTACAGCCTAGGTAGCTTCACGAGATCACTGAGGGAAGAAAGAGACTGGAGCTCAGTGGACAAGGTACTTGCCTAGCATATACAAAAACTGGGGTATAGTCTCCAGAAGTGGAAGACTGGGGTGAGGAAAAATAAAGGCTGATGTTTTTCAAAAGCTAGAATGTGAACTTAGAGCAATACAATTATCCAAAGCAAAATGCCTGTCACCAGGACAGGCCACATCGGAACCTGACCACACAGGCCTGGGAGTTCAGGAAACCCAGCTTTCTGAGTGCTAACAGGGCAGAACCACACCAGCACAGGGAACACTGACTGTTCTCTTTGAGAGAGCCACACCCCTCCACAAAGCCTGCCAGGCACAGCCTTGACATATGGGCATTCTGCACAGCCCAGGACTCACACCGAAGATATAGCATATCTCAAGCCAAGTAGCAAAAGGGAACACCCTGGGAAAGACGAAGGCCCAAAGTCTCTGTGTGTCCCCGGTGCCGCCACGGGCACTTCTGCCCCTCTGCAACCCTACTTGGGCTGGTAGTCAAAAACAGATCAGAGAAAACTACCGGAGAGTGACACCTCTGTGATCTGAGAGACCCAAAGGCCACCTACCTCTTGCAGATGGCAGAGGACCATGGGAGAAAACATGTAGGTACCATCACCAATAAGCAAACCAAGGCTGTGGGGGTAGCGTGCTGAGGACAAGGAGAGAGATGCAGACTGGAGAAGCACTGAGCAAGACAATGGAGAGCCTGCTAAGGGCCTGGCTGCGGTCAACTTTACATATCTTCGTGTGACTGGCCACTATGTAATTAATTCACGCTCACCATTCTTGTTCAAACAAGAGTCTGGGTACTCACCTTTCCCACAACTCCTGGCCAGTCTTTTGGGCATACACGTCTGTGCCCCACCGACAGCACCCGGGAGTTTGGTCTATATGGGCAGAAGTCACCTCTGTCCCCTTCTTCCCAGTGCTTCTTTGCACAACCCTCTTTAGCCAAGCTCTTTTTTGGTTCTTTCTCTTCCCCATTCCTCATGTGTTTGCATGAGCATGTGTGTGTTTGTGTAGCAGGTACTGGTTAGTATGAACGTGTATGTGTGGGTTGGGTCCTGGTGGACATGGGCACCTGTCAAGACCCAAGGTTAATTTTGGTCTTTTCACTTTTATTTTTTCAGACAGAATCTCTCACTGAACCTAGGCTGGCCAGCCAATGAGGTTGAGGGAATCCTCCAGAATTCACTCCCACCCCCCCCAGACAGGAAGTGTTGGGGTTACAGACCCTGGTACCTCCAGAGCTTTCACACAGGTTCTGGGGATCCGAACTCAGGACCCTTTGCTTACTTGAAAGGCGCTTTATCAAGCGATCCATTTTCCCAGTCCTATTCTCTCTAGAGTTAAGAACAAGTAGGGCTCAGAGAAGGAATTTACAGGAGTAGTTCATGCTTCTTTTATCAAAGGCCTTACACATGCTCAGATGCAGCTGAAAAACTACTCTAAAACTACCTGCACACTGGAAGAACGTCCTAGAAGACTTGTTCTTTGCCAAGGCTGAACCCTCTCCCAGCTGGGAACCCAGTCCCCAAGAAGAAAGACTCATCTGCCCTGGGATCCCACACAGGAAACCTGAAGGGCCGCTCAGTTCCATATACTTGGGGGCTGGGTCTCCTTGCTGTAGGAGCCAGGCCAAGGAAGCACCATGTTCCCACCAAGTTTAACTGCTGCCTCTCCAAAAAGCAAAAAGGAGGTGATGCCTTGGGCCCCAATTGATCTGTGCTAGCAACTTGACTGGGGGCAAGGTGAGCCTGTGCTAAATCTCTGGCTGCTTCCAACTTCCATCCACAGGTGACCAACCAGTGCCAAAGCTAACCCTTAAAAGTCCCCTCAAGAAAGGAGCCCAGTGAAGGCACTGAGCCACTGACTCTTTGCCAAGTGGCTTTTTCACTCGGGGATCCAACAGAGCCTCGCTCAAGCCACGCAAGTGTTCTACACTGAGCCACACCCCCGAGCCCTGGTGCGTATCTGCTAGTTTGGGTACCCACATCTTGTAGAGCTCTTCCATAATGCACCCTGGGTCTGCCTCCGAGAAGATAAACATGCCCTGTCCCCCACACCCCAGTGGCAGCAGTACAAGGACATTTAATCTAGGGCTTCAAGCTTCAGGGCTTTTCTAAACAGGTCACCTTGGGACAGACTGGCCAATGGCCACGGAGTGTGGCCAAGTTCCTGGTTAGCAAGTGTTTTTGTGTGATGAAGTTCAAAAAATGAGAACAATAAACAGATGCCCACCCCCACCCACAAGGGAAAAAATTCTCTGGAAGTATGCTCTTGGTTTGGTTTGTTTAAAACAATGCTGGAAAGGAGGGGCTTGCCAAAGATGCATTTCTGGCCCACGGTAGCATGCTGTGTTCCACCAACTGTGTAAGTGCATCACACATGCATACACACAGTGACTATAGACAGTAGTAATGAGAACATTAGAATAAACACACGCACACATACACACAGTGACTACAGACAGTAGTAATGAGAACATTAGAATAAACACACGCACACACATACACACACAGTGACTATAGACAGCAGTAATGAGAACATTAGAATAAACACAAGCACACACACACAGTGACTACAGACAGTAGTAATGAGAACATTAGAATAAACACACGCACACACACACAGTGACTACAGACAGTACTAATGAGAACATTAGAATAAACACACGCACACACATATAGTGACTATAGATAGTAGTAATGAGAACATTAGAATATATATACACACACACACACACACAGTGACTATAGACAGTAGTAATGAGAACATTAGAATAAACACACGCACACACACACACAGTGACTATAGACAGTAGTAATGAGAACATTAGAATAAACACACGCACAAGTACACATGCATCACTCAGGAGAAGCTTGAGTTCAAGACAAGCCTGGGCTAAATAGCAAGGCTCTATCTCCCAAAAAAAAGGTGAGGAGGGGAACTGACTGCTCAGATGAACACTTCTTTACCACAGCCCTACTTCCAAATAAGGGAACCCTGCACCTCCCCCAGGAGGAGGACTCATAAAAAGCTCATCCACAGTTGTTGGGCAAGTGATGGGCCCTAAATTATAGTGGAAAAGAAGAAAGCAGAGTGTCTGTATAGCCACCATAGTCCAGCCCTCGATGTCTGGCTCAAACACAACATTTGCATGTCTTGGGCTTTCTACTGCTGTGATAAAATGCAAAACCAAGGCAACTTTAGGAAGAATGAATTTATCCTGGGTTTACAGTTCCAGAGGACCAGGTTCCGCAATAGTGGGGACAGAAGATGGCAGACACGGTGGCTGAATCTGGAAGTTGAGAGCTGAGGGCTCACACCTCAAATCTCAAGCACAGAGCCAAAAGAGCAGACTCAAAATGGTGCTGCTTTTTAAACTCTCAAGGCCTACCCCTAGTAACAAGCTTCCCTAGAAAGGCCACACCCGCTAAGACTGTCCCAAACAACACTAACTGGGAAGCAAGTATTCAAATGCTAGAGAATATGGGGGACCTATATGATTCGAACCTTCACAACACGTGTATATTTTTGTATGTTTACATGCACACACATAAACATTCAAGAGATAAAGGCAGGGCTTTTGCTGGAGTGATCATTATTCTGGCTTCCAACAAGAACCTCATACTCAATCCATCCCTGCCACTGAGAGTCAACAGCTGGGCGTCAGGTCCCCATTACACTGGCCTATGACAATGGCTGGAGTACACTCTGTACAGAGGGACTGGGTGGCAGCTGCTTTATTGCCCCAGTCCTGCTTATGGGGCACAGCTAACTTCTGAACTGCCAAGGTGGAGCGATTTTTATTCCCATTGGATGGGAAACTGATTTCTTGAGAAATCCCCATTTAGAGCTGTAAAATTAAAACAAGCTAACAATCCTACAGACTCAGGTATGTGAGCACAGGAGGTTTCTGTTTTCTTGAAAGCAGGTAGTCTCCACCAGGACCTTACAGAGGCGGGTGACAGCAACCATCTAGACACAAGAGCAAGCCAAATGAGGACACAGGAGGTCTGGCCAAGACTGATACCAGCTCCCCTCTGAGCTGGCTATAAACATACCAGGAAGGACCTTCATCATGACGAATGATCTGCTGCATTTATCTGGGGAGGGTACAGCCTAACATTCCCTCAGGATTCCCTTTGACTTGACTTTTACTCATATTTATTTATTTTGTTTGTTTGTTTCTGAGACAGGGTTTCTCTGTGTAGTCCTGGCCATCTTGGAACTCATTCTGTTGGACCAGCCTGGCCTCAAACTCAGAGATCCACCTGCCTCTGCCACCGAAGTGCTAGGATTAAAGGCATGCGCCACCACTGCCTGCTACCCTTTGACTTTAAAAGCCATCAAAAGCAGTGTCCCCAAACCTCTGACACTTGTTTAGTCAAGGATGTTAGAATACAAAATAAAGAAACCAACCAGGGGTACACCAGGGGATGAGTACACAGCAGGTGGCCAGTATTGGAGCATCCGCCCACAGGTTGATTAGTATAAAGAGAAACCTGTCCCTGTACACAGTGAGGCTTCAACAAGCACCATCTTAACCATGTGACCCAACAAGGGAACTAGCTAACATACTTTTTCCTGCCCGTTCTGGTGACAAAAATGCCCAACTTCACTGGTTACATATTGATCAAATTTTTTTTTCTTCGAGACATGGTTTCTCTGTGTAGCCCTAGAATTCACTCCAAACTCAGAGATCCACCTGCCTCTGATTCCTGAGTGCTGGTATTAAAAGCGTGTGCCACCACCACAAGGCTTGATCAAACTTCTTAAAGCTATGCTTGTAAGTGTGAGGTATCAATTAAGTCCAGGCTATGGAATACTCTCCAGGACAAATGGGCTCCATTCTTAAAATGTCAGTGTCTTATGTTAAAGAAATGGCTCAGTGGTTAAGAGCACTTGTTGCTCTTGTAGAAGACCTGGGTTCAGTTCCCAAAACATACATGATGACTCACAACCTGTAAGATCTGATGCCCTCTTCTGACCTCCTTGGGCACCGGAATACACACGGGACTCAACATACATGCACGCAAAATACTCATATACTTAAATAGATCTAAAAAAAAAATCTTTTAAATGTCAGTTTCTCAAACAGCCAAGAGATACACTGCTCTAGACTCCAGGCAGACAGGACAAAAGTCTGCGTGGAAACTTTGGGAACCCTTACAGAACCAGAATACAGACAGTACACATAACAGTTAAAGAGTCTAGGAAAGACAGAGGGAATAAGGGAACAGAGCATGACATTGTATCAACCGCTCTGTCTGGGGAGATCCCACAGTGCCTACTACCCCACTGCCTAAGCACTTGAGCATACAAATGAGGGTGGGGTGACCACAGCTCTGCAGTACTAGGGTGCCTTGCTTCCCTGTGTCATTCAGAACGGCCGTCCGAGAAGAGTGGCCAAGGGGCACAGGGGAGATATGTCCAAACTCAGAAGCACATAGTCTTGATACACCTGCTTACCTGCTGTGCGGGCATTTCTTAACCCACCTGAATCTTAATTTCCTTACTGAAATGAGTCCTACATGTGGTGGCACACGTCTGAACTCCCAGCTAAGCCCAGGAGGCTTATCAAAAGTTCAATGTCAGTGTGTTAAAGTGTAGTAGTTTGGGAGTCTTAAGAGATGTGCTTGAGAGCTGACCATGTATGTCACTGTAGATCCATGGTTCTCAACCTGTGGGTGACGATATTTACATTACTATTCATAGCAGATACTTGCGTTATTTACCAGATACTTACGTTACTATTCATAAGAGTAGCAAAATTACAGTTATAAAGTAGCGGTGAAAATAACTTTATGGTTTTAAGGTTGAGAACCACTAGCTCTAGATGCTCTCAAGGACCATTTAAAGATACACTTTAACACACTGGTATCTGAAAATCTATGAGAACATTGGTTTGTGCAGGTCCCAGGGGTGCTGGCAGCAGGGATGGTGTACCCCCCTTCGACAGCACCACAGACACACCTCAGCACTGCGCTCCTTGGGTTTCTTCAGGTATGTATTTAAATGCACACACATCCACAAGTGTGTACGTGAGAACTTTCTTTTTGTTTCCTCTCTCACCTTTAGCAGCGTTGGGATACAATTTACCTTGTCCCTTTGCTTTGCCACATCTAAGAAGCAAGAAACCACAGGATATAGGTAGCAGGAGCAAGCAGTACCTGGGGGCAGAAAGGCTATCACAAGTTCATTTTGATGACTGCACAGCAGAGGCCCTCTCTGGAGGACTGAAGGACTGTATCCAGCACCGTGTATCCCAGATCCAAGGCCTCTTCTGCAGTGAGCTCTAGCCTATGACTTGCTTTTGCTGGTCAGCACGCCCCAGCCCTCTGTCAGGCAAGCAGCCTCTGTGCAAGGAGGCTCACGTCACTGCCATAGGAAAGGAACACTGGTGAGCACTTCTAAAAGACTGGAAAAGCCAGAGCTGAGGAAGCCGGGAGAGCAGGCTCAGAGCATGCGAGAGAGAGCCTGGTCTCAAGAGTTTATTTAATGTGGGTCTGGACTCTAAAGCTCTACCTGAGGAAAGAAGAACTAGAAATAAAAACTCTTCTCAAAGATGGTGGAGGCACAGCCAGTCTCTTCTCCCTCTGCCCAGGGGAGACCAAAGTACAACAAAGACCTTCTTTTTCAGGCTAACAGGCCCCACGTGTGCTATAATCAGCTCCGTAGACACTGTGAGTAATGTCACCAGGTCTCTACAGAACCACCCTCTCCTCCGCATCAGATTCGTCACCTACTCTAGAGACAGCAGAACCAAATCCTGCGCTTTCAATGGGTAACAGGTCCCATTAAGTCATGGCCTGGCCATACCATTGAACACTCACCCCACAAAGAACAACACTGTCTCCTGAAGTAGTAGACACGTGGAACAAACGCTGCCCAGCATCCCATTCATGCCCTTCTTAGATGTTACTGCGGCGTGCACACATGCAAATCCACAGAGGACTACCGGAGAGGCGCACAGTGCAGGATGCGATACACAGCTGGGAGACGGTTCTCTGTGCTACTTGTAAAGGTTCCTAAGAGGCCACTGGCAGTCTGGGGACTAGGGAAGGACCATTGGTATAGGCGTGTTCCTGAACAAAGGGCTGCCCACCAAGAGGCTTGGCTCTACCCTGGGTAGAAGAAGTCCTGCTAAGCCATCCTCTGCTCAGGCAAACTGACTTCTGGGCAGTTATGTCAGAGAGTACCGGTGGGAAGAGGGGCCAGCAACATCTTGGAAAGGAGGCTCTGAGGTCAGAGTGCACTTTGCAGGGAGGAGGCTGAAATACACTGTCCAAGAACTCCATGCAGGATCAAATCCCCACGTCAGTGGGGAAGGATAATTTTGCAGGCTAACCCCTACCAGTGAATTAATTCAGGAAACAGGTGAGACGGATCTTATTCTACTTTTCTATCCCCACTCCAACCACAAACCTTACTCCTGCCTCCAGCAAAGGACTATGCCCAACCCTGTGCTTACCTTCCTCTGGGTGCCCTGGGGGCCACTAAATAGCCCTGCCAGCTCAGGGAACATACAAAGGCTCTATGTGCTACAAAGATAAAAACATGAAATAATTCTGAAAACAATTCTTAACGGGAACAAAGAAGTAGTAGGGATCTATTCGGGGGGTAGGAGTCTCCAGATGCAGGAGGCTTGCTGCTCAATGGAGTAGCTTTTCTGACGTCCTCCATTTCCACCTCAAATCCCTTGGCCTCCAAAATCACCTGCTCCTGGCCTTACTGCTCCTCCAAAAGTAAGATCAGCAAACCTCCCAAGTACGGGCTGAGAGGTTCCAATTACATAAACAAGTGGGTTGGATTGTGGGAACATCAACTCCTGAGATGGGAGAGGCAGGGGTCCACAGGACTTAGGGAGCTAAGCAAGAGGGGCAGGCAGCTCTTTGCAAACAACTGTACAAGCGCCCACATCAAAGGAAAGCCCTGGCTAGGTACCCTTGCCTTTCCCAAAGGCACTAAACATACAGCCCCCACACCACCTTTCCGGGAGGTCATGGCACATGTCACCAAACCACAGCGAGGTTTGGGAACAGCTACACACCACAGAGCGGCTGGCTACCTGTTAACTAAGGTAGCTATAATAATCACTCCTGCCAAAAACTATTATTGGGTATTGGGGCGGAGTTAATGTGGCACGGCCTCAGTCAGCCGCTGCCCGCTGTGACCCAAACCACACCACAACCACCCCAGAACCAAAGCCTACGTGGAAGGCCCTGGGACCACCTTGCTGGATTCTCCCTTCTGTACCCAACACACTCTGCATTTAAGCACAGTTAAGGTAGGCAATGGCTTCCCAGAGGTTGAACCAGACTCCACCCAGAGGCAAGCATTTGAGAGATGCGACTATCCTCATGGACTCACCTGGGTACCAAATAAAACGCAGCCTAGACTTCCAAACCCCCGCTCTCTAGAGGGCCTAGAACCCTACGGCTACCCGAAGGTGGCACCTCCCAAGGAGGCACCCAAGGAGGGCGGCCCACTACTGGCACTCAAAAGAAGGCCGGCTCTAGCCTCTTCTACCTGCTCTGAGCTTCCTGGCGCTCCGGAGAGAATGGTTCCCTCCCTCTACGGAAGACGCGGTCCTCAGCGCCCCCAAACGTTTTCTAAACGCCAACTGAGACTGAAAGGATAAGCGAGGCAACCAGGAAAACATCTTGGACCCAACCCGCCCACGACAGCCAGCCCCTCCCTTCAGAAAAGCCCTCTGCATTTCACCAGATCTGCAAGTGGGAAGTCACGGTGAAATATTCTGCACCAAGATTTCTCAATCCGATAGTTGGTGGCCGAACACCCCAAACCCCACCCAGCACTCTTGGTTCCTCAGGTTCTGAACCCCGCTCTGCTCCTCCCCCACGGCCACACCCACCCCGGCGGCAGCTTTTCCTAGCACAACTGGGAGCCCGACATAAACCCCACCCACCTACTGGGCTCGCACACCACCAATTTTGACTCTGAATGCCTGGAAATGGCCCGGCCTTCCTTCAATCCCGTCACCTGCCACGCGGTTTGAGCGGTCAAAGCCTAGAGCTGGAACCAACCAACCCACCCCCGCCTCTGCGGTAAAAGTTCGCCTGGGAACCCCTAGCTTAGAAGTAGACAGAGCTCGGGCACGCCCCGTTACGGATGTGCGGCCAGAAAGGCCTTGAGCTCCAGCCCCCACAGCTTCAGTGTTTTCCCGTGCTTTTTGGTCAGCCACTCAACTGTTTTGACAACAAAAAAAAGTACAGCCCCTGGTAACAAAGCAACGGAACTAAGTGTTTTTGCAGTGAACTTGCCTCAAGGCTGTAAAAATAAAAGCTGTAAAAAAAGAGTTAAGTGTTACAGAAGAGTTTCCGTGAGCTTAAAGGAAATGCAGTTAAAGGTTTGCACCGCTGTTTTAAAGCCAAACACGAGGGGAGGGCTTCCATATATATGAATCAACTACCAAGAGTCGGGCCCCAGCGCGGCGAAGCGATGCCCGGGAACCACAGAACCGAGTGACCCTACGCCACCCCAGGTTACAGGCTCTGACCGGCCGCCCTGGTACAGGTGCCACCGTTAGTCCAGGAGCAGGTGAAAGTTGGACCAGAAAGGGCAGTGAAGAGATCGCGCCTTCGTAGAGAAAGCACAGCCCCCCTGCGACCAGGCGCGCCCCCGCCGGCCGGATGGGCTGGGGCGCCTACAAAGAGCCGCGGGTGGGGAGCGAGGACTGGGACCGCCCCCCGCGGCGGCCAGGGCCGCCGCTGGGTCGGGTTGCGACAAATTAAACCTTAGAGCGCTGGAAAAATTACAGGAAGAAGAGAGCGAAGAATGTGCCGAGTGGCTGAAGGGATCCCTGTCCCCGGGTGAACTTCGCCCGCGCGGGCCGGCCCCTCCCTAGCCAGAGAGTACCCGGAGGCTTGGGGAGAGGATGGCGAGGCTCCAGCCCCGGGAGCACCCACGCCCCAATCGTGGCGCGCCGCCCCCCAATCCCCCCACCCCCCGCAACCTCGAGCGCACCTGCCCGCGCCGCCCGGAGCCCGGGATGACGACATACACCCCGCGGCCCCGCCCCAAGAACCCGGGAGGGGGCGTGCCCGATGGGGGCGCGGTCGCCGAGAGGGCGCCGGCTCCGAGCGCCCCAGCCGGCCAGCGTCACGCGAGGCCGGAGCACCAGGGCAGGGGCGCGGCCGCGATCGCCCTCAGCTCACGGCTCCCCGCCCCCGGCCCCTCTAGCGCTGGGCCGAGAGCTCTGGGGGCGTGGCTGTCCCCGAGCAGTCCCTAGTCCGCTCGTTCGCGGCGTTCGTGCTGCCCCACTGACCTGTGTGAGTTCTCAGGTGCGCCTTGAGGTGCGAAGATTTCCCGTAAACTTTCTCGCAGCCCGCGTAGTGGCACTTGTGCTTCCTCTGCGGGGACTCGAGGTCCGCGCGACTCCGGCCCCGCCGACCCCTTTGTCTGAGGCCGGGCTCGCCGCTCCCCGCGGGGCCGGGCTCCGGCTCCAGAGCCGCCTCGGGCTCGCTCCACGCGGGGCTGGGGGGCGCGGCCGGCGCGCCTGCTTGTCCGGGGGAGGCGGGCTCTGGGGCGGGCGGTGGCGCAGGGGGCGCGGGCGGCAGGCGGCAGGGGGTCCTCGCCTTGCGCGCAGCGGCCCCTTCTCGGCGTTCCGCGGGGGCGGGCGCCGGTGCCTGCTGGTTGAGGTCCGCTAGGATCCGCGCCACCACGAAAAGCGAGGCGCTGTCCTTGCCGTCGCAGCGCTCGTCAACGCGGGGCAGTGTGGGGGCGGCGGCGGCCGCGCCCTCGGGCCGGGGCTCAGGCCCTTCCCGCGGCTCGTGCACGACTGCGCGGCTGGACATAGACACGAGGCACTCGGCGGCAAAGTGATCCACATAGGCGGCGGCTGCCATGCTGTGGGCTCGGGCGCGCGGTGCTCTCGCAGGAGTCGTCAGCGGCGCATCCGCACCCACGGCCTCCGGAGAGCGGCGGGGGGCGGGGGCGCGGCGCGCCCTCTTCTCCGGCTGGGCTGGGCTAGGCTGGGCGCGCAGCCGCTTCTGCCGTCACCCGCGCGGCTCCGCGTCCGCCTGGCCGGGTACTGGAGGGTAAGCGCATGGGGGGCTCCGACGAAGAGGGTCCGCGTGCGGCGTCAGGGCCGGCTTGTCTCATGGATGTCGAGCGGCGATGTTAGGCGCGACCCCTGCAAGTTGCGGTCGTAGTTCCACCGTGCATTGTGGCAGGCGGGACAGCCTCCGTGCGCGCCGCGGCTCGGTGTGGGCGGACCGGCCCCGGGGGTGGGCGGGGCCGGGGCCACATCTGGACCCGACGTCAGCCCCCAGCCACATCCTGGCGGCGCAGGTTACAGGCGGCAGCGGCCGCAGGGAGCAGCGCGCACGAAGGGGGCGGGGAGCCTGGAGCGCGCACCAGAGGGACGGTGCGGTCGCGCGCCCGCGCCTTGGGAGGGGCGTGGCCGGCGGCGTACGGGACCACCATTGGCTGTTGAGTACTCTATCTCGCCAATCCGGGCCTCCAGAGGGCCCTACTGGCCGCGGGACCTGCGCGCGCCAGTGGGCGTGCCCCTGAACCGGCAGGAGGAGGGGCGGAAATCGGAGCCCAGCGCGGGGCACGGTGACGCACGACGTTCGAGGGTGGCGGGCCACGGTGTAGCGGCGCAGGGCTGGGGCGCGTGCCTCCCGCAGCGGGAACCCCGCCGGGCCTTTCCGTGCCAGAGTTTTTTTGTGCACAGGCAGCCGTGGGTGGCGCGAGGATGGCAAGGCTGCGGAGGGCACCCTGTGGTCGCTCCGCCCGCTAGGAGCGCGAGGGAGGTGGCGTGTCGGTCTCGCCGGGACCCAGGCGGCCGGCCTCGCCTATGGGCGGGATACCGCCCCTCCTCACCCCACCGCAGCGTTCTCGGGTGGCTGGGCTTGTGTTGCAGCCTCCTGCCACCTCCACACTCTGCCCCTATCGAGCTCCAGTCCTCGGCGCAACCCAGGCGGGATCCAAGTCACCACCCGGGTCGCCCCGCCCCCGCGCGGCCGCGCTGCCCTTGAGCCTATGTTAACCTGGCTGGTGCAGGGCCCACTACTGCCAGTGCTGAGAGAGTGAGCTACGTGCTGGGGCTGCGGTCGCGGCTGTTCAGGGAACGCGGGGCCCCTTTCTCCCCCTTCCTGCCCCAGGCCTGCTGCCAACTTCTCCAGGCCGCCCCTCTCCCACCGCGGTCGTGGAGGCTTCAAACACCACCAGCTGCGAGGACCCCGCCCAGGGCGCCCCACCCATCCACTGTCTGGGCCTCTAAAGGAAATGCTCAGCTGCGCCCCGCCGGGTCCTTCCAACCAGGCCACCTTGCTCTAAAGTCTAGACACACACATTCATATTCTTTCTCTCGGAATATGCTAGGCCGTCAGCGAGAGAGACGATAGCTTCCTACTGCTTTTGAACCGATCTTAATGTACTTTTCGGGAGCTGGTCACAGCTGGTCTCTGACCTGTGAAAACAGGGTCAGCAGCCTCTGCTTTTTCATTGTGGGTGGTGCCAAACACGTAATTCACCAGCAAGTCTGGGAGGCCGTCCGATGGTCCACCCTAGTGGACTAAAGTAGAGACAGTCACCTCACTGGCAAAATGAAGAACCATGGTTCTGACTTCAAGTTCTTTTACTTATGTTAATCACGGGAAACTGAGCAATTAGGGATTTTCAGTTGTGAAACTAATGTTAACCTCTGAGCACCCCCCCCCCCCCGAGTGCTACCACATCACATACCCTCAATTTCCTCACCAATGGGCTGCTGTCTCGTGGAGAAGCTGGATCAGGGCTCTGTAGGAGGGTCTCGACTTGGCAGAAAGTCGTCATCTTTGTTCCAGGCAGATTGTGTTGATGACATTTAAGAGACTGTGTCCTGACCAAGTGGTGACTCAGAATGTTCCTCTGTTCCCACCACATGCCACAGGCAGTCATTTCATTGGGAAAGAGCTGGCCCCTACACCGCCTTTCCGACCATGTGTTCTTTCCTGACCCTCTGCAGCCAGGGGAGTTCTGCAGTTTAGTGCTGTCCTTGTGGCTCCTACCTGCACTGGTGAACCTTCCTAGGGATGCACTATTATAGGCCTAGTCATGGGCTTCTTTGGTAGCTTGAGTCAATGGACCGTTGCTCTGATGCGCCCCATCCAAGCTTCCTTTTGATAGTGGCCTCCCAAAGGGTTTCCCCTGTGCACGCGGGGCATTTTAGGGACAACAGTCAGCATCCCTAATGATTTTTGAAAAGTTCACTCACCGAGAACATAATGATTGGAGTCTCAAGCCTGGCGTTTCTTGTCCCAAGCACGGATGGAAATATCCTAGGGGGTACAGTTCTGTTCTCCAGTGAACAGCTCATAACTATGTATTGACAACAATGGCATACATAGGTAAGTGTGAATAAGGGGAGTTCTTTTTAGCTGGAAACAAGAGGGGGGGGAATATAACAGGTTGGACCAAGTGAGAGCAATGAGTCATGAAAACACTAAGGATGGGTGAGGTTATGGGGTGAAGGTGGTAGTTGCGTCGACTTGAACTGCCATTCGGAGCCTCTGAAACAATCCCAACTATAAGACAAAAATCTCTACTATGAGACAATGATGAACAAGGACAGAAACAGGAGAGGAAGCAGCAGCAGGCAGTAAAGCTAAAAAGTCCCCGCAGACTCACGAAAATGAAAGCCTGAAATAGGAAGGCAAGTTTCCCCAGAAGGTTTGCAAGTGGTGGCACGAGGCACCTCTGGATGTGGAAGGGAAGGGGCTTTGAAATAAGAATGGCTGCCCAAGAGTCTTTTCCCAGAGATGCTCAGATGCCCTGTGCTGTCTTACAGCAGCCCCCTTCCTCTAAGGAGAAGCTGTGTCTATCTAAAGACAAGTCCTTGAACACAGCGGCAGAGGCAGTGGCACAGCACTGGGACCAGGATTAAGTGCACATGTGTCTACTGATGTCTACAAGCCCCTTTCAGGGGTTTAGTGGCACAGGGAGCCAGGAGCCTAGGAGAGGTTTTTGGGCTGAACAAGCCAGGCCAATGGGAACCCTCAGCACGTTTTCAAATCCATGGCTGCTCAAATGTCCAATTAACATACTACGGAGAAGGCCACACTGAAAGATGCCACTTGGCACAGAACTTCTGATTGATCTCAGTCATTCCCAGACAAATGGGAGTGGACAGATAAGCTGACCAGACCTGTCAAGAAAGCCTGCATCAGGAAATGCATGCAAACCTCAGTAAGTTTTTGTTTTGCTTTTTGTTTGTTTTTAAAGTAAGTTATAGGAAACAACCACGTAGAGAGAGAGGTAAACATCAACAAAACTACCAGTAATATCAATAGAGAAACGTAAAAGGATATCACAATCTGCAAAAGGGAAATAAGTGTGAGGACATAGTAGGGAGTAACAGAAAGCATTCTTGGAGCTTTAAAAGAAAGTAGCAAACATATAAATGGCCCAGTCTTCAGGGCAAAGACTGGGAGAGAACATTAACCAGAAAGAATTCACAGCAACATAACGTGGACAGAAGAGAAGGGAAAAGAGCTCTAAAACTGTGAGCCAAAATAACTGTTTTCTGGGTGGGGCAGTAGTGGCAGACAGATCTCTGTGAGTTCAAGGCCAGCCTGGTATACGGAGTGAGTTCCAGGACAGTCAGGGCTACACAGAGAGTTCCTGTCTTGAAAAAAACAAACCAAAGCCAAAACTATTTCCTGTTTTGCAATTCGTCCCAGATATTGTTATGGCAACAAAGCTAACACACTATTTTACATCAGTCTTTAAGGAGGAATATACACTGATTAGAGTAACAGATACAAGGTGTTTCTGTGCTCTGCCTTTGGATGACTGACAGCACAGTCGGCTTTTTGTACCAACACCCCAGGTAAAGTAATTCATTACTCTGTGATCATTGCCATAGTTGGCACGTTGGAAGTGGTAGGACTCTATTAGGGAGTCCTCAGGGATCATGGTGGTGTGTGTTGTCTCTAACAGACAGAAACTCCGTTACACAGTCTGACTGCATTTTTAGATGCAAGAGGTTTCAAAAAGTTGCCTTCCCCTTTACGGGGAAATGGATCCTTTCTCATGATAGGAGCTACCTGAGGTCATGAGTCACCAAAATGAGAAGGACGAGAAAAGGGCATATGATCTGGGAAGCAAGGCATTAGACAGAAGGTAGAGCGGAGAGGAAGCTCCAGCCAGGAGCTGCCCTGATGCTTGCTCAAGAGCTCGGAGTGGCAGCATCCTCCACCAGTCAGAAGGGCCCGGCTGTGCTGCAGATCTCTGTTTCTGGCATATTGCACATCCATCAGGAGGTGCCTGTGATCAGGAGGTGGATAGAACAGCCTCTGTCTGCAGTGTGCTGGTTGCCATGGCAGAGGGAAAGGAGGAATGTTAACCTTGCTGTGTCGCTTACCTCCTCTCCCTACATAAACTACAGCTCCTCTCTGGGTGGCCTGACCCAATCTGAAGTGCCTTTTTAATCTGGAATGGAAGGAATTCACTGAGACACATTGTGTGGCATGCAGCTTAAAGCCCAGCACCTCTGCAGGATGATCTGATTTCTTCATATAGCCCATGTGGTTCCTCGTGGTCAAGAGGCCTATAATTTAAAAGAATGTTGTCAGTACCCCGTCCCTCACTATCTTATAGGTGGTATTAAGAAATGACAGAACTGCCGGGCAGCGGTGGCGCATGCCTTTAATCCCAGCACTTGGGAGGCAGAGGCAGGCGGATCTCTGTGAGTTCAAAGCCAGCCTGGTCTACAGAATGAGTTCCAGGACAGGCTCCAAAGCTACAGAGAAACCCTGTCTTGAAAAACAAAAACAAAAGGGCAGAACCTTTAATAGGTGGGACCTAGTGTGGGTAGGTAGGTCCATGAGAGTACCAACCTCAGAAGAATGCTGTTTTCTGGGAATGTGTGAGTGCCCACAAAAATGAGTTGTTGTGGGGCTATATGTGGCTCTTTCTTTTTTCCTTTTTTTTTTTCAAGACAAGATTTCTCTGTGTAACAGCCCTGGCTGTCCTGGCACTCACTCTCTAGACCAGGCTGGTCTCGAACTCACAGAGATCCACCTCTCTCTGTTTCCCGAGTGCTGGGATTAAAGGCGGGTGCCACCTGGCTCACTTGTGGCTCTTGCAGAAGACTCAGTTTCCCTTCCTAACACCCATATGGTTGCTCAGAACCACCCATGATTCCAGTTCCATGGGATCTGACCCCTTCTTTTGACTTCCAAGGGCACTAGGCCTGCACTTAGAACACAAACATACATACAGAGCAAACACGTAAAAGAAATCTCTTTAAAAAGAGTTGTTAAAAGAAGAGTGAACCTAAATTTCAAATGGCTCCAACTTCTTGTCTTCTCCACTACACTGAAACATAGCCATGAGTATCCTTACCGATGGCCAACCTCATGGGGTCACACAATCTTGGACTTCCAAAACTGTAAACAATCGTCTTTTTTTTTTCATGAAGTAGCAGTCTCTGGTGTTTTGTTATAGCCAACAACAAAAGAACTCACACACTTCCTCCGTATATAACTGTCACTGTGCAGCAGAACATAGGGACAGAGTAACACCACAATACAGCCCAATTCAGGGGGGCATGGAGCAGACAGAATCCATAACAACCCTGTAGTCTTGCTGGGCAGAGAGTGCCTCCGCCATGAAGAAAAACAAAATCTTCCTTCAGTAACTCTCAGGCCCCTTGCCCTAGCCCTAGGGTTTCTCCTTTTCCACTATCTCATGAAGTAGACATTGGCAATTATGTCCTTCTGAGGGGCTGAGCAGTCTCCTCAAGCCACTCCTTTTGTGCATAAGATTAAAGCAAGGGTTATTTGAGTCCCAGCTGTGTGCCAACTTACAGATAGATGCCTTGGCACTACTGTTTTCTCAAAATAGAGTTAAGGTCTTATCTGTGTTAGAAATCAGATTTGGGTCATGAAGCACACACATACACACACACACACACACACCGCTCCAATCAGAGTATCAAGGTAAAAATTTACCACAGATCTAGAGGATGTGCCCAGAGGAGCATGCACACTGAGACAAGTGCACTTGGCTTTAGTGACTGTGTCCTCCCTCCCACTCCATTGGCTGGGGTCTGACCTTAGCCTTTTCAGACTGTCTAGTTTTAAAAGAATTGGTGCTAGCCTGGCAATGGTGGCTCTCACTTGGGAGTCAGATCTCTGTGGGTTCAAGGCTAACTGGGTCTACGGAGCAAGTTCCAACACAGCCAGGATTATACTGGGAATTACTGTCAGAGAGAGAGAGAGAGAGAGAGAGAGAGAGAGAGAGAGAGAGAGAGAGAGAGAGACAGGGAGGGAGGGAGGGAGGGAGGGAGGGAGGGAGAGAGAGACAGGGAGGGAGGGAGGGAGGGAGAGAGAGACAGGGAGGGAGGGAGGGAGGGAGAGAGAGAGGTTCTAGAGCTGATCATGGTGGCACATGTCATCTATAATCCCAGCCTTTGGAAGGCTAAGGCAGCAGGACAGTGAGTTTATAGCCACCTGGGCTACAGAGCAAAGTCATGCATGTCTCAACCAACAACCAGGAGACTCCAGAGGAACCCACACATATACCATGTGTGCCCAGTAGTCAGATCCCTTCCTGACATGGAAACTTCCAGTACCCTGATCCTGGACTTCCCATACTACAAAGCTGTGAAAAATGGACTTCTACTGTCTGTACCCTCCACAGGCTATGTATTCCTGGTGCCTGAGCAGACTAGAAGAGGGCACCTGATGCCCTGGAATTGGAGTTACAAATGATTGTGAGCCCCGTGTTGGTACTGGGAACCGAACCCTGGTCCTCTGCAAGAGCAGCAAAGGCTCTTAATCTACAAACCATCTCTCCAGCCCAGGCTATTGTGTTTTATAACCCTGATGGATAGACTACAGGAAAAGGCCACTGTAGCTCTGAAGGCAGGAATCATCCAGAGCAGTAAAGCACCTGTGGTTTCCAGGGCCACTGGCCTAGCTGCAAGCACTGACGGAAAATGTGGAGTTGAAACAATTAGAAAACGAAATGGACAGAAAACTTTGCTTCAGCAGAAACATCTTCACTGTGGTGAAGTAATAATGAGCAAAGGGATCATAATCTAATCAGTTTTGCAAAGGGCGCTGAGGTGTGGGCCTGGAATAGGCAGAAGGGCAAAGAGTCACACCCACGTGTGCCTAAGGAGAAAGCCACAGACAACACCCCAAACTGAAAACCTCAAAAAGCAATGCTGCAGCAGGCGGGATTCTAGCAGTCAACACCCCACCACCCCTAATCCAGTGTTTTCTAGGGCTTTTGAGATGCAATTGATGTCTACGGCCATACCACCCTGAACGCGTCCGATCTCATTTGATCTCATAAGCTAAGCAGGGTCGGGCCTGGTTAGTACTTGGATGGGAGACCGCCTGGGAATACCGGGTACTGTAGGCTTTAAAAAAATAAAAATAAATTTAAAAAAAATGAAATGCAATTGATGCCCCTAATCAGTTGGTGTTAGGTTAAGGAGATAATAGGAAAGAATGCAAAGCCAGTCAGTCAGTCAACCTGAGCCTGTTCAGTCTAGGTCCTGAGGTCAAAGGTCAGAGATGGAGTGTGTGTGTGTGTGTGTGTGTGTGTGTGTGTGTGTGTGTGTGTCAGAGAATCCACCAGTCCAAGGAAGCTAGAAATGGAGGGCTGGGAGACTGAAGATTACAGGTTAGGGGTCAGAAACTGAAAGCCAGAATTGAGTTCAGCCACAAGTTAGAGTCTGGGCGGTCAGAGAGATCACAGACCGGGCAATGGAAAGACTAGAAGCCGGACAGGAATGAGAGTGAGGAAGTTTCTGGCCTGTGGCTGAGAAATTGAGTGGCTCCCCATGGGAAACAAGGGTGGCCTCTGGTTGCTAAAAGTGGCCCCTGGCTCACGGCTGACCAGAAAGGGATCCTTGGCCCACAGCTCCGAAGAACAGATTTCTAAAGGGCCACCTGGGTGGAGACCAGGACCCCATTCCAGAAGGAAACTGGCCAGGCAGTTTGATCTTCATCCCTGTTGACCCTGAGCAGAAAACAGTGCCCCCCCCCCCCCCCAATGAGAGGACAGAGGGTTTGTCTTAAAACCCTGGGCCATTCCTTATGCAGCAGTAGCAGCAGCAGCAGCAGCAGCAGCAGCAGCAGCAGCAGCGAGAATACATATCGCATGCTGTGTGAGCCGTGAGGACATTCTGGTAGAAGCAAACCCAGTCTGCCCTACACTTGCATTGCCAGCTGCCAACTGAAAACAACTGTCTAAAATGACATTAGTCCAGAACGTGTCTCGGCCTTCCTTGTCATTATTCCCTAAACAATAAGGCGTACCAGCTCATTACTCAGCATTCCCTTAAATGCTAAAAGTCACCTCGAAGCAACTGAAAGGCCACAGCATTGCATCTTCCCAGGAAACTTGCAGTGCCTCAGACTTGGACTTTTTATCCACAACGTGTCCCGATGGAGACAGAGGGACGATTTATAACTTGACGCAGGAAAGAAGTTAAAATCAGAAACCCCTTTCCATAGTTGCCATGGACCACACGGCTCTTGTACCTTTGCCGTGAAGTGTGACCTGGGCCACTGAGCTCTGGAAATTTGCATATGAGGAGAGCCTCCCTACCTCTTCACTGGGGCTTGGAGGGGATTACATCTTTGTGTTAATTGACTTTGTTGGCACACAGCACCGAGGAATAGGCTTTCTTTTGGATCACAATTTGGTCTCTTGGCTGCGGCTTCGGGCTTGTGGCAAGCAGCGCTTCGGGGCAGGAGCAGGTGATGAGGCAAACGCTGAAATTCATGGTTTGGCTCTATAAATCTCCCCAGTGACTTTAACAACTCCCTTCAAGTCCCACCTCTTAAAGGTCCCTCCTTTCCTGTTACCACCATGCTAGGGATGGAACCTTACACAAACACCCAATGACTTTGGGGTGTATTCAATATGCAAACTACAGCCCCCCTATGCTTCGTCTTCCTGCACACCACTAAGAAGCTGTAATCATTACGACAAAGCTCCAGGGCTTGAAGGGAACCAAATAGGAGAAAGCAGGGCGAGCAACCTTTTCACGAGCATCCTCCTGGTCCTCCTGGACAGTCACTGTGTTTGATCTATAATTTGGGGTCTATCTAATTAGACTACCATGAATATAAGGTAGAAGGTGGGAGTGTGGAAGAAAAACAACAAAAGTGTGAAATTAGGGGTTGGTGCCAGGAGTAAGGGTTGCACTTCATATCATAGAGTTGTCTTTGGTCGGGATGCAAGATGCCAGTGCTTAGCATCATCCTCCC
The DNA here is from genome assembly GCF_037038515.1 of Microtus pennsylvanicus. Lineage (NCBI taxonomy): Eukaryota > Metazoa > Chordata > Mammalia > Rodentia > Cricetidae > Microtus > Microtus pennsylvanicus. The sequence continues at coordinate 14,349,254 of NC_134596.1, forward strand.
TCCGTTGCAGAGTACCCAAGGATTATCCTCGGTCGGTCACGTGTAACTGCTTGGGCTCAGAAATCCTGGACAAAGGGCTCAGGTGCCTAGCACCTCTTTTCACCTTTGATTAACATATCAAAGCGGACACTGGCCCCTCTCCCAGCATCACTCAGTACCTGTGGCTCCTCCCAGCACTTCTCACCCCGCCCCCTACCCTAAACCACTCCCTCCTAGAGGCTGGGCTTTCCTTTCCCTTCCTCGCCCCCCCCCCCAACTCATTCATTTTGGCCTTTTAGCTTGGGCAACTACTCTTCCTCAGCAGTTTCTCTCCTGCTCTCCTTCCCACTCTCTGCTCTCGTGGTCTGGTTTAGTATGCCGGCCATGTTCAGCGTGGACTCCTCTGTGTCTGCATTCTCCCTTGTATCCATAATAAAATCTTCTCCAAGCTTTAGGTGCAGTCATCTTCTTTTATTCCATTTTTCCTTTTCTTTCCCTCCTTCCTTCCTTCCTCCCTCCCTCCTTCTCTTCCTTCCTTTGTCCCTTCCTTCCTTCTTTCCTTTGTCCCTTCCTTTCTTTCCGACTTCCTTTCCTTTTTCTTTCTCCTTCCTTTCTTTCTTTCTTTCTTTCTTTCTTTCTTTCTTTCTTTCTTTCTTTCTTTCTTTGTCTGTTTGGTTTTTTTTTGAGACAGAGTTTCTCTTTGTAGCCCCAGCTGTCCTGAAACTCACTCTGTAGACCAGGCTGGTCTTGAACTCACAGAGATCCACCTGTCTCTGCCTTCTGATTGCTGGGACTAAAGGCATGCGCCACCACTACGCAGCTATTTTGTTCCATTCAGTAATGAGGCAGAAGTGACCGGGTTAGCCAGGACATTTCATAACATGCTGTGCCTGGGGCTCACTCATTAGCTTTGAAGTTTTCCACAGGGTCTTCCCCCTCTGCCTCTCTTCATTCAGACTTACTCCCAATAGTACTAAAGGGTTGCCCACAGAGGGCCCCCAAAGGTGTTGCCACCCCTCCCCCCCAAACCTGGCCATTTCAGAATTAGATTGTCGGGAGAGGAACTTGGACTAGCCAGTCTACTCTCGGTGGCTAACAGGTTGACTTGTAAAGAGGGACCAAATGGAGCTGTTGCCCCCCGGGGGAGTTCGTAGAAAGCTGTTCTTGTGTCCTGTCTCCCCGCCTGGCAGAGTGCAAAAGAACTCATCGCGTTTTCCTGATGAAAGCTAACCTCACATCTGGTGTGGATTTCCATGGGGAACGATTAAAACCAGAAGTGCTCCCGAGATGGAGCCGTCAAGAAACTGGGTGACATTGAAGTGGGACAGGAGCTCCATTGCCGATGAGCAGATGGCCCCCACGCCCAAGCCTGGCACTGACATTGGCCCCCACCCCCACCCTGTAGTCACTATGCCAGAGAGCTTGGTCTCAGTGACAATGCTTCCTTCTTGTGTGTGTGTCTGTGTGTGTGTGTCTGTGTGTGTGTGTGTCCCCTCCCACTCCTCGGTCATCTGACATTCATGACATGTAATTCTCTCCCTTGGGTCGGTGCCCAGGGTCAAATGCTTCATTTCATGCTTTTGACTCCAATTCTTGCCCAGCTCAAGGTCAGCCACAGTGAGCCCAGGACATGTGCCATTCTAACACACAAGGAAAGAACAGTTCCCTCCCAGCTCACGGGTGAGAAAACTGGCCAGGGGAGGCAGAGCCTGGACTGGATCTGGAGTCCCTTGGCCTATATCATGGAGCTCTGACTCCCAGTCTCAGAGAGCTGGTTAACCACCGATGTGAACGTATGTCAAATGGGCACAGTGTCTATCAAATTGCAGGGCATATCAAATAGAGGGCCCTATCTGATGAGCAGCCCTGTTCTTGAAGGACATTTGGATTACTGTAGCTCTGTCCCTTGGTGCTTGCTGTGGCACCTGGGACTATGCATCTGGCTCTAGCAGCCAGTTGAGCTGGGCAGACACCAAAGGAGCCGTTTTCTTGCCTGGGCAGAGGTGAGTGCCTGCTGGTGCTGTGTCTGGTGTTACAAAGAGTCAGCACATGGAATGATTGTCAACTGCCAAGCCCGTGTAGCCTGGGCGAGCCATCTTACGGGTCAGCATGGTGACTGGACAACTCCACCCTTCAGGTCCTCCACCCTGGGCATTGCCACGGGTGGAACATTGGGGGGGGGGATTAGCAATCATTAGGCCTGACTTTATCACAAAATCAGCTGTTTTAAAATATTTCCAAACTACAGTAGTCTTGAGGTTGGCTCTCTGTCTGGCAGCTGGTGACAGGCCTTCTGTTTGGTCTTCCCCAGGTAAAGCAGTGGGCCCCACACAGTCAAGGGCATTGATTAGGCTAAGGAGGAGAGTGTGCGCTTTTCCCCCAAGGAAAGGGAGAAGAGCGGGAAACAATCCGGAGACAAGTTCATTGAGTTTCAGGTAACAGGAGAGCGATGAGAAGTGACTTCCAGCTACTTCCTGTTAATCCTCCGAGCCACTGGTCTGTGGAGGTGATGAGGAACTGGACCTGGCACTTCCCCTCCCCAAGGCCAGGGAATAAAAAGGATTTTAGCTTAATCCCAGTGCTTGGGAGGCAGAGCCAGGCAGAGCTCAGTGAATTCAAGGCCAGCCTGGTCTACTGACTGAGTTCCAGGAAAGCCAGAAAACACAGAGAAACCAGAGCTCCACTCTGATTTCAAGTTGGTCTTAGCTTTGCCTCCTGCTGTTGTGATAACACACCCTAACTAAGCAACGTAGGGAAAAGCTCACTGCACTCAATTCCATGGTAAGGTCCATTAATGCAGGGACATCGAGGTGGGAGGAAGTTGAAGCAGTTAGTCGCATCCACTGTACAAAACAGAAAACAGTGATTGTGTGTGCGTGCGTGCGCGCGTGCGTGCGTGCGTGTGTGTGTGTGTGTGTGTGTGTGTGTGTGTGTGTACTACTCACTACTCGGTGTGCTCAGCTGCCCTCTGCTTTCATTTAGTGAAGGGCCTAGCACATGAACTGGTGTTGCCCACAGGAGGGTGAATCTTCCTACCTCAGGCCAGCCTAATCTAGACATTGAGATTCTGTTCTTCCTGGGTGATTCTAGATTGTGTCAAATTAATGGTCAAAACTAACTGTCACAAAGTGTATATGCCCAGTTTATCCGTTACAAACACTGTGGGGACTTTAGGGCTTGCCTGCTCTGCTCATGACTCTGGGTTTTCTCTTTCTCTCTCTCTCTCTCTCTCTCTCTCTATATATATATATACATATATATATATATATATATATATATATATATCACACACACACACACACACACACACCACACTATTGTTTTGGGCTGCAAGTAACAGGATACAGTCTACCCTCTCTTAAAGAGCCAGGGACTGCAAGTAACCAGACATGGCCAGCCATCTAGTAAAGAACCAGCGTCTCCTGTGATCCAATTTCTAAAGGTGGCTCTCCTTGGGCTAGAATCTCCTCATTGCTGCTTCACCAGCCAGAGTTTGGCTTCCTGCTCCTCAGGAGGTGCTTGCCACTGGCCCAGGGCCTGCAGTGAAAGTCAGAAACCAGGCAGGTGGTCAAAGCAGATGACCTGCCCCCACCTAAGCAATAGATTTCCCAAAGACCTCAGCTTCCTGTTGGCTGCGGTGAGTACTCGCCACACCAGAGTGCCAGGACCAAAGAGTGGAGAGAGAGTAACCCTGGGAAGATGCCCACCCTGGGAAGATGCCCACCCTGGGAAGATGCCCATGGCACCTACCACATCAGCCACCACGGGGCGTCCTCTTAAACTCCTCACTTTCTGATCATGGCTGTGGGACAACGGCTCTATTGAGAGAACTCCCTTAAGTAGCAGGTACTCTTGCAGGTTTGACTAGGCTCTCCTGCCAGCCTCTGAGATACCAAGGCTCTCCTAAGAGGGCTGCAAGCCCATTTGTCCTTCATTGTGAACCTGAATGAGGGGGCTAGACTGCACAGGTCCCCTCACAGGGGTAGAAGGAAGGTATCATCTGCTGGAAGGGACTGGCTCTGACTTTCTTCTTCCAACAGCAAGATTCCGTCTTTTCCTGATTATACTGCGTTTCCTCCAGGCGTATCCAGGCCAGCAAGCCTGTTTGACTGTGGCACTGAGGCCCATGGTGAGGCCCCTGGTGACTTGGCCTACAGGTGACTCTCCTATACTGCCACAGCTCATCCACCCCCAGCTTCTCCTTGGGTCTCCCCACAGTTCTTGTTTTTAGTCCCCTTTGGGAGAGGCTAAGGACTGATTCTCTGAAGGCCTGGGCTCAACCTGGCTTTCTATCTGCACGGTGGATGCATTCCAATGTTGTGTCCTGCTTGGTATCACCCCGGCTTGGTACAAGCTCTCCCTCAGGGGCTTTGCCTGAGCTCTGCCAGGATCCCCTCTGCTCCACTGTGCCCCTTCCCCCAGGGAGATTGTTATAATCAACTTCTCAATTTCCTTGCTAGGTTTGGAGGTAAAGGGGTCCCAGGAGGAACCAATGGAACGAGGAAGAGGGTCCTCTCCTGAGGACTCAGAAGGCTGGCTGCGCCCTGTAAGAGCAGGCCTCTGCTCCGAGGAGAAACCACCCCACCCAGCTGTTTCCAGGCTTAAGGCACAATTCCCCATCCCTCACCTTTATCATCTCCTGGCAAGGGTCCCTCTGCACAGTTCACGTCTTTGTCAAGGCCTCAAGGGGGGCCCGTGAGTATACAACGTGATATGATTAGCACAGCCCTGGGCCCCTCCATTGGTCTGAAGTCCCAGGCATGGTTAACTACGTCTCCCACAAGTCAGAGTGATGGCAAAGGTTCTCTTGTGGAATACATAGTCTAGAGCAATTTAGGTCCGTGGGTGTTGGCTGATTGTGGGCACTAAAGTATGGCATCCGGGCTGTAACCATGCCAACATGCCCAATGCCAGGACAGGGGAGTGTGCACAGACCAGTGGCACTCAACAAGGACTTCTGAGAAAGGTGAGACGTGAACAAAGACCTCACAGGTGAAGAGAGTGCTTACGTTTACAAAGGACAAGGGAATTTGGGTGTGTTGGAGGTGGTGGCCAGGGTAGCCTAGAACCAATAAGATCGGCCCAGGGGTGGGAAGTTCAACCAGAGGGGAAGCACCCAAGAGGAAGGTAAAGTCTGTCCCAGGGCCTTGGCAAGGGCTGCGGGTTCACGTGCTTTCCCCAGGAGGTAGACAACTTGGGAAAGGCGAGAAGAGCAGATCGAGATGCTTAGGAAAGGGGCAATTGGCCTTGGTAGCATGCCTAGGGTGTGAGCCCCTGTAAGTTTGGTGTGCTGGCTGATGCCCGTTAGGGAGCCACTCTGAACCCATTTCCCGAAGCGAAAAGCCTGGAAGCATTCCCTAGGAGTAAGTGATGCCTTGGCATGGCCTAGCATACCTGGAACGTGTGGTGTTCTTTGCTCTCCTAAGACAAGGATCATGGTTCACCACTGGTGACCTCAACATTACTTAGCCAGGGCCAACTCTCAGGCCCTTTGGGGACAAGGCAAGATTGCTCTGTCATCACTGTGTTCTGGGTGACACCACGATCCAGCCCATGATCATGGAGTTTGAGCTTTCCTTAGGGCAGTGGGTATACCGCGGGAGCCCTGGACAGCAGCGGGCTGGGAGCAGGTGCTGGCAGCTGCTGCAGGCCTTACAATGTGGCTTTGTCACTGGGGTGGCTCTGGAGCCAGGGAACGACCTGTGCTGGGAAACAATTCTCATGGCTGGGCTGGTGCAGGCTGCCAGATCACAACAAAGCCCTGGAGAGCCGTTGGGCAATCACTTTTGTCATGCAAATGAGGGCGGAGCATAGCAGCCCCCTCTGCCAGCGCGCTAACCTTTTTGTGATTCAGATGAAGCCGGTCGGCTTTCCTGGGTCCCAGAGCTGGTTTAGCCTCTCCTATTGTCCTCTCCAGGGCCTACTGCCACGCCGCACTGCTCTGACTTGCCTGAACCCACGGTTTTACTGAAAGGTAACAGGACCCAAGAAAGAAAGTCAAGACCAAAAGATGGCACCCAAATAGTGCGGGTGACTAGGTCAAAGGACAGTGTGGGGAGGCCAGGGCCAGGATGCAGGGAGCCTGGGGTTCTGAGGAGGGCTAGTCTAGGGCTCCTGGGTAGGCAAAACTTGAATGGGGTTTGAGTAATGAGTGAAGAGCTGGGTCCCTAACTAGTGCCTACTGGCCTGGACAGGACCATGCGTCCTTAGGGGAGCTGTAGGCTCTCTCCTTGTCCCCTGACACTGGCCTAGCTAGTAAATTGCAAGTCCCCAAATTTCTTTGGGCCTGCATTTACTTGTCTGGGAAAGAGGATAGGAGTAGCCCCTGTTTAGTGCCACTGTGAATTGAAATAAAATAATCCGGACAAAATGTTAACGTTTTTTGCTTGCTCATACTCATCACATGGCCCACACACGCATTTCCCAGTAATTTACTTCTAGGAATTGATTCTACAAATACTCTCACATGTGCAAAATGACATATGTTTGGGGTTATTCTCTGCAGATTTGTTTGTAACAGCCAGAGATTGGAAAGGGCCCAACTCCACATAGACGGGGCCGGGTTAAATGGCTGCTGGTTGCGTACCGTCTAACAGATTGCTCTGCCGTTGAACAGGAGCCAGCCACTCAGTCCTGCCTCCACAGGAACTGGCCTCCTGTGGAGCTGGGAGGTGAACACAGGTCAATTATCTGTGAAAAGCCAGAAGCCAACACTCAAGGGTCTTGGCAGCCTGCTCTTTTGCAGCTGAGGGGCCAGTGGCCTAGGAAAAGATGGGATATGGTATGAGCCCTCCCCGCGACAGAGTCGTGCTCTCTCCTGCAGAAATAGGCTGCCTTGGGTGCCATGGGTACACAGCATTGCAGGAAGGAATCGTAGGACTAGTCACCATGACAACAGCAGGCGGTTGTAATTTTCAGCCCGAGGAGTGCCCAGAGTACAGGACGAAGCTGCCGACCACCCCCCGACCGGACTGCCTTTGTGGGCACCTCTGTATCTGAGGCATGGGGACTTCCTAGCCTCAGTCTCCCACCTGCGGAATGAGAACATGGCAAGTCTGCCCCGTGCGACTTGGGAAGACAAATAGAGAAAGGCCAGGAACAGCTCCCAAGTGACCGCAGGAATCTGCAAACACAAGGCTGCCAGCCTCTTGTGAGGGACCCAAGTGGGTGCCGCGGTCCTCGTTTCTTCTATTTCTCCTCATCAGAGCTGTCTGCCTGTAGCCCTGAATTTCCCTCATCAGAGCACCGGGTGGGAGGCGAGGGAGAGGCGGGTGGATTTCATTTGGGCTGGAGGGTGGCTAATATGGGCAGCTTGGTTAAGTTGTCCACAGGTGTGCCAACACAGGTGAGGCCCAGCTGGTGCTGCCCACCTGCTTTCCAGCCCCCTGCCCCTCCTTGCTCCTTCCCCACCCCACCTTTCAGACTTGGAAACTCCTTGCTTCTTAACTCAATAGCCTCCCTATCCGTACAAGGGAGAAAGGGTCTCTAGGCAGCAAACAGGAAACGGCAACCTTTATCCCCAGCACTGAACGGGTATCACTTTGAGCATCAAGCAGTTATGATGTGTAGATACAGGCACCAACAAGGGCTGGCCCTGGGAAGGAAGGGAAACTGTTGCTCCGGGTGTAGCTATCCCAGCCCAGTGGGTATCTCCCCCGTCCCAATGGGATGAGGATGAAATCCCAATTCCCCTGTTGAGATTGGCCTCGTAGATCCACATAGACCTGGGAAACAGGACAGACTATCCAAGCCTCAAGAAACACAAGAGCCCTGGGAAGGTGCTGTCTGCGTTTCTGCTCTCCCCATAGAAAGGCCTGATAGCCTTCCTCTGCAGGTTCTCTGGTGCAGCTTAGAGGAGAGAGGGGCAAGAGAGAAAGAACAGTGGGCAGGGCAGGCCAGGCTGGACCAGGCAGTATCCTTCCTGTCTAGAACTGCTTCGTGGACATCCGGCGTGTTCATCAGTTCCTAGCGCATGCCTCACCCCACCCCCAGCACTATGAAGCTAAAAGCTAAGTATTTGTAGAGACTGGACTTGCAACCCAGTCACTGATTTATCTGGGGCTCAGCCATCAAGCTGTATTACAGGTAACCCAGAAGGGCAGACCACACTGTGTGATTAGCCATGACTACTTTCAAGACTTTCAGAAACCTAAAAGGTCAGTAACTCCAACTCAGGTGGTCGAATGAAGTGCATACGAAATCCTCAGTCACTCTCGGGACAGCGTCTCTGACAGTACCGCAGGAAGCCTTTGTTCTCGCTGGTGGCTGGCTACGTCTGGGACCCTCTGGTGCCCCTGCCCGTTAGCTCTCATCATGGGCATTCCTTTGTGCTTGCCTGTGGACTGGCCACATCTCTCCTGCAGGAGCTGGGCCCAGGGGAGCTGCAAGGCTTCTGCGGAGCCTGAGGCCATCTCTGCACACCGGTGGAGCCAGCCCCTCTTGCTGTCACTTTCCTGTGGCTTTGGGTTCTGGACTGTGTGGGCATCATTCTCCCTCTGTGGTGTGAGAAGGCAAGGACTGCCTACATCTTGCCTGGGAATAATCTCCTTTTTATTACACAGCAGTGAGCGGCCCCCAGACCCGCACTATTCTTGAGCAAGACAGAACCTCTCCCCAGCAAAATAATAGAAATACGGTGAGAACTCCATACAGGCTGTTTGAAAGCAAATGGTATTCCATGAAACCAGTTTCAAGATGATGTTTCTGGGACTGGAGAGAAGCTAAGAGGTTCAGAGCACTTGCTGCTTTTGCGGAGGATCTGGGTTCGATTCCCAGCACTCATATTACTGCTAACAACTCTCTATAGCTCCAGTTCCAGGGATCTGATGCTTTCCTCTGGCCCTTACATGCACCGGTTATGCTCATGACACAGACATACGTGCAGGCAAAATGCTCATATACATCAAAAAATAATAATAAATAATAAGATTAAGTTTCTCTTTTGTTCAGATAAGAACAAATCTTTATTACTCCTATATCCAAGTGCAATCACAAGACAAAATAAAAGACATAAATTGCTACAAAATCCACAAATAAAACTCCTAGTATAAAAAGTCTTCAGACAAGTGGCATAATAGCAACAAAGTCCAGAAATAAGCACATTGCTTCTTGCTTTTCGGCCTCCCTGAGCAGGGACATCCTGGAAGGAGATGCAGGACTTCTAGACACCCGGATCACAGTAGCATAGTGATGTAGTAGCTGGTCTAGAGCCTGTCCTGCTGCTTGTCCCTCTGTCTCCTGGGTACCAGGCATTAACTGAAGCAACAGGCTCCGACTTACCAGCTCCACGTTGCCGCTCCCTGCCCTGACACAGTCTCCCAGCTACACCAGCCAAGGCCGTGCACCAGCCAAGGCCATGCTGTGTGATGGGTACCAGGGAATCCTGATCTGTAGGTTTAGCCAAGTGTGCCTGGGTGATTTGAACTCATAGGTGTGCAGAGAGCAAGTGACCCAGGAGCCAGGCAGCATACACTTGCAGAGGCATGCATGTTCTACCTTGTCTGCCTGGTTACTTCCTCAGATAGATACTTGGGCATCCATTTTCTATTCTGGGAGACTCTCCACCCTCCCAGCCACCATGACTGTTGCTTGCTCTGTGGACTCCTGGGAGGCTTCTGGGAGTCACCTACTAGAATAAGAACCTCTGGGGACCCTAGCACAGGGATCCTAACACCCAGTCCATGTGTACTGAGGTTCCCCTACCCTCCCAAACCTGCCAGACAGGAAAGGGGTGCATGCCCTGTCCAGGGCTTCCCCAGTAGGGATGTCAGCACTGGCTCTTCAGAAGTAGGGAAGTTAGTCACTCAGGGCTGGGCCTGTCTCTCCTGGTCTGGACATATCCTATCCACAGAAGTGAAGGGGTTAAAAACCTGGAGATCCATGCAGAGAGGTCTTTTGCATTAAACAAACAAAACAAAACAAGTAACAAACTTCCAAACAGTTCAAGGCAAAAGGAAATAAAATACGTGAGAGTATTTCTAAATTGAATTTGACCCGCTGCTGTGTCCTCACATAGAAGAACCTAAGTAGCCCCTCCTCTAGATTCCTTTCTTAAACATAGCCATGAAGATCAACTTTCTGTAGGACCCCTGGAAGCCTTGGTGCTCTGAATTCAGTTTCTAGTCTGGTGAGACCTCCCGGGAGTGCCTGTGCTTAAAACCCCCGAGGTGTGAAGTTGCCCCTGATAGATCTTCCCACGAGGCAGATAACAGCTACTGGGAGCAGTGGGGACAGGGAAGAAAGACACCACAGTCTGTACAGGCCAGGGGAGGACTGTTGTTTTTAGATGCAGGAGTTACCAGAGTTAACTCAGGCAAGCAGTCTGCTCCTTTACACCCCCTGATCTCTTGGAAGACAACACCCAGACCGCCCGAAGCCGGGAAGATTCAGAGTACCTCCATCTGCTGAGGAAAACATGAGCAAGTGCTTTTTGCCCTGGGTGGCCTGGCTGCTCACAGGCACCTCCGTTCCCCATAGGCTGGACTGTGTTCAGGAAGCCCAGGTCTTTTGGGTTTCTCCCTCCCAGGGCCTCTGAACACCCTTTGACCTACCTGATCAAACTGCTCTCATGGCACACCCAGGCTGCACTGCAGTACTGGGGGAGGGGGGAAGGGTCTTACTGGGGGAGGGGGTCTTCATGATTTTTTTTTTTCTATTTTGAGACAGGGACTCACTTTGTGACTCTGGCTGACCTTAGACTAGGCTGGCCTTGAATTCAGAGATCCTTCTGCCTCTGCCTCCCTTGTACTGAGATTCAAGCATGTGCCACTGTGCCCAGCTAGCCATGAATTAAAATTTTTAAATGGATAAAGACAGAATCATCAATGTAGCCCCCCACAAGGGTCTTTCACAAATACTCTGTCTAGCCATTGTCACTTCATTTACAATGGGTGTATTAACATTTTTTAAAAAGACTCATAAAAATGGAAACATTCATCACAATGAAAAATCACTAAAACTGTGTTTTTTATTTCTTATCCCTTCCCTGGGCTGGGGGACTCTGATGAAACCCCCAAGATGGCTCTTTCCTGGATCGAGTGATCTGTGAGATGGTCCTAGGCTGCTTTTCAGCCCCTGCTAGCTAGCTGATGGGCCCGATGCCAAACTCTTTCCCATTATATAGCCCCTAGTGGTGCAGGGTGTTCCCTGAAGGATCCTGGATGCCACCCCATGGGCTTCCTGGAGAGCGCCTGACCCAGGCCCTGGAGGAGTTGGCAGGGTGCACTTTCCCTCTCTAGCCTGGCATCTCTGGCTTCCAGGACTGGCACCGCCGGCCCGCCAGGGCTATCCCAGACACTGACGTGTGTTTGAAGCCAGTGCCACACAAAGCAGCATTGTGGACCTCTGGCTGGCAGGCAAAGCACGTGATCACAGAGGGTGGGTGGCAGCCAGATGGGTGTGCCTCACTGCCTTCCTCTGGGCTGGAATCCGCATCCTTCTGTCTGGCCCACACAGTAGAAGCTAGGCCAGTTCAGGGGCTATGGGGAATGAGAAAGAACAACTCCGATACCCCTGAGGAGGCCTCCCTTCCTCTGTGTTCCTCTGTGTTCCGGCATCTTTGTGCAGACCTTATTCCTTTGTCTCTGTCACAGGCTTCTTACACCCCAGGGTCTTGACTGTCACATCTTTTCTGTGAGAAGGAGCCTGAACCATAGGCACAGAGCAGTACTTGGAGAACCTGAAGACAGAGACAGACCCAGTAGGGGTCCCAGCGGGGGTCCTGGATGCTGGAGCCCCAGTTCCCTCACTTTCCCTCTCTCTTCCTCTTGAGTGACTTCCTGTCCCAGTTTGGGCCATCTTGGCTGGAGGAGAAGCCCCCAAAATCAGGACTTCAACTTACTGAAAGTGCAGTTTTCCTATATGAGTAAAACAGCAAAAAGGTCCTGCCCATGTCACCAACTCCTTCCTTGAAATCCAGACATGCACGAGCCTCATGAAGAGACAAGCCAACACAAGGACACCCCCTACCCCCCATCACCAAGCAAAGAAACAGGAGCTTCTTCTTAAGCAGAGTCTGTGCACAGCTCCCAGACACCAGACAGCACACACCGCATGCGGGAGAGATCCAAGTGTTATAGTTCCATGTTGAGTATGACCCAAAGGTCTGGTTCCCAGCTGGATACTTCTACTTGGTGGTAGGACCTTTAAGACGTGGGACATAGGAGGAGGAAGTTGGTTCACTGGGGGTGTATCCCTGAGGCCCCAGGCCCCTTCCTGTCCCTGCTTTGCCAACCACCGTGAAATCAGCGGCTTCGTTCTGTGCATAATTTCCTGTCTCATGTTCTGTGTGCCACCTGCCCAGAAGCAGCAAGGCCAAATAACCATGGGCCGAAAGCTCAGAAAACGTGAGCTCAGATCCATTCTTCCTCCTTGGGAGTGGGTTGTCTCAGATGTTCTGCCATAGTAACAGGAAGCTGGCTGGCAGTTTCATGGCCTTTCTTTCTTGTCACATGGTGCCTCCACACTGAAGAGGGTACAAAGGGAAGCGTCTTTTCTGTGTCCTGTGAGGACTGTTGGCCAAGTTTCCCAGGCAGCCTCAGGATGGAGACTGATTGCCAGCGTGGATCACACACTAGTGAGCTGGAAGTTCTTAGCCCCACCTTTGATGCTGGCAGGTGGGCAGAAGGGCAGAGCTGCTCACCGTTGGCCAGCAATGTATTCAACCATGCTTCTCCAAGGAGACCCAAAAGAGGCCACAGGGACAGGGTTTGGAGGCTCCTGGAAGGTGGGTGGAATGGGGAAGAGGCGGAGAATTCCTATCCCTTTCATGTGGGGTGCCTTTTGCATCCCTCCAGTCCAGGCCTTTATCTATATGCTTCCTAGCATCCATCGGGGCTGAGGAAACAACTCTTGTCACGGAGAACTTTCCCAGCTGGTATAAGGCTCTGGGTCCAATGAAACAAAGTACAGTACAATAAGGTAGGATTCAAATACAAGTAAACAAATGCAAATAAAGTATTTTTTTTTCTGAATTCTGTGAACTTTTCAACAAACATTTGAGCCCAACAAGCAGTCTTAGTAACTCAGCGATTGGGTCCAATGCACAGATAACAAGCAGGTCTCTTATAATAGGTTTATGAGATGGGGCTGCCTGTGGGATTGGATGCTCTCTGCCTGTGTATCATCAGTATCATCAGGGTGGAATTGAGTGGTTTACACGTGTGGAGATGGAGACCAACGCTGTGTGTGTGTAGAGCCAAGTAGTGGCCACTCCCTTTATCCTCTGCCTGGGAGCCTTGCAGGAGTCCCAGGTCTGCTCTCTGGAGTGCTACCTGAGCTGGACCAACCTGATCAGCTCTCCACACATTCATGCTCACCAGACTTGCTACTTCTCAAGGTTCTCCTTGCTGAAGAGACAGCTCCAATGTGAGCCTGGATGGCCAGCTTCCCATGCTTCAGCCCCAATCCAGGCCTTTGTCTCACATATCACAGGCATACTATCTTCTCAAGGTAGTCACCCCCCCCCATGTCTTGGCCCACCCCTCTTATTTCTGACCCGTCATCTCCATTCCCTTCTGGTTTGGGACAATTGTCTGTATTCTGTCAATTATATTTTAAATAAACGCTGATTGGCCAGTAGCCAGGCAGGAAGTATAGGCCCGACAACCAGACAGGAAGTAGAAGCGGGTCAATGAGAACAGGAGAATTCTGGGAAAAGGAAAGCCCATTCCTCTGCAGTCCTGGCCCTGCCACAGAAGAAGCAAGATGTGACTGCCTCGCCAAAAAAGGTACCGAGTCACGTGGCTAACATAAATAAGAATAATGGGTTAATAGGAGTTATAAGAATTAATAAGAAGCCTGAGCTAATGGGCCAATCAGTTTATGATTAATGTAGACCTCTGTGTGATTTCTTTGGGACTTAATGATTGCAGGAACCAGGCAGGAAAGAAACCTCAGTCAACACCCTCCTCCCTCAGTGTTTGCTGGGCCATCAGACATTCTGCCCTGGTTCGTTCTTATTGTCAACTTGACACAGTCAAGCATCACCTGGGAAGAGGAAGTCTCAATTGAGGGTGTGCCCAGATAAAATTTGCCTACAGTCATCCATATCTGTGAGAAATGATCTTGATTATATAGGAGGGCCTAGCCCATAGTGGGTAGAACTATTCCTTGGGTCCTGGTTGTAGAAAATAGCTAGCTAAAAGCCAGCCAGAGAGCAAACCAGTAAGCAGCATTCCTCCATGGCTTCTTTCTGTTTGAAGACCTGTTCTGACTTCCCATAGTGCTGGACTGTTACCTGGAAGTAGAAGATGAAATAAGCCCTTGGCTCCCCAACTTGATATTATTCACAGTTTACCACAGCAACAGAAAACTAACCAGGACACATTCTTCTTTTTCTCCCAGTGTGGGACCCAGTCCAGTTGCTCCTGGCTGGAGATCAGCTCTAGCTGGCCCCTGCCAGCTCTTCTACTCACATCTCTTTTGCTGGGAGCCTGGGAACCCCAGTCCTGTCAATGAGCATAGTGTGCTGGGAGTCTCCAAGTGATATTACCTTTCTGATAAAGCAGACCTTCAGGGAGCAATGGTCTAAAGCGTTACCTTTGATTTTTGCATGCCAGAGTATCATATCTTTTACCAGTCTATGATGAGCCTGACTCCTGGGGACATGCAGGACCAGAAAGGTTCAGCAGAGCCTGGGACACACACGCTGCACCTCCTCTGATGAGAATGTAGGTCTGTGCTTACCGGGCCCAGCTAAAGCCCGAATCTCTGTATTTGTAGTCTAATAGATCCTACCCATCCCACACCCTGCAAAGCCTACTCCGACCCTCTGTGCTCTGGCCCTTAGTTGGGGGCCTGAAGGGCAGAGGTCATCCCTCCTAAATGGCTGTGCCCTGCCCTCTCTTGTCTGACCCTGTGTCTGCTGGACAGGCCAGATGCCCATTTAGTAGCATTCAGTAGAACTGGTTGACACAATGCCCTTTTTGTGAAACTCCTGTTGGTGAGCCTACTTATATTGTTTATGCAATAGCTTCAAGTCCACATGGTATTAGATATCTGAACTAGGAAAACATTTCTCCCTCCCTCGAGATTAATTAACAGCTTCTATTACAGGCCTGTAACCTCTATACCCAATTCTAAAATCTAGATATTTCTGAAAACCAAGACATATTGCCTAAGTCAGTAGCAAACTCATCAGGTGACAAACCCCAGCTTGGCCAGACAGTGAGTAAAGACTGAACTGATATTTGCATATTTCATCACAGAAATGTGAATATTCTTAATGCCGTCTTTTAGTCCTGCTGAAGGGTCACTCAGTCCAGAGTAGGTGCACATACTCAGAGCCTAGACCCCAATTGTTCCGAATTCAGAAATCCGGCTGCATGCCACTTAACTCCCCTGCACCCCACCCTCCTCAAGGCTTCCACTAAGGGAAAAAAATTTAGACAGCAAGAACCCACCGTGCTTTTCTCTTGGTTTGTTTTGCCCTGGCTGCCAAGGAGAAAGAATTTAAACAATCAACTTTATTCACAACAAATAGCTTTTGTCCAAAGTTTCTTACTACAGTTGGTTATCCTGCCTCTTTGTAACTTGTCTTTAAGAATTCTGTTGGATACAGTTCTCTTTCCTGGGTCTCTTGGATTGGAACCTGCTTTGTAGCATTGTTTTTTTTTTTTGTTGTTTGTTTGTTTGTTTGTTTGTTTTAATGAAAGGAGTCACACTTACTGCAGATGAGTGAGTCCAGAAGGATTCTAGGGACAACGGGGACAGATGGTCCCCAACATCCCTTCTGCCAACCTGCCTCATAGGAGCGGGGGAGGGCCATGTAACCAACGATTGATTCTCTGTGTGTCTCCTGTGTGCCCAGGGGGGAATGACAACCAGTCACCAGAGACCGCAGCACTCACTGGCTTCTCAGTCAACTCAGCCCAGCCACCATCCAGATGCAGCGAGAGCCCACTTCTGGTCAGCCCCAGCCACCATCCAGATGCAGCTAGAGCCAGCCCACTTCTGGTCAGCCCCAGCCACCATCCAGATGCAGCCAGAGCCCACTTCTGGTCAGTCCAAGAAATAGTTTACTTATCCATTTGCTGTGTTGACAAGTGTCTCTGATTCTCTCAGCAGACCTAGTCTGGAGACCCCAAAGTAACATTTGGCACACATAAGTTGATTTTCTCAAACTTACAGAGCTATATGAACAATAGAGTACATGTTTGGTTACTATAATAAAAAGAGTAGAAACTGTTGAAAGATGGATATTATGATTGATTTTCTCTCTTTTTTAGTTAAGAAAAAATATTATGATTTTAATTCTTTTGTGTATAAGTGTATGCACGTGTGTGTGTGTGTGCACTATATGTGTTTCTGGTGCCCACAGAAGTCAGAGGAGAGTATTGTAACTGAATTCACAGATGCTCGTGAACCACAATAGTCTAAGTAGGTGTTGGGAATAAAACTTAGGTCCCTTAGAAGAACAACTAATGCTCTTAACCAGTGAACCATCTCCAGCCCCATGTAGCTGACTCTTTTCATTGGGGGCAATTCACCAGGCACTATAGCCTCTGCTGGCCTTAGGCATGTATGTGGCACAGGCACACACACACACACGCACGCACACACACAGGTAAAACACGTATACATATAAACTAATAAATAAATCTAAAAAAATTGAAAAGACAAATTATTTTATTATTGGCCTGAGTGGTGGGGGATGGGCTCAGATATGGGAGATGGGCCTCAGGTGGTTGGGCTTGCATGATCAGGCCCCTTGCTAATTCATCCTTCTTTTAGTTCCATCACTGAACCCCAGGTTGGCTCAGCAGAGACTGCAGAAGTAAATAGCCTTTAGGGTTCAATGAAATTTGAAGGCAGACCTCAAAAGGTTTGTGCGATGTACAAAAAAAAGTACTACCAGAAAACACAAGACTGAGAGGAGAGAGGAAGATTCCAGAGCCTCAGCCACGTGAGACTCTCCAAAGTCAGCATTTGGTAGGAATCTTTGGACATTCAAGGAGGTGTGGAATTGAGCCCAGACCTGATAGCAAATGAATTAATAGTGTCAGATTGAGAAATGACAGATATGATAGTACGGGGCTACTGACTTTAAAAACTGACCATCGCTGGACAGTAGTGACGTATTCCTTTACAGAGGCGGGGTAGTCTCTGTGAGTTTGAAGACAGCCTGGTCTGCGGATCGAGTTCCAGGACAGGTAGGACTACAGAGAGAAACCCGGTCTTTAAAAACAAACAAACAAACAAACAAACAAACAAACACCACAAAAACCTAAAAAGAAAAGCCCAGCTATCTACTATTAATATTCAGGCATTTAAACAAGCACACAGATAATGGCAGAGAGACATCAAAACCGTAAAAGGAAAGAAACAAATGGAGACTCCAAAGCTGAGGAAATACAACATCTGAAGTGAAAATCTTCTGGGCTGGAGGCTTCTGACCTGAGCTCTAGGTACCAGGTGCCTGCCCCATCCTCTCTCTCAGCTGAAGGGCACGTGGCTCCTGCCAGAGGCAAGAGTGCTGGGAATGCCAGGTGCATGGGGGATGAGGCCAGAGTGGGGCTGTCCTGTGCTGGAGATTGGATGTGTGGTTTGTCCCCCAACACTGGGCCACAGAGAATGTTGGGAGTTTGGGGGTCCACGTGGTAATGTGTGGTAAGAGATAAATGGGACCTTTAAAGAGGTGGTACCTAGCAGAAGTCTTTAGGTCGTTGGGGAACAGTCATAGAATTCTAGGTAGTCTCCTAGAGAGTCATAAGAGTGGAAGACCAGCCCTTCCCAGCTCTCTGGTTTTCTGTCTCAAATGTGATCTTTCTGCGTGCTCGTCTGTCTGCTGTGTGGTGGCATTAAGAGGGCTAGCCCTCCTCAGAGGCTGAACCCATCAAGCTACCTAACCTTGGGATTTCAGTCTCTAAAGCGGTGGACCACCGGTCAGTGATAGCTCAGTGGGTAGAGCCACCTGTGGACCAGCTTAACAACCTGAGTTCATTTCCTGAGACTCCTGCTTGAAGGGGTGGAAGGAGAGAGCAGACAACAGAAATTGTCTTCTGACCTCCACTCACACACCACGGCATACTCATGTCTACACACACATACACATACACAGGCACATGCGAGCAAAATAAATAATAAAATGAGATTGGCATTGAGAAACTAATAAATAAAACTGAGGGTTAAGTAAGCTTCCTTTTTCTATACCCCCCAGCCCTAGGTATTCCATTGTAGCTACAGTGGATGAATATAAGCAGGAAATTATTTAACTGGGGTCCCTTTCCTACTTAGTTTTCCTTTGGTATTTGTATTAGTTACTTTTCTGTAAACCGAGAGTGCATTTTTGTCTCCCTGCACTATATTAATTACAACACTGTTTGGTCAACTACTCAGGTGTATTCCTAGCTAGCTCTTACATCTAAATTAACCCATTTCTATTAATCTGTGTATTGCCACGAGGCTGCGACTTTTTGGTAAGATTCTGGCATCTTTCTCCTTCGACAGCTACATGGTGGCTCCCTGACTCCGCCTTCTCTCCTCCTCTATCTCTGCTTGGATTTCCCACCTTTCTATATTCTGCCTTGCCATAGGCCAAAACAGTTTTTTTTTTATTAACCAATGGTAATAAAGCATATTCACAGCATCCAGAAGAGAATCCCACATCACTTTTCTGTTTCTGCAATGAAATGCCATAAACTATAAAACTATAAAACAACTTACAGAAGGGAGGACTAACTCGGGTTTACAGCTGCAGAGGGGTAAGAGTCCAAATGACCCTGAAGCGTGGCGGCAAGAGCCCAAAGTGGAGAGCACACATCTCAATCACAAGCCCAAAGTAGTGAGAGCAAACTGGAAGCGGCATGAGTCTTTTAGCTCTCAAAATCTGCCCCCAAGTGTGACTGCTTCCTCCAGCAAGGCTGTGCCACCTAACCTCCCCAGACAGCGCCTTCAACTGGAGATCAAACATTCAAATATCTGAGCCTATGGGGGACAGTCTCATTCAAAACACATTACTACTGCACAGCCTGGATGCAGAGGCTCTTCCTCCCTAGACAGGCATAATGCATGCAGGCAGAAAGAGCCCAAGAGAAACCATATTCTTCTTGTGGAGCTGGAAGGCGTCACAGGTAATGAGTGGGCTACTTTCCTGACGTCCCCTGCCCAGCCATGGTGGTAGTGGGCAAAACAATGACAGTAGATGAAACTAGTTAACAGGAATCTTGTGGGATGGACCGTCACTGCCGAATCTGATGGGAATAGTATAGCAGTCATAGCGATGGGAAGTATAGCGGAGCGGTACAGTGACACCCTGGCTGTATTCAGGGGCAGTTAGGACAGGGAAGAGGGGAAAGTTCCCAATTGCTGTAAGGTTGTGTGGAAATTTTTTTTACTATTATTATTGTTATTATTACTATTAGTAGTAGTATTTATTTTTGTATCCCAGTTTGGCCTTGAATTCACCCTGTAACTGAGGATGACCCTGAACTTCTGATAACTCTCGTCTCTACCTTCTAAGTACTGGACTCACAGCTTCATCCACCAGCATCATCCCCCACACCTGGTTTGTTGTGTGCACATCCCTGAGATGTCTGTACGCAGATGTGTCTCCAATAGACTCATTAGGCTAAAGTCAGGAACTCAGACACGCTCAGGGAGGAAGCTAAGCTACCATAGACCCGAACAGTATTGTAAAGACATCGGTACTAAACTCATATTAGAACCACAGCCCACAGATTAGTGGGTTCAAACTTCTAGCCTGAGCCTAAATGGGTCAGTTGCCTGAGAAACAGAAGTATGGGGCCTGGCAAGATGATTCCTCAGGTGGAGGCACCTGCAGCAAGCCTGATGACCTAGGCTTGATTCCTACGTAGCAGAACGAGAGAACCAACTCCTGAAAGAAGCTGTCTTTTGGTTTACACACACACACACACACACACACACACACACACACGCACTTTGAATATGATGCATAAACAAAATGTAATGAAAAATTTAAAATCATTCTCTTCACATCTGAATGAGACAAATGGCTTTAGTATTCACAGTGTCTGTACCAGAACCTCAAGCACCCTGTGTTTGACTGACCAGAAAAAACCCAAGCCGAAATAACCCTGGAAGGACACAGATGTCAGTCTTAAAGACTCGGAAATTAAGATGATGGGAAGACGTTGTAACAAGGACACCGGAGGAGTCATTGTTGATAAACGTGGTCTTAAAAAAATATCTAATAGCATATTGTAGATGGTGGGAAATGGTGACAGAGGCAAGCTGCAAACCTTCAGAGCGAGACAGGTAAATGTTTGGGTAACAGACACTCATTTTTGTTTCCTTGTTTGAGGCAGGGGCTTGCTACATGGCACAGGCTGACCTCTAACTTTGAACAACCCACCTGCCTCATCCTCCTGTGTGCTAGGATTACCAGTCTTGCGTACACCTGGTTTATTCTTTAAAAGCTGGGTGACTATTTAGCATACAAAACATAAACTTTATAATGGGATTTTCAAAGTATGTAATATAATACATAATACATAATTGGGTAGTTATGAAATAAAAGGGGGAGTGCAAAGACACATGTGGGGCTATAGGGTCTTTTTTAAAACATAATTCTTTATTGATTTTTTTGGGGAATTTCATATTTATGCACCCCAATCTTGCTCACCTCCCAGGTCCTCCATATCCTTCCCTTACCCCTACAGCATTCTCCCCAAAGAACCCCCCAATTCAATTTAAAACAAAACACACATATACACAAAAAATCCCCACCTCGCTCCTCTGTCTTTTCAACACCCCCTCATTCATCCCAGTGGCACTGAGTGCTGTAGTGTGTCACGCAGTACACCCTTTTGTCCATCAGCCACATGGCCCTAGGTAGCAACCTGGGCCTAAAAGACACAATGGCCACGTGTGGCCTTTAGTGTCACCATAGACCATGGCATCAATACATATGCCAGCTGTGGTAAGACCACAGGCCCAGACACAGTCCTCAGCAGCGGCCTGGGCTCAGATTTCACCATGAATCTAGGCAGCAGACTAGACCACTTAGATTTGTGGCCCCCACATATCAACATAGATCCTGGCTGTGGTAGGGTCATGAACCCCAATATGCCCCATGGAAGCAGTCCTGGTCTGGACGACTGGGTGACTGCAGGCCACTCAGATCGGCATGGCCCTGGTGGCAGCACAGACCCTGGATGTCCACATGGCCACAGGATACAGTCCAGACTCTGGGTTTCCATGTGGCCTTTTGGTGGAACAGTAGGCCATGGACATCAGCAAAGACCCTGACTCTGGTTGAACTATGGAGTCTGACATGGTCCTTATTAGCAACCTGGGCTCAGATGCCACTATGGCTCCATGTGGCGGCACAAGTCACCCAGATTGGCATGATCCCTCAGTAGCATGGCTCTCAGATACCAGCATGGTCCCAGGTAATGGCCCAGACATTGGCATGGCCTTTGTTGGAATCAGAAGCCACAGATAATAACACAGACCGTGACAAGGATAGGGCCATGGACCTAGACCTGGCCTTTATTAGTGGCCATGGCTTGGATGACATCATAGCTCCAGGTGATAATGTAGGCCACCCAGATGAGTGTGACTCTGGTGGCAGCATAGCCCTCAGGGTCAACTTGGCTTAGGTTACGGCCTAGACCCTTGGCATCCGTGTGGCCTTTGGTGGCACCATGGGTCATGGACATCATCCCCGGCTGTGGAAGAACCATGAACTCAGAAGTCTGGGTTTGGATGATCCCATGGCCCCAGATGGCAACACAAGCCACTCCAGTTGGCATCACCCAAGCTGCACAATGGTGCTTTGGCCCCAACTAGACTCCAGGCTGGATACCCGATCCCAGGCATCTACACAACCTCTGATGGTAACAGGCGCGTGGACATCAGTACAGACCCAGACATGGCCCCTGGCAGCAGCTTGACTGGTCAACACCGTGACCACTGGTGGTAGTGAAGTCCACCCAGATCATCACCAACCCAGCCATGGCATGATCCTTAGCTGCCACCATGTTTGCAGTTGGCGACCCAGAAACACAGCCATTAGCTCAGTCCTTGGTGGCAACTTGGGCCATGGATTTCATCACAGACCTGGCCGAGCCCCTGTAGCACCACAGACCCAGATAGGATCCTGGGAAGCAGCCCAAGCCCAGATGGCACCATGACACTGGGTGGCAGAGCAGGCCACTCAGGTCATTGTCACCTTGGCTGAAGGACCCTAACACAGACGAATATGGGGGCCAAGATCCCAGGCATTCATTCGACCCCTGATGGTGGCAGGCACCAAGGTCATCAACACAGGTCCTGGCTACAGTAAGGCCACAGACCCACACATAGTCCCTGGCTACAGATCAAGCCAGAAGTTTCCATGGCCTTGGACAACAGCCCAGGCCAATCAGATCAGGAGAATCCCTGTTGTAATGTGGCCCTTGGGTACCTATTTAGCCGCAGGCGTCAGCCCTGACCCCATGATTACTAACAACTCTTGGTGGGTAACAAAGACCTCTACACAACCACAGCTGTAGTAGCTTCACCCATCCAGACAAGGTCCTAGGAACTGAAGAGACCACGGGACTACAGGATCTTAAAAAGCTCATTGATGTGGGACGTGGTTTGTTCTGTACATATCAAAAGGTCAGGGAAATAGAGCACCACTTAAACAAACAAACGGTGTAGTTATACGTGGGACAAAATACTCAGCAGTTAAGTCAAGCTGGAATGCTAAAAATATTCAGATGACTCAAACAATGGAGAGAAAACAAATAAAAATAAGAACTCAGTAGAATATTTAAAATTGTATTAAATGTAAGTGGTTTAAAATACAAATCAAAGCTTGGCAGTGGCGGCACATACCTCTACTCCCAGCACTCAGGAGACAGAGGCAGGCGGATCTCCAACTTTGAGGCCAGCCTGATCTACAGAGTGAGTTCCAGGAAAGCCAAGGCTACACAGAGAAACCTGTCTCAAAAAGACCAAAAAATAAAATAAATAAAACACAAAGAAAAAAGAAACAAAAATGGAATTTTAAAAAGAACCAGTTGTATGCTGTCTACTAGAAACCCAAAGTAGAGGCTGGAGAGATGATTTAGCAGTTAAGAGCACTGGCTGCTCTTCCAGAGGTCCTGAATTCAGTTCCCAGGAACCACATGGTGACTCACAACCATCTATAATCAGATCTGGTGCCCTCTTCTGGTGTGCAGGCAGGACACTGTATAAATAAACAAACAAATAAATAAATAAATCTTTTTTTTTTAAAAGAAGCCCAAGTATATAGTTATAAAAACAGAATTACATAAACGGAAGGAAAAAAGATACATCTGTAAATAAGTCAGAGTATCTTCCTGCGAGAAAAATCAGAGCACATGGTGGTTGGTACATGTAGTTCCAACACGGAGAAGCCCTGTTTCAAAAAGCCAAAAAGGAAGGGGAATAAAGAAAAAAAGAAAGAAAGAAAGAAAGAAAGAAAGAAAAGAAAAAAAAGAAGAAAAAAGCACCCCCAAGGAATCCATCACTGTATATAATGGATACATGCTGACAGAAAAGAAATCCATAGCCAATAGCACACTTAAAGGTCAAAAACTGAACAGACACTGAGGCCAGGGACAAGGTGAAGAGGCCCAGTTTCACCGTCCAATACCTGCAGATGCACACGAGTACAGATTCCACAACAGAAAGTTAAGACATCCTCATGCAAAGGAAGTGGAAATGCTACAAAAACATCTTATCATTTAAGAATGAGTTACCTAGGAAAGGGTCCGTGGCTTCAAAGGCCAGTTTCGCTGTGTAGCTCACTGAGATGTGTGGAGTTTGAACATGGAACTGTGCTTGAGTGGCTTCTTTAACCCAACTGTATGATGTTTTCATTTGTGAGTTCATTAGGATAAGGCAATTTAACAACAAATAAATAAATGATAAACAAACAAATGCTTCACGAGGATAGAAGAGCCAAGGTCACAAATATAAAAAAAACAACAGCATATCTTGTATGTTAGCAACATGCATTTCGAAACCAAAAATTTTAGAAATTGTCACGTACAAGAATTCCCAAAGTTGAACATTTTCTATAAATGTGATAAAAACGTGTCCAGGATTTCCAGTATGTATGGATTGAAGATGACAAACAGCGATGAAAGAAATAAGGCCTAAAGAAACTAGAACACCTACCGTGCTCACAGACTGACAGGCACCATGGCTATCACAGCCTCAGGAAGTCTCTGCCACCCTCTGGTTCTTGAAAAAGAGAGACAAGAAAACCCCCAAATTCAAAAAAATATGCAATAAAAAGCAAGGTAGAGTCACCAAAATAATTTTTTCCAATAGGAGAAACAAAATCCTTGAGTTCACACTATCTATTTCATTTTCTTTGCTAAAATACGCCTGGCTCCACGCTATCCATTTTAAAGACGCACCTCGAAGGTTAAACATCAAAGTTGCGGTCACAGCCAGGCGTGGTCATACAAGCCTGTTATCACAGCACTCCGGATGGGAAGTCTAGCCTGGGCTACATGTACTTCTGGGCCAGTCTAAGTATAGTGAGATCATGTATTCAAATTCCACAAAAACAAAACAAGACTCTTGTACTCATTAGTGGTGACTCCACCTAGTCCCTGAAAACTGTTAATTTGCTGTCTGTTGTCATTGAATGTCATATTCTGGACATTTCACACAAAGGCGACGCACATGCACTTTTGACCTGATTCTGCCGGCTGCCTTTCCTGAAGTCTGACCCACTTTTCACACATTTCAGTACTTCATTCCTTGTTTTTGATGGGACAGTGCTTCATACGGCTTCCCACGACTTATTTATCCCGTCAGCTGTCGGAAATTTGAGTGATTGACACTTCAGCTATTTGATTGCTACGGTGGGGGCAGGGGACATCTGAGTGGAGTTTTTGTGGATACATTTTCCTTTACTTTGGTCTATGCTGTGAGTAGAGTTGGCCACAGTGATGTGTTGATATTTTGTTTGTACTTTAACAAATAAAGCTTGCCGGGTGGCGGTGGGGCACGCCTTTAATCCTAGTGCTCCGGAGACAGAGTTCAAGGCCACCCTGGGCTACAAGGTCGAATCAGTCTAACAGAGAAATGGAGCCAAGGGGTGGTGGCTCACACCTTTAATCCCATCACTAGGGAGGTGGAGACAGGAAGGGATATGCCTGGGCTGAAAGAGGAATATAAGGTAGGAGGAAACAGGAGATCAGGATTCAGTCTGAGGTTTTGTAGAGACAGGGTACCCCATTTGGTCTGAGAAGTTTGTAGAGGTAAGAACTAGTGGCTGGCTGCTCTGCTGTGCTCTGATCTTTCCGCTTTCACCCCTACTATGGTTTTTATTATTAAGAACAATTAGAATTTGCCCTGCACAGTGACTGTGCGTGTGTGTGCGCGTGTGTGCGTGTGTGCCATGCAGGTGTGCGGTGGTCAGAGGATAACTGATGCGGGTCAGTTCTCTCCTTCCATCACATGAACCCTGGAGGTGAAACTCAGTTTCTCAGATCTGGTAGCCAGGTCCTTTGCGTGCTGAACCCTTAGTCCTGCCCACAAGGTGGGGCTGACAGAGATGACCCTGGAGATGGACGTTGCTATTCCAACAGCGCCAAGTCTCTAGTGAATGAATAGAAAACATCCTTTTGTTTACTAAATCCTTCTTTGGTTTCTCACAGTTCAGTGAACAAGTATTGCCCTTCGAATGTTAACGTTTTTTTTCCTCCAAACATTTTTACTTTTTTTTTTTTTGGTTTATTTGTTTCACCTGTGAGTTGTTGGATTATTTCATCAATTTATTCTTAAGGTTGTTTACTGTCCGTGTGAGGGAGTCAGCTGATTTTTCTATTTCAATCTCAGAGACAATAGTGTTGCTTCTTTGTTGGCTGAAATCGTTTCCTAGTGAGATTCCTCGTGTTCCTATCCACACAGAGATCAGACCTCACGCACTTCTTCTTTTACAAGATGGATGTTTTTTATTTTTTTTTTCTGGACAAATTTCCCTGACTAGAAAAAGTTCCAGTGCAATGCTGTACTGAAGCAGTCAGAGCAGGCATCTCTTGTTCCTCACCTTTGGGGGAAACATCCAGCCTTCTTTCCTGGGGTCTGAACTTAGTGTTACGTATTATGTTATGCCTTTAATCAACTGGGAGATGCTCCTCATATTCCTAACTTGTTGAGCAGTTATCATTTCATCAATAAAAGGGTGTTGTGTTTTATTTAGTGCTTTTACTTCACCCATGAGATGACCATGTGCTATTTATCCTTTATTTTATAGTATTATAAAATAGTTACAGTGTGCTACACTGGTTTGGATTTCATAGGTTGAACTAATGAAATTTTATTTGGGCTATAAATATACTTTTTCAGGATGAAAAATTTGATATAGTTCCATGTTTTATTTGTTAGTATTTTGTAAAGGTTTTCTTTTTCCTTCCTTCCTTCCTTCCTTCCTTCCTTCCTTCCTTTCTTTCTTTCTTTCTTTCTTTCTTTCTTTCTTTCTTTCTTTCTTTCTTTCTTTCTTTCTTTCTGTTTTTGGTTTATTTGAGATACAGTTTCTTCGTAGCTTTGGAACCTGTCCTGGAACTCACTCTGTAGACCAGGTTGGCCTCGAACTCATAGAAATGCACTTGCCTCTGCTTCCCAAGTGCTAGGATTAAAGGTGAGCACCACTGCTGCCTGGCTTGTTAAGGCTTTCTACATCTCTATTAATAAAGGATATTTAAAGTTATGAATACATATATATATATATATAGTGTGTGTGTGTGTGTGTGTGTGTGTGTGTGTGTGTGTGTGTGTGTGTGTGTGCAAGCAGTTGTGGAGGCCAGAAGAGGGCATCAGATACTCCTGAGCTAGAGTTACAGTCAGTGAGCCATTTGACCAGGCTTCTGGGAACTGGACTCTGGTCCTCCATAAGAGGACCAAGTGTTGTTAGCACTGAGCCATCCATAAAGGATCCTGATCTACATTTGTCTTGTAATATCTTTAATTTTGGGATCAAACTAACACCAGCATCAAAGAATGATCCGCTAGTGTTCCACTTTTACGTTTGCGTGGATGCGTTTGTGCAGGACTTCAGTGTTTCTGAACACTTGGAAGAGCTCAGCCGCCAGACCTGTGCTTCTTTGTGTGAACGGTCTTGATTTTAACTTAGACTCTTGCTTTGTTATATGTAAGCTAATTTAGACTTCTCCATTTCTTCTCTGGCCAAACTTCAAAACGTTGCCTCTTTCCCAAACTGGCCTGTTTCATCTGAACGATTCAGCCCGGTGGCATACCGTCATTCGTAGCATTAGTTCATGGTCCTCTCAAGTACACCGGGGTGGAGATGAAGTCTATTATAGTGCCTGGCTCCTTCTCCTCCTTTTCCCCCTCCTCTTCTTATCTTGATAAGCCTTTAAAAATAGCTACCTTTCGCTTTCTTGATTTTGTTGTGTTGCTTTTCTCCTCTCTATTTCATCTCTGCTTTCTACTCTTTTCTTTTTCTGCTTCATTTATGTTCAGTTTTCTCACTTTTTTTTTGAGTAGAAATTCTGTTTTTGGTGTGAGGTTATCTTTTCTACTGTGTGTGCGTGTGGGGGCTGTGCATACGGGTGTGCATCTTTCCTGGCTCCTCCAAGCTTCACTCCCAGTGTATATGTCTCAAAGGGGAACCTTGGAAATTTTGGTGCCTTCCCCCAATTTTGGTTTGAACCTAAAACCGTTCTAAGCCTATTGAAGTCTTTTCAATTTTTTTTCTTTCCTCGAGACAGGGTTTTTCTGTGTTGCTTTGGAGCCTGTCCTGGAACTAGCTCTTGTAGACCAGGCTGGCCTCGAACTCACGAGATCCACCTGACTCTGCTTCCCGAGTGCTGGGATTAAAGGTGTGTGCCACCACCTCTTTTTCTTTCTTTCTTTTTTTTTTAAGGTACATTGTATACAGGGAACAAAACAATACTGCCCATCAGAAACTATGTGGGCAGGAGACAGTCAAATGTGTGTCTTTAAAGTACTGGGGGCAAAAGCAACCTCTTCTTGTTTAATTTTGTTCCCCAGCTGGTTGTGGCGGCATGTGCCTTTAACCCTGACACCCAGGAAGCAGGGGCAGGTGGCTCTCTGCGTATTTGGTGGTTGTTTGGGGGAGGGGGTGCCATGGTGCACACGTGGAAGTCAGAAGATGAATTGCAAGAGTTGGTTCAGTTCCAGCTGGGTGAGCATTGCTTCTGAGCCACACCCTCAGCCCCTTCTAGCACTTTTTAAATGTTAACTGCAACTTACTGCCCACTTATCATATTTATAAATAAATTTTAAAGAGAAAAGGAGACGAACTGTCAAAGTATACAGAAATAGGTATCATGGGAGCACTGACCTTGGCAGTCTGAATTGGTTCATTAATATTGGATAAAGTAGATCTCAGAAAGAGAAATGTTTCTAGACGTGAAGAGAGGAATTACATGAAATGAAAGTGTCTTTTTGTGTGTTTGATTTTGTTTTTGTTTTTTGCTTTGTTTTTGTGGCAGGGACTCTACATAGACCTGACTGTCCCAGAACTCACTATATAGCTCAAGCTGTCTTCAAACTCAGAGCTATGCCCACCTCTGCCTCCTGAGAGCTGGGATTAAAGGTGTGCACACCCACACCTGGCTATAAGGGTCCTTTATTTAAAAAAGCCATAACCAGGGCAGGGATTGGTGTGTGCCTGTATTCCTAGCATATGCTGAGGCAATGGCAGGAAAAACCAAAGCATTTCAGATCACATATGTTCCCCAGTGAATCCCAGTCTTAAACAAACAACAACACAACCCAGAACTCTCTGACACAGACTAAAGTATATTCCCCCCAAATTCCTATGTTGTAGTTCTGCCCCCAGTGTGACTGCATTTACATCCAGGGGCTTGAACAAGTCACTGAGGTTGAATGAATCTGTAGAAGTAGAGTCTGAGATGGAAGGATCTGTGCCCTTACAAACAGCAAAAGTAAGTAGTCATGTGTCCTACCATCCCCCCATCCCATCATGTGTGTGTGCATCACCCCAAGGAAAGGCTGTGTGTGCACACAAGGAGCAGACAGCCTTCCAGAACCAGGAAATAGAGCTTCACCATTACCCAACCATGCCAGCACACTTCACGGCCTCTAGATGGATGAGAAAGTGCCTGTTCTTTAAACATTTTGCTATGGTGGCCTATGCGCATGCTCACAATAGCAGACCTTCAAGATACTCACAGCAACCCCATCTCTCACTGCTCCTGGAGGCCTGAGCACTGGCTATATGCCTGAACAGCAGACAACAACGTGGCGCTTCATCCTGCAGATGCAGAAGGTACCTGATTTTCATGTTCATTAAAACAGACATACATGAGATCACCAAAGAAGTCTCCAGACATTGAAGGGAGCTGGGAATCCAACAGAAAATGTGTCCGACCGCAAAGGAATTAAAAGAGAAATTGGTCACACCGAGACATGTGTAAAGCTCCCAAATCTGTGGAAATTAAAGGAATCCTTTCCAAAACTCCACAGGGATGTGAAGGGGGAGGGGACAAACGGGAAACTTCGTAAATGGAGCGACAGTGAAGACATAGCCCGCCTAGACCACAGGGCAAGCTGAAGGGCTTCTGTGGAAGCACTTATTTTATTTCAAGAGAGAAGTGGGTGATAGGGTGCATCATAGCCCAGCCACACCCCAATGATGCTTTGTGAGATGCTGAGGGCTTGTGGGATAAGCCAAGGATTAGACAGAAGCTCAGAGCAAATAGACAGAACAAGAGAGATAAATGCTGCTGCAGCTGCTGCCGTGCAAGCGTGTGTGCGTGCACATGTGTGTGTGCACACATGCGTCTTGTGCATATCTGTGTATGAGCATATGCGTATGTGTGTCCTGTGTATATTGAAGGCATCGAGTCATCAAGCTCCTTGAGCCCCAGGGAGTTTTCCAGGCTGCAGTTTCTTACAGACGGTGGATTTACGTATTGGGCATGCTCCATGCAACCCAGGTGCCTGGAGAGGCAGTCGAAATGCTTTGGTTGGTACTGGAAGGGGAGGCTAACCTCATGGTTGCTGACCATCTGAGACCTGAGGGCGTGGCGCTGAGGCCCAGCTCCGGAGCTTAGCTGAGTCTCCTCAGCCTCCTTGGACCCGACTCCCTCTGAGTAGGAGCAGGTCGGAGCTATGTTCTGACCTCACAGTGAAATCTGAATAATTGATGCCCTGGTCTAATGTTTCACCCAATTGTCATAATGCAGAAACACAAGCCCAGTGTATGGAGGCTGCAGACAAAGGGCTGTTTTCATCGCTCGCTTTCCCCCAGCTCCAGGTCTGTGTGGCTCTCTCTCTAGCACATGATCTGTGACAATTAGTCTGTGTTCTCTCACCCTTCCCCAGGGAACCAGGGGAGGAATTATTAGGGAGGTGGCTCCCCAAGGGCACAGGGGGAGGTCTGGAGCCTCCTGCAGCGGGGCATGTGGACTGTGTGCCCAGCTGTTGCTTGACACCCACTTGGCACAGCCTTCCCTCTGCCAGGACTGCCTGCAGGGCCTCTGAACACAGGGCTCTCACCCAAACAAGCAGCCAGATGGGTCCCCAGTGGCCCGTGTGCCGGCTCCCTGTGTGTGCAGGAGGTAGGGCGTGAGGGTGGGAGGGGCCATCTAGGAACTCCCTGAGCTGAAGGCAGATGGAAAAGCCCAGCCCTGTTTCCATTGCTGACACCGGCATCGGGGGCAGGGCTCATTTCTAACACCCAGAGCAAAGCAAAACACAGGAAGCAAACTTCAAACACTGTGACTGGGGACAGGTGACAATCAAACCTCATCAGGCTCAGCAGGAAGAATTATGACAGCATATCTAAACCACGGCAGGGCAGGTGTCAACCAGGCTACTATGGAGCTACAGAGACCAGGTTGAGGGCAGTTTGTACTTGCTTGTCAGGTTCTCATAGGCTGGATTTGGGAAATCACAGGACTCTTTGAGTTCAAGTTGAATACTCTCAAATTACCAACAGCACTGGGGTCCCTTTTGTAGGTTTGGTTGGTTTGGCAACAGTTCCCGGAGGCCGGGGAGTGGAAAGCAGCTGAGAGACTGGGCAGAACCCTGCTGCCGCTCTTTGGTTTGTTTCTAAGAAAGAGGGGTGTGAGAGAAGGAAAGCCAGGCATGAGGAGGATGCAAGTGACCCACCTCACAGTATAGGAACATTGCTATTTGTTTGGTGAGAGGCTGGGTGTAGCTATGTAGTTCAGGCTGGCCTCTAAATCCTGTTTCAGACTCCTTAGTGCTGGGCTTATAGATGAATGCCAGCTTTTTGATAAACTATTGAAAAGTCACACATTATGGGCTCAAGAGTACCTGTACTTGGACAGGTCCGAGTCTGATTAAGTGGCCAGGTTTTGGCTTGTATATGTGGGATTCCACGTATCCAAACTTTGTGAACCAGGCCCGAGTCCTGTCTAGTAAAGGACCCTAAACACTGGGATGGGAGGGATGGGGGCCCACAACCTTTATTAGAGATAGGAGGACATGAGCTCAGAAGGCCCCCTAGGGCTCTCCCCTGTACCATTAACTTCATTTATAAAATGCAAATGCAAGGGTTGAAGCGTGAAGAGTTCCAGTATACTAAGCCCTGGCCTGAGCCTAAGAGAATATATATCCACCTAGCCTTCCACTGAACTGGCCCTGTCTACAAGGGTGTTTCCCTGTCTTGTAGAGACTCCGCTCCCAGCTGTCAGGTGGTGTTGTGGAAGTAGTCGAGGAGGTTGCTTCAGAGTGGAGTCTGGAATGAGCCTTCCTCTCCCATGGTTCAGAATGCCTTACCATGAGAAGGCATCCGCAATAGATTGAGCTGGATGGAGTTGGGAGTGTAGAGAGGGCTTGCCTGTCCCCAGACGCCCACTCCTACCTCCAGGTATAGGCTGTCAATGAATTACCCTTTCTCCTTCCCCATAAACCATATTCCACTCTCAGGGGAAGTCCTTGGGTAAGACTCAACCCACCTTGTCTGTGTCCAACATCCCACTGATATCCTCAGTGCAGATCTGATAGTCCTGGAGGCTCGTCTTCTCGAGGGATATAGTGGTCCCCTGGTCCTCTTTGCCTGTGCACAGTCCCATGTCTTCTTTCTTTCCAGGCATTCTCTCTCAGACACTCAACTTTGCATGGCATTGCTTGCCAAAAGCCAGCAGCCAGGGCCAACCCCAGGAACCAGGTAGCTCACACTCAGGCATTACAGTCGCGATTCTGAGGGACTTTGAGGGAAGAGAGCCTGCTGACCAGGTCAGCATCCCAGCCTCTAAGAAGTCCCAGGGGCCTGGAGCTGGGAGAATAGTCTGCTTTGAATGCTTCATGCTTCCCTTATGAAGAAGAGAGAAGACCAGTTAAATCAAAATATGAAAAAGAGGGTCTCTCTGCAGCATCCAGGGAACTTCTAATTCTTGGCAGCTGGGGTAGGTGGGTAGAAAGAGGGAGAAAACCTGGTTTGGAGGACTAGGCTCGCCAGTAGCTTATAGAAATTGTGGAATGTTTAGCTCCTGCCTGCTGTTGTCTGAAGATGGGGAGATGCTTACGATTGGAAGGTAGGGGAGCTGCAGGTACCTGTGAACATAACAGATCCACAGAAGGGACCATTGTCCTCTGACTCCATAGCCACATAATGGTCTTAGGAGGGGTAGGAGTCCAACAAGATGATGTAGATCTGTTGGAACCTGCCTCTATGGCCTCTCAGTATGGACATACTGATAGACAGGGAGGAATGGATCCCAGTGTAGCCAACTTGGGAGGTGCAAGGTCCTTCGCCTAAGGCATGACAGTTTTGGATTTAAAGTGTCTCTGGATGGTTCATGGACTGAAGTCGGGATCCTCAGCTGGTGGAGCAAATCACTAAGGTGATTGGCTGGATCCTGAGGGCTCTGACCAAATGGATGGGTTCCCAGATGATGACATCACTGGCGGGTGATGGAAACTTCCAGATGTGAGGCCTTGGTGAAATAAGTGTGCCATTGGGAGTATGGTTGGTTCAGGTGCCTCTTCTTCTCTTTCACACACTCCTGCAGCTGTGAAATTCTGCCTCACTCCAGGGCCTCGGGAATGGCGCCAGCTGGCCATGGACCGACACCTTTAAACCATGAGCGCAAGAGTCTCTCTTCCTTGAAAGTCTCTCTTCCCGTCTTGCCTATTCGTAACAACAGTAAGAACCCTAGTGCAGGAGGGAGGCTGCTTTGTCTATTTTGTTGTGTGTTTAATGGTTAATTGTTAGAAGCCTGGCGGTGGTGGCGCACGCCTTTAATCCCAGCACTCAGGAGGCAGAGGCAGGCGGATCTCTGTGAGTTTGCGAGCAGCCTGGCCTACAGAGCGAGATCCGGACAACCAGGGCTACACAGCAAAATTCTGTTTTTAAAAACACCCAAAAATTAAAATAAATAAAAAATAAATAACTTCATAATCCTAACCACTTCAAAGTATACAGGGCAGAGGTGGTAAGAACACTTACGGTGCTCTGGGTGGGCCATGTCCTAGTTAGGGTCAGTATTGCTGTGACAAAACACCGTGATCAAGACAACCAAGGGAGGAAAGGGTTAACTTGGCTTCTACACCCACATCACAGTTCATCATCAAAGGAAGTCAGAACAGGAACTCAAACAGGGCCAGAATGTGCAGGCAGGAGGAGGGCTGCTTATCCGATTGCTTCCCCCCATGACTTGCTCAGCCTGCTTTTATAGCACCCAGGGCCACCACCCACAGACGGCACCGCCCACAGTGGGCTGGGCCCTTGCCTATCCATCCCTAGTTAAGAAAAGGCCCTGCAAGCTTGCCTATAGCCCAGTCTTATGGAGGGGTTTTCTCAATTGAGGCTCCCTCCTCTCAGATGACTGTCACTTGTGTCAAGGGTGACATAAAACTATCTAGCACAACATCCAACCACAGAAGTCTTATCATCTTGAAAAACTGAAACTCTGTCTGGCTAAGCATCCGCTCCCCAACTTTTCCTCCCCTGCCTTGGACAGCAACCTTCTCCCACCTCTCCATGAAACGATGGCGCCGGACACCTTGGACGGGCAGAGCTATCAGGGCGGGTCCTCTGTCACATGGTTGACTTCACTCCGTGTACTGTCTGCAGGTTCATCCATGTTGCAGCAGGTGTCACAGAAGAGGAAGAAGAGGTCTGTGCTGTAGCCCTTGCAGGCCCAGACAGGCCCTAGAAGAACAATAGCCTATGTCTGGACCCAGGAAGATGGGAAGTCCATAGGGGGCAGAGCCGTATAGGCAGCCCCTCCCTGATGTGGCCCTTCCTGTCCAGGCAGGGACCTCAGGAGACATTGTGCCCATGTTCTGGGATGGCTCTCTGAATAGTTGGAAGAGGAGAGCCCAAACTGGATACAGAGAAATTCCAGAAGCACAAGGAAAAAAAAAGCAAGGCTGTGTGGGGCCCCCACCCAGGCCGATGGCTGCCGCGTCTACTAAGGTGACAGAGACAGTGTTATAGGAAGCTCAGCATGACTGCTTTTTGAGAGCCGGGGTGACAGTAAAGCTGCTCTGGGGACTTCCATAGCAACGGGGAGGGTGACAGCGTCGCCATAGACTAGTTGACAGGTGGTGACACGTTACTGTCAGAAGCAAGGTGGCTGCAATTATCTCAGTGAGTGGCCAGCTGGCTAACAGCTGGGGCCACCATCCAGAGAGGAGGGCTGGTGGGGAGGCAGTTTAGACAGTGCCCAACTGTAATAATTCATACTCTGAATGGATAGCAAGGACGCTGGGAGCACCCACGCCCTAAGTCATGAGCCCGCAGTTGATGCCTGGCCCCATGCCAGTTCTCAGGCCAAGCATCCAGGCTGAAGGGGAGGTGGGCTCTGAGGGCGGATGAGCCACCTCATGGTGACTATATGAGCAGTGAAGCTAGGCCTCCCTAAAGGGACTGTGATGTTTTCCATTTCTTTGGGTGTCCATGCACAGAGGTATCAGAAACATCTAGAGACCTTCAGGACTGGGCCAGTCTGAGCAGACTCGAGTAGGGAAGGCAGAGTCCCCATGGTCTCTATTAGAGGAGAGCGTGTGAAACCAGGGCTGCCATCCCTGCACCCCTGGTACCCCATCCTGGCTGTTCTTGAGTACCCCACTTACCATTTCTGTAAGACAAGACCTCTGCATTTCCAAGAGGAGATTAAACTTCCCACCCTCCCTTTTGGTTTTGTGAGGAGAAGCAGACTGCTCAGGCCCCGTGACAACAGGGACCAAGCCAGGCGGATGAGGAAGTTGGAATGGTTGGTCCCCGACAGGCTCCGTCAGAGCTGCAAGGGGCTTGAGTGTGAAGTGTGTTGGGGGTGTTTAGTCTACTCTGCAGGGCAGGTGGTTTCCCCCAGGCTACGGGCAGAAGCTCTTTGTAGACAGCATCCACACAACCTGGATTTCAACCCAAAATAGCCTCTTTTCGTCATCCTGAACAGGGTGGCCAGCTCCTTCTGGGCAGCTTCCTGGCCAAGGCGCAGCTCCGCTTGGCCCGCGTGCAGGTGGAACCAGGCTCGTCCACCTGCAGAGACAGGCCACGTCGGATGCCTGGGGGCTTCTGTGGAAATCACCCTTGTGAGGTGGGAGCCTGGGCCAGGGAGGGAGGAGTCTTGGAGAACAGGATGTGAGGGATTAACCTAGCCAAACCTGAAGTCCAGTGATATCCAATAGGCTTCCAGGGCTCTGGAACCAAGCCCACCCTTTCCTAAGCACCATAGTTTAAGTTTAAGGTTCTCTCTCTGTCTCTCTTTTCCTCTCTCTCTCTCTCTCTCTCTCTCTCTCTCTCTCTCTCTCTCTCTCTCTCTCTCTCTCATTTATTCTTTAATTGCCAATAGCAGAGGACCCCTGACCACTTCTCTTTCCCTCCAAGTTCATATTTAGCCTGATATCCAGGCCTCTCACCAGATGGTCCTGCCAGACCTCTGCCAAAAGGATCACCTGCCACAGAGTGGAGAACCCACTGCCCTGCCTTTCCTGTGATGCTCGCTGCTTCCTGCGTTGGAAAGTCCACCTGTTCCCGCAAGCTCACGCCCAGTGGGTTCAGGAACGGTGTCACTGATGCAGACTTGAGGCTACACCTACTACTCCCCAAGTCTCTGCCAGGGCCATGTGCCATTTCACACTTCAGACTGGCCGTATGGGGTGACAGTATCAGTTTTCCTTTGTACTTGAGGTCTCTGAAACCAAAGCCAAGGAGGTCAGAGCTGGGATGGAGAACTTGGGCCACCAAGAGCCTCCCGAATAGGCCAGGCCACCCAGGGAGTGCCCTCCTGTTCCTTTGTTTCCAGCCAACCTGGATTACATTTGGGCCTCCCAGTCGAGATTTTGCAACCTAGGGGGTCACTGTATTGGTATTTGTGGCTCTGTGCCAGACACTAGCCTGGGGAAGCAGAGGTGTGGTTTACTTCTCACAAATGGCAAAGAGGAAGGGAGCCAGGAGGAGGTTGGGCAGGGCGTCCAGAGGTTTTTAGTTGTTTAGTTTAGTTTGTCTTTTGTCTCTTGGCCACTACAAATGCCAAATCTAGGTACATGGAATAGAGCATCTCAGGGTGGGTAAGTTCGCATGTCCAGCCAGCCCTGTGGTGATGAAGTCTTCAGCCGTTCTACTAGAACCATCTTGCTTATTTTTCTCCCTTAGTCTTGTGGCTGGAGTGTAAACACTGATTTGACTCAGGTCTGCCTTAGTCGGCTGGGCCACCATATGGTTTTAGGACCGTTTTCTACCTCCCTGGTAAACTGTCAACATGACTCTCAATCTCTTTTTTTTCCCAAATATTTATTTATTTATTTATCATGTATGCAATATTCTGTCTGTGTGTATGTCTGAAGGCCAGAAGAGGGCACCAGACCTCATTACAGAAGGTTGTGAGCCACCATGTGGTTGCCGGGAATTGAACTCAGGACCTTTGGAAGAGCAGGCAATGCTCTTAACCAGTGAGCCATCTCTCCAGCCCCCCATGACTCTCAATCTTGACCAAGCTGTGAGTTCATTTTCTAAGGACTGTCTGATGCAAGATATAGAAAGAGTTTAGGTTCACGGACTCTGAGACTGGACAATTCAAGGTCACATGGCCGTGGCTGGAGATGGCCTCCTGATGCTTTGTGAGTGGTAGAAGCTAAAAGATAGAGAAGGTTTGCATGGGCAAGACAAAGGGGCCTAACCTCTGCTGTAGCTAACACACTCCCGGGAGAGATCTGCCTCAGTTACCCAGGGCATAGACAGGGAGCCTGGGGAGCCAAGAAAGTGGGAAAGGTTGTGGTAAAGGGTAAATGTGATATTTCTTCGACTTATGACCAAATGTCAGGATCCGGGCTCCAGTGGTTGGGCAATTGCCTGATATATTTGACTTGTGATTGAGTACTGTTCTTTGTGCTTCCCTGACCACCATATGCTCCTGTGCATTTGCAGCAAGGCTACATGGGGACAGTGGTGGCCAGAGGATGACAAATAACCAGGCAGCTTGGAGGGGTGTGGAAGGAGCTTCTGATAGCAGCAGGCTGACAGGGACTACTCTTTATCAACTCATTTGAGATCCTCTCAGCCCTTCCCCCACCAAAGCTTCAGCCTTGACTTATAGTCCTGGAACTAGCTCTTGTAGACCAGGCTGGTCTCGAACTCACAGAGATCCGCCTGCCTCTGCCTCCCAAGTGCTGGGATTAAAGGTGTGCGCCACCACCGCCCGGCTTCAGTCTTGACTTATAAAGACTTAGACTCTGAGCAGAAAAGAATTTATCTGCCTCTTCGCCTTTGCATTCATTAAAAAATGTTAAAAAAAAAGTCATGCGTGTTGGTACATACCTTTAATTCTAACACTCAGCAGGCAGAGGCAGGGGGATATCTGTGAGTCTGAGGCCAGCCAGATATATAGAGCGAGTTCCAGGATAGCCAGGGCTACACAGAGAAACCCTATCTTAAAAAGAAAAAGTTGGAAAAAATTAGTATAACTATTAAAAGTTCAAGGCTACATTCCTAGGATAGTGGAGACTCTAAGTATTCAGCAGAGGAAGCTTAACATTGCCAGAATTTACTGTGCTGCCTTGTTAAAACTGGTCCTCCTAAGGCCTTTTAGGAAAGACCTGGAAGGACTCGTCCCTTGCTATAGCCTCCTGTCCACAGACGGAAGAGATATAGAATACCCTGTCGTAGAGTGTAGCCTCTGACTTAGTTCCTTTTCCTGTTACTCTGATAACATCTCCTGACAGAAGCCAGGTTTGTTCCAGCTCGCAGTTCAAGCTTAGACGGCCAGGAAACCAAGGTGGCAGGGACTTGAAGCAGTTGGTCCATTGGTCACATGACATCCATGATCGAGAGCAGGCAACAAAGATGTATGCATTTTTTTTCTCCAATTACACAGTCCAGGATCTCAGCCAGGGAATGGGGCCCGCTCACAGTGGGCCCATATCAGTTAATGCCATCAAGATAGCCTCTCACAGGTAGGCCAAAAGGCCTACCCCTAAGATAACTTTAGATTATGTCGGGATGACAACACTAGTTGTCACATCTTTCTATTGTGCCCCAGGACGCCAGAACTTATTCCTCCTGCTTGACAGTATTCTGTTACTCACCCTCCCTTCCCAGCTTCTGATAGCCGTGGCTCTGCTCTCTGTTTCTTTGAGATTGCTTTTTTTTTTTTTAATATTCTATATCTGAGTGAGTGCTTGTAGCCTTTGTCTCTCTCAGTGTCTGGCTGATTTCATTCATCATAATGACCTCCAGTTCTGTCCGTGTTAAAGAAGCAGCAGGATCTCATTCCTTGCTACGGCTGGAGAGTAGTCCGCTGTGTATACACACGACATTCTCTTTGTAGGGCCGTGGAGACCCAGGCTAGCTACGTGTCTTGGTTGCTGGGAATGTGTGAGGTGGTGCTTGTACTACTTGCTATGTTTTGTTCACTGTACATTGTATCGTGGAAGGAAATAATATCACGCTGTGCCGCACAAGTGTGCCCAACTGATGTGTGACATCAGAGGTGAGGACAGAGTTCATCCCAGGGTCTCATCATGGGGCAACCCACCTGCGTGCTCCTCGGCCTGTTTCCCTGGCGTGTGAAGCATCTTCTTCCTTAGTTCCTGCTCAATTCAGTCCCCGCCCCCCGCTGTGTTTATTACGGTAGTATCAAGAGGCAAGAGACCAACACTGGCCAACATCTTCCTCCTTGTTACTGGGCACCATCTCAGTGAAGGTTGATCCCTATCTGTACCCTCCTTCCATTTAGACTCTCCTGGTGAAGGCCACAGGTGTCCAGGTGTGCCTGCTTGCATCCAGGTGAGCCTTACTCACGCCTCTACAGACTGGGAAGGACTCCCAGGGAGACATCTTTACCTTCACACTCTAACCATCTGTTTCCCCCACCCCCAGCCTTTACTAGCTAGGAGAAAGCTTGTTCAGCAGTTGCTGAGCCCTCAGGAGCTCCTCGCCCTCAGGGCCCATCTGCCACAGGGCAAGCGTCTGTTGAGCTTCTCCTGGCAGGGGTATCACCTGCCTAGGCCTGTACAGGGCTGGCAGCCAGGTCCTCAGAGCCTCCAGCTTCCCAACAGGAAGCAAGGCAGATGGGAGGAGAGGAGAGATCAAGAGTCCTTCGCTTCAGGCCTAGGCCAGGAATCCTGGGGCCACCACTCTCGAGGGCATGTCAAGAGACTGAAAAGGTTCTATGTCTGTGACATAAATGACAGAACACACAGAGTGAGAGGGAAAGGAGGCCTGGACAGAACTCTGGGAAGACGTGTGTGTGTATGGGGCGGAGGGGGAGGCGCGCACGCATGCGAGCATGCATCCATGTGTCTGTTTATCTGCGTGGTTGTGTTTGCATATGTATATCTGTTTGTACCTGTGTGCCTGGGCCTTTGGCTAGTAACTTAATGTTTGGGGTGTCCCCAGCAAAGACCTGTGCACCCAGGATAAAGGACGACACACCCCATGCCAGTCTAGAACCATCCCCCTCTGTCTGTCTTGACCCCCAAACACCTGGCTTAAAACATACCCTGCTATAGCAAAGTCAAGAGCTCTTTCTAGACCCCTGGAGCCTAGAGTGCCACTTTCATGGTAACAGCCCCACACACCTGCCCTGGCATGTCTGCTCTGGCAGCTGGGAGCCTGGGCCCTCACACAAGGAGCCCCTCAGAGATGCACAGTGAAGGGACGCAGCGTTCATCTGTGCCCAGCTCCGGGTGAGGAAGGGCCCCAGAAAGTGTGCAGCTCAGCCCGGCTAAGTTTTCCTCAGGGACCAGGACGGAATGGCAAACAGCCCAGATCCCACGGCCCTTAAGTAACTGTCACCGTTCATGACAGAGGTGGGTCTTCAGGGACCTTGAAACAGATGCCCCTGCAGTAAAGTTTTTCTTCTGCGTAGCACAAACTTGCCTGTCTCCCCTTCTTGACAACACCAGGGAGGCGGAGCCCAAGGGCCCAGCTGCATGCAGTGGCCTTGCGTGTTTTTCTCTTGTGGTTTCACGGGGTTATGCAAGGTTTCATTTCTCGGCACAGCAACTGAAGAAAGCACCTCTCAGTGTCGGTGTGCCGTCATCTGTGGAGGGACCAGGAGACCCAGGCAGGGTACTGTTCCTTACTAGCCCACGTACTCGTTGGGCTATGACTGAGCCCATGAACCCACACAGCTGTGAGGAGCTCCCGTGTTTCCCAGGAGAGAAGGAGCAGCCTGGCCAAGGAGTGTTCTAATAAGATTAGGATGCCACTGGGTGCTAATGTTGGCACTACAGAGCCAACGACAACTTTATCGTCTACTGCACACACAAGCATTTCACAAGGGGAGGTCCCTGGGCCAACGCCTGCTCTCCAGTGACATGGTTGAAGTGTCACAATGCCCCAGCTTCCTGGAAGTCAGCCTAGTTTCACTTCTTGGATCTCTTATTCCTACCCCAAAGCAGCCAGAGCTGACTCTCTGTCTCTCTTCCCAGGGTCTCCCAGGAAGTCCCTGGCGAGTGCCAGGTGATCACCTGGTAATTCTAGGAACTCATTCTAGGTTGGGAGCAAACAATAGAGCGAGACAGGACTCTGCCTGATCCTACAAGGCCACGGCGACACTGTCGAAGGGTACCAGAGACTTCCCAAACTCAGAAGAGAGCATGCTCCTCCCTTGGGACATGGACATTTCCATGTTCTCCCTGGTGCTGCCACCCCAACGGGTTGGCTCAAGAGTATCTCCAGGTCCCAGGCTCTCCTGTTTCCCATCAGTCCCTGCTCTGTCTAGCGGCAGTCATATGTCCACATTCTGCTGACAGACATGACGGCCCACAGTCCCAGGGGCTGGCAGCTGGGCTCTCGGCTTCTTCAACCTTCTGCAGAATTCTTGGGGAGAACTGTGACCCTCACTATGGACAGCTAGAGAATACACTGTTTTCCTGGTGTAAGTAAGTATCTTCTCCCTCCTTGACGGTGGGACAGGCTACTGCATCACAAGGAAGGCGCGGAGATGTGCCAAAACAGTTTAAGTGGAGTCATTGTGAGCACAGGTGCCTGATTCCCCAGAGATGGCCTCTGCTTTCTTACAGCTATGACTGCATGGGCCCTGGAAGCCCTTGTAGAGCAGATAGAGAGTAGGGTTAGCTTCCTCTGGCCCTCCCACTTCCTTGTGCCCAGCAGCCTTGAGAACAAGACTACCCTTCCCAAGAGTGGCTCAGCTCACCAAGTTGTTTCCTTCTCTGCTTCCACGTCAGCCCCCAGTAGCCACTTTGCCATTGTGCCTGGCTCAGAGCCTGCAAAGGGCAGGGGAGAAGGCAGGAGACTTAGACTCTACCAGACAAAGGTCCCGTCAGGAGAATGAGGCTGAAATCTACATGGCCAGTTATCTGTAGCAGGGTGACTGTCCACACTTACCAATGGGTGTCCTCTATCCTATTCGACACTCCGCATGCTCCGTTCCTGCATATTATACTCAATACATGCAGAAACATCTCTCCCTATGATCCCCTCCCCAGTGCCCAGTACAGGACAGAGAGAGGTGTCTGTTAGCAGCCCGAGGATCCACTGGAGACATTCCCTCTGTTTTTGTGTGTGCGCAAGTGTGTTATCTCTGTGTGTGCACAAGTTATGTGCATGTGCCCGTGAAACCCACACTCTCAGCACTGGATCTCCCTGCCCCTCTTTTGCACCTTTCTCAGTGCCAAAATAACCTTTTCTAGGTGTTCCCGTCAGAGTTTGTCCTCTAGATCCAAGGCTGAGCAAGTTATGCCTGTGCCTCTCTGTAAGACGCCCACAGAAGGAAACACAAGAAGGAGGCAAGGGAGGGCCGTTGGAAAGCTTCAGTACTGATCAGATGGGTGACAACGCCAGGGCTGGTTCACCCCCTGCCTCTGAACTGACTCTTCAATTTCCTAGCTCATATAGGTCCCTACTAAAGACCGGGAGCTAAGCGTGGGAACAAGAAGAGAGATGAGCGACCACAGTGGGTTTCACTTCAACCAGCATTTGCGGAACCCTTGCTTTGGGTTATGCAGAGTGCTCAGCCCTGGGGAGATGCCAAGAGTAGGCGGGGCACGCCTCTCCACATCTGATCTACAAAGATGACAGAGGGAAAGACTGTTCACAGGTGCACCTAGGACCGACCCCAGAGACCAGGCTCCAACAGGGCTAGCTGGGGGAGGAGGCAAGGTGGAGGGAGCTCCTTTGAGGCCAATAAGGGAACAATGGCTGTGATAGGTTGTGCTAGCCAGCTGTGTGGGCAGAACTTGGGGTGGGGGAAGGGAAGGTAACTGTGGTCAGATCAGAGGAGTGAGTGAGCCTTGTCAGGTGCCCAGCCAAGGCGTGATAAGGGGGGGGGGGAGGGTTCTGGAAGATAGTGGGGGAGATAGCATTATGAAGATGAGATTGCCGGGGACTCCAGCAAGTGAGATAGGGTCATTCTGCAGAGTCCTACATTGACAGGGAATGCTGGAGTTCCAGTCAAGAGATCCAGGACATAATTAAAACCTGGAAAGGACAATCAGTCACCTTTCTAGGTGGAAAGCTGGCCTCAGAGAGCTCCTCCTGTTTCAGATTATCTACAGCAAGAGAGGTTCTGCCGAAACCACCAGGCCCGATTTAGGTCTTCTGCAAGTAATGGGTTCTAGCTGGCTATTTAGGCAAAGAGGAACCTGGGACAAAGAAGCTCTGTTGGACTTCCAAAATGCCCAGGGCAGGGTGTGGTGGCTTCTGGGAATGGTATCCTGGGTGTTCCCAAAATCCAGGGTCCAGTGCCATTTTTGTAAAGTCTGTGCCAACCCCTACAGTCCCCGTGCAGAGGGCTGCACAGACCCTTCCTAGACAATGACTGCCCCAAGTCTCAAGATTACACCTCTATACAATGGGTTGGGATCTTGGGGGTCAGATCTATAATTGGCCAGTCTTGGACACATCTAACGGGACCGATCTGGTCACTTCTTGGTGTGGAGATATAAAGCAGCAGTATCAGGAAACAGTTCCACACAGCTCTGAGTGCATTAGTGGGAGGAAGTGGGGAGGGTACACGCATGTGAGCGTGCGGGTGTGTGCAACCATGTGGATGAATGTGGGGGCCAGAGCAGAGTTCTGTATGTCTTTCTCTATCGTTTTTTTGCCTTATTGCCTTGAGACAGGATCCCTCAAAGAACAAGGTCTCCTTTGCAGCTAGGCAGGCCGCCAAGGGAGTTGTTGGGCTCCCCCTGCCCCTACCCTCCCAGTGGTAGGCTTACCGGCCCTCATAGTTATGCCTAGCTTTCAGTGTGGGGGCTATGGCTTCAAACTCATGTCCTCCTGTTTGTACAGTAAATGCTCTTTACCCACTGAACCGTCTCCAAACCCCAGCCTGAGTTCTTTTTAGAGATCTCTACTTAGGTGACACTAAGATTCATGACAATGTCCCAGAAAAGAATTTGAAGCAGATGAATATGAAACAGAGGTTCAGTTTACTACGAAGAGGTTCTAGACACAGGATAAACATGAGTGTTAGGGAGAATGTCTTGAATAATAAGGATTCTTTCCACGGTTGGTAGAGAGATATGCTGAGGGGGACTTTAGCTCCTTAAATAATGCTGTGGGGGCAGGGCAGGGTATCCTGCCCTCTCTTAGGACTGGAGGGGGAGGGGGAAGGGTGAATGGGGGAGTGGAAGGGAAATGGAGGAGGGGAGGAGGTGGAAATTTTGAATGGTATTATTTATAAAGCAAAATGAAATAAAATGTTTGGAAAAAATAATGCTGTGGGGGGAGTTGGGACAGGAGATCCTACAACAATGGGGAGAAAAATGTGATTCCTTATGCTTATAGACTTTAGAGGGGAGGGTCTCTGAGTTTAAGGGTGTGTGTGGGGGTCTCTAAGGTTAACAGATTAGTAGAAGAATATACAGCCGTCATTATGAAATTAATCCTATGGTCCCGCCCTACCTAGGGGTTGTTCCTTGTTAGGAGTTCAGCAGTTTAGGGAAGGTACTATAGGATGTCAACAGTCAGTCGGGTGTGACTATCCCTCTGTGGAGGCACCCTCCGAGATCTCCCTGACAAAGCAGGCTTATGGAAAGCATAGCACACACCCAAGTGTGGGCCGCTCAAGAGTCACATTTTGGTGGCTTTTGAAGTCACATTATTGAAAGAGTTTCTAAGTGACTCTCCCCCCACCCCCTTTCCTCTGTTTTCTTCAGTGAGCTCACAGGGCAGCTTCTGAGTCTAGATGGGATTCCAGACTGCTCAGGGAAAACCACGGGTCATGAGATTTGCACAAGGAAGCTAAGATACTTTTACTGTAACGAATCTTTCAGTCATGTTTATAGATTTCCAGAAATGGTAGGTTAATATCTGGGAAAGGAGAAGGTCATACTCAAAGGGCATCTACTCTTAGTCCTTAAGCATGGTCTGATGCTATTTTAACATTTTTATTTCAAATATCT
This sequence comes from Microtus pennsylvanicus, assembly GCF_037038515.1. Taxonomy (NCBI): domain Eukaryota; kingdom Metazoa; phylum Chordata; class Mammalia; order Rodentia; family Cricetidae; genus Microtus; species Microtus pennsylvanicus. The sequence goes on from NC_134596.1 coordinate 14,393,984, forward strand.
CTACATAAAAGAAATATTATTTCTAAGGAGACAATCTTATGCCAACCCATGTTCTTAGCTGTATAGAAATTTTCAACTTTTAGCAGGTAGAAGCTATCAAGGAGACCCTGGAGCGAGGCCCCCTTTACTTTCCCATGCACCCTTAACTTCCCCTGCTTCAGAAATGAATTCCTAAATCTGGATCTGACCCCAGCAAAGTATAGGTGGTATTGAACATGTGAGTCTTACATCCAGACACACCTACATACAACACATGTACACAGACAGCATAGATATGTACGTATACATACCTACAAACACACATGACATGCACCTACAGACACATACACTCCTAACTTATTTAGTGAAAATGGTACCCATGTGTGTCTTTCCAAAATCATCTACATTTGCAGGTGCTTCTGCCTACAGCACAGCTGTCGATGCATGGTGCAGTGAGTTTCTTTTCTTTTCTTTTTTTTTTTTTGGTTTTTCGAGACAGGGTTTCTCTGTGGCTTTGGAGCCTGTCCTGGAACTATCTCTGTAGACCAGGCTGGTCTCGAACTCACAGAGATCCGCCTGCCTCTGCCTCCCGAGTGCTGGGATTAAAGGCGTGCGCCACCACCGCCCGGCTGCGCAGTGAGTTTCTTAAGTTTTGTTTGGCACCCAAGAGTCTTGTCAATAATGTGACCTCTTTACAGTGTTCAGTTTACATAGCCAAGACCGTCCAGGTGACTGTGCACCTCAGTCCCCTTCCTTCTCCTAAGGACTGCCCAGGTCGGTGTGTGTGCCTGGCAAGTCACACAGACGACAAAGAGACCACTTTAGACTCAGTAGCTCCCTCTTCAGCCTGGAGAACTTCTTCCCAAGCCCAGTCTTGCTGGTGTCCCTGTGTAGTAAAGTATTTCCACCAACGGAAGTCAAGCAGGCTGCTATGGCCTAAACTATGCCCTACCTCACCCTCACCCTTCACACACTAAAGCTCCAACTCCCAGGACCTCACAATGTGATTGTGCTTAGAAATAAGAACTTTAAAGGGATAAGTTAAGATGGGGCCATAAGAGCGGGCCCCGATTCAATGTGACTGGTGGTCTTAAGAAGATAGTAGGGCACAGGACCCTAAAGACATGGCAGAGGGAAGAACAAGTGCCCACGTGCAGAGGAGACAGCCTCATTAGAAACCCACGACACCGAGACCTCAGATTCTGCGGACTCCCAGCCTCTAGAACTGGGAAGTCCAGTTCTCTTCTTTAAGCCACCTCGCCTGGAATGACAGACCTCATAAACTAGCAATAGCAGTAATGACAATCACAGTTGTGTCCGAGGGAAAGGAAGTCACTACTTGTTAAGCAGAGCTGAGCAGCCACACCTGTAGATGGGCAGAGCTGGAGCCGGCTCTGAAGCTGACAGGTGTCTGTTATCACTTCTGCCGCCAGACCCGGCTCCAGCAAACCAGCCGTCCGGGTCTCATTCCTGTTGCTGTGCTGGGATACCCTGTTAGAAGCACTGTCGAGGAAGAAGTGGTTTTTGCTACAGTTACGGGGGCAGGAAATGGGAGCAGCTAGTCACATCCAGTGCAGAACAGAGAGAATGAGTACATGCTGGATGGATGAGCTCCAGGTTCAGCGGGAGACCTTGTCTCCAAAGCGAAGGGGCAGACAGATGGTGGGAGACAGTTGTCATTGGCATCTGTCATCCACATGCACTATACACACCTTCATGATCACACACACACACACACACACACAGAGTGCATATGTACTAAGCATGTATGATTTTTTTCTTATTGCTGCTCCCTAAACAAGTCCTTGTCCCACTATTAACATGGCGTCTGCATTGTATCAGGAACCAGAAGTCACCTAGCGATTATCTTCAATATATAGGAGGGTGTGCAAACGCTATATGCAAATACCACCCAGGGACTTAAACATCAGGACGTTTTGGTTTTCTCAGTGGCCCTGGCCCCAACCCCCCACATGTGTCCTACGTGCGGAACATCTGTACATGAATCACAAAGGCATAACCAGGCACAGGCTAGTGTCACAACACCCACTGTAGAACATAGCCACTTCAGAATTTTCCCTGCACCCTTCTAAGCCCACCTCCCCCATCCCTCCTACTGAACTTGGGATGAACGTTCTCAAAGGTAGTGTGGCTGATGTCACTCAACACGTATGCATGCTCACTGCTTCTAAGGTTCCGCTTGGGGAGATTCAAGTATTTGTCTGCTCTGTTGTTTGTGGATATTTGGGTGATCCCTAGAGCCCTGGCTCGTAAAGAAAGGCTGTGGTCGTCCTAGGATGTCTTGCAGTGAATGTATACTGTGCAAATCCCGTGAGTGGAATTGTACAGATCTTTTCATCTATTTTGGATGGACACCTAGGAGCAAACTGTTGGTCAAGGTCCTAAACTTCTAGATAATTTAAGATTGCGTCCCAAAGTTCTATGCCATTTTCTACTCCGGCCAGCAATGTATAGGTTCCCGGTGTCTCCACATCCTTGCCAGCACGTGTTTTTGCCTGACTCTCTTCTTGTTAAGCATCGTGGATAAGGAGATCTCATTATGAGGCCCTGTCATTTTAAGTCTTCCTTGACGTCACAAGGTTGAGTGTACTCTCAAGGTATTTGTTAGTCACTCAGAGATGCTCTTTCATGAAGTTTCTCCTTAAGCCTTTAATGTTTTCTTTCCCTGTTGAAGCAAGTATTTGCCTTTTTTTTCTCCTTTTTATGGTCCTGGGCCCAAACCCAAGACTTCGTGTATGCCAAGTGAGTGCTTTGCCACTGAACCGTGTTCCCAGCTTTTCTATGCCCTTCTTGTTGATTCCCAAAACTTCTTTATATATTGTAGATGTCAGCCCTTTATTGGACGTGTGTTGTAAATATTACCCTCCAGGTGTGCATGTGTGCATTCCTTCCTGCCTTCCTCTCTTTCTCTCTTTTTCTTTCTTTCTTGGTATTCATGGTGTGCCGCACTTGTCTGCCATATGGAGGCCAGAGGTCAAGGTCAGGTGTCTTTCTCGATAGCTTTTCACTTTGTCTTTGGAGATAGATTCTCTCGCTTAACCTGTAATTCACTTTTTCAGATGGACTGACTTCCCAGCATGCCCATGGGCTCCATCTTTTTCCAGCTCTGGCCATTTGAACTGGAACTACCCACACAACCACCGCTCCTGGCTTTTTAATGTGGGCACCAGGGAACCAAACTCAGATCCTCATGTAAGCACAGCAGGTAGTGTACCACTGAGCCTTCTCCCAGCCTCAACTTTTACTCTATTAATCTTTTACTTTATTAATCTTTTAAACATAAATTTTAATCTATTAATCTTTATAAATTTTAATCTATGAATCTTTTAAACATAAGTTTCTAATTTTACAACAGTCACCTTGTTTATCTTTTTTCTTTCTTTCCTCCTTCCCTCCTCTTTTTCCTTTTCCTCCTGGTCCTCGTGATTGTTGTTTTGCTCATTATCTTCCCTTACACGGTTTCTTAGAGGGAAGTCAGAAGTCGCCCGCGCACCGTCTTCACAGACACTAACTTTACCATAACATTTAAACACAGTGGCAACTTCCTGTCCCAGAGACTTGCCCTTCCTGGTGCCTCTGCCTGAGCATCTGTAGGTGACAATCAAAAGACGCTCCAGCGCCCTGTTTCCCACGGTCAATGGGGTCATCTCTGCATGCATGTTCAAAGAGCAGAACAGCCCAGCCGCAGAGATCCAACCTTGTGGTCTGTTCCCTGAGTCAGTCTGAGACTGGGTAGGGAAAACAGAGAGCACCTGACCACTTCCCATGGGGATTAGCTGCAGAGGGAGGGGAGAAGCTGCATGATGAAAGAGTTGCAGGCGGGAGGGACTGGAGAAGCCGGCGGAAGCCTGAGGGGCCTCGGCTAGGCGCCAGAGGCGCAGAGTGCAGCTAATTGGTGTCATGGCCACAGTCTATCCTAGGCTCCCAGTTTGGCTTAGCAACAGCAGGGATTCAACCTTCATATTGTTGGAGGCTGCGGAGTGCGGGTTATGATTCTACTGCAGACTTCCTGCTTTGTAGAGGGTGCTTGTCTCGGAGTCCTCTTGTGGTGGAAGGGCTGAGGAGTCTCTCTCTTTTTTATTGTTTTCGATGTGGATGTGTGAGTCTGTGTGTGCATGCGCACAGCATGTGGCAAGACGTGCATGTGGAGATTAGAGGAAAACCTCAGATGTGGGTCCTCACCTTGTTTGAGAAAGTCGCTTCCTCTCTCTACAAAGAATTTCTTCTTCCTTCTTCTCCTCTTCCTCTCCCTCCTCCTTCTTCTTTTCTTTTCTTTCCCATGTAGCTCTGGCTGTCCTGGAACTCACTCTGTAGATCAGGCTGGCCTTGAACTCAGATATCCATTTGACTCTGCCTCCTGAGTGCTGGGATTAGAGTTCTGAATTTAAAGGCATGTGCCACTACTGCCTGACCAAGAATGTGTTTTATTCTTTCAAAATTCCGTACGTGAAAACAACGTATCCTGATCATATTCTCCCTCATTCCTTGCATTCCCTCCCACACCTACTATGCACCCCAACAAGCCCTTCTCACGTTCTCACCTTCACACACACACACACACACACACACACACACACAGAGTTGACTGACCTTCTCGGCTTGCTCTTGTACAGGTAATAATCACTGCGGAGAGTTCATAAGTATAACTGCCATACCATGTCCAGAAGATAACATTTCACAACATTCTTCCCCATGCCTTGGCTTTTACATCTTTCTGCCCCCTCTTCCACAGAGTTCTCTGAGCCTTGGTGGGGCGGGGAGAGTTGATAAAGCTGGCTCTCTTGAGGGTAAGCATTAAGTAGTCACTTACCTGCAGCACTTTGATGAGTTGAGTGTCTGCATTAACTCATTACCATGGCAAAGGGGAGTTTGTTTTGAAGGTTGAAAGAAGGCAGAACAGATCTATAAATATAAACATAATACATAGAAGGCAATTTGATAACTGTTCCATTTATACAACAGTATAGCAGGTTCCCCTCTAGGGCCTATGACCTCAAAGCAATGGGCTTTTGGCTAGATTGACAGTATCAGCCATGAATTTCTTCCTGTGGAGCTGGCTTCGAATCTAACCAGAGTTGCTGATTGCCCCCATAAACTTCATGCCACAGTTATACCCATGGGTACGTCTTGCCTGGTAGGTTGGTACTGTAGCTTGCAATGCTTACTGCTAGTTAATCCCACCGATGAATTTTCTCCTCAGTAACCCGCATAGCACCGTTCAGTATTATGACAGTCAGAAAGGAGGGCATTTTCAGTTTGATTTTGAGACTTGTCCTTGCTTAGTAATTGCTGCACACACCAGACTGGCTGGCCAGCAAGCATCCAGGCATTCTGTTGTTTCCACTTCCCATCGCCCCACAGAAGTGCTGGGATTAAATACGTTCTCGCTGCAAGTCCCGTTTTCGCATCGTTATCAGGGATTCAAATTCAAGTCCTCAAGAGTAACGAGTCTTTCTCTGTCCCACTGGCCAGCTCCCAAATAACGACACAAAGACATATTATGAATTATGAAACTTGGCCTTTAGCTTAGGTTTGTTTCTAACTGGCTCTTATAATTTAAATTTACCCTGATTTTTTATTAATCGACGCTCTATCATGTGACTTTTTTACCTCTCTTCCATTCTGTGTGTCCAACTCAGTCCCCATTTCTCCGCTGCCTAGATTCATCTCCGCCTTCCTCTCTCCCCGCCTGGAGGTCCCGTCTAGACTTCCTGTTTATCTATTGGCCATTCAGCTCTTTATTAAACCAATCACAGCAATATATCTTCACAGAGTATCCAAATACCCCGCAGCTCTCAGGCTTGCCTAGCGAGTCCTTGTACTCAGGGAACCCACTCTCCAGCTCCCCGGGGCCTCTTTCACAAGGGTACTATTCTAATTATGGGGCCCTGCTCTCAGAGGCTTGCCTCATCTGCAAATATCACTGTGGGGGTGAGGATTCCTCTTAGGAATTTTGTGTAAAGAACACTCAGACTTCTGTGCCCCCGGAGCCAGAGACCTGGGCTTGCCCCTGCCAGTGTCTCTCTCTGTAATGTGGGATTTCCCTCTGTAGGCTGTGAATACTATTGGTTAATAAAAAAAAAAGGTGTAAAAAAAAAAAAAAGAAGCCGGGCGCTGGTGGCACACGCCTTTAATCCTAGCACTCGGGAGGCAGAGGCAGGAAGATCTCTGGGAGTTCGAGGCCAGCCTGATCTACAAGAGCTAGTTCCAGGACAGGAACCAAAAGCTACGGAGAAACCCTGTCTTGAAAATCAATCAATCAATAAATAAATAAAAAAAAGCTGTCTTGGGCCTGCACAGGGAATAGAGGTAGGCGGGGAAAACGAAACTGAATGCTGGGAGAAAGAAGGAGGAGTTAGAGAGAAGCCATGTAGCCCTGCTGGAGACAGACACAGGAACTTTAGCTGGTAAACCCCGGTGAGAAACCAACACACAGATTAATAGAAATGGGTAAAACTAATATGTAAGAGTTATCCAATAAGAAGCTAGAGCTAATGGGCCAAGCAGTGATTTAAATAATACAGTTTTCTGTGTGATCATTTCGGGGCTAAGCGGCCCGGAACCAACAATGGGGCCCCCCTACAACACTCTCAGAGGTAACTTCATTTGGGGGAGAAGCCGTGCAGTGGCTTTGGGTCTAGGAAGAGCTACTTTCTCAGTCAGGGCAGCAGCTGCGGATATAGATGCCGTCCCCACCGCCCCCTCTGCATTCTGAGAAACTAAACAGCTCTCAGCCCTCCGACTGCTAGTCTATCACAATCCACACTCCCCCTCTGTTCTGCTTCCTGAACTGCTGAACCCGGAAGGCCTGGCATCATGGGAAGACCCAGTGGGCGAGGAGACTGAGAACTACAGAACCCACAGAGCCCAGTACTCTCAGCAGCTCACAGCGCAGGCAGGGACTTCATGCCCAGCCTTCTAGCGTTGCCTTGCTCAGCATATTTTTTCTTTTTCTTTTTTCTTTTGCCTTTTGAGATAGGGTCTCTCTATGTAGCCCTGATTGTCCTGGAACTCATTATGTAGTCCAGGCTGGCCTCAACCTCACGGAGATGCACCTGACTCTGCCTCCTGAGAGCTGAGGTTAAAGTGTGCGCCACCACACCTGACCCTGCTTAGCTTTTTGAGCCTGGCCCCCAGGATCTGTGACCCATAGAACCCCCTTTGAGCTGACTGTGGCTCACACCATTTCCTTGGTAAGCTTTGCAGGCCCACACTGTCTTCAGTGTCTGACTACAGCTTCCTCCCTAAGGGCAGGCAATGTGACTGATTTAGGATGAGCTTTTAGGCTCAGTGGATGGCAAATTAGTGAGTAGATAAGAAAGAAGGGCTGAATAATGACAGGCTTGCCTGTGGGGAAACCCAAGTGGTTGGTGGAGGAAGGGTGGCTTTCTCTGGAGGCCTTTTGCCATGCCCTCCAGGCATCTTTGGCATCCTTTAAAAAAAATGTGTATGGGTGTTTTACCTGCATGTATGTCTGTGTATTACTGTGTGCCTGACGCCTGTGGAGGGTGTCAGATCCCCTGGAACTGGAGCTACAGATGGTTTTGAGCTGACTGTGGGTGCCTAGGTCCTCTGAAAGAGTCGCTAGTGCTCTTAACTGCTGAGCCATTTCTCCAACCCACATGTGTCTATTCCCTATACATTTCTCTAAGTCCTGACCGCAGCATCCCACGCCCCGTCCTTCTGCACCAATTGGTGACCATAGACGTGGTGAGGCAACTGTGCTGTTGATGGCACAGACCCCGGGCTGGAGGCACTGAACACAGGACTGCAGTTTACAACCAGGGCTATTTATAGAGGATTCATGACGAAAAGGGGGCTATGAGGTTGCACAAGTTTGGAAAATCCATGTCTGAGCAGAATTAGCAGTGTTCTTCGCAGTGGAGTTGCTCAGGTCCTTAAGATGTTTGCAAGACCCTCCTGGAAGGAGAGACACACTAGCCACAAGTCCCACACTGAATCGCCACAAAACCTTTCTTTTTGGAATAGTTAGCAGAGTTTGGAAGTTGGTTGGTGATGATTTCAGACATATTTAACTGATTTATCCTTGCGTATGTAATGTATGCATGAGATTCAATCGGTTCCTGGCACCAGATTTCATAGGTTCCCGGGCCCAGGCGGTGACTGGAGAGTTCAGGAGGCTTATCACAGCCAGTGGAGAACCTTGCTGTGGCCTCTGGGGTGGCAAGCATCTTTAGGGGGGCAGGGTAGGAGGTATGGGTCCATGGGTAAACTTCCTGCTGTACAAACATGAGTTCAGATCCCCAGGACTCATGTAAAAAGACATACATGGCCCCAAGTATCTCTAATGTATCTTTTATGCAGAGAGGTAGAGACCTCTGACCTTCATGTATGTATACATATGTGCATACATATGAACATGTAAACATGCACACAGCACACACACAGAAAGAGAGGGATGGGGGGCTAGCTTGAGGCTGCGAAGAGTCAGTACTGTTTGTTTTCCTGGAGTGGGTGGAGTGATGCCAAGCAGGTGATGAGGAAGGGGAAAGGAATGGGTTTATTAGTGATCTGCTCTTGCCTAGCAACTTAAAACAACCATGTCCGTCCTCTCACCTGGCTCCTGGCAGTGCTGAGCTGGTGGGCTGGCTCAGCATCTCTTTCACAGACGGAGTCAGCTCTCAGTGCGGCTTCAGCATCTGAAGGTGGACACGTACCTGAGGGGCAGCCTCCAAGTTTACCCTGGTGGTCCGGGCTACTCTCGGATCTTGCCACATGCACGCCTGCACGGGGCTGCGGAGTGTCTTCATCCTACAGCAGCCGGTGGCCTCCACAGTGAGCGATCCAAAGAGAAGCAAGAGAGGAATGTATCATCCCCGACTGACCTAGTTTTGAAATCTCACGCAGGCAGTTTTGCTGCACTCTTTCGTTCTTAGTTGTTTTATGTTATGGTGTTTTTGAGAAACAGTCAGCCCTTCGTACCTTTGTAACCATCTGTGACGGCTTACCTTCGCTGTCAGCTGGACTGGATACGCTCCTGTGTGTGCTTTCCAAGAACTGTAACTGGAAAGGGAGACCCATCCGGAATGTGGGCAGTTCCATCTCATGAGCTGGGGGCCCAGTCTGACTCAAACACGTAGCTTCATCTATCTCTGCTTCCTGACTGTGGGCACAATGTGACCAGCCACCTCACGCTCCTGGCCACATTTCCACTGTGATGTACCGTATCCCTTAAGCGTGAGCCAGAAGCCCTTTCTTTCGTAATTTGCTTTTGGCAGGCCTTTTGACTCACAGCCACAAGAAGAGTAGCTACCATACTATCCATGAACCCAACCAGCCATGGATAGAAAAAGTTCAGAAAAAAAGGCTGCATCTATTCTAAAGACATATTGACTGTTTCCTGTCTGCGGGGCAATGCAGAACACCGAGTATTCATGTAGCATTTACCTTGTGTTAGAAATTGCACACAGCCCCATGATTCAAGGTCTACAGGTGGGCTGTGTGGATTCTGGGGAAGTACTATCCCATTTTATACAACACTCTTAAACATCTGCAGATTTGGATATATGAGGAGGATGCTAGCACCAACTGCTGAGAGACTCTGAGAAGTCACCATACGACGTAATATAATAAAATTTTTGTGATGTCACCACACCAACTTCACAGTGATTTCATTTTTCTCAAATGAGGGACTCACATACACACATTCTCATAGCATGCTGTTTCTTATGCATAAATAGTCAAGGCCATAATGATCCATTTTGTTTAACGAACTCAAAATACAGTTAAATACATAGTATTGTGCTTATTTATGAAAGTTAGCTTTCCAGATTTGTTTGAAAAGTTTTTAGAGTAATTTAATTAACATATTTTATTATACAGCTTATTTGCTTAGGATATTTGGTATAGCACTCACAGACAAAGGACCAAAGGAATTTCCCCACACAAGAGTGTCTTAGTAAATGCTTTATCGTTCTTTCAAGAAGTGGGAAAATCTAAACATGAAAATTCTTTCCTAATTTCCTGGGTTCATAGTACCTGTGAAGTCCTGGAAACTTCCAAGTCTCCTGAAAAGGCAGAGTGCCATATTGACATAGAGCACTGGAATCTTCTCACCCAGACGGTGGTTCTATGGTTTGGATAGGTTTGTCCGACAAAATGTTGGAAGCTTGGCCCCCAATATTATGGTGCTGAGACTGTGGGATGTTTAAGAGGTGGGGCTTAATGGGAAGAGTTGCTTCATCAGGGGCGTGGCTCCACAGGGATTGATTCCAGTCTCAGGGAGCCAGCATGAATTGTATAAAAGCAAGGATGGCCTTCCTAGTATCTCTCAATGTGACGTCTTCTTCAGATGTGGCTCTTTCTGTTTCTCTGCTGTGCTCTGACATAGTCAAGGAGCCTACCAGAGCTGGACGGATGGATCTGCCTGATCTTGGAGGCTCGCCTTCCTAACCAGTGAGTAAAATAAAACAATCTTCTTTCATTTTTAAAAGATTGTGTCTGTGTGTGTGTGTGTGTGTGTGTGTGTGTGTGTGTGTATATGTGAGAGAGAGAGAGAGAGAGAGAGAGAGAGAGAGAGAGAGAGAGAGAGAGAGAGAGAGAAAGATGTGTGGGTGTTCTTGGATGTCCTGGAACTTGAGTTACAGTTGGTTATCAACATTGCCCTTTGAGTGCTGGGAACTGAACTCAGGTCATCTAGAACTGCAGCAAGTACTCTAAATGGCTGAAATAGCTTTCCAGCCCCAAACTCTCTTCTCTATAACACACTCAGACTCAGGCATTTTGTTATAGAAACAGAAAACTAACAGGTACAGGCGGCGATAGTGGAGGGCTCCCAGGAGCATCTTGTTTGTGAGTCCCAGCTTCCATCTCACCGTGCTGGCAGGTTGCTGACCATCTCTTGACAGAAATGATGCTTTGCCCATATTTCCCGGTCACCTCTGATGTGTCAAGTCTACAAATATCTCTGGAGAAACACCTTTGTAGTTCTCGTCCCTCCCCTCAATGCCTCACTAAAGAGGCTGTTGAGTGCCCAGGCAGAGGGCACGGTATTGGGAGTAAAAGTAGACATTGTGAGTTGGGTGACGGCACGCGCCTTTAATCCCAGCACTCGGGGGGCAGAGGCAGGCAGATCTCTGTGAGCTTGAGGCTAGCCTGGTTTACAAAGTGAGTTCCAAGATAGCCAGAGCTACAGAGAAACCTGTCCTCAAAATAAATAAATAAATAAAATAAAAAACAATAAAGAAAGAAGGAATAAAATAAAAAACAAGGAAGAAGAAGGAAGGAGAAGGAAAAGAAGGAGGCAGAGGAAGAGAAGAACGAAGATAATGACAATGACATTGTTACCTGGTTTCCATCCTCCACGCACTCACAGACCCCATATGAGCATATGAGCATCTCCTGGGGGAAGTCCAGACATCAGTAATGACTTTGCACACTGCCAAGATCCTCCATTCCTGTTGCTGGAAATGAGTCCCTCCACGTAGCTCTCACTCAGAGAACAGACTGACCACAAGACTTACCAAAAGCTTGTGAACATATTTAAAAAACTGCCACAGGGGGACAGTGGTCTCACTTGGGTTCAGATAGCAGCAGTTGGGTCCTGTGAGTTACCACCTCTTCAGCTTAGTCCCTCTAACATGGTTTGTCGATGACTTTCTGTGCCGTTATATGCCATCCTAGGACAGGGACACTGGAATGGAATCTAGCTGGACCACTTCATTTCTCCAGGACTCAGTTTCCCTGTCTAGGCCATTTCCTATCCCCTAGGGACATGGCCCAAGGAGTGGTGACCTGCAAACCTGGCAAGAGCAGAGGCGTCTGTTTGCTAGGGAAGGCAAGAGTGTTGAGGGGGCTCTCAGCTGAAACGGAAGCACAGGCTGGTAGGAGGGCTTCTCCCCCTTCACACACGCTCTTGCAACCCCACAGAATATTGTCTCGGCCTTAGTTATTTGGGTAAGAAAACTTCTGCGAACACACTAAGAGTCTAGATGCATAGAAAGTATCCATCTATTCCTAGGATGGAACCGTGACTCCAGAATGATGTCATGTGCTCTTCCAACGTCACCACCGTTGCCTGGTGTGATGAACTGCCAGAGGGAGAGCCTCTGTGCGGAGCTGCAGCAGGGTGGCGGGTTCTGACCCTGTCTGTCTGTCTGTCTGTAACTCGGGGAGATGGAGCAGATAAGACCTTTCACCTGCCAGAAGATCAAAGCGCAAAGGCTAGCTTGCCCCTGGACCCTAGTAGGACCAACTTAGACCCAGGAAAGGACACTAAGCCTGTTGATGTTATTTGGAGGAACAGAGGAACTGCAGCTGGCTTAGCACCATGGTCAAATGTGACAACCAACTTAGGGCTGACACCATAGGCTTGGGGGTGTGATGGGACACATCTATTCCTTAGCTACTTCCGTCAGACTCCTCCCATGGGAGGGCATGGATCCCTACCCCCACCCCATCCAGTTAGAGGCCTCTGCATGGAGGCCACGTTCCCGGGATACCTCTGTCCCAGCTGGGTGGATGGCCCGGCGTGCTTTTCTATATCTAGACTTCGGCATACCTCAGTGTGAAGCAGTCAGGTGGAGGACTGAGCCTTGATCTGCCTAGATCAGAGGATGGCGTGGGATCCTAGACAGCTCGAGCTGCTGTGGAGCAATCCATCCAGACACAATGGCATAGATTAAAACAGCCAAGCTGTTGCCACTTGGGGCCATACCTGGTTGCAGCTGGATAATGACTGGACCCTGGCAGTCTGAAACGCATTGTTGCTTGTGTGCTTTGAAGAGAAGGCTCAGGTATTCAGGAATCCTTCTTCTCCCTCTCTAGGGTCTACACTCCAGGGTGAACAACCTTCTTCTGGACACTTGAAGCATCTAAGGGAGGGTTCTGAGAGACAGGCAAGAACTTAGCCACGATGCCATCTTTCCTTCCTTACAGAGATGGCTAACTCAGGAGGCACTTTCGGTGGTATTGGTGGAGGGGAAGCCTCTGGTTTGCAGCAGTCCAGAGCCATGGAAGGTGAAGGAGTGATAAAAAGAACAATAGATCAGCTCAGAGGTGGCCAGCGTGGAGAAGTGGGAGCAACTTGTAAGGGGCAGGAGGCCTGGCTGAGGATTTGGAACTGGGATGGGGAGGAGAAAGTCTGGAGGAGAGCATTGGGGAGGACGTGAGCCCATCAAATAGGTTCCCTGGTGTGAGAAGTCCCTTCAGAGATTAGAAAGGCGGCTCAGTGCTTCACAGCATGGAGTGCTTAATTGCTCGGGTTCAAGTTCCGGTGCCCACTTCAGGCAGCTCACAATCACCTGCCATTCCAGCCTCAGGGAGCCCCTGGCTTCCCAGGGCACCTGTGCACACATACCCATGTACAGACACACCTGCCTGGCTTTAAGAGTATCTTCACATCTCCGTCTGGGATTCCCTCACATTTACTTGTTTGTTGACGTGTGTGGGGCCATGAATGTGTGTATACCCACTGAGGTGTCGTGTGGAGGGTGGAGGACAAACTGAGGGGGTTGGGTTTGTCCTGCCACACGGGGTCCAGGCTGTCAGGCTTGGAGGGAAGTGTCTTTACCAGCCGAGCCGTCACTTCAGCCCTGTATTTGGGTTTTTATTTAAAAATGCAAAACAAATAAACAAAAACATGGACTGTGATTAAGGAATGAATATTCATGTTCTAGAATATTCCTAGAGCTGGTGCCCGAACTCTCAGTATGCCTGTATTTGGAGCCAGGCTTCAGGGAGGTGATTAAGGTCAGAGGAGTTCATAAGAGGAGTTTCAATATGATAGGGCTGGTGCCTTAGAAGAAGAGAAAGGGACACCAGAGATCCGCCCCTCATCTCTGTGTACCTAGGACAAAGGCCATGCGAGGCCACAGTGAGAAGGCAGCCACCTGCCAGTCACTGAGAGGGACTCCCTGGGACACTTTGATCCGGAATCTCCAGCCTCCAGAAGAGTGAGACTACAATTCCATTGTTGAAGCCACCCAGCCTGTGGAACTTTGTCCTGGCAGCCCCATGGCAGACAGACACAGCTGTCAGCTTCCTTTTTTATGTTTGTGTTTCTTTGAGAGCCTCTTTATTCTGAGGTTGTTTTGTATAGCCACTAGGGAGTCACAGGACTCCGTGTGAATCTATCAAATGCAGAGTATATAGGCTCCAGGCTACCTACTTCATGTGCCCCTTGGCAAACTACAGGCAAAAGTGTCCTGAGAAGCTGGTTGTGACTGGTAGACCCACACACTACCAATAACCATGCCCAGGCAGAGGCCTCATCATTGTGTTCATGAACTTAGCTTGCAGTGAACCAAGCAGGCAAGGATTTTGATTTGGGAGACACTGTTGACAAGCTATAGGGCTTGGGAAAGTTACTTCAAGTTGTCTGAGCCTCAGTTTTTTCCTGCATAATATGAGGGGAATAACATCATCACCTCCTGGGGGTCCTGTGAGGGCCCAAAGAGCTTGCATACACCGAACATTTAGCATGGTGTAGCATACATAAGACAATGCAACCCAGAGCTTGCTGGGTGTAATCCCCAAGTTCCAAATCAAGAAGAACCATTGTGAAGCAGCCTTTAAGAATAAATATCAGAGGGGAAAAGCGTGGCTTCTCTTCTGCTCTCACTTGAACACGCTACAGTGGAAAGCATCGACTAAACTGCCTGCTGCTACTGCCTGTAGGGGCCACAGTAGCAGGGACCACCCAGGCCAGCTGCAGGAGCTGTGCCTGATACTAGATGGAGACCCCTTGTGGGTGACTTTCTGGATTGCTAGCTTTTCTAGTCTTGCTACAAAGACTAGAAAATCAGTTTTCTTTGAGGAGAAGCTTTTGAATTCTTAGCCGGTACAAAAACTGCACAAGAGCAGGGCGAGGTGGCCAGTTTGTGCCTCAGACGGCTCGGGAAGGTCAGCATGGGACAGGAAACATCTTCACTAAGTCCCCCCTTGCTACCCTGAAGTAACGGTGGAGGGATGAGGGAGAGAGATCTCCGTGGAAGAGGAGGCCGTGTTTTGGCGGGAAGACAAACCTTCCATTCACCCTGGGTGGTTTTCGGAGGGTGTGACAGGAGGTGAGGCCACGTGCTCAGAAAGCAGCTTTTAGCATCCACCGTCCCCTCTGCTCTGCACATCCGTTCTCTGCCACCTCCCTCAACACAATGTGTCTTCAAGGAAGATCCCAAGCCCACCTCCATGGCTGTGAGTCCTTCCCGTGGGGCTTTGCTTTCTGTGGAGCCCGTGGAGAGAGCTTTCGTATTCCCATCTCTGGCACCAGCTGGCAGCTGTGACAGGATTCCAGGCGATGACCTCATGAACCTGCACACTGTCATTCCCATCCCCGGCACTGCCAGCCAGAGCAGCAGAACTCCCACTTCAGCGTGACCTACTTCTGGCTCCGAAATCACACTCCCAGACGGCCACCTCCCTCATTCCAAAGCACGTGTTGCCGGGAGTAGTGTTTGTCCCTCACATCTCGCTGAAAGCAAAATTACACCGCAAGCAACCAGAGCTAAGTGCGGGGGTTGTAGAGAGAGGGCAATGCCTGCTATGGGGGCAGGAACTGCTCTCCAGGGAGTGAACAGACACACACACCGCCAAGGAGTGGAGATATGGGACAAACTGCTTACTGCTCCTCAGACAGAGATTCAAAATGGCGCCACACCGCGTGTTACTTAAGATTCTCTATGTGAACAGATCTTCAACTGTGTAGATGTATTTTACACAGCACATTGATTAGATTGGCCCAAGGATGCACATAGCCCAGAATGGTCTGTGTGCTAGTGAGAGGCTGGGAACCCAGGAGCTACTTCTCAGTCCCCTGGGCTGGTTACCTCAGCAGCCCCCATCTGGTGCTGAAGATCCGAGGAATCCTGCAGAGTCGCTGGTGTTTTGTCCTTGCACAGAAGCCAAAGAAGATGGGTGCCAAGGTCAGCAGCAGAATGGGAAGAACACATTTACTGGCAAGGAACAAAGGCAGTCTGGGAGCGCTGATACACATCCTCCTGGGAGTGTAAGGCCAGCATGGTCTACAGACGGAGCTCCAGGCCAGCCAGGACCATATAGTGACATTCTGTATTCAAAACCAAACCAAAACAAACAGAAAACCAAGGCAGGCAGATGAGGTCCTCTGAGCTCTTTCTGTCTAGGCTACTGTTACTGACAGATGCTGTCCACTGGTACTTTCTCACAGAGGTGCCCCGTCTCTTAGTGGACTCTAGATCCAATCAAGCTGATAGCCGGGATGAACATCACCCAGTGAGAGCCCAAACTGTGTAACCTCACGAATCTTCTATGGATTCTGATCTCAACATCCCAAACTGTGAGTGATCGAAGATGGGGGTCTTTAAAATGAGGTTGTGGGTGGATCCTAAATCCAGACTGGCCAGAGGAGTCCTAAGGGAGGATGCTTAAGTTTGAATCTGAACCCAGAACCTGGTGTTGAAGGATTCCTGCCCATGGGGTGCCTTTGAGAGCTGGTGGCCCTTTAAGAGGAGGTGCCTCATGGGAGCTTTGCTACTCTCTGAGGGTGCTGGAAGAAAGTGGAATCTGCCCCTTCTTTCTCCCTTTCTTTGGGCCCCCGGGATAAAAGAGATATTTGCCCCACCCTTCTACCTCGATGTGCTGCCAGGGGCCCAGAGCAATGGGCTACCTGACCAGAACCTGACACCCCCCCCCACCCCAACTGAGCCATAGTGACCTTTTCCTCCTCCTTCATTGGCTTATTGCAGAGATTTGCCACAGGAATAGAACTCTAGCTAACAAAGGAAGGTCGGACACACGGGAAAACACCAGCAGGGTACATACAGAGGGCAGATCATGTGAACAGGTAACAAGAGGGAATCTGTCTGCAAGCCAAGGGGAAGAGGCCTCCCACAAGCCAAACTCGTCAACACCTCGGTCTCAGGTTTCCAGTTTCCAGACCTGTAAGAAAGTAAAGTTCAGTTATTTAAACTGCTCGATCTGTGGTATTTTGTTATGTGAGCTCTAAAAAAAACCAATACATATACCAAAAAAAAATTTGATTTCTTTTAATTAGCTGCCTAGGATAAATCAGCTGATTTCCATTGCTACTGCTGGGTGCCGGGAAGTGCAGAGCCAAATGACCAGTTGGAGCCACCACAATGACTGGAGTGAGTCCACTTTGGAGGAATATGATACCTGATCAGGCTAGTTGTGGGGATATTGAGGGGTATGGAGGGTGGGGGCGTGGTGAGGGGTATGGAGGGTGGGGGCGTGGTGAGGGGTATGCAGAGTGGGAGGTATGAAGAGTGTCTGTCTGTCTGCCTGTGTATGGAAAATTGGGGATGGGGAGAGTGAAAGGCATGGGGAATGAAGGGTGTATTCCTTGTGGAGAAGGTGACTCCAGGGTACAGAAAAGATTTGGTTTTTCTCTAGATCCCCGTATTCCAACTGATGTTCACTGCTATGGGTAACATCTGGGCCACTTCTAAATTGTGTGATGTGTTCTGAGGCAGAACTGAAGGGTGCCCACATATCTGCCTTTCACTAAGGGACACATGAGGGACATTTTTTAGTTTTAAATTTGTGTGTGTGTTGTGTGCCTATGTGTGTTTGTGTGTGTATGTATGTGTGTATATGTGCTTGTGTGTGTATGTATGTATGAGTGTGTTTATGTGTGTGTATGTATATGTGTGTTTGTGTGAGTGTGTGTGTATGTGTGTTTGTATGTGTGTGCAGGTGCCCACGGAGGTCAGAAGAGGGCATTGGATCCCTTGGAACTGGTTAGTTACATGGAGCTAACGCAGAGAAACAGAAAGGGATTGCTGGTGTGGATATGGTTTTCTCCTGTTCTCCCTTTCAGTCAGGCTGGCCTCCCCCACATGGCTCTGCCCACATTTAGAGTGGGCCCTTCCTCCTCAGCCAAACCTCTATGGAACCACCCCCACAGACGCCTCTAGAAGTGTGTTTTCTAGATAACTGGAAACGCAGTCGAATTGACCATCACGATTAGCTATCACACCACCCAGCCCAGCCTGGCTCAGGCTCCAGATACTCCTGCAGGGGATCCAGACTCCTGAGGAGAAGCTCAGCTGTGAAGTGATGGCTGGAATCCACACTCTGTGAGGGCTGCCAGCTGCTCCAGACGATGTCCAATGTCCGTCACCCCACAGCACGGCTTCCTTGGTTCCAGAATATTTTCCAAGCTTGGTTCTGTGTCTTGGCCTCCTGGTCCTCTGGTTACTCCTTTCAGTGAGGGAAGCTGGGCTGATCAGTAGGCACTGGACCCCTGAGGCACATATTGATAAAATCAAGCACTTCCAAGAACAAAGCCGCTTGACAAGGAGTGCCCTGCAGAGGAAGCTCTCCCAAGAACTCTACTCTCACAGTGAGGGTACTGCTGAACACAGGGCCTTGCAATTCAGAGCACACTTGCTGAGTGAGGGGAGCACTCCTGAGCACAGGACCTCAGATTTGGAGCACACTGCTGAGAGGAGCACTCTTGAGCATATGACTTCAGAGTTGGAGCACACTGTTTAGGGGAGCACTCCCAAGCACATCACTTTATATTTAGAGCACACCATTGAGGGGAGCACTCCCGAGCACATGACTTCAGAGATGGACCGCACTGTTTAGGGGAGCACTCCCAAGCATATCACCTGAGAGTTGGAGCACTCTGTTGAGGGGAGCACTCCCGAGCACATGACTTCAGAGATGGACCACACTGTTTAGGGGAGCACTCCCAAGCATACCACCTTAGAGTTGGAGCACTCTGTTGAGGGGAGCACTCCCGAGCACATGACTTCAGAGATGGAGCACACTGTTTAGGGGAGCACTCCCAAGCACATCACTTTATATTTAGAGCACACCATTGAGGGGAGCACTCCCGAGCACATGACTTCAGAGATGGACCACACTGTTTAGGGGAGCACTCCCAAGCATACCACCTTAGAGTTGGAGCACTCTGTTGAGGGGAGCACTCCCGAGCACATGACTTCAGAGATGGAGCACACTGTTTAGGGGAGCACTCCCAAGCATACCACCTTAGAGTTGGAGCACTCTGTTGAGGGGAGCACTCCCGAGCACATGACTTCAGAGATGGAGCACACTGTTTAGGGGAGCACTCCCAAGCACATCACTTTATATTTAGAGCACACCATTGAGGGGAGCACTCCCGAGCACATGACTTCAGAGATGGAGCACACTGTTTAGGGGAGCACTCCCAAGCATACCACCTTAGAGTTGGAGCACTCTGTTGAGGGGAGCACTCCCGAGCACATGACTTCAGAGATGGAGCACACTGTTTAGGGGAGCACTCCCAAGCATACCACCTTAGAGTTGGAGCACTCTGTTGAGGGGAGCACTCCCGAGCACATGACTTCAGAGATGGAGCACACTGTTTAGGGGAGCACTCCAAGCACACAACTTTAGAGTTGGAGCACACTGCTGACAGGAGCACACCTGGGATCATTGAGCTCAGGGTGGCTGTCCCTCACCTTCAGACTTAAGGATAGAAGATACCATCCCAGAGCAGGGCTCCCAGGATCTATGAGATCAGGGGTCAGGCAGTAGCACTTAGGGGTACCTCACCTTGATTCCTCAAGGTGGGTGTGATTAGCATACTGGGTTCTAAGTTGCAAACAAGGAGAAAGGTGCAAGTGTCCTGATTTTCAGAGTTGCAGGGAACAGTAGAAGAGGTGTTCTCTGGGGCCCAGGAGGCAGGCAGCCACTAAGACACTGCCTATATTTGAAATCTTTCAAATACAACGTCTACTGCAGGACAAATGCAGAAGCAGATATGGCATGCCCACACCGGGAAATGTTAGTCAGCCCTAAAGAAGAACAGTGTACCCGTACATGCTTTGACACGGATGAACCTCAAAAATATCCTGCTGGCAAAAGAAGTCAGGAACGAAAAGAAGGGCATGCGTTTGTGTGATTTCATTTCTAGGAGAGTCAGTTTTCTGGGGGAAGCCATACACAGTACGTAAGTCAGTTTTCTATACTTATAATGAAGCACCTGAAGCTGTGCGTTTTTTAAAGGTATACATTTTTTTTCTAGCTCACAGATGTGGAGGCTGGAAACCCATGGCCAGGTGGCCCCATCCATACCACCACTGCTGAGAGTCCCCTTGGCTGGCAGATGGCATTTGAGGGGAGCTTGTGAAAGAAAAAGAGGACGCATGGTAAAAAGGGGAACCAGAGGAGGGTCAATCAGGCTCCTAGAGGCTCCATCTTTTAAAGGTCCACCCCCTGCTGGGTGACAGGCCAGACCCAAACTACAGCAGGAGCCATTAGCCCAGGCTTTTGTTCTGTGGTGACGGAGGGGGTCCTTGAATTAGATAGTGACAATGATTGGGCAACCATGTGAGGACACTGGGAACGACTCACTGGACACTTTAATGTGAACAGTTTGGATGTTCAACAGGTCAGAGTGTTAAAGGAAGCAGATGCAAAACCGGCTATGGAAGGCCATGGCTGTGTGTCCCCTTTCTAGTCCTAAGCCAATATCCCACAACTTAAGGGCTGGAGAAATAGTCAGATCATTCTTGCTGGGCCCCTAAGGACAGTCTCGGAGGACAGCTCCCCACCCCTTGGTGAGTGCAAACAGTCATGACTCATCTAGCCCTTTCAGAAGGATCATGATATTTCACTCGGGTGACCCTAGAATGGAAAAGGAGGCCAGTCAGGTTTTTCAGGAGACTATAGGGTCTGTGCACTAGGCACATGATCTGGCTTCTCTCTCTCTTTCTCTGTCTCTCTGTGTGCGTGTGTGTGAGTTGCACGGGTATTGTATGTGTACAGGTGTGCATTCACGTTCGCACATTTGCATTTAGAGGCCATAGGTCAATGTCAGTTGTCTTCCCCAGTTGACCTCCACCTTGTAGTTTTAAGAAGTTTTCTCCAGAATCTGGAACTCACCAGTTTAGCTAGGTTGGCTAGCCAGCGATCTGTGGTGTCATCCCCACCACTGGGATTACAGTTGTGGTGCTTCATGCCAGGATTTTTATGGGTATGTCTGCTGTAGGAAATCCTACAGCTGGTAGCCCTTAAGTACCCGCCCACTGGGGCGTGGCCTCTTATACTATTTATGCTGAGGTAAAGCATGTGCATCGTCGGCCTCTTTTCCGGCTGTGGGATTCCGTTGCTGTTCTCCGTTCCAGCAGAGGATATTGATTTGTGAGTCTACGCCTAAATAAATAACCATCTATTATTCTCAATTCTGAGCTAGCGTGGGTTTTCTTTTAAGCATCCTTCTTCGTATGTCGAGGCTCAAAAGCAGGCCCTATGATTGTGTGGTGTGGGCTTTATCCTCTGAGCCATCTCTCTAGCCCTTGGCCTGGATTTTGAGTGGTTAATTTGAGCAGGCGTTAGCCGTTGGCAGAACTCACAGGTTTATTCCTTGGCCGGTGGAAAGGGTTGATGACCAATGGACATCTTTGGGGTTCTCCCGATAGCTGAGAGGGTAAACAAAATGATTTCTGTCTAAGGGGATGAGCGGAGGGGCCCTCAGTGGATGCTGCCTTCCTCATGGTAAGGGATGGGCGGAGGGGCCCTCAGTGGGTGCTGCCCTCCTCGTGACGGTAAGGCTAGGACTCTCAGTCTCTGTTGTGAGAGTGCTGTAGTTCCTGATCAGTTCACTGGTGATACTAGTGAGCTTAGCTTAGCTCGCTGTACTTTAAACCATCAGGGTCCACCACCAAAGACACAGAGAAGGTACAGACGCTGAAAAGTTCACCTGGCTATGGCCCAGTCACAGCTGATGGGCCGCATGGGGCTTCTCCCTGGAGGACGCTTGGTGGCAGTTGATCTGATAAATACTGTTTCCTACCCTAGAAGGAGGACCTCCCTGCCCAGGTAGCCTGCAATCCTATGCAGGGAGCCAGAACAGTCCCAAGTTTCCTTTGGGGCACTAGATTTTATACTGGAGCTGCTGGAAAGTATGGGACCATATGATCGCTGATCTCCACACAGGACATGAGACCATGGCAACCAGACCTGAACAGCAGCAGGTGGCAGGCACCATGGATGGAGTGGAATAGGTACTCTCTGGAGGTGAGGAGAACCCTGCCCTGCTCATGGTACATGACAGCCATAGCCCAAGGAGGGATGGGTCAATAATAGTGCATTGTAGCCCCAAGGCAGAAGCACA
This sequence comes from Microtus pennsylvanicus, assembly GCF_037038515.1. Lineage (NCBI taxonomy): Eukaryota > Metazoa > Chordata > Mammalia > Rodentia > Cricetidae > Microtus > Microtus pennsylvanicus. The sequence continues at coordinate 14,416,050 of NC_134596.1, forward strand.
GGCTCAGTGTGCCTTTTGGGTCTTGGAGGCGCTACAGTTAGTAGAAGGCTGAGGGTCCCTTTGGGGTTTAAGCGTCTGGAGCCGGCTCCTCAGTTCACGAGGTGGGGAGACTGTGGGAAGTGGAACCTGGTGGGAAGCTCTTACTTAGGCCCCTGGGTACTGTCCTCAGACAGGATTAGACAGCACTCTCGGGACCTCTCACACAATGAATCATTAGACCAGACTCATCATCCACTAAGCAACTTTCTTCCTTCCACAAGTGCTCCGGTGCCATTGCGACGCTTCGACTGTCGGGCCAGACCAGCATCTCCACCAGAATTCCTAGCTAACTAAACTTTCCCAGGCTCGGGAATTGTCTTGTCACCAGAGAACACACCACACAGAGGCGTGATGTTGCATGCTCAGGAATTGACGGCCACACTCAGCAGTCTCAGGAGGTGCCAGTCGGGCTGGTACCCAGTGATGCCCAGGGCACAGGGTGGCTCTGCAAGGCCTGCTAAGTCTGGAGCTAAGAACCTCAGCAGGTCACATCTCACTGCCCATCCATCACGCTACACTCCTGTCCTCACCGAGCGTCTCATGTCACACTCCTCATACTTCCCCAGGATCTGTAGTGAGAGGAGGACCCAAGGGTGCTCCATGGGTCAGCTTGGGGTCACAGCACACAGAGATGGAGGGCACTGTGCCTCGGTCTCTCACAGCGGTTACTGCCGAGGATCCATGGAAGACCTCATCGTTAACAGAGCAGTATGAAGCACGCAGTCATCCACTGTATGTCCAGAGACCACGCTGGGAAAATACACTCCCTGCCTCCCCCTGTAACTTTTCCCTTGGGCCTCTGCTCTGAGACTCTGACAGCCTTCCCCAGAGCTGAGCTGATGCCAGGCCCTAAACTTCCAGAATGCTGAGAGCTAAATGAACCTCTTCTCTCCATAGATTACCCAGCTTCAGTTATGTTGTTTATAGTAAAGGAAAATGGATCTGTATATCTTTTGTTCTCCTATTTATTTGTTTTTACTAGATATGTTGGTGTGTGCATGAATGTGTGTTAATGTACATATGTACATGCGTGTGCGCTGTATATACATGTATGGGCCTGCTCTCCCTTGCTGACTGGCATGAATAGAAGCTCAAGGTGGAAGTTGGAATGTCTTCTATAATTTCTCTATCTTAATTTTTGACGCTGGGTCTCTCTTACTAAATTTGAAGCTTGGCATTTGGTTAAACTGGCTGTCCAGCGAGCCTCTGAGATCTGCCCATTTTTGTCCCCTAGCAAAGAGATTGTAGGTGTACACTGTCTGGCTTTTACATGGGTGCTGGAGATTCGAACTGAGGTCCTCATGCTGTGCAGCAGGCATTTTTTATCCACCGGGCCATCTCCTTAGCTCTGGATGTCTTTTCTTAACTTTTTAAAAGCTTTTTTTAAATTTGTTCTTTGTGTCTTTCACATCATGCATCTCCATCCCATTCCTTTCCCCGTCCCTCCGTATCTGTCCTCTGCCCTTTCATCTCTCCTCGCCCCGAAATAAAATGAAATTTAAGAGAAAAAAAAGAAAAGGAAAAAGGGGAAAATCTAGTTATGGAAGCTGCAGTGTGACACAGTGTATAAATTATGCATTGCCCAAAAAGTGTCCAGTCCAGAATGCAAGTGGCTTTTGAAGATAAGGTGGTCTGTTTTTCTAATTCACACTGAGGTTCTATATAGGCAACACAGTAGTGTCTGGAGTCCCTTATGCAGGGGTTGGGGATATGGTAGCAGCAGACCCAGCAGGATTCCTGAAACTGAGGACCTGGCCCCTGGCCCAGGCTCCCTGAGAAGCTCCTAGGAGACTCACCTAGCAGGCATCGGCCTGGACGGCTGTGGTACGCTGAGTTCTGGTCCTAATTTTCCCTCAGCCCTGTCCTCTACTGCCCAGTGACGACACTCAGGATGAAAACCAGGCAAGAAAAGGACATGACGGCTGCCAGCTGGACTTCTTGCTCCCCCTAGGCTTCCAGAGCTATGGGATCTGGCAGGCTGCGGTGCCGGGAAAACACATTGTTTGGGGGCGTTGTGGATACAGTACAGGATATTTTTAGCAGATTGTTCTGACTTAGTGAAAAACCTGAAAGATAGTGTTGATGAGCCCCTTGTTTTAGCTCCGCAGATGGCTGGGCTATAATTAGACGCTTGTTTCTGGGCGTCTCTACAGTTCTGTAAGAAGACACCTTGCAGGGCACAGAGCACATGGCGGGAGGGCGCCTTCGTGGTTTTATTCAGGGTTCTATCTTTTACTCTTTACTCTCAAGCATCAACTGTGTTTGTGACAAAAAAAAAGTTAGTGATTCACTGGTCTCTCAAGCTAAGATTAGCCCGGAGAGAGGTCAGAGGTTGGTCGCCGTTTTCTGACCCATTGACAAGCTGCCAGCCACTCTCCTCCTGAAGGTGCGTCCTGGGCCCGCGGCCAACCAGGTTCTCTGGGTTCTCTTGCGCTGCCCTTTCTTTCCTAGCAAGGCTTTCATCTATGATGACCTGTTTATGTGTGAAGCACTGGGCTGAAGCCCATCCCCTCTCCTGCCCTTCTCACTTCACAGGGAAGGGGCTATGGCTTTTCTAGTCACAATTGTTCTGGTGCGCAACATGGAGCTATCTGTATTTGGTCACTAGCTCTCTCCTATTATCTGACCCATGGGCTCCCTGCCACAGGACCCGTGGTGGGTCTGTCTCTGCGAGTTCGTTTCCTCATCCGACAAGAAGAATTAATTTGTGAAGCATGCCCAGGGCACAACACATGAACAAGGACGATGCGGACGAGGTGCGAGAGGAGACGGGCCTGCTGAAGCAGTAGACAGGAGCCAGCCAATCCACTCTTAGGGTTGAGATGGGGGTGTGGACACTGTCCTAGGCAGGAGTCCTCTTACCACCCCCAGCTGAGCTCCAAGACCCCTGCCTTCGGAGACTAGTCACATAAGGCAAAGATGTGCTGACCTGTTTCCTGTTACTGTCAAAATACCCAAGGTGACAGACTTGTCAGAGCATAGGCTTCTTAGCTTGTGGGTTTGGCCCTGTGATGGTCACTGAGGGATGTGTGGTAGAGCAAACCCTTCACCTTACCAGGGAAGTAAAAGGGAGTGAGAAGCCAGGTGTCCAGAGTCCAACAGTCCCCACAAACCCTGTGACCCCAGTGACTCCCTTTGGCTGCACCCCATAGATATTCCATAACTTCCCATTGCACCAACAGACAAAGCATTTGCCTTACTGATCTCCAGGAGGCTCATAAAGTCTAAATGCCACCGAGAAACAAGCATCCTACTTTCAAGTTTGGCTTGGGTCTTAGTTTGTGTTCTCTTGCTGTAATAGACACCATGACCAAAACCAACCTTGGGATGGAAAGTTTTGTTTCAGCATATGTCTTACAGTCTAGGTTACAGGGAAAGCCAATTCAGGAACCCTGAGCAGAAACTGAAGCAGAGATCACACGGAATACAGTCTGACTTGTTTTTTTTTTTTTTTTTTTTTTTTTTTTTTTTTTGTGTGTGTGTGTGTGTGTGTGGCTAGCTTGGTCTGCTTTCTTACACACCCCAGGACCACCTTCCCAGGGGTGGCACCACCCACAGTAGGCTGGAACCTCCTATATCAATCATTAACCAAGAAAATGCCCGCCCCAGACTTGCCTACAGGCCTATCTGATGGGTACGTTTTCTCAGTTGAGGTTCCTCTTCCCAGATGGTGGTAGCTTGTATCAAGCTGACACACAGCTAACCAGGAAGAATTAGAAGGTGCCACACTGCATCCTGAATCTACATTCTTGGCTGCTTTGGCCTGTCTGGTCACTCCCTCTGAGAGAAGCCAAGTCAACAGCAGCCACTGAGGTGCTCGTGGATGAGGGGCTGCCTCACTCCTATAGCCGTGGGTACGGCTTGAAGACAAGCCCTTGGGGACAACAGCTTCCAGAGACCACTGTCCCTGTCACTACCAGCCTGGTGGCCACCCAGGAGAATCTGACAGCCATGCAGTCAGAACCGCTAGCTGAGCTGTTCCCAGGTGTGTGTGTGTGTGTGTGTGTGTGTGTGTGTGTGTGTGTGTGTGTAGGCCGGGTGATCTATGAATCTTTGCTTTTTACGTTGTCAAACTTGACAGATAACAGACACACCACACAATCTGGACTCTGCCATCCCCCTGCCTCTTATCCCTCCAGCATCATTTCCTCCTTTCCCTGCAGGCCAGCCTTTGGTCCTTACCAACAAAGGCCTCCAATATGACCAGCAAGCATCCATCAAGATAAGGAGAGGCCAAAGCCATAGGAGATTCCAGAAACCACAGAGTCTCAGAATTCTGCCCCTGCCAAAGACAGAAACATGGTCTGTCTTTGCTATGATGGTTATGACTATTTCCTAAAAGAGACAGAACCCTCACCTAACCTCCAAGTTCTCTCAAGAAGCCAAGTCCTAACTTACTTCTCCAAAACACTGAGGCCCATTTTTCTCTCGGTACCCCAGCACTTGGGACTGGTGTTCTTAAAGATTCTTCCCAGATGTCAATGCAGTTGTTGAAGCTTCAGAGTTGAGGGCCTCTGCCTCCAGAGAGCCCACTAGGCAGGGTGCTTCCATTGCCTGTATACCAGTTCCTTAGGGTTTCCTGCATGCCCCGGCAGCTAGGTGCTACCTACTCCTGTAGTACACTCTGTTCTTCAACACTGTCTGCAGCAGCACATAGGGAAAGCTCCTTTAGAAAAGTGGGCCACACACAGTGTGTGCATTTCCAGTTGCTTAGACTCACAGTTTGGCATAGTTGCTTTCTGCTTGTCTCTCATTCCACAATTCTCTTCTCTACGGGAAGCCCTTTGGTTAAAAAACATACAAACAAAAAACATGGTTTGGTTGAGCCATGGAGAAGATTTGGTTGGTAAAGTGCTTGTCACACAAGCGTGAGGAGCTGAGTTTGAATCCCTGGCATGGCATAAAATCAGGCACTGTAGTGTGGGCCTGTAGGCTCAGGGCTGGGGAAGTAGAGACAGGCAGGTCTATGGAGCTCACTGATCAGCCTCTCTTCTTGCAGCTGATTGAAGTCACAGTCCTGCCTCCTGTCCCCTTTCTGTCATCATCTCTGGTTACATTCAGTCAGTGTCTTGTGACCAAGCTGCGGTGTCATGCTCACTGCATAGCGAGGGCTTGGGCATGCTTCTTTCCCATGGTTTCTATCCCCTCTCTGCAGGGCCATTCACTTGGCTCCGACTGTCCCAGTGCTAACTTCCCAAGTATCCATCCCTGGCAAACACCTGTCAGTCCTCCAGATTCTGACGCATGGAGCATCTCTAGAGGCTTCCTTCCTGGCCTCTCACTTCCTGTTCTGTTGGGGCTTCTCTGTCCTCTTGGTGTGTGCACTGTTGCCTGCACCCTAAGCTCCCCCTTTAATTGGTTGACTTGTTTTGGTGGGCGGCAAGTCCTCCAGTGCCTCCAGAGAAATCATAAAGTCGCCTACAAATGGCAGGTTACTTACATTAAAGCGAACTGTCCGTTTCAGAAAGACAAATGACACATTTTCCCTTGTCTGTGGTTCAAAGATTCATAAACTCATATATGTATAGACATAGGAAGGAAGAAGTGAAGCTGTCCAGGGGGTAATGAGACTTATGAGAGGAGAAGGAGCAAGAAAGGGAGGGTGGAGGGGAAGGGGTATGCAGCAGAACTTCATGTATGTGTATGGAAATGGCCTTGGGTAGCACGACAGAAGAAACGGTTTTATACCATTTTATCCTTGGAAAGCAATCAGTCTGGCCATACTAATTTAAGTTGAAAACAATTTCTTACCAATATTCCGAAGGCCTTGTTCCACTGCCTTTGCCATCGTCCTTGTGAAGTCGCTCAAACCCTTGTCTGTGTTGTGCCCAGCTCCCATTGCCAGCAGGAGCCATTTCCTCCTGAAGCACCCAGAATGGTTTGGTCGCTTTCTCTCCACCTCTCAGTTGCTAACTTCCTCGCATGATTTCTCTGCAAATATCTGTCTCCCCTTGATCTTCTCTGTTCTTCCCATTCCCGACTCCAGTTAGTCGGACTTCAAATCGCCCAACTGTCCCTGCATCTGTCTGGTGACAGTCCCTTTGTCTTTTTCCTAAATGTGTTCATGCCCCTGCCTCTGTCCACCTACAGATGCCCCCTTCTCTCTTTGATGGTTCCTTCCTCCCCTTTCCTCTTGCCCCTGGAGTGTCCGCGTGATCATGGCGTCACTCTGAATTGACTTTGGCTCCCTGCTAACTCTCATGAGCCTTTGTTGTTTGCTTTGTTTCTCACTGGCAGCTCTGCTGCCTGCCCCACATCTCCACACACCGTGCATGTCCCTGGATATAGAGCTCCAGGGCTCCCCGGACACTTGGCAGAGCAGTGGCTTTAGATTGCTGTCCAAAGCAGAGTGATTTGTTAGGTGACCTTTATATGTAAATGTTTTCTAGTCTCTCATCTGGGTAAATGGAGACACAAGGCTGCTGACTTTCTAGGGGTTTGGGAGAAAACAGTTTGGGGGGCTCTTCCTGGTGTGGGGGGGAAGTCTTTCTCCTTATGTCTCCATCTCCTTTTTCACTCAGACTCCTCTCACGCTGGTCTTCTGTTGTTCCTGAAGTTTTTGGGCTCAGACTCTTCCTTGCTTCCTCCACAGGCTTCTCTGTGGAGGGCAGTGGAGAGACCTGGGTCTATGGTTTTCTCTACAGAGTGTGGTCAGTGTAAGAGACAAGCCACCTTTCTCTCTTTCTCTCTCTCTCTCTCTCTCTCTCCTCTTCTCTCCTTCTCTCTCTTCCCTTCCATAATCCACTAAATAAATATCCAACCTCACTCTGCATGGCATACTTCTCCATCTGTCTCTTGCCTGCCCTGTGGTTCCCTGCTCAGGACCAGCCGCCTTCAGAGGCCTGCAACATGGTCTCGTTGTGTGCCCATCTGTCTGTCTCTCCTTGTGGCCTGCTGCAGCCACTCAGGGAACTGTGCCATCCCTGCCTGAGACTGGCTGCTCTGGGGACCTACTGTTCGCTGCCTGCAGCCACATGGCCCACTGACGCTGCTCGGGGACCTGCAATGTTTCTGCCGCTGCAACCACCGGGGATCCTGCAGCATTTTTAGTTTTTCCATTTTTCCATGAGGGCCTTGCTGCCCCTCACCCCTTCCCTGCCACATCCGTCTGTAAGGCCAGCTGCCCATACCACCCAGACTTCTAGCTTCAGATGAAAGAATGGATCCCCAGCCTCTCCCTGTTGGATGCTTCACCCTCTACCCCTGTGTTCACACCTCAGACCATCCGTCTCAGTCCCAGGTCTTGGGGCCCCTGTGAGGACTAGAGAGCTCCTCACAGCACCATATTCTCATGATGGACTGATGAGGCAGCCCCTCTCCCAAGCTCTGGTCCCCAGGTCAGGCTCTACTTTGCTAACACAGACCCAGGGAGAGGGACAGCGCTTGGCGATATTGTGCCAGGCCTGGACTGTACGCATAGCCAAAGAAATCCCCAGACTGTGAGCCCCTGTCAATCATGCATGATTCAGCTACCAGCCAAGCATGATGCTAGGGAATGGGTATGGCCTCTGCAAGCTTTGCTCCACTGTCCCTCCGCAGCAGCAGTGAGAGATGCCTTCAGATTCAAAACAGCAATAATGGTGGCGTGAGACAGCAGCAGAGAGCTGCGTGGCTGCTGATAGGCTCCCTGCCGCCATCTGCCCAGCAACTGTCCCAGCTACTGCTATCTACATTTGCAACAGTGTCTGGCTTTAGCAAGAGTAAGCACTGGTGTGGTCCTGATATGAATGTGCAGGGCATCTGGGGGGCTAGGTTTCTAGGGTTGATCTTGGAAGGAGAGGAGTTCCCCCATCTGCTGCTACAGGCTCCCAATGAGACAGCACAGGTGATCGTGGTTTGTATCACCATGGAGACCAAGCCTGTTGCCGTGATCCAGGTTCAGCTACCTTCTGCTTCTGCCAAGGGCTCTCTGAACATGAAGCCTTACTCTAGAGTCTCAGTTGCCCAGAAAACAGGCCAACCCCAGACAATACAATTGGATGCTACACACAGCTACTTCACGTGGTCACCGTGTCCCTTATAGGTGACACAGTAGGGTATCGTGGTCACCACATAGCTGGATATTATGGAAGCCAGTAAGCTTGGGCATCTTGTTTGCTAACCAGGGGATTATCCAATGCTTACTTAGAAAAAAATATACTTTTAGCTCTAAGTCAGAGGGTGGGAAAATATGTTAATCACAAGCTCCTCTTGCTCCGGGAGTGTCAAAGACTCCAGCTCCTTTGTTTTCCAAAGGGAAGAGGAGAGAGGTATGGGGTGCTGAAAGGCCGAGGTACCTGACACTACTGAGACCCCAGCAAGGATGAAGGGGACTGCAGATCATTGGTGACCAGTTTGAACTGACACCTCTTGATGCATCACTAGCCTCCAGCACAGACCTGCTGTGCGGCCCACTGGCCCTGGTGATTACCATCACCCGGGACACCAGCGATGCCTGGGTAAGGAGTGCTCACGGTTAGGGAACAGGAGATAATGAGATACCATTGCAAGAGTGTCTCCTAACTGCATGGCCTCGCTTTACCCAGACCTCAGCTCAGAATGACATCTGATTGGTGGACACTGGCGGTGCTGTGATTTGCCTCCCAGAGCCAGCAGTGTAGATCCAAGCTGAGGAGGAGTTCTCTAACCTCCAGTCCCTACCAGCAGAACCCAAAGGTGGCAGGAGGTGGCTGTGGCCTCTCACAGGCGCAAAGTTGACTGTCTAAAGAACTGAAAGCACCCTTCACACTGGGACGGGGTCGTTTCAACAGAACAAAAGACAAAGCCACAGGAGTGTCCTGCCACTGGGGCCTCCCACGCCTCCCCTAAATCCTCAGTCATAGGGCTCGTAAACAATGGGCACGTACTTCTCGGGGTTCTGTCACGTTTTGGTTTGTTTGCAAAATGTCCCTCATTGGCTTGTTTGTTCAAACACTTGATCTCTACCTGGTGTGCTGCTCTGGAAGGCTATGGCTCTTTAAGACGTGTGTGTGTGTGTGTGTGTGTGTGTGTGTGTGTGTGTGTGTAAGCCCAAAATTGAGTCTATTTCCACCTTGTTTGAAGGTCAGAGTTTTAGCACGCTCAAAGTTGTTAACAACAGGTGTGGTTACACACCCTGACCTAGGGTGTGGTTACTTAGTGTTTTTGACTTTAAGACACAGTCACATGCCGGCACAGAAAGACCCTCTCCACCTTGACGGGAAGGTCAGAGAATTCAAGCAGACTTCTGCTTCTTCTTTGAATTAAGAGGTTTGACCTTGGGAGTGGCTGCCTTCAGGATACTTGGTCTAGGGTGGGTTCACAGCCTTAACTACAGAACGCTAATGATTTGACGTCTCGAATACAGAGGCAAGTAACTAGTCCAGTTGTCCTTTGTGTCCTGTTAATGCAGTCTTTTGTCTTCTCCCTGCATCCCAGCTCTTGTATTGGGGTGTAAAAGTGTATGAAAAAATTAAACACGACCATTTCAGTGTTCCCTGGGACTCCCTCCCAGTACTATCCTGTTTCAGTTTTATTATTTTCACCTTTTACTTATTTTTCTAATCACCAAGCCCCTACCCTAATAAGTGGTATACTTGTCAAAGCTGGTCTCCCACACTAGCTGTCTAGCTAGCAGGAATGGGTTGCTGGAGTGGTCCTTGAAGCGTTGGTTTCTCTGGTTCCAGTCTGGAGTCCTCTGTTTCCTGATCTGCTAAGATGTGAGGAGCCTACACACACACACACACACACACACGCACACGCACACGCACACAAAAACTCCTGTTGCCATGACGATGGAAGACGCTGCTCATCTCAGGGCAACCAGGAAGCAGCAAAGCAGGAAGAAAGGACCTGAGGTCTGCATATCCTATTCAAGGGCGTGCCCTCAAAGGATCTACCACCCTTCCACCAGGCTATGCCTCTTAAAGCTTTCACCCCCTTCTCACAGGGCTCGAGGGCCAGGACCAGATACTGCCTTTCCACAGCAGCTACCAACCTGGTGGTCAGAAAGCAGGATCTCACCCATGTCTCATTTTGCATTTCTTTCATATCGTCATCAGAGTAAGCATATTTTCAAAAGTGCAGAGGTCTTTTCCTTTTGGGCAAGGATCTTTGCCTACTGCCTATTTTCTACTCCACTGTCGATTTCTGTCTTATCGATTTATAGCGATGACATCAGCTACAGACTTTTTATGCAGAGGACACTTTGTCTGTCACAGACACACATGGATCTTGCCCTCCCTAGCACAGCATGCTGACTCCTTCCTAGGGAGAAACTGTATTGGTTGTTTGCTTGTTTTTCTTGTCCACAACTTGTCTTTTAACCGTAATCAGGATACTTTCGGCCATGGAGTAACATCTAGCTTTAACTGATAGAACAAATCAATGATGCTATTTATGGCCTCGAGATAATCAAAAACTGAGCTCTAACATTATACATTAAAAAAATTACTTCCATTATTTTATGGCCTCTGTCTTTTTCCATTTAAACCTCTGTTCCATTGGGATCTTTTGGGATTTACTTGGGTTCACAGAGGTACCTACTCACTCTTACTTCTGCTCAGGAGTGGGCCAGTTGTTTAGCACTGTGTTGAGTGACATTTCTATTCGGGGTGAGCTCTCACCCTCATCTCCTCCTACCCCACCCCCCAGTATCTCTCACGACTGCCTATCTAATCATCTGCAGGCAATGCCAAAAAGGAGGCCAGGCATAGCCCCAGCGGCCCTCTCACAACTGCAGGCAGAATACTTCATTGGCTCACTTACAAATAGAGTAACACTGGGGCCAACCCCTGACTTTAACAGAGTCCTTGAAACCCCCACCAGGCTCACCATTTACCGCCAGTTATAGCCATTCACAAACTCATCCTCAGTTCCCTGTGCACAGATCCAGAGGGGTCTGTGCCTGTACTCAACAGTCCTCCAGGGCAATGGAGATGTTTGTGTGGCCGATATACCTTTGTGGGCATTGTGCCATCTAGAGATTTTTTTAAAAATATTTATTTATTTAGTATACAATATTCTGTCTGTGTGTATACCTGCAGGCCAGAAGAGGGCACCAGACCCCATTACAGATGGTTGTGAGCCACCATGTGGTTGCTGGGAATTGAACTCAGGACCTTTGGAAGAGCAGGCAATGCTCTTAACCTCTGAGCCATCTCTCCAGCCCCCATCTAGAGATTTTAAAGTGTGCAGTGGGTTGTGTATAGGTTCTGTGAAAATGTTTTCCCAAAGAAACTCTGTGGGCTCGGGTATCTGGGGTCCTGGACGTTGTCCCCTGTCGATACAGAGGGACTGCTGGCTTATGAATTTGATCCTCTTAGTGCTTTTTTTATGTCATTTCCTGCCACAGATCTGATCACTTCCTGCGCCTCTAAGATGTGGGGTAAAGTGCATGGTTAAGCCGTGAAAGGTGAGTCCCACGTGGGCGAGACTGGTGGATGTAAGGTTCTCTCCCAACACTAGCTCTCCCCGAAGCCCTAAGCCCTGCCCGTCTGTGCAGACACAGCAGGTCTCCAGCACAGTGACGATCCTGTCCGCAGGGCCAGGGAGGCCCCTGGAGGGCAGGGCCCAGGCTGAGCCTCAGGTGTCTGAGCGGTCCCTCTGCGCCCCAACCAGGGCTCTCATCTTAGAAGGTCAGGAAGTGGTTGTCTCTTGCAGGGCTGTCTTAAATTATTTCAGCTGCACCGAGGTATTTCAAAGTCAGACCAAATAAACATTTGCATCTAAAAAAAGGAGAAACAGGGTCATTTGAAAAGGAGAAGAAAGCCTTTCCCATGTCCCATGTCCGGAGGGTGTGGCCACGCTTTCCAGAGAAGTGGCTGGCTTTGCCCTTTATACTTGTGCCAGGACGAGTAGCTCAGCTGCTCGTTCTGGAGGAAAGGCATTTTGCTTTTAAGTGAAATGAGAAATGGCCTGTGTTTCCTTACCCCTGTCTGCTCCAGAGCCACCCCAGGGCCCCACCGCCGTTGGGATACCATCTTTTGAGTCCTGTCTGCATTTCATGTGTAAACAACTGTATCCGATGTGATATTATCAGGTCAAGGAGGGAGGGCAGTGTTCCCCAAGCAGAAAGAACCCCACAGCATCCTCTGTGTGATCTCTGCTGTTGTGTGAAGGAGGGCTTCTCCCATAGGTTCATGTCTGAACAATGGGTGCCCAGCTGTTGGTACTCTTTTAGAACACAGGGGAACCTTTAGGGATGGGCCTTCAGGTTTTCCGACCAGGCCCTACTTCCTGTCTGCAAAAACAATGTGACCAGTTCCTCACACTCCTGCTGTCATGACTTCCTGATGGCTGTGTCCCAGGCAACTTCAAGCCCAAACGAACTGTTCTCTTAAGCAGCCTTTTGCCAAGTGTTCAATCACAGCAACGAGGAAAGCTACTAGCGCAATCTCTACGGGCCCCTCTCCTACTGGCGACCTATGTGAAGACGTTTGATCTGGTGCCTGAGAATCATGAGCCTTGCCTTTCTGTAGCATCAGGACAGGCATGCAGAGAAGGCATACATTCTTTCCTTCTAGAAACATGCCTCATTACCTTAGCTTCCTGAAATGAAATCAATCCCCAAGAGAGGAGCATCTGATGCACCCGGTGAGGTCTTCGTGTTTATACCCAGTGCTGCCTGTGACGGTCTTTACACAGATGTCACCCAGCTTAAGATAAGCGCACACAGTTAGGTATCAGGGTCTTTCTTTTCAATTTTTAAAAATTAAAGTATTTTTATTTATTTATTTAGCGTGTGTAGGGGTAGGTGATGGGGCAGAGGGAAACACGAGCATGCTATGTCATAGGTGCGGAGGTCAGAGGACAACAAACAGGTGTTGGTTCTATTCCTCCGTCATGGGGATCCCGGGGACTAAACTCGGGCCATCAGACTTTTGTGGTAAGTTCTGTGGCTCACAGAACCATCTTGCTGTCTGCCCGACCTTCCCCTTTTGAGACATGTCTGACCTCCAACTCAAGATACATTTTCTACCCAACCAACCTCTTTCTTCCCTTTCTAGTCAGTAGATGAATAAATTGAAAATCAAATCCTCAGGTGCCTTTGAGACTTAGCAGACTTGACTCTTAAAGCAATGCTGGAGGATATCATGAAGAAGTCGGGCAGGTGAGGTCAAATTGTTGGTAAAAACTGGCAGAGCCTGGAGCTCGTCTAGTAAAGCTCCTTAAGTTAGGACATGGAAAATTCCAGAGGAAAGGGACTGGGTCATGGGACACAGACAGGACCTTCCAAATGGCCCAGAGGGTGTCTTGTTTGCTCTCAGTGTAAGAGGCAGCGTTCACATTGACAGAGACCTCCGGAGATGACACGGGCTCCACCCATCATCATCAGGTCACTGTCAGTCAAAATGAAAAGCAGAGTTCTGAAGATCAGATGCTCCAAAAGGCTACTCTCGCACATCTTTGCTTGATCCCTAACCATAAGCACCCAGGGGTGCAGAGGTTTTCAAACAGCACAGGCCGCAAGAAAGGCTGTAGGTTCTCCAGAACTGGCCCACACAACAGGAGCTATCAGTCAAACACAGCAGTTCCCGTGCATGCTATACTCAGGAACCCTTTGCCCTGTTTGAACATTAAATTTTCCCCAAAAGTCTATTGACAAAGGCTTGCCCCTGGGGTGGCACTGATAGGAGATACTGGGGCCTCACGGGGCATCTCCAGGTTGTTGGGCATCTTTGTACCCTGGCTGTGAGGTAAGTGTTTCTGGTCTGCCCTGTGCTCCCTGAAACAAGGTGTTTCTCACCGTGCTGGGCTGTTTATGGCAACTTGACATAAGCCAGAGAGTCACGTGGGAAGATATCTCCAATCAGATTGCCTGTAGGCCAGTTTGAAGGATTATTGATGTTGGGGGTGGGGTCCAGATCACTGTGGGTGGTACCATCCCTGGGCTGGAGGTTCAGGGTGCTGTAAGAAGGCAGGCTGAGCAAGCCATGGGGAGAGAGCCAGTCAGCAGCCTTCCTCCGTGCCCTATGTATCAGCTCTGGTCCCCAGGTCTCTGCCCTGCTGGAGTTCTTGCCTTGGCTTCCCTTCTCGATGGACTGTAGACTGGAATAAACCCTTTCCTTCCCAAGATGCTTTGGGTGCTGGTGTTTGTCACAGCAATACTGTGGAAAGAGAGGCCTAAAGAAATGAGAAGCCCAAAGGCAATGGGGCTAGTTAGGGACTGAAACTTCTGAAGTCATGAACTAAGGTCAACCTTTTCTCCCCCTCCCAATCCCCCTCCCAAAAACATTATATAAAAACCTTGAAAATAAATAAAAAAAAATCACATACCAAAATTAGCCAGATCCAGAGTTTAAAGAACTCAATGAACTTCTCTACAGTTAGAGGTGGCAGTCAGAATGGAAACCGTGGAGCCTCACATTAAAATGTACGCTTTCAGTACTGAATATATTTTGTGCATAGAAGTACCACAAAAAAATCCACAACAGAATTAGAACCAGAGAAACAATTAGCTTTGTATGTACCTTTCCTCCTTCGTTTGCCTGCGCGTGTGTGCGTGCATGTGTGCATGCGTGAGTAAGTGTGTACAAGCGTGTGTGTGCGTGTTTGAGCATGTGGGGGGGCCAGAGGTAAACATCAGTGTCTTCTTCAATTACTCTCCACCTTACTTTGTAAGACAGGGTTTCTCACTGGACCTGGAGTTCACTGGTTCAGCTAGGCTGGGTGGCCAGCAAACTCCAAGGACTTCCCCCCATTTCCACCAAACCAGCGCTGAGATTATAGGCATTCACTGCGGCACCTGTGCGTGGGTGCTAGGAACCTAAATTCACGTCTTATAAGCATTTTATCAACTCAACCAATTCCCTGAGCCCAACCTTTTCTCTTTATAAATTGGTATTTAGGTATTTGATACAGTTACGGAAACTGACTGACCCAGAAAACCAGGAAACTGATGAGCCCATTTTCTTAGAGATGATACATGATTCCGGAGCGTTTTTATTTAAACTTTTAAACATTTACTGTGTTAGAAGCTCAAATGAAGAAAAAAAAACAATTTCCATCTATTTTTAAATGGTAGTAACAATGACATTAATTAGAATATTAGTTATGAAAATAGCTGTTTTTTTTAAAAAATAAAAACAGAGTCAATGTTTTATATTTTTGAAGAACTTCCCAATGTCTGGCTTAGCGGACAGCTGGATTTCCATATCTGAATTTGCTGGCAAGCTGCTGTGATATTACACATTGGGTAGGCTTTAGAAAACTCTCAACACCCATGAGAACAAGTTCTTGTACTCACACTGAATCATTTTGACTTTGTAGATGCCCTTGACAGAGTCCCAGGAACCAAGTGGGTGGACTTTGGGAGCCACCGTTCAGGTACTCACAGATGGGATGAGACAAGACACACATGAAGGGACTCAACACAGGGAAGGAACAGAATCCAGCAGACCACAGGATAATGCAAGAGCTGGATGTCAATATTGGTATAATTAATCCACAAGAGGCCCAACGGGCTCTACGAGTCAGTGCTAATCAGACACAACAAACAAAAATCAATATGTTCCTTGCGTATCAAGGCAATAGCAACAAAAATCAGAAACAATCAAAGACCTAATCAAAACTTTTAGAGACTTAGGTGAGGAAAAAAAAATTTAAATTTTATTTAAGGACATAAACTGAAAGATGTATTGCTTCCTAATGCACACACGTATCTGAATGTGATCATAGTTACATGGGTTTCTTGGTGAACAGCTCTCTCCATTATATTGTATTGAGTTGGATTTCTATCACAGGCATTAAGACTGTAGCTAGGAGTCAGTGCAAGTGCTCAGAGGGCGAAGGCCCTTGCTGCAAGTCCTAGCTGGAATTGACACGGTGGAGGGACAGAATCAAATCCCATCAGTCCTCTTCTGACCCCCATCTTCCCTCTCACACAGGCATGACGTCCACAAGCAAATGTAAAAATGATTTTCAGAGAGTGTAGCTAATACATATTATAGGATGAATGCTACCTCCAAACGAACAAAGAGACACATGATCTCCAGCAAGAAAATATTCATGGCGCATGGAATATTCAAAGGATAACACCCTTGTACAGAAAAACCCCGGAGGGTCACGTGAGAAAGGCGAGAATTCTGCACATACAGAAGTGTAGCAGAGCCAAAGTTAGAAACGGCTGCTTACATGGGAAATAATCAGTTTTGTCCTGTTAAGGTCCTGTTGTCATATCAAAGAGATCCAGCAGAAGCATGGTTAGAACCAACAGAACCAACAGGGTGAGAACCAACAGGCTACACCACACACACGCGCACACACAGATGCATAGCACAATGCACACACACACACATGCACATGTGCAGGCATGCACACACACAGATGCACACACAGACACACAGCACATATGCACACAGACACACAGTATACATGCACACACACATAAACACATGTACACGCACACACGCACGTGCGCGCACACACACACACACACACACACACACACACACACACGATTCCAGCTTACTGGTGGTTGGACTTACAATTGTCTAACTTTATCATCATGCCGAAAGGACTCTCATTCAGTCAAGGCCATACTTTGGCATTTCAGTTTTGATCTCTTCCTGGGCCGAGGCTACTCAGCAGGATTCTCACGAGGCTGGTGTGCCAGTGAAGCACAGCCCCAGCTGGTTCTGATGGGGAGAAAGGGCTAAATCTCTGCAGCATTCTGAATGCTGTGTGGGTCCCAGATGGATTAGTTAGTTCCTGTCCTTCTTGCTGCAAAGAAATACGTGACCAAAGTGGGGTAAGAAAGGGTCTATTTTGCTTTACAGTTCAAGGGAGAGTCTAAGATGGAGGGTAAGATGTAGCAACAGAAACATAAGGTAACACTGATCCTGATAGAAGAGAAAGTGGGAAGTACTCTACAACACAAGGGTACTGGAGACCACTTCCTACGTATAACCCCAGCAGCACAGACATCAAGGGCCTCATTGAATAAATGGGACCTCCTGAGACTGAGAAGCTTCTGTAAAGCAAAGGACACTGTCACAAAGACAAAAAGGCAACCCACTGACTGGGAGAAGATATTCACCAACCCCGCAACTGACAAAGGTCTGATCTCCAAAATATATAAAGAACTCAAGAAACTAGACCGCAAAAGGCTAATCAATCCAATTATAAAATGGGGCACTGAGCTGAACAAAGAATTCTCAACAGAAGAAGTTCAAATGGCCAAAAGACACTTAAGGTCATGCTCAACTTCCTTAGCGATCAGGGAAATGCAAATCAAGACAACTTTAAGATACCATCTTACACCTGTCAGAATGGCTAAAATCAAAAACACCAATGATAGCCTTTGCTGGAGAGGTTGTGGAGAAAGGGGTACACTCATCCATTGCTGGTGGGAATGCAAACTTGTGCAACCACTCTGGAAAGCAGTGTGGCGGTTTCTCAGGAAATTCGGGATCAACCTACCCCTGGACCCAGCAATACCACTCTTGGGTATTATACCCAAGAGAGGCCCTATCATACAACAAAAGTTCAACTATGTTCATAGCAGCATTGTTTGTAATAGCCAGAACCTGGAAACAACCTAGATGCCCTTCAATGGAAGAATGGATGAAGAAAGTATGGAATATATATATATATATATATATATATATATATATATATATATATATATATATATATTAGAGTACTACTCAGCAGTAAAAAACAATGACTTCTTGAATTTTGCATACAAATAGATGGAAATAGAAAACACTATCCTGAGTGAGGTAAGCCAGACCCAAAAAGAGGAACATGGGATGTACTCACTCATATTTGGTTTCTAGCCATAAATAAAGGGCATTGAGCCTATAATTCGCGATCCTAGAGAAGCTAAATAAGAAGGTGAACCCAAAAAAAACATATAGGCATCCTCCTGAATATTAACCTTCATCAGGCGATGAAAGGAGACAGAGACAGAGACCCACATTGGAGCACCGGACTGAAATCTCAAGGTCTAAATCAGGAGCAGAAGGAGAGAGAGCACGAGCAAGGAACTCAGGACTGTGAGGGGTGCACCCACACACTGAGACAATGGGGATGTTCTATCGGGAACTCACCAAGGCCAGCTGGCCTGGGTCTGAAAAAGCATGGGATAAAACCAGACTTGCTGAACATAGTGGACAATGAGGACTACTGAGAACTCAAGAACAATCGCAGTGGGTTTTTGATCCTACTGCACGTACTGGCTTTGGGGGAGCTAGGCAGTTTGGATGCTCACCTTACTAGACCTGGATGGAGGTGGATGGTCCTTGGACTTCCCACAGGTCAGGGAACCCTGATTGCTCTTCGGGCTGATGAGGGAGGGGGACTTGATCGGGGCAGGGGGAGGGAAATGGGAGGCAGTGGCGGGGAGGAGGCAAAAATCTTTAATAAATAAATGAAAAAAAGAAACATAAGGTGGCTAGTCACATTGTGCGCACAGTCAGGAAGCAGAGACAGAGCAGCCGATGCCAGGCTTGCCTTCTCTTTTCTATTCAGTCCAGGACTCCGCCTCATGCAACGGGCTGCCCACAGTTAAGGTGGGCCTTTCCTCCTCAGAGAACATCATCTAGAAACTCCCTTGGGACTATGCCCAGAGATTTGTCTCCTAGGCGATTCTAGATCCATTAAGTTGACAATTAAAAACCACACTGGTTAGATGAGTCAAAGCCACTTTCTACTGAAACTCTTTTCAATTTGCAATAGGCTTATTGAGGTACAGCTTTATTGTAAACCAAGAAACATCCTCTTTAAAAGATAAGAATTTCCCTCCCCGATTGTTTTACTTACTGTCGTCGTGTATGATGTGATGTGATGTGTGTGTGTGTGTGTGTGTGTGTGTGTGTGTGTGTGTGTGTGTGTGGCGTGTGCATGTCACGGTGCACACGCGAAGGTCAGAAAACAACTTTGTGGATTTGGTTCTGTCATTATCCCTGCTGTGGGTTCCAGGGATTGAACTCAGGTCACGAGGCTTGCTCAGCAAGTGCTTGATGTTCTGAGCCACCTCGCTGGCCCTTTCGTTTGTAATACTCTATGAAGCGTTTGATGACCCAAACCACAAACCAAGACTGGATCTTTGAAGATGAGCACAATAAACAAATCTGGAAACATCAGCCCTCCCATAGGGTCCTAGACAGTGTGGAATCAAGCACCATCACCAGGTCTTTGTCCCCACCAGGGTGATACCACATCTGGAAAAAGCCACGCTCAGGCCACACTTCATTCTGCTTTCCATTGGGACATCCAGAACATATGGGGGTAGGGGAATCTCAGCCCAAAGGTTACCTAACTCATTTCCGAGGTCTGTGTGGGTCTATGTCCTTGGCTCTCCACCACCCACATCCTGAGAGGTTTGTGGGTAGGGTCCAGCACACAGTAGGCTGGCTGTAGGACCCCCACTGTTCTGAAAACCTACAGAAGCTCCGGATGCGCTAGACTGTCACTTCTTCCTTAGGTGTCTTAGGAAGGTGGTGGAAAACAGCACACTTAGTGTGAAAACAGGTCATGTCACATATCACAGAAAAGCCCAGTCTTTTATTACAGACTATTCCATCCTGGCTATCTTACCCGTGTGAGGCAGGCAGGCAAGTCATTCTCTCAGTGCCTCAAGCTCCTCCTATGAAAACAGCAGAGGGCAGAAACCAACCCGGATGAGGTATACGAGGCTAGAGCCCGGTGTGCCAAGACTCAGACTATGGCTAGGCGCTTGGTGAATACTTTATGGCCCTCGGCTCTAGAACATCGTGCTTCAGTTTCTGTGGAGAATGTGTTAGCATACGCCTCTGCACTTGGTGGAGGTCTTTTTGAGGTGGGTCGATCTGTAAACTCACTTCCTTTGACAAGCATTAACACCCATAGTTCCCCTGAACCAGACAGAGGATTTTCTCAGTTGTGATGTCAGGCGCTTGGCCTCCCCAAAGTGCCTCCGAGAATCCAGGGAGGGCAGAGAAGGAGGCCTCAGGACCTGGATGCTTCCCAGTGCCAGGCTGATGGCATCTGCAGCCACCTTCTTCCTTCTTGCAAATGGACCCATAGTTCCCCAAGTTCACAGTCAATGAATAAGTGGTCTTGTCTGAAAATGTCCAAGCCTGAGGAAGATGAGTGTGCAAAAAGAGGCAGGAGATGAGTGTGCAGAAAGCGGCAGACTGAGCCTGGAGCTTCTTAGGGCGCTTGAAGGTTGGAGTTCTGGAATCCTTAGCCTGGGGCTGACATTCACTTCAGGTTTCAAGATTTCCTCCTGTAGCTGTCAGCCAGCACAGGAGCCACCTCCCTCCCACTCGCTCCCCTCCCCTTCTTCCTCCCTCCGGCTTCCCTCCCCCTCTCTCTTCCCTCAGCTTCCTTTCACTCCCTTCTCCAGCCTCTCACGCGAGGGGCGTGGGGGCAGGGAGGGCGGTTGGCATCCACTCTGCTGTGTGGCTGCGTTTATTCTGGGCTCGGGCTGGGGAGGCAGGAGGGAAAGTGGGTCAGCGCCGGCCGCGACAGGACTGTGGCTAGGGGACAGGGCTCCTGGTCGCTGACATCTCCCGTGCGACAGTAGGTGGCAGCCGCGCATGACACGCAGGCACGGGTGGGCGGGGCCGCCCACACGGGAATGGGGACTTGAACAGCGGGGGCGGGGCCAGGCTGTGGGACACGGGTGACTGGGACCCGCAGGTTGACTTCGGAGATATCGCGTTGCTGTGGGAGCCATAGAGCCAAGGACGAGTTTACCGGATACCCGAGTGACGCCCCCATGATCCCTCCCTCTCCTGGCTTCCTCCAGGCAATTCTCATTCGGGGTGCCATCATCCGCCCTGCCCCCTGGCATCAGTCACAAGCCTCTGCACCCTGAGCCGGTTTCCTGGGGTGGGGTGGGGGGTTAAGTTGCAGGGAGTCCCATCCCTCATCTCCAGGGTCTGGTAATGTCCAGATGGCTCTTACCCCAACCGCCCTGGCAGTGGCCACTCCTAAGGCTATTCCACCTTGCACCTGTGACTACATTTTGCCCTAGCAGTCCTAAGATGTCTGCCTTTGTAGTACAACTTGGAGCAAGAACTACCCACCAAACCAGTCTGGGCGCTGAGCCTTTTGGTAGTCCAGCGACCTAGGGGAC
The DNA here is from genome assembly GCF_037038515.1 of Microtus pennsylvanicus. NCBI lineage: Eukaryota > Metazoa > Chordata > Mammalia > Rodentia > Cricetidae > Microtus > Microtus pennsylvanicus. Next base: position 14,437,114 of record NC_134596.1, read on the forward strand.
TGGAGTCTGGGCTAGACCTTGCACTACTCAACGAGTCTGTGATGGTGGACAATGTCTCAAGCACTCTGAACTCTCTCCCGCTGGGGGACTGCGTAGAGGGAGGATAAGCAAGGCTCTCACTGAATATTTCCCTGTTCCCTGGTTCCCTCGAACAGTCTGCATCCTTTGGTGACCATGTTTGCCATGGTCCTCCTTGCTGGTTGTGGGAGACTGGCCTCAGTGAACGCTTTGGCCGACTGAGCCTCTCTGAAAACGGAGACCTGGGTGGGGTGGGGGTGGGGGTGGGGGCTTGGGGTTGGCCCAGTCTCCCTGAAGACTGCCAGGTTTGAGAAGATATTTCCTGGCCAAGCGAAGTCTGTGTTTACTCCACCCTGGAACACACACCTTTTTGCATATTCAGCCCCAGCCACAGTTAGCGAACTGCATGGGGAGCAACCCCTCCTGACCCCGTCCCCCCCATCCCCCTTTGCCTGTATCTAGCGTGGTTACCAGTGTGGCCCCACTGTTTGGCAAGTGTTAGTTGTCCCCAGACTTCCTTTTAGATTTTAAGCTTTCCTCCTGTGTGTGCAAACAGCGACGGGGACAGTGGACTGTCCCAAGGGGCAGGACAGGGAAGTGGGACAGGAAGAAGAGCAGAGAGAGGAAATGGGTGAAAAGTGACATTTGTCAGTGCCTGGGGCTTGAAGAGGCTCTGGGAAAATAGCAAACTGAACTCTCTTGGGCAGCAGTCAGACAGACAGACGCTGAGGAGGGAGAAGGCTCTCTTTATGCCTCTCCTCGGTGTGGGAGGGAGGAAGGGCTGGCTCCCCACCTGTCATTCCTGGGGGCGCCCATGTCAGCTAAGCCGAGGTGCTGCAAAGTGAAAGCAACCTTAACCCCACTGAAGCTCGAACTCTCAACTTCCCTATACACTCAGTGATTCCTTTATATTGAAACTTGTGCTAAGAAAATGGCAAATAGTCAGGACAAAGTAATATGACTTTTGAGTGTGAGCCACAGAAAATCAGAACTTCCTAAGATTCAGTTTCTGGTCCCACAGGCCTTTGAGGAGGGAGATCTGGGGCCTCCGCCCACCCTAGGTGACCTATACAACTGGGTTGAGCTGTGGCCAGCACTGCCAATTCTGCCCTTGGCTGCACATGGGCCACAGCAGGCTCTGCCAGCTGCCTGGAGGGCTCTAGGATTTCAGACCGGTCATCAAACATAAATACAGAGCCCCGTGGGCCTCTTGAATACCACTCCCAAGAAAAGCAAGGCAGGGGCCCTGCCAATTCAGTTATGAGAAAGACAGCAATTTGGTTTAACTTTGTTGTATTTGGCTTTTTAGTCTAGTTATCACCTTCTGGAATCTTCCTTCCTCCCCTAAACTCCAGCCGAGTTCTAAGGTTCAGAAGTTCTCAGGGAAACCAACCCTGGGTAGAAAGACCAGGAAGTATCTTTTTTATTTTTATTTTATTTTTTTTATGAAGTAACTCTCTTTAATGTCTGTTTATGGGCAGGAGCTGTCTAGAGCCTCTCACGGCAACGTCTGATTAGACAGTGCCCAAGCTATCCCGGGGCTATAGACAGTTAATTGCACTGCTTAATTTCCCCATTTGATGAATAATGAAAGCTTTGCTCATTTTGAATGTGTGGGAAAGGAGCTGCTTCAATATATTTGGACTTGTGGATGAATTTTTAGTATTGCTGTCCTGGCACACTGTACTGTAGCCCTGCCTGCTTATCTCTGTCGTTGTTATTACACGCGTTTGAAAACAGAACGAGCTGTTGGTGCCAAACAGCAGCCGAGCAGAGTGTGGAAGGGAGCATTCTTGATGAGCTTTTATGAACTACAATGCACACATACGGCAGAACATGTTTTTCCTCAAATAATAGGGAAAAGAGAACATTTGCCATCCACAGTCTTGCCATTTCCCGTTGTCTTAGGGAAGTTACATGTTTTTCTCAAGCAAGACGTGATTATTCCTATCTGTACCTCTTCTGTGTAATTGCTGGTAAGGGAGAGCCAGGAACGAGCTCTGCTTGGACTTGGCTGTGCTACTATGAAATCTTACTTGGCTTCTCTGTGTCTTGATTTTATCTGTTAATAGATTGAAGGCTCATTTTCCTTTCCTTCCCCCCACTGTTTTTTTTTCCGTATGTGTGTGTGTAAGCCTGCACGTGTGTAGTGTGCATGTGGAGGTCAGAGGACAACCTCAAGTGTTGGCACTTGTCTCCTGCTTGTGCAGACGCCAGACCTGCTGGCTTATGAGCTTCTGGGAATCTTGTGTGTTCCTCTCATCTCTCTGAAGGAGTGCTGGAGTTACAGATGTCTGTGTGCAACCGCACCCAGATTTACCTTGTTCTGGAGATCTAGACTCAGATCCTCCCCTTTGCACAGTAAGTACCTTACCCCCTGAGCCATCTTCCTAGGCCCCTTCCCTTTTAATTCCTCCTCCTTTCTCTTTTCCTGGAAATTTCTATTCCAAATATTACCAAAGGTGTAACAAGATGAAACCCTCACCAGCTTCACTGTCAGCATAGAACGAGCCTCGTCTTACCGACATCTGCATCCACCCACCTTCGGAAGCACGTTCCCAGACATCTGTAAGTCTATCCCTGCTTTGGGGCTGTAGAACTATTGGATCATGACCATGGAGTCTGATGACTTGAGCCATCCAATGGATGTTTCTTCTGCCACTTTTGTTGGGTCTCTCAAGCATGCATTGAAGAGCCTTTGATAGCCTCCCTCACGGGTTTGGCAATCAGGCAGGGTGGCTCGGTTCTCCACATAGCCTCCGCAGCAGGCTAGCTTGGGCTTGCTCCAACAGTGGTGGCATTCCAAGAGTTGCCAGCGGCAAGAGAAGGCAAGCCCCAGGATGCAAGGACTTTACAAGCTCCTGCTTGCATCATGTTGGCTAATGTCTCATTAGCCAAAACAAGTCATGCAGCCTAACCCAGATTTCATGTAGGGGAGGATATGCAAATATCCTCCCTTGAAACAGGGAGCAATGCCTTGGAGGCCATTGTTGTAGCCAACTGTACGGCAAGAACGTATTTCTAAGAGATAATGACTCTTCTCACTTTTTCACATAATCCAGGTTCATTATCACAGCCTCCGAGATGAACGACAAATCTTCACAATCCCCTTGGTACTTGTCACACAAAATCATTTTTAATTGATTGGTGCTGTGCTTTCAGGGTCACGTATTGAATGCTAACCATTGGTTCTAGTCAGTGACACTATTTTGGGAAGCCCTGGAAACTTTAGGATGTAGAGCCTACTGGAGGAATCATGTCTAGAGAGTGTGCCTTTGAAAGTTATGCCTGGCCTCCTGCCCCTTTCCTCTGTGTTGTAATATGAGCGGCGAGGCTGCATCCCCAGCACCCCGGCTGCCTGCTTGGCTAGCTTATGCCCCAAAATAATTACATGGAAACTGTATTCTTTTAAACACTGCCTGGCCCATTAGTTCCAGCCTCTTATTGGCTAGCTCTTACATATCGATCTAACCCATTTCTAATATCCCTGTAACACCACAAGGTGTCTTACCAGGGAAGATCTTAACCTGCGTCTGTGTCCGGTAGGAGAATCATGGCGACTCCTTGACTCAGCTTCTTTCTCCCAGCATTCTGTTCTGTTTACTCCGCCTACCTAATTTTATGTCCTATTAAAGGGCCAAGGCAGTCTCTTTAATTAACCAATAAAATTAACACAAGCCAGAAGACTCTCCCCCATCACCTTTGTCTGCTTCTTGTACTCCATGAAGTGAGTAGCCAGCTTCCTCCTCCACACGCGCCCACCACCATGGTGTTCTGTTCTAATGCACAAGGCCAGGCAACCACAGACAGAGATCTCTGAAGAGTGTTGCCAGGAAAACTTTCTTCCCTGAAGCTGTTTATTTCAAACATTTTGTAGAGTAGCTAACGTAGCTGACTTACGTCGAAGGAGTCCATAGGAATGCCCACTACACTTGCCTATATCCCGTAAGTCTTGCTAACACCACAGAGATGTAGTGAAAAGGCAGAACTCGGACTCAGTTCCTGCTCTTCAATGTAGATCACCTCGACACTAGCTACCTACTTTCTCTCCATCAGCCGTTGCTCCAAGTAGACTCCAACTGGATGCCTTTTAACCTTATTTAATTACAACACTACCTAGATAAAGGCTCAGTTCCCATAGGTTGAGGGCTATCTCTGTCTCCCCATCACCACGTGTCTTAGAGGGTTTCTATTGCTGCGATGAAACAACATGACCAAAAGACAAGTTGGAGAGGAAAGATTTTATTGGGCTTCCACTTCTAGATCATAGTCCATCACTGGAGGAAGTGAGAGCAGGCACTCAAACAGGGCAGGAACCTAAAGGTGAGCTGATGCAGAGACCATTGAGGGGTGCTGCTTATGACTTGCTTCCCATGGCTTGCTCAGCCTGCTTTCTTATAGAACCCAGGACCACCAGCCCAGGGATGGCACCACTCACAACGGGCTGCTCCCCTCCCCCATCAATCACTAATTAAGAAAATGTCCTACAAGCTTGCCTGCAGCCCAGCCTTTTTTTTGGAGGCATTTTCTTAACTGAGGTTCCCTCCTCTCAGATGACTTTAGCTTGTGTCAAGTTGACATAAAACTAGCCAGCACACCACTTTAAATGCCTGTTGAAAGCCCCAGGCTGTTTCATCAGTGTCTCTGATCTCTGTGGGCTTCCACAAACCCCTCAGGCTCTGGTAGTCTGAGAGATTTATTCATGGCACTGAAGGAAACACTTTCTCAAGTTCACTATTCTGAGGGTAGAGATGAAGAGAGGCATACAGTGAGGTGTGAAGAAAGGGGTGAACCTTCTCCCAGCCCACACAATCCAGGACCTTCCATATGCTCAGCTCTCAGGAAGCTCTGTGAACCCCATCCTGTGTTTTCACGGAAAGCTTCACCACAAAGGCGTGGTTGATTGACGTACAGACCACTGATGATCAATCCAACCCCAAGCCTTCTTCCACCTGCCTCAAGGTAAGGGACTGAGGCAGACAGTCAGGTACCTTCCTCAATAGCTTTCCTCCTTAGTTTCTTGAGTAGGGTCTCTCACTGAACCTGGAGCTCATGTGCTGGCTAGGCTGGCCAGTAAGCTCCAAAGACCTCATTGTCTACCTCCCCAGGGCTGAAACCACAGAAGTATGTATCACTCCACCTGGCTTTTACATAGGAACCGGGGATCTGAACTCAGGTCCTCACGCTTGCACTGCAGGCTCTTGACCGCTTGAGCCATCTCCAAGCCCATCGGTCAAATTTCCTGCATGGGTATTTAAATGCTAGTTAAAGATTTCTTTGGTCCAGGAGTCAGCAAGCATGTCTGTAAAGGGTCACACAACCACTGCTCACCTGTCACTGGAGGGAAGGCTGCTATAGATAGAGGCCAACAGACAAGGGCGGTGACTTCCAGTAAAACTATTTACAAAAACAAGTTACAGTCTTCCGAGAGGAATGGCATCAGGCCAACGTTAGCGGCTTTTAGAAAGCTCCCAACTTGCACAACTCATGCTTAGCAGCATCGCATAGTCTTTTAAAACCCCAACTGGGGGACCCTCTAGCACTTTCTTCCTGGTATGAACTATAAGGCGTAGGAGGCTTTCAAGCTCTTCTTGCTCAGCTTCGTCTCACACACTCTTCAGAGTGACATCACCCATCCCTAACAACCGGCGTCCCTAAACTTCAGCGCTCTGCTGGCGCTCCCGTGTGCTGCTTCAGCTGGAGTCATCACATGCTGTTGGGTGTGACCCACCGGACGGTAGAGTGTGCTCAGATGTGATGCAGCTGTGCACTTGCTCTGTCATCCCTGATGTCTGTGGTGATGCGACAAGTTCCAGCCCATGGACACAAATTCTGGCAAGCCTTACTTTTCACAATTGCGGGCGTATTGGGAAGGTGGTTGGGAGGACCCGGGGGCTACTGTGGCCTCTACCCACTTAACCCAGGACCCCTTCTCTACTTATTCCTTCTGGCCTGAGACTTGGGCAGGAGGCACACAGCCCTTGCTCGGGCTTCATAATGCCAATCTTGGACACCTTAGGCACGTGTTAGCACCCTATCTGTCCTGGAACGGCAGGCCAGACATCCTCTGCCACAGCTGCTCGTCCCTGGGTCCCCACTTGTTCGCTCAGAGGGTAGGTAGGAAAGAGATGCCATGGCAGTGAACCCCCATATGGAGACCCACAAAGGTTAATATGCCCTCCCCTGTCCTTTGGTCAGTTCTGATCTATGCTAAGTTTTATTTAGCCTTCTTCATGTCATGGTGACCATGACAGAGGACCATGGCAAGCACACGGACACTGCCAGAGTAAGACCATGTCACCTTGGGCAGGCTTGGTTCTCTGGAGACCAGGAAACCCACGTCCCATGCGGACTTGACTTCAGTTTTTCATAGCACTATGGAGTGGCCTCTGTGTCCCCTGTTCTCTGCATCCCAGTGTTCTGCATCCTTGCAGGGCTCTTCTGGCCTCTTGCAGAGGTCCTTAGGGAGTTCCTTGTCACCATGTCTACTGACTCCCACTGAGTTGATTGATGCTCTGTCCTTTGGTGAATGGAGAGAGGAGGCAGACTGTTCTTTCTTCGTCCTAAGTCTAGCAGGTATTTTGGAAGAAAGTGTGTGTCCTGGTTTTATGTCCATTGTTATGATAAAAGTCCTGACCAAAAGCAATCTAGTGGAGAGAACGGTTTATTTTACTTGCAGCCCAGGTTACAGTCTTACAACTGAGGGGAAGTCAAGGCAGGAAGTCAGAGTAGCTAGTCAGTCAAGAGTAGCAAGAAATTAACACATCTCTGTTGCTTGTTAGGTCATTTGTGCTCAGTTAGCTTTTTATTTTATTTTTTCAATTTATTTGTTTCTCATGTATGCAATGTTCTGCCTGCCTGTATGCCTGCAGACCAGAAGAGGGCACCAGATCTCATTACAGATGGTTGTGAGCCACCATGTGGTTGCTGGGAATTGAACTCAGGGCCTCTGGAAGTGCTCTTAACCTCTGAGCCATCTCTACAACCCTCAGTTAGTTAGCTTTTTTTCACTCATGAACTTCAGGGCTAGCTGCCCAGGGAATGGTGCTGCCCATAGTGGACTGGGTGCATCGATTAACAATGAAAATAAACCCTTCCCACCACATAGACATACCAGACATGCCTATAGGCTAACCTGATCTAGGCTTTTCCTCAAGGTTCTTTCCGAATGATCCTAGGCTGTAGTGAGTTGTCATTTAAATTGACAGGCAGAGTTGGGCTCGTCTCCCAGCATGTATTTTGGAGGAAGATGGGGCTCATTTCCTTGTGTTCACACATGGGACCAAGTACGTAATGTCAGTCTGTGGTACAAGTGACACCTGTACACAGGAAGCGATGTTAGCAGCAGTCTTAATGGCTGAGTAGTTCCCAGCTAGTCTCACATCTGTCAGGCACAGAGTGGACTTTGCCACACTAAACATGACTGTAAATCTGGCATGACTTGGGCAGATCCATGGGTAGGAAAACAATCCTGCTTCCAGACAGACAAGGTTAATAACCAAATTTCAGAATGTAAGATCTGAGCCCCGTGCCAGCCAGTGACTTTTGGAGGCAGGGAGGGAGAGAAGTGTATCTTCCCGACATCCTTCTAGAATGTTCCATCTTACAACAGCAAGGAACATCTGTGAGGTCACACTCAGCCTCAGTCTCTGCAATTTCTGGTCTACTTGTGTCTAGTCAGTCACTTGGAAAGTTCGCTGCTGACTGATCTTGGCCTGGTAACTCACGTACCCCAGGACTGGCAGATAGAACAAGTCAAGCATCTCTGAGCCTTCCCAATCTACTGTTCAGGACCTGTAGAGATAAGCAGCCCCCGGCTCCGCAGAAAAACCTGCAGGCTGCGAAGAGTAGTCACACCTGGGCAGAGTGCTTCTGGGACACAGCAGTGTAGGATGACTGGAAGGGCAGCTAGGCCTCCCAGCAGACCTCCAGCCTGGCTCTGGAACCTTCTGCTCCTGGTGAAAAGGCCGAGTGTAAGTCCTCAAGTCAGAAGGTTCAGGTCACACTAGCAACTAGAAGCTGAGGGAAGGCAGATTTGCCCTGTTAGGCAGAATTGCAGGCCCAGGCCGGGGCTCGGGCACTCCTGTGGGCGCTGGCTCTCTCCCCGGATGAAGAGTAGGTTCTTAGTTTCTCTGGGACAAACACTAAGAAACTTCCAGTATTGGTTTGCTAATATTTGACAGAAAGTGGCCTAAGCCCCCGCCTACTGGTAAGGTGGTAATAAGGATGGCCCATCTGCTGGTGGCAGCTTGGGGAGGTGAGAAGCCCTCTGCCAGGAAGGGCTTGCCCATCACCCTTCAGAGTTTCTCATAGGGTGCTCATTTAACTTCTCCTTTCACTTCACAGACACACAGGCTCTCACACACACAGAGACTCTCTCTCTCTCTCTCTCTCTCTCTCTCTCTCTCTCTCTCTCTCACACACACACACACACACACACACACACACACACACTACGCTATTTGTTCAGTTTTAGCTGCAGAACCCCACAGGTAGCCCGATCTTAGGATTTTCTTCACACACCAAGGGCCAGGGCTGGTGGCGATGAGGTGGGGGGTGGAGGGGATGGGGTGACGCAGCTGCAGCATTTCAAGGTCCCTGGGATAATTGTGTGGTTGGTCAGGTGGGAGGTCTCTGTGCTGCCAGACAGTGAAAAGCTTCCGGTGGGGCTCGCTCCACCATTAACACACTGCTTCTTCTTCCCTTTTCCCTCCCTCCCCCTCCCACTCCCCATTTTCTCGTCCCTCTTCTCCTCCTCTCCATTTTCTGAGGCAGACTCTTTAAGTTTGGTCCCAGGAGACCATTGAAGGTGAATTGAGGCACTCACTCCAAGAAGACTGAGGAAAGCAGGGCTAAGAGGGAGCTGATGCAGGGCTGCAGGAGAGGGTCAGGAGGGCTGGGGGAAGTGAGGCCGAAGAGGTACGAGAGGTATGGGCTGGGCTGGGTGCACACCTTTAACCCCAGCCCTCTTGAGGCAGAGGCAGGCGGATCTTTGTGAGTTCAAGGCCAGCCTGGTCTACAGAGCTAGTACCAGGACAGCTAGGGCTATACAGAGAAACTCAGTCTCCAAAAACTTAAAAAAAAGAAAAAAAGAAAAGAAGGAGAGGAAGAAGGAGGAGGAGGAGGAGGAGGAGGAGAAGGAGGAGGAGGAGAAGAAGAAGAAGAGGAGGAGGAGGCTATATGGGATATGGGCTGGGTATTGGTGGGAGGGCTACTTGCAGAAGCCCTAAGGCTGTGGGGAGGACCGAGAAGGGTGGGGCAGGAAGGGGTGGAGAGGTCAGAGCTGGGAAGGTTGTGGGCTGCGGAGCTTCTGGCTGAGTAGCTCAGCTCTTTTGTTTCATTTTCTTCTCCAAAAATGTTCATCAAAAAGATTTTAAAGGTTTCTTGAACAGGAACAGAAAGCTTGTCTAGACACAAAAGAACACCTGTGGCTATTGTCTGTCTTCTCCTACAGCCGCAGCCCATTTGCTCCCAGGTGGGGATATCTGTAGGAACACAGCAATCAAATTATGCACTGGAGAATAACTCCAGGAGTGGCGTTCTTGAGGGAGGCCAGCCACAGGGGCACGGGGGCTGTGGCAAGGAAGGCTGGCCTACCGAGACAGAAGCAACTGAGGAAGGACAAGTGACATCCCTAGGTCTTCCATGGTCTGGTCAGTTCAAGATGCAGGGCTGTCAGGTGCCAGACACTAAGACGAAAGTGTGCCCAAGGCTTCCTCTCTCTGAGGAAGGAGGGATTCCACGCTCTTGAGAGATGGCATCCTGACTCTCTACATTGTCCCCTCAGCAGTTACCTGGCAGGAGAGGAAGGGGAGAGGGAGAATGAGGGAGAGGGAGGGAAAGAATGGGGGAGAGGGAGAGTGAATGAGAGGAAGGGGAGAAGGAGGGAGATGGAGGGGAAGAGAGAGGGAGAGAGTGAGGGAGAGGGAGGGGAGGAGAGAGGGAGAGAAAGAGGGAGAGGGAGAGTAAGGGAGAGGGAGAAGAAGAGGGAGAGAGAGAGAGGGAAGGGGAGAGTGAGGGAGGGAGACAGTGAGAGGGAGAGGGAGAAGAGCTATACTGTTCAGCCCTTATCAAGTTCAGACCAAGCTTGGACCAGATTCCCTCTGACATCCAAGTTGCCGGTGTTTCCCTAGAGAAAACAGGCTTGGGGATACCCAGAACTGTGTGCAAAATCTCACAGTCTAAACTGGCAATCCAGCCTAAGTCTGGTCCAGATTCTAGCACACACATGCACACACACACACCGCATGCACACACACACTGCACGGACACACGTGTACACTCTCATGCACGCGCGCGCGCACACACACACACACACACACACACACACATGCACGCACACAGGCACACACACACCCAGGCTTTTCTTCGTATGCTTTCAGCCAGTACAAATGGCTGTACAAACCCAGACGGTAAACTGTAAATTAAATCCCATCACTCAGGGATTGGCCTGTCCTAAAAATAAAACGGATTATATTCTTATTCAGTAGTTCTCCCTTTCTGAATTCTCAAAACATCCCAGGGACCAAAGTGTCAGAATTTCCTTGTTGAGGGGAAGACTATCTTCCTGTCATTGAACGAGTCAGCCACATGGTGGTGCCATCGAGGGGCTGTCAAACTGAATCCAGTGGCCTAAAGACACTTTCCCCATCTTTGATACTAGGATTGAGCCTCGCACATAGTAGGCAAGCTTCTATCACTGAGCAAATGCCCCAACCCCAGCTGCCCAGCACCTTCCAAAAGCAGCAACAACCAGGCCCTTTGGACTGCAAATCTAAGTGTGTAAAAGTTATACAACAAGTGAGATATGTCAGACTGTAGTTTTTTAAAATAGTAATGTTGCATCTTATTTTAATTAATATTTTCTATAGTGAAATTGAATTAATTATTTATTTTATTTTTGAGATTATAATTACATCATTTCCTATTTCCTTTCCTCCCTTCAAATCCTCTTATATATACTTTCTTTCAGATTCATGACCTCTTATCTTGTAACGTTGTTATATACACATACGTATATTTTAGTTTGTTTACTGATGGTTAACATTCTTTCAAAAAGATTTATTTTATTTTACATATGTGATTGGTTTGCCTTTATGCCGATAAGGCATATGTGCATCACTATTGTCTACAGAGGCCAAAAGACAGTCGCATATTTCCTGAAACAGGTGCTACATATGGTTATCAGTCATTATGTGGGTGCTGGGTCACATGACCTTGGTCCTATGCAGGAGCAGCAAGTATTCTTATCCACTGAGCCAGCTTTCCAGCCCCAAACTCTTCATTTCAAAATAAAATAATATTTTGGCATAATTGCTTAAATTTCACTTAATTAGCATCAGTAATAAACTATGACCCAAAAAGTCCAAAATAATAAAACAAAAGTAATTTTTGCCTTAATATTTGTCTGTTATTTGTTATAGTAATAGGCAATTAGTACACGATCTAACCAGAATATGGAAGCTACAAATGTCCTTTAAAGTAAATCATGAAAGAGACAGCGGTCGAGAGACAGCTTATATAGGAGATGAATGCCTCCCAAAATCTACCACACGCCAGAATAAATGTTGATTTTGTAAAAACTGTAAATACATCTTTAGGTTTCCCGTAATGGGCCCTGAGAGTCTAACACACCCTCAGACCATGCCAGTATGTTGGTCCTCATATCTGACCCGAGTGTCAATCATATAAATGCCGTACTGACCTTGAATTGATAGTTTTGTAAAAGTATTAGTAAGTACTTATAGTCTCTCTCTCTCTCCTATGTTATTTTAGTTTCATATTCAAATAGTTTCAAATATTATTTATAATTCGGCAGAATGCGTTTGTCGCTTGCTGTAGTTACTATTTCAATGAGTAAAATGGTGTATTGATACCAACAGGTACTCAGAACTGCTTCATGGAAGAGGTGGTTGTTTTTGGTTTGTATAGGATTAGTAAAAAAGAGTTGGATGGTGGATTGAAGTAATGAACGACTAGGTGATTCAGGAAATAGAAACTGACATAGTAAATACATTAAAAGAAACATAAACATGACGTGAGTAGTTAGCGGAAAGCTAACTTCAATTTGCTGCAATTCAAATATATCTACAGACAGGTAAGTTTAGCATGGAAATTAATAAATTAAAGAACCATTCTGGAGGTTTGTTTCTCCTCCTTCTCCTCCTCCTCTCCTCCTCCTCCTTCTCTTCCTTTTCCTCCATCTTTCTTCTTCATTTATTTGTTTTGTTCTTTTTTTTTTCAGTACATACCAAGCCCCACCCCCTGCCATTCTACTTCCAGCCACTCCCCCTTCTCATCCAGATCCACTCCTCTATTTCTTTCCAGAAAATAGCAGGGACGTCGACTGTTCACAGCATAATAAGACTAGGCACAAGCCCTAATATCATGCTGGGCAAAGCAACCCAGTGGGAGAAACAAGGTCTCAAGAGCAGGTAAAAAAAAAAAGTCAGAGACAACTCCGCTCTCACTGTTTGGAGTCCCACAAAACAACAAGCTGACAACCTTGTAATATCCATGTAGAGGACCTAGCATCCCATATAATTCTTTTGCATCCTAGACCCCTCTGGCTTCTATAATTCTTCCTCCCACTCTTAAGTGGGGTCCCCCAAGCTCCAAGAAGAGGTACTCAATGAAGAGCTCCAATTTTGACTCTCTTTGCCTAATGTTTGGCTATGGGTCTTTGTAGCTGCTTCCCTCAGCTGCCCACCAAGGTCGCTCTGATAAAGACTGAGCTAAGCTCTGATTTTTGCAAACAGCAGGTTATCATTAGGTATCATTTTATTGATCCCCACCCCAGTCTATTCTATGACTCTGGCCTATCCAGTCTCCCATTTCTGGTCACCCAGGCAGTCAGACTTAGGCTCTTAGGCTCCCCCTAGTATTGCGAATCTCCAATTGTGGGCTTAGTGTTGTGGGACTAGTCATTGGTTGACCCATTGGTTAACCACTCTCACTAGTTCTGAGCCACCATTGCCCCAGCACATCTTTTTTAAAAATTGTTTTTTATTGAGCTCTACATTTTTCTCCGCTCCCCTCCCTACCTCTCCCCTCCCCTTTTGCTCTCTCCCGTGGTCCCCATGCTCCCAATTTACTTAGAATTTCTTATCTTTTTCTACTTCCCATGTACGATAGATCCATGTATGTCTCTCTTAGGGTCCTCTTTGTTGTCTAGGTTTTCTGGGATTGTGAATTATGGGCTGCTTTTCTTTCTTTATATCTAAAAGCCAGTTATAAGCAAGTACATAAGATATTTGTCTTTCTGGGTCTGGGTTACCTCACTCAATATGATAAAATTAAAGTTTTTATTTGACTAAAACATGGCAAAATATCACAGATGACTGAGTTTAATTATTGTGTGTGCCTGGCTGTGCCATTGATGCCTTTGCATGATTAATAAGATAATTCACAGGCTTGCTATTGTTCCTATAAAATTTATTTTCAGCAAGTCACTAATCCTAATATATTAAAAATTTCACAGATTCCTTCACAACCTGTAGCAGAGACAAATCAGACAAACCTTTCCTGAACCCAAATTGTTTTTATATTTTAAGTTTAGTTTGGAGCATTTCCTTCTGTTAAGGCAATAGTAAGTGGAATTCCCTAAAATTCTTGAAGCAATGCCTAATTTTGGAAATTAGCCACAAATTGAATGCATTGTGATTAAATACTAGAGTAATTCATAAAAACAGGTAAGTGGGTTTTTGTCATTGCAGAAGATATCACAAAATATTTTGATGCTTTAATTTTATGACAAAAACACCATCCAGCTTGCTGTGGTTTCAGTCATTCTTATTGTTCTAAAGAAATCTGTGGATTCAATAGCCCAGCACACACTAAGTCCTTGGAGCGGTCATCTCCCACTGGGCACAGACTTTGTTCTTAGGTACCCTTTGCTGACTGTGATTCCAAACTGTTGAATGAAAAACCCAGGAACAATTCAAAAAATTTTAAATAACCTCTGTTATAGTCAATGGTTAAATTATATTTCATCTTTAGTTACTACAAGTCTTACTGTGCTGAACTTACAAATTCCAGTTTCTCAAACACAGGTATGTATTGGAAAAAAACAGTGTGTAGGGGCCGCAGTGTTATCCATGGTCCAGGCATCAGCTGAACGCCTTGGGATATTTCTACTACGGATGAAAGAGTATGACCATATACTATTATGATGGTTTGTCTTTTGTCAACTCGACAAGAAGGCAGAGTCAGCTGAGAAGAGGGAACCTCAGCTGAGAAAAGGACCCCAGCAGGTTGTCCTGTTAGCAGTTATGTGGTATATTCTTTGGATTGACGATTGATGTGGAAAGGCCCAGCCCGCTATAGACACTGGGACCCTGGGCAGTGGCCCTGGGTTGTATAAGAAGGCAAACTGAGCAAACCAAGAGGAGTGAGCACTCCTCCATGGCTTCTGCTTCAGTTCCTGCCTCTTTGTTCCTTCTGTGAGTTTCTGCCCTGTCTTCCTTAGATGATGGACTATGGTGTGGGAATGTTAGCCAAATGAGTCTCTTCCTCCTCACAATGCCTTTGGTCATGGTGTTTTGTCAACATAACAGAAACCCTAACGAGACACCCATGAAGAGACTTGGGTTTGCCCTGTGGCAGCCAGGTGCTGTGAGGCTAACCTGGTGTGGGTTGCCTTCTGACTTCCTTTTGGAATGGATGCTATTCCTGTGCACTTGGCTGAAGTTTCAAATGTGATGTCTTCGGTGACATGACGACACTCGCTTTCCTGTAAGGATTTCTCCTTTGTACAATTCATTCTTTATTTCTATATTTTGAGACAGGCCTCACTATGTAGCTCTGGCTGACCTGGAACTTGCTATATAGACTAGGCTGGCCTCAAACTCACAGAGGTCTACCTGGCTCTGCCTCCAGAGAGCTGGGATTGAAAGTGTGCACCATCAACTTTGATCCATGCAAACATTTTTATTTTGATGTGGGAGTGTCATATATCAATCTGTTGATTTCACTGGTTAAGCAATAAAGAAACTGCTTGGCCCTCATAGGTTAAAACATAGGTGGGTGGAGTAAACAGAACAGAATGCCAGGAGAAAGAAGCTGAGTCAAGGAGTTGCCATGATTCTCCCACTCCAGACAGATGTAGGCTAGAATCTCCCTGGTAAGCGCACCTCGTGGTGCTACATAGATTAATAGAAATGGGTTAAGAGGCTGAAACTAAGGGGCCAAGCAGTGTTTAAAAGAATACAGTTTCCGTGTAATTATTTCGGGGCATAAGCTAAAGCTAGCCATGCAGGCAGCAGGGGTGCCGGGGATGCAGCCCCGCCGCTCCAATTATTACAACATCATTTGACTTCCACATATGCCCTAAAGGCACCAGTGGATGGGAGTAACTTGTCTTGTCTTTGCACTGATAAAGGGCGTTTTCATTGCCCCTTCTCCCAGGACTACAGCCCTCAATTGAGGGCCTTGGGGAGGATCTACTGTATTCTAGGATCCCATGGTCACCTCCCTCTGAGCACTAGATGCACCTGCCTGGTGTGTTGTCAAGGCTTCCTCCCTCCTGTAGCAACTGCGCTGCACTACTTTGGGAGACCTTTGTCAGGGACGATACTTTACAAAGCTGCCAGGGACAGTATTCACAAAGCTGCCAGGGACAGTATTCAGTCTTCTAGAGTCTCTGCTATTTCCTCTAAGAAGTGCATTCCGGCCCCTCCCTTGCACCCGAGTGAACTGGCGACTGTAGATTTGCTGGATGTCCGGTCCCAGAGGGTGGGACAAGGGAATGAAGAGAAAGAACCATCCGTCATTTCTGGATGATATTTCCAGGGTCATTTCCCTGAGAGAAAAGGAGGTTGAAGAGGGGTGTCCTTGCGTCCCCACCCTCCAAAAAGACCTCAGGTTAGGTCTAACTCCTGCACAGTAACCTACCTTTGAACAACTCTGGCGGTGCCCCCTCCTTGGGTTCTGGGTCACAGTCTGGAGTGGATTGCCAGTGTCAACAATCACTGTTGTAGCCCTGGTCCTCACCCCCAACACAGAGGTGTCCCCTCCTGTCTTTGTGTTGTGTTGGTCCCATGGGATTATGCCCAGCACACCAAACGGTGTGCGAAGAATGAACAACGTAGAAGCTGTGAGCTGCCTGTAGCCACTGCCGCTCTTTTTTGGCTCTGTGGAAATGTCCTCTGAGAATTTCTTCATACTTCCATCTCCTTCACACTTAGTTCTCCCGCTCCTCCTTCTAGACCCGGAACCCTGGGCCTTGAAGATGTCTGCTTTCAGATCTACCCACAGCAACTCGAACAACTTGAGCATCCTAGTCCTGCATGTTGGTGAGATTTTGGGGCCTGGGTCTGGTGGGTGACTTTGCCGGATGACCGCTGAGGCGTAGACATCTTCTATCTCTGTTTTTCTTGGGACATTTCCCCCTGATCCCAGACACCATGGTGTGAGGAAGTCCAGGCAACATAGAGAAGCCATGAGTCAGTGTTCTGGCCGACAGCCCAGCTCAAGTCCCCACCACCAGCAGTGTTGGACTGCACATACGTCAGGGAAGAGCCTTCCGCTGGCCCCGGATGGAGAGGAGGAAGCCCACAGAAACCACAGAGGATAAAAACCGATTAGTGTACCCTTTTAAAACGAACGTTTTTATTTTGATATAGTTTTAACAGAAGTCAACAGAGCTGGAGAGATTCCACTCTCCACCCCACTCTTTCTACTGAAGGTAAGTCCCGCAAAAGCACAGTCCGCCCAAGGTGTAGACTCTCCCCCAGCACTCTTGCCCTCAGCTTCTTCCGGGTGCCCTTTTGCGTGAAGCCTGTCCCGCCTCCCCTCACACGAGTCCTTAACTCCTGACGACCATGACACTGCGTCTTTTTGGAAATTTTCCATTTTAAAAGAGGTACCCGGATGGAATCACAGTGTGTGGCTGTTTGAAGTTGACTCCTTTTACTCAGAGTGCCTCCCTCGAGACTCCTCCACATTACACGTGTATTAGCTTGTTCTTTTCGTGGCTTATCCTGAAGCCTTCGGTTGTTGACTATCTGGGGTGTTTCCATGATGAATCTCTCACAAGCCAAGCTGTTCCAAGCCCTCGTGTGCAGACGTCGGTGTGAACAGTCTACGTCTTCGGCTTTCTGGGATGAGTGCCACAACACAACTGTTGGGTCATATGATAGTCACACACTTCGTGTTATAAGATGCCAAACTGTCTCCCAGAGTGGCTGTGCTATGTCATAACGAGTCATCCATTTCTAGTCCTCTTGGCCAGTGTTTGTTATTTTTAGTGTAGTAAAATGCGTGTGACATAAAATTTGCCGTCTTAGTCATTTCTGAATGGAGCTCCAGGGTAGCCTGCTTCTAGAGGTGTTTCCATCCTGCCAATCTGAAACTCTTCTTATCAGATACAAATGTCTCCATCCTCCCTTCCCTCACTGTGTGGTCAACCTCCACCCTACTTCCTGTTGCTATCAGTTTGACTTCCTAGGGCCCTCAAATGAGTGGCACCCGATACTTGTCCTTTCATTATTACATTCAGTACACTGTCTTCAGGATTCATCCCTGCGGTAGCAAGAATCAGAATTTATTTCCTTTTTAGGGTTAAATTATGTTCCACTGTATGGATATACCACAGTTGTTTTTTTTTTTTTTAGCTATACTTATCTTTTTTTCTTTTCTTTTTTTTATTGATAAAAGGAGAATAATAAAGAAAAAAAAACAAATTTCCACCTCCTCCCAGCCTCCCATTTCCCTCCCCTTCTCCCCCTCCTCCCACTCTTCTCCCCCTCCTCCCACCCCTCTCCCCTTCTCCCCACTCCTCTCCCCCTCCCTCTCCAGTCCAAAGAGCAGTCAGGGTTCCCTGCTCACCTTCCTAGATATGGACGGAGGGGGGAGGACCACAGTTTTTTAATGGAGCTATCCACCAATAGACACTGTGTTTCTTCCTCGGGAAAATGCTGCACAAGTATAAAAATAGTTACGCAAGATCCTGCTTTCAGTCTCGGTAGTACCATGTTGTGGTGGTTGGACTAAAATGGCTCCCAGAAGCCCATTGGGAGTGGCACTATTAGAGGTGTGTGGCCTCGTTGGAGTAGGCATGGCTTTGTTGGAGGAGGTCACTAGGAGATAGGCTTTGAGGCCTCAGAAGCTCAAGCTCTTCACTTTCTGCTGCCCGCCAATCTGATGTCGAGTTCACAGCTCCTTCTCCAGCACCTCAGCTGCCTGCATGCCACCATGCTTCCTACCATGACGACAGTGGATTTAAACCTCTGAACCCATAAGCCAGTCCCAATTAAAGGTTTTCCTTTATAAAGGTTGCCGTGGTCATGGTGTCTCTTCACAGCAATAGAAACATAACTAAGACACACGTCCAGAAGAAGAATTGCTGATCACCATGAGTTTGTGAATATACTAGCTCCGCGGGTTCTTTTATTTTCTCCTCCTTTTCTTCTCCATCTTCCCTGACCATTGTGGGGAGTGAAGCTAACCAAGATGTCCCGCTTAGGACTGAGAATTCACTAGTTGATGGTTCTCAGCACTTTGACCACTCGTGACTCTGCATTAATTGATCACCACTGTACAACCCTCCTTTCAACCTGTTATTTTCTTACATTTAAATAAACCAAGCTTCTCACGGGACATATAGTTCACCTGTTTTTCTTTCTTTTTTAGACATTCTGCCCATTGATGACTTTCAGTTGTGGAGTTTAATCCATGCATGCCTCAGTTACTTTCTGGAAAAGAAGATCATGCTATTGTGTTTTAAAAATTATCTTATGAATATCAAATTTTTCTTTTGGTGTCTTGGGTTCTCATAACTGTTTTTTCCTGTGTTTAACTGACTTTTACGATGCTACACTTGGACTTGTTTCTCATTTTTGGTTGCATATATCCTACAGGCTTTTTTCTTTACTGTTACTATGGTGACTACAGATTTTCTAAAGTAAAAAAAAAAAATCCATCTATTCTCAGAAGTACATGAAACCTTCTCTGAAACTGACTGCATTCAAGGCCACAGGCAAGACTTAAATGCAAAAATGAAAATAATCCCATGCATGCCAGACCACAGTGGAATAAAATGAGAAACTGACAGCTAACCTCGGAAAATACACAAATATGTTGAGACAAGACAATGTACTGCTGAATTAAAAGTGGGTCGAAGAAATCAGATAGGAGAATTTGAAAACTCCTCAGAGTTAAATGAAAAGGAGACCCAACCCTTCCAGCACCTTTGAGGCACAGCCAGGTGGACTTACGAGGAGTGTTTTACAGGACTCATATTAAAATGTCCGAGATCTCCAGTAACCGTAGCCCAGTGATGCACCTCAGAGCTCTATAGAAGCAAGAAGAGGCAGACCAAGGGCAGCAAGTGGCCAGAAGCAAGAGTGAGCAGGGCAGAAACTAGTGAAGTAGGCCAAGAGCAGCACAGAATTAGACAAAAAGCCGGTTACTTGAAAAGATTGTCTAGATTGGTCAACCCAAGCCAAACTAACCAATAGACAGATTCAAAGTTTATAGAATCAGAGATGGAAAAAGGAATTGTTATAATAGATCTCAGTGAAATCTGAGATCCAGGGGCCGGGGAATGCTATGATGGCTCACATTACAGCAAACTGGAAAATCTAGAAGAAATAGATTTCTAAGGGCACGTCACCTAACGAAGTTAAAGTCAAAAGCTAGAAACACCCTGAATGCACCAGTAACAATAATGAGACTGAAGTAGCAATTACAAGTCTACCCACAAAATAACGTCCTGGGCCAGACGGATTGTCTACTAAATGCTACAAAACCTTGAAAGAAGATCGAATGCCAACACTTCTCAAACTGTTCCATAAAACATAAAGGGAAGGAATATTGCCCAACTCATCATATGATATCAGTGTAAATCTGACACTGTAGCTGGATAAAGACACAGACATAGAGAGAAAACCACAGGCCACTCTTCCTGAGAAATGTAGATGCAGAAATCCTTGGCAAAATACTTTCAAAGTTAAGGTCATATTAAGATGATAGTACATCACTACCAAACTGGCTTCCTACCAGGGACACAAGGTTTGTTGAAAAATGCTAATTAATAAATGTAATCCATCATAGCTATAGACATAGACAGAAATCACATGATCAGATGAAAAAAGGGCATTTTATTTATTCTTTGAGAATTTCATACGATATATTTTGATCATCTTCACCCTCCTCCCTAACTCCTCCTATATCTACCCTCTCACCATCCCTACACCTTTTCTTCTTCTTATCCCTTTATCATGTCCAGTTTGTGTTGTCCAACTAGTCTTTGAGGGTGGGGGCTGCTCTGGCATATGGTCCAACTCACATCAATTGATTCCGCCTCTCCCCAAAGCTACCAAATGCAATAGCTCCTCAGCCAGTGGTGGCATGTATGTTCACCTTTCTACCTCTGTGCTGGGGGTTTTTGCCTGCCTGGAACTTACACAGGGCTTGTTCATTCAATGCATTTTTTATAGTAAAATGCTGAAGAAACTAGTGCTAATGGGAACATACCTCGACACAGTGAGGGCTGTGTCCGTCACCCAGAGATGATTGTGGCGTCACAATGCTACACAAGGTTCCTTTGTGCTCCTACAATGTGGCATCCCATTGTTTCATCCTTCTACTATAATGCTGAATCATGACATCATCATGCTATAGTGTATCCTAAGAGGGTTGCTTTGCACCACCACATGTAGTAATAAGGAGCGGCAGGGGGGGGGCGTCCCCAACACCCCAGCCGCCTGCTTGGCTAGCTTATGCCCCGAAATAATTACACGGACACTGTATTCTTTTAATCACTGCTTGGCCCTTTAGCTCTAGCCCTTACTGGCTAATTCTGATATCCCGATCAACCCATCTCTAATAATCTGTGAGCACCGGCCTTACCGGGAAGATTCTAGCCTAAGTCCATCCTGGAGCTGGGGCATGGCGTCTCTCTGAGGCGTCTGCTCTGGAGAGGGGAGCTGTGGAATCTGAGCTCACTTCCTCTTCCTCCCAGCGTTCTGTTCTGTTTACTCCACCTACCTATGCTCTAACCAATAAAATGGGCCAAGGCAGTTCCTTTATTAGCCAATGACCTTCCTCCATCAACCACACACCCCACAGTGTAATCAGAGTGCTTCACTGTGTCATTAAAATGGTAGATTATATTATCACACTGCCCTTGTCCCACAACAATGCTTCATTTCCCGCCAAATGCTTTATTGTCATCACAGTGCTGCATCATGCCACCATCATGTGACATCACAGTACTTTATTGTTTCATATAAAGCTAGATTATGACATCACATGCTCCATCGTGCCACCAAATGTTCTATTTTAGTATCACAATCTGCACTGCGTCACCAAAACGCTATATTGTATCAATATAATGCTCTATTGTATCATCATACTACTGAATTGTGGCATCAAAATGTGACATTATTTAATGATTTATTGTGACATCACAATCTTGAATTTTTGTGTCATGACAATTTCAGTGCCTGATGTGAGTTTTAATGTGCAATGCTTCATTACAATAGTGCATCGAATGCCACACAGCGCTGAACTGATATGTCAGATGCTTCATTTTGTAGTAGTAATGGCTCATTGTAACATCACGGTGCTCCATTG
The DNA here is from genome assembly GCF_037038515.1 of Microtus pennsylvanicus. Classification (NCBI taxonomy): domain Eukaryota; kingdom Metazoa; phylum Chordata; class Mammalia; order Rodentia; family Cricetidae; genus Microtus; species Microtus pennsylvanicus. The sequence continues at coordinate 14,458,708 of NC_134596.1, forward strand.
TGTCATAAAATGGTCCATTTTGACATCACAGTATCACACTCTGACATCACGGTGCTCCATTGTGTTATAAAATGGTCCATTTTGACATCACAGTATCACACTCTGACATCACGGTGCTCCATTGTGTTATAAAATGGTCCATTTTGACATCACAGTATCACACTCTGACATCACGGTGCTCCATTGTGTTATAAAATGGTCCATTTTGACATCACAGTATCACACTCTGACATCACGGTGCTCCATTGTGTTATAAAATGGTCCATTTTGACATCACAGTATCACACTCTGACATCACGGTGCTCCATTGTCTCATCACCATGCACGGCCATGCTAGCACAGTGCTCCAGGGCCACCACAGTGATATATGGTATCACCACAGTACTCTGTTTTGCCCCAGATGCTGAATTGTGATATCACAATGCTTCATTGTGCCCAAATAATTTCGCACTGTGCCATCTCAATCCTGTTTTACCATAACAAACTACATCTTAATGCCACGAAGCTGCAATGTACGGCTGCAGTTCCCCATCATGCCATCATGGTTCTAAACTGTGATGTCACACTGTTTCATCATAGTGCTGCGTGTGCCGTCACCCAGCCCCGTTTACCACTGCATGCTGCATTGTGACATCACAGCGATCCGCTGTCTCCTCACGATTCTCCATTGAGCTGCCGCAGCGCTGTAGTGTCTCCTCTTGATTCTCCATTTTGCCACCAACACACTCCACAGTACCATCACAACCCTGCATTTTGACATCAGAGTATTACATGTCAGACACCCGATGTCTGTCCTCCATCATGCTAATACAGCAGTACAGTTGGTCAGCACAGTGCTCTGCGGTGCCATTACAATGTTCAACTATGACATGACCATGCTTGATTCTATCACATTGCATTGTGACATCAGAAAGCTTTATGGTGCCATAGCAGCCACACTATGACACCACATCGCTCTACTGTATCATAATACTGTAGTATGACATTGAAATACTGAACTGTGATGTCACAAGGCTTTATTGTGTCATAATCATGTTGCACTATGATGTCCCAACTCTCTATTTTAACATCAGAAGCTATTCCATGACATCACGACTCTATACTGTGCCAGCACAATGCTATGCTTCATTATGATGCTGATTGTGCCAACAGAGTGCTGGGTTATTGTAGTAATAAGAGCAGCGGGGCTGCGTCCCCAACACCCCAGCCGCCTGCTCGGCTAGCTTATGCCCCGTTTTTTTTTTCATTTAATCACTGCTTGGCCCTTTAGCTCTGGCCCTTACTGGCTTATTCTGATATACTGATCAACCCATCTCTAATAATCTGTGAGCACCGGTCTTACCCGGGAAGATTCTAGGTCGGAGCTTCATCGCGTGTGTCTGCCCGGGTGTGGGGCATGGCGTCTCTGCTGAGGCGTCTGCTCCCGAGAGGAGAGCTGTGGAGTCTGACCTCACTTCCTCTTCCTCCCGGCATTCTGTTCTGTTTACTCCACCTACCTACGTCCTAACCAATAAAATGGGCCAAGGCAGTTCCTTTATTAGCCAATGACCTTCCTCCATCAGGTTATGACATCACCATGCTTCATAAGATATTACAATGCCCCATTCTCTCACAACAATACTCTATTATGTCATCACAGTACTGAACTGTGACATCACAATGCTCCGTTTATTTCTACCACAGTGTGTCACACAATGCAGCATCATGACATTACTGTGCTGAATTGTGACATCACAGCACTTCTTGTATCATTACGTCATCACAGCGCTCTATGGTGCCACCACACTGCTGAATGCTACCATCACAATGCTACACTGGGACATCATAATCTTCGATGGCGCCACTACAGTTCCCTATTGTGCCATCACAATGCTCAATTGTAACATCACAATACTCCATTGGTTCTTCCTAATGCTCCATTGTGACATCACCATGCTGTGCTGTGACATCACAATACTCCATTGGTTCTTCCTAATGCTCCATTGTGACATCACCATGCTGTGCTGTGACATCACAATACTCCATTGGTTCTTCCTAATGCTCCATTGTGACATCACCATGCTGTGCTGTGACATCACAATACTCCATTGGTTCTTCCTAATGCTCCATTGTGACATCACCATGCTGTGCTGTGACATCACAATACTCCATTGGTTCTTCCTAATGCTCCATTGTGACATCACCATGCTGTGCTGTGACATCACAATACTCCGTTGGTTCTTCCTAATGCTCCATTGTGACATCACCATGCTGTGCTGTGACATCACAATACTCCATTGGTTCTTCCTAATGCTCCATTGTGACATCACCATGCTGTGCTGTGACATCACAATACTCCGTTGGTTCTTCCTAATGCTCCATTGTGACATCACCATGCTGTGCTGTGACATCACAATACTCCATTGGTTCTTCCTAATGCTCCATTGTGACATCACCATGCTGTGCTGTGACATCACAATACTCCATTGGTTCTTCCTAATGCTCCATTGTGACATCACAGTGCTCCGTTGCTCCACCCCAACGGTTACTGTTTCATCAGAGTGCTCTGTTATGCCACCACAGTGCAGCATTTTGACATCACAATGAACTGTGACATTACAGCGTTGTATTGATCGCGACTGTGTTGCATGGCACAATCGCAGTGCTCCACTGTAACATGGCAGTCTCCTACCGCATCATCACAGTGCTCCATCAGGCCGTCGCGAATGGACATTGCAACAGTGTCCCGTTCCATTGTGCTACCACGATGCTGAATTGTCAAATCACAATGCTCCACAGCTTCACAACATGCCTCTCTTTTATCACTGTTGTGCTCCATCATCATAATTGTCCCTTACTGCCCCACAGTAGTTATGAGAACCCAACATAATGTGTTATCAAACTCTACATTTATGACATCACAGTGCTGCGTCGTGTCTTCACAGTGACCCACTGTTTGATCAGAATGTTTCAGTGTGCCATCACGATGGAGGTCTATGATGAAAAATGCTGAATTTTGAGATCACAGTGCTGAATTGTCCGACCACAGTACTCCATTGTGACATCATGATGTTCTACTGTTTTTTCTTCCTTCCTTCCTTCCTTCCTTCCTTCCTTCCTTCCTTCCTTCCTTCCTTCCTTCTTCCCTCCCCCTCCCTCCCTTCCCCCTTTCTTTCTTTCTTTCTTTCTTTCTTTCTTTCTTTCTTTCTTTCTTTCTTTCTTTCAATCTTTCTTTCTTTACCATTTTATAGCAAGCATTAATAGAGTGGTTAGGTAATATATATGGATCCAACAGAAAAAGACTCACTGACGAGTCATTTCTAAGAACTAGTTCTAAGGAGAAAGCATACATAGATATGTGCCGCAGACACTTATTGCTACTCAGTGCATACTGCTCATAAAACACAAGCTAGTAATAAGCTAAGTGTTCATTGATACGGAGCTTGTTGTTGTATCCCCAGAATTCAGCATGGTTTTGACTACATGGCAGGAACAAAAGATAAAAAAAATAAAATTTAGTGGATGAGTATCATCATCAGTAAATTACTGGGATACAATTGCTCAAGTCAATTTAAAACGTTTTAATGTGAGAGTCCAGATGATGATTGAGAAGCTTATTTTAAAAAAATGGTTCCAGTTATCACAATAGTAACAGAAATTTGCTGCTTTCTGGGATTTTGCTTTTTACTTTTTAAAAAACGGAGTAGGCTGGACGTTTCTACGATTTTGCTCAAATGGTGGCAGAACCTGGAAAGGCTATGCTGTTACTGATGCGTAATATACTGCATATGCATATTCCAATATAGGTATGTATAATCTGAGTCTTTGGAAACGTTAGCTGTGCTGTCAACTTTGGAAAAAGTATTCCAGGTGGCCTTGTTCAGTTTGGCGTTGTTCAAGAATTATTAGCCATATCCATCAAGAAATGTGAACCTTATTTTTTTTCCATTTGTAAAGGGGTATCACACTGTATTTAATATGTAAGGTCTTATCTACATGGATTTAATTACAGAAACTAGTATTCTTTAAGGAATGAAAGAAATTAATGTAAAGTTATATTCAACACTTCAATAAGTGATCAGATTAGATTATAAAGTAACCTATAGTGTGATCCCAACAAGGAATTCCTTTCTCTGCCTACCTGAGCACACACAAGCAGACTTCTAGGAAATGATAAATGGGACTTAAATAATATCTACTTTTTTCTTTTCTCCCCGTTTTCTCTCTCTCAACTCCTCCCAGATCCTCACTTCCTTGCTACCCACCAAATCCACGAACTTTTTGCACTCATTAGAAAACAAACAAGCAACTAAAAAACAAACAAACAACAAACCAACAACAACCAACCAAACAACAGACAAAACAGAATAGGACAAAAGAAACTAACACAAAAGGAAGCAAAGATAGAGCAGAAGAAACACATGCACACATATGTATCCCACATTTCCTCCCACAGAAATCCCATGAAAGCAAACAAAAGGCTTGTAAGGTACGCATACACCCAGACAAAGCACCGTGAGACAAAAATACCCTTGAGTTTGTTTTGTGTTGGCCCCATACTGCTGGGTAAGGGGCCTGCCTTTAAGACTGGGTTGTATCCCCAGTGAGCCTCCGTTGGAGAGAATTAACTTTTCCTTTGTGAGTAGTTGTCGATCGGTGATAGCTTCTGGGTTAGGGATTGATTGTTGGGACTAATTGAGTCCCGGCCTTCAGCTGCTCTTCCCTGCTAGAACCTTCTAATTGAAGTTACTAGAAGCTGTGCCTAGCTTAGAGGATCAGAGGATGGGATTTTTACCTGTTGGCCATTGACTGCCGTGTATTTAAGCCTCCATGGCGCATTAAAGAGGGGCTTTGGTATCAGTGTTAAAAGGTCTGCGTGTCTGTCTGTCTCTGCGTGTGTATTCTCAACCTCCAGCCCCTTGCCCGAAGCTCGCCAACTGGGTTCTAGTGCACAGAGTGCAGACATGGGGGCGCCGTGTGCGGCAAGGGATGGGGGCTTGTGTCCACTTCCCCTCTCAGTACTGAGACCCCCATCTCAAGTATACCTGTGTAGGCCCTGTGCAGGCTGCCATAGCCTCTGTAAGTTCATATGTGTATCAGTTCTGTTGTATCCAGAAGGCTTTGTTTCCTTGGTGTCTTCTATCCCCACTGGCTCTTACAATCTTTCTACCTTTTCCACAACGTTCTGAACCCTGGGGGGAGGAATTTGATGGAGACATTCCATTTAGGACTGAGTGTTCCAAGGTAACTCACTCTTTGTACTTTGTACAGTGGTGGGTCTGTGTTTGTTCTTGTCTACAAAAGAGTATTACAGAGTGGGATTGATGCCATTCAGATAATTATTGGTTACTCCCATAACTTTTATACCACTATTGCATTGACCAGCATGGTGCAATGCAGGAAGGTCATTGCAGATTAAAAGATTTGTAGCAGGGTTGGTGTTTACCTTTCTCCTCTGGTAACATGCAGAGGACCTTCCAGTACCATGGACACCAGTTCCTTGGGATAAAGTCTCTAGTTAAGCACTAGGTCAGCTTTCCTTTGTTAATGAGACACGTTGTCTTTATCAATAGGGCCTTATTATCAATTTGCATAGAGCAATCAATAGTCTCAACAATGCCTTGGATTGTTTGGGGGTTCCCATGGGCCCCCTTTGGCCAACAACCTAATTACATATAACTCATTCCTGGCCCTGGAAGTTTCACTTGGTGAGAGATGTCTAGTTGGAGCATTGTTTCCTCCATTTTTTTGTGTTTCTTTGTAGCTTTGGAGCCTGTCCTGGAACTAGCTCTTGTAGACCAGGCTGGCCTCAAACTGCCTCTGCCTCCTGAGTGCTGGGATTAAAGGCGTGCACCATCACTGCCCAGCCCCCTTCTTTTTTTTAATCCTCTCATACCAGCCATCTTCATTCACCTACATATATATGCTTCTTATACCTTGATAGCACCTCCTTCTTTGGGTTAGGGAATTTTTCTTCTATTATTTTGTTGAAAAATATTTTCTGTTCATTTGATTTGTGTTTCTCCTTCTTTCTCTATATCTATTAGTCATGGATTTGGTCTTTTCATAATGTCCCAGATTTCCTGGATGTTTTGTGCCTGGATTTTTTAAAATTCAGATTTAACTTTTTTTTTTGACTGAGGTATCCATTTCTTCTATTGTGTCTTCAGATTTTCTCTTCCATCTCTTGTACCCTTTTGGTGAAGCTTACCACTGAGATTTTTGTTTTACTTCCTAAATTTTTTATTTTCAATTTTATCTTGGTTTTCATTTTCTTTAGTGATTTTATTTCTACTTTAATGTCTTGGACTATTTTCATCATTCCATTCTGTTTGTGTTTTCACAGATTTCATTAATGGATATATTCACATCATCTTTAAGGTCCTTGAATATATTTATAGTAGCGGGGTTGGGGATGATCTTTTCCCATTCTGTAGATTGCCTTTTTGTCCTATTGACGGTAAGATCACCAAATTTTATGCAGTTGTCTGCTGAATGGTATCCCATAAGTCCTTTAGGCTCTGCTCACTTACAAATTTTTGTTTATATAAAAGATTATTTTTTATTTTTCTGTAGAAATTAACCCTGCCACATGGCCCATCTCTGGGATCTTGGATTTTCTTTTTGCTTCCTTTACCAGCTATTACTCCCTCTGGTGAACTTCTCAGGTTTATTGCTGTGGTTTTTAGGTCCAGGGTTTCCAGTCAGTTCTGTTTCCCTCATCATTTATATATGTCTCTTAGCATGCCTATTTTGCTCATCTATTTTTTTCTATTAATTCTGTGTCAGTGATCCTTGTTAGGTCATTTTATCTGAGAATATTGTTCACAATTATCATCAAGTAGTTAAGCAAAAAAAAAATCTGTTTTTTTAGGGACATTTGTTCCTTCAAATAGTTACTATTTCTCTGTATGCCTCATAAATTTTCTGCTGATACACAATTGTATCAAAAGCTGCCACCTCTCCCAGTCTTTGTCTCTAAGGAAGAGCATCTTCACTGATGGGCTTCATTGCAAGTTCCAGGCTTCATGGGGATTCTCTCTCTCTCTCTCTCTCTCTCTCTCTCTCTCTCTCTCTCTCTCTCTGTTCTGCATCTGTCTGTCTGTTGCGCTCTGTCTTTTTTGTCACTGTCTGTGAGTCTGTGTGTCTGTCTGCTCTTCTGCTCTTTTGTGGCACATGCATGTGTGTGCACGCACAAGTATACAAAGGCTCGTGGTCAGCTGCTCTTCCTCAGACACCATCCCCCTTGTTTTCTCTCATTGACCTAGAACTAGATTGGCTGCCCTGTGAGCTCCAGGGATCCTCCTGTCTCTGCCTCTCACTCTGAGATTCTCACACTCACACTGCTCTTAGCTTTGAAAATGTGGTTCCTGGAGATGGGACTCCCATCTTTATGCTAACTGAGCTGATGTGGGGGAAGCCCAGCCCAAGGGGGCGTGTTCGCCTTGGGCTAATATTTACATATAAATCTGGAGGGTGTGAGCCCCGCCTGTCCGTTCTTGTATTTTCTGCCCATTGCTGGATCCCTGGTGTTGCAAGCTATCCCTTCATTAAATTTCGCTGTTTCATATTAAGCTAGCCTGGTTATTACGCCGCATCAAGCTCTCTTCCAAGACCAAGCTGGCTCTGTTGTTTTATTCCCACAGTTCCAGACACTCTGTTCATCTTCTCAGGCCATTTTTTCCCTTGTTGTGCAAACTGAGTGTGTTTCATTAGTCCACTTGCCGTCTTCAGTTTTTAAATTAGCATTTGGTTATTTTCATAACTTCTGTTTCTTTGTTGAGGTTTTTCTATTTTTCCATTAGGTTCAAGGAAGTCTTCAATTAATCACTAATCACTTGGAACAGGATTGCTTAAAATGTTTCTATTAAATAATTCCAAGATCAAGTTCTTTTTCAATGTCAGAGTCAATAACTCTTTTTCAAATTTCAGTGTACTTGGTTCTTGGTATGATGGGTGTTTTTCTATTGTGTTGTGAAATGTTTCTATGAAGAGAGCCCAAGCCGTACCTAGCCTTTTTTCTATGCATAGCCAGTCACTGTGTTTAGGTTCAGCAGTGCAGGTGTGACCTACTTTGTGGGCTGTGGTTGCATGACGTCTGATTTTCAGAACCTTTGCTGCACCGTCTCAACTTGCCTGTGTTTTTCTCGTGTGGCTCAGTCTCCAGTGGGTCCCTCTAGGTGCTGCTTGACAAAAACAGAAGGTCCTTCTTCATCCAGCCCTAGGCGGCCAAACGTCTTCCTGGGCTCGGGATTTGTGCAGGGAACGAGCACTCAATTTGCGGTTGCGCTGGTCTTTGATCGTGCTGTCCACTAGCTGGCGTCGCGGTCTTGGAGGGACAAAGTTTCCTGGATTAGCTTTTGACGTAGTGGGATCCTCTTTGTTGATGCAGGTCACCTCTGCCCCTTAAAGGTATCTCCCCACGCCATGAAATGAAAGGGGGACTGGTCTCAGACCTGCTGGGGAAGGGAAGCCTTCCACCGGGTGTTGATCACCAGCTGGGTCTCTGATCAGCACGCCTGCACGTTTGCTATACTTGGCCTGCTGTTGCTGCTTGTACCGGTTACTTTTGCGCTGCTGTTGGGATCTGAATATGGACCGTTCCCCACCAGCTGGCGGACACTTGTTCTCCAGTTGGTGTCGCTGTTTCAGAAGGTTTATAAGGTAGAAGGTAGAGCTTCTCTGCTGGAAGTGGGCCACAGCTGAATCTTGAGGTTTTATAACCCACTTCTGGTCCTCTCTCTGCTTCCTGATTACGGGTGCAAGGTGACCAGGTGATTGACCCTCCTGTAGTCATACCTTCTCCGTGGCGGACAGTATTCCTTCAAAACTGTATGCCAAACTCAGGCCTGCAAGATGATGTAGTGAGTCATGGCCCTTGTTGCTGAGCACCCAAACCAAAGTTTGATTCTCAGAAGCCACATGGTAGAAGGAAAGAACTGACTCCATCAAGCTGTCCTCTGCCATCACAAGCAGGCTGTGGCCCAAAAGCGGGTGCTTGCCTCCTCCTCCACGGTGTAACACAAAATTTTAAGTTTAAATTAAAATAAACTTTCACTTCCTTAAGCTGCTTCATGTCAGGTGTTTGGTCACAGTGATGAGAAAATACGGAGCTGTCTGTAAAACCCCACAGAAACAGTCTAAGGGAGGAGGATATGATTTGGCTCATGATTTCTGCCCTTCATGATAAGGAAGGCACTGTTAAATGACCCTGTCCAGCACAACAAGAGTGTGACGTGGAGGTCTTCACACACAATGCGGGGCAGAGCCAGAAGTGGGCAGAACCTTTGAAGACCCACCACTTCCACCAGGCAAGCACCATCTCCTGAAAGAGTCACAGCTTTCAAAATCACACCACAAGCTAGAGACTGAGTGTTTATTCATCAGTCTGTAGGGTAAATTTTATATTCAAACCCTAACACAGCCCCCTTGACTCCTAAGCCTCATAGCCATGTCGTAAGGAAAAATGCTTTTAGTTTAATCTTGGCTCCCCCCTGTTGGAGGGAGGTGCTAGTTAGTTCCCAGCTGCTCAGCCCCGAAACAATCACACAGAAACCATATTATTTAAATCACTGCTTGGCCCATTAGCTCTAGCTTCTTATTGGATAACTCTTACATATTAATTTAACCCATCTCCATTAATCTGTGTATCACCACGTGGCACCCCCGAAATCTTCACAGTTCCAACATGGTTCAAAGTTCCAAGCATCTTCTGAAACTCAAAGCAACCTCTTTACTATAAGCCCCATAAAGTGAGAAAGGAAATATCAGAGTTCTTTTATACAGTGCCTTAGAACAGAGTTCCCATCCTAGAAGAGAGGACAAGGAAGACAAGAGAGAATGAACCAACATAAGGCCAAACCCTGGAAAATCAAATCCTGCAGCTACATGTATGGCATTCAGGGCTCAGTATCATCCACTGAGCTCCAGCAGACTTGGCAGCCCTATGCCCCTGCATTTATAACACACATGGTTTCTCTCAAGTCAGCTCCACTCAGTGCCTAAGCCATTCCTCAGCAGACATCCCAGCTTGCTAGCATGTCCAACATCCTAGACTCTTAAATGAAACTTAGGCTTCACCTTCACAGTTTTGCCCATCTCTTACTTAAGAGCTCAGGCAAATGAAGGAGATCTGACCACACTGCACATTGCTTATTCTCACAGGCTCCCCACTTCCCTCTAGAATCTTGGTACAAACTCTCATGAACCCATAACTTTTGCATCCTACATGACTGATACCAGGCTCTGCTGCTAGCTCAAGAAGTACCTCCTCTCCTTTGACCTCTAGTGCTTACTTACAGGGCAAGCCTGCAAAGATGCTTCCCTGAAAGACCGCTTTCCAGTAGGGCATCCTGGAGACTTCCTGTTCAAGCATCTTTTCCACTGAAGTATTTTCAAACGGGTTTACATTTCCATGCCGTGTGGCCTTAAGGCATCTTTCCTTGTGTCCCAAAGTATGTGGCTTCTATTTAATGCATTAACTTCTTTAACAATTGCAGATGGTTCGTCCAAACTTACCTTGTCCCCAGTTGTAAATGTGCCTGTCATTTCTTCACTAACTTACATGCCTTTTATGTCTTCTCTCAATAGACCAAGAGGCCAAAGGGGCTGGATACAAAGACCCACCCCGAGTAACCTACTTCCATTGGCTACATTCCCCTTTTTAAATGTTTCCACAGACTTCACAAATGGCACTAACAGTTCGAGAACAAATATTCAAACCTTAGGTCTGTAATAGACATTTAAAACCCAAGCCTTAATGGGGTGGAACTCAAGTGTGAACTGGAGGGAGGAGGGGCCTGTCCTGACTACCTTATACTGAAGTCAGGAAGCTTGGAGCCTAGGCCATCTTCTGACATTGGGAGTTTGCTTTCACTGTATACCTTTCTAAGTTTCTTTGGTTGTCTCTTGTTATTTCCAGGATGTCTAACTGGACTTTTCAGGGAGAAGCACGGAAGGATGAGTCCAAAGTGTCTGTTGTAAACAGGAGGTCATGTCTAGTTATTAAGAGTCAGTAGAACAACTCCTTCTTATGAATACAGGAAACAAAAACAATTCCAGCATGGTGCTTGTATCCTTCCCAGAGGTGTGGGAAGGTTTGGGCACCCAGGAGCCCCAAAAGGAAGGGAGTGCCCTTGTTTACCTGGTGGACTGGCCCCATCTGCGGTTTCCCTGTAAGATTCTGCAGTGACTTGTTCCCTGGGTCCCACATGGGAGACACCAGACTTAATGGGACCCAGCTTTCTTTTTTGCCAAATGTGCTGTTTAAGTCTCCCAGTTGTAATCCGTGGAGTACATTTTGTTCCTCTCAAGTAATCCCTGTTTTCATTAAGTCCCGAATGAAGTTCGATCAACACCGCTGAGTGTGAAGGCTCAGGCTCATTGACAGTCAATGGTGCGTGCTTCTAGTGCGTACTGCCTCCTATTAGAGTGGCCCCTTCTGAGACGGCTCCCTTTTAATGGGCCAAGGAACTCCCAAGTGGGGAGTCTTGATTAAAATCTCTTCTGATGGAGTGTGAAGAAACTTGCGAAATATTAAAGTAGCAAGTGAGACCTTCCTCCCTTCTTTTTTCCCTTCCTCCCTTCCTTCCTTCCTCCCTCCCTTCCCTCCTCCCTCTCTCTCTCTCCCCCTTCCTTCTTGTTGATAACTAAAAGCCTGGTAGTGAGTGGTTCAGGATAACAAAGGTCTGTGACACCGCCGGGAAGTTAGGCTCCTATGGCTCCCTGTCCCATGAAAGATTTCGTCCTCATATTTGAAAAGGAGCATCTCCAACTCCAGAGCCCAGTGTATGCTCAGGGTGGTGAGCTGAGAGGAAGAAGATTATCCTCCCAGGAGAACCCCCCCTCCCCCACACACACACTCCTGGCAAATTTTACTTTTCATTTGCCAAGGACACATTCTCCCAGGACACAATGCATAGCCCAATGGAAACACTTCCCAGAAGGAACGCAGGGGCTAAAGCAGGAGACAGGCTGATTAGCTCCTGTAACTGACCTTGACTGTGGCCCCTGGAGCACAATGGCTCAGTCCTGACTCTTTATGGGCACAGTTGTTCAGGCTCCTGCTAGCCAAAGCATGGTTCAGGCTAGGCACAGTGACTCATGGTTTGGGATGGGCACGTGCCTTAATTCCTGCACTTGGAAGCGAGAGGCCGGTGGATCTCCATGAGTTTGAGGCCAAAGCACAGTCTGGGGACAGCAGTGTTGATAAGAATTAGGGTGCTAACAAGATCTTCAGGAGATCATATGCATACTACTAAGATGGCGGCGCGTCTTAGAGGAGAGGATGCCCCAGGACATCAACATGGAGTCTTGCAGATCAAAGACTAAACGCTTTAGAGGTGACTGGTCCCTGCTAGAATCGGCCTTGATTGAGGTAAGGACATCAGGGTGTGAGAAGTTGAAACAGGTGGTAGGATTAGGGCAGGGTTGGGGTATAGACAGTGTGGTGGGGTGCAGGCAGTTGGTATAGATATCAGGGTGTAGATGGTGGGGTGGAGAAATTTGATATTGAGTAGTAGGTGCGGATGTGGGGTGCAGGCCTTTGGTTAGGTACTGTATAGATGATGCAGACCTTTGACGAGGTAGTATATTGATGATGGGGTGCAGAGTTAGAAAGTATGGCTTAGTCAGATAGCAGAATACAAGTGTTTGGTGGAACAGCAGGGTGCAGATTTTAGAGCACGGGGGTTCCTCACTGTTCCTGTGCAGTGGTCCAGTGACCTCTGTGGACATCCACAGAAGATAACAACTGCCTGGGACTCCCAAGTCATGGCCATGGCCTGTCTGTGGTCTGGGTTCTCTCTCTCTCTCTCTCTCTCTCTCTCTCTCTCTCTCTCTCTCTCTTTCTCCACTCCCCCCCCCTCGGTTTTAGCGTTTCAAACTTTGGGTGATATTCCTATAGCTGAGCTTTGGAGGCTTGGGAGCTTGCCAGTGCTCTATGTGAAGTGGTTTGCTGCAGTTATCTCTGCTCCGAGATGCTCATCTTCAGAGCCTGCTGCAATTTCACTTTCACATCTGATGAAGGCCAGTGAGTCACGTGTCAACACCAGCCTTTCCAAGAGTTCTTCTGAATGACATGGAGCCTTCAGGAGAGCTCCCCGACTTGCTCTCTTCCTAACGGAGACAGCACAATTGCTAGATTCTTTCACAGTCAACGGTGGGTGGTTTGCAGATCAAGTGCACAAAAGTGTGGCTTCGTTTTTAACCATGGAAGCCTTTCAAAGTAGCCAGTGGAGGTATATGGTGGAGCAGCCCTTAGTCACCGCAAGTGTCACTGTGCAACAGGGTACCCCAACACTTCCCCTTTCCTACAAGGCCATTCAGGGGCCTCTGGCCACCTCACAATACTCGCTGTATGTCAGCAAACGACAGACATTCAGCACTGCTTCTGAGGCCTGGCTACTGCTTGCAGGAAAAAAAAACCCTCTGGGCTAGGAGATAGCCCAGTGCTTGCTTCACAAACATAGGCTCCCGAGTTTATCTCCAGGGCCCACATAGAAATATCAGGCATACTGATTGTCACCATCCGCAAGAAGAAGCTTCTCTGATGAGGACAGACAGCTGCACCAATCTGGTTGCAGTGGGTTTAAAAAAGAGCACATGAGGTTGGAAGAGAAAAGGGGTGAAGGGTGTGAAAGACATCGGAGGGAAGAGAGGGTGGTGGATTTGATCAAAACACATGTACATGTATGTAATTCTCAAACAATAAATTTTTTAAAAAAACTTTTTAAAGAATATTTTTGAAGTCAGATATAATGGCCTGTTTTTTTTATAATCCCAGCACTAGGCTCTCTAGGGATCCCTGGCCAGCCTAGCCTGTCCAGCTAGAGCATTAGACAGACCCTGTCTCAAAAGAGATGGGTTAGTATTTCTGAGGATAACCCTGGAGTTTATCCTCCAGTGTCTTGCTGTCATTAAAAACCTTATGTTATTAAAACATTTTTAACCTCTCCTAAAATACAATAAATTTAAGAAAAAAAAGAAAAAGACAGGGAAAGGAAGAAAATTGACCTTATCATGTGACAAGCTCTTCCGTCCCTACATCTTTATTTGCAAGTGTTCATTGCAGAGAGTCATTGGTCTGGTTCGAGGGTCTCTGGTTTCTGCTAGACTGTCCATGCTGGGCTGGGTCCTGACTAGAACCTTATGCTACTGTTGCCCTGTGTTGTGGAAATCTTGCAGCCTTGGGCCTGACTGTGGGAGATTCTCCTGATGTTTAATGGACGTAGAAGGCCCATTCCACTGTGGGTAACACCATTCCTCGGGCAGATGGTTTGGGGCTGTAAAAGAACACTAGCTAAGCGTGAGCCTGCAAACAAACCAGGAAGCAGCGTTCCTCTGTGACTCCTTCTGAAAATTCCTGCTCCAACTTTCTCTGGTTATGGATTCTCTAAGCTGAAACGATCCCTTTTCCCAAGCAGCTTTTGATAACGGTATTTGCCCCAGCCATGGAGACCGAACTAGGACAAACTTAAATGATGGGCTATTCTATAGTTGATGAGTGACTTCTGCTCACAATAGGAGCACTTACCCAAACAGAGGGTAGCACGGAGCCCCGGCAGTTATGAAGAATAAAGCTGCACAAAGCTTACGGCTTCCCAGGAAGGGACTTGGGCTGACTCAGTCCCCACCCAGCTAAGAGCATGCCGGCTCTCAGAGCTTGGCCACCTGCGTCTTGTCTTGTGACAGAGGGGCAGGTGGTCAGCCAGATGTGCCTCAGAGATAAGAATCCACCCCCACCCCACCTCTGGCGCTGCTGAATAACAACACAGGTGTGTTCCAGCTTTCCTGTAGCGGCTCAGCGTGGCCTTTAATCCTGATTTAGTACCCTCCTAAGTGCAGGGAGCTTAAGCCCAGGGAACAGACCCAGAGCAATAATATTTGGGCTTAGAGTGAACTCAATTCTTCCCCACTGTTTGGGGTCCAGGATTTTACAGTGGCACATTTTATGACATGAGTTCTCTCGGGATTTATTCCTGCAGGGGGATTTCGGGCTTACCTGCCTCTAGAATTAACCTGTTCCTACCTAAGAAGCACCCTCTTGTCCAACTCTCCCAACCAGTGGTGCTTCTATGTGACTTTGCTCCTGGGCCGCAAACCAGCAGAGCTCTTCTGTATCCTGATAAGATAATTCAGCCACTCCTTATATACAGTAGCTATGGAGGGCTGGTCCCAGAACCTACAGATGTGCATATTCCTCATACAAAGTAATATGACATTTACATATAATGTGTGCAGTCTTCCTAACTACTTGAAATCAGCTTTAAATCACTTCTAATACATGATGTGACGCAAGCGGTGTAACTAATCTTCATCCTATACATAGTACATAGGGAAGAAAAAGAACAATTCCTCCATGTTTGGTACAGAGAATATATGTTTTTAAAAAAATGCTTTCAGGTTGTTAGTAGTTGAATCTTCATGAGCACAGCCTGTGAATGCTAGGGTCTAATTGTGCCGTTTTAAGGGACAGGTTTCAGGTCACTAAGAATGGGGAGGAGGAAGGAGAAAGCCAGACCCAGAGAAACCACAGGGAGATAGAGGCGTCAGACATTCAGGCTTGCAGGTGCCTTCTCGAGCCACAGTGACAACAGTTGCTTCGGAGTCTCCCAACACAGAGTGCCAGGCAGTCATGGCCGTGCAGAGACAGGCTTCCGAAACGCCCATACCGCCTGCACCCATGGACTCACCTGCTGCAGACTGAAAATATTTGAGAAAAAAACATCTGAACTAAATATATGGGCTGTTTTCTCTCATTGCTGTATTCCCTAATGACCCAGGCTAACAGCTATGGGCATAGCGCTTGCACTGTCTGCCTTCCGAAGTTGTTGAGAGAGGATTTAAAGCATAGGAGAGGGTCCACGTGGGAGAGATGCAGGAATCACGCTATTTTCTGTAGAGCAGTGATTCGCAACCTTCCTAATGCTGTGGCTCTTAGTACAGCTCCTCATGTTGTGGTGACCCTTAACCATAAAATTATTTCATTGCTACTTTATAAGTGTAATTTCGCTACTGCTATGAATCGTAATGTGACTATCTGATGTGCAAGCCCTCCCATATGGGACTCCGAAAGGAATCTCGACCCATAGGTTGAGAACTGCTACCACAGAGGGCTTGAGCATCCACAGATTCTGGCATCTGAGGGAGAGGCCGGAGCCAGCCCTGCAGATAAGGAGGCATGGCTGTTTCGGGCAGGTGAAACTGGCAAAGCAGTGATTCTATTTTTTCCAGTAATTACATAGTTCTCTCTGGCCGGAATGAAGACCCTCAATGGGAGGGCTTGTTTTTCGAGGCTTCTAAGGTGAATGTGACCTGCCTTAGAACTCGTTCTTTAAAAATCAGCGTCTCTGTCCCCAGCTCCATGTTCTGCAGCTGATGCGAAAAGTCTGTCAGGAGAATCGGGTGTCTTTCATAAGGTTATGGGAAGCAGCCAGGAATAGTCTTCTCTGGGACTGGGAAGGAGGGGCCCAGGTGCTCTGGGGAGGCTGGGGTAGGGTCGCGCCAGTTGAGTCAGATTAGAGAAGGAGGAAAGCTCCCCGCCTGAAGCTGGAGGATGAGGCAGCGAGTAGACAGATTTTTCTTAGCCGCCATCTCACAAATAACAACACAGAGACTTTATTAATTGTGAATGCTCAGCTTTGGGTTAGGCTTGTCCCCAACTAGGTCTTATAACTTAAACCAACACATTTATATTAATCTATCTTCTGCCACGCAGTGTTACCTCTCTTCCATCATGCACCTCCTGTTTCCTCTCCTTGTGTCACTGCTGAGTCTGCCTTTCTTCTTCCCAGAGTCCTCTCTGTTCCCAAGAGTCCCACCTAACCTCCTTCTGCCTAGCTATTGACCATTCAGCTCTTTATTAAACCGATCAGAAGGCACCTTGTCGAAAACACGTCTTCACAATGTGAACAAGCATCCCACAACAGCAGTATGTTCATCTAAGAACTCATCAGGTGGGCTGGTGAAGAGTTGCACCCACCACAGGTTCAGCTCTCCTCTGACTCAATGGTGTAGTCCTTCTTGCAAAATGCTTCCGCTTATAACACAAAAGTGCTTTGTGCAGTGGAAATTGGGCATTTGAATGTGGCCTTTCTTGGGGTTGGAGATATGGTTCTTTCTCTAGTTCTTTCTCTAGTTCTGGGCAGGTGCAGTGACCACAGTCAGCCACGTGACTGAGAGGATGTGACCAGAGCTCTATAATGTCGTTTAGCTGAACTTTGATGTAATTTGCTACTGTTGACCGAGGTTTCTGTCCCACCCAGTCCCGCAGCCATTCAGTCCCAAAGACACACAGAGGTCTATGTTACTTATAAACTGGTTGGTCTATTAGCTCAAGCTTCTTATTAACTCTTATATATTACATCTTAAAGCATAATTCTTGTCTGTGTTAGCCATGTGGCTCGGTACCTTTCATCAGAGGGGCATTCTCATCTTGCTTCCTCTCTGTCTGATGACTGCAAACTGCATCTTTCCTCTTCCCAGAATTCTCCTGTTCTCATGGGCCCGCCTATACTTCCTGTCTGGTCACCCCACCAATACTTCCTGCCCGGCTGTGACCAATCAGCATTTTATTAAAATACAAGTGACAGTGTACAAACCATTGTCCCACAGCACTTCCCCCTCCTTTTTTTTTTCAAAACAAGAACTCTGAATCGAATCTCCTTTGCTTAGTTTTTCTCCTGAGCATTATCCATAATAACTTGTAACCAACATTCTAAACAAAAGCAAACATTCATAAACCATTTTTGGGGAATGTGGGCATAGTTTTCCAGGCTACTACCTGCTAATTAGGGGTGCTGATAATCTTATGGGGACTTAAAGAAAAATTTGAATTATGTGTCAAGTCCTGAATGGACTATTCTGTGAGGCTTGATTATTTCAGCCAGCAATCTTGAAACTGTTCTGGATGCAGGACTCAACAGAAACTCCAACAAAGGTCCTCTGAAATGTTGGATCATCTGGACCTTCTGTTTCTGTTGGAAAGTCTTGAGGGGAATCTTCCTTGGTCAAACCTGATTTTTCTTAGCTCAAAATGAATTCACAGCCTCTCATTTCCTGTGGAAACAAAAGCAAAACCTCTTCTCCAAATTAACATATAGTTTGACTTTACTTTGAAGTCAAGGCATTTTCAAAATATATAGGTTGAACTAACCCAGCAGCATTTATAATCAAATATCTTTTAGCAGCTTTTGCTCCTTCCTCAGGCATCAAATAATTTAAAGGCAACACAATAACATACAGTATCAACTCTCTGTGTATTTTTAGTCTTTATGTGGCTTTATTTTAAACTCTATTTCTTTTATTTTTATTTTTAATTTTTGGCTTTTTGAGACAGGGTCTCTCTGTATATTTTCAGCTGTCCTAGAACTCACTCTGTAGACCAGGCTCTCCTTGCACTCGGAGAGATCTGCCTGCCTCTGTCTCCCAAGTGTTGGGATTAAAGGTGTATGCCACCTCACCTTGAATTCAGAGATATCTGCCTGCCTTTGCTTCCCAAGTGTTGGGATTAAAAGTGTGTGTCCCCACACCCAACTACTCCTTTATTTCTTTTTTATTTTAAGGACTTTATCCTTTTTCTTTTGTCTCCCAAGCCTACATATATTTTTAAACACACTAAACCATTTAGAGGTTTTCTTCATCTGAATTTGTCTTTATTGTGTGTATCTGTAATCCTTTACTGAACAAAATTGCTTCTTAAAATGCTAAGTGCTTCTTAGAAACTTAAGTGTATTGCTAGGACAAATGCGGCCTTGCCTCTTGATCTGCCCAGTCCAACATGGCAGAAGTTCATTCAACACCTCTGAGACTGCCAGGTGGGATCCGTCCTCACTACCTCAACTCTGATAACCAGTTGGCCCATGCTGCCACCCAGTAACTTGCAGCACACTGCCCACACACCCCATTTAAATGCTCAGCCCTCTGAAAGAGCCAGAGTTCATGCTGGCAGCACAGCCCAGAAAGCTGCCATTTCAAAAGTGCATGGCCTTTTTTCTGCTATTGCTAAAAATCGTTTGTGTTAGCCGTGTGGCTTGGTACCTTTAATCAAGAGGCATTCTCATCTTGCTTCCTCTGTGTCTGGGTGATGACCGCAGACTGCATCTTTCCTCTTCCCAGAATTCTCCAGTTCTCATCATCCCGCCTCCGCTTCCTGCCTGGCTACTGGCCAATCAGCGTTTTATTGCAATACAAGTGACAGGGTACAGACCCTTGTCCCACAGCATCCTACTTAGGATGTTTTCAGCTACAACAGGACCACTGGAGCACTGTACTCCATAGCTGTAGGCTAAAGGTTTCAAGTGAACGGAGTTATACCAGTATGAGTGTTAAGACTTTAACAACTGGACTTTTCGATTAATTAAAACATCATAATTAGGACAGATTAAGAAGACCAGCTGGCAATTCCCTTTCATATTGCTCAGCACTCCTGGATAACACGACTTGCTATCCATTGTGGTCTCAGGCTCATTCCTGCCTCCTCTTCTTTCCCCCTTCAGTATTACTTTGAGAAACTTTCCATATCTTATAGACGTCTACCAGTAGCCATTTTGATGAGAGCAAATACAGAGATCACAGAATTTCTCCTTGTGTTAGTACTGTCTTGGAAACCAACTTGGACACCGGAGAACCCCCCACACACTTGTGAGGCAAATGATCAAGACACTGCAATCATAAACACCTGCTAGGACCCAAGCATGACCTGCCTGGCACCCCAGGAATGCCATGCACCTGGTTAGTGTCTGCGGTCTTGTCCTGTCTATTTACCTGTCCTACTCCAACTCTGAGGAGTACAAATCATCAATTTAGACTGTCCTTTGGTCCTGCAACCTCCCCACAATGACCACCGACCCCGCCAAGCTTCTCATCACCCTGGCTTTACAAAGCCCAGATCACTGTGTTCATTGTGCATGGGGACAAGCTCCTCTGCCTGTGGTTCTGCTAGATACGGTTGCTCCTTCTCTCTCTTTTTAAAATTGATTTTTATTGATCTACATTTTTTTTCTCTGCTCCCTTCCCTGCTGCTCCCCTCCCACTTCAACCCTCCCCCAAGGTTCCCATGCTCCCAATTTACTCAGGAGATCTTGTCTTTTTCTACTTCCCATGTAGATTAGATCTATGTAAGTCTCTCTTAGTGTCCACATTGTTGTCTAAGTTCTCTGGGATTGTGGTTTGTAGGCTGGCTTTCTTTGCTTTATGTTTAAAAACCACCTATGTGTGAGTACATGTGATAATTATCTTTCTGTGTCTGGGTTACCTCACTCAAAATAATGTTTTCTAGCTCCATCCATTTTCCTGCAAAATTCAAGCTGTGGTCATTTTTTTCTCCTGTGTAGTACTTCATTGTGTAAACATACCACATTTTCCTCATCTATTCTTTGGTCGAAGGGCATTTAGCTTATTTTCAGGTTCTGGCTATGACAAACAATGCTGCTATGGACATAGTTGAACATATGTCCTTGTGGCACAACTGAGTATCCTTTGGATATATACCCCAAAGTGGTGTTATTGGGTCTTGAGGAAGGTTATTTTCTAATTTTCTGAGAAATTGCCACACTGACATCCAAAGGGATTGTACCAGCTTGCATTCCCACCAGCAATGCAGAAGTGTTCCCTTTTCCCCACAACCTCTCCAGCATAAGTTGTCATCAGTGTTTTTGATCTTGGCCATTCTTACAGGTGTAAGATGGAATCTCAGAGTTGTTTTGATTTTCATTTCTCTGATGACTAAGGATGTTGAACATTTCCTTAAGTGTCTTTCAGCCATTTTAGAATCCTCTGTTGAGAGTTTTCTGTTTAGGTCTGTACTCCATTTTTTTTTATTGAATTATTTGTTCTTTTGATGACCAATTTCTTGAGTCCTTTGTATATTTTGGAGATCAGACAGCTCATGTGTGAAGCTGACTAAGAGAGTTGGTTAGGTCTAGATCTTTGCACTTAAATTCTTGAAGTTCTAAAAGCAGAAGAAACAAAACTATCAGTCTCTTGAGCAGCCAACGTTGGTGGAGAATCCTGCCCCTCCCCGCCAGACCCCAGCCATGCCTTCCAGGAAGTTCTTCCCAGAGCCTTCCCTGGGTACAGCAGTGAACATTTGGCTGGACAGAGCCTTCTGCTGGGCATCAGCCTCTTCATCCATGCTGCAGCGTCAGTCTCAGGGGCCAGCACCAGGGCCAGCCTTTCTGTGGTCCTCTGTACTGGTCCTTTTGTAGTGAGGGTCTTAGCTCCAGGCAGAATGAAAATAACAAATACACCGAGCACTGTGCTGGCTGCTAGAGAGAACCTTCCTTTTCTTTCTCAAGAGCTAGCTAAACTCCCATTCAAGCAGGAGCACAGCCCCCTGCCTGCCTGCTGAAGACAGCCAGGCATCTTGGAGCCCTGCTTTCTTTGTCCTTAAGGGGCTCATCAGCAGCGCCCCAGAAGGAAGCTAAACAAAAGCTGGGCCTGTCAGAGTTGCCTTAATAGGCAGAGGCAGAACTTAAGCACATCTGGAAACATCTGCAGGCAAACTCCCAGGTGGGCAGGAAGGGTGCTGGGAAAGGGGATTATAGCCCCCACCTCTCTTCACAAAACAGCAAGCAAATGAAAGAAAAACATTTAATATGTGTAATTATATATAGATACAGATATAGATATATAAACTCTGGCTACCCCAAGGTAGCTAACATTAGCAATGGAGGTTCATTTTTGTCTACATCTCACAGTGTCTGCCCACGCATGTGCGCACACACATGTATGATGAAGAAGCTGTAACATGCAAGCATAATAAAAAATTTAAATGCCTTTTTAAAAATGCATTCATTTTTTTTTCTTTTGAACTTCTCCCTTGGACTCCTCACCTCCATCCAGCACTAATCTTTTAAAATCTATTATGGACTCTGGTTAAACATAGTAGATTGGAAATATGCATTAACCTCTGTTCCCTCTCAAAAACCTCACTAAAATGATAGCAAGTGGATAACAGAGGCATTAGCCCTAAAGAACAAAGAGATCAGCGGATTCCTAGGCAGTGACAGGGAAGCACACAGGGCTCAGGGCACACAGAGGACACAGCACAACAGATTTCTCTAAGAGACAACCTACATACGAGAGAGAGAGAGAGAGAGAGAGAGAGAGAGAGAGAGAGAGAGAGAGAGAGAGAGAGAGAGAGAGGAGAGGAGAGGAGAGAGAGAGGAGAGAGAGAGAGGAGAGAGAGAGAAAGAGAGAGATAAGAGAGATAAGAGAGAGAGAGAGAAAGAGAGAGAGAGAATGAGAATGAATTAGAATCTCCAAAGAGGAGAAGAAAATCATATCCAAAAGATTGTAAATGAGCCAGTCCCAGTTCCATATGCCTGGAATCTCAGCTCTCAGAAGCCTGTGGCACAGGACCCTAAGTCCGATGCCAACTTGAGCAACATAATGAGTTCCAGTCTAGCTTGGGTTGAATGATAAGACCCTGCCTCCCCCCCCGAAAAGTTGCGAATGGTGGCACTTCTCAATGTTCATTAATACTAAACTGGAAACTGACTTCCAGCTAATGTGTGATACCCAGCCAACTAGATGGAGTCAGATATGAAGGTTGGCTGGAGACTTTCCCATGTTCAGTGTCTTGAAAACGAACCCCCCGGACTTCCTTTACCAAAAGCCACCACCAGTGGTCAGAGAGATGACTCAGTGGTTCAGAGAACTTGCTGCTTTTCCACAGGACCCAGGTTCAGTTCCCAGGACCCACATGTCAGCCCACAATCATGTGTAACTCCAGTTCTGGGGGACCGATGCCCTCTTCTGACTTCTGTGGGCACCTGTACTCACGTACACACACCCACACAATCATATACACACATAATTAAAAAGATGTCTTATTTTTTTAAAAAAGTTATTATCAAATAATCAAGCATATCAAGAAATAAGAACTCATGGGATCCGATCAGGTGTCGGGAAACCCCATAAAGACGGTCAGACAAATCCTAGTACTACAGTTGTATAGCAAGCACTAGAACAACCAGACTGAGTCACCCTGCTTCAGGGAAGAAAATGGAGGGCACATGTCGCCAGCTTTACAATACTGAAAGCAACATGGTAGGGAAGATGTAGAGTTCGGTGATGTTAAAAATTAAAACGCTCAAAAATATAATTTAAAAAAAGAAAATGCAGCGAGAGTTAACTTCAAGTATGTAAAGACTGGAAGGGAATTATAGAAATAGTACATGAGTTACACATAAGTAATTTTTAAAAACAAAGTCATCAATACATTAAATTAACTCTACTTCAGAACTATGCTATCACCCTATAAAAGGTGCAGAAATCTGAGTAGAGAGGAGGTGAAGAGTAACGGTGTCCAACATCTGTATCTTTATCTTCCTTAACCCAAGTCAATGACCAAAATAAAAACATAAAACTGAAAGAGCATTGTGTAGAATACATAAATAAATAGCAAAGAAACAGACACACAAATCAGAGATGTTCGTTCCTGGGACAAGAACTGTTGGTGCATCTGTTTTCTCTCTCTATATGTATATGTTTATATACACTCATACACGTATCCACTGCTAAATCATAGCACTAGAATTAAGGCAGACGTATTGCATATCATCTGTACTGTTTTTAGGCATCACACAGCCACTCGGAAGATGACTGATAGGTGATAGATGTAAGTATACACACATTTATCAAAGAATATTGTATTATATAACTTTGCACTTTGTCCTACATATGTCACAAAATTCTTCAAACTCAAGTGATGTTGAATCAACTTTTAAAAACATATATTTCTGTTAATTCTTTGAGAATTTCGTGCAGTGTATTTTAATCCTATTCACCCACATTTCCCCCTTCGCTCCCCCCAGATTCACTATTCACCATTTTCCAACTTTGTCCTTTCGTTTTACTCTTTTAATGACCCATCAAATCCAGTTCCTGCTACCCATACGCTACTCATGCAGGTGGGGGCCAGTTAATGTAGCATGGTTGTCCCTCTCCCGGAAGCCATGAGTTATCAGTAACTCCAGTTAGGGGATGGGGCTGTGAGCTCTATGTGAGTTAAGTGGTCCTGTCACGTACAGAAGACAGTTTTGTTCCTGTTCTCCAACCTTCAACTTCTTGTTCTTATAATTTTTGACGCCCACTTCTGCAATGTTCCCTGAGCCGTGGATGTGGGTGATATGGATGCTCCATTTGTAGCGGAGTCCTTCACTGACACTCTCTGCACTCTGATGAGTTCTGAGTTTCTACCTTAATATCCACCTACTTCATGGCCATAGCATTATGCTCATTTAGCAAAATAATAGTAGTATACACATCGCTGGGCCTGTGAGCTCCCCAGTCCTGGATTTGCATGCCCAGACGTACAGTACTAAGCATGTATTTCCTCCTGAGCTGCAAGCTTTAATTATAGTCAGATTGGTTACCCCCAAAACATTTCTGCCACGGTTGTATCGGGGCATTTCATGCTACTTCAGTCATTATTGGGATTTCATAAAGGGTGGGTAGACTGTTGTTACCTTTCTCTCACAGCAGCTGACATGGTTCTTCTGGTGCTCTGACAAGCTAGCCAGCAGAAAGGCGGCCTCCTGGTCAGTATCAACCTGATTTCTTCACGTGCTAGGATGAAAGTGTGCATGTGTCTTCAATGATAGGTCTTACCGTCAAGTTTTAGTAGCTAACCCAGAAAAATGGCCTGTACTGGTTTGGGAGTCTCTGGGATACATCTGTCCAACAACTCAACAGGCCATTCATTGTGACCAAATGAGCTTCCTCCTAGAGAGGAATGGTTGGCTCAACATACATAAATCAATAAATGTAGCGCACTATATAAATAAATTTAAGGAAAGAATGTAACACGAATGGGGGCCTGCTTGTTGTTGGGGTTTTTGTCCTGCCCAATACCCCACAACTGTTTAGCCCCAAAGAAAATCACACATAGGTCTCCATAAATTATAAGCTGATTGGCCCATTAGTCTCTCTCACTGGCTAACTCTCACATCTTAATTAACCCATTTTTCTGATCTATGTTAGCTATGTGGCTCAGTACCTTTTTTCAGTGAGGCAGATCTCATCTTGCTGCTTCGGTGATCTGGGCAGGAGTGGGAGGAATCAGCTTCCTCCTTCCCAGAATTCTCCTGTTCTCATTATATCATTTCTACTTCCTGTCTGGTTTTCCCATCTATATTTCCTGCCTGGCCAATCAGCGTTTATTTATAACATGATTGACAGAATACAGACAATTCTCCCACACCAACAGAAGCCACACAAATATCTTGATTGATACTGTAGAGCATCAGAAAAAAGTTCATTATGCTTTAATGATAAAAGTCCTGGGGTTGTTAAGAGGTATGCTGCTTCTGTTCCTAACATCTGTCCCATAGGTCACTGTATCTGGGTTTGCACTGGTACCATTTTGTCTTTGTTACTATAGTTCTGTATTATACCTTGAAGTCAGGAGTGATGATGCTTCCAGCAGCATTTTATTGTTTGAGATGTTTTTGTCTCTCTAGGTCCTTTTATGCATCCATATAAAAATCTTTCCTGTGAGGGAATTATGTTGGGATTTTGATGGAGATTGCATTGTTTCCATAAATTACTTTTCCCATGAGAGAATCGTGCTGGAATTTTGATGGAGATTGCGTTGAACCCACAGACTGCCTTCAGTGGTATGGCCGTTTTCACAACATTGGCTCCTCATCTTCTGGTGTCTTTTTCAGCTTCTATCTGCGGTGCTATACAGTTTTCGTTGTGCAGGTCTTTTGCTTTGAGTTTCTTATGGATAGGATCGCTTCCCTGGTTGCTCTCTCAGTCTGTCTTTGGTATATGGGCAGGCTATTGATTTTGCAATCTGCCACTTTGCTGAAAGTATTTCTCAGCTCTAGGAGTTTCCTGGTGATGTCTTTGGGGGTCTCCGCTGAATAGAATCATGTCATCTGCAAGCACGGCTACATTGAGTCCTTCCTTTCCCGTTTGTAACCCTTTTGTTTCCTTCTCTTATCTTGCTGATCTAACTAGGAATAAAGTGGAAACACTTGACTTGTTTCTGATCTTGGTAGGGATGCTTGAGTTTCTCTACACTTGACAAGCTCCAGGATTTCCCATTTTCTATGGACGCGGAGTGTTTTTATTTGTTCCTCTCTTAGTACGGACTGGCGACTGTATGTTGTCAAACACGGAGATTTTTTTGCTCTTGTTCTCCGTTTTGGCCTTGCCGGGGTGGGCCATATGGCTTCTGTAGCACCACGATGATCACAGAGTGCCTTTGTTAATCTGTTAATGTGCTCCATTGTACCTAATGGATTTCTTGCACTGAGAACCGCTTTGCATTCTGGATGAGCCCGCCCATCCTGTGGTGCCAGTGTTTTAGAATTCGCTGAGGCCCAGTTTTGTGCCTATATTTGTTAGGAGTTTTACTTCTGTTAGAGCTTCACAGCAAATTGGCCAAAGGTGCCCTCTCCTGGTCAGGTTTTTATGCTACGATTGTGCCAACTCCATCCACCAACTAAGTCGGGAAGGTTCCCATATTTTTCCTCACTCTAAAAAATTAAAGAAATGGTAGAATTAAGACTCGAGCCCAACAGACCCAGGGAAGGCCCCCAGGAGCTCCAGAGCAAGGGATGGTGGAAGGGGGGGTGGAGAGGGAAAGAGGGAAGGAGAGGGAGATGGAGGGAAGGAGGGAGGGAGGAAGGGAGGGAGGGAGGGAGGGAGGGAGGGAGGGAGGGAGGGAGGGAGAAGGGGTTTTTGGTTTCATATTTTGTTGTTTCATTTTGAAACAGACAGGGTCCCTCTGTTGTCTGAAAAGGACTTCAACTCCTGAACTCAAAGCACGCCCCCTGCCTCGGCATCCACTGTGTCGGGACTGCAAGCCTGCACTACTGAACCCCACTAGTCTGCCCCTGTTGGAAGGACCTCATCCTTCCCTGGCTCTGGCCCGGCACCTTGCACTGTCTTGTCATGTATCTTCTTAGACCAGGCACCCTACCCTTCTTCACGTCCTCTTGGCTTTATGTCTCTCCCTGAAGAAGTCACCACTCTGTCCCCGAGGCTGTCATTCCACTGACTTGACTCCCATGGTGGCTTCTGGCTAGTCCAGTCCAGGGACTACCATGGACCATTTAGACTGAAACCAGAATGAACAAAAACCTCCATCCTCAGGCTTGGGACACAGTAAGGCTCTCCCACTCTCCCCTCCAGCATGCCTTCCAGCTACCTGCTCTTCCAACTAGAGAATGTGTCAGGAATACCCTCAAGTCAAGGCGTGATCCTATACTCTCTGCCCAAATCTCTGAAGACCTTCTGAGACTATCTAAACGTAAGCACCCCCGCAAGCCTCCATCATGCTGCGGGTATTTTTGGTTTGGTTTTGTTTTTTAAATTTTTTTAATGATTTATTTATCTTCATTTTATGTGCATTGGTGTGAAGGTGTCAGATCCCCTGGAACTGGATTTCCAGACAGTTGTGAGCTGCCATGTGGGTGCTGGGAATTGAACCCGGGTCCTCTGGAAGAGCAGTCAGTACTCTTAACCGCTGAGCCATTTCTCCAGCTCCCATCATGCTGCGTTTTATTGCTTAAGGGTGGCGTGCCCGGCTTACCCTGGTGCTGGTTAGTTTTATGTCAAGTCAACATAAACTAGAGTCATCTGAAAGGAGGCTGTAAGGCATTTTCTTATGTACTGGTTGATTTGGAGGGCCCAGTGCATTGTGGGTGATGCCCTCCTCCCCCTCCTTCACTCCTTCTTCCTCCTCTTCGTCTTCCTCTTCTTCTTGCCTTTGCTCGTGGGCCTCCTTGTCTATGCTCACTGTGCCGCGTTTCTCTCCTCTGCACATTAGCTGACATGTACATCCAATGAAGCCATCTCAAGAGGGTTCCCCAAAAGGATGACACATGGGTGGGCTAGAACAGACCTGGGGGAGCACTGTTTGATCTGCGGTGTGCCCCACCCATTCCTTATCCACACAACAACACGTCACATCTGTGTCCTGTCCTAGCCTGTCTTTGAGAGGGAAAGGCCACATCCCTGATTATGATGGCCCACGTAGAACAAGTGGCATGGACTTGAGATTGGACACAGGACACACACACACGCACAAGGGACACTGCTTTGTCACCCAGTTAATTGGAGAAGTGCACCTTGGTGGTTTCTAGGAGGGAGTTTCCACCTACCCTCTCTGGGCCCAGACACTCACCCTACAGCTACCTGGACTCCCTGGGAACCTTGTCACAGTCTGTGCTAGTCAAATCTTTGTCAATTTGACACAAGTATTATTTGGGAAGAGGAACCTCAATTGAGAAAATGCTTCCATCAGATTTCCTGTAAGCGAGTGTGTAGGGCACTTTCTTGATTAATGATTGATGTTGGCAAGCCCAGTCCACAGGAGGGTGTGTGGTGCGCATTTGGGTAGGTGGTCCAGGGGTGTATAAGAAAGCAGAATGAGGGCTGGAGAGATGGCTCAGTGGTTAAGAGCATTGCCTGCTCTTCTAAAGGTCATGAGTTTAATTCCAGCAACCACATGGTGGCTCACAACCATCTGTAATGAGGTTTGGTGCCCTCTTCTGGCCTGCAGACACACACAGACAGAATATTGTATACATAATAAATAAATATTTTTTAAAAAAAGAAAGCAGAATGAGCAAGCCATGAATAAACAAGCCAGTAAGCTGCACTCCTCCGTGGCTTCTGCTTCAGTCTCTGCCTCCAGGTTTCTACCTTGAGTACCTGCTCTGACTTCCCTGAGTGATGGAGTGTGACCTAAGAGTTAGAAGCTGACATAAATCCTTTCCTCCCCAACTTGCTTTTAATCATGTGTTTTCCCTGCAATGAAAACCTTAACTAAGTTATAGTCCAGCAAGGGGCCTTGGACACCAGTGCTGGAGGATCCCCAAATCTTCACCATGTGCCCCCCACCCCAGTTCAGCCACCACTTTCTCAAAGTAGATTTCACATCCAATTCCCATTTGCTAAATCTCTCTCCTAAAAACCATGCAGGGGCGCAGGGAGGAGGGACGGTGGATTAAAGCTGATTACAGATGTTACAGAAGCCATCTAGACTCTGGGCACCAGGTGGGAGTCCAGCAGGAGGATGGGAAGCAGCCCAGCTCCTCCCGAGTCCCCCACGTGCCTAGCCTGGTTATAAAGAGCCGTGTGTCTCTTGTCTCAGCCCATCGGGGATTCCCATGTGAGGCTGGGCCTCGCAGGGAATGCAGAGGGGCACCCATGGGGTCCCTCAGGAAAATGAGCAGCTCCTTCAAGCGTGGCTCACTCAAGAGCTCCACTTCGGGGTCCCAGAAGGTGAGTCAAGTTGGCTTGATGCCCAAGGGCTGATGGGCAGCGGGGTAGAGGGACGTGGGTCTCTGTTCTGTGTGAGTGTTGCTCCAGTGAACTCTTGCCTTCCAGGTGTGTGTGTGTTGAGTGTATATGTGTTACATGTGTATGTTGTGTGTGTGTGTGTGTGTGTGTGTGTGTAGGGTGTGTATATTGTATGCATATACTGTCTTCCACATCAACCTCCCTTCTTAGGAGGTGGACCCCACATTTCCTGTCTCTGTCCCACGCCCTTTGTCTCCATTCTCTCACTCAGAATGCTGCACAGCTACCTTTGGGCAGTGTCCCCATGACATCCTTTGTCTACACCACAGAGCACCACTAAGGGCTCCTGTGTGGCCCCCTTGCCCCCTGCTTTGTTCTGTTTGAAGGTTCATAAAATTACCGAGGAGACTTGGGGATAATTGATGCCCGCTGTGTGAGCCTTACCCTCAGGGAATGGAGCACACCAGAGGAAGTTGTGTAGTGGTGCTTCTAGCTGGGGGAAGGGTGTCCTGAGTGTCCTGAGCTGGGCCTGGGCTCTGTGACCTCAGAGCAGGCTGTATGGAAGTCCCCTATTGTGTCTGTTAGGCTCATTCGTCTGTTGTCCAAGGTGACTACACACTAGCCCAGGAGTGAGTGTCCCTAGGCACCTTGGACTTCAAGAAAGGGTCCTTTGGATCCAGGTTACCGTGACCGGTGCAACTGGGCACTGGAAACCTGTCTGAGAGTGACTAGAGATGAAGAAAACCAGACACAAGTAACTGTAAAGCTGGGATCCTGTGGGCCATGGCCTCAGAAGGAGGCACACCAGCAGCTTGGGTACTCGGTGTGTTTGGTCAGCTAATCTGTGTTTATTATATACAGTATGGACAAGGAGGCTGCTCAGCTGATCGCGGTAGATGGTCTCTGCAGAGGAACAGCCTTTTGAGGGTGTGTCCATGAAGTCATCTGGGACTAGGAAGCTCTGTATGGTTTACGCTACTGTTAGCCATTCATCAACATCCTTACTTGGACCAGGGAAAGGTCTGGCTATTCCCATGAATATACTCTTCCCACACTTGGTGGCCTGAATAGGTCATCTTACATTCAACAGACCTCAGATAGAGCCCAAGCCAGAAGGCAGAGGCTCCTGAACACTTGTTGAATGCACGGGTGGTAGGGGTGGTGCTGATCCTGTTCCTTCTAAGACACTTCTCCTCCAGAAGGAGAGGGACAGGAAGGAGAGGGTATGAGCAGAAGAGCGCTTTCCCCAAGTAGCTTGTTCTGAACACTGGCGTGCCAGCCAGTGCTGTGGTCAGTGTTGGGAATAGAAGCCAGGGCAGCAATGTGAGCCAGGTGAATGCCCTGTGGACCATCAATCATCACTCAGGAGCTGGCCAGGTTGTGGTCTCCCTGCATGTCAACAGCTGGGTATGCATCCAGCCAGGAGCCTGAAAACACACACAGAAAATAGGAAACTATTCTTTTAAATAGTTAAGGCGTTTTCCCAGTTTGAAGAATAGAGAAGATCCACCCCCAAGGGCTCTTGGTGGGCGGGTGGGGGGTGGTACATCTCTCCGTCCTCCCAGGCCTGTGAGAGTCACCATTCTTCCTCCGGAGCCAGCACGCCCACAGTGTCTTGTAAATTAGCATTCGCAGATCTACTACCACACTTGGCAGGAACACGACATTCACCCGCCCGCCACTAGCTACGCACTAGCTACGCCACTGCACCCACATAGTGCTGCAGGGCCTCCTTCCCAGAACACAGCTGCTCGTGCTAACTGATAAGAGCCGCTGGAAGGAAGCAGGCTGTGCTGTTCTGGGATCCCATGTTTCTGACCGCCCTCTGCCTGGTGTGGAGTCTGGGCGTGGGGGAACTCAGCTCAGGGAAGAAGCACTTGGAGTTTGGTCAACATTGAAAACTAGCACCTTTCTCTTTCCACTCCCTCCCCCTCATTTCCCTCTTCCTTTCCCCCTCCTGCACACCCTCTCCTGCCATCTCTTTCCTCCCCCCAGTCCGACTCCCCCCAGGACTAAGCACCCAATTTTACTTCACATTTAAGAAGAGGATGCCCCTCCCCTTTCCAAGGTGATCTCATCCCAAGACAACTGAAGGTGACCTCTTGCCTGCGCTGGCAGTGTGGTTCAGTAGCAGAGCCCGTGAGCTGCCTGTGGGAGGGAGACCCTGGGTCCCATGGCCTGTACTTCCCACCACCTCCAAACCTGAACTCCCCAGACCCTCCCTGCCTGCACCTGACCTAGTTAACGGCTCAGCACTCCGTTTGCCCCAGGCTTTTTTATGACGCTCCTCAGGCCGTGGATGAGAGCACAGAAGGGAAAATGAAGACCAAGAATGGTTCTTAGGATCTTTTTTTTTTCTTTTTTCCCCAACGATGTAGGAGTCTTACTCTGTAGTCCAGGCTGGTCTTGAACTCAAAGCAACCCTCCTGCCTGAGGTATCCCCCTGTTCAGCATGTCACAGAAACCCCATCCCAGCCTAAGTCCAGTGCATCCTGGGAACACGACTTCAGCTCCAAGCCATGGAGTGTGCACACTGGGAGAGCCCCACAGTGCGCATTGGGGCATTGAAGGCTCTGCTAAGTCTTGAGGAATGAAACCTGCACTTCAGCAGAGTTCCTGAAAGAAGCCCTTGCCTTTGTGAGGGTCACATGACCCTTGGTGGAGCCCAGGCTAGGAAGCATTCCATTAGGGTGCAGGGAATGGGTGAGCCCAGGCTAGGAAGCATCCTGTTAGGATACAGGGAATGGGTGAGCCCAGGCTAGGAAGCATTCCATTAGGGTGCAGGGAATGGGTGAGCCCAGGCTAGGAAGCATTCCATTAGGGTGCAGGGAATGGGTGAGCCCAGGCTAGGAAGCATCCTGTTAGGGTGCAGGGAACAGGAGAGTTGGCTCTGGAGGACGAGCTGAGGTGAGCTCCAGTAGCACACAGCACAGAACAGGCTGCCCCTCCCACTAGCCAGCACTGCCTGGAACAGTGGTTCAGTCTTCCGGACACTATAACCCTTATTTCATACAGTTCCTCATGTTGTGGTGACCCCAGCCCTAAAATTATTTCATTTCTACTTCATGAGTGTAATTTTGCTACTGTTATGAATCATACTGGAAATATCTGGGGTCGCAACCCCAAGACAGAGAAACACTGGCCTAGAGGATGCACCAAGCAGAGGACATCAAAGCGTTCCTGAAAGACAAACGGAAGAAAAAGATGTTGCCATCCAAACTTACTATGAAACTGTCAACATTCCCCAAAAGGAAATTTTTGGGGAATTTCAGAACCAACATCTGTCGACCGTGAGGCAGAGGCGGGTTGTCGAAGCACAGGACCCAGCTCAGCTGCAGAGTATCTGTGAGTCTCTGCTCAGAGGCCCTGAGATTCAGGAGGCAGCAAGCCCAGCGTGTGGAGGCAGAGAACACAAGGCACCCTTCTCTGAGCTGTCGTGCCATTTCCTCAGGGCAGAGCCAGGCATGACACTTTAGAGATCAGGATGATCCCGGTGGCTCTCAGGGACCTCTAAAATCCCCCTTTTTCTCCTACCCCACGTTAAAGCCAGCAGATGTCCCTCGCTGCTCCCCCGCTTGGCCATAGATGCGCTTGCAACTGCACCCCACACTTCTGCAACCCTGTCTTTCAGAGTCGGTCGCAGCCTGGCAGGGGCCCTCCCCCCAGGCTTCTGGTTCCACCCTGTCTTCTCTCATTCTTTGCCTCTGGGATTTGGGAATAGGCAGAGCAGTTCCAAGGCCAGCTTCTAGCCGGGCCTTCCCAGCATCTGTGGGGTCTGGCACCTGCTCACATCCCCAAGGGGTACTTCCCAGGCAGAGCTGAGACGGGGCTTTGGTGAATCTAGGTTGCAATGACATTCCATGGATAGAGCTTTCATGTCAAGGCTCTGGCCACCCTTGCCTGCAGGACTCCAGCTAAGGATTTTGCTGTGTGATTACAGAAAAGTTATTCAACTTCTCCGGGCTTAATTTCCTCATCGATAAGGTGGACTTTCCTGCGTCCATCACTGAAGATGTCTTCAGTTCCCACCTGCCTTATGTCACTAGGCTACCCTTGTTAGGAGTATCGATTTAATGTTTGCAGTACCAACTGAAAAGCAAAACCCCAAACGAGCACAAAAAACATTCGTAGGGAGGGAGCTCTTTGTGGCTTTGTTCTTTGTTGCTTTTCTCTGCAAATCTATTGTGGTGTTTGGACAAAGGCTGCTCTTTGATAAATGCGCACGCCTCCTTTCTCCCACAAACACACGTCAGCCACAGCCGCCTTTTTTGGAGGTGGGAGTCTAGAATGTCCAGTCAGAAAACAGCAGCAGACCCTCCAGGGGTGGACTTCCCAGGGAGTCGGCTGTGCTAAGAAAGTGCTGTGAAGTGGGACCAGAGAGGGGCCCGTATACATCAGGGTAGGGTGTACACTGTGCAAAAGCCGCAAGGCTGAGGAAGGGAGCTGAGCCATGCTGACTGACCTCCACAGGAAGAGCACCTGGCTCGCGGGAACAGCCGGTCCACAGGCTAGAGAGTTGGAGGGGACTTGGGACACAGGGGATCGAGATGAATAGGAGGGATGTGTGAAGGGAAAAGGTGCCCCAGTACCTGCTGATTCTCTGGGCCACGATGCAGGCTTCATCTGCAGTTGACTTTGCCCTTTGATAGAACCTTGGCCCAAGAGTAAAGAAAGTTCTCAGGGAAAGAGCAACTTGGGATTTAACTTTTGAGCAAGTTTTGAGATAGCATGGTGGTCCTCTTCAGAAGCAGCTAGACTTGAGCCATGAGTGGTTCAGGCGGACACTGGGCACACAGCTGGAGGAAATGCCCCCATGAGCACCGAAGGCTGAAAGCAGCCTACAGTGTGTATTTCAGGCCAAAGACAAAAGATCCTGTGTGCAGAAGCACAGCAGACGCTGTTGTTAGAGGCAGTGGGATCACAGGCCACCTATGCCTCCTGCTGCCTTGGGGACACCGGGGAGCTCGGGTGGCTCTTCCCACTTCACCACCCATCCAAAGGAAGCAGAGCCCCTTCCTCTCCAAGGAAGGAGTGGCCACACCCTTCCCATCTCTCTGATACTGTATGCACAAGGAATTCATTGGCAGTGCCTGGTGGTCTTGGCTAAGACAAAACGAAACACACCTTAGTTCTTCAACTTCATTACTGTCCCACATCATTCATATTCTCTCTGGTTTGCATTTCTGTGATTTTATTCACCTATGCCCTTGGTTCTTAAGAGCAGCAGGTTCTTAAGTGCTTTCAAGGCTTATTTTTTTTATTCTCTCTCTCTTTCTGTGTGACACATGTGTATTACATTTTCCCTACATGTACGAGTGTAGTAGCTAGCGCGTGTGGAAGTCGGAGGACAGCCCCAGGTGTCGCTCCGCACCTCCCACACAGTGTGTGACAGACAGGCTATCTGGCCCCCTAGCTTGCAAGAATTCCCCTGTCTCCACCTCCCGTCTCACTGTAGGAATGCTGGGACTACACACATGCACTATCACAACCAGCTTTATAAATGTGGGTTCTGGGATTTGAACTCAGGTCCTCATGTTTGCACCGAACCATCTCTCCAGTCTTATTTTTTAATCTTAAACTGGCAAATAAAAATTGTGTATCTCTATTATGCATATCACGATACTTTGAGGTATATTTAAAAAAAAAAGCCTTTGAGCTTTCTTCCTTCTCCCGAGAAACCAGTAATTAGCTTTGGTGGTATATTACTTATAGAGTTCTCTGCTTGAGGGAGCATGCGCTACTGTGTGTGTGTTGCGGGGGAGGGGATTGCACACGCATCCAGGGGTCTTGGCAGTGTTTCTAACCTAGGATTTGGGGGAGGAGAGTCGATTTTTTTTCTTACATTCTCCACACTGAGACTCCCTGCAGCAAAAGGCAGATTAGCACAAGTAGCTGGAACAGATGTTTAATGGCACGACCACTTGCCATATACACGGGAGAAAATGCAGAGAGGCTTGCACGTCTTCAGAATCTTTTTCTCTACCTCCGGCGTACATACAGCTCTTGAATAAAGACAGAAAAAAGGGTGTGGGCAAAGGCCTGTGCAAACAGGATAGGGCTTATTCTGCAGGGGTGTGTGTGTGTGTGTGTGTTGGGGAGAGGGCTATTCACATGAATGCAGGTGCTCTCAGAAGCCAGAAGACAATTCTGGGTCTCCTGTGAGAGCCACCCTTCATGGGTGCTAGGAACGAAACTCAGGCTCTCTACAAGAACAGTATGTGCTCTTATCTGGTGAGCCATTTCTCCAGCCTCATCTAGGAGAATCTCTTAGGACATAGAGTGACCTTTGCTTTCTAGTGAGGAGAAGCCATGCCAAGCACCGAGACCCTTTCAGAGATGAGCATTTTCCTTCTGGAAAGGGCACTTCTGCTCCATTCTCAAAGAGTTGCTTTTGTCCACGGTTTTCCAAAATAACTCGCTCAAAATAGTCCTTCTAAAGAGGCGTATCTGGTCTCCTAAGAGTCTTGAAACCCATCAGGACATTTTTTTTATGCTTTCCTGTGTTTTATTTTTACCCACCGTGTGTGCGTGAATGAGTGTGTGCGTGAGTGCGTGCATGTGTGTGTGTGTGCATGTGCATGTGAGTGTATGCCCTTGTACCATAGTACCCATGAGAGATCAGCTTACCTGCCGGTCCTCACATCTTCACCGTGTTTGAGGCGGGGTCTTTCGTAGTTTGCTGCTGGATATTGTGTGTCGGGCTTCTAGAGATTCTCCTGTCTCCATTTCCCATCTCTCTACAGAAGCACTGAGATTCCGGTTTCACACCACCACACTAGATGGTACAGGGGCTCTTAGCGTCCAAAATCAGGTCTTCATGCTTGTGTCGGAAGCCCCTTGCTCACTGAACCATCTCCGCGGCTTCTTCTCTGTGCTTTATAAGATTCTTCGAAGCGGCCAAAGCCATTTTGAGGAAAATGGGGATCAGAAATGAGGGGCACCGTGAACATGGCTAGGCATACCCCTGCCCTGCTAGGTCCAACACAGCCTTCCTTGGCCACGCTCATCATTAGCATCCAACCACATGAACTTCCAACTGCTCCTACAGGCTGGCCTAAGAGGGGCCTAAGTACCAGCGAGCCCCTCTCCCCAGCGGCCTCATCGCAGCCAGCTACTGTACCGTTCGTTCATTCCTCTAGCCATAAACTCTGAATCAGCCGTTCCTGTGATTATTTCCCACACCTGAGAGGTCCCCATGAAGAAGGGGACTCTCTTGTTCTCCACGCGTGTGTTTCTACAGAGTCTAATATTGTCCTGAGCCCCCTGAAACAAATGTGCTTTTGACTATCCGTTGTCATGGTTATTAGCAAAAGCTTAATTGGCCACTGGAACTACTAAGGGGACTTCCTTCTGTGGGCAGCCAATGCCCTCTATAGTCCACTGGTAGGACATTTTGGGTGCTCAATAAGGGACATGGGCCACACCTGCCTGGTGTGGAACTGGAACTGGAGCACCGAAACAGTGAGCCTTTGCCATGAGGTCACTTTAGACTGGGCAGTGGTGTGTCCCCAACAAGCCTGCTCCAAGTGGCCAGCCCACGATGCAGGGGGACATGTGTGTGACTGTTGATCTGTAAGGCCCTCCCTTTCCGTTCCCCTTTGCCCTGGTACCTGGTTAAATTCCTACCTGCTTTTCCTGGTTTAGACTCAGCCTTTCCTACTCGGGCACCCACAGGGGCAACCACTTGCTTTGGGCCTGGCAGGGCCTCTAGTATGGAGTAAGGCAGAAGCTCTGCTTTCCCAGGCTGCCAGTGTGGCTGGGCATCAAGCTAGAACGATGTGGTCTGAGGTGGGCATAGCCTGTGCGTTGGGAGACGAGCTCCTTTAGCAGAGAGATCTAGGGGTTGTTACAGGGAGGGCAGGAAGGAAGCACACGTGCTGGTCCCCTGCTTAAGGATCAAGAGCTCAGTCCCACCTCCCCAGACAACGGGTGCTGGGTGCTGGCCGGGCCTGGGCATAATCTTCCTAATGGCCCAGGCAGCCGTATAGCATCTGCTGGTGCCTGATGCCCGAGGAATATCTGCTTACATGTGATTAATGGCTGTCAATAAGACTTTGATCCTGGAAAAGCAGGCCTGGCCGCTGAGCCCAGCTACCAGCATGACTTTGTTCTGCTGGGATTTGGGAGCCATTTCAGTGAAGAAGGAAGAATGGCGCTCATGGGTAGCCCAGAGAGAGACAAGGGGAGACAGGGCTGAGGCTGATGGTGAAGGTGTCAAAGCATCCAGGGGCAAAAGTGTTTCCAGTCCTAGGACCCCAGCTCACCGACCCCAATTCCCCCTCCTTGGACCTTAGATAAAGTCCCTAGACCAATCCCCACCCGCTATGCTCTACACTAGCTATGCACCGAATGCTGCAACAATCAACAATCTGTACCTACATCTCGCTGCTCTGGCCCATCTCATCTCCTCGTCCTGGCCAGGCAAACAGCTGTCGGTGGAAAAGGCCAAATGCCAGGCAGGGCAGGAGGCAGGTTCCTTCAATTACTGGATCCCAAGACTGGCCTAGCACCCAGGCAGCCCCTCAGCTCTAGAAAAGACTTATTTCCTGACCCACATAGAAGAACACTCATGTGTCGTGAGCCCTTTATGTCCTCAGCTTTGAATCCACGGATTTAAACAGACTTTTTTTCTTATCACTATCTCCTAACTAATAGAGGATAACATGATCTGCGTGCTATTTAGGGCTTAGAGTGTAGCTCAGTGACTTAGTATGTGAAAAGACCTGGGTTCAAGCCCCAGCATCCCCAAAATACATATATCCATATTTTCTCTCAATATGTACACAGAACATGTGTGCTCTTGTAGGTAGTCTATGTCATCCAGGTATGTCTCAAGAATCCACATAGGTTCTATGCTCATACAACATTGTCTTGTATAAGGGACCTGAGCACTTGCAGATTTGACAGATCTGGGAGCCCTGTAACCAGTGACTCGGGTACTTAGGAATAACTGTACCCCCAAGGGCACCCTTGCTGAAGTCCAGGCCTCATGCCTGGACATGGAGGAGAAGGGGCTGGGTTGCCAAAACCACACAGGTTCTAAGAGGCCACAGAGCCTGTGAAAAGACCTCTGTCCAGGAGGCTTATGGGTGTCCCATCATACTCTCCGGAGTTTTCTAAGCCATGGGCCGTGTGTCACGTGCCCCCAGAGCCACCACAGCTCTCTGGCTTCTGGGGGCTCTCTTTAGCACACACGAAATGTATTTTCAGATTATCCTTCATAAAAGGTTTTCGCTCCTACTTCTAAAACTCCTATGACTAACGAGATTGGTCTGGGCGAGTTTCTAACTGACATTTGTGCAGCTCAGTATTTTGACTGAAAAAAAAAAGCAGCAATTTGATAAATTACTTTTATGGAAAGCAAAGGACAGCTAGGGCTCAGGTTTCTGAAAACAACCAGCAGGGGGCAGCAGAGCGCTGAGCTGGTAGCGCCTGGCTCACCAGCAGGGAAAGGTAGATGGACTGGCTGAGCAGTTAGCAAAAGTTGGTACTGTTGCCAGAGCAACAGCAGCTCAAGGGTCCCTAACCCTCCTCAAGACTCCATGGCAAGAGATACCCCAAGCTCTGGGAGTCCCCTAAACTGACCCACAGTGGAAGGCAACTCAGCCAGTTAGCCAAGGTGCATGAGGCACTCAGAAGGATGAAACTTGCTTGTGACAGAGGTGGCTAAGTCCCTCTTTGGAGTCATCTCTACCTGGCAAGCCCCAGAGGCAGTTGCCACTCTGACAGCATGCAAGCCTTTGGCACTTCACTGGGGGAACATCTATTGGAGATCTGTCTTAACATTTGTTGGTCACAGTGCAAAATAATAGGCACACCTTCTTGTCTTAATTTTTTTTTCAAACATTTCAAGATGGCAGTAGAGTAGGAACCCGAATTCAGGGCGTTTCCTATAGGACCCCACGTGACAGCACAGTCCCCCTGCCCATGAAGATGCCCTTGGCCATCCTTAGCCCAGAGCCCACTTGCAGTGAGTTTTGAGCAATGGGTTGTGTCTTAGGGTTTCCATTGCTGTGAAACAGCAGGACCAAAACAACTCTGGAAGTAAAGGGTTGACTTCAAAGACATTTCTCTATCACTGTTCATCTGTGAAGGCCTTTAGGGCAGGAACTCAAACAGTGTAGGAGCCTAGGGCAAGAGCAACTACAGAGGCCCCCAGGACTGCTGCCTACTGACTTGCCCATCATGGCTTGCTCATTCGACTGTCTTACAGCACCCAGAACCACCAGCCCTGGGTGATCCCACCCACAACAGGGTGGGCCCACATCAACCACTAATTAAGAAAATGCCCTACAGGCTTCCTTACAGTGCATTCTCATGGAGGCCATTTTCTCAACTGAGGTCCCCTCCTCTCAAGTGACTTCAGCTTGTGTCAAGTTGACGTGAGACCAGCCAGCACAGGCGACTTCATGGTTCCAAGACAGAGAATCCTGCCCTTCTTCCCTTCTAGGAATGGGATGGATTTCTGGCATGCACCCCACGAGCCATTGTGGCCCCTGTAGAAATAACTCTCTTGCGGCATTTAAACCGTGTTAGCTTGTGTTTTGGGAGACCAAGATTCCTGATATTTGAGCTCTTTCGTTCTACAAGTGTTAGTTATTCCAAGGAGTTCTGAGGCCCACCTGCGAGCATGGCCTCCTGGGAAGACAACTGTAGCTTCCTCAGATAGAGGTGGGAACAACAGGCCAGAGTAGTGATTCCAGCCAGTTCCAGCCTGGTGAGCCATTGACTTTATTGGGGTTACTTGCAGAAGTACAGGTGAGTCAGACAATGCAAAAAGATGTATTACTACAGTTGTAGCACAGTTTGCAGATGCCCCCCCCCCACCACCACCACCACAACTGCCAAGAGTCTCCTCTCTCTCAGAAATGGTTTACTGCTCGTGAAACTTCAGGGAGAGCCTCTGAGATGGGACTTCTGGTGAGTTGGGTAGGCCTTGCTTCCCAGCACACCAGAGAGTGGCATTTCAATCCAAAGGACACAGCTACACATCATCTTCTTCTCTCTCCCCCGGGGACCCGCCACGGTCACACAGTTCCGCCTCACTTGCCTCGTCCTCACTAGACTGCCCTTGCCCCGCGACAGGCAGCTGTAGGAGGTTTAGCTGTTGTGTAGGCTCAGGGATGACGTAAAACTGAAGCTATCCTGAGATGCTCCAGCTGCCTGTCTGTCCTCAGCTGTCCCAAAGCTCTGCCCCTTGTCAGTTTCCTCCCCACAACCGCCGCACCTCCTTTTTCTTGCGGAACCGTTGGCTGTCATTCAGAATTCCCTTGCCTGAGTCTTTCTGCTCAGAATCTTGACTTACCCAGAAATTCAGTCCGTAAGAGGATTTTTGTAGGTTAGGTACACAACTCAGTGGGAGAGCACTTGCCCTGGTTTTGATTCCTAGCAAACACATACACACACACACACGCATGCGCACATGCACACACACACACACACACACACACACACGCATGCGCACATGCACACTCATGCACACACACACACACACACACACACACGGGTGGTGGGGTACAGACAGACAGAGAGAGACTTTCCTGGAGATAGGCAGGCCTTGCACAGTTCCGAACTGCAGCCAGATGGAAGCTGCCCTCAGGAGGTCTCCACATGATAGACCCAGAAATAGACAAGTGATGACTTCCAAGGAGGGGTGTGAGCTGTGCTTTGCTGTGTGCCCTCTGCCATCATCAAGGCGGAAACCCAAGGAGAGTAGGAAGACTCGGGGCCTCAGCCTGGGGCATTCACACACCTGCTCAGCACGGGCAAATCTTTCAATTTCTCCACTGGAGAACTGTGGGTGCTTGAATCCTTCCCACCAGCTTCTGCAGCTCTGAGGGTGGTGACGATGCATTTGTAAGGTGCAGAGAAAATGAAAATGTTTCTCCTCTGCTTGATGAGGTGTACGTGCTTGAAACACCTTGGTGAATTCAATCTTTCCTCTTTATTTTTGTAAGAATAATGAATTTATATATAGTAAAGATTGATTTTATGTGCATTAGTGTTTTGCCTGTGTGTGTGTCTGTGTGTGTGTGTGTGTGTGTGTGTGTGTGTGTACCAGATCCCCTGGAACCGGAGTTACAGACCATTGTGAACTCCATGTGGATGCTGGGAATGAACCCAGGTTCTCTGGAAGAGCAGTCAGTGCTCTTGACTACTGAGCCATCGCTCCATCCCCAGCTTTTTATATATTTAAAAATTAAAACATAATCACATGATTTCCCCCTTTTTCCTTCTTTCAACCCCACCCACTTGCTTCCATTCAAATTCATGCCCTCTTTTCTCCATTACTGTGACATGTATATACATATGCGTAATATGTAAATACCATCTGCTCAGTCCGTTTAATGTTACTTGTATGGACCCGATTTTAGGGCCAACCAGTTGGTACTTAATACCCAATTACTGGTCTAATCCCTGGGGAAGACTTTCACTCCCAGCATCCCTTAGTTGTCTGTAGTTCTTTGCTTATAGTAGGCCCATGGGATTTCCCCCTTCCATGGTAACATGTTTATTGGTGAATGACCTTTAAAAAAAAATCACTTTGTTGTAAAGAATTTGCAAATAAAGACCCCAAGGTGTGTATGTCTTAACAAACATCTACACAGTTGAAACAGCCGTTTTGAAGTCATGGAGCTTCTCTTTGGATTTTACGCTTTCACTATCAATTGTGTGTGTGTATAATTATATATATATATATATATATATATATATATATATATATATATATATATATTGAGTTTCTCTGTAGCTTTGGAGCCTGTCCTGGAACTAGCTCTTGTAGACCAGACTGGCCTTGAACTCACAGATATCCTACTGCCTCTGCCTCCCAAGTGCTGGAATTAAAGGTGTGCACCACCACTGTCTGGCTCTCAATTATATATATATAAAATTATACATGTTTTATTGACATTTATTGAGCTCTACATTTTTCTCTGCTCCCCTTCCTGCCTCTTCCCTCCCCCCTTCAATCCTCCCTCAAGGTCCCCATGCTCCCAATTTACTCAGAAGATCTTGTCTTTTTCTACTTTCCATGTATATTAATTAGATCTATATAAGTCTCTCTTAGTGTCCTCATTGTTGTCTAAGTTCTCTGGGATTGTGGTCTGTAGGCTGGCTTTCTTTGCTTTATGTGTAAAAACCACCTATGAGTGAGTACATATGATAATTGTCTTTCTGGGTCTGGGTTACCTCACTAAAAGTAATGTTTTCTAGCTCCATCCATTTTCCTGCAAAATTCAAGCTGTCGTCATTTTTTTCTGTTGCGTAGTACTCCATTGTGTCAATGTACCACATTTTCCTTATCTATTCTTCAGTTGAGGGGCATTTAGGTTGTTTCCAGGTTCTGGTTATGACAAACAAAGCTGCTATGAACATAGTTGAGCACATGTCCTTGTGGCACGATTGAGCATCCTTTGGATCTATACCCAAAAGTGGTATTACTGGGTCTTGAGGAAGGTTGTTTCCTAACTTTCTGAGAAATCATCATACTGACATCCAGAGAGGTTGTACCAGCTTGCATTCCCACCAGCAATGCAGAAGAGTTCCCTTTCCACCACAACCTCTCCAGCATAAGTTGTCATCAGTGTTTTTAATCTTGGCCATTCTTTCAGGTGTAAGATGGAATCTCAAAGTTGTTTTGATTTGCATTTCTCTGATGACTAAGGATGTCAAACATTTCCTTAAGTGTCTTTCAGCCATTTTAGATTCCTCTGTTGAGAGTTCTCTGTTTAGGTCTGTACTCCATTTTTTTTATTGGATTATGTGATCTTTTGGTGTCCAATTTCTTGAGTTCTTTGTATATTTTGAAGATCAGACCTCTGTCTGATGAGGAGTTAGTGAAGATCTTTTCCCATTCTGTAGGCTGTCATTTTGTCTTGTTGACCATGTCCTTTGCTTTACAGAAGCTTTTCAGTTTCAGGAGGTCCCATTTATTAATTGTTTCTCTCAGTGTCTGTGCTGCTGGGGTTCTATTTAGGAAGTGGTCTCCTGTGCCAATGCGTTCAAGTGTACTTCCCACTTTCTCTTCTATGAGGTTCAGTGTGGCTGGCTTTATGTTGAGGTCTTTGATCCATTTGGACTTGAGTTTTGTGTATGGTGATAGATATGGATCTATTTTCATTCTTCTACAGATTGACAGATATGGATCTATTTTCATTCTTCTACATGTTATGTTCAGTTATGCCATCACCACTTGTTAAATATGCTTTCTTTTTTCCATTTGGTATTTTTTTTGCTTCTTTATCAAAGATCAGGTGTGTGAAGATGTGTGGATTGATATCTGGGTCTTCTACTCGGTTCCATTGGTCCTCCTGTCTGTTCTTATACCAACACCAGGCTGTTTTTCAGTATTGTAGCTCTATAGTAGAGTTTGAAGTCAGGGATTGTGATGCCTCCAG
The DNA here is from genome assembly GCF_037038515.1 of Microtus pennsylvanicus. Lineage (NCBI taxonomy): Eukaryota > Metazoa > Chordata > Mammalia > Rodentia > Cricetidae > Microtus > Microtus pennsylvanicus. Next base: position 14,502,351 of record NC_134596.1, read on the forward strand.
AAGTTCTTGTATTGTACAGGATTGTTTTGGCTATCCTGTTTTTGTTTTTTTTTTTTTGTTTTTCCACATGAAGTTGAGTACTGTTCTTTCGAGGTCTTTGAAGAATTTTGCTGGGATTTTGATGGGCAGTGCGTTGAATCTGTAGATTGCTTTTGGCAAGGTTGCCTCAATTATATTTTTAATGCATATATCTACCATAAGAAATTAAAATTCCATGACACAGTTAAAACTGGAAAAAGCATTAAAATCATATACACTGCCACAGCTCACGTGTTCTTTACCTGAGTCCTGGTCTTCCTCATTGCCTGATGGTATCCGTTCTTGTTCTTCAATGTATGTTATATTACACCTACACATACATCTGTTTGCTTATGTGCACGTCTGCAGTATAGGCCAGGATCCACATATGGGAGCGAACATATTCAGTTTTTTTCTGAGATTGAATGGCCTCATTTAATATACATTCATATAATGTTCATTCATTCTCCTGCAAATTTTGTGATTTAACTTTCCCACAGAGCTGAATAGTATCCGTCTTACAGATGCGCCAGATTTCCAGCCTACATATTTCTTTAAATTGCTCATTCTTTTGCCTTATGGTCTTTACTTAGGTCAGCTCTGGCTGGAAAGCTACGAAGCCTGAGGAGTGAAGCTTCCTAAGTTCTTTCTCGGGGCATGTTGGGCCTGACAAGGATTTCAGAACAAGAGAAGTTGCAGTCATGTTTAGGAAGGGGCTGAGCTTTCCAGAAGTAAAGAAATTTCCTCACTGGGTGAGAGAGTCCTCAGTGCATATATATTATGAGCCTCAAGAGGAAAATCTACACTAAGTCTCACCTAAATTCTGTTCACACAGAGAGGGCTTTTGAAAAGACCCCAGATCTGACGAGGCTAGTTTTGAGAATGCCAGTCCTTGGATCCTTTAGGAGGGATCATTTCTGAGTTAGGGATTTCTCTCCTTTTATCTTAGTCACTAGGAAAGGCAACTCTGTCTCTGGGGAAGAAGGAGCCATGCACTGTGGAAAGGAGAACACTCTGCTAAACGAGGCTTCCAAGGCCCAGGGAACTCGGGACAAGCTGCCGACAAGCTCTAGAGGACCCTGACTAACACAGGTTCATATTTTCTTCAAAGGTTATTATCCCCCAAGTTGCAATAAAAATCCATATTTTAGGAGTGATGACGTATTACTCGAAAAAGTTGTGACCGGAACAAGCCCCTCTTGACGGGTTCTGAGTGCTCCTACTTACGCACAAAGCAAGGAACGGAAGTCATGGCTTGTCTGGGAGCATGCGCGCTCCGCCCCCCCAGGATGCCAATCTTTCGCACCTGGAGCATCTTTCTCCCAGCCCGTGAGGAGGCACGACTGCCTCCTAGGGAACTCCTGCAAACCAAACAAGTTTGCAGCCAGGCCTGGGCAAAACAAGTTCTTACTCTGGTCCCTTGTTCAGATTTCTCCTCAGGAACACAGACATCTTGAAAGAGGAAAGGGCCACATTGACTGGCCTGTAAGGAGACCCACATTCTGGGAGGTTCGCCACCGCCCCAAGTGGCTGAAGACGAATGAGTCACAATGTTTGAAAGCCCTCCCTGGGTCCCAGCAGAGGGTAGTCAGCCACTCCGGGTCTGTTGGCTTCCAGCACAGTGACGCTGGGACTCCAGCCAGGGGGGGGGGGGGGCGGGGGAGGATTGATGAGATGTTGGGGACATGGTGGGCCATCTCTAAGGCTTTCTCCAGGGACCATCCAGAAGCTCCAGCTGCTCCCTGCTGTTGTAGGAGAGCTCAGGGCGTGCCCACTTGAGCACGCCTGTTCTGGGCTCACGAACCCTTGTGAGACATCAACAGAGCCGCAGCCCAGGGTCCTCATTTGCTGCGGCCACTACGGCCATCATCATTGCATCATTGTAGAGATGACCCTGCAGACCTACGCGTATCTAGTGCTTGGCGGTCCTTCGCACCCATGTGTTTGTTCTCCAGAGCCGCATAACAACACGGCCTCTGAGATGCAAGGAAGGAAGCAAAGAGAGAGAAAGGGGAAAAAAGAAAGCCCGTAGGAGCTGAGAAGGAAGCACGGCCCACTCGAGATCTGCTCTTGGGTTCTTCCTGTCTGGAACCTGCTTCGCCAGGCAGAAGAGTTAACGCCGCTCCTGCCAGTCTAGAGCTGTGTGGAGGGCTGTGTTCCTGGGGAAGGCTGCGGTGGTACTAAATTATCCATAGGCCTGGAGTCCTCTGCAGAATGCCCAGCAGTTGCTGTGGGCTCACCCTTGCTGCCTAGCTGAACTAGTCCACTCCCTGGAAAGACCTGTCTGCCCTTCAGACAGAGAGAGGAATTCCCAAGGCCTGAATTCCTAATTTCTGAAGATCTTACTCTCCCTAAACTGGGGGAAAAAAAAACATTTTTACTTATTCAGTCCCTGGAGAAACAGCTAAAGTTCAAGGCAATCAATGGCATGGGTCAACCTCTTGGTCTTTGCCTCATCTAGTCGTTCATAATTACACCTTGTGACTCTTCATGACCTTTTATAACGAAGTCAAAGATCTTAAAGTTACGCCTAACTTCCTCTCTTCACACAGGCGTCGTGTGACTTTCCAATTAAGCGGTCATTTTCATCTTCCACCCTAGGCTTTCTAATCTTTAGCTGAGTCGTGGGAGGGTAATGCTCCCCCGATTTAAATGCGTAAAATAGGTTTCAAAGTAAGAGCTACGGAAGCCTGCCCCTGCTGCCAATCCCAGGCGCGGTCTCACTGGTATGTCTTACCTCAAGTAAGACGTAAAGGAAATGGATTGGATCAGGGCTCCCGGGACAGGGCCCACTTGACCTTGGCAATTCTGACTGAGTGTGTGGTACTTACTTTTCCAGTCTGCCTCAGTCCTCCCTCCATCTTCAACATCATCTCATCATCTCCTTCCTTTGTCTGTCCTGACCTGGGAACTGTGGTCCCGTTCAGTTCTCTGATGCCCCACAGCTTCCGATTACAGCAGCTTTGCCTAATGTGCCCCCCGGACCCCCTACCCAATTACCCCCACACGTTAAAGCCCGCTAGCTTTCTCTCTCTCTCTCTCTCTTTTTTTTTTTTTGTTTTTTCGAGACAGGGTTTCTCTGTGGCTTTGGAGCCTGTCCTGGAACTAGCTCTGTAGACCAGGCTGGTCTCGAACTCACAGAGATCCGCCTGCCTCTGCCTCCCGAGTGCTGGGATTAAAGGCGTGCGCCACCACCGCCCGGCCCAGCTTTCTTGAGAGAAAGGTTCTCTCCCTTTCTGCCTTCCCGTTCTTGCATATCTGGATGAAGAGCTTCCTCTCACTTTTCTGGAGGGATTCAACCAAGTTCAGGTCAGACTGTGCCAAAAACCCCTTCATCTGTATTGACCATAACTATTTACATATAGCATTTACATTGTGTTGAGTATCATACGTCAGCTAAAGATGATATGGCATCTTCAGGGCTGCTGTGGTATGAGCCTGCCATCCCAGGTGTCTACCCAGCTCACCACCTGGGAAGTTGAGCACTGGTACACAATCCCTGCCTGTTAGCATAACAGGTGCCAACCTTTGGTGGACCCAGAGATGAAAGAAATCAAGTAACGGAAATAGCAGACTTTCCCCAGTTCCTGGCCTGACTGGGACCCCAGCTGCATCCTCTGGGGGAATTCAGACTCCCGGTGCCCCTGGATACCTTGTCCAACTCCTGCCATGATTTTTTGCAGTTTGCTGGCTCTAGGGAGGTCTACCCATTCCGTCTTTCCCATTCTCAGGGTTCTCCTGTGAATAGTACAACCTGGAGTGAGCAGCCAGGCCTGCACCGCGTCATGTGTTTTTGGGAAAGTCAGCTACCCGCAGTGTCCTCTTCTGCAAGTGGGAACCTGTTCAGGCATCCCAGCTGCCTACGACACACATTCATGGTAAATCAGAGAGGGGTCTGCTCCAAGGAGCCTCCCAGACCCATGGTGAAGAGCAGCCCAACCCAGGGGATGTCAAGGAGCCTTTCAGGACTGGCTTTCCCCAGGCAGGGAAAGCAAACCAGAGGCTGGGGCACATGTGCAGACGTGTTGTTACAGCAAATCCAAAGAGCTCTCATTGCGGTGGCCTGGGGGTGACTGTGACCCCAGTCAGGCAGATTGCTGGCAGGGTAGAGACAGAGAGGATTAGAAGCCTCACGTGGGCCTGGAAGTCATGTGGGACTCACCCAGCATTTGCCTTGGATTCATCTCAACCTCTGGCCCAGCCCTGAGCAACTTGAAAAGGCGCAGCAGTAATGAGAAGCATGTGGCTCCCCTTCCTGGCTCATGAGGGCGGGGCCACTGGCCGCCTGACATGGGGCTTCTGAAAGAATGATTAGGTCCAATTGTCTCAATTATGCAAAGTGGGCTGACATTTGTAGCACAGAAGGCCTGGCTGGGTCAGGGGAGGTGGGGGGACCACTTCAAAGGGAGCTGGCTCTCTGTGCATGCCACGCTGAGCAGCCTGGAAGCCAGGTCATGGGGCCGTTGTCTCGCAGGGATCATGAGGCCTGGGCATGGGGACACTCACATGCTCTTCATGTGGGCTGCTCTTCTTAAAGAGTGAGCCCCCCTCACCCAGTTTCCTGCCTGGGCCAAGGAAGAGGCTGGAGGAGACCAGGTTGAACCCTTCCTGCTTGGCGGCTGAGGCAGGTAAGCCAGGAGCGGAGCTTGGCTTTTGGCCCCTTGCTTCTCTCTGCAAAGGTGGCCTCAGGGCTGCCTGGGAGTGAGTACTGGATCCAGACTCTGCCTGGGTTCCCAGAGGCTCAAGCTGATTGACAGTTTGGTTGACGGAAGAGAGGGTCTGTCGGGTCAAGGAGCGGCTAATACTCAGAGTGTCCCTGGGTGGCAGTTTCTCCATGCAGGTGCCTCGGATTTGCTGGGAAGTTCCAGGGCTGAGTGGCACCCACCCTCTCTCAGTTTCTACCTCACCCCTTTCCTTTGGGGAAACAGACATCTTCCTCAAAAACTCCAAATCACCTGAGTTCACAGGGTGAGTGTGTACTTAGAAGTCTTCCCCACAGAAGCGTGGGGCTGCTAAAGTTTAGTTAGGCTTGGGGGAAATATGGTGGAGGCCCTAGGCCTCTCGTTGATCCTTCACAACAGAAGTGTGGACTGGACTGTAGACATGTTCAACAGCACATGACAAGGCCAGCAATCCCACGTGGAGGAATCTGTCCTGAGGGTAAGAGGACATTCACCTAATATTGTGTGCCACACTGCGACCCAGGGTTGTCCAGTAACAGGGCGGACACAAATCCTGGTCTGTTCATATGAAACATTATGAGACACTTCTACATGCTCAGAGCAGTCATAGCCTTGAGATTTGTACTGCCCGTGTCTAACCACATGTCTAATGTATCTTTAGAAAAAAAGGCAGGAGTGAGCACGTGGAAACGTGACCAGTTGTCATGGTAGCATGGAGGCTTTGGGAAGACCTGCTCATTTGTTCTTCTGTATGTCTCTCCTTTTTTTTCCCCCACTTCTGTTAGTTTCTGTAACAATTTCTTTTTTTAAATGAATTTTTTTTTATTTCGTGTACACTGGTCTCTTGCCCGTATGCCTATCTGTGTTAGGGGTGTTGGATTCTGAAGTTCAAGTCCGTTGTGAGCTGACATGCGGGTGCTAGGAATTGAACGCAAGTCCTCTGGAAGAGCAGTCAGTGCTCCTAACCATTGAGCCATCTCTCCAGGTCCCCCTCCCCCGCTGCCGCACATAGCAACTTCTTTAAATCAAATTATGCATGTTTTTAAACCATAAAAAATCTACCTAATCAGTGGGGAGAATAGCAGTGTGCACGGCGTGTACTCGCCTTGATCTGGTGCAGGCATTGAGAATGAAGGGGAGAGAGGACAGACGCGCACCCATTTGTCTGGATTTGGTGCAGCGACAGGACTAAGGCCAGGCTCTCCCCATGGGGAAGACAGGTTTGACTGGGGACGGCTTCTCTCTGGCAGTGTTTTGTGTGGTATTTTATAGTTATATTTGTAGCGCGAGCTGGCCACTTTCTTGCTGTTATTTTAGAAATAAGAAAATGTCACTGGAAATGCCAATTCATGTCGCATGTGTTTGCTGTGATTGTTGTTTGCCGGATTATTATTTTCTAGAAATCTAGAACTTGATTTGACTCGCTCTGACTTCTAAGTTTGTAAGCAGTGCAATAAATGAGATGGCCCCAGACATTTGAGGTCGCTTGTCATCCCCAGGCTAAACTGAGCAAAAATAGATTCTCCAACAAGCCAAAAGTCTCTTACTCAGGGACACTAGGTGGTTTTGAAAAACTCTTTTTACACATTGGTTAAATTTTTTCCAAGATATTTTGGAGAGAGACAGTCAGATTGACAGACAGAGAGACAGAGACGGAGAGAATTGATTGGAGCCTGGGCCAGGAAACTGGAAGCCCCCACTGGAAGCTCAATGGATCCCATCCACCTCTATCTTCTGGAACCTAAAGGAATTCACCATCTAAACACTTCCATTAAGAAGATAGTAACCTGCCCACTGTGGCAGCACATACCTGTGATGCCAACACCTAAAAGGCTGGGTAAGGAGGAGTCATCAACCGGGCTACACAGTGAGATTGTCTCAAGGAAAAACAACAACAAAGGCATGCTGAACTAGAGACACATTGCCATGGTGACCTGGCTAGGGACCTGGCCTGCTGATCCTGCTTTCACTGGCTCTGTTGGACTGGGCAGTGGGCAACTGAGATAACGGTGCTAGAAAACCCCCCTGGCACAGGAAGCCGATGGTCCATGACCCAGACACTTTGTAGTCAGGGGCAATTCTCCCAGGCTCCCGCAGAAAGTGTATATTACTGTTAACTCACTATTTTCCAGAATTCAGAAATTTAGTTGGCATCCAAATGTGTGTGTAAGTGTGTGTGCGTGCGTGGAGTGTGTGTGTATGTGTGTGTGTGTTTACAGTGCTAGGGGTCACTTAAGAACAGGTGCAGTTCCAGGCTCTCCCCAGCAGCTGGGCCTCCTGTGTTTCTTATGTCCCCTTCCTTATGGGTTGCCACCCCACCAAGTTTCCTCTCTGTGACTATGGCAAGCACAGGTCATAGGTCACAGATGAACACAGCAGAGTTCATCTGTCCCCTGTGCCTGCCCCTCCCCCTGGGGTTGGTCAATGCTTGATGTCCTTGAAATTGACTGCATTCCTATCAGAGGGCCTCCTCCTGATAACAGCACCAGGGCAGGCAGATCCTCTGGCGTGGGGCAGGAAAGCTGGGTTCAGGGAAGACAGCCCATGAAGCCATTTTCCCTCCATTTGTTAATGACTGTAATGTAATGCATGGGTATGTAGAATATGTTAAGACCGACAGGAGAGCTGCAGGGATCTTTGTGTCTCTGCCTCCCCAGCACCATGATGACAAGTGGGTGCCAGCTGGCTTGGCTTTCTGTTGGGGGCATGAGGCAATAGTGAAGGCACCGTATTGTGGCTTTGATTTCTGTTTCTGTTTCCCTAGTGATTTGTGATGCTGAACAACTTTTCAGGTGTTTGTTGGCTACTGCGCATCTTCCAGGGAGAACTGCCTATTAAAAAGTCCTTTGCTGATTTTTCTTTTAGAATATATCAATTATTCTCTGATAATTTCAGACATGTGTACACTATGTCTTGATCATACTCAACCCAAAATCTCTTTATCTCTCCCTCCCTTCCTCCCTCCCTCCTTCCCTCCCTCCCTTCCCTTTTCCCACACTGAGTTTACTTAGTGCTGCCTTCTAGAATGCTGACTGACCTTCTTGGCCTGGCCTCGTGCAGATCCCGACATAGCAGATAATTTCAGGGAGTCCATAAGAGCGACTAGCACACCACATCCAGAGGACAGCATTTTACCTCACTCCTGCCCATTTTCCTGCTCTTACATTCTTCCTGTTCCTCTTTCTAAATGTTCCCTGCACCTTGTGCTGTGGGGCAGGTTGATTTCGATGTCCCATTTAGTGCTGAGCAATCCAGAAATCACTTATTCTCAGTACTTGGACCAGTTATGAGTCTGCCTTACTCCCCCTACAGAAAGAAAGGAGCTGCTCTGGCCAAGGTGGAAGGCAGCATTGACACACACACACACACACACACACACACACACACACACACACAAACGGAGAATTAGATATAGATATATAAATGTAAATGGTATGAGACAATTTAACATGTTTGTAATAGGTTTCCCCTTGGGACCTCTGACTACCAAAACCCTCAATTTTTGACCACGTTTACCTTTGTATCTGGCGTAACTTCTCTCCTCTGGAGTGAAGTTCTGGCCAGAAAGAAGTTGGTTGTCCCCGGAATCTCCATGCTACTCTTGCCCCAGTGGGCATGTCTTGCCTGGCAGGTTGATATTGTCACATGGTCCAGCGCTGGGTAGGACAAATCTTTTCTCCCCCATGGGCATGCATAGCACCTTCCAGCCCTGTAAAAACTAGCGGGCCGGGAGAAGGTTTTAAAGTCAGTACCAGTTTGATACTGCTAAGTTCTGCAACCAAAAGGTTTGGTACCTCCCTTTGCTTCTTTTCAGATGACTTGTACTTCTGTTGTTGAGTGGCAAGGAACCTCATACAGCCTAGAAACTAGACCCTCACCAGATACACAATCTGTCAATCTTTTCTCCCTTTCTATAGGATATCCTTGATTGTGCTTTTTGGTTTTTTTTTTTTTTGGTTTTTCGAGACAGGGTTTCTCTGTGGCTTTGGAGCCTGTCCTGGAACTAGCTCTGTAGACCAGGCTGGTCTCGAACTCACAGAGATCCGCCTGCCTCTGCCTCCCGAGTGCTGGGATTAAAGGCGTGCGCCACCATCGCCCGGCTCCTTGATTGTGCTTTTATGCACATTTTTTAACATAATGAAATCATTTGTCTGTTTTCTTTTGTTGCTCATATTTTGGTGTCATTCAAATGTGCACTCTCAAGCCCAATGGAGATTTAGCCTCCTTTTCCTCTTTCTTCGAAGAGATTTATAGTTTTAGCTCTTAACTTTAGGTCTGATTCCATTTGAGTTAGTTTTGTAAAGGGTGTGAGGTATGAGTCTAAATTTATCCTCTGGTGTGTAAAAATACAACTTTCCAACACTATTTGTTGTGAGACCTTTTCCCACCATCACACATCCGTTTTCCATAGATAATGTGGATTTATTTCTAGGGACACCTATAACTGAAATTTTAAAATCACTGTCTTGTACATCAGCCAAGGGAATGTTATGGTGGGGTGTTTGATTTCTTGAGGAGACACGCTTCTTTGGTTATTCGTGTTGTTTATGTTCTTGTGATAGAATCTCAGCATCTGGAACTAAATCACTGATGGCGTTCCTTGGTGTCGATAGCTGGTCTTGCCAAAAAATGTCTCTTCAAAGTTCAAAGCTTCTCTAAAATTACAAAGTCTCTCTAACAGTCCGAAATATCTTAACTGTGGTATCCAATAAAATTTAAAATAAACAAGTTGCATAATTTCATATTCCGAGAGGGAAGAATCTAGGGCACAATCACAATCAAAGCAAAGCAAAACCGAGGTTTGGTGGTGCAAAAAGTTCAGCTCCTCACATCTGGGACCCAGTCATAATCCCGTGGGCCCCAAAGGGCTCCCCAGTGGCGCTCCTCCAACTCTGCCCTCTATCACACCATGACTCCTGTGGCTCAGGTGGGCACCCCGCCACGGCTGTTGCTGTCCTTGGTGGCCGTCCATGGTATTGGCCTCTCCAAAATGTTGGGATTTGCACAGCAGTTGGGCTGCATCTTCACCCATAGCCTCTCCTGGCCTCTCTTCAGGGACTCTAACTTTGCTCCCTGGTGTCAGGCCTCACTTTCTTCCCACACCTCCTTTGATACTGATGCTTCCACTGCCACTGAGTCTGCACCTTCTCAATGGCCTCTCATGGCACGCGACAGGGTCAAGTCTTAGCTATTCCTCATGACTCTTTTATGGTTTCAAAACCAGTACCCCTTGGATAACTCTCACATATTACACAGTTTGGCTGCTAACATGAGATGCAACCTTGGCCCCCAGGGTCACAGTTTCTGTGTGCTGAGTCCGAGGAAATATCCCCAGACTTATGATCTTCAACATTGCTGGACTCTTCCAAATCACACGGACTCTTCAGGACCAGCTGACCAGACACAAATTCTGAATTCAAAATATCAAATGGAGCCGGGCGATGCTGGCGCACGCCTTTAATCCCAGCACTAGGGAGGCAGAGGCAGGCAGATCTCTGTGAGTTCGAGACCAGCCTGGTCTACAGAGCTAGTTCCAGGACAGGCTCCAAAGCCACAGAGAAACCCTGTCTCGAAAAACCAATATATATATATATATATATATATATATATATATATATATATATATATCAAATGGTCCTCACAGTCTTCACTTATTTCTGAAACTTTATGAGCCAGGCCTCCATCTTCTGCATCTCTCCCAACATTCTTTTCTTCCAAGCTTCTACAGAGCTTGAGTTCTAAACATTCAACAGCTTTTCTAGCCCCAAGTTCAAATACCATCACAAATCTGTCTTTCATAGGAATTCCCATGACCTGGTACAAATCTCCATCTTACTTAGGGTCCCTATTGCTTGGATAAATACCATGACCAAAAGCAACTTGGAGAGAAAGAGGGTTATTTCAGCGTACATGTCCCAGTCAATCCCATCGTGAAGTATCGAGGTTGTCTATGATCTGCCAGCTGTACTTTCTCTGTACAATGCTTATGAGAAGTCATGGCAGGAACCTGGAGACAGGAACTGAAGCCAAAGCCGTGGGCATGTGCTCTTTCCTGGCTTGCTCCCCATCATTTGCTCAGCCTGCTTCCTTATATAAACCAGGAGGATTTCCCAGGGCCAGCACTGCCCACAGTGAGCTGAGCCTTCCCACATCAATCCTCCGTCAAAGCAGCACCCTACAGACTTGTTTACAGGGCACAATCATAGCGGCATCTTCTCAACGAACATTCCTCCTCCCAGTATGTCTAGGCTTGGGTCAAGTTGACGAAAACCGGCCAGCACACTGTAGTCGTCCTGGAGCTCCTGCACCTTGCCTCTCCCCAGCACACGAACTTGCAGTTCCTGGAGAGGTCTGCCTTGGAAGGACCCCCCAGATAAGCACAGTGTTGCTGTGTAGCTCACACTGGTCTGGCCCCCACCCGTGATAGGGCTTGTGAAAATGCGCACTTCTAAGCCCTGGTTCTCTGGGCAGACCGCAAGTCAGCATTTCCAACCTGCTTAGTTTTCAGCTGTGGCAGAATACACAAAGTGTGAGTTACTCTCACCCTTTCCATTTTCTGATGCTTTTTTAGTTGTCATACAAAATGCTGTGCTTTTTTTTTAATATATCACATGCACACATCTTATTGTATCTTACCCAAAGCTATAGACGTTTTATTAGAAACCTTATTGGTGTGTCTTCATTCTATGTAATACTGGGTTTCATAAAGACAATTTCTTTCAAGTATACCATGCACCCCGACCATATTCACCCCATGCTTTCCCTCTTCTCCTGACTATGGCATGGCCACCAGCAACATTACTAGAAGATGTTAGTGATGCTGCAGCCGTGCCCAGGGGTGACAAGAAGCCCAGGCTCAGAGCCTGCTGCTGTGGCCGGATAGCAGGTGTGAGTTCCTCACTTTGACCGGGTCACCCTGGGAACAGTCTCTTTTCCTTCTCTTTCAAACAAACCATGTTTATTTTTAGAAAATTAAAAATGCAGTATAAACAACGAAGAAATTAGAGAAAAATTATACGCTCCCTACCAACAAATAGGAATTCTCTTCAACCTTTCTCTGGCAGTGTTCAACATTTCTTTGTCTTGCAGCACTCCTCACAGTGGTGGGAACCTTGGAAGCAGCTCAAAACTTTGTGGGTGCGTGAAACGGAATTCAGTACTGACGCGGGCTGGGATGTAGATAAACCTGGAAAACATCACACGAAGTGTTAGGAGCCAGGTGTGGAAGATCACGTGATTCTACTTATCTAAGATGCCATATACATAACAGCTGTTGCCAGGAGCGGGTAGTGGGGGTGAATAGGAAAAACACTAACAAGTCCATGACCATTTCTAATGTTTTCATTCAGTGTGTGTGTGTGGGTACATGCGTGCATGCGTGAGTGCGCGCGTGTATGTGTGTATGTGTGTATATGTGTGTGGGTGTGTGGGGGTGCTTGCGTGTGCATGCGTGCACATTTGTGTGTGTGTGCGTGTATGTGTGTGTGTATGTGTGTGTGCGTGTGTGTGTGTGTGTTTACCACGGTGTGGGTGTCCTGCAAGGTTTGTAAGAGTCAGTACTCTCCTGCTACAATGTAGATTCTGGGAGCTGAACTCAGAACCCCCAGGCTTGGCGACAAGTGACTTGCCTGTTAAGCCCTTTAGTCAGCCCACGTGACTATTTCATGGAAGCCCTGGAGATGATCTGGTGTAGATGGTGCTGATGGCTGTACAACCCCCGAAATGGGACCGAAAGCGCCAAGCTGCAAGCTTTAAGGAAAATTTTAGATCTTGTAGCTTATACCGTAATTAATTATTCACTTTGGACAATTTTACACGTGTGTACAATGTACTTTGATCCTATTTGCACCGTTACCTCCTTTCATCCCCCCTATCTCCTGTTAACGCCTCCTTTCTCCATCTAGTCCCCCTCCCAGTGTCTCTCTTCATGACTTTACTTGGGGTCACTTGTCTAGGTGATGGTGGGAGGGGATTCACCAGAGACAGGCAGCTGACCAGTCCACACTCCTGAGGAAGACACTGGCCCTCCCCTGCCTTGGATTCCCCCTGAAGTGTCCGCAGGGCAATGTCCCTGGCAAGGACAGAGGGGGCCCTGACACTGGGACACTTGGCACTTCACACAGGTTAGCCCTGGGCCTCTGAGGGATTTTGAAAATCAGCCACCAGAAATAAGGTCTCCCTGCCATCATAGGCACCCTGTCATTTGAGTGTGACACCAGCTCAAAGTCCCCAAATTAGGGACATCACCTCCATTCTCCATAAGAAGCTTGACAATGTTAGGGTTTGCTTTGTCACAGAGGTGGAGAGACTGTGTCTAACTTGAGACACAAGAGCCAGAAAGGCCTTGGCCATAAGCCAGGGCCTCCCCTGAAGCAGAGGGTGGAGCAGGAAGGGATGATTGTGGGCTTTAATCCCTTGTGCACGTAAGAGCTCTCTGGATAAGGAGCCTTCCGACTTTCTGCAACAGAGAGCTATCCTGGTGAGCTGGTGCTCCCCTTGGTGAGCCCCCCCCCTTCCGGGATACAGGCAAGGGTGGAGCCCCACAGTCACCTGCAGTGGGAAGGAGGGTCAGCCAGTTTCCTCACCTCCTGGGGGATATGAGGCGAAGCCAGAAGTCTAGACTCCTCTTAAGTGCTAACACCAACTAGCCCGGACTTTGTATGCAGGAGTCCGGCCAAGCTCCTGTGTGGGACGAGCAGCCATGAGGGAGAGTCTGAGTCGTCTGCTCTAAATATACACATGAAATGAGTGGTTTCTCCTGACTAAACTGGCCCACAAATCAGCCATTTTACTGGGGAGTTTGCTGTTAATTTTGGCCCAAGAAATGACCATTGCATAAACAGACTCATGTAGCTGAAAACCAGTGTTTACTCTTGGAAGCCACTTCTCCCGTTTCTTCCAGGGCAGAGTCACACCCCGCCTTCACAGCAGCCTGCCCAGGTCACCCTTGCCCCCTGCCCTAGCCTTCTCAAGAGGATGTCCTAGCAGCCCTACTTTCTCCCATATTCTTTGTGTTTGGTCACCCTCCTTCAAGTACAGACAAGAAAGTCAAGTTGTTAACACAGCTTGTGACCCCCCCACACACATATCACTTAGAACCCCTACTTCCCAGCTCTTCTCACGGGCAAACGTCTCCAGGATCTGACATGACGCTGTCTGTTCAGCCTCACTCAGACCTTATACCATAAGCTGCATTAAAACCTAGAGAATTCAGACTCTGATCTCACACAGGACACCTTGGCTGTTTTACAGATGCGTCTATCAAAAAAGTAAACATACGGGTAACTAGTAGCTCCCCTTTCTCATCAGCCCGCTCTCCCTCATACCCTTGCCACTGCTCGCCCAGGACCCACATGCTAGCATTCACTGGGGAAAAGGATTTTGAGTGAAGCAGGGCTGACGATATCAGCTGTACTTGATTAGGGCCACAAACAATGGCGGTTGTTTGAGACCCAGGAAGATCCACCTTTTCAGAAACTAGAGAGGAAAAGCAAAGCTGACGCCGCATGGGGAAGAGACACACTGAGGCTGCTCCATCTCTGTGCTGCCCGGGCCCGGGGTGGAAGAAACACAGACCTAAATGCCAGGGCACACAGACTCCTGGCCCAGTTTCTTGTTTGTATGCCCAACATGTGAGTGTGAAAGCCAGGGCAGGACATCCGGGGCCTTTCCCCGGCTCTCCACTGTGTTGCCTTAAATAGCCTCTCACACTGCTCACTGTTCACAGCTTCAGCTAGGCTGACCAGCCAGAAAGCTCTCAGGACCCGTCTGTCTCCACACAAACCTCCCTGCGGTACTGGAGGTACAGAAACAGGCCATGCCTGTCTTTTTTTATGTATGCTGGGATTCTAATTTAGGTCACCCACTGAGCCTCCTCCTCAACATCCTCCCTCCTGCTTTTCTTACTCCAGGGTGCCCGAAAGCAAAAGAAGGGATAGATGCTAGGCATGCATTTGGCCTTTTTTTATTATTATTATTTTATGTGTATGGGTTTTTTGCCTGAGTGAGTGCCTGGTGTCCAAATAGGCCAGGAGAGGGTGTTATGTCTCCTGGAACTAGAGTTTCAGCTGACTGTGAGCTGCCATCTGGGTGCTGGGAATAGAATCCCTTGGTCCTCTGGAAGAGAAGCTGGCACTCTTAACCACTGAACAACCAATCCAGACCATTGGCTTTGTTTCTCAGAGAGTCTCGCTAGTAGTTCAAACTCCTGACAACTCTGCATCAGACTTGTGAGTGCTGTGTGAGCCACCACACCCACCTTCTTAAATTGTTAATGGTGATCCCAGTGGAGCAGGGTGTCAGAGTGGAGATCTAGAAACACTGGGTACTGCAAAAGGTGTCTTAACTGGGATGACCAGACATCAACTCAAAGCCAAACACACCGTGAATGCAACAGGTCTCTGGTGGTGTGCATGGGTGTGATATGACTTGGCTTCATAGTGCCTGGGTCTTGAGTGCACTGCCAAAATGAGAGCTCTGCACTGGGCAGGCGTCAGGCCAGCAAGTGCAGCCATCACTACCTGAAACGCATAGGCTCAGACCGTGGTCTCTGCTGAGTCCCGGGGCTTTTGCTAACTGCGGTGCTCTTATAGAAGCAAGATGATTGAAGACGTGTAATATTTTTCTAGCCACCTCTCAGCATGTAAGCACCAAGTAAGGGTAGTTCTGGATGCATTAGAACATCTGATTTTAAAGACTGCTATTTGATTTGTGGACTTGAGCTGTATTCTAAAAAGTCATTGAGTTTTGTCTTGGGATTGGAATAAATTTCCAACAGTTTGGAAATGGTCCTTAACATAGTCTGCACGGTGTGTTTATGTGAGGCAGCACTCTCAATGCTGACAATTATAAAACTAAAACATCAATCAATTCTGAGTGGTGTTAAAGATGATCTGAACCATGCAGTATCAGATATTCAGTGAAGACTGAATTCTTTATGGAAAGATAAAGAAGTACATCCTTTGATTAGTATGCAGGATTGCTTTCATCCCCAACAAATGGCAAAGATACATATTATAATATCAAAGAGTTATTACAACATATAATGTCAATCAAATAGTTATTTAAATGCATTTATTTATGATTTATTATTGGTAAATGTTATACAGATATATACATATGCTTTATATACTAACTTCTGGAGACTATAAATTTCTCACATGAAGAGTTTTGAGTCTGCTTTGTTGTTGAGCTGGGCTTGAACATTCTGCTCCTGGATTCTGGTCTGGATGAAGCTCCTACTGACTTCCCTGTGTTCTATCCTCTGAGCTGATCCATTTCTGTCAAGAACACAAAAGCACCAGCTTCCAAGGCACACTGTTCAAGACCCAGTGGTTCTCAACCTTCCTGATGCTGTGACCCTTTAACACAGCTCCTCATGTTGTGGTGACCCCCAACTATAAAATTATTTTTATTGCTACTTCATAACTGTACTTCTACTGTTATGAATTGTAATGCAAATATTGTTTGGGAGATAGAAGTTTGTCAAGGGGGTTATGACACACAGGTGGAGAACCATCATTGGGCAATTATTAAATTATTTGTGCATGAGACTTTAGTTCAGTGGTGGTGTATTTGCCTAGCATATATAAAGATTTTGGACTGAAGACCCCCAGGTTGTACATACATGTGTAAACACACACATATGAGTGTGTGTGCACGCACACACACACACACATGCACACGCACACATACATACACTGTTAACTCTCCTCCAGTCAGCCTGGACAGGTTTTGCCAAGACCCTCCCAGCCCCTGCTCCCAGAGGGATCTGCTGACTCTCCACTTAGAGTCTCCTTCTAAGCAAGGCCAATCACTTCACTGCTCTGAGCCTCCTCCACATGAGGGTGCTTTGGTGTCTGAGGACAATATAACTCGAACAAAGGCATCTGGGCCTCAGCCTTCTCCATAAAAAAAGCCACCGCAGGAAGTTCTCCCAATCCTTGTGGCCTGGATCCCCATGCTGCCCCACCCCTTATCCCTGTATTTTCTCAGCCATCGCCTGCTATTTTTAGAGGGCGAAGGACATGTGCCCTCTGCCTCCTTTTCCTTTGAAAGTCTCCACAGCACCCAGTACAGAGTGTAACCAGAGATTGCTCATTCATTCTTGGTCACCCAGACCTGAATAACCACACCTAAACTATATTAATTACAACACTGCTCAGCCTATTAGCTCAACCTTCTTATTAACTAACTCTTACATCTTAAATTAACCCATTTCTACCAATCTGTGTATGGCCACGAGGCTGTGGCCTACTGGTATGGCTCCAGCATGTCCTTCTCCTTCGGCAGCTACATGGCATCTCCTTGATTTTGTCTACTCTCTCTCTATATATATATCTCTTCCAGTCTGGCTATATTCTGCTCTGCCATAGGCCAAAGCAGTTTTATTTATTAGCCAATAAAAGCAGCACATATAAAGAAGGATACCCCACATCAGCCTTGCACAAAGGAGATCTTCAGCCAGTGGATGCCAGTGAACTAAGCCCAGCAATTGGGAAACAAACACATGTTTCTAGGCCACCTCTCTTACAAAACACCAGATCCCTAAACACATGCGACCCTTCGATTGAAATGACCACTCAGGTGTCATAGGCAAGGCCAAGGCCATAGCTCAGCCTTGAGTGAGACATCGGGTTTGACTCCACAGCATTACAGAAAAGAAACACACACACACACATACACACACACGGAATAGGAAACATCCTATTAATGTCATGTTAATTTTTTAAAAAATGAATTGATTGATTGTACTTATATATGAGTACATGGTATGGCTGGAGCAGAGGACAAGATAACTTGCAGGAATCTCTCCTGACATGTGGGTTCCAGGGATTGAACTCAGCTCGTCAGGCATGGTGGCAAACACCTCTCCCTGCTGACCCGTCTTGCATGCCCTATAATTTTTTTCATGAACCCTGGTGATGGCTTATGGAATCTAATTTTTATTCTTTTCTCTTCCAGGGTCAGAAAGCTTGGATAGAGAAAACATTTTGCAAAAGGGAATGCATCTTTGTAATTCCCAGCACAAAAGACCCAAACAGGTATGTTGGGTGCTATTGTGGAGGTATTGTCTGAGTCAGGGCTCGTCAGCATGCCTCCGCAACTATTCTAATGTCTGTGGGAGAAGGGAGTGGAGGCAAGGACATGCCAGAATTTGTCACCACGGGAGCCACTAATACAGATTCATGGGGCTATTAAGTGCCTCTGTTGACAAGCTAATGCCCCGACAGAGAATTTCTCTTTGCACCTCTTCCCTGGGCTCTCTCTCTCTCTCAGCCAGAACTTTGGAAGTCTCAGGATATCTTCTGGGGTGTCTGCAGCTCAACTCCCTAATTTGTTTACATGGAAGGAACTTCTATCATTGGGAAAGACTGAAACAATGTATCTGCAGAATACATGACCAAGCAATCTTTTCAAGTACAGACCATAGGCCAAGTTGTGACATAAGCCTCAATATTCCCAAACAAGTCAAAGCCTAGTCCTGAACCATAATTAAATAAAGTCAGAGATCAATAGAAGAAAAAAATATTGGCACCTCATAAAGTGAAGATACTCCTCAGTAACCAGTAGATCAAAGTTGAAATTAGATGGGGAATAAAATATTCCAAGATAAATTAGAATAAAGATATAACACAGAGAAGCTGAGGAGATGCGCTCATATAGGCTGAGAGGGAGATTTGTGCCCATAAGCCCCTGGATTAAGAAAGAGGAACGTCTAAATACACACCCTAGCCATCCAGCAGAAGCCACGGGAAAAGTAGGAGCAGAGTGGACGGAAAGCAGGCAGAGACAGCCCTGCTTCAAGACACAAACGAGGCGGCCCACACTGCAGGACAGAGGGACCTCGGTGGCAGAAGTCAGAAGCTGTTCTTGGAAAAGAACAAAACCCTGGGAATCAGTCAGCCAAGCTGATGTGAGGACTGGAATGGCAGGGTTGAGAGCGACAGCCGGTCTTAAACGGAAGCCAGCATGAAGAAATACTGTGATTTGTACAACAAATTAGAATTTAGCAAATTCCCAGAAAGGTACAAGCTACCGAAAGCTAGCTCAGGGGAGAAATACCCAACGGAAGCACGCTTAAGTAACTGGTGCGATTAGGGTCAGTGATCTAAAGCCTCCACATTGGTCCTCATTAGCAGTCAGAACGAACCCACATCCAGACAGTCTCCCTCCACTGATTTCTGAAGCCATTCCAGAAGAAACAACACAAATCCTCCACACACTCTGCCCAAAACATGTTGGGAGCACTCTGCCGACTAGTTGTACGAAGCCAGTAATACAGATTCCCAAACTGAGACATTAGACATTAGTGAAAGAAATGAATGAAGTTCCAAGCAGTTTGGAAACCATCCCTGCTCACATATCCAAAGATATGTCACTATTAAAACAGCAATGCTCACAAAATGACCCATAAATTCAACTTAATCCCAGTTGACAACTAATCTTGATGTCAAGTTGACTAGATTAAGAAACACATCTATTAGTGGCCCACACTTCTGGGCTTGTCTGTAATGGTGGTTACAGAAAGAGGTAGCTAAGGGAGGAAGGTCTGCCCAGAGTGTGAGAGACACCATCCCCAAGGCCAGGACCCTGGTACAGCAAGAGAGAGAACAAGGACGTCTAACATAGGCCTCCTCGCTGTGTCCTGGCCTCTGAGAGGTGACCCGTTCTGTTCATCTTTCTCCCTGCCATGACGTACAGAGGTCTCTGAAACTGTGAACTACGTCTTTCCTCCTTATTGTAGCTTCTTTTACTGTTCAATTAAAAAATAAATCTCGGGAGTCAGATAATAAAGGAATAAAGCTGAAAGATTCACAGAGTGATGAAGAAACAATCACCTCCCCTCTTCTCCACCTTCCTTGATCAAAACGGCTCCTCCTCGTTTTTTCTGTGTGCCCCTTTATCTTCTTCTAGTCAACTAGAAAACTCTGTAGTTCACTCCGGCTAACTGAATGTGGACTCCACCCTCCCAACTGATATCCAACTCCACTTGTGGTCTCGGAGTAAGAACACAAACAAATCTCCCGAATGTTCCACACATGACAGCCACAGAAGCCTGACTGACGTTACCCCTCTGGTGGCTTTGTTATAGAAACTGACACTCGAGTTCTAAAATGTACATGAACTTTTGTAAGAACCCAGGACAGTGAAAACAACTTGAAGGAAGGGAGGGGCAGAGGGTGGGAAGGCAGGGAAGAAGGAAGGGAGGGAGGGACAGAGGGTGGGAAGGATGGGGGGAGGTAGGAAGAAGGAAGGGAGGGAGGGACAGAGGGTGGGAAGGATGGGGGAAGGTAGGAAGAAGGAAGGGAGGGAGGGACCAGGGGTGGGAAGGATGGGGGAGGTAGGAAGAAGGAAGGGAGGGAGGGACAGAGGGTAGGAAGGATGGGGGGAGGTAGGAAGAAGGAAGGGAGGGAGGGACAGAGGGTGGGAAGGATGGGGAGGTAGGAAGAAGGAAGGGAGGGACAGAGAATGGGAAGAATGGGGGAAGTAGGGAAGAAAGGAGGGAGGGAGAAGGTGGAATGGGGGGATCCAAAGGGGAAAGGAGAAAAAAAGAAAAGAATAGAAAAGAGAAACAAAGAGAGGAGGAAGGGAAAGAAGAAAGGAAAGAGGAGAACGGCAAATCGAGTAGGAGAGAGAGGAAGAAAGAAACCCCAAATATCAGCTCACAACACTGATGAAGGAACAAGTATGGAAGGAAAGCCCCCCCCCCCATTGGTACCAAGACATCAGTCTGTGCCCTTGCTGTTCTCCCTAAGGAACATTCCAAGCTTTGGTGGTTCATGCATGAACTATGTGGCAGCCAATCAGAACAGTGACAAAGGAAACCCTGGACATACATGGAAAAACCAAGGGACATGCTCAGAGGAGACTAGGAAGGAGGGCAGGCCTGAGGTTAACTGAGCTGTGGAGAGGCACTGAAAATCAAGATCGGCAAAGCCCAACATATGGCTGCTCAGGACAGGACGACTCAGCCCTCAGTGCTACTTGGAAGGTTTAACTAAAAGCCAGAAGAACCCTGTAGCACCATAGAATTCCAGAAGGTCACTTATCTACTCCAAGGCTATGGCTGTACTTTACCACAAACTGCTCAGCAGTGTTCAGAGGGCCCCGCACCTGTTAATGTCCCCAAGACAGCAGAAAGAGAACCTCTTACTCAGTGAGAAAGAACGGCCAACCAATGCGTTGTAAACAGCCTGGTACGTGGGAAGTGAGGTGTCGCTTTTTGGGCACAGAAATGGCCAGGATCACTTCTGTCCCCCATGAAGCCGATGACTAAGACATTCTTGTGGCTCTGGCTAGACCCAGCTCATCCGTGCAGGCTGGTTTATACTCACTGATGGGAGGGGAGGGGGAATGTTGCCGAACAGTCTGACTTGCTCTTCTTCCAGGTGTTGCTGTGGGCAGCTCATCAACCAACACATCCCTCCACTGCCCAGCGGGGCTCCCAGCACAACAGGGGAGGAGAGCAAGCAGGTGGACACTCAGCCCGGGAAATGGTCCGTCGGCAAACACACCCAGAGCTACCCAACAGACTCCTATGGGAGTCTCGAGTTCCAGGGTGGGGGCTACTACAATAAAGCCATGGTAAGAGGGGTGATGGGGCTCTGTGCACAAGGACCCAGCCTTCACCAGTGCCTGTCTCCCGGATGCAGAGACCTGGGTCTTCCTCCGACTTACAGCTGAACCTTCATAGGCACATTGCCGCAAGTCCATGCTGTAGATCTGTGTGGATGGATTTTTAGATCACTGTAGAGTACATGCAGCCCCCATGAATCCACCCCAAGCTCTAAACCACAGGCACACCCTAGCCCAACCTCGTACTCAGTCTCCATTGCCCCATTCCTGGTACCCTTCTTTGCTTTCTAGTGCTATGATAAACTCTGTGACAAAAATAAATGAGGAGAAAGGGGTTTATTTCTACTTCTGTTTCCAGGTAACATCAAAAGAACTCAAGACAGGAACCTGGTGGCAGGAGTTGAAGCCATGGCCGTGGAGGAATGCTGCTTACTGGCTTTCTCCTCATGGCTTGCTTAGTCTGCTTTCTTATACACCCCAGGGCCACCTTGCCCAGGGGTGGCATCCCTCACAGTGATCTGGACCCTCCCACATCAATTATTAATCAAGAAAATGCCCCACAAGCTTGTCTACAGGCCAGTCTGATTTTTTAAAAAAAAAGTGCTTTCTCAGTTGAGGTTCCCTCTTTCCAGATGACCCTGGCTCTGGCTTGTGCTAAGTTAACAACAAACAAACAAACAAAATAACAACAACAAAAAAAACCCACCAGCATCCCTAGTGATAAAAAGCTCTTTAAACAACAGTCCCAATAGCAGGGGAATTGGCACCCTCCGCCGTGCATGCCAAGCCTCTACAAGGATTCTCTGAGCTCAGCTTCCCTGCGCCTTCTCAGACAGCAAGAGAAGGGGAACAGTCCCTCACAGTTTGCTATCTGGTAGGGAAAGCTAGCTCCCTTTCTGGTGCGTCCTGCAGTGAGGGGAGGTGCCAGCCCAGAACCCCATACTGCTGACTGCTGCTGACTCTTAATACTATTTTTGCAATTTCGTCCAACATTAGAATAATAATGTAAATAAATAATGTATATAATAATAAATAAAATTCAGTTATGTTCCAAATACCACAACACAAGCCAACATTAGAAAATAATGTAAATAAATAATGTATATAATAATAAATAAAATTCAGTTATGTTCCAAATACCACAACACAAGCCAACATTAGAAAAATAATGTAAATAAATAATGTATATAATAATAAATAAAATTCAGTTATGTTCCAAATACCACAACACAAGATTTTCTGGGCTAGCACCCTACATATAAGAATGGACACAAAATGGCAACACAGAGGAATCATGGCCGCTGACCACTGATGTCTTTTTCACCCTGAGAAGAAACTAGTTCAAGATGTGGACCCATGACCCTTCCCTACGCATTCAATGATAGCATTCCTCAACTTCCTGGACCACTGCGAATCAATTCTTTCAAGGTTAAGTTTGCAAACTTAAGTACAAGTACACTGAGATATGTTTGAATGCCTGACAAAAGAAGACAGAATCTTTAGCACAGATCGATACCAGCTCTTGTGTGATGTAAAGATACTGTGCTAAGTCACTTAAAATATTCATAATAAACCATTCAGAAATTCACATTAGCCTGGTCAATGGTCACTACAACACTTTAAATTGGGTACTTTTTATTATTAACTGCCATTTTTATTTAATATTTTTATTGATTTTCATTGAGCTCTACATTTTTCTTTGCTCCCCTCCCTGCCTCTCCCTTCCCCTTCAACTTCTCTCAAAGTCCCCATGCTCCCAATTTACTCAGGAGATCTTGTCTTTTTCTACTTCCCATGTAGATGAGATCCATGTATGTCTCTCTTAGTGTCCTCATTGTTGTCTAAGTTCTCTGGGATTGTGGTCTGTAGGCTGGTTTTCTTTGCCTTATGTTTAAAAGCCACTTATGAGTGACTACATATGATAATTGTCTTTCTGGGTCTGGGTTACCTCACTAAAAGTAATGTTTTCTAGCTCCATCTATTTGCCTGCAAATTTCAAGATGTCATCATTTTTTTCTGCTGTGTAGTACTCTATTGTGTCACTGTACCACATTTTCCTTATCTATTCTTTGGTCTAGGGGCATTTAGGTTGTTTCCAGGTTCTGGCTATGACAAACAACACTGATGTGAACATAGTTGAGCACGTGTCCTTGTGACCCAATTGAGCATCCTTTGGATATATACCCCAAAGTGGTATTGCTGGGTCTTGAGGAAGGTTGTTTCCTAATTTTCTGAGAAATCACCACGCTGATATCCAAAGGGGCTGTACCAGCTTGCACTCCCACCAGCAATGCAGGAGTGTTCCCTTTACCCCACAACCTCTCCTGCATAAGTCAGATGAGGGACTCTGTAAATGGAAATGTACTGTGTAAGCTTTAGAGGCAAAGAAACCTACAGTCAAGATCCCAGTTCATCGAATTTCGTGCCCTACTTAATAAATGACACCTTCTTGCTATATGTTCATATACAGGATGTATGAGTAAGCTCCCATGGGCCTCTGGAGCACCGTCCCTTATCTTCCTCTTACTATTACTGCACTGGGATAGAGTTTTCACATGTGGTTGTCATGGTAACACCAACATTTGGATCATAGCACTGGTATCTTGTGTTTTCCTTTGCTAAATTGACCATCTTTCCCTAAGTTCTCGTTAGTCACTTGGCTGCAGATTAATGCAGAGGGCCCAGCTCACAGAGGGCCTCAAGGGCCTGAGGGAGCTCTTCCTTGGACATGTGTGGTAACCCTGCTCCCTCTGACATTACAAACAAAACCAAGATCAGGAGGTGAGCACTGTGCGTTCTTTTGCAGTACATCCGCGTTTCCTATGACACCAAGCCAGATTCCTTGCTCCATCTCATGGTGAAAGATTGGCAGCTGGAGCTCCCCAAGCTTTTGATATCTGTGCACGGGGGCCTCCAGAGCTTTGAGATGCAGCCCAAGCTGAAGCAGGTGTTCGGGAAAGGCCTGATCAAGGCCGCCATGACCACCGGGGCCTGGATCTTCACCGGGGGTGTGAGCACTGGTAAGAGGGGCCCTGCCCTCGCTGGGAATCGGCGCATCTGAAACTCAGCTGAGGTTGCAGAGGGCCTCATAATGAGAACAGCCAGGAGACTAGACACATGAAATCCTGATCCCAACTGTAACAAGGGGGAAACTTATTCAGCAGGGCTTTCCTGAAATTGCGATGGATTTCTTTAAAGAGTATAAACGTAACTTTGTTAGGCGACTTTGCATCACCAAACAGGCATCTGAGGCAATCAGGTTCTCAAGGGAAAAGGTTTACTCTGGCTCACGGTGTTAGGTTCCAGCCTACGGTCCATTGGCCCCATGCCTTTGGACCTGTGGCAGTACCTCGTGGCGGGAGTGTGTGGTGAAGCAAAACAAAGAGAGGTGGACAACTAACTCTTCAAGGGCACACCCCAGTGACCCACAAACCACATGCTGGGTCCTCTCTCGTATAGTCTCACCACCTCCCAACGATGCCCAGCTGGTCGCCAAGCATCTAATATGGGACTTTGGAGGGGGGGACATTTGAGGTCCAAAGTTCAGTGGGAATAACAGAGATGGTCGTGAACATCTGAGTCACCCAGCCTAGCCATTGCTTAAGCATAGCCATGAACAAATGTCCTTTTCCACAAGCCAATAGGCCTTGGGGCATATATGAGTGAAGGAACATGCCTAGTGGTCTGTCTCTTGCTGTTAGCAGAAGGTACCCAAGCACTACCCACGAGATCCCAGGGACTTCTGGCTGTGGGCACAGACATCTGTGGAGGATGTTCTTACCCAGCAGCCATGGGCGCTGCTCTTATTTTCCAGAAGTTAACACAGGATCATTGGTTATGATGAGCACAGACTCATGGGATGTTTTCTCTTTGTGAAGGGAACAGGTCCCACCCCTGATCCAGGGGATTATGGGGGCTCAGAGCAGGTACCCCTGAGGTTAGAAGGACCTGAAACTTGGCCTGTGGTTGCTTACAGGGGTCGTCAGCCATGTGGGGGATGCCTTGAAAGACCATTCCTCCAAGTCTAGAGGCCGGCTCTGTGCAATAGGAATCGCTCCGTGGGGCATGGTGGAGAACAAGGAAGACCTGGTTGGCAAAGATGTAAGTTTTCTCTGAAGACATTGACGGGTTTTTAAGACTTGAAGTCTGTGTTTTGAGATCATTTTAAATTCATACTTTGTTGTAAGAAATACCATTCTTACTTCCTCTTTAACCCTGAAGCCACTAACGTGCTGCATAGCTCTAGAGCGTTTTTGTAGCTTTCAGGACATTGTATCACACAGTACCCAATCTTAGAGGGCTGGGTTTTTCCAGCCTCTGTAATACTCAGGAAACTCAGATTGTCCTATGCTCCTTCCCACTGCTGAATGGTGTTCTGTGATATGGGTATACTACTGCAGGTTGTCTATAACCCTGAAGAATATCTAAGGCTGTTTATAGCTGGCCTATTCAAAAGAAAGACAGTTCAGTGAGAGGGTATAGTGCTTGCTGAACAAGCATGAGGACTGGGGTTTGGATTCACAACATTCATATATAAAGTCAGATGTGATCGCGTGTGACCGTAATTCCAGGGCTGGAAATGAAGTCAGGGTCCTAGGGCCTCATTGTCAGCCAGTCTAGCAAGTCAGTAAGTTCCACATTTAGTGAGAGACCTTGTCTTAAAAAATAAGGTGAAGAGCAATTGAGGAAGATGCTCGGGTAGACCACACACACACACACACACACACACGCACGCACGCACGCACGCATGCACGCATGCATGCACACATTTATGTATATACACCACACATACACACATAGAGGTACACACAGAGACATCAGTGTGTGCCAGGATTTTGTGTTACTGCCAGCTCTCAATTCTCTGTAGTAGATAAGTGTTCAATTACCAGATTGCCATTATCCAAGGCAGCAGATCTCAGTCTGTGGGCTGCTACTCCTTTCAATCAATTTCTGACAATGACAATACACCCTGCATATCAGATGTTTACATTACGATTCACAACAGTAGCAAATTACAGTTGTGAAATAGCAACAAAAGTAATTTTGTAGTTGGGGGTCAGCACAACATGAGGAACTGTATTAAAGGGTCGCTGTGTCAGAAAGGTTGAGAACCACTGATAGAGCAAACAAGTTTCTTTCGGTCTTCATACACTAATTGTGAAAACAGCCTCCAGAGTGCACAGCAGAGAACCGGGGCTAAGTGTACGTGTGGTATGTGTCCACAGTGCTTGAGTATCCTATGACTCGATATGGAAGCCCCGCAGCTTTGATTGGTATCGTGCATCTTATTAGGTCACGAGAGTCTACCAGACCATGTCCAACCCTTTGAGCAAGCTCTCTGTGCTCAACAATTCCCACACTCACTTCATCCTGGCTGACAACGGCACTCTGGGCAAGTACGGCGCCGAGGTGAAGCTTCGAAGGCAGCTGGAAAAGCACATCTCCCTGCAGAAGATCAACACTAGTAAGTCCCGGGAGTCTGTGGACATCAGCTGGGGCCTGGCTCCACCAGGGTGGATGCCTACTGAGAAGGACGTTACCCAAGGATGTTTAGAGTTTCGATTCTTGCCAGGCTCATGGACCACGGTCAGACCCTTTGCCCTAGCCACCATCATTGCCTGCACATAGCAGCCATGTAATGCCTTGCCCAAGTCCACAAGTTGATCTGAGAAGTACCCCTGCGCTGTTGTCATGGTGATGATGCTGCCCATCATCATGTTGCCTTCATTCCTGTTTACCGTAGTCACAGCTATTATTTTCTTTAATGTTTTATTAGGAAAACAGTTTGTTCTCAAAGACTTAGCATGATTCATCCTACGAACAGATAAGTAGTGTAGGCCATTAAATATCTCTGTAGAACTGGGTCTCTCACATGGGCTAAGATGGCCAAATGAGGAAGTCCCTGGACCTGGACAGATGCAGAGCCATCTGTTCCTGATGGACACCATCCTCGCTGGTCCATGTGGCACAGCTTTGAGGAAAGAACACTCAGTGCTGGGGCAAATCTGAGGATAAGATAAAGAGAAAGGACTGGCTCCTGGCCCGATGAAAGGATGAGAGAGCTTGTTAGAACAAGGTCGTTGGCATAACCTCCTGGGACGTGCCCACACGCAAAGACTCTGCCGAACAATTGTTAAGCGATCTCACAGAATGTCTCATTCTTAACATCACCAGCAATATGTTTGTGCACAACAACCTAGGCCTGGGAAAAGGCCCTAATGTAAGGTACTGTGATATCTATCACTCAGGTGGTTAGGATTGGCATGGCCACCATGAAAGGCTATGGATTTTTCAAGAACCAATGTAAAAATATTTCTATCAATGCTCTGAAAATTCCATTCAATTTATTTTTATTATGTTCACTCCCCTGCTTCTCCCAGATCTGTCCTTGTCTCCCTACCACTGCCCCACCCTAAATTCATGTCCTCTTTTTAAAAAATAATTCATTGTGTCCTATCGGGCTGACCATGCGCTTACGGGTCTGGGGCCATCCACTGTAGTATGGCGAACCTACCAGGGGTCACAGTCTTACAAAAGTTGTCAACCCCTTCCCACCCCTACGCTGAAATGCTGACCGGCTTGATCTTGAGCAGATAGCCACGCTTCTGCAAGTGCAGTGTGGTTTTAAGAATCAGATCCTGATGGATAAATTGGTTTTATTTGTTTTACACTTTAAGTTTTTTTTTTTTGACTTGGAAGTCCTACCTGGCCCCGTGACTTGTGGGCTTCCCTTTGTCATCCTTTGCCTAGGCCTCTGAGTGGGGCAAGGACAGCAAAGGGGGGCTCAGTAGTCACCTCTACTGCATTGAGCTCCATGAGCCCGAGGCAAGAACAAGTTCTCCTCTGCTTCCGGAGATGAAGTCACCACGCTCCTAGAGATGTCAATTCCCAAGCCTGCTTGGATGGGAATCTCAAAGACAAAGGCGATGCCATTTTGATCCGTTTGCCATTATTCCTTATCCATGACATACCTTCAATGCTTGTTTGCTGAAACCAACTCTACTACAGCTCTTCGAGCAGGAGATAACAAAGTTGTCCTAAAGAGAAAGTATCCCCTGGAGAAGGCCTGGCAGGAGGGAAGCCGAGGCTCTGAATTCCCTCACCGAGAGCCTCCAGGTTTCTTATAACCTGTGCTGGCAGATTTTAGCTGACGCTCTTGAGATCTGTGAGGTCAAGGATATTGCCCCTACTTGGCACTTGTAATGTTTGATCACAACTCTGGAAACCTAGCAAGACCTGATCAGCAAATAGTGACCCTGTATACCAACAGGTTCTAAAGTCCAGAGCTTCACTGGCCACAGATGGAAAACATTCAGGGGAGAAATTCAGTCTTTAATTAATGTGTACAGTTTTGTTTCCCTAGTCATTATCTCTAAACAACACAGAGTAATAATTACTTCCACGCCATGACGTCATGGCAGGTATTTCAAGTCCCCTAGAGGTGGTGTGGAGCACACAGAAGAATGTAGATGTAGATAACACACCATTGCATATAAGAGACTTGAGCATCTCGAATTTGGTGTCCGGCGGCGGGTAGTATGATGTTCTGGAACTTATTCCCCAGGAGATGTCAAGGAGCAACTATGTAATATGTCCTGACCAGGCAGGGGTGACATTATGAGGTAGGCAAATTTGTCATGAAGACTCCACTCCTACTGTGCTCCCAATATGACATCAGCTTCCCAGACTTCCCCTGTCTCTTCCTGCTTCCTTGAGCCCACCCTACTGGATCTGTTCCTACTGTGTTCTTGAAGAGCCCGGTAATTTTAAAGCAGAGGCAAATCCTGGAAATAAGTCGTTAGAAATGGGCTAACAGTGGTCCATGTTTTTGTCCCTAAGATTAATATACAGGGGCCAGAAGTGCTTCAGACATCAGAGTTGATGAAATTTTGTCATATTTGCATAACCTTTACTACTGATCATCTCCAATGGAAAAAAATGATATCTGCAATGCTGTTGGTTTCAGACTTGAGCTGTTTAGATTGGGGATGCTTAACCCATACGGCCTTATTCCTGGCTCTGGAGGCAGTAAACAAGAGCATACTGCTACACGTTTGCCTCTTCAACGTCCCGAAGGCAAATGTGTTCTTATAGTTCAGATCCATTCCTCCTCAGGAGTTAAGTAAAGCACTGTTTCTTTTACAATGGCTCATCTGTGAGATGGCGCTTTGACCACTAGCCTGGCATTGTAATGCCAATGCGGGAGAAGCCCTGGATTGAGCTAGTTCCTCCCTTGCTTATCCTGCCCACCTTACACTGGATAATCCTTAGAAGACAGCCTCCAGGTGGGCACTTCACACCCAGGCAGGGCATTAAAGGAGCATTCTTAGCAATGCTTCTTAGCTCTCACGCCCAGGTGTCCCTGTGTCAGGTTCCTTACGGGTCACAGGGAAGTGTAGGGGAGCTCAAGAGTTTTGAGGTTCCAGAGTTCACAGTGAGACCATGATGTGAAGTTGGAATGCAGGAATGAACACACCCTTCCCTGACTTAGTCTGCCTGTTAGTCAACACTAGCGCCACAGGGAAAGCCCTGGGGCAGGAAGCTTGTACTTTTTGCGGTGTCAGCATTTAAGACAAGTTGGTGATGCTCATGCTGGCTTGAAGACCAAGTAGTGTGGTTGTGTTGCAGGGCTGGGCCAGGGTGTCCCTGTCGTGGGCCTTGTGGTGGAAGGCGGCCCTAATGTGGTTTCTATTGTGCTGGAGTACCTCAGAGAAGACCCTCCTGTCCCCGTGGTGGTTTGCGACGGCAGCGGACGTGCCTCTGACATTTTGTCCTTCGCACACAAATACTGTGAAGAAGGAGGGTAGGAACCGCATGGGATGCGGGCGAGCTCTTAATGGCCTTCTGTCAGGCTGACTTGAACCGCTCAGACACCCCAGAATTGTCTAACTCATAAGGAGTTTTCTTGACCTTCTCTCCAGTTCCCGAGGTCAGTGTGAGAGCTGCCGGGAGCTCCTATCCCTGCCTGAACCCCCTCTCGGAACCCTCTCTCTCACTCCTTCATTTTCCCTTATAAGTCTCACAAAGAGCTAAACTGAGGCCAGTTTTTAATACTGCCTTTAGGCCAGGGTGACTTTTTTGTCTCCTGGACGCAAATCTCGGCCATTAGCAATCACAAATCAAAAACACTCGGGTGGGCAAAGTCGGCCCGTTTACTCGGAAGTTGCCCTCCTTCCCCTGCTTCCCTCCTTATCTCCATCCCTTTGAACAGGACCATAAACGAGTCCCTGCGGGACCAGCTCCTCGTCACCATTCAGAAAACATTTAATTACAGCAAGTCACAGTCGCACCAGCTGTTTGCAATTATCATGGAGTGCATGAAGAAGAAAGAGCTCGTGAGTGTCTTCCGTTTCTTTCCCAACACATTCTACAGAGAGAGCTGTTTCCTTGTCTCCCTCCGCCGCGCATGCTTTGATGGACTTCTGCACCCTTCAGCTGACCTTCCCAAAGGGCGACTTAGAAACTCATTCCACACTACCTGCCCGAGTGCACTTGTGGGGGGGAGGGACAAGCCCACAGGTGGTCCCAGGTGTTTCCAGACCTTAGCAAACATGGGTGATGTCACACCAACCATGTCTCTCAACTCAGAGACGCCAACCATAAATCAGACTTGGGAAGTCCCTGGGAAGAGAGGCATGCAAGAGCCCTTTAGATGTGGTGACAAAGTCAAATTCACTTCCCTTTGCAAATGCAGGGGTCATTTCTCTTTCCTTCCTTCAACTGTATTGATGAGGCATTGGCCCTCCTCATTCACTTGTGATAACGTATTCAAAGTTCTAAATTCGCAAATCCCCTGTTAACGTATTCCTTCTGATTAGATGTGTGTTCAGCGGCTCTGTTGGCTGTTTAGTGAAGATCCCGAGTAAGCGCCCTCTGCCCCAGGTGGGATAAATAATAAGCTCCTAATCCAGGCAAGGGTCTCATCAGCAAGAGCAACATGGAAACTCCTGGAGACTGAAAACTCTTCTACCCAGCTTCTACCCAGCCTTCTGCTTCACTGCACCAGTCCTTGTGTTCAGCGTTTTTTTAAAAAAAACAAAACACAACACAACAGCTCCTTCTTCCTCTTGTTGCCTTGATTCCATCTCTTCCCCATCCACCCGTTTCCAGGTCACCGTGTTTCGAATGGGTTCTGAGGGTCAGCAGGATGTCGAGATGGCAATTTTAACAGCCCTGCTGAAAGGTGAGCCTCTGGGAAGGGGTGATTCTGATTTTTGTCTTTTCAGAGCTGCCTGGCAAGGGCTTTGCCAATAATGAATGCTCCTTTGCTTCCCTCCTCCTAAGGACTTTTAGAAAAAGAACCCTGAGCGGGCCAGGTTGCCTGGGGTGACCTCAGCATGATATGCTGGAATGACCGAACTCTAAAGAGGGCTTTTTGTGGGACCCACAGACGTTACCGACCCATCAGAGCTGTTCCTACCCATAGCTGTCCCAGTGGGTCTGGTTCCTGAACGCTGCACCCTGCCTCTAAAGGCAGGTTCTGATGAGGAGCTTATGATATGGCGGGGGTGTCTCTGTGGGAGGCACATTTCCTCCCTGCCTCTCAGCTAGTCTGGGGCCACAGGGACAAGAGGACATTCACCACAGACTTGATGCTGGGTGCCGTTTCAGGACTTACGGTCCTTGGCCCAGCTTGGCAGAGTTCTCTCCTTTTTAGATGAGAAAAGAATGAATTAGTTGGCTCCTCCTCCATCCCTTCCAGGAAACCACGCCCCATTGGCTTGGGATGAGGTTGCCTCTGGCTTCTTCTCAGCAAACCTAAAAAAAAACAAAAAGCAGAGGTCTTAGCTTTGGTGGTCATTCGGGGTCAAGAAAGAAATAATAGGTACTTAGTTCCAAACTAGCTCCCACCGGGAAGTGAGAAGCCCAAGTTCCCTCCCCAGAACCTGGCAAACTCAGGTGGTCCAGACACAAGTGAGGAACACTCATTTCTTCCTTTCCCAGGAACCAACGCATCGGCTCCTGATCAGCTGAGCTTGGCACTGGCTTGGAACCGAGTTGACATAGCACGAAGTCAGATCTTCGTCTTTGGCCCGCACTGGCCGGTGAAACTTTTTTTTTCTATTGTTTTTGTTTTGCTGGAGACAGGGTCTCATGTAGTCCAGGCTGGGCAAGAATGTGCTATGTAGGCAAGATTGGTCTTGAACCCCTGATCCTCCCACCCTCACCTCCCAAGTGCTAGGGTTGAAGGCCTCTGTGCCTGTTGGAACAGTTTTCAGTTTAGAATATTTATTGTGACTTGGCATGGTGCCGTGTTAGTATGTCCTTGATCATGACATGGATCTCAGGAGATGATCTCAGGGTTCTTATCTGGGAAATCCACGAGATTATTGGAAGATGTTGCTGTTTAACTTCAAAGAAACCAAAGAAAGGCGGGCTCTGAGCACTGATTCCGCACTGAGCGGGTCTTCCTGAGGAAACTAACCACCAAACCTTTCATCATTGCTGGTGAAAGAGGGTTTTTATCCTTTGAAAGAAGAGCATCAAAATTAACGGCAGCATTTTCTTCTAGGGCGCTGAGTTTTCAGGCTGTTTTGTAAAACTTCGGGGGGGGCGGGGGCTAGAGAACTCTGCGTGTGATGTGTAAGTGATGGGATTGCTGTATTCTTTGCTCTAGTATCTGTGGGATGCTTTAATGTACTGTATGCATCAAGTCTGTGCACAGCATACATGTAGCAAATATGGATTGTGATATATGGGTTGTGGTAGAAAGATGTAGTTTAATGTGTGATATCTGTGGGTTTATGGCATGTATCTGTGTGTGTGTGTGTGTGTGAGAGAGAGAGAGAGAGAGAGAGAGAGAGAGAGAGAGAGAGAGAGAATGGAAAGTGTAACTTTTGTCACGTCTGTAGAATAGTGTAACACAATGTAATACCCTGTGTTGAATGTGATCTCACCTGCACAGCACAGATGTATGTGCTCTATGATGTGTTGTGATATGATGTGTGGAAGCAGGCACATGTATGTGCGTGATTGGCAGGCATGTATGTGTGTGTTTTTTATTGAAGGATATTTTGTATGTTTGTGGCTGAGAAAATGTATATGAAAAAGGCACGATATGTGTGTGATTGGAAGGTCGTGGGTGTTGTGATGTAGGGCAAGTTATGTGTATGTGCACACCCATGCAGCCATAATGGCCACATGCACATAGTATGTGTGATAAGTCACTCGGGTGTCCTTAAGTCACTCCTTCAATCAAAGCAACTTCTGTGCTCTAAAAATTAGAGCATAAACCAGTGACAGGGCTAGAAAGTCACACAAGGAACCCAAAGGAATGTCAGAGACACTCTTTCCAGCGATAATTGCTCAGCCCATATTTGAAGTTCGTGGATGTGATCCATGCCAGCCCACATCCTTTTAGAGGTGTGGTACCTACAATGTTACATCCTGTGTTGAGTGTGATCTCATCTGCACAGCACAAAGGACTATTACTTGCCTTGTGCTGGCTCCATCCGTCCCCCCCCCCCCCCCCCCCCCCCGCGCAGAACCACACTCATTTCACACCTATTAACCCGTTTGCAGAAATGCCCTAAGGGCTCTGTCATGCACACCGCCTGCTACTCAGTCTCTCATCCCACAGCTCTGCAGATGTGGTAGCCTTCCTAGGGCCAGGCAGAAGGCAGCAGGGCTGGGAGCAGGGTAGGTGGGGTCAGGATTCTGTTCCTTATTATTTTCTTCCTTGCTGGATTTAGTCTACCATGTTACAAGGTTTGTAAGACTCCAATTACGTCATCCACCTGACTTTCCTCATGGCTGAAGCAAATGCCACCAACACCCTGGTCTTTTTCTAGGCTACCACTATGCTCTTGTTCTCTGCTCGTTCTCCCTAGTATTCCATTTTAGTGTGGAGTGTCCACCTCTAAAGTGCCTGATAGCTACCTGCACCCATCAGCTGCCCTCTTCTGGACAGCCCCTGAAGCCCTTCCTAAAAACCCCTCCTCTGCCAGCCCAGGTTACAAGCTATTCCTCTGAGGTTAGCCATGATGCTCTTGGAATCCCGGATGTCAGCCAGGAAGCAGAGTAGGTGAGTTCACCCGAGCAACTTGAAACTCTCTTCCTATAGCAACCACACCCTTGTGCCTTCTCCACTCCACACAGCAGCAAGACCAGAAGCTGCAGCAGGGAAAGGCTGCTGCATCCCACTCGTTCACCGTGTTTTCAAAGCTGCGCATTTACTCACTCACTTAGGACATGTTGGTTGATGGCTGCTTCTTGTGTCCGGGGCTCTTGTTTCATGCGTTGGGGACACAGACGTGAATAGAGCAGACTCACGGAAGTCTGTAACACCAGGGTAGATGTGAAGGTGGGGTAATGGAAGGAAGAAGGAGGCTGGTTTGGGACAAAATAACAGATAATTACTGGATTCCACATTATAGGAGGAGCTAGGACAGAAGATAAGCATGCACGAGGGAGAATCTGGGATGCTAGTTTGTAATGCAATACCAGGAAAGACATTGCTGAGAAAATGAAGTGGACACTGAGTCTAAATGGTGACCAGACAGATGCTGGCTTCCGTGGAGGAGGAAGGGCACCCGGAACAGACTGAGGCAAGAAAGAGAAGGGCAAACAAGGGATGGGAGAAGGAGCATCGTGGTGAGAATGCAAAGCGAGAAGGCGCCGGTTCAGAAGGCTGAGAGCTGGCCAGGGGGTGTGCTGCTGGGTCCTGCAAATCAAGCCCAGGGCTGAGTGCTGGGATCTAGAAGCTGGGGGATACACAGAAAGGTTTCTTTTGTCAACGGTATTGTTATCTTGCACCATTTCTGAGGCTCAAGAACTTCGGGGTGGCTTAGCTGGGCAGTTCTGACTTGGGGGCTCCCATTAATGGAAGCATGGAGTTTATCCTTGGGTGACTGGCTTCTTCCACTTAGCATAATATTCTCAGGGCCCCTCCCTATAGATGTATCTATCCCATGTCAGAATGTTTTCTTTCTTTCTTTACTTTTCTCTTTCTTTATTTTTTCCTTCCTCCCTCCCTCCCAGCCAAGCTCCCTCCCTCCCTCTCTCCTTCCTTCCTTCCTTCCTTCCTTCCTTCCTTCCTTCCTTCCTTCCTTCCTTCCTTCCTTCCTCTTTCCCTCTCTTGTCCTTTTGTTTCTCAAGATAGGGTTTCTCTGTGTAACCCTGGATTTCCTGGAAACTCACACTGCAGACCAAGCAGGGCTCTAACGCAAAGATCCTCCTGCCTCTGCCTCTCAAGTGCTAATACTAAAGGCAGGTGTCCCAATGTCTGGCTGTTCTTCCTTAAGATTGTAAAAGGCTCCACTTTGGGCCTAGTGTGGTGACGCACGTCTTCACTCCCAGCCGTTGGGAGGCAGAAGCAGGTGGAGCACTGTGAGTTTGGGACACGCCTGGTCTACAAAGTGAATTCCAGGCCAGCAGGGTTACACGGTGAGACTCTGTCTTGAAAAGAAAAATGTCCTACTTTGTGTGTGACCACACTGCTTATCCGCCATCCTGGTGAACAGTGGCTCTCGTGAGCAGCGGCGCTGCAAAGGGAGGTAAGCAGGGATCCATTCGAGTCTTGCTTCAATTCCTTTTGGAACATACCCAGAAGGATTTCTGTCATAATTCACTTATTATGCAAAAAATTCTATGTCTAATGTCTTAGGAGTCATCACAATCTTTTTAATAACAGCCGAAGTACAAATGTTCTCACTTCTCTACTTTCTCAAAAACGTGTTACCTTCTGTGGGTTTGTTTTTCATCCTAGTGGACTGGGAGGGCATCTCAGCTGGTTTTAGTCTGTGTTTCCTTCATGATGTCTGGAGGTGATAATCTGTGGTGTCCACTTGGGAAATTCTTTGGAGACATGTCTATCCAAGCCTTCCTTTCCTGGTTTTTCTGGCTTCCTGCCTCACCAGCCACAGCTGCTCCCACCGTGGGTCTCCCTTCATGTTCATGATGCAGCAACGAGGCCTTAGGCAGCGCTGACCCTATATTTTTTTGGAGTTTCAGCCTCCAAAAACCATAGGTCATACACAGTGTCAAGTCCTGGTATTTTTGTTGTAACAGCAGAAAGCTAACTAATACAGAAGGAGTCTGTGAGACATGCAGGTGCTAAGTTCACCAGAGGAACTCTGGAGAGGAGCGTGGACTAAAACTAGATGGGGAAAATTGTTCCTGAATAGCGGCCAGCAGTGTGAGCAGCGGTAAGACTGCTGAGGGAGAGAGCAAGATGAGAATGAAGAAGGCTAGGGGCAGAACCCAGAAGAACCTTGACATTGAGAAGGACTGGCCACACTGAAAAGAAAAGAAAAAAAAAAACCTGGAGCTTGCAGCACCCAAGAAACTGGTTAAGGGAGAAAGCACATGACTAAGGGCTTGCCATGAAGGGGGCTGGGTGATGCCCAGGTCTTGGGCCCCAGCACTGTCATCAGTGACCAGTGGACAGAAAGGCAAGTAGAGGAAAGGGTGAAGTGGATGGACCACGGACAGCTCACCAGTAGAGTGTGATGGCAGGAAGGCATTGGGGCGAGGACTTCAGCAGAGGGCCAGGACTTCTAACCCTAGCTGCATTGCCTTGACATACCCCATGCTCCACACTTACCAGGAAGTCAGACCCATTTTCTCCTTCCTATTTCACTAAGTGAGCACCCTCTGCCTTTGAGGTTTTCAGTCTGTCAACACACTGCATGTGTCTTTGAGACCACCCTCCCTCCATCCTCAAGGCCTCCATCCATCACCACACTGCATGTGCTCCTGGAGCCTCCATCCAGGACCACACTGCGCGTGCTCCTGGATCCTCCATCCAGGACCACACTGCAGGTGCTCCCCGATCTTACATCCTTCACCACACTGCACATGTTCCTGGATCCTCCATCCTTCACCTCACTGCACGTGCTCCTGGATCCTCCATCCATCAGCTCACTGCACGTGCTCCTGGAGCCTCCATCCAGGACCACACTGCACGTGCTCCTGGATCCTCCATCCATCACCACACTGCATGTGCTCCTGGATCTTCCATCCATCACCACATTGTGCAGCTCCAAGGCATCTGCTAGAGCCTCTTTAGCCATAATAATCTCCAGCTCACATTTCTTCCTGGACAGCGACTTGCGCTATTATCTGTTGCCTCTGACTCATTCATGGTCACATTCTCCCATCATTCGAGGACTATCAGCACACCTCTGGTACCTTTTAATTTGCCTCTCAGCACCCTTCCCTCAAAATGCACTCATCCATCAGCACGTCATTCACTTCAAATACTCACAGCCATTGCATCAGACCAATTAAGTCTTTGTGCTTATGGAGAACAGGGGTTCACAGTATTAGGATCTTCTTTATCAGACAGCCAGGCCACGGTGACAGATTTTGTATGTATACATGTGTGTATGCCTGTATATGTGCTGGTGCATATGTGCCCTGGGTGTATGCATATGTGCGTACTCAAGTACATGTTCATAAGTTTACCCATGGGTGTGTGCACCTTCCCCATGTGGAAGGTGTGTTCTTTTCCACATGAAGGCATTATTTGTGTGAACATGAGTGTGTACATGTATGCCTTACAATGTGTACAGGTGTGTGTACTATGCATGTGTGTGAATATATGGGAGTCTATGCCATGTGTGCATTGTGAGAATGTAGGTATGTGCATCTACTTTGTGTGTGTGCAGATAGAGTTTGGAGTGTCACTACACTTGTCTTGGAGTAAGGGGCAGTCTTGGTATCAACACTACTTGCTGTGGATTGCAGCCACTGGGAAGCCTGGCCCCTCCAGTGGACAACAAAGTCACAGAGAAGGAGAAGAAGCCACCCACAGCCACCACCAAGGGGAGAGGGAAAGGAAAAGGCAAGAAGAAAGGCAAAGTGAAAGAGGAAGTGGAGGAAGAAACGGACCCCCGGAAGATCGAGCTGTTGAACTGGGTGTGTGCAAAGTCCTTGCTCGTGTGTCTCGAGATTGTAGAGCCCAGAGTTGGCTTTACCCTAGTTCTCCAGGGAAGGGACACTC
This sequence comes from Microtus pennsylvanicus, assembly GCF_037038515.1. NCBI lineage: Eukaryota > Metazoa > Chordata > Mammalia > Rodentia > Cricetidae > Microtus > Microtus pennsylvanicus. The sequence continues at coordinate 14,540,574 of NC_134596.1, forward strand.
TAGTTACCTTCACTTCATCCCCATCAGGATGGAGGACTGGTGGAATAATGCCAATATTTCGGTGACAATAGTGTGTTTACTGCTGTTTAATAAATGGGAGTGATCGTCATTAGGGCATATGCTTGTCACTGCAGAGGCCCTGCTTGCCGGTGTCTCAACAGCAGGGAGACCTGGAAACATCTTGTATGGGTGTCTTCAGCCTCCCAAGCTTGGTAGCTGCATCTACTCACCCACCACCCCTCCCCACACTACCGCTAGCTCTACCATCAAAAGTGTTGTGTTGTGTGAATCATAAACATGTGGTTAATTTCTGTACCAAGTGTCCGCATGCCTGCCAAGCAGAGAGAGCAATGACCAGGGCTTCCTTTTGGAGTGGTACCTTCGTTCCAAAAATAGGAGTGTATGGCCACTCACTCACATAGCACCCCAGTGGCCTGTGACATGCCTACATGGTCCTACCACCACCAAAAGATGCTTCTCAGCCAAGAAAACAGCAGGAGAAACTTAATAGGGCAACATTGGAATAGTTGTCTTAACTCATTAAAAAATTTTAGATTGATTGATTATTTTATGTATAGGAACATTTTTTTTGTTAAATATTTATTTATTTATTATGTATACAATATTCTGTCTACATGTATGCCTGCAGGCCAGAAGAGGGCACCAGACCTCATTACAGATGGTTGTGAGCCACCATGTGGTTGCCGGGAATTGAACTCAGGACCTTTGGAAGAGCAGGCAATGCTCTTAACCACTGAGCCATCTCTCCAGCCCTGTATAGGAACATTTTGCTTACATATATGTATGTGCACCATGCACTTTCCTAGTGCCTGCAGAACTTGGGAGAAGGCCTTGGATCCCCTGGGAATAGAGTTAGCAGACAGGCTGTAAACAGGCATGGGAGTGCTGGAAATTGAGCCTGGGTCCTCTATAAGAGCAATAAGTGCTCTTAGTGTTTTGTTTATTTGTTTGTTTTTGGTTTTGGTTTTTTTGAGACAGGGTTTCTCCGTGTAGCTTTGGAGCCTGTCCTGGAACTTGCTCTGTATACCAGGCTGACCTCGAACTCACAGAGATCCGGCTGCCTCTACCTCTGCCTCCCAGGTGCTGGGATTAAAGGTGTGCACCACCACTGCTTGGCATGCTCTTAGCTTTGAAAACAAAAGTCCCTTGTAAACTTTGACAGAGCATGTGCAAGTATGTTTATTTAAAGGGAGCCACCCTGGGAAGCACAGGCTGGGTGCAGCAGCCTTAGGACAGTTCTTGGCTGGCATATGTGAGGCCATGGGCTCAATTCCCAACACCAGGTTAACAAACAAAACTGCAGGGGATACAGCTCAGAATATCCCAGAACTTTCCATGGTGTGTCCTAATGTCTCCTGCCTGGAGTCTCCACAGAGGCAATTCATGGACTCCCTCCTGGATTTTACGCAGGTGAATGCTTTGGAACAAGCCATGCTCGATGCTCTTGTCTTAGATCGGGTTGATTTTGTGAAGCTCCTGATTGAAAATGGAGTGAACATGCAACACTTCCTCACCATCCCGAGGCTGGAGGAGCTTTACAACACCGTGAGAATCCCTGGGAGAAGGCTGGGGGCGAGCTAGCTCAGAATACTCTTATCACCTGACACATATTATTATGCAACCACCACAACAAAAGCTCTCCACTGAGTGCATACTCACGAGGGCAGCTTCAGCTGGAAGGCCAGTGTGTAGTGGGGCGGCTAATCCGTATTTGCTCCTGGCTAGTGCATATTCATATTCTCAGCAACTGTGCCGTGACAGCCAGTCACTCCAGCTAGAGGAGACAAATGATTCCCGCTGTCCAATGGGCTCACATCTTCAAAAAGCCACCTCTGCAGTGAAAGTGTCCGAAGCTGAAAGTGTACTTGATGGTTCCAATCCACTGAACAACAAGATGCAGAATGCCATAGCGTCAGGCATTTCCCGGCGGGGGGGGGGGGGGTGTGTGTGTCATGAGGCTTACCCAGAACTTCGGTTTACGTGGAGAATGAGGAAGGGACTGTAGTTCACTGGCCCGAGGAAAGGATCAGATTCCATTTCTCGTAAAAACTCACAATGAGAGAAGTCAAAGGTGACCAGATGAACCCCTGTAAGTCTGCATTTACATCCTAAGCTTGTGACGCAAGAGGACCTCATGTCCTAAGGCAGCAGCAGACTGAGCTGTCATCAAGGTTATTAGTCAACTGTTGCTTGGGACCCTGACGTTTCCCTGGTTACAGGGAAAATACATTTTAGCAGGAGGTGTGTTGTGTCAGAATGGGAAGTGTGTGGATAAAATTTGCTTTGCGCACACTAGTCCAATTCAAGTTTTGAAAATTTACGTCTTCCTTGGTCATTCGAAGACTTTCAGTGGCAGAAATGGTGTAAAACACGCAGGTATTTAACACTGCAAGAATGCTAAAATTATTCAAAGCATTTCACACACATTTAAATGTGGAAACCACAGCCAGTTGCCTTATAACAAATGAGTCAGTGGTATATGTGAACCCCACAATTCACTGGAGCAGAATTTTGTTCAAGGGTTAAAGAGCAAACCATACTGATTGAGGCCCCCTGCTTCCCTTTCAGAGACTGGGCCCGCCCAACACCCTTCACCTGCTGGTAAGGGATGTTAAGAAGGTGAGTTATCCACCCTTTACCGGCTGGCACCTGCCACGAAAATAGTTTGTGAAAACAGTTTTCTGTTTTGACATGTGTTCCCTTCTTATTTGACGCATAGGGAACAATGGCTTCCTCTGCTCATGATAGTTCAGTTATAACGTTAGAAAGAGAAGAACAAAGGGCGAGGGGGATGACTGTAAAATGCTTGGAACTGTAGCTTGTATTTCTAGAACCCAGGAAATGCTGTGGGATGGCTCAGCGGGTAAAGGGGCTTACTGGCAAGTTTGCATACCTGGGCTTGATCTCTGAGACTCATACAGTAGAAAGGGAGAAGTGACTTCTGCAGGCTTTCCTCTGACCTCCACAGGTGCACTGTGGTGTGCGTGTGTGCATGCACGCATGCTCACACACACACACACACACACACACACACACACACACACACTCTAACACTCACACTAAATATATAAAGCTTTTTTAAAAAAAAAATATCTAAGCTGTATGGTCATGGAGTCCCACCTTCCATAACCCAAGCCTGCCAGAGGTAGAGACAGAGAATCCAAAAATTAAGCTGGCAAATTCCAGGTTCATTAGTGCCTCTACTTCAGTACATAAGGTAGAAAGACATTGAGGAAGACACCAGACACGCACACCTCAGATCCCCACATGCATTCACACACATGCATGCATGTGTACCTACACACACAAACAAATACATACATATATGCATATCAAACAAACAGACAAAAAGCAAAAATAAAACTCGAAGTATCACTGCACTGGGGCACATTGATAACAGTGTAGGCTCCAGAAGAACCGACAGGAGGCTGCTCAGGAGGTCTGTGTGCCCTGTGTAGTGCACCAGAGGCTCTCAGCCTTTGTGGTTTCTTCATTTCTAAGGGGAACGGCTCTCCTCATTCTCCAGGGCCCCCCACTATCACAGCCTGTGTTCCTGTGGGGTCTTGCTCACTCGGTCCTACGCTGGCATCTCTTGTTCTTGTCATCACAAGTTAGAGGTGAGGTCAGGTTCTCATAGGGGCAATCTATCTCTCTAGAATGAGACAGTGGGGCTTCTGGTCAGAGTTCTGTATGACTTGGTCATATTTCTTATCATGATTCAGTTCTAAGAATATGATAACGTGATTTCTACAGAGCAGAATGGAATCAGTGGATGGGAACTGAGGATCTCAGAGGTCCCTGGACCCAGAGCCTTGTTCCACATTCTGCTTCCTCCCTCAAGACCCAGGTGGAAGAAAGACTAGGAAGTGTAAACTTTCTTCTTTCCCAAGGAGGATATATAATATATGTTATTTATATATATAATATATATGTAAACATACACATTTAATTGTAACACACTTTAAAAAGGAAAACTCTGCCCTTTTACACGTTTAGAGTAGAAGACTGATTTCCAACCTCGTCTCCTTCCACTCTCATTAAATGAAGGAGTTCGTGTAGTGAGTATTGTATTGTCAGCTGAAGCTTTTTACCAACAGCAAAAACTGCATCCAAATAGGATTAGGATACTTACCAATCTAGGCTTCCCTCTGAATTTATTATTATTATTATTATCATCATTATTATTTTCCCCACTCATTGTCCATCCTTCCTTCTCCCCAGGGGAGTGTGGGGAAAAAAATAAGAATAATACCATAATAAGTCCAGAGGGAAGCCTAGATTGGTAAATATCCTAATCTTATTTTAATACAGTTTTTGTTGTTGTTAAAAAAAATAAGTTTCAGCTGAGAATTCAGTACTCACCTACACAAAAATCCTTCATTCAGGGAGGAAGTGCAATGATCCGTGTTTAATCCCAACTGTTTCCCAGCTGAATGACTTCAATAATCGCCCCTCTCCTGTAGTCCTCCTGCTTATCACTTGATTCCCTGTTCATAACCAGCATCTCCAAATCGTTTCATGGCAGAATTCTGAAGTTCAAGCTTGTCCCAATACATACACATTTCCACTGGGCCTGTCCCGGACCTGTGACCCCTCCCGGAGCACTCTCTCTTTCTCTTTTCACCCCATCATTCCTGCTCCATTGCTCCTATGTCATCATTTCATGGAAACCCTTACTTGCCCCTAAACAATGCACCCAGGCACCTCCAGACACTCCTGAGGGTTCCATATGATGCCGCACTCCCCTCTTCACAGCTTCATCCCTCTCCCCAGCATCCAGCTCCTGGTCGCCAACAAGGAATCTTCGGCTGGGATGTAGCTCAACAGTAGAGTGCATACCTCCCACGTATGAAACCCTGAACTCGGTCCTTGGCACTGAAAAAGAAAAGTCCCAAGAGTAAAAAATACCCAACATGGTCAATGATCATAATGGGATCTTAAGAAATATAGATTTCAGGAACAAAGGTTCAGCCAGTGTAGCTAGTCTAGGATATAGATGAGCGCCTCGCTTCAGGCCATTGCTTCTCACCACCGGGACTCTGTCCCAGCAGATCCTCTTCCACGTTGATAAGATTCAGCCCCTTTGGTGGCTCCTTGTCAGATCAGACAGATGCTGGTTGTGTTTTTACTGAAGATCTGGTGTCCCCCAGAGTCACTGACTACCACTTAAGCTTTCGCCAGAAGGGCTCCTGGCCCTGAAATATACGTTGGCCACCTATAGGTTCCCATAAGACCCTCTGTTTCCCAAATGAAGCTTGGCCCCTCCCTGAAGCTAGCGTCTCCTCTCCAGGGGGTTATCCAGGGTATGTGTCATACAAATAAACGCTTATATTCCGCTGGTACCACACTGTTCCTTCCAACTCCCCGTACCAGCTGCAAACCACTCTGCCTGGCCATGGGCTTGCCATAGACTCTGCAGTGCCTGAGTTTTTAACTCTTCCTTCTCAATGCAAGAGCTGATGCCAATGTTTGGAATCATCCCCACACGCCATATGGTAACAGACTGAACATGGTTGTTATAGTAACAGCCAAGCTGCTCCTGGGGTGATGTGGCCTAACTTGTGGGATGCTGTCCTCACTGTGAACTTCTTCTTTTGCAGAGCAACCTTCCGCCTGATTACCACATCAGCCTCATCGACATAGGGCTGGTGCTGGAGTATCTCATGGGAGGCGCCTACCGCTGCAACTACACCCGGAAGAGTTTCCGAACTCTCTATAACAACTTGTTTGGCCCTAAGAGGGTACAGATCAGCGGCCACGCCGTGTCCTGTGTCCCCCCAGAGTGGCATGTGGTTCCTTACTATGCTTCCCAATAAATCTCCCCGTGCAGAACCCAGCTCTTCACGCCATCTGTCCCAGAGTACACCCACACTGCCTCTGTCCTGACCCCCCAGTGTGAGGCTTCCGGGCGCTAGGTGCAGGCACTCATATCACCTCAAATACTGGGGCAGTCAGTGCAACCTGTCAAGCAGTCCGCCCTCCCTCTTTCCCCACAATAGCCTTCCTCCTGGTCCCGTGTCTCTACTCTCTCAACCCCTCCTCCCACCAATCACTGGAGCTGTTGTCAACTTCTAAAACATAAAAAAGCATCTGTTACTCCCCCCACCCCCGCCCCCGCCAAAGTCAGGGCTCCCTGCTGGTCAAACAATTATAGCCAAACTCACGGAAGTCCAAGGAATCCAAGACAGCTGTGGCAAGCCATCCCCACCCTACCGCAATAGATTCTATTCCTCTACCAAAATTAAAGCTAATTCCTGACCTGCCCTAATGCTTCTGGTTGCTCCAGTCCATCAAAACCCCAGTCATGTAAACATCAGATCTGCGGGGAGTAGTCCTCCCTCCTGCTCCACAATCTGTGCTGGAGATTTGTTTGGCTCTACTTCTGAGGAGGGCCGTGTGTCTGTCTGTCTTTCCAAACTGACTTCTGCTGACAGAAGCAGTTTGTGTGCAAGCATTTCCTCCTCTTGGATGTTGCCATTAATTAGTAGCGATACAGACTATTTAACTTAATTAACACTGTACTCACCTGAGTAAATTGATTTCTTTTCCTGCTTCTTCATCATGCAGCCGAAAGCACTTAAACTTCTGGGAATGGAAGTAAGTAGAACGGGGTTGCTTATGACACTTCAGTCACTCTGTGGAAATGGTTAGATTCAGAGTAACAGAAAATTGAGGGATGTTTTCCACGAATAAGTACTCTATACCAAAATATTAGATGGGTTGAAGGAATCGTCAAAAAGGTCAGACACCTTTAAAAATTTTAAGTACTAGGGGAGGCTGTGTTTTCCAGTGTGTTTGTGTGTGTGTGTGTGTGTGTGTGTGTGTGTGTGTGCTTGTGTGTGGGTATATGTGTGTGTGTGTGTGTGTGTGTGTGTGCATGCGCACACACGCAGGTGAATGGTTGTTCTCATGTCTTCCTCAGTTGCTCTCCACTGTATTTATTGAGGCAGGATCTCTGCCTGACCCTGGAGCATGTTAGTTACAACTACTTTATCTAACCAACTTGGCCTGGGAAAGCTGTCTCTGCCTCCCAAGGGCAGGACTCCACGCAGGTATGACACCTACCCAGCTTCTTCGTGAGTTCTAGGGATTCGAACTCAGTCCTCACACTTCAGAGCCAAGCACTGAGCCATCTCCCCAGCCTAAGCTTATCATATCTTAACAATTTAATTTTCTTTTTGTTAAGAATTTCACACGTGAATATAATGTATTTCGATTAATCAAATGCACCCTCATTCACTCCCCCCCAATTCCTCCCATATCCACACATGGCCCTTCAGTCACAACTCCGTGGGCTGTTTTTTAAAGCCACTGAGTTCACTGGATGCTGCCTGTATGTACATGGATGTAGGACCATCTACTGAAGCATGGCTAGCCTCTCAGAAACCTCAGCCCTGAAGAAAACTGATTCTATTTGCCCTCATAGACGCCAATTACCAGTCACACCTCAGCTAGGGGTGGACTTGATAAGCTCCTCTCCCATCCATGCTGGGATTTTGGTTGGCTTGATCTTATGCAGGTCTTGGGCATACAGTCATGGCCACTGTGAGTTCACAGAGGCAACGGCTCTGTCATGTCTAGCAAGTACTGTTTCAATGCAGATATCAGCCACCTCTGGCTCTTACAATTTCTCTTCCCCTTTTTCTGCAATGGCCTTCAAGCCTTGGAGAAAGAAACTGTGATGTAAATATCCCCTGAGAGATGAGCACTCCGCAGTCTCTACTGTATAAAGAAGCTTCTCTAATAAGGTTTGAAAGGTGTTCTGATCTATGAGCATTAAAAATACGTTAGGGGGCAGTTTGATACTATGTCCATTTAGCAGATATAGTAAGTTATTCCCGAAGGCCTCTGACACGGCCAGCCATGGGTTTGGGGCCCAGTAGCAGGCACAGGAACAAGAGTTCCATCTGGTGAAGCTAGCCTTTAATTTGGTCAGAAAGGTGTTGTCGCTACCCTAACATTCACGCTGCTATTGCACCGGTGGTATGTCTTGCCAGGCCAATCATTGCTGTAGCTCACAGGATTCCCTGCGGGGGAAGGGGTGATTATCTTTCTTCCCTGGTAGTGTGTACAGAACCTTCCAGCTCTATGAAAGTTAGCCAGCAGGGATGAAGTTCCCAGGTCTTACCAGCTTGACTTCTCCTTGACTCAAGCATATGGTGTCCACAGCAATGGGGTCTTATGATCAGGTTCTAGAAGATAGAACAATAATAACAATGACAACAGCCCGCAGTATCTGTTGAGGGTGTCTATGGGATAATAGATACTGTTAGAGATGGAGGCCTAATTCTATAAAGTTTGTAAAGTCAGTTTCCAAAGAAATACTAACAGAAACCTGTAGAGAGCAAGGTTACTTCTATCATCTAAAAACCATAAAATACCAAAGAACTCAATAAAACATTTTAACATCTAAATAAGAAATTAAGATTTCCTAAGAATGCAAATAAAGTTTAATATTAATAAGCCTTTAATATTTTACCTTATTGTTAATATAAACAAGGAAAAGATATGACATGTTCATTTATCAGTAGGTGTTAATGAGGAAACTCAAAGCTGTATAACATTCCTAATCGTTTTAAATTAAAAATAAAGCTATTTTTAAAAATAAAGTTATTTTCATAGAATATATTCTGATCATGGTTGCCTTCCATCTCCTCACAGATCCTCTCTACCTCCAAACTCTTCCAACTGCATGCCTTTTTTCTCTTTTAAAAAAACAAACACACACTGGGCTTTGGTGTTGCATACCTTTAATCCCAGCACTCAGAAGGCAGAGGCAGGCGGATCCCTGTGAGTTCAAAGCCAGCCTGGTCTACAGAGCAAGTTCCAGGACTGGCTCCATAGCTACTGAGAAACCCAGCCTTGAAAAACCAACCCACCAAATAAACAAACAGAAAAACACATAAATAAAAAAGACAAACAAGGATAAAACAAAATAAACTAACAAGAAAAGAAAAAGAAACTTAAGAAAGAGCATGAGAAATGCAGATACATACACCACACACACACACACTCACACACACACACACCCCAAACCACAAGCAAGCAAGCAAAACCCATACAACCTCAAAACCATAAGCCATAATATACAAGCCAAGGACCAGTAAATTTTTTCCTTTTATTCTTTTCTTTTCTCTTTTCTCTTTTTTTTTTTTTTAAAAAAAAGCTCAAACAGCAATATGAGACAAAAAAAAAATCTTCTAAGATATCACTGAGTTCATTTTGTGCCCCTCTGCTGCTGGGTATAGGCTGGCCCTTAAATCTGGTTTGTATACCCAGCGAGACTCCTTTTTTCACAGTTATCAATTGGAAATAGCTTCTTGGCTGGGGATAGACATTCGAGCCCACTTCTTCATCTCGGTGCTGCGACCCTGTCTGGTTTGTATCTGGCAGGCCCTGTGCATGCAGCCACAGTCTCTAACAGATCAACCCTGTATTATCTAGAAGACACTGTCTCTTCCGTGTCTTCCAGTACCTCTGGATCTTATAACTTTTCTGCCTCCTCTTCTTCAAAGCTCCCTGAGCCCAGAGAAGAGGAACTTGGTGAAAAGATCCCATTTGGAACTGAGAGTTTCATGGTCTTTGCACAACATCCAGTTGTGGGTCACTGTGTTGGTTCCCATCTACTGCAGGAGGAAGCTTCTCTGATGATGGCCTAGAGAGGAACCCGTCTATGGGTACAAAGGAATGTCATTAGGAGTCATGTTTACTGCTGTATTTCTTTAGCAAAATAACTATCAGCAAAGAATACTATTTGACATCAGGAAGATCAGCTCAAGTACCCTCCTCACGGGACAGAAGAGTTGACAGCACCAGTAACAAGAAGCTTTAAAAATGAAGCACTAAGAAAAACAAGACACAGACACACACAAAACCACACCACCCTGGGGCAGGGGAAGCAATGCTGCACCTCAGAATGGCACTCGGCTATTGCTGAGTGTTTTATAATTAAACTGCCATGCTCAACAGCGTCCCATTCTGAATGGTTTTGTTAAAAAGGCTTCAGTTCAGAACTCACAGCTAAGGCCCAACTCCGGCTCTATCACGTGAGCCCCGAGTCTTCTATTATTCCCTCTCTCAAGTCCTTCCGTCTGGTAGGACCAACCTGGTCACAAAGATCTGTTTAATGTGCCTCTGGAATACTCTGCTCCCAGGCCTGCTTTTACTTTATATTTCATTTTCTCAAGGACAGGCACTGAGAATACGAATTCATCCTGTCTTCCTGTCTTACAACGTTGAACTTGCTCATTTCCATTTTTCCTCAAAGAGACTTCCAAGTTCACTTTTACAAGCCTTTACACACCATTCTAACCTCTTCCACCTGTCCGATAGCTTAGTGAAGCATAGTTCTTATTCCGAGTTTTCTTTTTAATTACATTGTGTGTGTATGTGTGTGTCTGTGTATGCATGTGTGCATGTGTGCACACACAGACACAAAATATATGCCAGTAGAGGTCAGTGGACAGCTTGTAGAAGTCTGTTCTCTCCTTCCATCATGTAGGTGGTGGGAATTGAAGTCTTTGAATTCTGGTCCTTGGGCTTGACAGCAGGAGCCTCCTGGCCCACTTACCAATCTCCTGATTTTTAAAAGATGCACATATTCCTCCATCCCTTTTTTCCCTTCCCCTTATTTTTTGAGACAGTCTTTCTCTGAAGCTGGACCTCACCAATTGGCTAGACTGACTTGGCCATCAAGCCCAGAGATCCTCTTGTCTCTGCCTCCCAGGGCTGGGGTTACAAGCCCTTGCTGTCTCGGCTGACTTTCTACATGGCATAGGGATCCAAACTCAGTTCCTCATGTTTGCATGGCAAGCCTTTACTTTTATTCTGAGGGGAATCTCACATGGTTGCCCAGGCTTGCCTTTGACTCTCTCAGTAGCCCAGGAAGGTCTTTACCTTGCTGAGCCCTGCCTCAGCCTCCAGGTTACCTGGTATTACAGGCCTGTGCTACCAGGCCCCACTACACTGTCTCCATCAGTTCTTGGCTCAGCTATATCTTACAAACAAGTATCAGTGTTCCTCTGTGTTGGAAGATGTCCCTGAAGAGACAAAGGGTGACTTCACCTTTCCTGTTGGGCTATCTGTATTTAGTTTATGGGGAGGTTTTTCAGCTGTTTGCTTTGTCTCCTTGGTTTAAACTTTCTGGGGAAAAACATCTGCTGACCCTGTGGGATAAGTTACTCAAATAGCAGCATTCCTTTTCAGATCACTTGGCTTCCGCATAGTAAACACGCGGGGCCTTCTCAAAGGAATCAGTATGCAGAGTGGAGCCCAAAGCCTGGGGCTCACCAAGTCTCTCTGCTGCTTCTGACATGGAAGCCTGCCTCTCCCTCCTATGTTGAAATAGGAGCGGCGGGGCTGCGTCCCCGGCACCCGGCCGCCCCCATGGCTAGCTTTACCCGAAATAATTACACGGAAACTGTATTCTTTTAAACACTGCTTGGCCCTTTAGCTCTAGCCCTTACTGGCTAATTCTGATATCCTGATCAACCCATCTCTAATAATCTGTGGGCACAGGTCTTACCGGGAAGATTCTAGCCTACGTCCATCCTGGGTCGGAGCTTCATCGCATGCGTCTGCCTGGGAGCAGGGTATGGTGTCTCTCTGCTCCAGAGAGCAAAGCTGTCGAGTCTCTGAGCTCACTTCCTCTTCCTCCCAGCATTCTGTTCTGTTTACTCCACCCACCTATGTTCTAAGTTATGAGCCAAGCAGTTTATTACTTAACCAATGAAATCAACAGATTGATATATGACACTCCCACATCACTCCTATAGCTCCTGAGGAGCTAATTTGTTGTCAATTTAAGAAGAGCCATTTTTTTTAAGAAGCTGTGTTTCTTTCCTCCCAGGATGATGAACCTCCAGCCAAAGGGAAGAAGAAAAAGAAGAAGAAGAAAGAGGAAGAGATTGACATCGACGTGGACGACCCGGCCGTGAGTCGGTTCCAGTACCCGTTTCATGAGCTCATGGTGTGGGCCGTGCTCATGAAGCGCCAGAAGATGGCCGTCTTCCTGTGGCAGCGCGGGGAGGAGAGCATGGCCAAGGCCTTGGTGGCCTGCAAGCTCTACAAGGCCATGGCCCATGAGTCCTCTGAGAGCGAGTTGGTAGATGACATCTCGCAGGACCTGGACAACAATTCCAAGTGAGGATCTTGAAGGAGTGTGAGGCCCAGATTGGCTACTGCTCCGGTGCTCTCCCCTTAAAGGCATGGCCGCTGAGCTTCCCCTTTGAGGACCGTTGTGGTTGAGGTTTACTCATAAACTGCCCTGCTCGTCATGTCTGTCAGTATTTTTCACTGCTGTCCCCTGGGCTATTTCTGGGTTTTTACTGGTTTAATCTGCTGCTTTCCCATGCCAGTTATCAAAGCCCCTTTTATGCTAACAAGGTAGTGAAATAGATCCCCATAAAGAGACACTTGCTTGTGCTGTATAAACCTCAACACAACTACACACTGGGCTCTGAATGTCAGGAGGACTTCTGGATTTTTCTTCCCCTGTAGCTGGGGCAGATGGCTAAAGGGGGCTGGTGTTGGTGTTTTCTCTTCATGCAGATACTCACAGTAGGCTAGGTTTTCTGTTTAGCTCATTTCTCCTGGGGCAGGCCTGGAAAAGGAGGGCAGAGATTACTCCCAGATTTTAATGTGGCTCCTTTCCCCTTCCCCCTATTGGAAGAGGGGTTGTTCCGTACATTTGCTGTTAGAACCTGGCTGGGTAGGGCCCTGGACTTGATCCCATTTGGACTTGGCCACAGCAAGCATTTAGGAATACATGGGTTATAGCTCATGTTGTGTTTCCCGAGTTTGCCCTGGTTCTGCGGGCATGTCCGCTACAGTGAACAATGATTCCATGTCTGCCTGCCTGCCCCTGCAGTCTAGATATAGAATTCTTCCCTGTGATGGAGCGAAGAAGGGATGCTGATCTCCAGCTTGTTCAGCGTTTCTTCTGTTGTTAGGAGCAACCAGCCCTTTCCAAGTTTGTCACATGCCAGACTGGAAATACGAAGCCCAGGGAAGACTTTATAAGCATATAAACTTGAGGCAGATCCAGTCAGGCAGTCGTGCCAGCATCTGAGGGCTTTGGAAGCCTTCTGCTTTTGTTCTAGATGCAATGATTTCCAAGATGATTAGTAGGCTAACTGTTAGAACCCGAGGCTTTAAATGGTTTTCTCTTAGATTTATTTTATGAGTATGAATGTTTTGTCTGTGTATGTGTACGCACACACGTGTGCGCCATCCCGCCTGCATGCTTGGTGTCTGAGGAGGTCAGAAGAGGGCGTCCAGTCTCCTGGAGTTGGAGTTACAGGTGGTTGTGAGTCACCATGTGGGTGCTGGGCACTGAACCCGGCTCCTCCACAGAAGAAACAAATGCTCTTAGCCACACAGCCATCTCTATAAATCCTGAGCCCAAAGGACTTTTAAAACAGAGATATGTTCACCTACCTTTGGTGATGCAGCTATTCTAGATGCAGTCCTGCCTTCTAGAGCATCCTCCCTTGGTGATACGTCACCCTGCAGCCTAGGACCAGAACAAGAAAGTACTGTACGCTGTAGCATCTTCAAGGGACAGGAATGGCCACTCTCCCTCCTTCATTTTCATCTTCATAACTTCAATAAAATGCCCTATAAATGGAGAAGCAAAACCAGAAGGGAATGATCACTATGTGGTCATATTTTAATCATATCTCATGCAAAAAAGTTGAAGGAATAGGAAATGGCTATCACTGTCATTAAATATTGGAAATGTGGTCATGAGGAAAAAGGAACAAACTATTTTCAAAATACAGCCACGTCACCTTCTCCATGCCCTTGACTCCTACACTTACCCTGCCATTAACCATCAGATGTCCTGCTCTGGGCCCTATGACAACTGCACTTTGTTTCATTGCACTGAACATGTTGAATTATCTTGTAATCAATGCCTTGTTGAAGTCTTACACAATACAAGAAAAGCATATGGTTTAAATGATTGGCTTGTGTCAACGCATCAGCATGTCCAGCAGCCACATTTAAAATCAGAACCTAACGAACACTCACAAGCCATTCTGCTGTTCCACCAGCCCCACTCGATTCCTGAAGGACATAGATAGGTCTACCTATAGCCCTGTTTGCAGGAAGAGCAACCTGTTCCCTCTCTGACCAATCATAAATCCTGCTACTTGCTGTCTCCTTCCTCTGGTGACAGGTCTTAAGACCTTAAAGAGGACATTAAAGCCACTTTCAATTCTGTGTTCTGTGTCTTATGGCTCCCTACATCCCCATGGACATGTACATTTAAGTACAAACTCACAGCCACTGTTGGCTTCATCACCACCGACATCTTCTTCCCTGCAGAGATTTTGGGCAGCTTGCGCTGGAGCTCTTAGATCAGTCTTACAAGCACGATGAGCAGGTGGCCATGAAACTTCTAACCTACGAGCTCAAAAACTGGAGCAACTCGACCTGCCTCAAGCTGGCTGTGGCAGCCAAGCACCGGGACTTCATTGCTCACACCTGCAGCCAGATGCTGCTGACAGACATGTGGATGGGAAGGCTCCGTATGCGGAAGAACCCTGGCCTGAAGGTGGGTGTGAGGCAGTCATTGGGCTGGGATCACCAAGACGGGACACCAGGCTGAGCTCAGTAGCTGTAGCCTAGTCCATCTACCGCGGTCCTGTGGTACAGGAGCCCATTTCCCTCCAATTCAGTCACCCCATCACCCACAGCCTGGAAATGTTAAATGGAAAATTCAGGAAATGATCAATTCCTAAGATTATTTCGCTTGCTTGTTTTTGGGGGGGGGGGGAATAAGGGGCCTGATGTAAACTAGATGAAGACTCAGCCCCTGAGCTCCACCCTAATCCTCTTGCTTGAGTTGTAAATTATGTATTGTTCCGAGCAGTATGATGAAATCTCACATGCTCTCACTCTACCTCCCCCAAAACCATAAATCATCTGCTTGTCCAGAGTATCCACAGTGTATGCTGCATCTACCCATTAGTCACCTGGTAGATGTCTCCGTGACCAGATCAATTGCCACAACATCCCAGTGCTTGTACTCAAGTAACCTAAAAGTTCCTTATTAAGGACCACAAAGAAGAGAGCCGTGATGCTTCTCGGGAGGGTGTAAAATGTATGGCGCGTTAGCTTAGCTACTAGGTGGCAATGCTGCAGGCACGCAGGCAACACCCAGAGGACATGGAGGTCCACACTGTCTATGTCAGGCATCCTAGTGGTGAGAGATAAGGGGCACCACTGTAGCCCCCTGAGCATCCCCACGCAGGAGACACTACAACGGTTCTGACTGCACAGATGAGGAACTCGAAGCTTAGCAATTAAGTTGCCCAGGGTCTGAGTTGGTCAGTACGGGACAGGACCAGCGCTAAGGTGGCCAGACACTCTGGCCCCATTGTTCTTTGTCGCTGTCTTTGCTTGCAGCTGGAGGCCACCACGATTGAGCATGCTCTACAGATGGGTCATCAATCTACTAGTGAAGCACAGGCCCGGGGGCTAGGGAGGGGGCTCAATGGTTCAAACCACTCATTGCTCTTGCAGAGGATCCAGGTTTAATTCCCAGCACCCCACAGTGGTTAGCAACTGCCTGTAACTCCAGTTTAATTCCCAGCACCCCTACAGTGGTTAGCAAATGCCTGTAACTCCAGTTTAATTCCCAGAACCCCCACAGTGGTAAGCAAATGCCTGTAACTGCAGTTCCAAGAGAGGCAATGCTTTCTGTGGCCTCCTCAGGCATGACATGCACACAGTGCACAGACACACGTGCAAACAAAATACCCATGTGCATAAAATAAATTCATCTTAAAAGGTCAAACTACAGATCTGCCCTCTGTGTTTTAGCTGTGGTGCATGCCCAGGATCCTGGCTACATAGGAGGCCAAAGTGAAAAGGCTGCAAACTTAACACTAGCCTGATCTGCAGAGTGAGTTCGCCTCAGCCTGGATACATCTGCGCTGGCAAAATTCTAGCTAAGCCTCAACCCTGACTTACCTGTGTGGGGATTTAATGTTTACACATTGCTTTTTAAAGTCTGGATCACACACGACATTACTTGTCGTTTCTCTTTTGCAAAAAGAAATTCGGTGAATATTCTCAAACTTCTCACAGCCTGCAGTTCTACCAAAGTATCCAGCACATAAAGACACAGATCCTCAGGGTGGGGACAACGCAGCTCTCCTAGGTGACCCGAGTGAGCAATCCAACTTTATAGCTTCAACAGTACAGTCAGCCTTCCAGCTCCCAGGATTTCGTGTTCTTGAAATCAACCGAACACACATCAAAACCCCTTCAAGGGCTTTGGGAAGGGCAAAGGTGCCTGCTATAACCCTGATAGCCTGAGCTCAATCCCTGAGACACACATGGTTGCAGGAGAGAATCAACTCTAGCAAGTTGACATGCACTGTGGCATGTGACATGCACACACTAGACGGATGTGTGATATTTTTAAAAGAAATTATTTGTAAGTATATCTGAACTGAATGTACACACGCTGTCCTTTTTGTCTTTACTCCCCAAACAATAAAGTAGAACCGCATTTAACCAGGCGTTTGTATTGCATTAAGTAAGCAGCCACCTAGACATTATTCGAAGTGTGTGGAAGGATGTGTGTAGATTTTATGCAGATATTGTGTCTCTTAGTGACCATAAGCGCCTCCAGACTTTGGTATCTAAGGTCATTGAATCAGTAAAGCACACCTCTAGATTGACCATGATGGCATATCCAGGAAGGATTAACTAAGAGCAAGAGGGGGAGACCCCCCCCAAAGTGTGGACAGCACCAGTTCATAGGCTACAAATGGATGAAATAAAGTGGGGGGGGGAGAAAGCACAAAGTACAGGCTTGGGCCCCAACCCTCTCTACGAGGATGGCAGCTCCTCTCCTCTCCCCTTCCTCCTCCCTTCCCCACTATGATGATTTAAAACAAGTCTTTCCTCCCAAAACTTATTTTCTTAGGTATTTCATCCCAATACAAAAAAAGTAACTGAGACTAGATTCTCCTTGGATTACCCCAGCTTAAAACTGGGTTTGTTCCTCATCACCTAGGTGATCATGGGGATCCTTCTTCCACCCACCATCCTGTTCTTGGAATTCCGAACATACGATGACTTCTCGTATCAAACATCCAAGGAGAACGAAGACGGCAAAGACAAAGAAGAGGAGACTGTGGTCAGTGGCTCTCAAGAGGGTCACGTGGCTCTCAAGAGGGTCACGTGGCTCTCATTTTCAGTGGTTAGATTTTACCATGGACTTAGAAGGCTTGCTAATAGGGGCACAAGAAGAATTTCCTCTTGTTAAGGCCTTTGTGCTGGGAATGGGGTAGTTCCCACCTGTAGGCCACCTTCCATGTGCTGGGGATGGCCTGTTCACACCTGCAGACTGCCTGCCACGGGCTGGGGATGACCTATTCACACCTGCAGACTGCATGCCATGGCTGGGGATGACCTATTCACACCTGCAGACTGCCTGCCATGTGCTGGGGATGACCTATTCACACCTACAGACTGCCTACCATGGGCTTGGGATGGCCTATTCCCACCTGCAGACTGCCTGCAGTGTGCGGGGTGTGTGTGTGTGTGTGTGGCCTATTCACACCTGCAGACTGCCTGCCATGTGCTGGGGTTGGCCTATTCCCACCTGCAGACTGCCTGCCATGGGCTGGGGATGACCTATTCACACCTACAGACTGCCTGCCATGGGCTTGGGATGGCCTATTCCCACCTGCAGACTGCCTGCCATGCGCTGGGGATGGCCTGTTCACACCTGCAGGTTGCATGCCATGCGCTGGGGCTAGCCTGTTCACACCTGCAGGTTGCATGCCATGCGCTGGAGTTAGCCTGTTCACACCTGCAGGTTGCCTGCCACATGCTATGCTATTTTCCAGGATGCAAATGCAGATGCCGGCTCGAGAAAGGGGGATGAAGAGAACGAGCACAAAAAGCAGCGGAGCATTCCAATTGGAACAAAGATCTGCGAGTTCTACAACGCGCCCATTGTCAAGTTCTGGTTTTACACAGTAAGGCTCTCCCCAACGATTACCCTTGGTCATGTGGGGACTACTGAGCTATGCCAGAATCAAGAAAAATTTCAGAGCTTCAATAAAGTGTTCAAAGATTCATTAAGGTAAAATGAGTCATTAAAAAAAAACTAGGACTGAGAATTTTTAAATTAGATCCCAATATATTGTCACATATATTTTAAAGATGCGGGAATATTGGCTACCCTAGCCCCGCATGGCCGCTTCATTAAGCAAAGTAGACATATTCTATTTGCTTAAGGAAACGATTTTAAAAATACTTTTAGTAATTGACACTAGGGGAAGTTTTGTTTGGCTTTAAAATAAACAAAAAACGGGGGTTGGAGAGATGGCTCAGCAAATAAGAGCGCTGTCTACTCTTCCAGAGGTCCCAG
Organism: Microtus pennsylvanicus; assembly: GCF_037038515.1. NCBI lineage: Eukaryota > Metazoa > Chordata > Mammalia > Rodentia > Cricetidae > Microtus > Microtus pennsylvanicus. The sequence goes on from NC_134596.1 coordinate 14,558,992, forward strand.
GTTCAATCCCGGGCAGCTACATGGTGGTTCACAACCATTTTTAACTCCAGTTCCAAGGGCCCAACACCCTCTTTTGGTTTCCACTGACACATGGTGCCCAGACACACATGCAAGCAAAAAACCCATACACATAAAAAAAATTAAAAGTAAATGTAAAAACTGTTTAAAATAAAAATGACTTGTGAATTAGAGTCAACTCACAGACCCTATTTTTTCCCACTAAAATGACATGGTTGTTTAAAAGGCTATGGCTTCTGTCAGCTCTCTGTTACTATAACCTACCCCCCCCTCCCAACAACCGATCAACATGTAAAGAGAAAAGGGTTCCTTCTGCTCATAGTTCTGGTGTTTCCGTCCGTAGTCAGTTGGCCCTGGTGCTTCTGGACCTGTGGTAAAGTCACACATCATAGCTGGGAGTCTGCAGCAGAGCAGAACCACAATTCTCACAGATAGGAATAGAACGGAAAGTAGAAGGAGGACCAGAGTCCCCAGGCTACCTTCAAAGGCCCACCCCCACTGACCTCCCGCTAGGCCGCAGCTCTTCAAAGCTGCACCACAAGCTGGGCACACATGGGCCCAAGGGAGCATTTCCAATAGGAACAGTAGCAAGGCTGAACCCAGATACACAACTAGAAGGGCAACAAAGACTTTCTTCTCTAAAGCTCTCACCAAACAATGTGCTGGGCCATAGTGAGTCATTCTCTAGCCAGAGAGCTATACTCTCTGAGAATGTGGCTCACTGGTAGCAAGAGCAGGGCAGGACACAAGAACAGGTGAGAGCATCCTTTAGATGGACCACTACCTACATGCAATCCCAGTGTCGTGCCAGGAGTACTATAGCTTGGTCGCAATGCCGTTTTGGAGAGCCAGCTGCAGAGAACCTCCTGCCAGCTGTGCCCCTTCGCCATACGCCTCACCTCTTCTACCCACCTCTATTCTACCCCCTTTCTTGTCAAAAAAAAAAAGATAATTTGTTATGGCCACAGAAAATCACAGACCTGTCGTTAGAAAGTGAGGGTGCCCTTTGGCCATTGCTGAGGGCCTCAGAAGACAATTCATACAAACGTTATCTCTTCTAAACTCTCAGTTATCTGTCTACAATGGGAGATTTAAGAATGAGCTGTGTGGGGAGACAGAAAAGCTAAGTCACCTTTGCCATTTTCCCCAGAATGTAGAAGACACACCAGCAAGTTAGCAAAAATGTCCCTCGTATGTTATGATTTCTGCAACTTCACGACAAACGTATGGTGAAACATGGACTCTAGGGCCTGTTTGGTACCAAAGTTGTATGATGCTCCCAACCTACTTCAATCTCTGCACTGGTGATGGACAGGGAGGGAGGGTGTCCACTAAGCAGGGAATGAAAGAACCTCTTGTAGATGAAGCATTGAATGCTATCTCTGAGACACAAGCACCAGCTTTTCTCCTTCAGATCTCCTACTTGGGCTACCTGCTGCTGTTTAACTATGTTATCCTGGTGCGGATGGATGGATGGCCCTCCCCTCAAGAGTGGATCGTCATCTCCTACATTGTGAGCCTGGCATTAGAGAAAATACGAGAGGTGATTATCGAAAAGAATGATCCCTCCTCCACTAACTGCTGGGTTCGGTTTCAGGTGTTCCTGATGCAGAGCTGTGTGCAGACGGTGGCTGCCCGAGGGCCCTCCCTGTGAGGCCTCACCGTCTGGAGTCATTCTATTCGCTTGCTTCAGATGAGCATGCCTCCTCCTTCTGACTCACAGTTCAAAACACAAAGCAACGTAAATGACGCATGATAAAAAATAGGTTCGAGTGTATGGAGGGATTATAGCAAATTTTGCCAGCTACTTGACATAAGCCAGCAAGTATGAGTGGCCACAACTTTCAGCTGTCTTCTGGGACCTGAGATTAAAACTGAGACGGCAACTTTTTTTAAAGTGTGTTTGTGTGTGTGTGTGTGTGTGTGTGTGTGTGTGTGTGCGTGTATGTGTGCATGCATGTGAATGTATCCATCTGTGTGGGTGGATACACTGCCATGGGCAAGCGTACAGGTTGGCTTAGACTAGACTGACTGGTGAGAAAGCAAGGATTCCTCTGTCTCTGCAACAGCCCCTGCCCCATCATCGCCCGAGCCCAGTGTTGCGCTCATAAGCACACACCATCTTGTCTAGATTTGACATGAGTTTCAGACATTTAAACACAGGACCTTGTGCTTGTTCAACAGGCACTTCGCTCACAGATCCCCCTCCCGAGCCCCGGGAACCACACTGGTGCTATAACTTGGGACTTTGCATCGCACTGTGCGTTTGCATAGTTGGTGTCTTCTTTCAGAGGCGCATGGAAGACGAGTTCTTGGCGAGAGGGAATGGGAGAAGGAGGCAGGAGAAGGAGCTGAATGAGGTGTGGCTCCAGAAAGAGGCTGTTCTCTGTGTAACCCCATAGGTGATCCACCCTGCAAGGGGTGGGGGAGAGGAATTTCAGACCCACATCAGTGTTTGGCTCCCAGAGCAGCGGTGACTCCAATTACCCGAGGGCGGGCCTCCCAGAAAGGGGCAGGTGCGGGCCTCCCAGCAGCACCTGCAGTAAATGGGTGGCATGCCCACCTGGTGAGAGGCTCCAGGGAACCTGGGCGGGGCCCAGAGCATCTGCTGCAAACAGAAGGGTCCGGATTTTAAACTAAGCGCTGTAAAAGAACAGACATGCTCTCGCACGTGGCTCACATCAACCAGGTCTTTTATTTAAAATGGAAAGCCAAGCGTCAGTTTCCACAGACGGCAAAGGAAGTGCTACCTGGGATGGGCTGTCACCCACAAACCTGACAATAATGCATTCACTCACAAACAGCAAGTTATATCCAGGCAGAACATGAGCTTACAGTGAAGATACATACAGTACAGGTTGCTGACCTTTACCCAATGGACACAGAACCAATACCGTTATCTTGTATTGACTATTGACCCCACCCAGTAGAGTAAGTTTGATGTCGTCATCAAGTGACAGCAGGGCAATCAGGAGTGCTGAGAATTCTACACTCCATCCTCTTCCGTGACTCGCACTGTTTCTTCTCTAGCTGGGCTCCATTAGCTTTCCGCAGCTGTTCCACCCAAGACTTCCCAAGGTGCCGGTCTTACCTTTATATAACTGGGGGCGCATGGAGAAGTCAGAGGGCAATTTGGGGAAGCCAGTTTTATCCTTCTACTTTTAATGTGGGTCCCAGGTGATCAACCTCAGGTCACCAGACTTGTATGGCAAGTGTCTTTACCCACTGAGCCATCTTGCTCACCCTCCGTCAAGATCTGGATCCTACCAGGATTGTTCTGGGAAAGATGGGACAGCTGTCAGCCAGCACACGTAGCTTGCTGAGACAGTGAGCCCTTCTAGGTTGGTTGGTAGACGGTCGATACCCCACTGGCCCTTGGATCCAGGGGTCTACTCATGATTTTCAAAGTTCAAAGGGTACTCTGATATGGCTGCCTTGTCCCCTGTGGTGCCTCCACTGTGCCTGTCATGACTGCAAGTGTATGGCTGTGCATTCTGCTGGCAGAATAGCACCACTGTGGAAGAGTCCTTTAAGTCAGTGGTGATGCAAAAGGATAATATCTCAAACAGGAGGAAAAAAATCTGGCTCAACTTTCTCTGATTTCTCATGTCTAACTTGAAAAGAAATTTTGGCACGCCTGTGTTTCCCAGCCCCATCCAGCCTTTTCCGCCAGGTGGGTCAACCCTCTGCGGTAAGAGAACTTGCTCCTGCTCTAGAATTTTCCTTCTTTACAGTTCTGGAATGTGAGTCAGTAGGCACAAGTCCAGGTAATTAAAAAGGGAATCAAAAGGCAGCTGCTCTAATTACAGTCAGAAGGGGACAATCTGGAAGGCATTTCCCATGTCTACAAAATCCCTGAATCGAAGAATACAGAGGATTCCATGGAATTTCCCCCTCTAGATATACCCTTGGCCTGAAAAATTCATGTGTGGAGATCTTGAGTCACAAAGGGCTCAGATGCCCTGAAATGTCCCAGCATTTTTTTCCCCCCGAGACAGGGTTTCTCTGTAGCTTTGGAGCCTGTCCTGGAACTAGCTCTTGTAGACCAGGCTGCCTCGAACTCACTGAGATCCGCCTGCCTCTGCCTCCCGAGTGCTGGGATTAAAGGCGTGCGCCACCACCGCCCGGCTTGTCCCAGCATTCGTATCTTTCCTAGATTCCAATGAAGATGAGGTTTCTGATAGGACCCTCTCCACTTACTGCTCTTTGGGGTTTATTTTTAGATCCTCATGTCGGAACCGGGCAAACTCAGCCAGAAAATCAAAGTGTGGCTCCAGGAGTACTGGAACATCACGGACCTCGTGGCCATTTCTATGTTCATGGTCGGGGCAATCCTGCGCCTCCAGAACCAGCCGTACATGGGCTACGGCCGGGTCATCTACTGTGTGGACATCATCCTCTGGTACATCCGAGTGTTAGACATCTTTGGTGTCAACAAATACCTTGGTCCGTACGTGATGATGATCGGAAAAATGGTTAGTAATAGCTCCCCATGAGTAACCACATAGCTTGGCTGGCATTAGAACGCTGGGCCAGGCTTGGGTGTGGCTTCCTTTGATTTCACTTGGTCTTTCCGTTGCAGCTGCTTTAACATGTACCTTTACCCTGCGTGTTGATATCTTAATAAATTCCAACAGGAAACCAGGAGTTGAAGATTCTTATATACACATATTATAGACATTTATCTCTGGTTCTGTACCAGGAACTCAATATATGACATATTCTTCCTTCCATAGCATATTTAAACTGTAGGATGATCAAGTATTTATCAAATTTGTTCTGATTTTGTACTGATTATATTTTGATAGGAAGAAAAAGGAAAATATCCTCCACTTCTCTAAGAATTTTCTTTCCTGTCCCAGGACATAAGAAAGCCTAAGTTTCTTATATGTAGTAAGAGTTCAGTGTCAGGGGGCTGGAGAGATGTCTCAAAAGTTAAGAGCACTGACTGCTCAATTCCCAATACCCCCATGGTGGCTCACCACCATCTGTAACTCCGGTATCAGGGATCCAATACCCTTTCTGGCTACGGAGTGCACTGTATGCATAGACACACATACAGGCAAAGCACCATACACATAGAGTATAATATTTAAAATTCTTTAAAAAGTCATTCAGCAGCAATAGCTGTATCTCAATATACTTGCTCTGCCTCTTAGGGGCTGGAACCATCATAGAAACTCTTCACGGTAGGATGTGGATTTCATGTGTTAGGAAGTTTCATCCATTTCAGAATGCTTTCATAGACAATTCAGATTGCTAACTTCCTCGCCTCTGGCAGAAGCCAGTGACAATGGGGCCCAAGCCTGGCTCCTACCTCTATAACCCAACAGACTCTGGCTCGTGTGCTCTGCCCTGGGGTGGTAGACGTATGTTCTTTGTGCCATTAGTTTGAGACACAACCATGATGACATTTATTTGAGAACAGGACACAGAACCTAAGACTAACTATGACCCAGCAAGTTGTCCCTACATAACTAAACTGATTTATGTTAGGGCTAGTATAGAAGAAAGGCGACCTTCTAAGTTATGCAATAATCAAGAAATAGGATAACAGAATAATAATTATTTTTAAATACTTCAATAGAGCCAGTATATTTGAGCTACAGGACACATGGTTTAGTTAATTCCAGGCAGGACCCTAATGCTAGGGAACATTCAAAATTGGGGATTATAGGAACTAGAGAGATGGCTCAATGAATAAGGGCACTGGCTATTTTTGCAGAAAACTTGAGTTCATTCGGTTCCCAGAAGCCATATGTTGGCCACAACTGTCTGTAACTCCAGTCCCAAGTGATTTGACACCTTCTGAGGTGCTGCATACATGTGATGGAGAGAAACTTGGAGGCAAAGCACCATACATATAAAAGGGGGGTTGTTTGCATTGGGGGTTACAGTAGTTTAGCACTGGCAATGTAGTTCAGTTCCTGCCTAGAACGTGTGAGGCCCTAGTTCAGTCTATAGCACCACATAAAAGGAGGGAAGTGGGGTTCTATCTGTCTAGCATCTGGAGCGCTCTCCACTCAGCCTTCATGCCTTTATTTCTAAGAAGAATACTCTCTTGCTGTTGTTCCTAGAAACCCCCATGTTTTCTGATGAGGCCTTCCTGCCTCTGTTTTTCATTTGTAAGACAGGGTCTTGTTATGTAGCCTTGACCGACATGACAATCATTACATAGACTATGCAGGGTCTCAAATTCACAGAGCACCCCCTGCCTCTGCCTCCCAAGTGCTGGTACTAAAGATATGTGCCACCATGGCCAACGCTTTCTCTGTTTGCGCTTAGAATTACCAGAACATCTGTGTAGGGGTGTGTCACTTAGCTTTTGTCACTGTAAGAAAATACAACCTATAAAAGAAAACATCCATTACAGGTTACAGTCATGGTTGACTGAGCCTGTGGCTTTGGGGGTGTGTCACGGAAGCTCCTCGTGGCAGGAATACATGTTGCAGCAAGCATGCTTACAGCATAAGGCAAGGAGGAAAGAAAGAGGAAGGAGATGGGGTCCAATCATTGTCCTGATGACTTAAGGATCTCCAACAAAGCCACACATCTCAAAGGTTCCATCTCTGTCCTGGACTTGACCAATAGCGTCAACCTGGAAACTAAGCCTTTAACACACAGCCTTTAGTGAGAAGTATTCTAGGTGCAAACCAGAAAACATTATTCAAATGCCTTTGGTAAGGAGCATTCTAGAACTGAACTGGAGCAATGGGCAGCAATAAATAGAAGCAAGAATGAGCCCAAGCAGATGAAGGCATCAGGGCTCTGGAATAAGACTCAAGCTCTGCATGGGGTATAAAAAGCTATCAGCCTGTGGATTAGGAGGAAAGATGGGAAAGAAGCTTTTGTTTATCACAATTAAACTGACACCTTTGGCAAGCACAATAGCATGAGCCAAGGTGAACGTGGTCCACGAGTTAGTACTGAGGAATGCGTGTTCTTCCTACGCAGATGATTGACATGCTGTACTTTGTGGTCATCATGCTGGTGGTGCTGATGAGTTTTGGAGTAGCTCGCCAAGCCATCTTGCACCCAGAGGAGAAGCCTTCTTGGAAACTGGCTCGAAACATCTTCTACATGCCCTACTGGATGATCTATGGAGAGGTGTTTGCAGACCAGATAGACCGTAAGACTAGAATTCATAGTAAGATTCTCTTCCCTGCTTCCAGGGCAGATGATCATCACTTAGCTGCGTGTTAATGGGAGAACACCCATTAATTTAGAAGTAAAGTATTTTTCATTCTGCCACAGGCACTGGATTATTTTATGAAAAAATAAGTTTTGAAAGTATCTTACCTATATAAGCATGTATTATTCCCTGTTTTTTCTATTGTGTGTTAGTTAGCACACCAAAGAATGGACTTCATTATGACATTTTCCCCATTACATATATTGTACGTTGCTCTTATTTGTCCTTCTCCCAGTATCCTCCTGCTCCATTTTTGCTTTTATATTACATAGGTGTGTACATATGTAATATGTATGTGTATATATATATATATAAATAATAAGAGAGAAAATTTATCTTAGCTTCCTCTATTACTCCTCTTGCTCCCCTCCCTTTATGTCATGAAGATGGGCTGAAAGATGCACAACAAAATGCCATTCTCTGCATTCAATGCAGCTCTTACACACTCACAACTGCAGTTACTTGCACAGGGACCACACCAGACAAGGACTACCAACAAGACGAGGAAACAGGAGATGTTCACAGTGATCCTTTACCTCTGAACTCTTGGCTCTCAGTAGATTCTGGGAAAGGCCGGGGAGGGAAGGAATCACTGTCTGTAGTTGTGTTCTCTGCTGAGCCCACCAGACCCTAAAGATTAGCTCCAAATTCATTGTCACACAGGTTGTCCTGATTAATCTAAGTGGGTTAAAATGAATGAATAACTAGGAAAGTGAGATTTGTGCGGAGGAGGGGAGGTTGACAGGAAAAATAGAAAGGTGGGGATGGAAGTGGTTGGTACACCTTGTATACACGTGAGAAATTGGTCTAAACCCAAATTTAATTAAACATATATACTTAAAGCAAACAGACAGAAGTTTCTGGAATACAGATATTGCTGTGGTATTTTTATGGTTCATGCTTTTAATCACATTGGTTAATGAGAGAGGCTAATGAGGTAAACAAAAGACTATACTTTTTCAGTAACATCATTCGGAGCAGGTTTTCAGCTCTCCATCTGACTGCTTCCCCGTACTTTTGCCTCTATTTGCGCTGCTGAGGTGTTCGTGGCAGGATATAGGGAATGCTTGATTGTCACACTTGAAAGTTCAAAGGATCATCTGAAGCAACATCATGCCTTCCCAGAGCTTAACTCCCAAGCTCACACTGTTGTTTATAGACATATGGCTAGATGGATATTCATGAAATCTGTTTTTCAGAATTAATAATAGGTACATTTATTCTAGCAGGCTTGAGTCTTTGTGTATCTTAGCAGCAAAGCAATTCTTGTGTTGGTAAATTATTTTATGTTCCTCTCACCCATCATCTTATTTTCTTTTCTCCCCTCCTGGGACAATTGAAAAACAAAACGCAAACTTCATATCCAATGACTGTCTAGTCTACGCCATGGAAATCAATCGTAAGTTCCCATGGAATTGGTGGGGTGAGTTTGTGAAGGGTTTTCCTAAGTAATCTTTTTCCTCGTCTGTTTACTGATGGTCTTATCCTAGTTTTTTTTTTAAAGACTTTCTTTCTTTTTTCTTTTTTTTTTAAATTTATTTATTTATTAAGGATTTCTGCCTCCTCCCCGCAACTGCCTCCCATTTCCCTCCCCCTCCTGGCTTTGGTTTCCCAAGACCAGTACTTTTTTAGACTGTGAATAGACCATAAGTTCCACATTGGGATCCTCGTGTTTTCCCCCTTTGGGAACTAGATCTCCTTTGTGAACAGAAGGGGAAGAATTCATTTTCAAACATGACTCCATAGTCGATCTGAGCGGGTGGCAGGGACCCCTACGTCACACCGGAAACCAAATATGTTTTCAGAGTTAAGGTAAAATGAAAGCAAGAAAATCACAAGAAGACAGCATCAGCGGCTAATGGGAAATTATTAAAAGACAGAATAAGATTCTAATAGACAACATAGGGAGATACAATAATGGTTAATGGGTCTGTTTAACCACCATTAAAAACTAATTATATACATGGTGTAGCTAAGTTGTAGAATGCTTGCCAAGCATGTGCAAGGTCCTGTGCTCATTTTTCCCAGGACTACCAAATGAACAATAAAGTTTCTAAACATAGTGAAGGGATATGATGGTAAGAAAATGGAAAATGTTTACAAATGCAACAAGCTTCACTATGACTATCCCAAAGTAAAAACATAAATTTATTACCTTCTTTATATGATTCGATATTTTTGTTTAGAAAATTATTGCTTATGAGATACAAAAATCAAATTAAGCCAAGAGTGGGGGTGCATAGCTGTAATTCTAGCACTGTGGTCAGAGGATCTCAAGTTTGTAAGACTGTGTCAAACTAAGTAGGGCTGGAGATGGCTCAGTGGGTAAAGTGCTTGCTGTGCAAGCATGAGGACCTGAGTTCGAGTCCCCAGAACCCATATGAAAGAGCAAGGCACAGTCACACATACTGGACAGGAAGATCTCTGGGGCTTGCTGGCTCTAGCGGAGCCAGTATAGCAAACTGCAGGTTCAGAGAGAGACCTTGCGTCAAAAATAATGTGGAGAGCATTTGGCCTCTACATACAGATGCACAGATGTGCATCCACAGACACATATGTATCCATCCCAAAAGAAAAAGATTATTTAAAACACATATAATAGATGTTTATCCTTTTTGTTACATAAACAAAACAAGCCCCCCCCCAACAAACTTTTCTTTCAGCTCCTTGTGGTGAAAACCTCTATGACGAGGAAGGCAAGCGGCTCCCTCCTTGCATCCCTGGTGCCTGGCTCACACCTGCCCTCATGGCCTGTTATCTCCTGGTGGCCAACATCCTGCTGGTCAACCTCCTGATTGCTGTTTTCAAGTAAGGATCATGACGGAGGCCTCATGGCCGCTGCTCATTGCTCTAAGGGCTCCAGCTCAGGGTCAGAAAGTCATGGTGATACCTACAGTACGTTCAGAGAACTTTACTAAAACTTTTAAAGGGATAGGATTTTGCTCAATGTAGTCATAAATCAATTGTCAGCACTTGACTGTATGAACTTTGAATCTTGGCTAGTATTTTAACACTGAAGCACGCATTCTAAACTAATGGAGATAATTTCTTATGCAGACGTCTCCTGAGCAACAGAAGATTTGAGAAACTTGTGCTTTTCATTTTATTCATTTTCACTACCGAAGACAAAAATACTAACTTCACATGATTATTTTATATATAAAATATTAAATCTTATCATTCAGAGCAGTAGAGTTTTTTTACTAAATTTAGTAAATAAATTACTAAATAAAGTTTTTTTTTTATAAAACTGCCCATTTGACATGCATTGATTTTGTTGACAACACTTTAAAGATGTTGAAAAATTATTTTACAATCTAAGATGGGTTTTGAAAATAGAATCAAGGGCATCAAGGAGAGCAAAGTCATCCTTGACCATTCAACAAGTTCAAAAACAGCTTAGGCGGGGCTGGAGAGAAGGCTCAGTGGTTAAGAGTGCTGACTGTTCTTCCAGAGGACCTGGGTTCAATTCCCAGCACCCACATGGCAGCTCACAACTGTCTAAAGATCCAGTTGCAGGGGATCTGACACCTTCACACCAATGCACATAAAATAAAGTTAAATAAACCATAAAAAAATTAAAAAAAAAACAAACCAGCTTAGGCTACATGAGACCCTGTCTCAAAAACCAGAACACAAGAACAAAACATCTTCGAACTTGAGAAATATGAAGAAAAACTCTCCCTAGAATTGTAAAGTCATACCATGTAACAAGACAAGGCTCTGGCTGAAGCTTGAGAAAGGAGAAAACCAAGGTCTCTAGACAATAATGGGTTTTCTTAAAGCTCCAGTGCTAACAATCACACACTGACTGACTCCTGCTGGAAGCTAAAATATGACAAAGATTGCATTGCCCACATCCAAAATAGTGCACCCTCAGATAAGCTCAATTATTAATCAGCTGCTCATCTACACAGTAAAAAGTAGGTCATCTAGTCATTTGAATTGAAAGTTTAACTCTTCAAAGTACCTTTAAAACATAAAATATCACACTGAGCATATTAATCCGCAGTTTGGTGTGCATTTTCAAGAAAACAGTGTAAACCAAAATTCAACATATTTGATATGTCTTTGAGCGTGGATAATCCACACTGATGAATAAGGCTAAAAAAAAAATCAGATGATCAAGGAATCTGCCTCAGTGAGATTGCACTAAGTCCATCTCAGGATGTCATTTAAACCCAAGGAACAGAAAGCCCTGAAATGACAATAAGAACTAACTGAAACTGTCTTCGTTTAAAGCAATACCTTCTTTGAAGTCAAGTCAATATCCAATCAAGTGTGGAAGTTCCAGCGATACCAACTGATCATGACATTTCACGACAGGCCAGTCCTTCCTCCACCCATGATCATTTTGAGCCACTTCTATATCATCATTATGCGTCTCAGTGGTCGCTGCAGAAAGAAGAGAGAAGGGGAGCAGGAGGAGCGGGACCGTGGGCTGAGTACGTTGGGGATTCTTCGTTTTTACTTGCGGGATAATTTTTTTAAGAAGGTACTAAATAGACATTTCCATCGCAGCCTCATCAAAATACCGAGGCGTGTGAAAACCACGGCAGTCCAGCCGCTGGGTGTTTTAGAAAGTTTCTTGTTTTCTGGGTATACAGTGAGCCTTGCTCACTTACATTGTAAATGGTGTTGGTAAAAAGCCAACTCATGGAGACCAGAATCTTAAAGTTCGCAAAAGTCTTTCTTCTATTTCCACTTCCGTATGCTTGAAGACCCCTTTAAATGTATGAATGTGCTCCGTCTAAAGAGGGTAAGGAAAGAAAAGCTTGGCTTCTTATGCAATTAAGTGCAAACTGTTTTCTGGGAAACCTTTCGCTTTCCAGACAGATGCAATTCACTTTTGTTTTTCATTAAAACATGATCCATTTTGCTCCGATAGCATTTGGAACACTGAGACAGACTTTCTTTTGGGGGAACCGTGGAGGGAACAGCTACTTGAAGTAATCAGGAAAATGCCTACTCGTGGGGTCGAATTAAAGCTTAATCAAAGTCTGGCTATAAAATGCTAAAGCGATTCTTCTAAAAAGCAGTGCTCACGTGCCCCCACACTTCTCCCCCACACAGAGCTGTTCCTCAGTGACGAGGAGCTGAAGAAACTGCACGAGTTTGAGGAGCAGTGCGTGCAGGAGCACTTCCGGGAAAAGGAGGATGAGCAGCAGTCATCCAGCGACGAGCGCATCCGGGTCACCTGCGAGAGGTGCGCCAGACTCTGCACCCCACGCTTCGCGGGGTGTTCATTTCAAATCACTGCTTGGGTTTTTGGCTAAGATCGCTTATAGTTGCTCACTGTTCTCCCGCGTTTTAAAAAGTCACCTTCCCTACCTCTGCAATAGTGATGCAAATTGATTATGGGAAATAATATTTATTTTAAACAATCATGAAAAAACATACTTCCTAAAGTGGAGTGTTTACCTCAAATCCTATATCAGCTATAGGAGGCCACCATAAAATCCCTGCCTTTAGCGTGCGGTTCCCTTTGCCAAGCCAGGAGGCCCACTGGGGACTGAGATCCCCACCCTGCATATATGCATAGTTTCTTGCTGCTGCAGGGAAGCCCAGGAGAAAAGGCTCTCATCTCTGGAATAACACGAAGTGTGAGATCTTGCAGGGCTGGAGTAAGGGGTGAGTGTCTGTTTCCCTTAATCTCCCCAATTAGTCAGGATCTGTCCGGTAGACAGAGAAATATGATACTGGTTAGCCATGCATGCATGGATGGATGGATGGATGGATGGATGGATGGATGGATGGATGGACAAATGGATAAATGGATGGACAGATGAACAGATGGACAGGGAAGTGGGTGAGTGGGTGAGTGGATGGGTGGATGAATGGATGGATGAATGGATAGATGGACAGACGAACAGATGGACAGACAAGAGGATGGGTAGATGGATGGATAAGCACATAAATCAACAAATGGCTCAATGAAGGATGGTCAGGGAGGAACACAAAGCTAGGAGTGTGCCAGTCTGATGTATTTCTATACCCTAAACTGGGAACAAGTAGCCAGGGAATAAGGGAATAAGAAAGGATATACATGTTTTTGAAATCAGAATTGTTGGGACCCATTATTTCTTAGGGAAAGCAATGTTAGCTTGTTCAAATCTTGCTAGCATGTTGTTCCTGAGAATGTCACTAACTGGGTAGAAACAGACGCGGGAAACATGCCTAAGCAAGGTCTGGCCCATCCTGTATCTTCGAGCACTTAGGAGTAGTTTTCTGATACAGATACCAGCATATACTGAGAAACACAAACATGATAGCATTTAAAAGGGGGTCTTCAGTCAGCCTTGACCAGCGAAGCCCAAAGACTACTGCAGAACTCAGACACATCACCAAGCCTCTCTGCCGCATGCACGGCCTTAGATTCTGCCCCAGCCAAAACGACTAGATATGCCTCTGACATCTGGTCCCCAGCCCCTCCTGGCCGCAGTCACCTTGTAATCAACTGAGCCAGACCAGCTAAATTCAAAGGTTACCTGTACCAACATTTAGCCTTAATGAAGGACATTTTAAAAAAGACTTCAAAACACTCAATTGATGGCTTTACAGTAGTTATTAAGCTTCTAAAACATAGAAATTCCTTCTTCATAATGTAGTGAAAAATTTCCAGTTAGGAGTCAGACCTTGACTTGAATGTTGCTCTAGTCAGTCATTCACAATGGAAATTGTGTTTGGTTTTGGTTTTGCCTCTCTCTCTCTCTTCTCCCTTTCCCTAGCATTGTTTGGATTTTTATCATTCTTGGACCAGTGATTCACGAATGTAGTTATCAGGGCACTACCAAATCGAGGTTTTCTCTTGGGGCTGTGCACACATAATAGGAATGAAAGTGTGCAGGGCAACACACACACTATTTCCTGTTTTCTTGACTGAGGCCCCCCGCAGGAGACGGGAACACATTCCTGCCCCTCTACTTCCTTTGGCTGCTCTTTGCCAAGGATGACTCACAGGTGAATGCTCTAGGCAAGAGGAGGAGCTTTCTTCCCAAGGACCAGACCACCAGAGGAACAGGTGCCGTGCAGGCACTTGCTGTACCTAATTTTGGGTACTTGTGGTTACTTTCAAAACAGATGTTTGTGTGTTTGGAAATTTCTGCTGATTCTTCCATCCCTTCAATCGATTCAGTCAGTTCATTTCTGCACAGTATTTCATTCATTTGACTACTGATTGCTCTTTCTCTCAATGGTATCTGTTTCAGCCATCAGTGCAGGGTCAGGTCTGGTTTGAAGAGACAGGCCTCAGACCTTCTCTCACCACTCTGTTACCCAAGCACCTTTGCAAACACAAACTGGGGAGTCTCATCACTATCTGTCTCCCTGATGTGCACATCAGTCATTCCCTTCCACCAAGGGTCCCAAGCATGTCAACCCTCGTTCCTACAACTCAACCTAGCCCTTCCCCCCAATGCTTGGGAATGAACACTAAGTTCTAATACTGATTTTTGTTATCAAATGTCAATATTTTGTAACACCCAATGTTTAGTCCCTCAGTAAGAGATTTACAGTATGACTCACTGTTAGATAACACAGCCCTGGGTTGCAGCAAAGGGTTCAACCCAAAGCTCCACCGACATGCCCACGGGCTCTCATAGCTCTCTTAAATATAGACGACCTCTCCTGGACTCCAGGTTCTATAAATGACACCACCATTCAGCCGCTTCAACAGAAACTGAATGTCACTGTGGTTCGTGTTCCTTACCTTATCTTCTTTGACTTCTTCAGAGCACCTTGTCCTTTCTGACGCAGGAGTTCTGCCCATGCCAGCCCCTCTACCTGGTCTACCCACACCCACCTTCCTTATTCATTCTTTGAACCTCTGCTCAAATACCATTGACATGTGAAAAAGCTCCCTGGCCACCAAACACATGTAACTGGGTCAAAACCATTGAACCCTAAGATGGATGCAGTCAGCATGTCTGGATTTTGTCAGCCAAGATAATACCATAAGGTATAAATAGAGCTTTATGAATGAGTAACTAAAAATCATTCATACTTCACTACAAATCTCTAATCTCTTCTCAACCCTTGTGGAATCTGAGGCAGGTGATAGGACTCAGCTATGCTCCCTCCTACTTCAGATGTCTATGGTTTTGATGGGCCAAACCTGTCCTGGCAGATGCTGATCTCCATGGTCTTCTATGCTGGAGCTTTTTGAAAATTCTCATAGACTTGGGCATGAATCTTGTTATATAGCCTTTACTCATTTTATGTCTTCTAATCACTTCAAAACATACAGGACATAATGCAGCTCATAGAGTATACAGTTAGATACAGTTGATCCTGTCCTAAAGAAACTGTTGATCTTAAATAGTCCAGTCCTTTAACAACAGGTTCTGATTCTTCCCTGTCCCTGTTTAGAGGTTTTCTGTCAGATTTATGTATTTGAGTTAAGGTTTTCGGTTTCCTGATGACTTGGTGATTCCTATTAAGAATGGCAAAGGCAAAGGACCATAGGACACACAACTCTGAGACATTTGATATTAGCATAATGGCATATGCCCGAGAACTAAGGCAGAAGGATCATTAAAGTCATTCTGAGGTTCGTAATGAATTCTAAAGAAGCCTTAAATGTGTATCAAAATAAGAAGAACAGGAAGAGAAAGAGGAGGATGGAGGGGAGGAGGAGAATGAAGGGAAGAGAGGAGGAAAGGATGGGGAGGAGGAGCGAGTGCTTATTGTTAGTAATACCAAAACAAGGGTTAATGTTGGTAGGCATTGCCTCTTTCCTCAGATTGCAACAGTGGACAACCAAGAACTGGGGCCAGTAGGCTACATAGTAATAGCCACCAGCAAGACCAAGTCAGAGCTTGTCAACCTGAACATTTCATTCTCATCATATGCATTAGTTAAATGTCTTGTTACTGTGATAAAACGCCCACAAAAGCAACTTAAAGAAAGAGGACTTTACTTAGGCTCATAGTCTGAGGCTCATCGTGGTGGGAGGCATGGCGACAGGAGCATGAAGCTGCTAGTCTCCCTGGGCCCTCGGTGCCAGTCTCCCTGGAAACTGAGAGAGACAAAAGCTGGTGTTCAGCTCACCGCTTTTTTTCTCCATTATTCAGTGTGAGACCTCAGCCCATAAATGGTGCCACCCACAATCAGGGTGGGTCTTCCTAGCTCAGTTAGTCCTCTCTGGAAACACCTTATAGACACACAGGGGTGTGTCTCCTAGTTGACTCAAATCCAGTTGAACTAAAATGAGATGATCACTTCCTACTTAATGACTAGCTGAAAATGTGTATGGTTGGTAACTGCAGCATCAACATCTCCCCGAAGCCTTCTGCAAGTCTAGTGTTGAGCGCATGGTTCTCTTGATGTCCACATCTTTACAATGGTTCCACAGGGCCAACTGGGTTGGAAAGAGTCTTTTCTGAGGAAAACTTTGTCAGTGATTTAACTTCTGTTTTTCAAAATCAAGAATTACCTGGTCTACAAGAGCTAGTCACAGGACAGGCTCCAAAACTACAGAGAAACCCTGTCTTGAAAAAAAAAAAAGAATTATGTTATCACCAGGCAGTGGTGGCATACACCTTTAATCCTAGATCTCAGGAGACAGAGACAGGCAGATCTCTGTGAGTTCAAGGCCAGACTGCTCTACAGAGTTAGTGCCAAGACAGGCTCCAAAGCTACATAGAGAAACCCTGTTTCAAAAATAAAAGAAAAAAGAGGAAAAAAGAAAGAAAGGAAAGGAAAAAAGAATTACGTTTTCCACCATGGTTACCCTGTTCATGTGGCTTCAAGGAAGTGTAGCACCAAAATTTAATGTCTGAGTACAACAAATACGTTAGTCTCTGTTTCAGAATATGTGATATATTTCTTCTTCCTTTCCTTTCAAAATTATATTCTGCTGCCATTTATATTATTTTGTTTTGTTTGTCTTGCTATGTAGCCCATCCTGACCTCAAATTCAATATCCTCCTGCCTCAGTCTTCCAGTACAGTACTTATATAAGTTTTATTATGTCTAATATCTCAAACATACAGACTGGAGTTCATGAGCTACACATTTTGAGTGCAATTGGCCCTGTAGCTAAAGAGCCTTAGGCCTGGGCTAGCCAAAGCTGTATCTATAGATTCTGCTCGGGTGGGTATTCTTGTCACGTTCATGAATTGGACTAAGTCTTGGGTCTCCTGTAGGCTTGACAGGAAGTCAACAATCCATGGCATTGAGATATAATTGGCTTCTTTTTCTCATGTGATAAGGAAGAGAAGGTGTTGATAATAGAGACCTCAGCAAAGAGGCAAGATGGTAGCAAGAAGAGGAGTTGAGAGATCAGTCTTAGAAAGATGTAGAGAGCATAAGACAAAACACACAGTAGTGAGAAAGACATTTAGGACCAATCATATCTGAATGCTTTCATATTAAAAGTTAATGGGAATCAAGGCTGCTTGAGCAGAGAAAGGAATGGATTAAATGTTGGAGCCTTATTGGCTCCTTAAGTGGCATTCTTATTCCTCATCTGACTTGTAACCTGTTTTAGTTACAGTTTCTATTGCTGTGATAAAGCACTATGACCAAAAACAAGTTGGGAGGAGGAGTTTATTGGGCTTACATATCCTGGGTGATATTAATGAGAGCCAAGACAGGAACTCAGGGCAGAAATCTGGAAGCAGGAATTGAGACAGAAGCCATCAAGGAACACTGCTGATTCAATCAGCAAGTGCTTTTTATATCATTTAAAACCTTTTGCCCAGTGGCAGCACTGCCCCCAGTGAAGCGGGACCACCCACGTTAATCATTAATCTAGAAAATGCACAGCAGACTTCCTGTAAGCGAATCTTATCAATCATATGAGGCATTTTCTCCCTTGAGAATCACTCTTCCCAATGATTACAGCTTTTGCCAAGTTGACATAAAACTAACCAACACAAAGTCAACTCAGAGCGAGATACAAACATTAGGCCAACAGATAAAAAAATATCAACTTCATTAGCAATGGAATTATACTGGGTGGTGAGGCTCAGGGCTTGTTAAATATACTCCTAGTTTAGGCCTGCCAGCTCAGCCACTGGCAGTAGTAATTATCACAGCCCCTGCTCATGGTCATCAATCCCACCACACTTCTGTAGGACCAAGACAAAAAGAAAACCACTTTCCTTGCAGGCAGCTGACTTTCAAAGAGAGAAAGTAAAGTGTACGGGTGGTCTATATTCCAATCCACAACCCACAGCCCCCAACCTGAAAATCATTCCTCCTCCAGAAGAAATAAAGACCATAAGAGTGGCTGGAGGCGCTAATGTAAAGACTGAGAACATAGAAGGGAAAAACCCAGCACTCAGGGCCACCCACGTCAGTGCTACCGTGGTCATGAATCCAGTAGGGGTGATTCTAGGTGCACACGTTGACTTTTAGGGAAAATATACACAGAAGGGCGATAGCATGGGATTGTGTTGCAGAGTAATAAAGATGCAGCCGTGAGACAGCATGGCATTGTACTGGGACATGTCAGTGTGACTCCCGTGACTTTCATCAGCGACATCCTTCTTAGTTTGGATTTCTATTGCTGGGAGAAAACGCCTGACAAGAAAGCAGGTTGAAGAGGAAAGGGATTATGTGGCTCACACTTCAATACTGCTCTTCATCATAAAAGGAAATGAGGACTGGAACTCAAACAGGGCAGGAACCAGAGGCAGGAGCTGATGCAGAGGCCATGGAGGGATGCTGCAGATTGGCTTGCTCTCCACGGTTTGGTCAGCCTGCTTTCTAACAGAACCCAGGACCACCAGCCCTGGGTGGCACCGACCATAATCAGTCTAATGAATCAAACTAATTAAGAAAATGCCCTAAGCTGGATCTTATGAAGGCATTTTCTCAACCAAGGCTCCCTCCTTTCAGATGACTCTAGCTTATGTCAAGTTGACATAAGGCTAGCCCAGCACTCACCCAATAGCCCCAACATAAGGATGCATGGGGCTTGGAGATTGAAGAGACTCTACTACTATCCACAACCAACCAGCTGGGACAGTGCTAGTGCCACCAGGGGCAGCATAAACACATTTGAGTGTCTCCAGGCACTATTTCTCTTTGCCAGGCTCTATGGCCCTAGTGATGCTAGACAAAGGGTGAGAACCTAGGACTGTGGAAGAGATAATCCAGGATGTCAATGGGCTTCACTTAGCAGCTGACTACAGGCTCTGGCCCAAGTAGAAAGTGCTAGAAGATGCTAGTGATTTTGATGCTTAGAATTCTAGAAACCGAGGAACAGCAATGGTGGTGTATAAATGAGGGACACAGAACTAGCGTCCCAGAAAGCTTAATATTCTTATAGTAACCGCTCTGTGTACTGTTGACTACAAAGAATGAGAAAGATGGGAGACTTAAGGCTTGAGTTTTATTCTATCATTATTAGTCCTTGTTCAGTCTTTCACGTATAAAAGCTCTGCAAGTCAGGGCAAGGCACTACCCTGGGTGTTCTCCCTATAATTACTAACCTTAAAGACAGTCTATGTAAGGAAGTAACTGGAAATTAAAATGCCTAATGTAAAATTTAGAGTGGGTTAGATAACTTTATGATCTATGGATCTGGAATAAAATTATAGAGTAGGAATAGTCTTAGAACTCAAGTAGAGAATACCACGGGATCTTGAAACCTGGGTTTATACAAGAATGAACTGGACCTAACTCCACTAACATCACGTTTTGATGTGAATACTTAACTCTGTTATTATGGGAATGTTCTGTGTAATTTATGAGGTACCGTGCAGGTAAAAAAGGACTGTTCCATCTGAAAAGGTGGCTGTGCAAAAAAATATGTTTGAAGAACTGGCTCGGAGTTGAGTCCCACATGTCTAGGTCCTTTCCTTCAAAAGAGACACACAGAATCTCACCATGCGGAGATGAAGGTAAGACTTACGTGAACAGAACGGCACCTTTCACAGGCCGTCCCACAGGAATTACTACAAAAGTTCCACATACTGTCCAGAAGTTAACCACGCTGTTAGATATATCATTGTTTTAAAGTGATATGGAAGCGCTGGCTTCAATTTCTTTAACAAAAAGTGTCACTCTAGTTTAAGTTTTATGGATATTACACTAAAACCAAAATACCCATTTAGTAAGCAGTGTAGAGGCCCATGGAGATGTAGAGGAGGCTAGCAACGACACCCAATTCCACACAGTCACATTCTTTGACACTCACATAGCACCCGCCGTTCATGGGGAAACCTTCACATATACAGTTTCAGTAACTCTTCCAACATGGCTGTGTTACAGTTACTCAATACAACTGTTGTTCTACAAGGGACTCTTGGTGACAGATGCATAGTAAAGGGAATTAGAGGAATAACTCCATCCCCAGTTCTTACAGGTTTCCCAAAGTTGGTGTGGGATTAAACAGAAACACCCTTGGGTTTTTTCATAAAAAAATAAAAATAAAAAAATAGAGAGAGAGAGAAACCTCAACTAAGTAAACAAAAAGAGTATGTAATGTCAGCTATTAATCTGAAACTTTGGGGATGATGGTGGCATTTAGGGTGCACCCTCTTAACAGAAGAACCCAAAGTCAATCTATTCTAACCTCTGAGTTAGACAAAGAAATATGAAGGGGTATGGGACACTGGGATTACTAATTAAAATCTAAATCGATTAAGCAAATTTGTTTCTGGCCTCCTCAATGTCTTTAGGAAGAGGAAGGGTGAAAGAAGTGATGTTGGAAATTAAGTGGAGTGAAAAATTCTGCTCAAAGGCAAGGGCCTGATGCATGTGGGCCCAGAAAGTTTATAGACTTCATTTGTGTAAATTGACTTTCATATAATAGAGGGTGAAGGCTAGCCCTCAGGAATTTTCTGTTGCTCTGCCAGTTGAAAAGCCCTATATTTAGCATTCGGGAGTCAGAGGCAGGTGGATCTTTGTGAGTTAGAGGCCAGCCTGGTCTACAAAGTGAGTTCCAGGACAGCCAGATCTGTTACACAGTGTTGAGAATCATGGTCCCTTCAATAGAACCATAAAAATAAATGGTTTGCATGATTCTTCTTGAAAGGGGAGAAATATAACTATTCTTATTTGTAAATAACATGGTTATCTCTGAGTTTACTGATTAATCAAACTTCACCGAGTGCCTATCAAAGAATAGAGGTTTTTCATGTTAGCAGCTAAGCACATTGAAAGATGTCAAGTATGCCAGGCAGTGGTGGCACATACCTTTAATCTCAGCACTTGCAAGGCAGAGGCAGGCATATCTTTGTGAATTCAAGTCTAGCCTGGCCTACAGAGTGAGTTCCAGAACAGCCAAGGACACAGAGATACTCCATCTCAAACAAACAAACAAACAAACAGACAGACAGACAAACAACAAACAAACAGTAAATCCTAGGTAGTCTATCATTAATATGTGGAATCACTCTGTGTAGATGCCAAGATTAGTAAGAAGTCACAAAGCATGACTAGAAAAGAAGATAGTTCATTGTGGTGCTCGGAATGAAACTGGCTCATTTATTTGAATGATTGATCCCAGTTGGTAGAACTATTTAGGAAGGACTAAGAGGTGTGTCCTTGTTGGAGCAGGTGTTATCACTGGGTGTGGATTGTGAGATTCAAAAAAGTTCCTGAGATTCCGTGTGTGTGTGTGTGTGTGTGTGTGTGTGTGTGCTCCCTTTCTGCTTTGTGGCTGTGTACCAAAATGTAAGCTCATTCCTTCAGTCTACCATCCCGGACTCTGACCCTCTGAAACCATAAGCCACATTGAACACTCTACTTCATAAATTGCTTTGGTAATAGTGTTTTATCACAGCAATAGAAAAATAATTAAGCCAGAGGCTGGAACAGAGAGTGGAATATTGATGTGACCTATGTTTTTGGAGGAACGTAGAAGACTTTGGGACTTTGAACTACAAAAGCAGAGCATAGTGGACCTTCCTTGTAGGAACTCAGAAAACAGTAGTGTTGAGAGCCTGGAAACCATGGAGGCCTAGTTCAAGAGGTTTCAAAGAACAGCATCAGCAACTGGGCTAGAGACCGTTGTTATGATATTTTGGCAATGAAGAATGTGCCTGCTTTCTGCCATTGTCCCAAGAATCAATGGACTAATTTGCTTGGCAGAAGAGATTCAGGATTAATATTGACTTTGGCATGGGGTTATTAATAATCACTCTTAAGCAAATCTGTAGTTACAAAAAGAGCAAGTGGGACAAAAAGGAATACAAATGTATATTAAAAGAAAAGGAGGAGAAGCACCAGGAAATTTAATGTTGTAGCTAAGGCTTGAGCAGAAAGAAGTGAGAAGATTAGAGAGAGGTATGATCAGAGATGAAGTAAAGGGAGGGGTGCCCTCAGGGCAAGACCCCACATAGCTAAGCTTCCAAATTCTTAAAAGGAATTTTCTGCTCCTAAAAAGCATTAGCAAATATTATTCAGGGGTCCTAGGTTCATCCCAAGTTAGTAGTCAGGTTTAGCAGAGTCATGTGTGGATCTGGCTTTAGAATTACGAGGGATACACAAATAAAGCTGTTTGGAATCTTCTATCCGTGGTCAAGGTGAGCCACTGAGGCCAAGGGTGTGGCAGGGGAATCTGTGCACAGGGCACCGAGAGGCCATTGCATGCAGCTGTAGAAGTGAAACCTGGAATGTGTTAGCGACACCAGGATGTTGGAGAGGCCAGAGATGGGGAAGACCTACCTGTCAAGGAGAGCTGCAACCAGGGAGTGGATCCAGCCCAAGAGAGACTGTAGTGATATTTCATTTATATTTTAATAAATAAAGCTTGCCTAAAGTTCAGAGAGCAAAACAGTCCATCACTGGCTCTACCTCCACCTCAGTCCAAAATGGCGGTCCTACCTCCAGGAATCTCAGAATGAGATGGTGTCTGACAACTGTCTTCTCCCTTTTTATAATCCTCTCTAGGGCTGGGATTAAAGGCATGCACCACTGGGTTTAAAGCCATGCACTGCCCAGTTTCTATGGCAACTACTGTGGCCACTGGGATTAAAGGTGTACGTCATTGCTGACTGGTCTGGAAGGCTGACCAGTGTGACTGTTTTACTTTCCCAATCTCCGGGCAAGCTTCAATTATTAAAATACAAGTGAAATGCCACTCCAAGAGAGAAGTGTGTTGTAGGCACAAAGCTGGGGTAGGGAGAACCATCTAAGCCCTTTGGCATCAGACACTGAGCTATAGGAGTTGAAGTTCGCCCTCCAGGTCTTAGTCTTGCTTTAGCCCAGTATTTCCTCAATAGTTCTCCATTCCTCCCTTTTGAAATGGTTATGTATAAATATGCCATCGCATGTTGAAGGTGTATAACCTGCTCTTTGATTTTTCAGGGAGCTACAATTCATAGATTGGTTTGTGTCTCAAGAGAGGCTTTGGACTTTGAAACTGTTGAGACTGTAAGAGTATGAAGTCATTTAAAGTAGAACTAAATGCATTTTACATTAAGTATATCAACCAGCCAGTTGGGGTCAGGGAGTGAAATGTGTGCTTTGAATGAGAATGACCCCCCATAGACCCATTTATTTGACTACTTTGTCCCCACTTGGTGGAATTATTTAAGAAGGATGAGGAGGTGAGACCTCGCTGGAGGTGTGTCACTGTGGGTGACCTTTGTGGTTTCAAAAGCCCATGCTGTTCCCAATGCACTCTCTCTCTCTCTCTCTCTCTCTCTCTCTCTCTCTCTCTCTCTCCCTCCCTCCCTCCCTCCCTCTCTCTCTCTCTCTCTCTCTCTCTCTCTCTCTCTCTCTCTCTCTCTCTCCCTCATGGTTGTGAATGTGATCTTTATTCAGCTGTTCTTTTGCTCCCCCATCACGGTCTCTAACCCTCTGAAACTATAAGCCAAATGACACACTCTCTCTTTAGTTACCATGATCAATTATCACAGCAATCGAAAAGTAATTAAGACATTCATACTTTGCTACTTTCATTAACCATTTCAAAAGTAAACGAACTCAGTCCATTTCCCCTTCTTTTATCCATATATCCTGCAACATTTCTGGGTGGAGAAAAGAAAAAAAGCAAACAAAAAGAACCCCACCGCAGGTCAACCTCCTTTATTCCTGCACAGTGATCAAAAATTGGCTTTCTCCAAGTGGCAACAGTTTTCGGGTTCTAACCAAGGGTCTGGCAGTTTCTCTTGGCCTCTGTTGGATGATGTAACATTTCTTCTTCACCTTCAGGAAACAGCCTTAGAGAAGGGAGATGTAAGAGACCAAAATGGGGTCTCTCCCAGAGGCCAGGACCAGAGATCACGCAGTGGGACGGGAGGGTTAGAGAGGCAAGCAGAGTACAAGGAGAGCAAAGAAACAATGACTTTGACATTGGGGGTTCCTTTTTCATGTGTGAGTGGCTGGCAAACTGCACTCTGAGTTGGTTAATACGGAGAAGCAGAAAATTATAGAATATATCAGAGGAAAGATGTCTCTATGTATACCAGTTTACTTCTCTTTAAATACACGCACAGCTGCATTAGCTTTTTCTGGGATGCTTGTTGGAGGATTTCAAGTTTGACTACTGCAGAGGCATTGTGGTTTAAATACAAAAGGAATCATTGGAGGTAATAGATTGAGGAGAGCAAGGAGTATATTTAACAGTGAGTTGCAAGTGTCCTTCAAAAGTAATGGGAAGTATTCGGCACTATTCTTCTGCACATCCCTGCAGGGCAAGAGCAGCGAGAACCCTCAGGACTGGACTGGCTGAGGGAGGGAGGCTATACCATAAGGCAGTCCCAGGTCTTCTTGTCCATGCAAATTTGGTCCTGCTTAGCAGCAAGCTCCCAGGAAGCCAGCCCCTCCCTCCTCAAATGATGTAACTAATCAAGGGGCACATAAATAGTTCTCTGTCCAAGAGAAGAGTTAAGAACAGACACCAGGATCCTGCCAAGCAGCAGAGTGAAGCTGTCAATGAGGGCACAGAAGAGCAGCACTGACCAAAGCCACTCTAGGCAAATGCCAGGCAAGCTTGCTAGCGCATCGGCAGGTTGTGCGTGGCACACCGGATGTCCAGCGTGAGCAGAGGCGGTAGTGCAAGGAAGAGCACCAGCGTCACCCAGATGAAAAAGGAAGCAAGAAGGAAGGGCAGACTCTCACAGTGTGGGAATGAGAAAAGCCAGCAGAACAGAGAGGAGCTTTTTGTGATCTGTAGAAAGGACACCAGGGACTTAGAACCAGGCTGCACTGCCAGCCATGTTATTATAGAAACCACACATCTTCTTTTAAGAAAGTTGGGGAAAAAAAATCAAAGCCTGGTGGCACTGCATCAAGGTGTTTGCCATCACCTAGGGAGGAACCTGCCTGGACAAGCCACTGCAGGACTCTGGAGCCAGAACTCCCGACTCATCCCTGGAACAAATTCCATTTTTAGAAGGTCGTCCAAAATGCTGGGCATTCCTCACTGCCTCCTAGAGTTATATGTCATGAACCTATCCACACTGCACATATTGAAATGTAAGATGAGGTTTATTCTAGCAGGTTTCAGTTCAAGCAGCATTACAGTTTCATGTGCTGTTGCTTGGTGATTGATGAGATTTTTAAAAAATTATCTATTTTTTAAAAATTTATAATTTGCTATTATCTTTTCTTGTGGATTCTCACTCACCAAGAGTATATTGTTAAATACAAATACTAATCTAACATGCAGACAATTTAATGTGCCATTGTCCTTCAAATAAATTATATGGTAATCTGCATCTAATTATTACAATTTATTTTTAAGTCCCTTGAACTTCCAATAAAATTATATACTTATTTATTTTGTTATAACCCATTTGTCATTGACAGTCATAGCTAAAATCAGTAGTAACTACTAGTACATTCGGCCTTGCGGATCTGTGGATTCTGCATCTGTGCATCCGTCCTCAGACTGAAACTAGATTGGCAGGCAAGCTAGCTCAATGGGTAAAAGAACTTGTCCCAGGCCATCTGAGTTTGAGCTCTGAGACCCACAGGGTGGAAGCAGAAAACCAGTTCTGCAAGTTGTCCTTTGGTCTCCACACATGCGCTGTGGCACATTCACGTTCATTCTCCCCTGCTCCACGGCATAGGCACAGAAGCGTGCGCGCGTGCACACACCACACTAAAAACACTAAATAAATAGAGTAAGCTTTAAAAGTAAAATCTTTAAAATTCCCTCTATACTGAACACGTGCCAGCTTTTATTTTTGTCATTGTCGCCTACATAATACGATGGAGCCAATCTTTACAGAGCATTTACATTACATTAGGCGTTATAGACCATCCCGAGCTGACTTAAAGTGTGTGGGAAGATGTGTGCAGATTATATGCAGTTACTGTGCCAAGGGACTTGAGCCTCTGATGGACTCTGATACCCGTGAGGGTCCTGGGAGCAGTCTCTGGCAGCTACAGAGGTTGTACTGTATTTGTAGAAGCGGCTTAAAAGAGGAGTGCTTTATATTTGCTCACAGTTTGGGGTATGGTCCATCGTGGCAGGGAGGCATGGCAGCTGGCTTGTGCTGTAGGGGTGGGAACCCGCTCACATCTGATTGGTCACGAAGCAGAGAAAAGCGGAAGCCTGCATGGCTCCTTTGTGTACTGCTGTAGAGGCGGTCTCCTTTGCTTTTCGTTTAGTGGGAACCCCATGGGATGGTGCTGCCCACGGCAAGTCTTCCCCCTCAATGAACCCTCTCTGAAAATGCCCTCACAGGCGCTCCAAACTCAGGAAGGCTCTGGGTTCTTGGCCAGCAGCATCTTTCTTCATTCCTAAGGCAGTGTGAGGAACCAGCTGCGAGGCAATGGCAGAAGCAAACGTTGTGTGCGCAATGTTCATTAGCTCTGACCCCTGAAGAGTTACATTTTTCCGTGGATCAACTTCCTTTCTGTAAAATGGGGATGGCAGTAACCAGTGCTTACCTGGCAGGGCAGTGCTGGGGCCTGAATATACCTAGACCAGCACCAAGTAGACTTATTAGTACGCACACACTCCTCTAACAGAATACTTGGCAATATGGCAAGCACTACATGCTAACTGATATTCCCTAATGCTTGTCATAATTTGAGTGAGAGCTTGTATTAGGGGCAGGCAACATGCTCAAGCAAGGCTGGTAATCAAAGAAAGCCTGGAGGTTCAAACAGCGACAACAGTATCTCTATTGTTTTCAATATTTAATTAATCTCAATTTAATAAACGTATCCCTTTGTGTTTGCCAGAGTTGAAAATATGTCAATGAGGTTGGAGGAAATCAATGAAAGAGAAAACTTTATGAAAACGTCTCTGCAAACTGTGGACCTTCGGCTCTCTCAGTTGGAGGAGCTGTCTGGCAGGATGGTGAACGCTCTGGAGAACCTGGCGGGCATAGACAGGTCTGACCTGATCCAGGCCAGGTCGCGAGCGTCCTCAGAATGCGAGGCCACCTACCTGCTGCGGCAGGGCAGCATCAACAGCGCGGATGGTTACAGCTTGTACCGCTACCATTTCAACGGCGAGGAGCTTCTGTTTGAGGAGCCTGCCCTCTCCTCGCCAGGGACAGCCTTCCGGAAAAAAACTTGCTCCTTCCGGGTGAAGGAAGAGGATGCAAAGTTGCACCTGGACCAGACCAGCAGCCAGCACCACACTCCGGGTCCCAGCCCACCCGCCACGCCAGGCCGCAGCAAGCTTGCCCAGGATGGTCCCACGAGCGCAGAGCCCAGACCAGGACCGGATCCTGCCATCTCCGCGGGCGAGCTCGACCAGCAGACTGACCTCAAGAGCGAGGAAGCTACACCGGATCTGAATGCAGTGAGTGTTGCAGGCACTCAGCTGACCGTCAAAAGCACCGTTTCCCACCAACTGCGGGAGAGCAAACTCGCGCGCTATTACCCAGGAGACCCCAACGCCTTCAAAACAATGAAGTCCAGAAGCTTTGTCTATTCTGAGGGCAGAAAGCTGGTCCGGGGACTTAGCAACTGGGGTGCCGAGTACAGTTCAATCATGGACCAAGCATGGAACTTCCACTCGGCAGAATGGAAATGCCAAGTTCAAAGGATCACCCGCTCGCGCAGCACAGACATCCCATACATCGTGTCGGAAGCAGCGGTGCAAGATGAGTTTGAAGATGAGCGAAGCGATTCTCTCCTGGCTCCTCAGATCTCCCGTTCCGCCCTCACTGTTGCTGTTGACAGGACTGAGAAGGAAAACTTACTGTCTGTGAAGCCTCACCAAACTGTAGGGTTCCCCTGCCTGCGGTCAAGAAGTTTGCATGGTCATCCTAGGAGTGCGGAACCCACTCCTAGCAAATTAGACAGGGCGGGACATGCTAGCAGCGCCAGCAACTTAGCAGTCGCGTCCCTTGCTCCGAAGGGACAAAATGCTAAGCAAGAGAAAAGAAACACAGAAACTGAATGCTAATCTATTTTGCTTCTTTGATTAAAACCACAACAAAAACAAAACAAAAGAACACACTCACAACCAGAACCATGAACGGATGCCATCTTGGCCATCCAAAGCATTATCTATGCCTGGTAATGCTTTCATTTTAAAACGATGAAAATTTAAACTTAAATTGTAATGAACTTACAGCCGCGTCTTGTTAAGCAAGGTTTTGTAAACGATGTTGTGATACTGCCAGGTTGGGCCTGTAGCCCAGTAGGTAGAGGACTTGCTTACCCAGTTCACCCAAATCCTGTAATCCCAGCTCCCGCACCACTTGAACTGCGTGTAGTGGTGTAACACCTGCACAGTTGTGATCCCAGAATCCAGGGAGGTGGGGGCACGAGGATCAGAAAGTCACAGTCATCCTTGGTTACACAGCAAGTTCAAGGTCAGCGTGGGCTACCCAAGACACTAGGCCAGTGAAGCTAGTTAGTTAGTCACTGTCAAGACTGCAAGAGCTCTTCATTCTGAGAGCCACCTGCAACCTGACAAAGGCCTTAAGGTACTGGGTAAGTGACACTTCATGAGTAAGTGACACAAGAAAATTAAAGAAATAGTAGAAAAATAGTGTGGAAAAAGGAAGAGAAGAATAAAACAATTAGTAGAAATGAGAAGTAGCCACACGCTTCATGTGTTTTTATGACGAGTTTTGTTGGTTTTATGTTTTAAAATTATACAAAGGGGGAAATTGCAGAACTCTGTTAAATTTCACGTTCTAATAATATAGGCTGACTGAAGTTTGTGAATACAAGGTTACCTCAGTAACAAAACCCAAACCACTGCATCTTTCTCTAGGAACGGCTGTGCAAAGCTGTAGATAAAACCTAAGGGCTAGTGGCTCAACAACCAGAGACGGCTCAAGGCCAAGAACACAGAGTGCTGTGCTCCACTGTGTTGTTCATACAAAACAAAGGGCTGGGCTATCAAAAAACGCCCCACTTTCATTTGGGACTAAAGGTTTGGATTTTTTATCCGGGACACATAGACCCCTGAGCAGGTGGAATGTAGCATGCTCTGAGAACAAAGAAAAGGTTGGGGTTTTAAAACCGAATATGTCAAACACGCTATCACAAATGAAGGTTCACTGGCATTTCCAGCGATGGCTGAGTACCTGATGGAGGTAGAGCCTGTGTAAAGCTAGTCTCAATGGGATATCTGCAGTTCCTTCAGTGGGCCCTCCGCTTTATGTCACTGAAGTGTGACAGAACTACCTCCATTTTGTACAATGGTTCCTCACCAAGTCAACACCTACCATAACACCAGGACCTTGTGCAGGAGTTGGGGAGGGACGGAGTACCATCTAGGAATGTCACCACTCAACTATACACAAAGAATAAAGAGGACTTCCCTGGCTTTAATGGAAGTTAGTTAGTTCCCAGTACCTCTTCTAAGGGCTCAAAGAAGTCTCCAGCACACACAGAGAGCCAGTCTCCTGCCTAGAATCACTGATGGGTCTCACAGAAGCCAAGGCTTTCATAGAAAGAACCATTGGTTAGAAGACCCAAGATCTAAGAAGTAATGGCAGTAGTAAGGGGCCATAACAGATGAAAACAGGAGATGATGATTTAAAGAGGAGGGAAAGGGAGATGAACAAGTCAGTTGCCTTCTCTGAGTTCCAGTGGGGAGAGAGAGAATGAGGGAGACACATAAAGGCAGGCAGACACAGACAGAAGCACAGAGCATCGGAGAGGAGTCTGTGGTCTGTTCTCCACTAGAAGCTCACCTCGGGAGTGCCAATGAAGTGAGCCAATGTGATGAACAGGAATGAGACCGAACCCCGTTTTCTTAAAACAAGACTGAGATTTTAATAGATAGAATCCCTGAACTGGGATGAACTTTTCAAAAAGGTCTGAACCACCACTACGGAGGTGGGTGGGTTTTTGAAATTTAATACATAGCATTCATTCAGAAAACAAAACTATTACTTGTTTTCATATTGTCATGTGGAACCTATTTAATTATTCCTGCTATGTGTGTGTATGTGAATCCATGTTTCCTAAAATGATCCCCAAAGGATAGCTATTGACAACCACAATGATTAGGTCAATCAAAAAATTTAAGTCCTTTTTGCTGATTGCCAGATCAAGAGTGGGCTTGTGCCTCTGAAAAGCCTCTTGGTGCCCAAGCTCAGGGGGACAGCGTTTTTAAAGGCGAAACCCACAAAGACCACAATTTACATCAAAGTTAGATAAGGATCAGAGTGCCTTGACCTGTCCATCCTGGCAGAGCATTGGAACTATTCTAGACATTAACCTGACAATTATTCTTTGCTTATTTCTTTTCTAGTTATTTTAGTTTACTTTAATTAGTTTGGTTAACACATCTGGACCGTGGTCAAGGTCATGGAAATCTCAAATGTGTTGCAAGGCAGACATGGCCATTGGGCAGCTGGGTAGAGTGCTGAGCACTGTCTACGCGAACATAAAATGCTGTCAGAACAAGATGGTGCCAACTTAGTCACTTTGCTTCCCCCACTTCGTTTTCTCTCATTCCTAAACATTTCCTTTTGATAACAAAAACTTTAAAAAAAACATTCCTTTTTTTGAGATTAATATAATTACATTCTTTTCCTTATTTTGGTTGTTACACACACACACACACACACACACACACACACACACACACCACTTGCTGATAGTTCTCCTACCTTGCTCAGGTGTGAGACATGTGTCCCATCCCTGTAAGTCTCTCTAAGAATGATAGTACTTACTAAGTGTCACCTAAAAGCAACTTTAGATGCCATGGTTTTTGGTGAATATTTGTTTAAAAGATAGAAATGAATAGCTTGAAATCTGAGAACCTGAGGCAACCCAGATATTCTTAAGAGTTTTGTTATGTAGCTTAAATCGTACCATGTAGCTATTTATGTACTTATCTACATAGTACAACTCAGGTACTGAGAGTTTTATCTAAGTCCTGGACCCAACTATTTGATATGGCATTGTTACTGTTCCTATTGTCATCACATTGTCTAAATATAGGGAACCAACTATTAGGGACAAATAATCAATGTAATCAAATATATAGCACCATCTAGTACATCCAAATAAAACACTGCATATGTTGAACTGTGTTGGTGAATCCATACAGAGTCCACAAATTCTCTTTCTGTGCTATATAAATATAAAACAAAATATAATATGGCTTTTATACTTATATCACCCCAAATTCCGAGACATCACATTCAAGTTATAATATGGTATTTGGTAGATATTAAATGTGGCAAGCAGAGCCGGTAAGCTGTGAGGCACTCGGCAATCAGGATGTCCACAGGAGATGTGCCTTTAGAATATGCTCAGTTAATTCACACACACATTCCTTCCAACGCCATGCTATTATGGAAGTCTCGTATAAACGGACATCTTATAGAGCAGGGAGCAGTGGTGCAGGAGATGCAGGAAACCGTGGTGCAGGAGATGCTGCAGACTTCTGCTGGGGAATCCTCTCCAGTGAGGACAATGGGGGAGCAAGCTCTACTAGCACCCATGTGGAAGTCCTTCAGCTGTGGCAGGCAGGGAGGTTCACACTGTTGGAAGATCCAGAAGGGCCTCGAGAGATTTGGACAGAGGCTAGCCTTGATAGGCGAGCATGTGTGAACTCAGTCATGGGCACCAGAAACAGAATCACACTGTAGTCAGTCTCAAAGTCCCTTTGCTGCTGGGAATCAATGCTGAGGCTTGAGGTGCCTTGTCCCTAGACTATGACAGTGGGATTCTGGTGTAGTTTCCAAAGTTCCAGTTTTTTGTATTGTTCCAAAGGGCACTACCTTTGTGCTATCTGGGCCCACAACTTAGGGTTGATTTGCTAACATATCAGAACCATTTTGGAATTGGTTGTTAACAGTCTACCATAGGTGTGGTTCGCATAGGAGCTGCCTGATGGCTGACTCCTATCTTGCAGGCTTTACATTATTCCAAGTCATACAAGATGGCTTTACTTATGTTCTTAACATATTAAGCTTGGTTTCAAACTCTGTCCTATGGGAATTAGGAACTCAGAGGATCAAAAGACCACACAATGACATCTCTTCTTTGACATTATGTTACTGTTTCCATTCTGATTACATTTCACTTCACCACACAGATTGGTTTTTTGTTTTTTGGGTTTTTTTGTTTGTTTTTTTGGTTTTTTTTTTTTTTTTGGTCTTTTGTGGTGGTCTCTGCAAACATTAGAATCAGCAGGGTAACCACCAATGTGAGGCAAGAAGGAAATTCGGTTCAACACAGCTCAGTAGCCAGTGTTGTTTCAAACTTCTAGAGTGTGACACCAGGTACTTGACTTTAGGCATTTAAGTACAGTACGACTTTGAAAAGAAGAGTTTGCTGGTAACAATTACCTCAATCCTGTGTGCACAATAAAGCTTAAGGCGTGACTAAATAAAAATTCTTTTGTTTAGTGCATGCGACCTTCACAATAAGAATGGGTTCCGTAGTCTAAGGGCCTAAGGGAGGATCTGGCACAATAGCAATCATCACGGAGATCACCAAGCTATAAAGTACACGTGACATCTCCCCTAAGGGTGGGCTCTATTGACTGAGAAACAATGTTCAAGATAAAGGGTGAGGGAGGAAGAACATGGAGAATTCAGATGTGGCCTGGCCCTTCAGATAACATAGGCCACCAGATTACTAACTACACCCATTCCCTGCTTTCTGGATGAAAAACAGGAATACGTCTCTTCTGTTGAAGAGACAACTTTTTAACATTCCTGGTTTCTATAGTGCTTATTGCTAAGTATTTTTCCTTTGACCAACAAACCTTTCCGTCCATGCAATAATAATGAGACCAAATTAGACCACAATTAGAAGATGCCCAGGTTTAATGGATGCCAACACTCCCGGGTGGCCTGGAGGGTCAAGACCACTCCCATAGGCTATTTAAACTGCCCCCCAGAGAAGGATTACATGGTATCCTGATTTTCCATGGTCTTTCCAGTTCTCTGTTTCCTTCTTCATGTTTTCCAGGGGCGGGCACCTAGGAGTATTGGCATCCATTAATCCTGGGCATCTAATTTGGTCTGATGGGATTATTGGGTCGGCAGAACCGTTTGTCGGCCAAGGAAAAATACTTAACACTTATCTGTGAGCCCAAGGACCTAGTGCCCTCTACAGTCTTCCATAATCTAGGTTTCAATTTTTACATTTAAGTTGTTAATGTTAACAAACAGCAATTCCATATTCAAGTGCATGCTACTGAATACATTGGAAATAAAGAGAAATGTTTTGTTTAAAACAATATTTATAAAAGATACAGAAAAATCACATGAAAAAAATATATGATTTAATTGAGTGCTGTAAGATGAATATCTTTACAATTGCCACTGAGATTAGAGAATTTGCAGCTTAGTTGTGGTGTTGTATAAATGTAGTCCTAGGTACTTGATCATTTGCACTCACAGGTTGAGATGAGCCTGGGCACCTCATCCAAACAACAACAACAATGATCATATAAGAACCATGAAGCAGTTTTAAAAAGAGAACTTGCCATTCACTCCTGAAATCTCACTACACCTTCTTCTCCCAAAAGAAACCCGACAGTAAGTAGTCTTGTTTACAAAGACCATTTCCTTGCTATTCCAATCACTGCCATCCATAATTAATGTCTACCAAACTGTGTGGCTTAACTCATTCACCTCGTGGATTCCGAGGGTCAGGAATTCATAGGCACAGTCGGTAATCAACACCCGGATTTGAATGCACGCTGATTTCTGTGATGTAAAGATTCCTTCCGATCCCAGACTACTAATGTGGGAAGCCCTGAGTGTAGAACTGGATAAAGACGCCAACAGTTGCCTACTACGTCTTAGTCTAAGCCAGCAATAGCATATCATGGACTCATTCCATGGCTTTCAGGGAAGACTCGGCATCTGGAGGTGACTCAACAACTGAGGGCTGAGCTAGGGCGGAGACATGCTTAGTCACAAGTCTGAAAGCTGAGCCTTCTCTGCTGGGATCAACATCTCAGAACAGGGCACCTATCCGTGGCGTCTGGGGGACCCAGGGTCCCTTGCAGTAATCAGGTTTCTCCCAGGGTAGCTCGGGATTCGGAACGCAAGTGTCCGTTCAAGCAGGGAGGAAATGTCAGCATTTTTGTGGTAGAAGTCACGCAGACGGACTTCCAGTGCATTCTGTTGGCTACGGTTGAGTCAGTCACTAACGCCAGCTCAGATTCGAGGGGTGTGGCCACATACGGGAATTTGCTGAAACTTTTGCAGACAGGCTTTAAAGTCGCTGTACTTGTCACTGATTATAGTTTTTAGCAGCTGAATGCTTCTTGAATGATGGTCATCTTTTTGTTTTTGCTTGAAGGTCTTTGAAATCTGTATTAATCTCCTGTTAGGCTCTCTGGCTCTCAGTTCTCCTTATAGTTTATTTGTTAAAAACATGGATCATTTGTCATGCCAAGTCCCCTCTGGTCTAAATTTTACCTCTTAGATACTTAGAAGCAGCTTGATATGTTCTTGTGTTTTGCATAATGGCAGGAGGACTCCCAGGGCTGCTTATACTCGGGTTTGTTTTGCAGCAAGACAAAAAAAAAAAAAAAAAAAAAAAAAAAAAAAGGGACAGGAGAAGAAAAAAAAAAGTCCTCGGCCTGGAATTCAGCTTGTCTTTTCTTCTTACTGAAGTCAGGAAACTTCAACAGAATAAAGCTAAAATTGCCTGCAGAGATGTGTGTTCTCCTAAAGACACCATCAAATATGGATGCTAAGAGCAGCAAATGAACCATGCTTACTTAGGGCCAGAATGTATGCGACCTCAAGGCTTACCATATTATCACACCTCTCTCCTTAAATCTAAACATGTACCTCATTAGGCCACCTTATAAATTAACTTAAGAGTTAATAACATTTTTCTTTAAGATAAGAAAATTAAGCAAATCAGTTCACATAATTTTTACTTAATTCTAAAATTATCTAAATTTTAGCGTTGTTTAATCTGTAAGCCTTGTTGTTAAGTTACATCCGTTCAGCAGCATACCTTACAAAGCACGGAATCATGAATGTGGGTGTCAGGAAGATACCAAAGTGTGACTCTTAAAATGCTACCTCCAGCCTTGTGCTGAGTACTCACCACTGGATAGTGTGTCGCCCATCTCTCTCAAATCTAAAGCGTGAACGCGCCCTCAGAATAAACTTCACTGACTTCTGCTTCACGCTGACTTATCTTAAATTGTTGTCTGTGCTATAGTCAAAGTCTAGGCTTTGCGTTCATGTCCGGCTCTGCGGTCATGTCCGGCTCTGCGGTCATGTCCGGCTCTGCGTTCATGTCTGGCTCTGCGGTCATGTCCGGCTCTGCGGTCATGTCCTGTTTCTCAGGCTGTTGGCAGCAGTTCTGGACCTGTTCCTCTCTTCCACCTCCCCTCAGGGCTCCCCTGAGGGCACCCAGTTTGCGAGCTTCGGGCAAGGGGGTCTGGAGGTTAAAATACACAGACACACACAGACAAGAGAGACAGCGACACGGATCATCCTTGAATTCCCCAAGAACGCCCCCTTAATTGTGTTCAGGGGCAGATTATATAGAGATAGCCACGCCCCAGCCAACCCCACCAGAAACCACTCTCCTGCCACCAGGAACTCCTGAAGGTCTCGTGCTCAGAGCAGCTGTAGGCACTTGGATCAGGAGATTACAAGAAATTCAGGATCTGGGGTTTCACTGCTCCCAACACTGCAGGATGCATAGTTTGAAGCCTCTGTCAAGGTATTGTTGCCCCACTCATCTTGAGACACCCCCTTTGTACTTGTCTTTTTGTCCCCTCGGCAGGTGTTGATGTTCAATGCCAAACTTCCTTTAGTCATAGGAGAGCAAACGTTATAATAATGGTCTGGCAAGATGGCTCAGTGGATAAGGGCCCTTGTCCTCAAACCTGACACCTGAGTTTGATCTCAGGGATTCCCGCGGAGAAAGAGAAGAACTGACTCTCACAGGTTTCCCTCCATCCTTTATGATGTCCTCCCTCCGAATTATTTAATGAACAGAAAAGCGTTGCAATATCCAAACTCTATTATTCCTTTGGTTTCTTTGTCGGAATGCTTCACGTAGAGATGGCTGCCTTTGTCCACCGGTTGGGTGGACTGCAGGAGGGCTGGCCCTGTGTAACAGGACTGACTGATTGCTTCCTTGGATGTGCTGCCTTCACAATGTGTCGGTTTCCTACCTAACAGTGACCGCTGGTCCCATTTTGGGAAGCACACCCATGATCCGATGGCCTTATATATGCATGAGGCGGAGATCCTCCGTTGTATGCATTATTCTCTCCCATTTTCTTTCTTTCACACTTTAAATATGTTACTTGATTTTCTCCAGGCATAGAATGTAGCCATCAAAACTTGTGATAAAATCTAATTTCTTTCACCCTGAACTCATTTGCTTTGTTTGTCTAGCTACAAAGATATTTTCATCATTTTTCCTTCTTGAGAATCTGAGAGTTAGTTCTAGAGGAATGTGTCCTAATGCTGGTAAGTCCAGACTAGTGTTCTCAATAAAACATCATCTTTCAGTTTGTGGTTTCAAATCTGTGTTCTAATGTCAGTGAATTATCCCTTTCAAACAAGAATGATTTTAATTGATTATTTTAGCCAGCATACAAATACAACGTTATGGCTGTTATGGTTTTTGTTATGATGTTTTCATACATACACATATATATATACACACATATGCATGTATATGTATATATAATTATACTCTGCTCTTATTCTTCTGGGCTGTTTGATCCCAGCCCCCTTCCTCTTGTCACTGATCCCCAAATAGTCCCTCTTTATATTTGCATGTCCTGTATATTCTAGGATCCATACTTATTCCTTCCCCTCTCCTTCTCAGTTTCTTTCTCCCCTCTTCTAGCTCCTTTTCCTCTCATCCATATGTACCCACATGAGAGAAAGTACTGCCATATTTGTCTGACTTATTGTGGGTTAACATAATAATCTCTTGTTCTTTATGTTTTCCTACAAATACCATAATTTTATTCTTTACAACTAGAAAATATTCATTGCATATGTATATAGCATTTTCTTTATGCATTCACTTGTTATTGCACATGTAGGCTGGTTCCATATCTTGGCTATTGTACCATAATCAATAAACGTGAATGTGCCCAGGTCTCTGTTGGGGCTGACTTAGGGTTGGCATCACCGAATCATAAGATAGTTCTGTTTTTCTGTGTTTTGAGGAACTTCCTACTGATTCCCATAGAGACTGTACCAGTTTACACTCACCCAGAAGTTAAGAAGTGTTCCTCTCTGAAACCCTCTCCAGCATTTGTTTTCATTTGTTTTCTTGGTGATAGACATTCTGATTGGGGTGAAATGGTCTCAAAGCAGTCTTGATTTGCATTTCCCTGAAGCCAAGGATATGGAATATTTTTCAAGCATTTGCTAATTACTTGTATTTTTTTCCTTTAAAAAGAATCTATTTATAGAGAGATGA
This sequence comes from Microtus pennsylvanicus, assembly GCF_037038515.1. Taxonomy (NCBI): domain Eukaryota; kingdom Metazoa; phylum Chordata; class Mammalia; order Rodentia; family Cricetidae; genus Microtus; species Microtus pennsylvanicus. Next base: position 14,596,925 of record NC_134596.1, read on the forward strand.
TTCAGCAGTTAAGAGACCTGATTGCTCTTCCAGAGAGCCAGAGTCCAGGTCCCACTGCCTACATGACAGCTGATAGCTATCCAGTTCCAGAAGATCCAGTGTCCTCTTCTTCTGCCTTTATGGGCACCAGGCAAACATATGGTATAAGACATATGTGCAGGCAAAACACCTCTACACATGAATTTTAATAAAAATTTTAGAGATGTATTTTTTTAACTTATTCCTTTCCAATACAAATCCACTTGATCCCCTTATGTTGTCTTATTGCTATTGCTAGAACTTCAAGCACTATATTGAAGAGGTATGGAGAGAGTGGACATCCTTGTCGTGTTCCTGATTTTAGTGGGATGGCTTTAAGTTTTTCTCTGTTTAATTTAATGTTAGCTGTTGGCTTGCTATAAATAGCTTTTATTATATTTAGGTATGCCCCTTGTATCCCCAATCTCTCCAAGACCTTTATAATAAAGGGGTGTTGAATTTTGTCGAATGCTTTTTCAGCATCTAATGAAATGATCATATGGTTTTTTTCTTTCAGTTTATTAATATGGTGGATTACATTGATAGATTTGCGTATGTTGAACCAGCCCTGCATCTCTGGGATGAAGCCTACTTGATCATAATGGATAATTTTTCTAATGTGTTTTTGGATTCGGTTTGCCAGTATTTTATTGAGAATTTTTGCATCGAGGTTCATGAGTGAAATAGGTCTGTAATTCTCTTTCTTGTTTGGGTCTTTGTGTGGTTTTGGTATCAGGGTAACTGTAGCTTCATAAAAGGAATTTGGTAATGATTCTTCTGTTTCTATATTGTGAAATACATTAAGGAGTATAGGTATTAGCTCTTCTTGGAAGTTCTGGTAGAATTCTGCATTGAAACCATCTGGTCCTAAGCTTTTTGTTGGATGCTACCCCCAGAAAACCGACAAACTCATGGAAACTGAACATTCAACTACTGAACCACACCTGGGTCAAGGAAGAAATTAAGAAAGAAATAGAAGTCTTCCTTGAATTTAATGAAAATAAAGAGACAACATACTCAAACCTATGGGACACGATGAAAGCAGTGCTAAGAGGAAAGTTCATAGCACTAAGTGGCCACTTAAAGAAAACCGAGAAAGCTTACATTGGGGACTTAACAGCACACCTGAAAGCTCTAGAAAAAAAAGAAGCAAACACGCCCAGGAGGAGTAGAAGACTGGAAATAATCAAACTGAGGGCTGAAATCAACAAAATAGAAACACAGAAAACAGTCCAAAGAATCAATGAAACAAAAAGTTGGTTCTTGGAGAAAATCAACAAGATCGACAAACCCCTATCAAAACTAATTAAATGACAGAGAGAGAACACGCAAATAAATAAGATCAGAAATGAAAAGGGGGACATAACCACAGACACAGAGGAAATTCAGAGAATCATTAGATCTTACTACAAAAGCCTGTATGCCACAAAACTGGAAAATGCAAAAGAAATGGACATTTTTTTAGATAAGTACCATATACCAAAGTTAAACCAAGACCAGCTGAACGGTCTAAATAGACCTGTTAGTCGCGAAGAATTAGAAACTGTTATCAAAAATCTCCCTTCCAAAAAAGAGATGTATTTTTTTAAAAAGAAGAAGTGTCTATTGAGTTGATTAGTTGGTTTGGATGATCTGTGAGAGCTTGGAGTGTTTGCATTTCTTTCCAGATTCTGGGTCAGATGGTACAGTTGGCAAAAAAAAAAAGTCTTCTCATTCTGTAAGCTACTATTGTCTCTTTTGCTGTGCAGAAGGTCTTTTAACTTTGAAATCCCCTTTACTTGTTTATTCATGTATGTGGAGGAAAGGAGCATGCATGTGTCATAGGTGCAATAGGAATGTGACATTGAGTATGTTTGCTGTGCTGACCTGATGAGAAAAAGTAAATTAAAAAGAAAATTGAGTGGAGGGATTTTATAAACTGAAAATTTTCCCTTTTGTCTTCTGTTCAGAACTATAACAAGTCATTTTATAATAGTGTTATTTAATACACAAACTGTATTGCTATATAGAAAATAAAATATAATTTTTTAAAAAATAAAGTCAAATTAAAATGTGGTGACATACACCCTCTAATCCCAGCACTGGGGAGCAGAAACAGATGAATCTCTTTGGGTTCAAGGCAAGTGTTAATCCCACCAGGGAAGAATAAAACCACTACCACAGTTTAAAGTCAAATTTGAAGCAAGCTTTAATGAAATATTGGCCAGGTTGATGGACTCTCTGTTCAGGTTCATCTCTGGTTTCACAGAAAATGGCCCTTAGTCATGGTTTGCAGGTATTTAAGTATTTTTCATAGGTCCTGTCAGGGGCAAGTGTGTATCTTTTTCCTGCCTGTGAAACTCCCGCCAACACGTGATCAATCATGTCTGGTGTAGTTGGGTCAAACAAACTTGTTTAGGGGAGTGAAAACGTGTGACTTACAATCTCCCATGAACAACAGCCCCCAGCATCTCAGGAACTATCTGTCCTTGGCAAGGGGCTTGCAGATCAGCGGCCTTTTTTATTTCGTGGATCTCTTGGGCATAGTAATTAAAATTTAAAATGTAGCTTTGGCTCTCACAATAGCCTGATCGATACAGGAAGTTCCAGGCCAGCCCGGGGTACACAGTGAAACCCTGTTGCAAAACAAACAAAGCAAAAGGGAAAAAAGCAGCCCTTTCCTGAAATGTTTTACATTTTCTTCTAGGACTTCCAGTGTTTCAGATCTCAAGTTCTTTGACGTTTGAACTGGAGTTTGCACAGGGTGAGAGACAGGCGTCTAGTATCCCTTTTTCATAGGAAGATATTCTGTTTCCTGGCGTCATCTCTTGAAGAGGCTGTCTCCCCGCTTCTCCAGTGGGCTTAGTTTCTGTCCTTGTTGCTGTGATAGAACACTTCCTCTTCTTTTGACTCTCTCCTTCACTGGATCACATGGAGGTTGCTTCTAGCCCTCACCGGGAAGAAGGACTTCTTTTGAACGACAATTGCTCATATTTGTTCCGTTTCCTTACCCTGCACCCCGCATACCTTCCTCCAACTCAAAGATAATATACGCTCTGTGTGGATCTCTTTTGTCTACAGTAAACAGCTGCCACTTTGTCCTTGTGCTGGTTGGGTTTTGTCGTTGTTTGTCAACTTGACACAAGTTAGGGTTATCTGGAGAGGAAACTCAACTGAGAAAATGCCTCCATCAGATTTGTCTTTTGGGCAAGTCTGTGGGCATTTTCTTGATTGATAATTTATGTAGGAGGACCCCAGCCCACTGTGGGTGGTACCATGCCTGGCAGGTGGTCCTGGGTTGTCTAAGAAAGCCTCCTGAGCGAGCCAGTGAACAACATTCGTCCATGGTCTCTACTTCAAGTTCTGATTCCAGATTCCTGCCTTGACTTCCTCAGTGATGGACTACAAGCTGTAACCTGAAATAAATCCTGTCCTCCTAAAGTTGCTTTTGGTGGTGTCTTTATTACAACTATAGAAAGCGAAGTAGGGCAGACACTGGCACCAGAGAATGGGATGTAACTGTGGCAGACCTGTGCAGGCTGTTTGGGGAGGATGGTAGAAGTGTTCGGAAAAGCATTTGTGCTTAAAGCTTAGTGGGATGCTTTGTGGGAGGTCAGCGTGCTGAGAGCAATGCAGACAATGAAGGCCTAGCATGAGACTTTCGAGAATCCGTCAGAGACTTTACTGGGACTGTTCCTATGATCATTTTTAGTCTGGGTTTCTGACCTTCTGGGGCTAAATAATTGGCTGTGATTAACAAGAGACCATCACTACTGAAGCAAAGCCTTTGTTTTCTAGGACAATTGGTACTGGTCAGCTGGGGCTGAGATCAGATGCTAAGAAGAGACAAGCATCATCATTAAGGTGGAATCTTCTGGGATTATTTCCTTAGGGTTAGCACCAAAAGTTGTGGCCCATAGTGATCAAGGCTGCATCTCATTCTGGCAGCTGAATCTGGTAATGTGCAAAAATCTCCCGCATGGTTCTGGTTGAGGGGGCTGTGGAGATCCCTGGAAGCTTGGCATTGTAAGAGCCTGGGTGGGAGTCACCGGTGAATGTGCAGCCTCTGATGCAGTGGAGACCACGAGGAAACTCTCCAGGGAAGCAGTTTAAATAGACTGAGGGCGAGGTCAAGATTTTGGTGGGCACAGGGACGGGGCCTCCAAAGATGGAGGCCAGAGATGGGGGCTTACACTTTGTACCCCCTTTGACACAGTAGTTCTGCTTAGTGGGCATGTGTTCCATCACCTGTAGGAATGTTGTCTTTGTGTGATGTTTTACTCTTTTGACTTTGTTGTGGGGTCTGCTACCCAGCTCCCAAATAAATCACACACCGAGGTTTATTCTTAGTTATAAATGCCCGGCTTTAGCTTGGCTTGTTTCTTGCTAGCTTTGCTTAACTAATTATCCCGACTACCTTTTGCCTCTGGGCTTTTATCTTTCTATATTTCTGTATACTTTTCTTTCCCTCTTACTCCATGACTGGCTGAGTGGCTGATCCCTGATGTCCTCCTCTCCTTGTTTTCTTGCTCTTCCTCTTCTTCGTTTCTTCTTCTATTTATCCTCTCTGCCTATCCTTGCTCCTGTCTCATTGTTGGCCAGTCATCTCCTTATTAGGACCATCAAGCATTTTTGAACAGGCACAGAACACAGCTTCACTGAGTTAAGCAACTGCAGGATAAACAAGTCACACACCTGAAAACAATCTTCCCCAGCAATGTTGCTTCCTTCTTACTCCCTTTCATCACAACTTCTTCATTTCTTTATAGTGTGCGTTGTGTGTGCACACATGTTTGTGTGCACGCGTGCGTGTGTGGTGACAATGTGTTTATGCATTTGTGTGTGAGTACGGGTGCATGTGGAGGTCAGATGTTGAAGAAGGGCGTCTTCTTTTGCTTTCTGTCTTATTTTTTGAGACCAAGTTTCTCACTGAGCCTGAAACTTTTGGATTCAACTATGATAGCTGGCTTCCAAGTCCTAGGGATCCTCCTGTCTTTGTTTTGTCATAGACACCTGCCACTATGTTTGGCTTTTTATGTGGGTGCTAAGGCACAAACTCAGATCCTTATCCTTATGCAACTGGCACTTACGACTGAGCCATCTCCCCAGCCTGCTCATTGCACTCCCCCCCCCCCCCAAATCTTGACTCACATACTTTCCTGAGATTGTTTTTAAGTGAAATTTGTTTTCTTTAGTTTTTGTGGTGGTTTAAGACAGCTTTTCCAATTAGCTCGTATTCTTAGGTGCCTTTCTCTTGCCTTTGCTTCTTGTTTACTCTATTATGCTTCATCCTCAGCACTTTGTCCTCAGTGTGGATCCTTTTCCTGGAAGGGAAGTCTCCTTAGGCTGTTTTTCAAATTCCATCAATCCAGTTGCTTAGTCAACACACACCTAATTAGGAGCCTCTTGCTTTCTCCTGCTTTGGAAGAAATATCCATTCTGTTTCAGCTGCTGTCCTTGACCAGACCGGCTGGATCTCCCAGCAAACACCTTGGGCTATTCTGGAGTTCTAGGGAAGTCTCACTGATCCCTGATGCTGACACTGCAAACATTTCAGGGTCCTGAGCATTTGTTTGTTAGTGTCTTTTGCTCTCTTTTGGAAAACTCGAGGATGTAATGTCCCTTAGATATGCTGTTGATGCTTCCTTAGGGTGGTTTTGGGGGATTTTCTGTTTGTTTGTTCTGCTTGAATATGTTGTTGTTTTGTCTGTTTTATATGAGAACTAAAAGCTGTTGTGGCTTGTCAACTAAATTCTAAATTTTCCTAAGTTCTCCTTTAATGCACTTTAAAATGCTTGTTATCTTGAGAAGCATACCTTCAGCCGAGGGCATCCTTTTGTAGTCAGAAAATGTAGCCCCCTCTAGCTAAGTCCATAGCTACCACTGTCTCCTACTTTTATCTACCTTGTTATCACAGCTTGTCTCTGTGCTGTGCCACTACAGCACAGCTATTTCAAAATAGAAGGCCTAGAAGTCCCGCTCACTCACTTCGCAGCTCTGCTCAGTTTCCAAATCTCAAGGACCCTGACCTGGCCTGTTTCCCTCTGACCTACTCTTCCGCTAGATTAGGCTGCTTCAGGCGTCCTTGCCTCAAATACTTAATCTAAGGCTCTTACCTCGAGGTATTTCTGTTGCTGACCTCTGCCTGGAAACTCTTCCTTCTGATTTTCACCTCCCATACTCCCTTCAGCCTTTGCTTAAATGTCATCTGTGCAGTATTGCCTTCCCTGATTTGACCTAAATCTTAGTTGGTAAATACAATCTGTCGCCTTTACAGTCCCTTTAAACCACATTATATGTTATATATCAATTTTTTCTTTTTACGCATAATGAAAATGTCATGACTGTAAAGAACATTGGCCTCTTAAAAGTCCTGTACTAAGCTGGCACTCAATAAAAATCTGGCAATTGATTGAATGAGTAACTAAATGAAACAATAGATATTCAACAAAGATGAACTCATTCTTTTATTTCTTCTTCTTTTTTTCTGTCAAAGAAAAGAAAGTGGTCTCTAGGGGATGCCAGTGTTTCCTATGGTAGAAAACCCAACAGTGGAGACAGATATGTGATTAGACAGCTGAAACAGTAACAAAAAGCCCAAAGAAGGGGGTGATCTACAGCGTCTGCGCTGCTACGGATGCTATGGTCCTGCAGCACCCGGACTGCGTATACTACTGTACTAGGCCTGTAGCATACCGCCTGCACTGCGGGATGGTTCACCAGCCGGGAAAGGGGCTGGAGACTGAAACACACAAACACACAGAGAGACAGGTCATTCTTGAAACAAGAATGCCCCCTTTATTGTTTTACAGGACAGCTTATTTAGAGATCCTTAACTGATAGCCATACCCCAGCCAAACCCACCAGAAACCACTCCCCTGCCATCAGGAACTCCTCAGGGTCTGGTGCTCAGAGTAGCTGCAAACACAGGAAAAACAAGTTGTTTTGCTCAGAGCAGCCGCAAGTATAACAAGTTGTTTACAAGAAATTCAGGGTCTGGGGGTCCACAGCCCCAACCAAGCATCTAGTAGTCAAGGTCGGAATCTGAGAGGAGGCTGCAAAACCCATCAACAGACCCCCCCCCCACCCCCAACACAACACACTCTGAAACCCTGATGCCACCGAGACTGTACCTAGAGACAGGGCCAGTAAGACAAAAAGTCAGGGTGCTCATCAGACAGGCTCAGTGTTCTAAGAGGAAAGACCCACCATCTGAGAACACAGCAAGAAGGAAGCTATTGGCTAAAGCTACCTATTGGCCTGTAATCTCACCTATTACTTGGAGGCTGAGGCAGGAAGATCCCAAGTTCAAATCCAGCAACTCAGTAAAACCCTTTCTCAAAATAGAGAGGTTGGAACTATAGTTCAGTGGTAGATGTCACTTGCTAAATACATGAGAAGCCCTCTGTTCTGTCCAATCACTAGGACAGCAAGAAAAAGAAAAAGGGAGGGGAATTAAAAATCATTTGACAGAGGCTTGATTGAGCTTCTCTGAGTCCACAATTGTGATAAATAATAATACATTTTTGTTGTCTAGACCAGGTTGCCTGGAGCAACCTAATACAGCAAGAGCAGAGTCAGGAGTACAGGCCTGATCATTTAGTATTTTATTATAGTAGCCCAAGTGCCTATGTGGGTTAATACAACTAGATATCCAGAATATGTTACTTGAAGAAAATGATCCAGAAAAATATTATTGTGAAGCCAATAACAAATCTGGAGTTTCCCTTTTTTAAAAAAAAAATTTGCTGACATGCATATTAAAGTTGCAGAGACTAAGAAAACATGAACAATAAAACCCCCCAAAAGGGGCACAAATAGTTTGAAGACTATTAGGGGTAAGTCCATTTAATGTGTAGAAATAAAAATAGTCATAAAAAATATGCACCAGTGATTTTTCATAGGAGCCCGTCATGGCAATTTACTTGTCAAAGTACAGTTGCATGTTACTAAACAGAAAGATGAACTGGAGAGCAACTCTTTGCATTTCTGCTTCTCGGAACACACACACACACACACACACACACACAAAGCTAGCAACATTGGCTCACGTGTCACCATGGTGATTGTGATTTCTGGGGCTACATCGGTTTCTTTGTGACATTCATGATAAAATGCTTTTATTTTTCCAAGTGTAAGAGCATGGAATATCACTGGCTCCCTCTCATCAAAGGAGGTTCAGAAGCATGATTAAGTCTAGAAATGACCTGCACCTTGCTGAATGAAGCGGGGTTGCTCTTTGCAACTTTGGAGTAGATTCTCATTTCCGCAACCTAGGGTAGTCCCCAATGTGCTGGCATCTTCTCTCCCTGGACTGCTGATGGCTTACCAGTTCAACAGCTTCTTTATGAAGGATGGGGAAAGGAGGGGGCTGGGACATCTTGCTTAGTATCTTTTTTCACGTAAAGTTTAATGAGAAGAATAAATCAGTAAACTGAACTTGGGATTCTGCATTGCCAGCGAGTATCATTTGTCCGGGCCACCCAGCGCGGGCCAAATCTGCACCGCAAGTAGTTAGGTCAACTGGTAGTAAGCAGGGAAAGAAAATCTTCCCTTGTTTCTTTGAGATCTACTCTGGCAACCAGGTCTGTGATGATGCCTAAATCTCTGGGTCCTTTAGTACGAGTACTCCTCAATGCGCAGACAACTGGAACTGTGAGAAGACTGCACATCTTTTGCTTTAAAAAATAACAACAGAACAAAACAACAAAAAAAAAAACCCGATGCTGGTAGCTCAGGAGAGATGACAACAGGCAGCAGCTATCGCAGATGGGAGACTCCTGAGAACTAGGGTCGGGGACAGCAGCACACTGCCTACCACAGACCACAGCGGCTTCGCGTGACCGCCAGAAGCGTGCAAGTCGCAGTAGGCCGGTGAAGGCCGCCGTGACCCTTGCGAGCCTCCGTAGGAGAGCGCTCTCAAGATGGCCTCTCGGGGGCCAGCGGCGCCCAGTACCACCGTCGCGCTCCGCCACGGTGCAGCTAGCGAGCTTCGCGCTCGGCTCCGCGCGCCGCTTCCGGGGATGGGCGTGGCTCCTCCCGGCCCCGCCCATCGCGGGCGTGCCCTTGGCCGCGTCTGTCCCGGCCCGTCAGTCGGCCCGGCGGGGCGGGCCGCAGTCCCGGCTTGGGTACTCGCACCGGGAACGTTGGTCCCGGAGGCGTCTGATCGGCCACAGGGCCGGGGCCGCACAGGCGGCGTCACCATGTTCTCCCTCAAGCCGCCCAGACCCAGCTTCAGGTCCTACCTCCTGCCGCCGCCCCAGGTAAGCAAGCGCTCGCGGCTCGGCGCGCGGGCCGCCCGGGACCTGGACGCGAGCGACGCGGGGCAGCGCGCCTCCCGGGAGCCACGGGCGCGGTGGAAACTTGTAGAACTCCGCGGCGGCCATTCTCTTGCCGAAGTCCTCCGGTCCCTAGTCCTGCCGTGTGACGAGACCTTAGGGACCGTCCCGAGCTGCATTTCTTTTCTTCGGGGTCTGCCACGGACCCTGCTGTAACTGCCAGATGGTTGCAGCGCCGTGGACACCTAGCAGAGCTTACCTGTCTAGCAATTGTAAACTCTTGAGAGCAGCTTGGGCTACTTACTGTAAAGGTGTTGACTGTCAGGTTCTCAAGTCTAGATGAGTAGATCTGAAAACGATCTCGGTTTGGACGGGAAAGGATTTTAAGTCAAAGTCTGTCGCATGTGTCATCACTTAGAAATTTTGACTTAGTATCGCATGAGGGGATGGTATTTGGATTTTGCTTTATTTTGTTCTTGTATTTCAGACTGACGATAAGATAAGTTCCGAACCGAAGATTAAAAAACTGGAGCCAGTTCTTTTGCCAGGTAAATTTCAGAATTCTAACGTGTTTAGGACTGACATTGTATGAACAGTATTGTACGGTTAACTTTCCTTTTCTATTATTTTAAACATTCTTCAGTTTAAAAAAAAAACTTTACAAGTGAGAAGAGAAAGAAGAGTTGGCCAGACATAATTGGTGTTTGTCTAAGAAAGTTTAAAGTACCATAGAAGACTTTCGAGAGCATAACTACCTCATTATCTTTTCTGCCTTCCGAAATGTTCCTTTAAAGACATAGCTAGTTGTTTGCGTAGTGAAAGTTCTTTTTGCCCTGCATATGTGTTAGCATCTCATGATTGATAATCAAGTCATTATCTAATATGTTATGATAGTATGAAAAGCATGCCTGTGTCTCTAAGCGAATGACAGTGCTCAGCAGACATTGAATTACTCTGTAATTTTTTTTAAGTTGTCAGCTGTGTGCAGATTCGTTTGTTTGGTTTTTTTTTTTTCCGGTTTAGAACTTTGTTTCCCAGTAGAGGCATTATTGACCTTTCTGGCTGGACAGTTCTTTGTTGTGCGTGGAGTTTTCCTGAGCTGACAGCCGTCCCTACATCTTCAGCCTGTATCTGTTCGGTGCCAGTGGTACCCCATCTCCTGCTAACTAGCTGTCATGTTCTCAGCACAGCAGAATGTCTGCAGGCATTGCCCTACGTGTGTGTGTGTGTGTGTGTGTGTGTGTGTGTGTGTGTGTGTGTCGGTCCTTGTGTGCCCCTTGAGGTCATCCTCAGGTTGAGAAAGACTTATTGAGAACGAATTTACCCTAGACGAAGGACCCAAGAAATAGAAGTAGGGATTCATAGGAACAGTTTTACTGTCCAAAAACTTTTGATGGCTATTTTGTATTATGAAACAGTCACACAATAACTAAAGAAAAATCAGTTGTTTAATAAGATTATTGGGGCAAATAACCAGACAGGCAGGAAGGCCTGTCTTAAACTTAAACTATAATCAAATACCAGTTTGTTATGTTAAAAACCCCAGAATTATTACTTAAATAAGATAAGTGAAACTTTGTAGAGAGTAACTTAACAAATGTGGAAAGTTAGTAAGTAGGGACAAATAACTAACCGGTCAACCTTGGGTTCTGTATAGTAGATGCCAACTCTAGACTTCATTATTAGAGTTACATTTTTCTGGATTTTGTTAGTGTCTTTCACTCTGTTTACTAAGGAGCCTTCTCTGTGACCCCTGAGAGTGAGCAGCGTACATACTGAGCAACCGTTGCTCCCTGTGCCCTCTGTTCTCTGCCGATGTTTGCCATGGTCGGCATTTTCAGAACAGCAGCAAGGGAGACAGTATGCATGCTGACTGAGTGCCTGTGAGCTCCTGAACTTTGATTTCTACTTTGAACTGGCCCGGTTCTTAAACAACTGATCCTCTTCTCAGCAAGTCTGTGCTTTGATACTGAAAACAAGGTAGGCTTAGCTATACATGCTCATGTTGCGTCTTTTAAAATTAACTTTTAAATGTACGATATGCTTAGGAAAAGTGTCAGTGAGTATAACTATGGTCGAAGAATTTTTTTTTTTAGTGAAGCATTAGTCTTTAAAATTACTAAAAAAAAAATAATCATTTTCTGGGGAAGATTTTAACCTCAGTTTCTGACTGTGAGCAGGCATACTTTTCCCGGAAATAACACTGGCTTCTGTTTAATTGCCTGCTAAGAAGCTGCCTGACCTCCATTAGTTTTTCTCGCATGAAAGCTTATGCGAGAAACCCCACACTTGGATGCACGGTAAAGGTGATGTCCAGTTTCTTTTTGCTCTCAGAATAGAGAGCTGACCTTGAGTTGTAGAGTCCCGCCTCTTGCCTAACCTCTCCTGTTCTTACCCTCTTGTCCCCATATTTCCGTGCTCTTTGAGGTAGTGCCCTGAATGAGCATCCCACTGGGGTCCCCTTTTTCTGCCTCAACTCTAATGTCTAATCTGTGATCACTGCTAGGAACCGAACCATGCTTCTGTCTTCTGCCCACAGCATGGTGTTGTACTCGTGTACTCTGGAAAGCAAGTACAAAGTGTAGTTCTCTAACAACCTAGAGTAGTGCGGGTTGTAGGTCATGGTAGATTGTGTGTTTAACATGCGAAATATGTGCAGGGCACTGGGTTTGTTCCACACCATTACAAAAACGACAACCAACGGGCAACCATAAAGACCTAAGCTAGGGCAGCACCCTTACTGAGGGCTTGGCTCATACAGTTCTGGCCTTCACTGTAGTCAGGGGGCAAGAGAAAATTTGTCCAAGTCACCTGTGACTTTCTTTACACAGAATAAGAAGTGATTTTTGTGTGATATAGTATTGCGCACTATGTTTTGGCTTACTGCCTTAGGTCCAAGGATATCCTACTTCAGTTGCCCTAAGTTTGAACTTTTAATTCAATAAGCAGATGAAAATTAGAATACAAAATCAATTGTTTATTTGTGTGCCTTTATTATGTGCTCTATTAGGCCTTAATGCTAAGTTTAAAATGATCCCCATCATTTATTAAGTACAGAAAATTGAAGAAAATACTAGTAATTTAATTCAGATTATGGTTTATGTTAGTAATTTTCAACTTTGCTGGTTCATGAAGCCCTTTGAGATGGGGATTGTATCAAAGTTAGCTTTGTGATCCTGATTTGTACATGGTGCCTGAAATGTGACACTGAGCTATCGCTGAGTGAATGACCAAACAAAAGGACCCCGCCCTGTTTAGACCTTTTGCTACCTTAGGCATGCATGTGTGTAGACAGACAGACCAGGTTCTGGTTTTAGGAGAAAGAGAAACGCTGCTGTTTCATGGTAGACATCTTAAGAGAATTGCACCCGAGCCTATAATTGGAGTGAAGTACTGTGCTATCTTAGTTACCATTCTCTTCGTCATTAGCTCATTATATGAATCCTGTTTCCTTAGCATATTATTGTATAGATGCAGTCATTTTATGCTTTTAGAAACTAGGGTATTACATTAAAGTGTGTAACTGTGTATGTGTGTATGGATGTGAGCCCGTGTGGAACTCCTGGGTACTAGGCTTTGTATAGAAGGGAAAGGTTCCTGAAGTACAGTGATCTAGATCACAGCAGGACCCTGAGGGGATTCCTAGCTGCCTGGACAAGATTGTGATCTGATAAGTGGTTCCCAAATTCCAGGAAGGACCAGGGTAATGTTTGGGGCAATGTATGTATGTATGTATATATGTATGTATGTGTGTATGTATGTCTATATGTACATATGTATTTATTTAACTGATCTATTGAAACAGTATTGTCCAGGCTGGTTTCAAACCCTTGGGTTCAATGATCCCCTGGCCCCAGCCTCCTTCCCCAGGGGTGGCACTCTGGGCCACTGTGCTCAGCCTGAAGTGTTTTTTGCTAGGCCATGGTCGAAGGGACAGTCAGGAAGATGGACACTTTCTTTCTTAGGGTTGAAATTAATTGATGTAAACATTGTTGTGCTGACTTTACCGTCTAACTTCTTTGATTTAGGATATATTCCTTTGCTGAGTAAAACATTTTAAATTGGCAAAATACAAAGTTAGGAACTCTGCTTTAGTCGTCCCCCCCCCCTTTTTAATGTGTAGCTATGGTTTAGAATGTGAACTGAAAATCACAGGATGAGATTATTGTCAGTACAGCTTGCTGAGCACCTGCAGAGATTATCAGTTACTTTCTGTCGAGGCGTCCTCCTTTTGACAAATTGTTGTAACACAACTCTACCCAGCCAGAGTGTGGTCATCACAGCACAGCCTGCCTCTAGATATGTGTAGGTTCCTACTAAGGAAAGCATTTGGTAGTGCCGATTGTCCTTTGATTCCGGAAAACCCGGGTCAAAGAATGGAGAGCACTGAAGGGATAGTGTTCAGGCCCTGGGTTTTATTGTCCTTGATGTGCAGCTGACACACAAAGCTGCAGAACTTCCTTGTTGCTAACCTGGTTCCTGGCATGCCTTGACATCTGAGCTCACATCCTTGGCTGATGCACCTTATAGGTCAGTCTTCACCACAGCCTTGTCAGGCAAGGTACTAATTTGTCTCCATTTGGCAGGTAAGAGAACTAGCTGGAATTAAGGAAGCTGCGCAGTGTTGCAGGGTCTGCAGAGGCGGAGGCGACTGCCAAGCCTGGCTCCCATACTGTGCTGTTAGCACAGAGCAGCATGACCCACGTAGCTACGCTGGTGACTTTCATATTCAGATTTATGCTTTGAAACTGTGGTGGGCAGACTGAATGTCAGTCAAGAGAAAATCCTCTAGTGAGATGGAAAGAGCCATGTCTTTGGCTGTGCTTCTTTCTTTTCAACAGTGACAGATTTGACCCAGCTTGAGGAAGAACTTTCAATTTCAGCTGCCAGAAACTGGAATGTCTTAAGAGGTAGTGATTTCCTGTTGCTGGCTTTGCCGAGGAGTGGCTGGTAGAATGCCAGCAGCTTGTGATTGGGATATGAGATTTGCTATGAGGAGGAGGGCTTGGTGACCTTTGCCCATGTCTCTCCCTGAGGCAGGATCTTTTTAAGGCTCCTGGAGGTGGGAGGGAGAAGTTGAAAAGCTATGACTAACTAGAATGGATTGCTTTGTTTAACAGGTATGGAATGCCCGGTGTTACTTGGCAGAGGTTTTTTGTTTTTTTGTTTTGGGAAGGGTGGGAGGGGTGGAAGGTGGGATTCCTCCCTTACACAGTTTCAGTTTAGTGCGGGAAATGCTGTAGCAGAGGAGAGCAAAAGTTGGAAGGGCTCAGGATAGTCACCTAAGTCAGACTGGGGACTCTGCTCATCAAGGAGTGTCAGCAAAAGCCTTCTCAGGAAATGTTTGTCATCTGAATTTAGAGTGTCAGCAAAGCCCTGGCCACTGTTCTGAAAGCCCTGTGTCAGCTCAGTTCATTCTTCCCCCTTCCCAAGTCCAAAACCAACAGCACTTCAGTTATAGGGATCAGCTTGTGGGCTGATAAGGGATGCCCTAATCATCAGATCTCTTGAGGTCAGATAGGGGAAGTGTACATCCACAGGCAATCTGGAAAAATGACTGCAGCATTGGTGTGTAGCTGTCTTAATTTATTTGTTACATCTTCATTGTTCGTGCCATTTATATATTGTTCTTGTCTTCTGCCTCACCCTGCATCTCATTTCCTCAGTTAGCTTAGAAATCATGGGCTGGCAAAACAACACAAAAATGTCTTTTAAAGGGCTCATGTAATACCCATTTGAAGATGGCTTCCTAGATGAGCTAGACTGAGGTTTGTATTGGTCAAAAGCCTGGTAATGTGCCCTTGAACCTGTGATGTTCAACTGCAGCACTTTAGCCTTAGACTAGAGCTTCACCTGGAGCCTTCCCTTCACAGAATGGCAGCAGTGTTTCTTACGTCCTCCTGCACTACCTCAGGCCAGCACACTGCTCACTGCTCACATCAGTCTTTCCGCTGGTGCTTAAAGGCTCTGAACTTCTTAAATAAACTCCCACTTGAGCAGGATAAACTCCTGAGTCTTTCTGTAGATTTGTTAACACTCTGGCTTACTAAGTTGCCTGATCCTGGGTACTTAGGTTTGCTGCGATCAGTCTGGCTCTTCACTGCCTCCCAGATACTTGACTCATTGTCTGGGTCTTTGTCACTGTCACCACACATTCTGTACGGTCACAATCTCTTCTGCTCATCATTTCACTCTGGTCCTTTCCCTGGACCTACACCGTAGACATGGTCCTGCCCCCATGTGCCTGCACATAGTGGATGTGGTGCTTGGATGAAGGCTTTGGGGGTATGTGAATGAGCTGCACAGTCACCACCATTAGCGGCACACATTTGTTTATCTGATGCATACCTCAGACTTGCAGTTACAACTGTTTTAAAATTAGGTTGAGTAACTGGTGACAGCTTACCCCATACTATTCTTGAGTGTCACAAGCCCCATGCCCAGGGAATCCTTCCTGGATCAGGTAAACTGGAGACTGGTTCCCTTTTCAAGCCATGTGTTGAGTTACGGAAGATTTTGCCCTGGACTATTTTCCAAACTGATATTTATGGGAAAATTTATTTCTATTTACCAAACATATATTAACTTTCTAACTGTATGACACATTAACAGTAACTTGTACAATCTTTTTTGTTGTCCTTGGAGATTATAATTTTCCTTCCCTATACCATTTGGATATCATTCTCTTTGCATTTCTTTTCTCATTTTTCTTTCCAGGTAGAAGGGTTTGGAGGAAACTTCAGTGACTTCTCGGTCCCCTCCCAGGCCTTGGTAGAAACTCTCAGCTAGCTTCTAATTGACAAAGTTTGCTTGGATGCTTTTGCTCTTCCCACAGGGAAACCAGTTTCCTGCTTGCTTGCTCCTTAAGAGCACTCTCTGTTACTTCTCAAAGCTCTGCTGGTGATGTGTACAGTTCCTCTGTGGCTGAACATGCTAAGTCGGGAGTTGGAAGAAGTGATGGAGCCATTGTGAGCCATCCCTAGCACACCACCTCTCATTCCAGAGCCAGTAGAGGGGCGCTCTCCAGGAAAGCCTCAGAGATAAACAAAAACATTACACACCAAAGGGCCACTAATTTAAGAATAAAGAAGAAAATGTATTTCTTGTATCTCTCACTACTCTTTGTAAGTGTGTTGCTTTGTGTACTTTCTTCCCTGTTTTAAGCGAGGCTGTTTTTATGACAACAACTTAGAACACCTGTCGCTCCTTTGAAATGTTAGGAGAGGACCGCTGTTGGGTGAGCAGACAGCACTTTCTGCTGACTGCTGCAGCTCACTGGCGAGAGGCATCTTGACTTGGATGGACTCTTTCTGAGGGAGGTTTTCTGTATTCATCCTGGCACCGAGTAGACCCCCTGGGTACCCTAGATTGCTGTAGTATTGCACAGGCACCTGCCTTCAGACAAGAACACCTAAACATATTTAAGCTTTGTTTAAGATAATTCAGAGTTGTCATTTTTAAGTAGTCATCTGTAATGCTGGGGCCAGCAGACTTTTTCTGCAAAGTGCCATACAGTAAACGTTGTAGGTATTGTGGGCTAGCTCTGTGTTATAAGTACTCAGTTTTGCCTTTGTCCTGTGAAGTAGCCAAAAGCAGCACAAGAATAACGTTTCAATAAAATTATATATACAAAAAAAAAAGAGAGAGAGATCTTGGTGTAGCCCAGGGTCTGTGTTTTACCAACCCATGAAGCCATCATCACATACCGCCTTCCTTTGTCTCAGCCTTACTAAATTTGAAGGCTGAATGTTTTCTCCTGGCTGCATTGGGAAGAGTTTAATTGCTAGAAAGGGCTGTCGTGGGGATGTGGAGAGATAGGTAGGTAAGAGATAGACAGATAGGTAGGTAGAAAGATAGACAGAGATGGAGATAGAGATAAAACTGGCAGATGGTACAAGCACAGCCACAGTGTCCTAGTCCTGCAGCCCTTTATTCTTTGCTTACCATGACTGCCTCTGCCCCTTCCCAGGAAATCCTACAGTATGACTTGACTTGCTTGTTTTTAGGTGGTTTTTATTTGAATATGACATACATACAAGTACAAATGAATCATAAATCTTGTCTTACTGTAGCATTGTTTTGAGAGTCCTAGTTCAGATAAATTGGTTGGGGTGCAATATAAGATTAATCAGAAAGTTTGGGTTATAGTACAGGAAGGTATTTTCTGTGTGTAGTGGAAATAATTAGTTCAGTTATTTTAGTCTTATAATTGAGAACAAAGGGGACAGAGGTTGACTATTCAGTAGCCTAGATTGTGATAAGCTCTCGTGGAAGGAGCTAGATAATTTCTTTTGTTTCTCACTAGAATGCAGTTAGGAACAGCACTGTGAATCTTTAATTCAGTGTTGGTATTTGTTCCATGTCACTGTAGCATATTTACATTTATGAGAGTATGTAGAAACAAGGACAGAAGACTTTTGTGACTGGGTTCCACATCCGTGGAAATCACGGTACTGAATATGCACAGTTTTGTTCTTGTCCTTGTTCCCTGAGCAATACTGTGCAGCAGCACGGCACTTACATCGAATCGAAGGTGCTTTAAAGACTGCATGTGTTGTGTGCAATGCCCACCATGTGTGTAGGAGCTTTAGCATCCACAGGGTCTGGGAACCAATCCCCCGTGGGTGCTGAGGGACACTTGATAAGTTTCACATTTATTTTTATTTTTAAAGTCTTAAAAGTGTGAAAGTGATTTAATGTTTTTGGTGGCAAGTCCCTCATCTCTGTAGTAGAGAAAACACCTGCGCTCCTCTCGTATCTACTGACTAAGGAATCAGTCGGGACCAGCACTGAGAAGCTACCAGTCCTAGATTATACTCTGGGTGTTGGGCAGCTGTGGCAGGTCTGTGATTACATTTGTGTGCTCAGTCCTCGTCTTTCAACCCAATTGGCTCCTTGACCAGATTGAATAGCTAGTTTCAGCACTACTCAGAGCGGCTTGAGTTCTACTGCTGCTGGTTTCTGTTGGGAATATCACCTACTCACTTTAAAAACCGAGCTAGAGAATGTTGGGCCTCCTAGGGGAATAGAGTTGGTGAGCTTGGTGAACTACGTTGCTTTTTAGGGACAGTCTCACTGTGTACTCGGCCTGGTCTCCTACTCTGGGTTCTTCTGCCTCTGCCTCCTAAGTGCTGGTTTACAACACCTCATCTGATTTTGTGAGCTGCCTATAAGTCATTTGCTTTACTTATCCACTCGGATCACTGCTTTTATTTCAGTAACCTGGGGCACTGAGTTGATTTTTTTCCTTTATTCGACACTTTCTTAGCATCCACCTAACTAGTACTAGGTACTGTTCTATGCACTAAAGTTTCAGCACTGAACAAAAAGTCTGTTTCCTGCCACCTTTGGATGTATACTCCTGGCTGCGAGGCAAGCATTAAAACTTAAAAAGTGAACATGTGATCAAATTGTAGCTCAGACGCGCACTGGAATTGCAAGTCTATGGTGCAGCGATAAGGGAGATTTAATCTAGGCAGAGAGATTATTTTAAGGCATTCTTCAGCGCAGCCGCTGTCTAAAAGAAAGAATCTTCCAAGACAGAGGGGCGTGTTCAAAGACCCATAAATGGAAGCAGTGTGGTATATAAAAGGGATTCATAGAGGGCCATTGTGGGTAGAGCGGGAGGGTGAGGAAGACAGCTGAGCAGGACTTGGCATTCAAGGCCTTACGGCATGTGAAGGAGGCTTGTATTCAGGATGGAAAATTTCTTAAGTGATTTGAGCCAGGAATTTGACATGAGTATATGAATTAAATCCTCAGATAAATATTAAGGGTTGTTCTTAAAATTAGCCTCACAAATTTTTAAGAGCTTTGACTAAAATTTATTCATCGTCACTCAAATTTATTGTTAATATTTTTGTTAGAGAGGATTGTGTTGAAACTAAAGTTCCATTCTTCATGGAGTTTGGGGATTGTCAGCAAGCAGGTTCTAGTCATCACTGTGAAACTAGTTTTCTGGTAATAGGAACTATAAGAATCCTGGCTTTCTGCTATTGACACTTAAAATGTGCCTCGTATAATTGCGTTGTAGGTCTTAAAATGATCAAGTTTTCAATTCCTTTTCAAGAAATTGCTCCTTTCAAAGCATATGAATGCTCTTGTTTGGGTTTTCTAATATTTGTTTTTCCAATCTTCCCTTTTAACTCAAACTTTATTTTAAAGTTTTACTATTTACTCTGTTACAATTTGAGCACAGAGGTTTTATAGAGTATATTTTAAAGCAGATAGAACTGGATGCTGGTTCTCATCCCTTACAGAATGATAAAGACGTGATTGTTAGTGCACATCACATCTTGATAAAACACAGATGCTCCATCACAAATTTCTCAGAAACACCTTTGGACCTTGTTATCTAGAGGCAGTGGAGCAGAAGCAAAGCCCCAGGCTGGGGCCAGCCTGATTCAGTCAGTTCTGACCCGACAGCCTTTTGAGCCTCGTTTTGTACCATATCCTTAGGGACACAAAGCACTCCCAATGCCCTCCAAGTTTCAGATGCCACCAGTCATGAAGTCCTCCAGTAAGGTCACACAGTGGTTTGGCGGTTTGTTTGGCATATTTGTAGCTCACTATGTGTTTGATTTTTTTTTTTTAGGAGAAATTGTTGTCAATGAAGTCAATTTTGTGAGAAAATGCATCGCAACAGACACAAGCCAGTACGATTTGTGGGGCAAGTTGATATGCAGCAACTTCAAAATCTCCTTTATTACAGATGACCCAATGCCATTACAGGTATTTATTTTTATATTGTTTAGTATTGTTAAGACTTTAACTCTAAGCAGAATATATTGTTATATAAAGAAGAGATTGTGGAAAAATGGAAAATTGTGAAAAATTACCAATAAATCATTAATGTTGGAAATATTCTCTATAAAAACTGGAGTTGATGGGCTTAACAAGAGGACATAAATTTATGTGGGTAGGTGAGGGGCAATGGATCTGGGAGGAGTTGGGGGAGGGTGAATATGATCAAAATTCATTGTACAAAATTCTCAGAGAACTAATATAAATAATTTAAAAAAATCAAAATATAGTGAAGGAGAATGTCACAACTTGCTTGAGCCATAGTGGTTTTTGTGATTTTGGTTTGTTTTCTTTGGTGTAATATTGGAGACCAGACTAGGGCTTTGTCTGTGCTCTGCTGCTGAGCTCCGCCCCAGTCCAGAGTCTCACTGTGTAGCTCAGGCTGGCTTGGAACTCTTGATCTTCCTGCCTCTGCCTCCCAAGTACTTGATTACCCCTCACAGGAGGCTTAATGAGACGATTTTAGTGCTCTGCTGCATTTATCCTCGGGGATATCCTGGTGATGTATCCCCAATAAGGGAGTTCTTTCCTTTCCTCCATTTTTAGAAATGTGTTTATAAAAACAAATATTCCTTCTGACTAATCATGAAGAGAAAAACACAGTTATTTGGCATACAATATTATAAATGTTGAACATTTTAATGATTTGCTTGTTGGTTTTCTAACTAATTAGCTCTTTTCCCAGAAACTTGAATTCTACTTTCTAGCATATAAGTAAGAGTGAAAAAAAAATGACTAAATGTTTATTTCTTTAATAACCCAAACATTTCTTTGAGTGATCTGTAAGTATATTTTATTTCTTGTAATCATTCACTAATTTTTCAATATTTTCTGTATATTTATATGTGCATTAATCTTCTGAATTATATTTAGGCTAAATTTAAGGCATTAGCAAGGCTTGATATGCAGGGAGATAAGCTCATCTCTTGTGGACTTGTGTTTCCCTTTTGATTTTGGCTTGATTGAATGCTTTCTGGCCCCAGGCTTCACTGAGCAAGAGAAACCTTAAATCTATCACTAGGACCAGTGATAGACCAGTGCCATACTGACAGCTGTGTTTCAGTTTGAAAAGATCAGAAAGTATTTTCTAGGAGATGTCAACAGTGGGCTGTCACTCATCAAAGCCATCTCTACTGCTTTCTCTTCACTCTCTCTGCCCTCTTCTGTCCGTTTACAGGGTCTCATGTACCTAGGCTGGCTTTACACCCATGTGTAGTTAGAATGAACTTGAACTTCTGATCCTCTTGCTTCTACCTCCTGAATCCTGTGATTATAGAGGCGTTTCACCTTGCCAGAATATTATGTAGTGCTGGAAATTAAACCCAGGACTTCTACCTACATTCCCAGCCCAAAGCCTTTTCTCAGGTTGTTGTACTTAGAAAACTGACGCAGGAGAATCACACTTCTAAGGTGAACCCGAGTCAGACCCTATCTCTAAACAAAACAAACCTTTTTAAAAAATTTTAGTCATCATTATGTTCTAGATAGTCACTTCCCA